>NC_046312.1:50658090-51869483 GCF_009819535.1 Lacerta agilis
AGGATGCTTAAAAATACAATTGTTGGTGAAAAATAAGATACAAATATGTTATCACATACGAGAAAATTTCTTGCATAAATGTATATGATAGTTAAAACTGCCTATAAAAATGTGTTTATTTACCCTATAATGTTTTTGGGGTTTTTTTATTAAAAAAAAAAGAATAACTGCTGCAAAAATGTGTAGAGCTGAATGTAAGATTGGAAAAACAAGAAACTGTAACATGGACAGTAGCATAGACAGATTTGCCCATCCCTATTTGAATATTGGGCTTTGGGGAGCAAGTCAATATATTGTTAAAAACAAAAGCAGGCTTTAAAAAGTGAGGGGAAATTTTATGCTTCCTCTCATTGATGACTCAGGCCTCCTCCCACATTTGTTAAATGAAAAGGGTGTCCTTTTGACTTTTCAGCTTAGGTGCAAAAACCGCAGAGGCTGGCACATGGCCTTTGAACTAAGATGTGAAGGAGGATGTATTTGGCTCCACGTGGATTTAAACTGGCTAAGATATGTGATCCTAAGTTTCCATTATCACACAGACACTTTGTTTAAATGCATTCATTTGAACCTCTCTCAGCTAGCACAGACTTCACTTGTGGTTTTGCACATTGGTTTTGAGGAACTCTTGTCAACAAGACCATTTCTCCTAACCGCATGTCTGTGGCTTTTGTTTGCTGATAGCACTTCTTACAAACAGCAGATCCTCCCGGGAAGAAAGACAGCCTCAAATGGACGCTCAACCAGAAATGTTATCCCAAGTGCAACTAAGTTTACATAAAGCACTGGCAGGATGGAAACTTGATGTCCGCAGAGGTTGGGCCAGGGGCTTATTTTGTTGAGTTAATGCAACCCAGCATTACCTTTGGTGAAAGACAAAGCTCAGCATGCAAAGAAGAAACCCTGAACCCCCCACCAATTCCCCATTATCTGCATCTCTGGAATAGCATTGCTTGGGATGCTTTGCAACCTTAAGACACTATTAGTAATTTAAACCAGGGTGGGTGGGTGGATAAATAAATAAATATATAAATAATAACATCTGCTTGTTTTGATTTTAATTTGTTTTGGATTTAAAAGTTATTCATTCATTTATTTTGAATGATAAATGCTCTGGCCGATATCCAACTAAACTGTTCCATTAGCACAAGGTCCCTACATGTCTCTCAATATGTTCACGACTGGGGGTTCCTCAGCCATCAAATTTCTAGGGGGCGCAGGGAGGAGGTGGTGAAATTCTACTGCACAGCTTAAAAGACCTTGCTTTAGCAGCGCTGTTTAGTTAGATGTCGCCTCATTTTTCTCTTTAAAATAACTGGCCTAATTCTAATCTTTTGGATATTAGCACATTAGCCCTACAGTTGATTTCTACACCAAGGCAATGCTTCTAAGAGACATTGCGGCCAATGAGGTTTTTCTATGTAAGTAAATGAAGAACCAGTCTGAATACTTACACTTTGCTTATCAAATAAAAAGGAAATGCATTCAAAATGTCTAAAGTGCAACAAAGTGATGCAAACAAGGCTTGGTTTTAGGAATGAAACAATAGTGGAACCAATACCCTATTTAGTTGTGAATAAACAAGTTTTAGTGGTCAGATTTGCACCATTGACTAGGGAATATATGCAGTAGCATCCACGGGAAACTTGATTTAAATCAGAGTTTTAAAAATCAGTGTTTTTCCTTGCCGATTAAAATCATGCCCTGCCTGAAACACAAACATAACTAGATTGAATAAAGTTATAGTCATTTGCCCTTGCTTACAGCTCCCTGTTCTGTTATTTTCTAATTGTTTTGGCCCCATGTTTGTGGAGGTGTCTTTCTCCTTAAGTGATAGATACACTTACTAGAACATTCCTTTATATACATGCTGACTTACAACCAAGTAAGATATGTTGAGCTCAGTGTGTACTCCAGCCTTAATACAAATATAGTGGTACCTCAGGTTACAGACGCTTCAGGTTACAGACTCTGCTAACCCAGAAATAGTACCTCGGGTTAAGAACTTTGCTTCAGGATAAGAACAGAAATTGGGCGGTGCGACGGCGGCAGCAGCAGGAGGCCCCATTAGCTAAAGTGGTACCTCAGGTTAAGAACAGTTTCAGGTTAAGAATGGACCTCCAGAACGAATTACGTTCTTAACCCGAGGTACCACTGTAATCTTATACTAATAGCGAACTCATTATCTGTCTATGAATCATAATATAGGCAAAAGGGTATCATCCATACACAAGAGGAAGATAACAGCAAGCTTGGAGAAGCCCTAAAGTTTGAAGAAGCACAAAATACGAACAGCAGAACGCGGACTGAGCATGCTCAGTGGTAGCAAATGCTGGCTGTAATATGGTATTGAGAAGAATCAAGGAAAGAAAGGGAGGGGGGTTGAATAGGGCTTCCTATGAAAGGGTGTGACCAGCTGGAACTCTGGAAAGAAGCAGTCTAGCCTGCATCCTACTTGTTATGGGCTGACATGAAGGGCAATATTTCTGTTTTCCTAGAATAAATCAGTTTCTCAATTTCTCCAGCTCAGGGAACAGTCATATAGGGTGCTCATCACCCAAATAAATGCTTTCATTCAGAAGCAGTGTCCTCAATGGGCTTCTGACATCAGCTTCCCCATAGAGAATGCTGCTACCCATGCCCTAGCAGGACATGCCTTACAGCAGGGGCAGGGGATGCTTCCAGGACATCAGATCTTAGCATGGTGTTTTGTCCGCACTAGTGGGCATGACAGAGGCATGTGGGGAAGATGAATACAAGCCTGGATCTGCTTCCAAAGCCCCGTTCAGGTGCCATACACCCTGGCCAAATGTTCTGCCTCCTTTCCAGAAAACGGGGAAACAGAAGAAGCAGGAGGGGGAAGTCAGAGGACAACAATATGATCACAGCATCCTGTAGGTGCCCTGTAAAAGGTGGGTGAACAAAGCATGTGAATTCTACAACAAATGGGGCAGCCGTCACCAAGTACTCTTTCACACCCCACTTTGTTGGCCACATCTGCTGAATGAAAGGCAGGAGCAATTATCCAGATTGTCACTTTGGCAGCCATACAGCCATGAAATATAAGCACTGAAAGCAAGTCATCAACGGAGCCACAAGATTCTATTATGTTTGTTCCCACTGAAGGGAGGGGGAAGAGATTGGTGTGAAACCTGGGCCTCTGCTTTAAGGGATCCGAGGATTAGGCTGCTAAGGATAATGGGGGGACTCAAAGATGTTTAGACTTCCCCCAGCTTCTTAGTGCTGCATGCCTCTCCCCTCCTGGTTCTCTAACTGTTGCTGAGAGAGTATATTGACAATAGGCTAATTGTCAGCTTCTCCTCTTTCCTTCTAATCTCCAAAGTTTAAAGCATAGGAAATGGTTTGCTGATTAGCTAATTAGCTACTTCCGCCTTGTGCCACTTCTCTTTCTTCTGCCTGACTCTCCTGGGTGGTTTTTTTGTTTTTTTTTATCAGATAAACATCCAGACAAGAAATAACACCTTAGATGGGGGACATTGTGGCCCTCCAGATGTTGGATTCCAACTTCCATCAGCTGCAGCCCAAATGGTCAGTGGTCAGGGAATGATGGGAGCTGTAGTCAAACATCAGGAGACCCACGAAAGTTTCCTACCTTTGCCCTAGAAGAATCAGAAGGCAGGGCCTGAGCTAGAAAAATGCAGAATTTGCACAGGATAGGGATAGATGGACAGAGAGTAGGTGGTACTGATACCTTTCTTTAAAAGGGAGCTACCTTATTCTGGACTGTGATTTCTCCATGAAATGTATTTTTCATCAACAATGATCTTTCCTCAATTTAGATTTCTTTTTAGTGTGCCCTATGAAAGGAAAGCCATATCACAGTACTTAATTACTTTTTTAATGGTGCTGGCAGGACCACTATACCTTTAACAGGAGCACAACCAGCAAAATAATTAGCTGGCAATTTTTTTCTAGAATGTAGATGATTGGGGGGGGGGGCTGGCCAGCCTCTTATGCAAGGACAATGGCAAAGGAACACTGGGGGAAAAATGGTGAGAGGAATGTATTGTCCACTAAGCTCTCAGAGGTGGACTGTTTCCTCATTTAGCTGCAGCAGGGTTGAGAAACTCATGGCCCTAGTCTTAATTCATCATGTGGGTGGGGAGAACTCAGAGAGAAAGATCCTGGATCAAATGGAACAATGAAGCCTGGGAAGCCACCTTATAGTGAGTCAGACCATTGGTCCATCTGCTTCAGTATTGGCTACACTGATTGGCAGCGGTTCTCCAAGAGTTTGACCAGGGCTCCCTCCTACCCCTAACTGTAGATGACAGAGGTTGGACCTGGCGCAATCTACATGCAAAGTAGCTCTACCATTGAGCTATGGTCCTTCTGTAGGCCATCTTCAAGCCAGCACTTTGGACCTGTGGCATGAGCAACTTGTTCCTCCTCCTCCTCTGGCTGCCCTCTGTGTGAGGAGGAAAAGAAGTATAAGAGGGAGCCAGAAAGAGAAAGGAGAGGTTGCAGGAAGAGAGAAGGAGGTGATCCCACCCAATGGCTTTAGCCCCCTATATATTACCTCCAAGGGAATTTGGCCCTCAACAGGGAAAAAAATCCACTTTGGCTATAGATTCTGTTGTTAGGGTTCCGGTCACTTACCAATGAGTTCCTGAGAGTCTGAAGTGCTTTTATTCGGCAATCTCCTCCATTAAGATTTTAACCCTGTAAATTATGGGCTAACCAGCCATTATGTTGGGCAGAACCATCAAGAGGTTTTGTGGCATTAAATATATTCTAGGTATCCAGCCACATTGTTTTCTTTCAATTATCAGATACAGAACTGGAAAACATGTTACTAGTGCATTAATAGAGATTAAAAACTGCTATTACCCAGCAGAGCAATTTCAGTTTGTAGAGCAGGGGTGGCAAAAAAGGCAGAAACACAGACCACTGTGTTTTGTTTCTCTGTTTGCTTTTTTGAAAAAAAATAGCAATGCACTTATCAAACAGCATTCTTGAAAAAACAAAGGCAAATGGGATGTGGATTTTTGTCTTTTTCACAGCTTGAATTTTGTAAAAAGATGCACTTTAAATTTTGGGAAGGTGGAAGAGATCTCTGGCTTATGTTTGACAAAGTCATTGCATTTATATAAGGACCTCTATTTGTGTAATGAACTAACCCTCCTTCTCCTCCCACCCTGCACCCCCTCCCCAGGGGCTCTCCTAATCCTCACACAGGGAGAAAGTTACATTGCACAACCAGAGGTCCATGTATGAATGGAATGACATAGCTGGATACAAGCCTCTATTTGTTGAGGAGAGCAGTTCCATCTCCTTCACAAAAAATATCGAGAAAGTATATATACTGAACAATGGTGTGAGAAGGTGAGGTCCTTGTTACCAATCCTCAAGTGTTAAAGAAAGACGGAAATATGAATAATTGTAATTGTAGCTGTCTTGTTTTTTTTTTTTTTAAATATATCTTTATTTCTTTCAAATTTTACATAAACCACAAATAAACAAAAATTAATCATAACAAAAATACACATCACAAAAATTGCCGACTAATTACAACTTATTACAACTTATTCCAAATTCCATCTCTTCCCCCTCCCTCCTTCATTCCCCCCTCCCCTCCCCCTTGCTTCACAGTTTACCTTACATATTGTCTTTAGTATCCATTAGTCCATTCGCATGTTTATATTCTATTCAACTTTCTCTTATATCTTGTTCATTTGGATCTTTAGCATTCTGCCAAGAGGTTGGCTCTCTTTACATATAATTTAAAGTAGTTTTTAAGCATTTCCCAATTCTTTCCTCTCTCCAATTCCTCTTTCCCTTGTAATTCTTCATATTTTACTGCCCAATTATAGTAAGTCAATAATTTTAACTGCCATTCCTCTTTTTCCGGTACTCTTTGAGTCTTCCAGTTTTGCGCTACCAGCAATCTCGCCGAGACCGTGGCATATAGTAACAAGTGTCTATCTTTAGCTTGTATTTCATTCTCCATCATTCCTAAAAGGAATAACTCCACACTTTTTCTAAAGGAATATTTGACCATTTTCTTTATCTCCTTATATACCATTTCCCAAAACACTTTAATTTCTTTACAAGACCACCACATGTGCATAAATGTACCTACTTCTTTTTTACATCGCCAGCATTTGTTATTTTCGTTCTTATAGATTTTTGCCAATTTGACCGGTGTAAGGTACCATCTATATTGCATCTTCAATAAATTTTCCTTAATATCATAATTTGGGGTTAAATGGTTATCCCTCTTCCATAATCTTTCCCACTTCTCTAGCATTATTGGGTGGCCTACGTCTCGGCCCCATCTTATCATGCTTTCTTTAATTTGTTCCTCCTCTGTTTCCCATTGCAGTAATATTTTGTATAAATTTTTTGTATAGCCTTTTTGCATATCCAATAAAATTTCCTCTAATTTTGATTTCCCTTTTTCAAATCCAATTTTCCTATCTTGTTGGAATTTTTGGCTTATTTGGAAATATTGGAGCCAGCTAGTTAAATAATTTTTTAATTCTTCATATGTCTTTAATTTTAATTCTCCTTCTTTTTCCTCCAATAAATCTCTATAAGTAGGCCAATTAGAATCCATATTCCTTTTTTTTACTGCCACCATCTCCAGGGGGGATAGCCACCAAGGTACCTTTGTCTCGAAGTACCTTTTATATTTTAGCCAAATTCCAAATAACGATCTCCTGATGATATTATTCATAAAGATGTTTTGTTTGTTTATTTTCTCTTTCATGAGGTACCAATGCCAGCCAAACCCCAGCCCTTCTCCTTCCAAATCTAATAGATCGTTATTTTTCAGTTCTATCCAGTCCTTGATCCAATATAGTGCTGCCGCATCATGGTACAGTCTTAAATCTGGTAATCTGAAACCCCCTCTTTCCCTGCTGTCTATTAGATTTTTGTGTTTTATTCGGGGTTTTTTCCCGTTCCAGATGAACTTAGCAATGTCCTTTTTCCATTCTTTAAAGTAGTCTGACCCCCCTAATAGTGGTAAGTTCAGGAACAGATAGTTCATTTTAGATAGTACCCCCATTTTCACCAGTGAGATTTTACCAAGTAATGATAATTTTAGTTTAGACCATATTTCCAATTTTCCCTTAATTTGTCTCCATTTTTCCCCATAGTTTTCTTTTAGCAGGTCTAAACTGTTTGTTGTTATTGAAATGCCTAGATACTTTATTTTTTTTGATATTTTTAATCCTGTGAGTTCTTGTAATTTTTCTTTTTCTTTATTTTCCAGGTTTTTTACCATCATCTTTGTTTTCTCATAATTTATTTTTAAGCCTGCTAAGTTGCCATATTCTTTTATAACCTGCAAAGCATTCGGGATGCTATTTATGGGATCTTCTGATGTTATAAGTATGTCATCCGCGAATGCTTTGATTTTATGCTTCGTTTTCCCTATCACCACCCCCTTTATTTTCTCATCTTCTCTTATCGTTTTTAATAACATTTCCAGAACCATTATAAATAGGGATGGCGATAGGGGACAACCTTGTCGTGTTCCTCTTGTGATGTTTATACTTTCTGTTAGTTTGTTATTGATCAATAATCTCGCGTTTTGGTTCCCATAAATAGCTCCTATTGCCCTTTCAAATTTTTCTCCAATATTTATTTCCTTTAGTATTCCTTTCATAAATTGCCAAGAAACCCTGTCGAAAGCCTTTTCCGCATCGAGGGATATTATTGCTGCTTGTTTGCCTCTATTATTTTCTAAGCATTCCATTATATTTATGATGTTTCTTATATTTTCTTTAGCCTGCCTGCCTTTCACGAAACCTACTTGGTCTTTATGTATTATATCAGCCAGTATATTATTTAGTCTATTTGCTAATACTTTGGTGAAAATTTTGTAATCACAATTTAGCAGTGATATTGGTCTATAGTTTTGGGGTGATTCTAGATCTGTTTCCTGTTTTGGGGTTAATGATATCACCGCCTCCTCCCATGACTTTGGTACTGTCCCGTTTCTCAGAATATTATTCATTAATTCTTTCAATGGTGGTAATATCACCTCCTCCAGGTGTTTGTAATATTCCATTGGTAACCCATCTGGGCCTGGTGTTTTCCCTTTTTTCATATTTTTGATTGTTTCCTTTATTTCTGATATAGTGATTTCTTTATTTAGTATATCGATTTTTTCTTGGGATAGTCTTGGAAGTTTATGTTTTGTAATATATTCCTCTATATCTTCCTTCGGTGATTCTTCCTTTTGATATAAGGTTTTATAATAATTTTCAAAAACTTTCATGATCTCATTAATATTATTTGTAATCTTTCCCTCTGATTTAATTTTGTTTATTAATCTTTCATTCTTTCTTTTATTTATTTTCCAACTCAGTAATTTACTAGGTTTATTTGCCCACTCAAAATTTCTATATTTCCATAGTTGGATTTGATATTCCATTTCTTGTTCTATAATTTTTTGATATTGTGATCTCAAAATTTTTAATTCATTTTCTATTTCCTTTTTTCCTGATTTATATAAGTTTTTTTCCTTAATTTTTATTTCTTCTAATAATATCTCTTTGTGTTTTTCCCTTTTCTTTCTAATTATGGCATTTTGTTGGATAAAATACCCTCTTGCCACCGCTTTCCCCGTATCCCATACTGTTTTCGAATCTACCTCTCCATTATCGTTAAATACAAAAAATTCCTTCATTAGTTCTTGGGCTCCTTTTTTAATCTCATCATTATTCAATAAGAACACATTTAATCTCCATTTCCTGTTTATCTGTTGTTTTCCTTCTTCCAATACTATTGTTACCGGGTTATGGTCAGAAAATGTCTGAGGTCCGATCTCTACTTTTTGTATGTGTAGTGTCAATTCCTTGGGAATCCAGATACCGTCTATTCTACTTGCAGTTTGATGTCTGCTTGAGAAGAAAGTGAATTCTTTTTTTATGGGAAATTTATATCTCCAGGCATCTACCATGTCAAAGTTTCTCATCATTTCTGCGAATAATTTCGGTAGTTTATTTTCTTTCTTTTTCCCTGCATTTGTCGTTCTATCCAGCTCTGGATTGGTGACACCATTTAAGTCTCCCATAATTATTATCCTCTCTCCCACATAATTCATTAGTTGTTTTTCTAGATTTTTGAAGAAAGTCACTTTACTTCCATTGGGTGCATACACCCCAACCCAAAACCATCTTTTTCCTTCTATTAATGTTTTAACTATTATGATTCTTCCCTCTTTATCCTTCCATACTAGTTCTGGTTCCCATTTATTTTTTACATATATTACTACTCCTCTTTTTTTTCTTTGGTGTGAGGCTATAAATTCTGACCCTAGTTTTTCATTTTTTAAAACTCTTTCATGTTTTTTATTTACATGTGTTTCCTGGAGGCAGATGACATCCCAACCTTGTTTTTTTAGTGTGTGAGTTATCCTATTCCTCTTCTTTTTATTGTTCAGGCCGTTTACATTCCAGCAGAGTGATTTTATCTTCATCTTTTATTAATTTTATTATCAAATTTGGACGTATAAGACTTTAAAAATTCGCTTAAGTGGATAGTGTGCCGGCTTAATAAAAAACCCCCCACAAATATAAGTATATGCTTCTTTTACTCCTCCCCCTTCCCCTCTGCTCCTTCTTCCTCTCCTCCCTCTTCTTCAGCCTCTTCTCCCTCTACGTCAGTCTCTGTGGCGCCTTCTTCTTCCTCCTCTTCCTGGTTGTGTCGTTGTTCTTTTATCGACTTCGTTTTACCTCCTCCCAGTTCCTGTAGATACGTTCTTTCAAACCTTTTAGCCTCCAGCACAGTCTCAAATCTTCTCCTTCTTCCCTTGAATGTAAATGATAGTCCTTCTGGGTATTCCCAGCGAAAACGAATTCTTTTGGCTTTTAGGGCTTTTGTTAAAAACTGGTAGTTTTTCCTCTTTTGAATCAGCCTGGGAGGGATTTCTTTTAGGATTACTATTTCTTCTCCATCTATTCTCAACTTCTTCCTTCCTTTTGTTTGTAAAATTTTATTTCTCATCCATAAAGTTGTAAAAGTCACTAAGCAATCCCCAGGCCAGTTGTTGATTTTTGCTTTTTGTGAGTTAACCCTGAAGGCTTTTTCAATCCGTATTTCAACTTCTTGTTCCTCTAAGTCCAGCCATTTCGCCAGTTCACTGATTATTTTTGTCTCTATTTCTTCATTGGGGGTTTCTGGTATATTTCTGAACCTGAGGGTCTTTTCGCGCAGTTGCATCTGTATCATAGATAGTGCATCTTGTGTTGCCTCCTGTATCATTCTCTGTTCTTCCATCTCTTTCTTTATTTTTTCCAATTCCTTTTTCCCTTCTTTTTTTTCTTTGGAGAATTTTTTCACAGCATTCTCAGTTGTCTGGCTTTTTATTTGTATATCTTGTATTGCTTTTTCCGATTGGTTTGCTTTTTCTTCCACTTTTTTCAGGTTTTCTTTAATTTCTAATTTCTCTTTGTCATTTGTTTCCAATTTCTCTTCCATCTTTTCTATTTTCCCTTCAAGCCCTTTAAACCTGTCATTCATTGCGTTCATTTCTTTTTTAATTTCTGTAATGTCGTGTTTAATTTCTCCAATATCGCCTTTCAAGCTCAGAATTAATTCTCGAAGGTCTAGTTCTTGGACTTGTTCTGCCATTGAATTTCTCCTTTGCGTTGTTATTCCTATTGTCGTCTTTTTTAGATGTTTATCCATTGTTATATATATATGTATTTTTTTTTCCGGCACAGATGCAGTATGCTTTCCCTCCTCACTGTAGTGCTCAGCTCTGGTCTATTTATTTAATTATTTTTCAACACAGGTGCAATGTGCTTTCTCCCCTCACGGTGGCGCTTTGCTCTAATTTATTTATTTATTTTTTCGTACACAGTTTGCTGTTTGCAATCTGCCGTCCCGCCACTAGATGTCGCTGGTATCTTCCCTTAACTATCGCTTCTTAGATCTTCCACTTCCTGGTTCTTTATGCTCCCACTTGCTTAGTCATTCCATCTATACTGTCTCCGCCATTTTCACCATCTCTTCTATTCCTTTTACAGTTTCTTTTCCTTCCTTTTAAATAACCTTCACCACGTCTCGCTACTCTTTCAATTCCCGCTCACTCCAACCAGTTCTAGCTTCTCCACGCAGCTATCCTTATTTTTGTTTTCCACGTTTCTGATCCAATTCTATACACATGCGTATGGGTTCTGACACACAGTAAGGTAACTCCTCTAAACGCTTTCCTTTGCAATTTCTTATAAGTTATTTTATAGGTTTCTTTCTCGTGCGCTGTTGTTTCACCTCTTCATATAAGATCTCCTCTCCCTTCCGCTGCGCCCTCCTTTCCACTACACTCGCTTCTTCCTTCTGCCTATCTCTCTCTTTGCGCAGCGTGCGGGAGCTTTTAACGATATACTCAGCTCTTTTTCCTTCTGTTCATTTGTTAACCGCACGAGGAAAGGGTACAGTCCATATGATAAAAGGAATTTTACCGTCACAGCCGCTCCAGGTGTAAGCTCCGAGCTGGTAGGTGCGATCTCCCTCGTCTTAGCGCTCAGGAAACCTCCTCTCCTCAGCCGAGCCCAGCGCCTCCGCGTCTTCGCGTCTCCGCGTTTCAGCTTCGGCGAGGGATGCCAGGTTCCTTTTTGGAGCGCCGCCAACCTTCAGTAGAGGAACGCCTCCTCCACCTTTTATTTGGGGGTGCACCTAGCCTTGTGCAGCCCCCCCTTACCCCAGCTGCTTACCCGAAAGCCTAAGAGCTTTCGGTATACACCTGAACTCGGCAGCGGTAAAACCGGAAGTGTAGCTGTCTTGTTTTTGCTTCTCTTCCATAGTGAAAGACATTTTCCTCTCAAGTCATTGCCTTTGGTTCATTCTGCATTAATAACAGTAGTAGTAATAATAATGCATTTATATACCACTTATATGCCAGAATGGCTTCCAAGCAATTTACAAGTGTAAAACAAATGGCAAAATCCATACACAATTAAAACACACAATAAAACAATTCCATCAAAACAGTTTAAAAACTTCCATAATTAGAATTTACAATAAAACAAGGCAATTAAAAAGTCACAACATCCCCATTGGCAATCCCTGGCCTAGTCACCCTAGAGAGATGCCCTTCCTCAATAGATATTTCTCACAATTAAGTAAAAAATGCTGCAACACAACTATTTACCACCATATTTATGTGAGCACCTGGTGCACTTTGGCTGTCCTGCTCACAGCTGCGCATTTTGCCCTGAGCCCCATTCAGTCCCATCTTCATTCCCATAACCTTGGCTGTCCACGTCCAACCCTCACAGTTTGCGCTAACAGAGTTAGCCAGTGTGGTGTAGTGGTTAAGAGCGGTAGACTCGTAATCTGGGGAACCGGGTTCGCATCTCCGCTCCTCCACATGCAGCTGCTGGGTGACCTTGGGCTAGTCACACTTCTCTGAAGTCTCTCAGCCCCACTCACCTCACAGAGTGTTTGTTGTGGGGGAGGAAGGGAAAGGAGAATGTTAGCCGCTTTGAGACTCCTTCGGGTAGTGAAAAGCAGGATATCAAATCCAAACTCTTCTTCTTCTTCTTTATTTTCTGGTAGCGCTTCCATGTAGAAACCCCAACAGGCAAAGCTTTCTTTACTATTTGGAATGGAAAAAGTAACGTGGAGAAAAAAAGAGGAAAGGTTACTGAGGGGAAAACCTTTTGGGTGTGCTTAGGGTCAGCCTGCATGTACCGGTATATGCATCAATCGATGGCCAGCAGGTTCCTTACAATACCCACCGTCAGCTGCCTCTACTGCACCCCCAAACCATACTTGTCAACCTTCCCTTTTTTGTGGGAAATTCCCATATCAGTACTATCAGTACTGATAGAGGAATTTCCCGCAAAAAAGGTTGACAGCTATGCCCCAAACTACTATGCAAACCAGGGCTGTCTTAAGTAAATCCAGCGCCCCTCGCACTCCGCCAGACAGGGCCAGGCACAGCGGGCAGCCGGAGGGCATGGCACGGCGGGCAGGGACACTGAACTCATGCTCCGCCGGGCAGCGGCAGGCTGCCGCAGGGCACGGGGGGGGGGTACGCTGCCAGCTGTGCTCCACCTCCGCCTGCTTGGCCAAAGCAGCGGCGTGGTGCTGCCGTCCAAGAAGCCCTGGCTGCAGCACCGACGGGAGGCTTGCTGACGGCCTCCCCGCATCCGCAGCCAGAGAAGAGGTAGGTGAGAGCGGTGCTGCCGGGGGGCTGGAGGACGCAGGTGCCCTCCTTAGGCCGTGGCGCCTTGCGCTAGTAGCCACAATGGCTAAGATGTCCCTAATGCAAGCCACAAGGCTGGAGCAACTGTGGGGAGGGGCAGTGGTGTTTACCTGGCCTCCTGACACTATGCCTTACCATAAGGGGTGGGGGAAACAGGTCAGCGCTGTTTAGATGCACCAGCAGGAGCACCATATTGGCTCTTCCACTGTGTGGCTTCCCACCGCCTGCTTGCCTCTTCCCGCCACAGTGATGCCAGCAAGGCTGCTGCTCTTTATTTTTTCATCGTTTTTATTTATTACATTTGTATACCGCCCTACATCCAAAGATCTGGCGGCAGTTCATGGCATAGAAAAAAGATAAAACACAAAATGCATAATGAAAACAAGAACAAAACAAGCCAATAACCTCTTCACAAATGCATTTAAAAGTATACAGGTGCTAGATCAGCCAAAGGCCTGGTTGAATAGGAACATTTTTTGCCTGGCACCTGTAGGGAGGGATGTGTATAGATGCTAGAAGAGGATGTATTTATTCAGTGGTTTTTTTTCCTGGGGGGACGCAGAGGGACGCATACCCCTAAACATTTTGTGAATCTTTGTACTTTTGTCCATTTACTGTATTTATTTCCCCCAATTTGAACTATAAAATGGTGGTTTTCTGGAGTCAAAATGAGAGTACCCCTAAACATTTTTTAGGAAAAAAGCACTGTATTTATTAGATAGTATCCTTCCTTCCTTCCGTTTGTGAGTTCAGCAGATTGCCATCCCTTTGCAGATTAAAAGGGAAGCTTAGATAGACTTTTAGTTCAACTAATCCAGGATGCTTTAAGGCAGACTGGATTCTCCTGGTATTTCCCCCCTTAAAACAATAATCACACGTACAGTCTTGTAAAAGGTAAATACAACATTTACTCACTCAAACTACTTGTTGAAGACAGCAGCTTTGATCCAGCAATGCAGTTACAAAGTCCTAGTTTAAAATGGTGCCTGAGCATTGGAGCTCAAACTCTGTGTACTTCAGCTCCCATCATGGGCTTATCTAGCAAACATGCATGGTTGGTTTGACTGCACTGTAAATATCCCACAGCACCTAAAGGTGAGACTATTTTTATTTATTTATTTATTTATTTATTCATTCATTCATTCATTCATTCATTCATTCCCACCCATCTGGCTGGGTTTCTGCAGCCAGTCTGGGCAGCTCCCAACAGAATACTAAAAATAGAATCAAACATTAAAAACTTCCCTACCTGGGGAGAGCATTCGACAATTGTATGGAGCAGCTGGAGAAGTGGGCCTTTAGATCACTCTAGATAAACTACAGGCCCCAAGGAGCTTTAAATAAATATTTCTTGTAAACATTTCTCAGGTAATTACTTAGGGTTTACGCCTCAAAAATTAGCAGTATTTCTCCCTCCTGTGCTAGAAAGGTGCTTAATCTGACCTCTTGTGGCCTAGCATGGTTCAAATAACAGCTGTTTTCAGTAATTGCAGTAGAGATGGATGTTGTATTAATTCAAGGCTCTTCTTGTTGGGAGAGGTTTCAAACTGTACAGCTGTCCTTGTGGTTCTTGATTTGCTGGTGTGGCAAGATAAATCACTAGATTTTTTTTGGGGGGGGAGGAAACTAAGCAGATACATTTCTGTACTTTAGAAATCATAATGGCAACGGGCGCAATAAACCTAGCAGTCTGGTATAATTACTTGGAATTAAGGTTGCAATCTTGGCATCTTTTTAAGGGAACAGGAGCTGTGGCTCAGTGGGAGTGGGTCAGTTAGCATTTGCTTTGGTTGCAAAAGGACCCAGGTTCAGCCTCTGGCATCCCTATGTATGGCCTGGAATGACTCCTGTTTGAAACCCCAGAAAGCCACTGTATGTCAGTACTGAAGTTCATGCATAAGCCATAGTTTATGTGGCTTACTAGCAGCGCACCAATCTGAGCCAAATTGCTCCTCCCTGCTAGCATGCAGGACCAAGCCAGTAATCCCTATCTTAGCATTGTGTCCGAACTGGGGATCATGGTTTGTTTTGCTTAAATAAACCATAATCGGTAAGCCAAGAACAAACCTTGTCTGCATATTGTGGTTTATTTGAGTGAAGCAAACCATTATCCCCACTTTGGACATAAACCAGGCATTATTGATTTCTTCTTCTTCTTCTTCTTCTTCTTCTTCTTCTTCTTCTTCTTCTTCTTCTTCTTCTTCTTCTTCTTCATGCTAGTGGAGAGGAGGAAAGCTTTTCAGAATGGTGCATTCACAGCCAGCCTTGGTGCCTGTTTAAGCAAACTGGAGAAACCATTTGGTGGGGGGTGGGCATGCAGATCGGGATGGAAAGGTTAACCCTTACCTCACAAGCTGCAAATGCCAAAACTGTTCCTCCCTCATTGTAATTAGACTTTAAAGCCTAATTCTGTACTGACTCTGCTCCTGAGCCCTCAATTGCAGCCTGCCACAAAGACATCAAGCAAGGCAGGGCAGAGAGATGCCGTAGAAATGTGCTGAATATCGGGCTACTGTTAAAAGCAGAGGAGTAGGGCTAGGGAAAAGGTGGCAATCTTATTATCAGCATCCATAAAGCAAGAGAGACCCTCCTGCTGAAGATTAGACCAATTCAGAGGGGAAAGGGCTATCAATGGCCAATAGCCATTATGGTTATCCTCTGCCTCCACAGTTGGAGACAGCAATGCTTCTCAATACAATGGTACCTTGGAAGTCGAACGAAATCCGTTCCGGAAGTCCGTTCAACTTCCAAAATGTTTGGAAACCAAGGTGCGGCTTCCGATTGGCTGCAGGAAGATCCTGTAGCCAATCCGATGCCACAGAAGCCATGTCAGACGCTCGGGTTCCAAAGAACGTTCGCAAACCAGAACACACACTTCTGGGTTTGTGACATTCAGGAGCCAAAATGTTCAAGTTGCAAGGCATTCGTAAACTAAGGTACAACTGTACCAACCAATTGCAGGAATCCTGCTTGTGGGTTTTTCACAGGCATCTGGCTTGCCACTGTGAGAGCAGGATGCTTGACTAGAAAAGCGATTGACCTGATCCAGCAAGTTCTTCTTAGGTTTGTATCACTGTGACTGTGAAAGTTCTGGTTGGATCGGTTCCTCCTTTTCCATTTTCTGTACAGTGGTATCTTGGTTCTCAAACTTAATCCATTCCGGAAGTCTGTTCCCAAACTAAAGCATTCCAAAACCAAGGCGTGCTTTCCCATAGAAAGTAATGTAAAATGGATTAATCCGTTCCAGAAAATTCGAGAATGAAGCTGTTTGAAAACCGAGGTACCACTGTAGCCTGCTTGCCTCGCTGCCTTTGCTGGGCTGATCTTCTGCCTTTGTTTTGAGCCACTCACCTGCTTCTCTGTCAGCAAATTTGGTAAACCAGCCTGCTTGCCAAGTTTGAACAAAGGCTTCATTTCATGCTGCTTGTGTGCAGTTATTATTCCCACTCTACACACCTGGGAAAGGAGAACTTTTGACATGTAACATTAGGCCAGTTGTAAAGAGACCTCGGTGGGTGGGGAGTAGCAAACTGGGACGATAATGAACCCACCATTTCGGTTAAATGAGAAGCAAAGCCTAAACTGCACAAGGGGGTTGGGGTTGTTGTTGCTAGAGGAAAGCTGCACAGTCTAGGGAGAACAATCAAAAGCAGCTCCAGGGAAGGGGGCGGGGGAACCCAAACCAGTCAACAGTGAGCAAAGACAGCCAAGTCTGACCTGCCATCATCTGCCAGTTGAAATAGCACACAGCATCAGCGGGGCTTCTCTACTTTTAACAGCTGTGTGGCAGGCAGAAATTCAACATGTAAAGTTTGCCCATGAGATGAGATGGCAAGAAAAGCTTCGCTCCTTGAAGTGATAACAAGCCAGAGAAGCTCTTCAAGGAAAACAGTGGCATAGACAGGCCAAACTGTACTACGCTGAAGTTGCATGGCAACACAGCGATGTGAAAACCCAGTTCATTTCAATGCAGCTTGCACACTGGACAAAACGGAAAGAGCATCAGGGCTAATCAGCATTATAAATGGCATTTTAGTATGGTTTTCTAAAGCAAGGATGAGGGACCTGTGGTCCCTCCCACTCCCATCAGCCCAAGCAAGTGTGGCATATGATACAGGGCCGGCGCGTCCATTTAGGCGAACTAGGCAATCGCCTAGGGCGCCAAAATGGAGGGGGCGCTGGCCAGGCTTGGGTGGGGATGCGGGACGGGCTAGCAGCAGCTTCTCCACTGTAGCGGAGAGATGCTGCTTGCCCCCTACACCACCACCCGGATCCCGCTAAAGCAGGCTTTGGCGGGGGGGGGGGGCGGGATGGGTGAGCAGCGGCTTCTCTGCTACAGCGGAGAAACCGCTGCTTGCCTCTCCACCCCCCCACCTCCCGCTAAAGCAGGCTTTGGCAGGGGGCGGGGGGGGGGGAGCCAGAAGATTGGTCTGGCCTAGGGTGCCAGAAGCCCTAGTGCCGGTCCTGGGCATATGGTCAAGGATTGTAGAGGTTGTAGTACATAGGGCCACAGTTTCCCCATCTCTGCTCGAAGGCAACAGTCGCATCAGCTTTGCTGACACATTTCTCTTATGCAACCAGGTGGAAATGCAATTAAAAACGTGGCTCTAAGTGGTGCTTTCATATGGCCCATAACAATCCTGCAGTGCCCAACCCTAGGGGCACGTTTCTCAGTAAGTTTGTACCGAAATAAATCCCATTCAGTTTAACAGGGTTTAGGCCAAATTAAATGCAATTACCAGGGACCTTTTTAATGTATTGAAAATAGCAGTCATGGGGGACAATGTCAGGAGCTGCCTGGCTTAACCCTTTCTTCCTCTACCGTAGCCCTGACAAAAAGCTCCCGCTTGAAGTTGCATTGCCAAGTGGCTTCCAGCCTAATGCAAATAGCAGCTTCAGCAGAAGGGGAGGTAATCAGGACCAAGGCAAGGGCAGAAGGATCAATCTCTCGGGGGAGAAAAAAAATCCCTTTGGGGTTCAAGTTCAGAGGCTGATACCAAATTTCCATGCCCTGCGGAACCTCCCTTCCCATCAGATGTCAAACAGATAAACAACTACACAACTTTCTGAAGGCATCTGAAAGCCTCCCTGTATCGGTAAGTTTTTAATGTCTGTTGTTGTTTTTCTGTGTTCTTAATTATATTGGAAGCTGCCCAGAGTGACTGGGAAAACCCAGTTAGATAGGCAGGATATAAGTAATATGTTGTGGTGGTGGTGGCTGCTATTTTTCTAGAAAAAGAGGTGCCGGGACTAACCATGATCACCTCCCTTGTTCTCTTATAATGGCAATGGCGCCCACCTGAGAGGTGCTGGAAGTGAGTTCTGCCTGAAAAAAGCCATTATTATTATTATTATTATTATTATTATTATTATTATTATTATTATTATCATTTTCAGAAATGCATTACTGGACAGAGTCCAAAGTGTCTGCAAGAGCTTTCCATTAGGACACATTCTATAGAAGCAAAAGAGAACCACCCTGGTTGTTTTATCACCTGTTAAACCACCTTCACTCACTCCATTGCCCTACCATCTCTCATCCAACCGCAGTCCTTGAAAAGCAGCTTGCTCAATCCATTTCATATGAGAGCCCTCTTTGTACCTTATATGGAGTTGTTTTTCACTTTAACATTCAGCTGTTAGCTTTCCCTTTGGCTGGTTCTCACCAGCTTTGTGCTCCTGCCTCACTCCTGCCTCACTGATAATGAGCTTAACGAAAATTGAACAACAGCCTCCTCCCCATCCATCACTGCCTGCTGCCCCACTTGCTCCTACCACCTACATTCAAAACAATGCAAAAGCTAAACCGCATCCACACAATTAGAGTAATGTGAAGAGAAGTATTTTATAAAGTGCTTGTCCTGAAGACTGGCCCTTTAATTAGTTGTTTCCTGAAAAAGTTCTTTCTGGGAAATAGTTCAGGAAATTAATATATATATAATCTGGTAGACTGCAAAAGCAGGAGCTATTTAAAACCACTCTGAAAGAGGGAGAACTCTGCCAAACATGGCTCTTTAAGTCCCGTCAGGGGAAAAGGCAGGGTATGAATAAATAAATAAATAAATAAATAAGATGATGATGATGATGATGATAAATTGTTTCCTGCACTCATTCTGGGCACCAGCATTATTAAAATTAGCCCTTCTTTCTTTTTCTTTCTTTTTGAAACAGAAAGAGGAATAATTGTACATTGCGGCAAAAGAGATTGAAAATATGTTGGTACACTCGCAATTTAGTGCAAACATAAAGTGAGGTGTATTTATTAAAAGCAAAATTCCTGCTATGGTGGCATGGATTGTATAGCAGATCTCAATGTGGGCAGCAGAACAAGGAAATGCAGGGCAAGCAGTGCAGCAAGCATCCCAAAGGCAACTTTTTGTCCGTTTCATCAAAGGTCTATTTGTAGTGAATGCTAGGGCTGATGCTACTGTATTCAGAGTCAGGAAATCACCACAAACCTGGTCTAAAACACTGCAGTGCTGTAGCAGCAGCAGCAGCAGCAGCAGCTAAATTCCTCCTAATAGCCAGTCTTCAAAAACCCCACTTGTCACACTTGCCATGGCGACTGTGGCGTTGGCCTTTGGTGAACAGAAGAAGCAGTCAGTCTTCTTCCTCACTGAGAAGCTACAGAGGTAAGCAGAGATCTGCCCAGGAACTTCATAGTGGTGCCTGTTACCTCTTGATCTGCAAAACTGGGTAAAAGGGCCAAGGTGGTTAGGCAGCTGCATAGCTAAGAAACCTGGAAAGAGTCAAACTGGCAAACACCCCCAGCTGCCCATTTCCTGCTCCAGAACAGAATCAAATGCCTATTTTAAAATCTTAAATTTGTGGACATGCAAAGGAGGAAACCACTCCAGACATAGGCAGGGATGTGACAGAAAGCACAAGGAAGATAGTATTACAGATCAGGAAATAGGACAGGAATCTTCACTCATCATGCAAGCCAACACAGAATTTTTATTTATTTATTTATTTATTTTAAAGTGTCTCAACTGAAAAGGCTCCTGGAGTGGCAGACGACAGAGATAGATAGATAGATAGATAGATAGATAGATAGATAGATAGATAGATAGATAGATAGATAGACAGACAGACAGATAGACAGACAGACAGACAGACAGACAGACAGACAGACAGACAGACACAAATGGGAAAGGGGGTGGGAAGAAAGGAAGGAAGGAAGGCGTGGGCCAAGCAAACTCAAGGACCTTTCTTAAAAGTTTCAGTGTTCTTATATAATGAGCAGCTGGAAGAGAAATAGTTCAGGGAGAGGAGGAGCCAGAAGGAGATGCTCTCTCAGCAGAGCAGATGAGGTGGAATTAAGGAGAGAGGAACTCATAACCAGCCAGAAAAACAAATAATCTTCTGGTGCTCGGTATCTCCTAAGGTCATAGGACAGCTTTACAGAGTTACTGACCTGTGATACTTCCTTTCCTTGGAAGCCACCCTTGTTTCAGACGGATGTCAACATTTTCAAGCACTGTGGCAACCTGCTAAATCTTTCCTGTCCAGCAGAGAAATGTAGGAACTACCGGTAGTTAGCACTAGAAATTAGCATATCAGTTATAACTCAGGAGGTCACATGCAACCATGTTCCTTCCTTGCCTCCTCTCCCACTGTTAGGGTCACCAACTTTTTTTTAGCAGCCTGTGCTCCTGCGCTTCAAACATCACAAATTAAGTGGGTGAAGCTTTTTCCTTTGAGCTGGACTTTATGCCAAGTTTTAGCTGCTTGATTTCTGTAAAAGGCTTAGGAACAGCAGGCAGGGTTGTTCTTGTTATGCACCTGCCAAGGCCCATCACTCAGTGGGAGACCCCACTGAGGTAAAGGACCCCTGGATGGTTAATTCCAGTCAAAGGTGACTGTGGGGTACAGCTCTCATCTCGCTTCAGGCCGAGGGAACCGGCGTATGCCCACACTAGGGTACAAGTCTGGATCAGGGCCGCACACTGGCAGTTTTAAAAAGAAAAAGCCTGCACTCGAGGATCAGCCCAATGGTAAACGTCAAGTGGAGCTTAGCTTTTAAGACAGTGCTTAACTCTCATTCGAAGAATCCCATTTTCTCAGGTTGTTGGTTGCCTTGTTATCCGGCATATAGATCCTGCTAAGAGGACATCACGTTACACAAACAGGTGATAAGTGCAAAGCTATTATTAGCACTGGAAGTCAGTTTTAACATATGCAGCGGTTACTTCTTCTCCCCTTCCTTTAAAGAAAAACAAATGCATCTCCAGCTCAACACCACATAGTATCTGATCTTGCTCTGAAATCTGCCCATTCGCACGTTATGTTTTGCTCATGGCCCCCTCAAGTAAGGAAACTCGCTGTAGCAAGTGGAGCCTTTGCGCCAAGAGACTGGGGACACCTACTGGCAAAAGCTGAGAAGCACAGCAGGCAAACAGGAAGGGGAGAAGGAAGGATCAGGGGCTGGAGGGCGCCAGGTAATGATACTGTTGACTGAAGGCCACCCTCGCTTGCTGTGGTCTTCAGCTTTTCTCCCTTTCCTGTTTTGTCTGTTCTCTGGGCTTTCTTCAGCTGCTGTTTCCTTCCCCAGGATGCCTGTGGGTTCCTACCAGAGCATATTAGGGAGTCGCTCCAGGATATAACCTCACTATCGCTGTTGTTGTTGCCAGGAGTCTGCCTGCCTGCTGGATGTCGCGTTCTTGCCAGCATCCTTCTCTTTACTTTCCATCCAGTTTGGTTTCCTTAGAGGAATGGCTCTAAGGGGTAGCAGGTGCTCCTCCAAAATATGCCCTGATGCTTTGCTTGCTCTCACAGTGTATTTGTATTTTGTAATTTCCAGTGGTGTGACCATGTTAGTCTGTGACAGAAAAACCAATATCAAAACAAAATAAAATAAAAAATTCTTTCCAGTAGCACCTTAGAGACCAACTAAGTTTGTTCTTGGTATGAGCTTTCGTGTGCATGCACACTTCTTTAGATACACTGAGACGGAAGTCACTAAACCCCTAAAAACCAATATATTAGGGAAGGCCAGCAAACAGGTTGTTGTTGTCACCGCAACATTATTTATATGGGTGGGTGAACTATTTGATACCTCAGGAAGCAAAATGTCTTGGTCCAACCCTGAACATTGCTCTTCCTTTCCAACCCTTTGCTTCCCTAGTTTTTCCAGAGTCGCTGTTTGTTGCCTAAACAACCTCCAGAGCAGGGGTGGAGCACCCACAGGATGTTGTTGGACTCCGACTCCCATCAGGTTCAGCCAGCATGGCCAATAGTTGGGGCTGTTGGGAGTTGTAGTCCAGCAAGAAGAAGAAGAGTTTGGATACGATATCCTGCTTTATCACTACCCTAAGGAGTCTCAAAGCGGCTAACAATCTCCTTTCCCTTCCTCCCCCCACAACAAACACTCTGTGAGGTGAGTGGGGCTGAGAGACTTCAGAGAAGTGTGACTAACCCAAGGTCACCCAGCAGCTGCATGTAGAGGCGCGGGGAATCAAACCCGGTTCACCAGATTACGAATCTACTGCTCTTAACCACTACACCACCCTGGCTCCCAGCTCCTGTTCTGGAGCATTAAATTCTGACTTCAAATGCTCTGTGCTTCCAGCTGTTAAGTTGCACATATGCAGTTCCACTGAGGATCTCTTGTTTTCAGCTGGGTCTGAATAATAGTTGGAGAGATGTGATTCCTAAGCACATCAGTAGAACCAACAGTCACTCTGAAAACCTTCCCTCTGTCTGACGGTGTTTTGCAACAGCTTTCAGAAGAGTCTTGGAAAAACCAGAACATGCGATTCAGTTTCTTTCTATTCTACAGAGCTGTGATTTGTATCTCAAATAATTGTTTCCAGCACTCGACAGCACCCTTATGAATAGAATTGCACTTCTGCCCCATAATTCTGCTTTTAGCCTGAGCTGAAAGTCAGAGGAAGGGATTATAGTGAGAGTAGGCAGACCAGAACCCACTGGGTACGGACAACTAGAAAATCCCCATTCTTTAGCCTGTGAGTGAAATTTAAAGGAAAAAGCTGTAGTAAAGGGCTGTATTTGGAGTTTTCCCAACACAGACTAATAATAATAATCAGCAATGATTTGGCACTGCCTGAGCTGGAATAATTTAGTAATTCTGTGCCTGGGAAACATTTTTTTAAAAAACGTTCTATGGTGTTAATGTTGCATTGGAGATGGAACTAAGTTGGGAGGAAGAAATGGGATTTGGCACACACTCCTGTTCCTCAAGCAGTTCTCATTATCTGAAGTTTTCTGAAGTGAGTGAATTCCTCAATCTCCATTTCTCACTGTTAACTATACACAGAGTCATCTTGATCCTCCGGGACAAGAAACAGAACTAAGAAGTCACATTTTAGAGCTGAAACCCAGGGGATAAATGCATGCCACACACTGATATGAATAACGGCTCCTGCAGGCGACTTATTTATGGAGCATTCATTGCGATCTGCTTGCACAAAGTTTATGCAGAGGTTAGATTGCACCTGGTCTTTATTGAGCAACTGTTCTGATTTGTTTGTGGGGCGGTTATATGACTTCTGCTTAACCATTTGTTCATTCCACATTTTTCAAGGCATTTCCACGTTGTCACTTTCCTAACCATTTCTTTTTAAATGTGGATGCATTGTGCTAGGGTGGCAGATGATTTAATCCACTTTGATTGCTGAACTTAAATTTCTTATGATACACTGAAACCCTCCTGCAAAGTGCTGGCAGTCTGTAAACGCTGTAAGTGAGCCCTAACTCTTGGTTGTTTCTCATTTTAAAACCCACTGTAGGTGTTTGGGGGCAGAATTTAAAGCAGGCAAGTAGCGGGGAAAGGAGGGAGTGCTTAACCCTTTTGTGCATTTCATTTTGTTTCTCTAATTCCTTCCTCCAGTGTGGCTTTTCATTTTAAAAACACGCTTTTCTGTGTAAGTGAAACTTGCTCCCTTAAGTAGATGACATAACCAAAAAGAGACAACAAAATAATTTTAAAGCTGTCTCAAAACACAGAAAACACCATACACTTCAGCACTTGAGTTGCTGTTGTAAAATTGTTTTATTTCTGGCAGGGCTGCATTGCCCTTTACACCTTCGGAAGTAGAAGTTCAACAGGTTCAGTTTTTAGCATCGTGCAATGGAACAGCCCTGTTTCTCTCTCACTATTGGGGATGGTGAGTTGCAGGACAGTGAAGAGAACAGCTTGGGTCCCAATTTGTTTAAAATATGAGGGTCGGTCCCTTTTCCCATATGCCAGGGCAAACCCCTGTATAGACAGCAAGGGTATCAAGAGTAGCAGAACTCAACTTAAGATTGGAAAAACGAGAAACTGAAATGGGTAGATTTGCCCATCCCCACAGCACATCTTCCTTCTCCCTCCCACCCAACCTCTGCCAAGACATAGCCTTCTTAACAAAAGCTGCCTGGCAGCTTCCCATTTAAAAGCCAAGGATCAGGTGTCAGGATATATCCTATGGCCTCACATTGTTTGGGTTAGAGCTGGTGAGCAGCTGGCTCTTTGGGCAGCAAGGATGCATTCAAGCAGAGCCATTAAGGAAGTTCATAAACCTTTGAGTAAGAGGATGTGATGACACGGGGAACTCAAGGACCATAGAAGCTGGCTGGAGTTCCAGACGGAGATTAGGTTGCCTCTTGGTGAGCAGCAAGGAAATGCCCCACCTCCCATGCCACCCAAATAAGTCTCTGAAAGCACTACTTCTGGAAAAAGAAGTAGTGCAGCACAATCTGAGGACATGAGCAATCAGGATAGAATGGACAATGTCCAGAGCTGGGCCTCTCTTCTCTCAAATCAACTTTCTGAAAGAGTTTTGGTTTTGGAAATGCCATCTTCTTTCTGGGGCTTCTGGAAGTCTTAAACTTCAACTAAACACTGACTACCCAAAGACTTAATTGTCAAACATTCCCCTAATAATAATAATAATAATAATAATAATAATAATAATAATAATTTATAGCCCGCCCAACTGGCTGGGTTTCCCCAGCTACTCTAGGCGGCTTCCTGCAAAATATAAAAATGCAACAATTCATCAAATATTAAAAGCTTCGCTAAACAGGGCTGCCTTCAGATGTCTTCTAAAAGTCAGATAGTTGTTTATTTCCTTGACATCTGATGGGAGGGTGTTCCACAGGGTGGGCACCACTACCAAGAAGGCCCTCCGCCTGGTTCCCCATGGCTTCACTTCTCACAGTGAGGGAACCGCCAGAAGGCCCTCGGTGCTGGACCTCAGTGTCCGGGCAGAACAATGGGGGTGGAGACGCTCCTTCAGGTATACTAGGCCAAGGCCATTTAGGGCTTTCAAGGTCAGCACCAACACTTTGAATTGTGCTCAGAAACATGCTGGGAGCCAATGTAGGTCTAGCCAGATACCTCCAGGAAGCAAGACATGAAGGCAACACCCCTCTCCAAGTTTCTATAATTAAATTGCATGTATTTAATTCATCCAAGGAGCTCAAGGCAGCATACAAGATCCTCTCGCCTCCGTATTTATCTTCACAACAATCTTGTGAGGTGAATTAGGCTGAGAGCCTGTGATTGGCCCAAAGTCACCTGGTGCACTTCTTGCTTTCCAGAGTATACTGCCTCTAAACATGGTGGCTCTATTTAGTAATTGTGTCCATTCAGAAACCTTTCCTTCTGAATATCAGTGGCACAGCTTCTGGGAGTATCTGGCAATGTCATGTCCTCTCCAACAATGAAAGGCTTACTGCTATTGCCATGCAAGGGGCTGAGGCCTGTTTTCTGAGGTGGCTAGCAAAGACATACCCTCCCAACATTTCTCTGATGAAAATTGTTATTGTTCTGTCGTGTCCGACTCTTCATGACCCCATGGACCAGAGCACGCCAGGCACGCCTATCTGATGAAAATAGGGAGATCCTATTCCATAATAATAATTTTACTATTTTTACTGCACCCATCTGACTGAGTTGCCCCAGCCACTCTTGGCAGCTTCCAACATATATAAAACATTTTAATTATTATTATTATTATTATTATTATTTTTAAAAAAGCTTCCCTATACAGGGCTGCCTTCAGGTGGCTTGTGGGTAGGGTAACTCGCAAAATTTCTCTGATCAAAATAGGCACGTCCTAAGGGAAAGCAGGACATTTCGGGATCAAATCAGAAACTGTGACAGCTATTGTAAATCTGGGGCTGTCCCTGGAAAATAGGGACACACATTTACTAAATGTTACAAGGGTATAGGGAGACAAGTTAGATTTACTTTTGAATAGTCACTCCTTGTTAACCATCCAAGTGTCTGGCTAACAAATTAATTGTTGAAAGCACAACTCCTAAAACTGAGGCATACGTTGCTTAGGGGAATATTTTTAAAGAGCTGGGAAATTGGAAACACTTATTTCTTGGTGATATATAGCTATACAGACTCTGTGGTTATTGGCTCTCTGCCCCCTAAGCAAACACGCATTTGTCAGAATCTGGATGAAAAAACCAGTGCGGATAAGAGTGTAATCCTGTAGATTAAACACATAGGCTCAGCCTAGTTTAGGGGAACTGCAAGTCCCATCAGCCCTAGCTACCAAGGCTAGTAGTTAGGGCTGATGGGAGTTGGAGTCCAGCAACACCTGTGAAGAGACTTGGTTGCTCCTTCCTTGGCTTTAATTTGAAAAGGTGGGATGAAGTTGGGTCTTTATAATTTCAAAGCAAATGAAGGCCTTCTTGTTTGGGCAGACTATTGACTTGCTGTGATAACTACTTCCCTGCCAGGTACCTGATGTTGGTTTTCATTTGTTTGTTTTACCTGTGTATTTTTAATTGCCTCTTATTTTATTCATTGTACTTTTGTTTTATATTTTAGGGTGTCAAGAGACAATACTGAGTTAGATACACCAGCTGTCTGACTTGGTGTTAAGACAGCTTTTCTTTTTAAATTTTCCTGCATTTCCCTGGGAGTTGCGTGCCTTCCCCACATATTTTTTTTTTAAAAAAAGATGCAAACGAGCACACACACCACCCTTGCAAGACCAGAAAGCTCATCCACAACTGCCAAACCATCACATGGGAACTTTGGCTCGCACTAACCTAGAAGATGTTGGCCAGACCTTTTGGAGGAACAGGCTGTGGCTTCTGCACAGGATAGCTGACAGTCCTTGCTCTTTATATAGACTGTACTTGGCCTTCATGTTAAAACGATTGCAGGCACAAAGCAAGGCAACTTTAGCCAATTTACATCCGGACTTTAGTAAATGCAGAGGGGAGGGAAGAGAGAAAAGGTTTCTGGGGGGATGATCCCACCCATGTTGAAACTCATCAACCCACTTTAGCTGGAGACACTACATTACAGAACAAGGCCACGGCCAATATAGTCACACAGAGGCAGCGGAGCCAAGGCCATAAACACCTTTTCGTTTTTAAAATGATCGTACCAAAAATCCTAGGGAAAAAGTCTGCTTTTTCTTCAAACCACCCTGAATTTTATGGCGTGCGCAACATAGCCCTCCTCCTCCTCCTCCTGACTCTGGAGCCATAATGGGATATTATGTCATCTGTAGACACTGTGACCAAAGCTGAACCCACTCAATCATCTGGATGCATTTATTCTACACGATTAGGCTTGCTCTGAAATAAATCAGGAATCTGAAATCACAATGCGCTTCCATAATGACTCAGGCCATTAAAGAACCATTTATCATGCCGATTTCAAAATGTGAGGGAATGCATCCGTCCTGAGGAATGAGAACGTTATCTGCTCCGTGTTCAAATGAGACCACCACCCTGGGATTTGTGTGTGTTTTATGCGCAGAACATTTGTCAAATGCACTTCAGCCCATCTCAGATCATAGATAGGAAACTGTTGAGTACAGTCAGGGCTTGTTTGTCTTCACTGAGGATCAAGGCTGCATGTTTGACAATATATTGCACTTCTTCTTTTTTAGATTTTCTCCTTACAACTTCTGCCCCCCAAATTGCCAATGGCTCATCCTTTCCTGTTTCCTCTCAATCTTTTTCAATTGCAAAGTAACCGTTTCACAACAAACAAAGAAAAGTTTATGAGTTGACTGTTAATTAAAGCCTTCCCCTGCAATAGGAAATGAGAGATTAGGGGGCATTTCTTTAGTAATGCCCTACCTTTGCTAGGGGCGTGGGTGGCACTGTGGTCTAAACCAGTGTTTCCCAACCTTGGGCCTCAGACTACAATTCCCATCATCCCTGACCACTGGTCTTGCTAGCTAGGGATGATAGGAGTTGTAGTCCAAAAACAGCTGGAGGCCCAAGGTTGGGAAACACTGGTCTAAACCACTGAGCCTAGGGCTTGCCAATCAGGTTGGCAGTTTGAATCCGCAGGACGGGATGAGCTCCCGTTGCTCAGGCCCAGCTCCTGCCCACCTAGTATTTTGAAAGCACGGTCAAAGTGCAAGTAGATAAATAGGTACCGCTCCGGCGGGAAGGTGTTTCCATGCACTGCTCTGGTTTCGCCAGAAGCGGCTTAGTCATGCTGGCCACATGACCCGGAAGCTGTCTGCAGACAAATGCCGGCTCCCTCGGCCAGTAAAGCAAGATGAGCGCTGCAAGCCCAGAGTTGTCCGCGACTGGACCTAATGGTCAGGGGTTGTTGTTGTTCAGTCGTTCAGTCATGCCCGACTCTTCGTGACCCCATGGACCAGAGCACGCCAGGCACCCCTATCCTCCACTGCCTCCCTCAATTTGGCCAAACTCATGCTAGTCACTTCAAGAACACTGTCCAACCATCTCATCCTCTGTCGTCCCCTTCTCCTTGCGTCATTACACAGGATTAGTAATGACAAACAGGAAGGTTCTAATAAAAGACACAGTAGCCCTCCATAGTGTTTTGCCCTCCACACTGCACAGGCTGGTATTGCATTTGCATTTAAACAGGGGAGAAAGTAACCAGCAATAATGTCCTAGGGGTGGAAAGAGAGAGAAGAAAGACAACACAGATTTTTATGGAGATTTATGCATAAGTCCTTAATCATCCATGTTTGTCCTAATATGGATCTATAGTTAGCATTAGCTAATCACAGACTACAACTTTCAAACAGTGTCATCTAGTCACACACAAAATTGGGTTTACTTAAGAGGACATCTCAACTCCTTTATCGTGCACCTTTATGCACCATTAAAATCTTGCACTTTTCTATATTCAGTTTGAGTGTTTACCCTCTTTGTCTAAACTGATACTGTTCAGGTATTAGCTCCAAGGTCTAGCGCCCCCCCCGCCCCCCCCCCCAGTACAATTACAGTACCACAACAGAAACTGTACCTCAGGAGCAGGAAATATCCCATTTCTAGACTCTTAACTCATAGGATGGCTTATTTACCAAATGAACTGGGAGAACTATTTTATCAATGTGGCACTTAAGAATTCAGTGGGGAGTGTGCAAAGAACACCAGCAATTCTTAGGAAAGGGCAGAGAAAGTGTACAAAAGGATAGTCTAAACTAGGAATTGTGTACACTGTCCAGTTAACATGCATCCAAGTGAACAAATTCCATGCCAAGAACAAGACAATTGACTAAGGGCTGCTGTTTTATACAGTAGTATGTTTTCATATAGCACCAGCACCCCTTAGTGGATAGGAAATGGTATTACTATACACATGGTTAATTGTTCCAGTTACAGGTGGGTAGCCATGTTGGTCTGCCATAGTCGAAACAAAATAGGAAATTCTTTCCAGTAGCACCTTAGAGACCAACTGAGTTTGTTCTTGGTATGAGCTTTCGTGTGCATGCACACTTCTTCAGATACCACACTTCTTCAGATGGTTAATTGTGTTAAGATTACTGGTTGACAGTTACGTAGGAGTAAGGTGACCAGACTGCTCATGCTTATTATCCAAGGATTTTGGTAACAAGCATTTCCACCATTATCAAATGCAATCCTATGCAATCCTATGTCTTGTGCCGTTTGAATGATTAGTGTTCTGCAATTCCTATCAAGCCCATTTTTCAAAATGTACTTAATATATGAAATACACACACACACTTCTGTTTGTGAAATGAAAACTAATCAGCATAAGCAGTGTTGGCACTAGCTAATGACTGTTCAGCATTACTCTACATTACAGATCCCCGTTCTTCTCTTAGCACCCTAAACATATTTAAGGCCACTTCAGTAGTATGTTACACAAAGACAGACACTTCTTTTTTTTAAGCAAATCTTTTTATTACTGAAATACCCACCCATTACTTGTTTAAATCTGTACATGCATTTCTTCCATTTGGAAGAGGTTTCAAAAAAAAAAAAAAAGGAGAAATCCAGAAGGGGCTCAGCTTTTCTTCCACTCGGCGCTGAATCCGAGAGAAGAACCACAGCATAAACAGCTTATCAATCGAAGCACAAGAGGTGAATATAAAACCTAGCTTTACAATCAATTCCAAAGGGGGGGGGGGGAGGAAAAGGAAAAGGAAAGACCAGGCTGGAGGTGAGAAGAGCAAAAACAATCACTCCCAGGGAAGTCCCTTTTGCAAGCTTTGTTTGCTTTTAAATGAGGAAGGGACTCAACATGGGGCAGGCAGATTCCTTGATGGTCCTCTTCCTGCACTTAACTCTACCCCCAAAGCAAAACATTATTAATAGCTTTTTCTTGGATTTGTCACCACCAGTCATTATTTAAGAACTAGGAGCATATGTTTTCTGGGGTGCATGGAGATATGAGAGGCTCTTCTCAGATTTGGGACTTGTACTTTAGACCACCTCAAGCCTGTTAAAAAAATCTCCACACAGGGCAATCGTTCATGCCTTCTTGTAGACTCTCCCCTCCACGAGTCTCCCGGTGTTGTGCTAGGATGCGCCCTGCTGGCCTGTGCATTCAAGGAGATTAAGGACTCTCAGCATATGAAGAAAAGAGAGAGAGAGAGGAAATGATTTGTCCAAATTTGAAAGTTTACATTAAGTGCCATCTTAGTGCTAAAATGGAAGCGTTCCATGCAACAGTCAGTGAGTGTCATGTGGCTCAGGAGTAATCGCTTAACCTGGATGAGACTACCACCCGCCCCTCCTTTTTCCACAGGCCTTACCGGAGTTTTGCTGTCCCCAAAGCAAGGGATTCCCCTCATGGGACTGCATTGCCCTCCCTGCTCTCAGTCCTGGAGCAGAACCTAGCATGGCTGCTGGGTGCAAAACACATTTCCCAGTGAAACACCGAGACAGAGGCTCCCTGCTACAATGAGTCTCTGAATTAAAGATGGCACCCCAAACAGAGATTTAGGTTAACAGGAAGGAGTCGCTACACAAGCTAAAGGTCAGAGCAAATGCTCCCCCACCACCACTGGTACAAAAAAGCCATCAATCCTAGATATTCTTTTACCACAACACATTATTACGCATCACCTCTAAAAAAGTTGGCAACCAAAGAACATATTCCAGTTGAGCCTGCGCAGGCTCACGTATGCTATAGGTGTGCTCTAAAGTGCCTCCAAGCTAACCAGATTCAGAAAGGAAGAAGAGTGTGGCAGAGAAGATAAGGTTTGTTTTGTTTTGTACAAAAATCCAATCTCCCAAGTCAACTTCCCTGTTACTACTAGCTGGTGACATCATAAGCCTGGGCCTGGGCCAATCCTCCATCAGATTGAAGTCACTGAAGATGGTGCAGTAAGTGAAAAGGGAACATTTCTTGGGGTGGGGTGTGGGGGACTATAGCAGAACTATGCAAAACTATTCAAGAGACACAATTCAGCAGATCTGAGGAAGTGAGTTTAAGGAAGGCCAGGGTGTCAGGTTAGAGAAAGGATGCTCCTTCCTACTGCATGTATTTCTTTGGGAGAGACCCCCAAACCACCGACAACAGCTAAAGCCCCCCAAAAGTTCTTCCTAGTGGAAAATAATATACAAATCAATGGTAGCAGACAGCTGCGAAAGAAAAAGGAGCATTTTACGCTTAGTCACAATGCGTCAGAAGTGGATAAAAACAAAGAAGAGGCTGTCTAGCATGGTGCTGGCAGTAAAGGTGCAGGGCATCACACGAGCGGAGGAAGACTTTAAAATGGCCAGCTTCGTAGAAGAACAGTCAAGAGATAGGAGGGGCTGCCCAAGCCCCTGATCCCTCAAAGAATTAATAGCCGCAGTGCAGCCTAATTGATCCATAGCAATGCTGGATGCCACAGGAGGAATGGTAAGTGATGAAGACAGTCTGGGTACGAGGAAGGAAATGCCCCGTTAGCTCCGGGACAGCTCTTGAGGCCACCAGTCTCAGTACTTGGGCACTTTGGTGTAGTCTTCAGTGTGTATGTTCTTGCAGAGGCAGATCGAGAGAATCATCCCCAGGAGCTACAAAGAGTAAGCAAAAAATGCAGCTGGTCAAAGAGACGGTTGGTTGCAAGCACCCGAGGGGTGGGGGGATCCCTGTGCTAATTCCCATTTCCCCGCCCTGTGAGGTAGGTTTCGCTGAAAGAGGCAGCTGCTGGCCAAAGGAGCTTCATGGCTGAGTGGGGATTTCAACCCTGGTCATCCACAGACCAGTCCAACACTGCAATCACTGCACCACACCACACATTGTTTTATCTTTTGTTTGTTGCCTCGGCCCACTTTCAGGAGGAAAGACAGGCTATACATTTAACGAATAAGATAAAAATAAATAATCAGTAGTTCCCCCCCCCTTTATTCATTAAAAAAAACGCTTTTATTTTTAAGTTGAGCACTGCAATAAAGTGAAACTGGGCAAGAAAGCCTCTTAGCATTGTGGGTTCAGTTCATAAGTAGCAGATGTCAGGCTTCAGGGAATCGGCTTCCTCCCCCATGGAAGTAGATAAGCAGAACAAAGGAAAAGGAGTCTTCCTACAGGTTACAAACTTTAATAATCACAGCAAGAGAACAAAGAACACATCTATTAATAGCGGTGCTCCCAATGAAGGAGCCCACCCCCTTCTGTCTCTATTAATCTACATCACTTTTACATTTTGTAATCTGAGCTTGCACCCTCTGTGTTTTCTGTTCTGCCACTTTCTGAACTATTCTCAACTTCGGGGAGGGTGGTGGAGGAATGCTGTCCAGAGACTGTGAATCTGTTAACCCCCTCTCTTCCAATGTTTCTTCTCCTAGCTGTTCCCCATCCAGTATTTCCCAGCTTCTGCCTTCTGAACTATGTCCCTCTGCAAACCGCTGTTCCAAATCTATACTATCCTCCTGCTCCTGGGAAGATTCAGGATCTGGAGCGGCGGGGGGGGGGGGGGGGCTCCCAAGTGCAGCCCTCCTCAGAATGGTCCCTGACAGCAGACTCCATTAATTAGGCAAGGCTAGATTTTTTTTACATCTAATTGCAGTGCTGGCTGTTTTGGCAAGACCCCTGTATAAGAGAAAAGGCAGAGAAAGCAACACAATCTTAAAGTGTTAGCTTCCAGCAAGTGTCTTGAGTAAGAACCGGGAAAGGAGTTGTCAGCATGAGACAATAGTCTCAGGCCACATTACAGTCCAGACTCCGCACACGCTTATGCTGCTCTGAGATGGTGAAGCATCTACAACTCAGAAGCCACCACAACTGCATAGCACTGTAAGTAATGATGGGACCAGATGAGCAATGTTGGTGTGTGGAGCTTACACACCTTGTGTCCCTTGCTTCTAAGTACAAGATCCATCCGTCCAGGATGCATTCTATAAAACAGTGTGTGTGTGTGTGTGTGTGTGTGTGTGTGTGAGTGTGTGTGTGTGTCGGGGGGAGGAATCTTACCTCAATGAAAGCAACCCCTGCACAGACTCCAAGAATGATGCCAAGATTCTCCTGTAACCAATTCTGCACACCTTCCCTACAGCCCTGGGGGTAAACAAAAGGGTAAGAAAAATGACTTGCCAAGCATTTATTTAATGCCATGCAAAAGGATCCTCACCCCCCCTCCCCACATATTTGCAAGGTGGGGTTTGTTCAGATAGGAGCACGGGAAAAGGCTTTATACCATTGTCCACCCAGCTTCATATTATCTACTCTGATTGGTGGCAACTCTTCAGTGTCTCAGGAAGAGGTATTTTTCCTTTAAGTGGGGGGGGGATGATCTCTAGATTCTGTTCCAGACGTCGTGTTAAATTAGGTCCATGCAGAAAACAGCAATATCTTAGTATTCCGAAACGGCACAGCCTGCACCTTGTTGGCATCTTCCAGCTTACTCTCTTTCTTTAAGGGCAGGAAAACTCTCATACAGGGGTAGATACACTTTCTTGGCCAAGGGCCACATTCACCCTTGATAAATCCGCTGGGAGCCTCATGCCAGGGGTTGGATTGGATTGGCCAAACCTGGGTGTGACCACCCCAGACACCCACATGAAAACATAGAGAGGCACACACCCCTCCCTTCCTCAGCTGATCTGCATGGATCAGTTGAGGGAGAGGGACTACTGCACGCTCTCCAATCAAATCATCAATCTGACAACAGGGGAGGCAGCAATTTGCAGCTGCCTCTTCATCTGGGCACCGTGCTCTGCTCATTCCAGTGTTGCACCTACTTAAAAAACTATTTCTTTTTTTCCCCCTTTCTGGTGCTGCCACCAAGTTGGCCGGGTGTTGGGTGGCCAGGAAAAATTGCTTGAGGTGGCAGATCAGGCCCCTAAACTGAGGCTTGGCTACACCTGCTTTTATACAACCTCATGCAATGGGATTAAGTAATAATATAATAATTTATTATTTATACCCCGCTTATCTGGCTGGGTCTCCCCGGCCACTCTGGGCGACTTCCAACAAATATCAAAATACAATACAAAGTCACAGATTAAAAACTTCCCTAAACAGGGCTGCTTTCAGGTATTTTCTAAATGACAGGTAGTTGTTTATCTCTCTGATGACCCCTGATGGGAGGGCATTCCAAAGGGCGGGCGCCACTACCGAGAAGGCCCTGTGCCTGGTTCCCTGTAGCTTTGCTTCTCGCAGTGAGGGAACCAACAGAAGGCCCTCGGTGCTGGATCTCAGTTTCCGGGCTGAACAGTGGGGGTGGAGACGCTCCTTCAGGTATACAGGACCGAGGCCGTTTAGGTTGTCCATTAAGTCAGACACACTCACCTGCTTTCTAACAGGCCAGTCCTCGGCCGTTGTGGTGTTGGAAACAGTACCCAAAGAGCAGAAGCCTGTTTCTGAGAGGGAGTTAGTCGAGTCATTGCCACAAGAGCAAGGGTAGGATGTCTGGTTTCCGTCCTGGAGGAAAGTGTTGTTTTTCCAATTTTCTGGTGTAGCCCAGCCACAGCAAGACAGCTGCCATTGAAGAAAGAAATCACTTAAAGGAAGGGGAGGAATTTGATTCCGTCCACACGGAAGCCAAATCTATCAAATTCAAACTCTAAAACAACCTGAGAACCAAAGCACAGCCACCTTCAAAATTCACACTGCATTTTGTTACGCGGTTCTCCAACCGAACAATGTTTACAGGAATGCATGTAGGGGGCAGTGCACATAAAAAGGAATATATTGGTAAAAAAAAAAAAAACAGCATATGTATTTGTAGTATATTAGGAGAAACTGCTCGCAAAAATGTGTACAATGGTCAAAACTGAGCACAAGAATAAAAGCACACTAAAATGCTGAAGAATTTTCATGAGGATTTTTTTTTAAAAAAAGAACATTGCAAGTTGCTTCAGAAATTTAATGAATTTTAAGATTGTAAAAATGAGAAACAGACACATGCTTAATAAGCCCACGTTGTCTTCTGCAAGCTCTCACACATCAGTTCATAGAACACTGTAATCCCAGAATTAATTCTGCTCTTGCACCTCTGGATCCAATCCAGAGTTCTGAATTTTCGGAGTGCTAGTAATTTAAATATAAGACAATAGCTCAGCTCCATTCGTACATGCCTCCTCAAAGCAGTAACTTAACCAAAGAATGCCAAGTGTTAAAACAGCAAGTCACCAGAAGATGGCGCTTGTCACCTACTCTCTCCTCACCACCAAAAACTGAAACAAGCTCAGCTTTGGAGAAGGGGGAGGAAGATATTAAAAGCAAACTACTATCAGACAGACAAATCTTAGTTCAGCTTTCCCCAACCCTCCAAATGTGTTGGACTGCAACTCCTCTCAGCCCTGGCCAGCATGCTTGGAGAAGGCTGTCTTAGCCCACAGCCTATTGGCCTGTGGGGCTAAGTAGTCTTTAAAGGTCAGATTAGTCTCAAGATATATATCTGAGTCCATCTCCCCCAAATATTTGATTGGAGGTCTTGATTCAGCCAGATTTATTGTGGGGGGGGGGGGCAGCAGCAGCAGCAGCAAGAGAAAGACATTTCTGGTGCAACCAATGGTTTGCCCAAGCAAGGAAACAAATCCTAGTATCCTAGGGAAAAAGAAAGCCCAGGGAGCAAAGCCCATTCACAATGGCCTTGTGTCTGAGCTGGGACTTAAATCTGCAGAGCCAAATGGGGCTCTGAATGTTTAGTTGCCGTGGTGCAACAGTTGCGCTGTTTGTTATTATGACTATGTGTTTCAAAGCCAGTATATTACTGAACACCTAGATTTAACAAAAGAGAGCCACAAGTTCAAAAACACAAGCTCAGTTTTTCATAGTCTTGCTCCCTTCTTTGTATAAGAGACTGGGAGCTCAGTAAGCATGGAAGCACTTACCCAGAACACACACACACACACACACACACACACACAAGAGTGAAGGCTGTAGGGCAGGCATAGGCAAACTTGGCCCTCCAGAGGTTTTGGGACTACAACTCCCATGATCCCTAGTTAACAGGACCAGTGGTCAGGGATGATGGGAATTGTAGTCCCAAAACATAGGCTGAGTTTGCCTATGCCTGCTGTAGGGTGAGCAGAAAGGAGGCAACCTCTATGTGAACCTAGCCATTTGTTCCAATGCAATGCTTATATAAAGCCTTAAGAACTTTAGCCTACTGACCTGTCTGCCACAATGATCCAAGCCAGGCTGGCACAACTTGTGACCTACGAGCTCTGCCAAATGCAGCTCACTAACCAAGTCTGATAACCCAAACGCATCCTGTTTTTCTTTTTTGCTGTTTCCCACCAGCCACGCATCGCATTCTGCCTGCCAGGGCCTGAAAGCACACAGAGAGGTACCAAACATCTGGCAGATCTTACAATGCATGGCTGGTGAGCCAATTTCAGCTTGGCAAGTCCTGAGTTGTGCAAGCCTGATGTATGCAAAGTGTTTGGCAAGAAACACACACACACACAGCCACGCACCAGATGGAAATCACAAGGGTTTTGGCCTTCTTGTCCCCAAAGCAAGAGGTTTAGCTATTTATATAATATTTGAAAAAAGAAAAGAGTTTCAAGATTCCTGAAAGGATTTGCTTTAAAATAACACACACACACCTACTTGCTTCACATGTGTGTCACTTAATATTGATCTGGGGACATCACACGCCAGTCAGCTGGAGGCATAGGACCACCACTGAGCTGAGAGGGGCACAGATTGCTGCCATCGTTTGCAAACCCAAGGTGGCTCAAAGCGAGTCATTCTGAGTATGCAAACCATGACAGTCACAAGTTCAATAGTCATAGCTTCATGCAATCACAACTTTCTGGGCCTGGAAGCTCAGTGGCATGTGGTCCAAAGCAAAGCCAAAGCTCGCTTGTCCATTGTGTGAGGCAACACTTGATTTGTTGAACAAACCACGGTTAAAATCAGGGCTTTTTTCCAGCCTAAACTCGCCAGAACACAGTTCCGGCACCACTCAGGTGGGCGCCATTGCCATTATAAGAGAACGAGGGAGGCGTTCATGGTGAGTTCCTGCACCTCTTTTTCTAGGAAAATAGCACTGGTTAAAATAAACCATGGCTTCGTGTTCTGTGCAAACACATTTCTCTCCCTCACACCCCGCAAGCCCATGTAAAATAACTCCTGAGTGAAGTGGCTCTTGCTTGTGCCTTTCTATAAGCTCATAGCAGTAAAGAAAGACGAGCAAATAATAGTGTAATGAGGCTGCTGCCTCCAGTACTTTGATCAAGCTATAATAATGTCGCATCTGCCCGTTCTCAGGTGGCCACCCTTCTGCACATCCCCCAGAGGGGCCACACAGAGAATATGGTAGGGAGTGTGCTGGGTGGCAAAAGACTACCCCAAAGGGCTCCCTCCTCCAACTTATCTCAGTTTGCTGCCTTCAAACAGCACTGTTTATTTATGAATTGATTTGTATCCAAATCCCTAGTGGCTGGACAACAGTATCTCTGCAGAGACTGCCAATAACAGCTCCCTCACAGCACCGAATACCGGCGGCCTGCCTTTCCCCCTTGTCTGATCAACTCTTGCATGACCACTCACCTGCAACTGGACATAGTCCCATGCATTCTCAAGGGTCCTGTTCTTGTCATCATAGGGATTGTAATTCTGAATGAGGTCGCCAGCAATCATATCCAGTTCTTTCCTGAGCTGGTGAATCAAAAGAAAAGTGGGGGAGGGGGTTAAGTATTGATCACTCAGTCTTTGTCTGACAGATTTAAAAAAGCCATTTAGCCCATGTTGAACACATGCAGGTTACCATGCAGTATTAGGTTTAGCTAAAAGGCACAACCAATTTATAAAACTGCAACCTTTCTAAACATGCAGTGAAGGTGTGTGTGTGTGTGTGTGGTTTCTGGATGGACTGGCTAAGGCTGCTAGTCCCGAGCTCATCTCCTCTTCAGACAAGTCATCATTTTCTGAAGGGTTGGGTGGGCACCATACTGGGTCAAGCACCTACAAACATCCTTCCCCTCCTGCTTCCTTTCCTGAGGGAAGACTCTGTAGAGAGAGTGGTCAGTTGGCTGCCTCCGCTTGAAAACATCTTGAACATCTTCTGCTCAACTCTCATTTTTTGCACTCCACCTCTCACCGCCCGCCCCCCACTCCCGGGGCTCCCCACCCTTGGTTTATGCTATAAGAATCATAGCTATAGGAGACCAGTTCAGGTCAGGATCCTCCCAGAGGATGTTAACTCAAAATCAGCGTATTAGTGGTGGGAATGTGAGGAGATTCAACCATTCTGAAGCTGGGTTTTTTCAATGAGAGCAGCTATTTAACAGCATTTGCCTCCATAGCCCTTCTTTCTTTAGAGGACAATGTCAATTTTCCTGCAACTTATGAAACTTATGAAAACCCAATGCTTACGTTACTATTATCAGCCAAACTGGCAATAGCCCGATACAAGAAATCATCAAAACTTCCTATGCGGGAGGCATGATTTACTAATACATGGAACATTGCTTTATCTGAATGCCTGGTCAGACATAAATGTGTAGTCTGGAGCAAAGCCAAATGAGACAGTTTTGACGCACACTGGTACCCATATTTTTATTATATAAATAGGGAGAGTCATAGAAGTAACCCTACCATGACTCACTCCTCATTGTGGTTGGGCTATATAAATTCATCTTTAAAATGTAGCCATATGTAACTGCATCTCTTTGTTTTTTACACTGAATATGCTCTGTGTGTGGTTTTGTTGTTGTTTGCATGGTTATGTGTAAGTTTGTACATATTTCTATAAGTCAATAAAAATAGACGATGATAGATGGAAGATAGATAGATGGATAGATAGATGGATAGATAGATAGATGGATAGATAGATAGATGATAGATAGATGGATAGATAGATAGATGATAGATAGATAGATGATAGATAGATAGATAGATAGATAGATAGATAGATAGATAGATAGATAATAGATGATAGATAGATGATAGATAGATAGATGATAGATGATAGAGATAGATGATCAATAGATGTGTATTAGTGAACCTCCAGATCTGCAAATGAAGCAAATTCCCTCTGACGGCAATGCAACTGGGTCACAGGTTCCCCCCAACCCCCCAGATCTGATTACTGTGCCTGTCTACACCAGTAAAGCGGGAGATCTCTCTGACTGCAGCTTACGCCAGTTCATGAGCTCACTTAAGCGGGATGGCCCAGTTACTGCACTAAACCACACTGCCAGCCTGTCCCTGTCAAGCTATTTCAAATAAAGCTCCTCTTCCAAATTCTGCAAGCACAAAGTACCCAGCACTCGACTGCACAAGCTCGAGAGTGTCACGCTGGGGACAAAGCTGGCACTTGAAGCATTTGTAATGGGCTTTCAGAACTAGGTCAAATTTCCACAGGGCAGCCAGTCAGATAGATCTCCATATGGCAGCCCCGCTCAGCCCCAATGAAGCTCGCACTCTCCTCAGACATACAACCGAGCAAGGCTGTTCTCAGTGGCGGCTGCATACAGACTGCCTCCGAGCAAAGCCGCTCCGAAGGAGGCTGCATCTGCTCATATATTCCTCCTGGCCATGCAGTCAGATGGAAGAGAATCATACAATCACTCCCAGCTGACGTCTGGCCCTCTGTTACTCAGTTTACATGGCCAAGCTCTCTGCCTCTCGCCCCAACTCCTCCCAGGGAGGAAAGGAGGGATGAGCAGCAAAGCAACTTGACCTGGATCCCGCCGCTAATGCAATTGGTCCTGCCTCCCTTTGTCCTAAGTCATAGACAGCATGAAGGCAAGGAGCCTGTGGGTTTTCGTTGTCCCTCCCTCTGCTGTGTTAAAAAGAGAAGACCGCTTTTACACGCTACAGACTCAAAATGTGGAAAACCAAAAAGGTCCGAGTTTCAAGATGGCCAGTGGCAAGTGATGCTTTTCCACCCAAATGATGTGGGCATGACGCACTGTTCCCTTTGCCTAGGTGTGGGCTCACCAGACCTTAGCCCCAGAATCAGTTTTTGGTGTCATGTGTGAATTAGATTAGGAATGCATGGATTAGTTTAATGTCCATGTATGTGTATTGTGCCTTTTCCTTGTCATGTAACTACAGTCTGTCGCTCCCCAGCCCCTCTCCAAAAGCCATTCCTGGTTAAGTAGGTGACATGACTTCCAAATGCATCCAGCCTTTTCCTCTCTAATGAAGAACAGGCCACAAAGGAATTCAATGTCTTCCCCCAAATAACATCCTCACACACACACACCCCAAGCACATCTTTTGCACTAGTTGCTTCTGTGTGTAATAGAGTATAAAACATTTATTAAAAAAAAAGAAAATAACATTCCTCTCTTGTTAAAAATAGCCTGGATATTAAATCAGATTATTAGCATGTTGAGCCCACACTTAATCTGTTAAAAAAAAATGAATCCACAGCCACCTAACCAAACATAAGGATGTTCCACCTCAACAATGGTTTGGTGTGTTGCATCACCGAGTTTCATGTCCACAGGTTCTCCTCTTCCCTTCATTCACATATTTGCAATTTCCCCCAAACTCCATATAAGCCACCTGAGCATTACTTTAGTGCTGCTTTCAGTGAAACTGGGACAAGATGTCACAGCAAGAAATGTGCATGACACCTCAGGGTTTTATTGTGTGTCTCCCTCAGCAGGTTACTATTCAGAGGATAGCTTTGAAAGAGTGAAGGGCTACAGGTGTGGATCTGTGTCGGATGTGGAGCAAAGAAATGAGAAGGAGGGAATAGAAACCAAAAAGGGGAGGAAAGCACAAACCTAATCCCGAGAGCGGAGTGGGAACACCTGACTGGTCCAATGGCACAAAGAACACAGACATGCTAACGGTGTATATTCTAACCCTAAAAAAGGGTCCCTGCTTGTCACAGGAGGGTGACCTCGGCCAAGAATATACAGGAAGGGACAGCAACCGAGAGCAAGCCCCTCCTTCTAGTACAGAGTTCCTACAGGATACTGCCAACAGCTGGAGGTCTCAGAAGAAGAAGAAGTTAGCCAGCTTTTCTTTGGCCTGTTTGTGTCACTGAATCATTGGGGAGGACTCCTGAGGCGCGAGCCCAGTAAGTGTCAAGTAGGTGAAGCACAAGCTCACATCCCAAGCTATGTAGGGTACAGGCGCCTGGGTTACTGTCTGGCAGCCCCAGTTATGAGATCAGACAGGAACAATGAAATGTTTCACAATTTCCCCTTGATGAGAGCTTGCATACATACCATGGAAAAGCAAGAGAGGTCAAAAGTTTCCATTTAATACTACTTCACTAACTACAAGTCAAATTCCAGAAACAGAGGTTCTTCCACCCCCAGTTTCTGCCTGAATTTCCAGCACATTGCCCCCTCCCAAACCATTGCTTCTATTGGAGATATATATATATAAATGCAGACATGCATTTTAATATCATGCCTAGTTTGGCCCAAAGTAAATGAGAGTTGAGGGGAAAGTATCTTTGAGAAGAGGCAAGGCAAAGGCAGGGCTGGCCTAAGACATTTTGCTACCTGAGGCAAAGATGGCACCCTGTCCCCATTCCATTGACAGATGCCAGTTGTATGGACAGAGAGTCGTACTTCAACATAGGCAGTGAGACAGCATCCTCCAATGCACCCGAGGACAGTGGGCCAACATAAGATGTGCAGATCATGTGGTACACCCAGTTCTGTCCTTCTTGCCCCTATAATCTACCTCAGTCAGTCTAATGGGGTAGCCAACATGGCGTCCTCAGACACTGCTGTACTCCAACTCCCATCATCCTTGACCATGGCTCATGTTTGCTGGAGCTAATAGGAACTGAAGTCCAGCATCATCTGGACTGAAAGTGAGACCATGAGAGCATCCTTGCTGGATGAGGGCAAAGGCCCATGTTGTTCAACCTTCTCATATCATGCTGTGACTAACCAGATGCCTATGAGAGGCCTGGAAGAAGGACCCAAGTGCAACAGGAATTCCTGACAGGAGCAGCGTGTACTGGGTAGGGCTGGTTTACTTCCAGACAACCTGTTTATTGAGCCCCTAAGAACTTGCTTCAATCAATTATCCTACCCAACACTTGCCAGGGCATTTTCTTGCCACTTTCCTTCCTGCAAAAAAGTCAGAGAAGAGAAAGAGCACTTGTGGCACAAGAGCTCCAAATCCACTTTCAATTGCAAAAACCTGAATTTGCTGTTAGGTAACTGAATCCCACCTGCAAAATTGCACTGGTAGTTACATGGCCCCAGGGCACATATGAAAGCTAGAATTTAACCAAAAGAAAGTTCTCCTTTGCACAAAACGAAACACTCAACTATGCAACAACATTGTGATTCAGACCACTGGACGAGAGAGGGAGAAGACGGCAGCCTGCCGGCTATGCCTCCTGGCAGCCAGATTCTAGCTGGAAGTAGGCCCACCTTTATCAAACAACATGAGGGGAGAGGAGACTGGTGTGCCAGACTCTTCCTGCCAAGAAGAGTTCTGTGGTGTTTCCAAACATGCCTCCCCACCATTATGAAGCAGAAGAAAAATGAGACTTTGGGACCAAACTCTGTTGCTAGAGCAACCCTGCAGCAACTTCTCCACATAGAGGCCTCCATCTTTATAATGTGGAGGAAAATATGACAAGCCAAACCCAAAACATCTACAGCATCAAAGGGAGAAAAATATCCCAGAAAACCAGACTTTGAGGGAACAAAAAAACCCTCAATCAAAGACTGGTAGCAGCAGAAGAGTTCTGTAGAAAAATAGTGCCGGAGCTTCGTGGAATAACATGCCTTACGAAGGAAGGAGGTGGCTTTGCAATCTTTATACATTATACCTAACCAGGGGTCTTTTCTTTGGCATCCTGGAAAACATCTCTTGCAGACTTTTTCTCTTAGCGCAACAGCAACCTCAGCTAAAGTGAAAGAGGTTGCGGGAGAAGAGATCCTGAATATTGTTGTTGAGCTTGTTATGCAGTTTTAACTGGCTATTTTACAACGTAAAACGGCCAGTTAAAAGCACAGAACAGGTTCAACCACTGCAGGAGATCATAAAAAGGTCACAGAAGAGACATTAAAATAAAAAATCCATACAAACAGAAAAGGCATTACTCCATCCGGTTTGACATTAACTGTAGGAAGGGGCATGTCAATTTGGCAATTATGTAAAGCCAAATTTTACATAATTTTTACCACCCTACTTCAGACCCACACTATACAAACGAAATGTCCCAATTCTTATACCAAGGATGGCTGTTTGAGTGCACTTTCACACACACACACACACACACACCACCACCACCACCACCACCCAGAAAAGTTCTAGTCCACATGCTGCATTCATATAATCAGTATTGGCCTATTCTGCATTGGTTCCAAAGCTAAAACAGTGCTGGTCCTTTTGGTAGACTATATACTAGAATGACCTATTTGTCTCAAAATACAGCTCAGAAATTAACACAGCTGCAGGTGTGAAGTGGCAGCCTATCCACATGCCAGGATGAAATAAATAATGCCATGTCTGGGCAACCCTACCCTTTCAGAATTTTATTACAGTTATTTATTAAATTTATGTACCATTCCTATAATCTGAAGATCACAGGGCAGTTCACAGTATTAAAAACACAAAATAGATAAGAATTCGGTTTTTGGAGGCCACCAGTGGCAGCTCTAGGACACTAAAATAGCAACGAAACAAGGAGTGGGGTGTGCCATGCATAACAGCTGGCAAATAGGGACTGTTCCAGGTTTATAGACACAGTTGGACCACATGCACATAAGAGGAAGCACTCAAGTGGGGAAGTGGTTAGAGTAGTAACTTTCTCCCAGCTGCTATTTCGTTTTTAACTAGGCTAAGGGGCCAGGAACTTGTGGCCCTCCAGATGTTGCTGGATTATGACTATCATAAACCCTGATCATTGGTCATGCTGTCTGGAGCAGATGGGAGTTTGTATTCAATCACCAGTACAGGATCAGAGCTCCTCTACCCCCAAATTAAATCATGCCAGTTTTATTTACAGTGGTTCTCACCCAGATTCTAAAAAATGTGCCACCACTTCTGAGGCAGGAGGCTACTACTGAGCACCAAGTCTTCATGGCATAATGTGTCAGCAGGGAATAAGGGTTTAGAGTTTCCCAGCCTTTAAAAAAAATATCCCCCAAAGGTAGACTGCACCCCAGTTTTAGGAGTTGCACTTTGAGCAATTAATTTATTATCTAGACTCTTCACTAACCAATTTCTGTTAACAGTGAAAAGCAAATTTAACACAAATCATCCTATACCCCTGAAATATGCAGTAAATGCTATGGGTTGTATCCAGTGCTGACTTGCACACTTGGAATTTGCCTTCCTCTCCTTCAGTTCCCCAGATCTGTCCCCGGGGAGGAAGAAAGGTGAAGTCCATGGAGCTAGCCGAAGTCCACTAGTGAAGCATTTTATTCTGCCTTCTGTGTTCATTCGGCATAAACCATCTGCTTTTGTACATAGAATCATAGAATTGCAGAGGACCATCTAGTTCAACCCCCTGCAATGCAGGAACATGCAGCTGTCCCATATTGGGATGAAACCTGCAATTTTGGCATTATCAGCACCACGCTTTAAACAACTGAGCCAGGCATATGTTTCGTTTAGCTCGACCTCATGATATTGTATGTGTGGGAACACAATAATCAAGAGAAATATTTTGAAAGGAAATGTGACCTCAGGGGCATTTGCCCAAGGACTGGCTCTTAAATCTACAAGAGCTAGATTTAAGAATTTTCCCAGAGTAAAATGGCAATCTAAGTTCTGCATCAGAACCAGGAGCATATGGTGAAAGCACAGGGTACAAGCACAGTTTCCATGGAAGAAAGCAGGTGGGAGAGAAAAGGAGTCACTTACTCTATCCCGCTGGAGGTAGATGAGCACGCCAGCAGCTATCTGGGCTATGAGGATCAACAACAGGCAGGTGAAGTACTGGAAAAAAGAAAGCACAACATCACTTGGTGTTTGGCATGGCCATTACTATAGACAGCAACCTCAAGAAAAGCTCTTCAGGGGACAGCCTATGGAACAGAGTCAGGCCTAAGAAGAAAGAGTTTTGAGATAGACTTTCTTTTTAGGAATGCATAGAATTATTTCCCATGCAACACAGCCAATAAAAAGTCCCCCCCCCATTTTTGCCTACTCTTCAAGTGCAATAAGCTCATAAATTGGCTCCTTCCAGGTGTTCCAACAAGAACTTGGCCCAGGTGTACACCGGGTAGTTGCCCAAGTTGGAAGCAGTTCAAGAGTCTCCCCCTACCTGCCTGGTAGTCATTGTCGCATAGCTGAAAAGCTTCGCCCAATATATGGGAGTATTACTTTTCACGATGCAAGAAAGGAAGACAGTTCAGCTGCCGGGCTGAGTACAGGATACAAAGGACAACAGATGCTGAGACAACTATTGGGGCTCACAGCATCCCAGAAAATTCAGAAAGGTCTCATGTAACACTTGGATTTCACGATACATATGAGAATCAAAAATAAATGGTAGAATTCAACAACGCACTATTATAGAAACTTCCTTTGTCCAAGCCCTGTTCTGGGGGTTCTCCCGTCCCCCACTTCCAGAGCCAACTGGGGGGCACGGGAGGGGGGCAGAATCACAGTAGGAGAAGGGGGAAGCCCCATTGCACAGCGGAAGTCCTTGCACAGTCCTTCCACTGACAAGGCTTCTTGGATTAATCCCACCCATAATTTTCCTCACCTACAGGGGAGAAAAGCTCCCATAATGGCAAGTGCAAACATAAACCTGGGGTGATATATAGATATACATAATATTTATACACACATTTGTATACACACATACTATTTCAAATCCATGCATCTCTCTCTCTCTCTCTCTCTCTCTCTCTCTCTCTCTCTCTCTCTCTCTCTCTCACACACACACACACACACACACACTTTACCTATTATTTACCTATTAGCAACCCAATATCATTTCATCTTCATATGTCCTTATTTAGATTAATTATAGGTTACTGATTTATTTTTAAAAGAAAACACCAACTTATCCAACAAAATAGCAACATCATAATCAAATGAAGGAGCTAGCAAACCCTATTCCTTGTCTGAAAAGGGCTTTGCATGGACATCAAAGAAACATAACAGACATCAGGTGTGTTTTCCCTGGGAAAGCATTATATCATCAGGACAGGACAGCCAAAGAGACTAAAGTTGCTACCTGCTTAACTTTGAAGGCCCTTCTCTAGATGCCTCAGTTTTCTGTGAAGCCAGGAATGTCTCGCTTAGAATTCCTAAGTACTGTACTTGTCTATCAACCGTAGTTGATATTCCTGAATGCCTTGGTCTCTAGTTCAACTGCAGCCCCCAAGCAACCAGCAAGTCACTTAAAGCAGCATTTATCTCTTTTCACTCACCAGACCCAAGAGACAGCGGATCTCATTGACTGCTCCAATGCAGCCCAGGAAGCCCATCAACATGGTCACAGCACCGACTCCAATGAGAATGTACGCCCCAATCTTCAGCGAGGACGACGAGGACTCTGTGCAAACCAGAAGAGAAATGGACACAAAGTGAAGGAGGATTCTTTTAACATTGGTTAGGTCCAGAAAAACAAGACTGCTCAGAGCCACATGCGCTTCAGAGAGCGAAGAACTTCAGGCCTAGGGAATCAAAGGCCACGTGAAGGCTGCTTGTGATGGAGGGATCCACAAATAGGCAGTCAGAGAATTGAAGTGGGGCGATGAAGGAGAGGAGGCATAATAGGAACTGATGACTAGGCAAGCAAGAAGAGCACAAAAGCAAGACTTTATCCTGTCTCCGTTCGCTCTACCCCCAGAGTCTAGTTAGCTGCTCCCAAAAGGCTCCTCTGGGACAACTGCCAAGTTGCAAGGTAGAACTGGTCTTTGAAGGATGCACATCTTCTAATATGCAGCCACCAAACCCCAGTTATCCCCCTCTAACCCAGTTCAGCAAACACCCTTAAAAAGGTAAAGAAAGGGAACTGTTTCCTTGCCAAACAGTAGTGCTGGTGGCGTTAACATTAGCTTACTGGGTGGGGAGTGAGAGAGTTTGCATGTTACATCTTACTGTGGCATCACAAGACACATCCACTGATGGTTATGCAATACTTCTCACATGGGGCAGTGGCAACTAAGTCACAGATGGACCCAACCTGGCTGCCTTTCCAAATGTACAGGGCAGGGGTTGTCAATGGTCTGCCCTTCAGATGTTGCCGGGCTCCAATTCCAATCAGCCCCAGTCAGCATGGCCACTGGCCAGGGACGCTGGAAGCTGTAGTCCAAAAACATCTAGAGGGCTCCACCTTGGTGAATGCTGGTATAGATAGATACTGAGGCAAAGCCTTGGGAAAAGAGACTGTAGCAGAAAGGCACAGCCTGGGCTCAGTCCACAGCCTGCAGCACGTCTTGGATTTTGGAGGAAAACTCCTCACAGTTTATATTCCCTCTTGCGCCATCTTTTTCCTCGTTTCTGGGAAAAAAGCCAGATAAGCACAAAGGGGGGGGGGGGAGAGAGGAAGGCCTCTCTGGCAATGGATTGGAATGCCCTGCTGTGTAAAGTTCCTTCCCAGACTCTGTTAAGGTTACCAAATCAAAAATAAAAAGAGGGGGAAAGAAATGAGAAAAGGGAGGGGAAAGGGCTTCATCTGGGATCTCAAGGAAGGAAGCAGAAAAAAATACTGCATACATGCAGCGAGATTACAAGCAAGAAAGGAACAGGGTTGGGGCTGGGGGCAGGAAAGGAGCCCGTATACAGAATACGGTACTTCAAGTCCTTGGCAAGCAAAATCATTCCATAGGCTCAGTGTGGGCAAAACTCCTTTTGAACTGATCAGTTCATCCAGCTATTAGTTTTGGTTCTAGACCACAGGGAGAAAACGAGGTCACAAGGCAAAGCCTCAACTGCTTCTGCAGTCTAAAAATGGCTGCAAGCATTTGTTTTAAAAAAGGGGGGGGGACTTAGTTTAAAACACACTTTTCAGCATAGCCCTTTCTTGTTATTTCTCCCTTGTGAGTAACACTGCAGCAGTGACCCAGATAAAGAACATGGAAAGTGGAAATAGCATGCACAACTGCACAGGGAATTTTTTTTTTTAAGGAAATGCATTAGCTTGGCAGTTCCCCTTTACCAAATCTGTCCCTCAGACTTTTGCTGAGGTGAACCAAAGTTACCAAGCCTTGGGGAACTTTAAGGCTAATGCTTTCTGTCTGACCTGACATAGCCTTCCAAGAAAGAAAAGGCTGATTAGCAATAGAAAGCTCTTTTAAATCTAGCGGGAAGCCACTTTTGCTTTGGCCTGTGATCTGAAGGGGGGCTGCTGTTCAGATGGGCTAATCTTTACAATTTAGTAAACACAACATGGTGTTCTCTCTTGACAGGGAATGCTCTACAGATAAACACCCACAGAACAAATGCAAAGATAAGAAAAGCAATCTTACGCAAAACTGAAATGAAGCTATTCTTGTCAACCAAAATCCATATTCCGAAGCCCAGGATCACAGCACCCAAGATCTGGAAAACAAGTTTTGGTTACTGAAAACAGATTATACAAAAGGTGTATTTCTTATGCCACTTTTACACTAGAAGAGTCTTCAAAAGCACCTTATGCAATGGCACAAGTTCCCTCTAGTACAAACCTATTTTTCTGAAAGGGTCACGTTGATGCTTCTATGAGCCAAGTACAAAGATAAAATCCATCCCAGCTGGCCCTAGTGTTTAAGCTAGCAAGTTTTACCCACTTCTATTTTTTTCTGGGTATTTCCTCCTATCCATTACTGAAATATTATCTACCTCCAACTTACAGTAGTTTCCAGCTAGATATAAGTAACTCAGAAGCCTTGAGCTATGTGAAGCTGTCGATCAAACTAAAGCAGTGCTGGGGAATCTGTGGCTCTCCAGATGTTGATGGGCTCATCATCTGTCACCACTGGTCATGCTGGCTGGGGCTGGTAGGAATTCGGAGTCCAACATCTGGGTAGCTAGGTCCCCCACCATCAAACAACAGTTCTATTAAGTCCCCCATTTCTAACCAGTATTAGAGTCCTGCCAGCACACAGCAGATTCGCTCATAGTGTATATACTAGGCATGAGTTGTCTAGAACAAATGGTCTACTTAGAACATAGCACCAAGCATCTTTGCTACAGTTAATTTAGAATAAAAAGAAAGTTATAGTTCCCCCCCCTTATTTATTTCATAAAATTCATAAAAGCTATCTAAAAAAGGATGACTCGAAAGCTAGCAACCTGGACATCATTCCCACTGAAGTGGTTAACCTGCCTAAGGTTTATTGCTTCAAACTGACTGTGGGGTCTGACAAGATTGAATATTTTTCCATACCAAAAAATAAACTAAAATCACTCCGCATAGAGAGCTAAATGTCAGCGAGAAGGCTAGGCTAAAACACAGTTGGAGAGGAGCACTCAATCATGCAGACCTCCACATGAAGTATGAAGCAGTAGGTCCCAGTCCGACTTGCCAGAGACAGCTGCTTCTAAAAAGGCAGATAATTGGAAGGTAGCTTGCCGTACCATTCAGCTCACAGGTTAAGGTGTATTATAACATCTATTTCTGCTGCTAACATGCCACCAAGACCCCTGTTAGCATGCCTGTAGTGAAGAGCACAATAGGACCAGTGTGTCTTGGCATAAGCAGAAATAATACAAGGAAACAGCTGAATAAGGGCTTGTATCAGACCTTTTCCCTTTTTTTACATATGATCACACTTTAGTAAAGAAACAGGAAGCCTGTTCTGCTGTGCATCCTCCTGTGATCAACACGCAGGCTAAAAATTTGCCTACAAACCAGAATTAAGTGAAGCCACGAGTCGTGCAACAGTCATATGGCAGCAAAACCTAAGGCACAGAGCCATCAGTTGGCAAGCGAACTGCAAACACGTCGCAGTCCAACAGTGTTCCGTCAGTGGGAGCCAACTGGCAGCCCTCATCCTCGGATGAGAATAGGACAATTATCCCAGGGCCATAATGCAGATTTGATCTAGCAAATCACAAAGCCAACCTGGGACAGGGAGGATAGGTCTAGAAAATCTCTGCGGACACCTCTGCCAAGGCTGAACTCAAATGGTCAGGACAGGGATCTCCCTTTCCCCAAGTTCTACAACAAGGATAGGAAACCTCAGGCCCAGGGGGTGAATGCACCCCTTCAATTTGGCCCTCGAGACTCTTATTTATTGCCTTTATAGCCCACCTTGTTATTCAAGGAGCTCAAGGTGGCATCCATGGTTCTCCCCTTCCTCATTCTACCCTGTGAAGTAGGCTAGACTGAGAGGCAGTGACTGGCCCAAGGTCACTTAGTTGCATGGACAAGTGAGGATTCGAAAGCTGGTCTCCCAGATCCTAGTCCCAAACTCTAGCCACTATACCACAATGGCTGGCTTGCCAGGCTATATTACCAGCCCTGCTTTTCACCTGGCTGGAAGTACTTTTGCCTGGCTGGAATAACTCTTGCTTGCCTGGGTGGAGGACAGAGAGGGGTGGCTGGAGAAACGAGTCGGCAGTACAGAGATAAAATTTACGTTGGTTGCTCTGCTCAGGTTGGACTCTGGCCCTGCACAACATTGGCATGTGGGTCCCAGAAGGTTACCCAGAAGGAAATACGGAGTGGAAAAGGTCCCCCACCCCCCTGCTCTGCAACTAGAATGTCCAGATATTTTTATTACACAATTAAACTTCCACAGACAGGACTTCTCTGTGTTACAGGTTGCTTTCCACCTGGTCAGCAGTAAAGGAAAACAAGTGCATGCCAAATGCTTTACACTTAATAATTAAGTGAGACTTCCATGGCACACTTGAATATAAATAGCTCCTATAGTAAACATTAAAGAACAAAATAATCTAACAATACACAGCATGCAGACCTATTTGCTGGCTAGAGGCCAGTAATTCAAAACCTCCTCCAGAACTTTAGACTGTTTTGAGAATAATCTGGTACACAGGATGTTTATTATACCCGCTTATGTGAAACAGAATGTATTCTGTCAGGGCCTCGCATCAGTCATGAAAGGATCATTAACACTGTCAGCAGAAATGCGGAATTTTCTCCCACTGCCTCCATGTTGTTGCTACAAAGTACAGAAGGCCAGACAAACTGGAAAAGTGATGGTTCCATTCAAAGAGCTGCCAATATAGTTCACCTGCTTCCAAGGGAGCTGTGGAGAAGATGCGGTCTCTGTGAAGTTAACGCTGGAGTTCAACAGTGACAAGGTGGCATTGAGACACAGGGAGAAGAAGCCTAGGGATAAAACCAACCTGCTCATACTTAAAATTTAGTTCTCTTTGCCAATAAGACATTGCAGCAGCAGTCTTGCTTTCCCTCCTGTATTATCTTAGCTCTGGCAAGTGAATTATGGCCACCAGGTAGCAGCTGTTTACATAGTGAATAGTTTTCTGTGGAGCAGGTCTCCATGCAGTGCAACCTCCTCCTAGGAAAAAAACTTATTCCAAAGGGAGAGCTTGTGCCAGCACTGGTAAAAACAGAAAGCTTATTAGGGAACCATGTGGGCATCCTATTACAAAAGCCACCAAGTTTTATACCAATGAGAACAGCCTAACCTTGTTTGGCCTGCCATTTATTCACAGGATGAACTTTAGGTTCCCAAAGGTTGAGATGCCATGGAACTGCAGAAAAAGCAGCTCTTTCCCCTGAGGCAAAAGGTAGTGGAAACAAAGGAGGATCAGAGGAGTCTTGAAGAACAGATGCTTCCTGTCACCTGTGGCCTTGCCAGAGGAAGTCCAGAAACGTCTACTGGGAGAGAATTCCAACCATCTACCCCTCTGAGCGCCATTTGCTTCAGCCAGCCATCTCCCTCAAGAGACTTTCCACTTCTTTCTGTGCAAAATGTGGGAAAATGCTTTGCCGCTCAGATCTGGATTTATTCAAGCCAAGCAGCTTGGATCCGCCTCCTGTCAGCTCAGAGCCATCTCATCAGGGCTCCAAGAACATAACTTGGCTTTACAGGCTGCAGAGCGGGAAGAGGAGGGGTGTGTGGAAAGCCTGGAATCGGAGGAAGAGTGAAAATATCCACTTTGCTGAAGTGCTGTGGCAACGGGGAGGCGAGCAGGGTTACTGGAGGGCAAAGCTTTTCCGCAGCCCATTGTAGATGCATAGATTCGCCGCCGCTGCCACTCAGATTAAGTTCCCTTTAGTGCCTCTCGCCCTTTGTCTTCTTCCTTGAAAAAGTTGCTATAGAGACGGTTAACCTGACAGGGCCAGATCAATTCACCTGAAGTCTCAAATCAAGGCTAATTCACACTTTATGCAGCAAGTATGTTTGCTGCACACTGGCACACATCAAAAACACTGCAAAATATGGCACAAATATATTTATCTGCATACTGTAGTTCTATTATCATGAGATGCATGCATCGCCTGCTCTCTCCAAAGGAGCACAGTTTAATGGGGACAATTATTTGATAGTGCAATCATTCTTCCCATTCACCCTCTCCAACTACAGTCAGGGAAGAAGCTGCAATTCAGATGAGGTCTGGCCACTGCCAACCTTCATGTCCTGCCCTGGATGGCGTTCCACCAAGGAACGCCATGAGCAAAATGACATCTGCTTCCACAGTGGGACTCCCCCCCCCCCACTCTCCCATGCACACCCCACACCCAAATGTGCTTCAGAGGGTTGTAGGAACCCCCAAAAGAAACACAAAAGTCATGTGGGTTGAGGAGGGGAAGCCTAGCTTTGCAAGTGGAACGCATTCTGCTTGCACAAGGAACTGCTTTGAATACAACCACTTGTTTCCCCAGGAAGACACCTGGAATGAAACATGGTGGTACTGCACACATCATTCCCCGCCCCCCGCTCCCTTTGCTAGTGGATGCCAATGAAGCACAGAAGGAAGGGGAAAATTAGATACTCTATTTAGCACCACCAAAATAGTTTAACTGATTGCGAACAGACCAGGCAGTGGCCTAGCAGCCCCCATAAACTTGTGGCAGCATAGCTTCAAATACCTTAGTATTGGTACTGGAATGTCTTCCATCCCTGGGAGCCAACTACCAACATCCCACCTCAAATATCAGCTGCAAGGACTCCAGTAATGCTAGAAGAATTCAAGTGCCCAAGCATGCAAATGAGGCCACCTCCTTTCCCCTGCTTGTATCCCGTTTCAGAAAGGGCAGAAACAGTCTTTAATATCAAGGGGTTAATAATTACAAATACTCTCTGAGCCAGCAGGCATAGAATCATAGAAATGTAAAGCTAGAAGGGATCACAAGGGTTAACTAGTTCAACTCCCTGCAATGCCCAAGGTGGGGCTCGAACCCACGCAGTGGCGGAGAGCAGGTAGAGTGGGGCTGGCACACGTCCCAGGGGTGGGGTGTGCTGCCCAAAGGGGCGGGGCGTGCATTCTGGGGGCAGGGCATGCGTTCTGGGGTTGTGGCACTCTGCCTGTAGGGGCAGGGTGCCCAGCGTGGGCAGGGGGGGCAGCCGTGATGGAACCCCACCGGGATCATGCTGCCGGGGGTGGTGCGCTCCCACTGCCCCCCTCTTCCTCCGCCAGTGAACCCACACCCCTGAGATTAAGAGTCTCATACTATACCAACTGAGCCATCATTTCCGGCAGTCAAAAATGGATGGAACACTGTCTCTTGTAGACCCAATATGAAGTGATGCTGCTATGGAATAACAGATAGCATATTGCACCCTGTAGTTCTAGCTCTGCTATCCAATTCACCCCCACTCAGCCCCCCTACAAATTCTGAAGATGAAGCCAGACTAGTATTCAATGAGTTCTGCATCTTTTAACTGTGTGTTTAAAGACTTAGCCCCACCTTATTGTAGAACTGGATCTTAAAAGAGTCTTCCTCCGCATGCTAAAACCATCCACGACCTTTGGTCCCTGGCAGCCTTAACTGGAAAGCCGATTGCTCGGAGATGGAAACAAAGCATACAGCTGGGGGGTGGGGGCTAGTGGAGAGAGCAAATTGAAAACCAGTTCCAGATGTGCCATCTGGGCAAGCTTTCTTGCTTGCAGTTTCTACATGGCACATGGTGAAAGAGTGGCAGAGGGAGGGGAACTCAGATTCACAACTGTTTGAGAAAGCAAGAGCCTTAGTGATGATTTAAACACAACCTGGGGGTGGGGGACAACCCGGAACGTCTAACAAGGGAATCGCAGTTTGTATCACTGACGTTGCTTTAGATGCCAGGGGAAACATGCACATCTCTCTTGTGCACAGGCTTCACGTGGATTCGGCACTCGCATCTTGAGGCACCCGTCACACGTGTCAGAATGAGAGTCTCTTTGCTGCCGCTTTCTTTTTTAGGATCTGAAGTCACCCTAAAGTGGTAGAAGCACCAAGCTAACACACACTTAATCTTCAGGTGAAACACAGAGTGATGGGTGATGGGTTCTTACATTTGGCTGGGAGGGGTGGCTGCCCAAAAATACACCGTAACTGTCAAGGAAAGAAAATAAGGAACGAAGAGGGTCTCATGGATGAAAGAAAAAAGGTATGTTCTACAACACTCCAAGTCTAAGGGTGGAGCATGCAAGTGTGAAGGCTTCTCCTAATTTTGGTTCAAGAAATGAGGACTGTATCTCATTGATAGCGGTGCTCCTAAACAAAACTTTAGAAGTAAGGCCAAACAAGTTAAGTCAGGTGCAACTCCTATGCTTTAACCCAGATAAGGCAGCAGTGAACATGAGGCCTTTAAGAGAAGCTCATGTAGAAATGTATACCCTACACCCCACTGTCTTCTCACTGGACCAGGTGCCTTCAACTATGGTTCTGTGGAGCTGATCCGTTTAGAGGAAGGTGGGGGATTCCAGTTAGCATCTACATTTATACCTCCACCAGAGTAAAAGACTCAGCAGATGCTCTAGATGCAGAAGAGAACTAGAGCAGCGGTTCTCCAAAAGAAGCAGTTGGATTTTGTTGACAAGGAGTAGCACCAGGTGTTAAACGTTGCAGATAAAAGCTGGAGAATAAGAACACCGTCTGTACAAAGGGAAGAGTCTTTCTGAGTTCAAAACCCCAGTTCCTTTCAACACAGCACTTCCTCAAAGTTGGAACATTTCCAAACACAGCTCACCAAGTCACCAGTCAGTTTACAAATAGGAAGTGCCCAAGAAGAAACTTGTGGCAGTTCACTGTCAGTCTGGAATTAACTCTAGGATGGGAGATTATGTCCTTTGAATATATTGTGCAACATTAAATGCATTCTCCCATTGAAGCAGATCACTTTTGGGGTTCTTTGAATGTCAAATCGTTAAATTTGGCGTCTTATAGCTGCCAATTAAATTGCTACAACTGGCAATTATGTCTTAACAGAACTCCCAGGTATGGATGTTTCTGCATTAATTTGCAGTTTTTAAAAAGGATATGGATTATAGCTTAGAAATATTTCTCCCAAAATACGCATTTCAAAAAAACATCATTTGCTTCATTTTCAGTCAAAAACTGCCAGAATATTCAGGATGTACAAACTCTGATGATTAACCAAGTTCCAATCGGCACATCAGTCTGGGAGATGTGAATCATATCAGTTTATTATTGAAGTTTACAAATAATTTGAGTTCTTCATGCCTCTTGGTTTCCAGGTAGCAGGCTTCTGAAAGTGACCAGTCTGATGAATTATCAGGGGCCAAAAACTGCTATTATTATTTCTTGAGGTGTTACAAAGACTGGATGCTTCATGTATAAAAAAGATAAATAATAAACAAGACATCAGAAAAAAGAATGGAAGGGGAAAATGGGAGGTGTCCATATTAATTGGAATATGTGTTGCAAAGTAAGTTTGATACACTAAAAATAGATACGGTTTAGCTCAATGAGAAGAAACAGTTATTAAGAGGCGGCCCTTTGTCAAAGTTGATTTCCTTGACCTTGGCTATGCATATTCTTCAAACATTATTAAATACAATACAGACTTCTTTCCCAACCAATTCATTTACCCAAAGAATTGTGTAAACCATCCAGTATCCAAGATCAAAAGGTGGAGTGGCCTCAGACACAACACTGTCATGAAGCAGTATTGAATATTGACAAAAGACAGGGAGTGAAGCCGGGAGAAAGGTCAGCTGAACATTTCGACATTAACACCCTGCTGAGAGAATGGCTGTTCTGGGGAGAAAGAATAAAAGGATAAAAAAACGTGAAGGGGGGAAAAAGAGGTAAAAACCAAGAATTATGCTGAAGTGTAGGAACAGGGGGCGGGGGGAACGACATTAGTCGCAGAGATAATCTTATCATTTCATCTGTGATATATGAGGGAAAGGTTTTACGGTGGATAGAACCATTAGTGATTTGTTTAATGCATAAGACTTATCTTTGAATACTGCAAGAATTAGGTTACCAAGGACAAATCCTACTCCCATCCCTCACTAATCTATGCGATCTGGAATTTGGTTTATAAAGAGCACAAGGGATGGAAACCAGTAAGTTTTGAAAAATATATTGATCAAGCCGCAATTGAGTAAAGATCCATTTTCTGAAAACAGAGAAAGAGTAGAAAGAGAGGAAGTTGGGAGTGCCCAGTGACTGCCCCCCCCTTTTTGCACTAACAGCAACAAAAAGGTGGAATATCTATGTACCCAACATCCCTCTATTTCTTTGAACATGGTCACTAAACAGAATTTCTATAAAATTATGTACTGAAAGGATTACACACCTAGGTGGGTTAACGGAAAACAGATTAAATGAGAGGTTGCCAACATGGTACCTATACTGTTTCAGTGGTGTAAACTGAAGCCCAGGTATTTTATGCCTGTTTGTTGGTCATGTAGTGAGATTAAGTAGTTTTGAGCCTTAGTGAAAAAAGTTATTCAAGATGCAGTAAGAGGAAAAATAGTCTTTCAGAACCCACAATACCTGAGTTCCATAGAAATTACAAACAAACATTTTTATGTTTCGCAGCTGTGAGAATACTAGCAGCAAAAACTTGGTACTCCTCACAAACTCAAACTTTGAGTTATTAGTAATTAATAAAATACCCCCCTTGAAGATTACACAAGTGATCTGTACTCAGGAAGATCATGTGCATTTCAATCCTTCATGGAGGTTTGGGATATATCTTGCTTTGGGGAAAATGTTATAAGGACAGTTCTTGTCTTGGTAGGGGCTACAGCTAGCTACTAATACTACTACTGGGAGCAGGTGGCGCTGTGGGCTAAACCACTGAAGCTCTTGGGTTTGCCGATTGGAAGGTCAGCAGTTTGTATCCGTGCAATGGGGTGAGTTCCTGTTGCTCTGTCCCAGCTTCTGCCAACCTAGCAGTTCTAAAGCACAACAGTGCAAGTAGATAAATAGGTACCACTGTGGCGGGAACATAACGGTGTTTCCATGCACTCTGGCTTCCATCATGGTGTTTCGTTGCACCAAAAGCTGTTTAGTCATGCTGGCCACATGACTCAGAAAGCTGTCTGTGGACCAACACCAGCTCCCTCATCCTGAAGCCTGATAAGCGCCGCACCCCATAGTTGCCTTTGACTGGACTTAACTGTCCGGAGGTCCATTACCTTTAGCTTTTTTTTACAGCTAGCTACAGCGCAAAGCCAGCAATAATGCATAAATCAAACCACTTCCACAACACACTTTCATCTTCCATTTCCTGTTCTTCACATTACAGAACTATACAACTCATACGCCCCAAGGGTGGCGTTACATGTCTAGCAAACACTGCTCTGGGAACCTAGGCTGCTCCTTCTGCACTGCAAAGAAGTGTTTGCATACACACCCTATGATACCCAATGGAGAAGACTCCCTCCTCCAATTGCTTTTTTCTCATCTGGGTTCTAAAGTATAGTTGAGTGAAGTTACCAAACTGGCTGCCGGAAAAATCAGTGGGTGGGGCAAAAGCCCACTAACTACCGGTACTGCTCCCCTCCTGCTAGCCACATTTCCAGGCCCACATTAACTACCAGATGTCTAACTTAATAGGTTCCATTATGATATTTTGGGTTTTAATAGAGACGTGTGTGTGTGTGTGTGATTTAGAATTTTCCATCAGTGTTCCCCTGGTATCTGGAACCCCTAAGTATCCCTTTACTATGTAATCTTAGCCTTTCAAATACAGTCGCACCTCAGAATCCATTCCGGAAGTCTGTTCGACTTCCAAAACGTTTGGACACCAACACACAGCTTTGGAATACGCTGAAGCCCTGTCAGACATTCAGCTTCCAAAAACAGTTTGCAAACCAGAACATTCATTTGCGGTGTTCGGGAACCAAAACGTTCGAGAACTAATACGAGTGTATTTGGGTACTGCTTGTCAACAAAGTATAGAATTGTAGAGTTGGAAGGAACCCTGAGGATCATCTAGTCCAGGCATGGTCAAACATGGCCTTCCAGATATTTGGGACTACAACTCCCATCATCCCTAGCTAACAGGACCAGTGGTCAGGGATGATGGGAAACATCTGGAGGGCTGAGTTTGGCCATGCCTGGTCTAGTCCAACCCTCTGCAATGCGGGAATATGCAGCTGTCCCATATGGGGATCAAACCTGCAACCTTGGTGTTACCAGCAACATGTTCTACTATGGTGGTTCTACTATGGTGGTTAAGTATACCAAGGGTGTGTAGAAGGTAGACTGTTTCTAGTAGACTTAGCGCTGGAATTCTTGCAAGAAGTCTTGGGACTCTGTAACTTTTGGTCTGCTCCTTCAAGGAACTTAAAGATACGTATGATCACTTAATTATGGCATAATTAGTATTTGTTAGGTGATCATGAACACACATTCCTCCTTTGTAAATTTAACCTGTTTGTAAAGGATTATAGTTTATGAAGCGTAGCCCAAGTGAGACTGATCAGCCAATCTTTTGTTGAATCAACTTAAGTGTTTCTACACTCTGTTTATCACGAAACAAGCAGGAAATGAAAAATTTGCCTGTTTGCCCAGGAGATTTTTATCCAGCTTTATCTAGCTCACTGCTAGATTTTTCCCATGGTTGTGTACAGCAGTATTATGATTTAAGTTAGTGTAACGGGCAAACTTTATTTTAAACACAGGATGAATTTGTTGGGCTTTAATCTAAAATCAGCTGTGTATACAGTCATTTATGTAGATAAGGACCAAAAAACGGGCTCCCGTTCTCTGCTAAATATAAGATTATAAAGATGTTGTAAGTTTGTCTTAGATGTCCATCTGACACCAGATATACTCTTAGCAGAAAGGAAGGAAGGAATCAATATGTTTAATGAGAGAACTGTACCAGGGCTTTGCTGATCCTGAAAACAGGTTAGCACATGCTGACTGCAAAGTGTGTTCTTTAAGTCTGTACTTCTCTGCTAGAAGTAACTGAGCCTCAGTGTCATCAGCCCAGTATAGTGGAACACTCTGGCCATAGAGATTCAGCAGGCACCTTCTGCTTCGACTAATAAATGCCTACTGAAAACACTTCTATTCTATCAGGCTTATCCGGACATTAAGAATACATCTTTCCATAAAAGCCATCTGATTTTAACTTTCTTTATATGGTTTCCATTGTATGGTTTTATGTACAGTTGTTGCAAACCACTTTCATATTTTCTTTATGAATTAGTGGTATATAAAGATTGTCTAAAATAAAATAAAATAAAATAAAATAAAATAAAATAAAATAAAATAAAATAAAATAAAATAAAATAAAATAAAATAAAATAAAATAAAATAAAATAAAATAAAATAAAATAAAATAAAATAAAATAAAATAAAATAAAATAAAATAAAATAAAATAAAATAAAATAAAATAAAATAAAATAAAATAAAATAAAATAAAATAAAATAAAATAAAATAAAATAAAATAAAATAAAATAAAATAAAATAAAATAAAATAAAATAAAATAAAATAAAATAAAATAAAATAAAATAAAATAAAATAAAATTGCTGCTCCTCTTGGCACCAATCTGTTGCATCCTGCAAATAGAAACACATTGACCCACAGAAAAAAAATCCATTCAGCAGTGCACTGATTATAACCACACATGTTGTGGCTGGATGCCAAACTGCAATTATTGCAGAGAACAGTCAAGGACTTGATTAAAAATTGGCTAGCCGGTAATTTGGCTCAGCTTGTCTCAGATAGGGAGCACACAATACCCAAAAGCACTTAATGGAATCACACTGACTATACAATTAGTTGCATTTCCCCAACCTCTCGCCGTTTCATCTTTTTTAGCATTTGCTAGTACTATACAGGCAAACAGGTCAAGACAGACTTTAAAGTGCCCAAGACTCCAATTTTAACAAAGCCAAGAACCTTTGCAGGATTGTCAGGAAAGTTTAGTCATCCAACAGGCATCTTGATCATAGGTACCACTCGGGGCATTTCTATAGTCTGCAAAGTCTTTTTGGTACAAAACTGTGCACACACAGTTATTTGGGTTGAGCACTGCTGCAGAAAGAGCCACTGTACAGCAGGCTCTGAGATTGTTCAGATTTCAGCTGAAAACCAATGTCTTCCTCTACGCCTTTGGTAGAAATGGAGATACTGAGCCACCACCTGGTACTGTTGTGGGAAGCAGATTAAGTGATTCAGATTCAATATGGTTTTGATGCAATAAAGGGTTGTTATCTTAGAAATAGAATTAACTTATAACAATGGAGTTTGGAAGCTCTTTGGAGAGAGGTAAAGGTAAAGGGACCCCTGACCATTAGGTCCAGTCGCGGACGACTCTAGGGTTGCGGCGCTCATCTCACTTTACTGGCCGAGGGAGCCGGCGTACAGCTTCCGGGTCATGTGGCCAGCATGACTAAGCCGCTTCTGGCGAACCAGAGCAGCGCACAGAAATGCCGTTTACCTTCCCACTGGAGCGGTACCTATTTATCTACTTGCACTTTGATGTGCTTTCGAACTGCTAGGTTGGCAGGAGGAGGGACCGAGCAACGGGAGCTCACCCTGTCGTGGGGGTTCGAACTGCCGACCTTCTTATCGGCAAGCCCTAGCTTCTGTGGTTTAGACCATAGCGCCACCCGAGTCCCACACTTGGAGATAGGTAGAACAGTCTTCATAAAAAGGGTTATTGTTATAGTCTTTCTCCAATATTAGATGCCAGTTCTGCTGTTAGGATATAGTTGCTCCCGCCAGCAGTCAACTTAAAAAACAGATCCCCCAGATTCTGAATCCAAATACTTACAAAGAAAAGGAGGTTGAAGAGGAAAAGGAAGTACTTTGTGACTTTCAGGCAGCCAGACCCCATCTTCTCTTTTTTATAGAACCTGCGTGGAAAACAGACAGCCATATGAGCATATATCCTTTATAGCATCACAACTTGACTGTGGTCTGGAAATTTTAAGAAATATTTTACCAGAATCTCCCCTCCCACACCACCCCCTCAGAAAGCAAAGCATTTCAACAGAATACTTCTCTGACGAGCTATTTCCTTAGCAGGGGAGAATACGGGGGGGGGGGGTTCAGCCAGAACTCGCCAGAACTCAGTTCCAGCACATCTCAAATGTGTGCCATTGCCATTATAAGAGAACAAGTGAAGCGCTCATTGTGAGTTCTGGCATCTCTTTTTCTAGAAAAACCATGCTGCGGAAATATATATGTATAGCTTTGTCTTATTAACTGTTTTTGCCAGTTCCAGCCTTTAGTTCACCAAACTAGCCCCATCCATCTAAGGAACCACTTTCCATCTGGTTGGTTGCCACTGAAATAACAAAATGTTGATCAAAAGGAGTCTTTGGCCTGGAGCACCAGGGCTCTTCTGATCTTTTCAGTGAAGCACCATCTGCACCTCAGGTACAGATATTTCAGAGCCAGTTCAGAAACTTCCTTATACAATATTGGAGACACCGGAGATTAAGGATGCTTCCACATGAGGCATTTACTGTGGAATGTTTGGAACCCCATGCTCTGTTCACTACTTTTTTCAGGACATTTGCAGGACACCATCGCAAAATCACCTTCCTCCCATATTTTCTCCCTTTACTTTCTGTTTCTTTTCAGAACTCAGAAAAAAAAACTTCACTCACACACAAACACACAGCTGTGCAATCTTCCCAAGCGTAGATCAGTCATAGTAAAGCAACCCCACAGATTTTCTGGTGGACAGCATTTTCTGTATTGGTCATTCTAGCTCAGGGGTAGGCAACCTAAGGCCCATGGGCTGGATGCAGCCCAATCGCCTTCCCAATCTGGCCCACGGACGGTCCGGGAATCAGCATGTTTTTACATGAGTAGAATGTGTGCTTTTACTTAAAATGCATCTCTGGGTTATTTGTAGGGCATAGGAATTCGTTCATTCCCCCCCCCCTCATATAGTCTGGCCCACCACATGGTCTGAGATATGGCGAACTGGCCCACGGCTGAAAAAGGATGCTGACCCCTGTTCTAGCCATTTCCTTTATCTATGGTCTGTCATTCCTGAATAGGAGTGAACTCACAGTTTAACCTTTTCCCTTCTAGGTGGCATTGCCTTTCAGTCAGTTTCTTTTCTGTCGCCTAAATTGCAGCCACCAGCAAGGTCCTTAATCTTGGGACTGCAGCAGTAGGGAGTCCTTAATCCCTTTCTCCCTCAGACAATGGCCTAAATGAAGCCACCTTTCCCCTCAACATTAAGTCCTAGAGAAAGGGGCAGTGCCCATTTAGGTACAAGACCCATTTTAGGTACAAGGCTTATCCGCTTGTGGCAAATAAGCACCAACCATGTGCCTCTATGCTAGCTAGCCACATCTGGAAGCCACTAATATTGGGTCTCATATATGGTAGCACACACACACTACTGTTTACATGATCCCATAGAAGAAATAGCAGTGGCAGCCTCAAGAAAACTATATTTGACAGAAATCAGAAGCTAGTCAGCCTTTTGCTCACCATTAAAAATGGGTGTATGAAACATAGGCGTAGCCATGGGGACAGGAGGCAGCTGCCCCCCATCAAGTAAAACAATAGAAATACTTAACTAACTGACCAATCACATCAGTCCTGCGTGCATGCCACCCCAAAAGTCCCATGCTATGAAACAGCAGATATTTCACCTGGGGTTACATCTCTGGTGGCTAAAAGCTTCTGAATGACAATATGACCCAGGATTCTTTATCAGAGTTACCCATATTTAGCAGAGGCGAATTGGGAATTCTGCCGAAATCCAATGTAGAAGCCACTGTCTAGTTTAACAGCTGGAGCTAATTCTAAATATGCAAACTATGTGCAAACTATGTGTGCACTTTTTTAATAAGACAAGAGATTATTTAAACACCAGGTGTGCAATGCAAAGGGGAGCATTAATAGTGCTGCAAAGACAGAAAAGGCTTGGAAATGTTCCACATTGGACAGAAGTCTAAGGAAAGAATTCTGCTTTGCCCTGTTCTGGCCTGCTGTACTTTACCATCACCAATATAAGCAGATATGTCTGGGCATGAGTATGCAGAAGGAGAAAGCTTTTTGGGAAATGGCAGAATTGATGGCATGTGAACATATTGCAGTATCTTATGTCAATACTTTCAGGTAGAAACAAGAGCCAAGAGCCAAGAAGATATTGTGTGCTTACCTCACCTATCCTAGTGGAGACTTTCACTTTCCACGATGAGTTGTTGCCTCCTCCAATACAGGAAGCAAGGTGACAATTCTCATAAAAACTAGTGTCGAATAAATAGCATTTGACAACATCCTTAATGATCTTATCTCACAATGCAATAGGAAATAGGTTGGGCAGACTTAAGAGCTGCCTGCAGAAGATCTGCTCAGAGCTTCCTCACACTGGGACTGCATTCAGTAAAGGGCAACAGAACAGAACAGAGCAAGTTATTCTGTTTCCAGTCTAAAGCCTGCTTTTAATCTTATTAGGATATTTAGGTCAGTACTGAGTTCAGGGTGGAATTGGAGCATCATTCTAAACGGATAGCTCTCGCCAACCAGCAGCAGTTCTCAAAAATTTATCAGCTCTGTGGGGGAGAAGAGATGCTGCTTCCTTTGGAAAACTGATGTTAGAAAATGGATGTTTACTCCTGAAACTGTGAGGTGTGCCTGTTCTTCCATCATATCCCAGCGGAAGCCCCAGGACCTCACAAGCCTGCTGAGAGTCACCCTTAACTCAGTAGGATATTAAGAAGTTGACTTCAGCACTTGGGAACAAAGAAAGCTACCTTAGACCTCAGTCAAACTATTTGTCCATCTAGCCGAATATCACCTGCTCTTTATGGGTGGCAGATATCTTTCCACAACCACCTCCTACCCAAACCGTTTTAACCAAGGGTGCACCAGAGGATCTGACCTGGACTGTACTACGGAGCTGCAGGTGTCTATTAGTAAGTGTTGGCTCTGCTTTTTCTATCAAGAGATTCTCTTTAAAAGGAGAAGGGTGATCCATCAAAAGCAACATGAAAGCCAGTTCAAGATGCACCTGCTGGCAGCCATTCTTAGGGAAAGACCTCCACTGTGGAGTAGGGTTGGAAGGTAGGACTCTTGGCTTGCTGACAAAGGTAGTCCCATATCAGATCAATACGGTGTACTTCACAACACTGAAAGCACTATTCTCAATTGCATGCCCATGACTGTGTGGCAGGGTTAACAAAAAACTGCATTTATTTGTATGTTACACGTATGGATGCCACCAAACAGAAGCTGTTCCAGCAGACTGCAGCAGAGGGAGAGATGGGAAGGAAGGCCATTCCATTGGTTCCGCTGAAACAACAGATAGATTTGGCTCCTCTTCCTTCTGAACGGTTGCCAATCTACCTGGCTATCGCAAGAACTTTAAGAATTGGTGCCCAAGCTTGCCTTTCCCCCTCTTCTCTCCTCACCCCTTTTGTCCTTGTGTGATTGTTTCATTTTCATTGATCATATGTTAAGCCCGCTCCGGTAGCCTTTTGGCTAAAGGATGGGGCAAAAAGGCTTTAAATAAATAAATAAAAGTTACGAGTGAGAAGCAGGCAAATACAAAATTCAATTTACACTGACGAGCTGCAGATATCCAGAGAGCATGATTTTCTTCCAATAAGAAATTGCCAGAGTGGGAAAGGCATGAGGCCTATCCTCAGAGTTGGCATTCAGATCAGAGCAAACATAGTTGATCAGGTTTTTCCCTTCAGGAATTTTTTTTTTAGCAAACACAAGGATTAGAGCTAGATCTTTGGGGACAAGCTCACAGACAGTTGCAAGTCGTAACTCCAGGCATCTTCTACACTTTCTTCAAGTGTTTACCCACCCTCCCCTATTTCTTTTCTAAACAGAAAAGAAGATTTTACTACAGCTCCCCAATGCTATGATTTTGCTATTGAGCATTATTTTCTTGCCAAGGAGATATAGTCATGAAATTAAAATATACACTGTCACATTTAAGAGAGAGGAGGGAGGTATAAGAGAGATATACATGCATAACATTCTCTTCGTTTATAAAGAAAACAGGCTTCCCTTTTTTTAAAAAAAATCTAAGAACAAAAAGAGTCTATTCACAAGGTTTCAAACACATTATTACAACTGGGTGAAATTTCCCTGCAATCATTGAACAAAGATCAGTCATAGCATAATAATTCCATATAGGCAGTGATGTGCCGAAAACTTTCCACAGAAAAATGTGCAAGGTCCATTTAGGGGAGAAGATTTGAGAGAGCAGCATGCATGTAAAATCTTAGGGGGCTACAGGAAGCTACTTTATACTAAGTCAGACCATTGGTGAAGATTGCCTACACACCACCTTTGGCCAGCCTGATACCCTCCAGATGCTTTGAATCACCACTCCCATCAGCCCCCCCCCCGCCAGTCATGCTTGATGGGGATTGGGTGGAGGTGTGGTCCAAAACATCTGAAGGGCACCAAGTTAAAGAAGGCTGGTCTACAGTGACTGGCAGGGGGCTCTCCAGGGTTAGAGGCAGAGGGCATTCCTAGTGCTACCTGGAAATATCAAGGATTGAACCCAAGTACTCTTCTGCATGCAAATCAGATGCTCAGCCCTTATGTCCATTCTCAGAGTTGAAGCAATAAGCAAAAATGTAGTAAACAAAAAGTACGGTAAGTAGTACAGTTAGATTGGGCGGGCGGGGAGAAGCACCAATAAAATTTCATCTATCAATTTAAAGATTTGGAATGTAAAGTGCTTCATGTTACAGTTACAGGTAGGATTTTATTATTATTATTATTAGTTTTTGTTTTTTCTTCATGTTACAGTAATTCCAGAGCTGTTTTGGTGGGAGAAACCAATTTTAAGAGGCATATTTATTTCATTTCAGCTAACCAGCATTGCCTTCGTACTTACGCCCACAGTTCTTCTAACTGGAAGCAGCACCAAAGACATTTCACCTGGAAAGGCAGAGCATCAGCTAAGGATTTTTCTTCTCCTAATCAAACTTGGCAGAAGGAGGAAGGAGCCATTGTGTCTGTGTAGCCTACTTGGCAACCAATTAAAAACAATCGACAGGTTTGAAGTAGATGAATAAAGCTTTGATCTCAGATCAGTTAAGATTTTTTTTTTTTAGCCTTGTGAATTCTGATAGGTACAGATAAGTTCATGGAGTAGTCAGTCAACCTGCCTTGCCAGTTCAGGTATTTTCTAATTGACAGCATTTCAAAAAGCACATCTTCTTCCATCCAACAAGTTAAATAAGAGAGAAAAGAAGCACAACTTGGGTCTGTTATTTTTCCTAGCAAGGCTGGTACATGGTGCAACCAAGGGAGTACTATTTATAAAAGCAAGATTTCTTGAGGTTCCTGACTTGAACCTGTTTTAACAGGCTTGTTTATTGTACATTTTAATTATGGATTTCATAGAATTGTAGAGTTGGGAGTATTTTTCAAATGATGTGATGAAATTGTTTTACTGTGTGTTTTAACTATGTGCAGCTATGTTTTTATAATCGGTTTTATACCTGTAAACTGCTCAGAAGGCATGTTGGCAAGTCAGTTGTAGAGATATAAATAAATAAGGTATCTCAATAAACTAAGCAGACTTTGCAGGCCCCAGATTCCAGAATCCACCATGCAGAAGCAGAAAGGAAGATGGCAACAGACTACTTTGCCTGGAACAGTGAAAAGGTCATGTTATGTACTGAGTTTCAGGTCATTTAAAGGATTCCAACTTTAGGCTTCTCTTAAGAAGGTCTCTGGAGAGAAGGATTATTGAAAGCAGTGAACCTCACCATTGGAAATTCACACAATCAAGCAAGGTCTTAGGTCAGTGGTTTTCAACCAGTGTGCTTGATTGATGGTCAAGGGTGCCGCAGACAACACTGGCCTCTGTCCCTCTTTGCTTCCCTCCCTCCTCTGATGCCTTCTCGCATCTCTACCTCCCAAAGGCTTGAACAGCTGTTTGTTGCAGCACCCCTGGCTACAAGCTCCCCAGGTAAATGGTCCTCTGGGGCTGGCCAAGGGGTGCTGGTTGCCAGGAGCTGAGGCAGCCTCAGAGTAAGCAAGCAAGTGGGTGAGGGAGCCCAGTCAGCCAGTCCACCAGGCTCTGATGTTAGGTATGGACTGGCAAGTGGGAGGCTGGGCAGGCAGGCCAGCAGGTGATGTGCTGGCCTTTCTTGTGCTTGCTGTGTGCAAAGCCTGCCTGGGAGCTGAGTGCCTGGTGCTGAAGGGGAGCCTTTCCATCATGCAGGCTTAACAGCACCTGCTGCTGCCACTGCTGCCTCCCAAGGTAAGGTGCTGGCCTCACATTCACCTTTGGCCAGTCTCCGTTGGGCTACTAAGGCTGCGAGCATCCTCTTCCCAGGCCCCTGTGGGGCAGTGTGAGGAGGCACCTCTCTTTGGGGCAGCTCAGATACCAGGGGCAGCAGCAGTGACTGCCCAGAGGACTCCCAAGGAGAGGGGAGAGGAGAGAAGGCTGAGGGAATACTCCACAAGGGAGGGAGTTTGAAAAAGGCACTGCAGGCAAGGGGAGATATAACTGGGCTCCTAAGCCCCACAGGGGTGCTGCAGAGAGAATGTAGTTGGTCAAGGGAGCCATGGACTCAAAAAGGTTGAAAACCTCTGTCTTAGGTCTTTCCCCACCCCCTTCCAAAACAGTGGTCTTCTTGTTAAGGGCAGCAGGAGGAAAACTTGTGACTCATTTAGTATAGTTCTGTAATGTGACCCCAAGTTGTCATTCAGCAGAGCCCTGTAACATGAGCTTAAGTAGCCTTCCCTTTGGCCGAAAGATACCTGAATAAAGGCTGGTACGCCACATTCCACTATCCTACTTCTTACCCCGGTCCAAAAAAAAACAAAACACCTATACAAGGGAAAGAGCTGTAAAAAGATACTATGGGAAAGAGAAAGAAGGCTGTGAGGAAATTCACTGCTTCTCTTCTCACTGGGAAAAGGATGGTGTGTGACTTTCAAAAGCCTCTTCTGACTCTCCTCCTTACAAACCACTTCTGTGGAAACCTATTAAACAAAGCCGCAACAGGCTCCAATCAGTATTCCCATCTTCTGTTTGCAGCATTAATTGGCAACCCCCAACTCCTTCAACTCACACAAATAGGAAAGCTCAACTTTTGAGCCTGACATACACACCCTATTTTGCAAGAACTGCCGCACATGGTATATAACTAAGGTTCAGTTCACTTTCATGAGCATAAACCTCACGCTAATAGAGTTAACTGCCTTGTCACTGCCTTGTCATGGCGAAGGGGCTTGAATTAATCAGGGAAGCTATGGACAGGTCAAGATGGACAGGTCATAGTGGAGAGTTTGGACCAAACGTGATCCACCTGGAGGAGGAACTGGCAAGCCACTCCAGTATCCCTGCCAAGAAAACTCCATGGACAAAGACAACAGGCATATAAAAGTTATGACGCTGGAAGATGAGCCCCTCAGGTTGGAAGGCGTCCAACATGCTACTGGGGAAGAGCAGAGGACAAGTACAAGTAGATTCAGAGCTGATGAAGCGGTTGGGCCAAAGCCGAAAGGACGCTCAGTTGTGGATATGCCTGGAAGCAAAAGGAAAGTCCAATGCTGTAAAGAAAAGTATTGCATAACATGAGTTTGGCCAAACTGCGAGAGGCAGTGAAGGATAGGCGTGCCTGGCGTGCTCTGGTCCATGGGGTCACGAAGAGTCGGACACGACTGAACGACTGAACAACAACAACAATAGAGTTAAATGCCTGAAGGAGTCAGCAACACACATGACCTCTAGTCTACAGCTGATAAGTGGTGCTATGCTAAGAATGAAGCTTCTGCTTGCTAGTAGAATGGTTGTTGTATGAGTGGCTAGCACCAATGGGTATCACCCTAAATTTATAGAAATCATCCCAAAAAATCTACCCTGTCCCACAAAGAATTTTACCTGTTTTTAGTTATTATTAATTTTGGTATTTATTCGATTTGATTCAAATGAGGTACATGTCAGGCCCGAGTCTCAACCTTCACAGCTTGTCACCCCAGATTAGATATTCTGGCCTAGTCAGACAAGACACGACGTTATTTTAGGAAGTCGGCATAACATGACTACAATAACAGAGAATGCAGTATGTGATGCCATTCTGAGGTTCAGGTCTAACAGCATTTACTGCATTCCTGTTGACATTCCTCAGAGACTTGGGTGGTTCAAGGCATATTCACCCGAACGTAGCTATAATTTCAAAAGTGCTCATAGTGACACAGAGCTTCTTCACCTTGTAGCACTGCTGTGCCCACACTGGGTCTGACAGTGGCAAAATGAGTCAAGAGCAGCGCACAGGTTTGTACGGGCTTATTGCCAAGATCTAGTAGCAGAAATAGTATCTGTTATGTCGTGGGTGAACACAGCAGACAACACAGTGATTTCCAAACAGCTCTTGTTTATTATCAGGCTGGAACAGGACTGAGCTGAAGGCCTCAGCAACCTGCTTATATAGAACTCAGTTACAACGCAACAGTAACAACCTTCTGCAGCTACCCAATCCCTGAGTGTCAGTTTATAATCCTTCATTTGCATATGCTGACCTGAGTGAAAACTGCAGCAGAATGAACTATATACACACACCCCTAGTGGCCAAGGGTGAGAACTTCAATACATAACAGTATCCTTTGTGAACAGACTTCCGGCCTCCTTCCTTTGCTGAACTGGAGAACAACTTCAGACTGGATCAGAGACATGGTTATAGAACTGCCGCTGCTGGAGCCACATTAGTTTACTGTGAGCGTGTAGCATTGCTGGGGGGGGGGGGGAGGCTGACCAACATGATAACCATCCATTGCTCATCTTTTCCCCGTGTCTCCTGCTTCTTCCATGCACCACAGGCACCCAGTCTTAGCCTATGCTTGTTTTTGCACAGAACTTCCACCTGATTCAATGGAACGTCTCCCATGTGACCATACAGAAACAGCAGCCTTTCTTGTTCATCAGCGCTAATACCTCATGCTTTGTCAAGCAGCAAGAGGAAGAAAACACGGGCTGTGCTTTCCCTGCTCCACTTGCTCAGAATTTGTGGCTTTCTTGCAGGTTTGTCATTTTCCGGGCTGGAGCTACTCTCAAAGGGTGACTAATATCTGCACGCACAGTTACAGAAGGCTAGTCAGGTGGGAGGAAGAAGGCAAAGGAAAATCTCCAACAGCTGTCTCTTGCTTTCTGTACAGTACTAGAAAATGTCACAAAGGCTGATGTATGCATTATGCACCTGGGGACGGAGCCATGAGAATTTACCTGCCATGTAAACAACTTGAACAGTCTCTCAAGTGCTACTCATTCACTGCCCTCTTTCTCTCAGGCCAACACAGGCACAGTTTTGTGGGTACTCTTCATCACAACAGGGGGTGGCCAATATGGTGGCCAACCCACAGGCTTTGAGGGCAGAGACGTTAGAAGCTGATGTATAATCCCCACTTAGAACTCTGCCTCAAATCCACCATGTAAAAGCCTAAGGAAAGCCATGCTAGTTCAGCTAGAGGCCTATCTAGCCCAGCATTCTGTTCTCACAGTAGCCAACTAGACGCACTGTGTCCAACTAAACACCATAAAGCATGATTTGAGTGCAATAGCATTCTCCTGCTCATGATCCCCAGCAACAACTGTTCAATAGATGTATGTGGAATGACCACAGAATGCCTCTCTCATTCCAACAGAGCAAGTTCCATATGTTTTAAGAAATGCAACAAGTCTTGTTCCTGGGTTAAATGGATTAAATGAGGTGAAAACCATTGGAAGTTCCCCCATTGAGGTAGGAAGCCAATACAGATTTGTTCAATCATGTGTCCTATTATAGTCAACCAGTGTAATAAACTCAGATATATGATCTGATCTAATTGCAAATTTCACCTCAAACCTGGGTCACGGTTGCCACAATGGAACGTCTAGGTGCCTTTTTTGCAATGGAGGTTGTTGTTGTTTGTTTGTTTCATTTCTATACCACTTTATATTTCAAAGAACAAATCTCTAAGTGGTTTACAACGCATTAAAACGTCAAATAAAACAATCCAGAATGAAACAAATTCAAGCTTCAAAGAAAATATATCAGATCCTTCTCTAAACGACATATTGCTTTCCACAGTCGCCAACCTGTGGTCTCAGTTGGACCCACGCCAGTTGCAAAATGTGCCTGGCACCTGGCTAGTTTCATACACTGTTCAGCCAACCAACAGAAATATTGAGTCAAATCAACAGGTTAGATAAGACAGCAATCTATGTTTGTGTTTGTGTTTTTTGCTTTTTAAAAAAAGCTTATAAAAACTGCAGTACCATTTTAGACGAGGCATCCCAGCCGCCTTCTCTCACCCACATAGGAGGGAGTGCCTCTAAGGCAGTGGTGCCCAACCTGCACCCCTTGGCCTGATTTCATGCAGGTAGCAAGGGAAAGATTATGGAAAGTGGGTGGGAGAAAGAGGGGAGGAGGGAGCCCCCTCCACCTTTTGCTCAGGCTCTAGCAAACTTTTGTTGTTCAGTCGCTCAGTCATGTCCGACTCTTCGTGACCCCATGGACCAGAGCACGCCAGGCACCCCTATCCTCCACTGCCTCCTGCAGTTTGGCCAAACTCATGCCAGTCGCTTCGAGAACACTGTCCAACCATCTCATCCTCTGTCGTCCCCTTCTCCTTGTGCCCTCTAGCAAACTACCCCGGAGCAAATACAGCCCTTGATAAACCCTGATCTAACTTGCCAGTGGCAACTTATGCATACTTCATCTAAGAACTGCAAGTTTAAGCTGATCGTCCAAATGATAATGGCATCAATAAAGGCTTGCAGTCCCATCCACACTATGCTTGGGAGCAAGTGCCATTTGCATTCACTGAAGCTTACTCCCAGGAAACAGAGACTGTAATGTAAGTTGATCCTACACTAGGGAGCTATTTGATTTTGAGCAAGCTAGAGATAAAGAGCAAGCAGCATGGTGAAGATGAAGGGAATCAATAACAAGCAGCTAATGGCGCTGCAGCATATTAAGTGACTTAGCGCACTCCTAATGCCAACAGTGCCCTTCAGCTCTCTATATTGGACAAACAGGCCAAACCCTACGCCAAAGGATAAATGGACATAAATCTGATATCAGGTATCACAAGACAGAGAAACCAGTAGGAGAACACTTCAATCTCCCAGGACATTCTATATAAGATCTCAAAGTAGCTGTCTTACTACAAAGGAATTTCAGAAATAGACTGGAAAGAGAAGTTGCTGAATTGCAACTCATTACCAAACTTAAAACCATGGAGAGACCTGGTCTGAACAAAGACAATGGATTCTTATCTCATTATACAGTCGTACCTCGGGTTATGTACGCTCCAGGTTGCGTACTTTTCAGGTTACGAACTCCGCTAACCCGGAAGCGCAAGCCGACGCGTGTGTGATTTGCACATGCGCAAAGCGTTTTTTGCGGGTTTCGGGTTTTTTCAGGGTTTTTTCGGTCTGCGCATGCGCAGAACGAATTGTTCAGGTTACATCCTTTTTGGGTTACGTACTGTAACCCAGAACGGATAAGTATGTAACCCGGGGTACCACTGTACATGACAAAGCTATCTTTAGCCATCTCACCCCTTGCTTTTTCCTGTAAGACCAATTGCAGTTGTTAACAGGTTTTCCACACCCATCAGCCAATCACCCATTCCCACCACCCTTCTGAGTAATACCCCTCCCAACTCTCTCACTATATATAAGGGTCTAGTGACTTCTGTTTCAGTGTATCTGAAGATGTGTGAATGCACACGAAAGCTCATACCAAGAACAAACTTAGTTGGTTTCTAAGGTGCTACGGGAAAGAATTTTTTAATTTATTTTAATTTTTATTTTGTTTTGACTATGGCAGACCAACACGGCTACCTACCTGCAATTAGCACTGTCATTTCACCTCCAAGTGCTACAACACGAAGCCCTTAAAAAAAAAAAACAACTACTGGAGAGAGAGAGAGCACCAGAGGGAGAGGTATGCTGCTCTGTTTCATAAGCATGCTACACCTTCCTATTACCTGCAGGGAGCTAATGAGCAGTGGCAGAATTAATGACCCTTTTGTTTACTAACAGCAGTCAGCACATTCCCTAGAGGCCATCTTCCGTGAAGACTCCAGCTAGCGATCAGGTTAAGTTTGTCATCTACACGCAACTAGGTGTGCAGGGTCAACGTTAACATTATCTAAGGGCGATGGATTTATGCAGTTGCAGCACGTTGCAGCTGTTTTGTAATTAAAAGTGTGCCCTGACACGGTTATTTCATCACCTACCAACACAAGAGCGCAACAAGGCCTAGCTTGCGAAGTCAGCTGCAAAGCAAAACTATAAAGCTACAAAGATTGAGGCAGCTCTTGACAATTATGAAGCTGGAGATTTTACTAATAAGAATGTAAATCTTCTCTAGGAGGGTCTAACCAGCTTTTTTACTACCCTACTGGGGCAATAGGTTTTAGTTTCTAAAATCAGAATTTCCTGCCGGCACTAATGATACATGGAAGAAAAGGTAAAGACCAGCACAGGAAGTTAATCCGGGGATTATTTCAGATTGCAGCTGCTGCAGGGTGCCTCATTTGTTATTTATCCAATAGCCTTACACAAAAACTTACGTATTTTGTCATCTCACTGCATAACTCAGGCCCATTTCAGGGATTATTCACCCAGTTTACCTCTCTTGGTGAAACCAATTTGGGGATAGCTTTGACCCTCCCCTGTAATGGCAATCACCTGTAAGTAAACCTCGTTTCACACATATTCTTCATGCAGCCCTAGGGCTGCATAAATCCAAAGTGATTTAACTGTGTGAACTGGCTGTCAGAATGCTGTTATTACAGACTAGCTTCACTACCTAGTAAAACATGTTTGTTAAATTTAACAAGTATTGTATTTACAAATTGCCACTCACCAGAGCCTAACAGACTCTACTTTGCAACCTTTTCAGGCACTAGGAAAGTCAGACTTGAGGTATGTTGAATCGGTTACACAACTGCTTTGCAATTTTGCAATGTGCTTTTTGTTTTTTTGCTTCTTTTTGACTCTGAATTAACAACAAAAGATGTAGAATGTGTTCAAACCCGATTTCTTAGAGCCATTCTCGGGATTCCCCCCTGACCCCCGTCTGTAGCGGGTGCGGTCATGAGACTAGAGGTGGGTTGGCAAGCTTTTTGATATGTGGCCTTGAAGACAAAACTCTGGCTATGGCTTAAACTATGTTTTAACCCAGTGGGCATGGCCCCCTTGATACTGAGGGATGACTTCCAATCATCATCGGGAAAAAGAGACTTTAAACGAAGTGCAGACCTGCGAACTGACACATCTCTTCCTGGAGTCTATGACATTCAGTCAAGCTAAAGTTGTGATCTCTCAAAGACTGAGGGACATTGCTAAACAAGAGGTTATTGCCCTTGTGAAACATGGGATGTTTTGGGGGGATCAGATATTCCAGATTTCACCAGCCCCTTATCTGGCGGAAATCCACTATGTAGAATACCGCAGACTCCTCACAGCCGCTAGGTTAAATGTTCTGGAATCGGCGGTTTGTGGGGAAGATACAGGGGAGTTCCATTGTGCCCAGAGATCCTGTCCCTGTGCCCAGGGAGTGGTTGAGTCAACTGAACATATCCTTTTGACCTGCCCATTTTATGCAGATCTTAGACAAAAACTTATAGCTCCACTTCTAGGCCAATTTAGCCTAGTAGACAGAGAAAGACAGGTTTTGCTTTTGTTGAACAATTTCACTGTACCACAACTTTCTTGGTGGCCAAATTTCTTTTCTTTCTTTTTCTTTTTTTTTGGGGGGGGGGGCCTTAAACGCCGTAAGGTTAAAATGACAGTATTGACATGGGTCTAAATGTATAATCTACTTCTCATTGTATGTTTTAGTGTTAAGCTCCTTGAGATGTTTAGACATTTTAATTTTTGTATGGATAATGATTGTGTACTGACTGACGGTCGAATAAATTTTATTGATTGATGTGGAAGTGTCAAAATACAGCTAGCAGCTCAAGAAGGAACATTCACCAACTAGTTCAGTGTGATTGTGGATTCAAGATTGGAAACTATGTTTTAACATCTCAAAGAACTGTCACTTCCAAATAGCCATTAATGAACATGTTTTTTAGTGCAAAGGAAGCACATTTCTGAAAAGGTGCAACCTAACAGAAGTGTCATATAGATTCAAAGATTTGTTCCTATCACATCTAATTTGGCACTGCAGTTCAGGTCCCTCAAATGTTGCCTTTATGGGTTATTACAAGTCTGTTCTCCTGTTTGGACTGGAGGGCAAAGTGCCACACGGTCTACTCATTTCAGCAGCAGTTGTTTCAGAAAGTCTCCAATGAGAAGGGCCGGCATAAATTTATACAGATTGCAGTTTACATGCATAAAAGCAATACTATTGAAGTCATCTTGGTGGAATTGGTTTCAATATAGAATGCAGGAAAAAAGCAATGATTTCATAGTATGCTATCTGCCGTTAATCACAGAACACCAGGGCAGCTCAGTCTCCGATGGGGAAAAGGAAGTCAGTGCCATGCAGAGACAAATGTCTTCTTGTTCAACCCCGCCTGCTCCTTACCAAGTTATGTACAAGCGCACTTGAGATATCCTGCCGAAGACTGAAATCCACCCACACTCAAAAAAACTGTTATCCCCTAGCACTGCATGCTAGCAACTCACCTGGTTACACATGTGCAGAGCAAATAAAAAGACACTCCAGAGCCATTAGTCTTGAACAACAGATACCACAACCTTCTTTCCATTGAACCAGGGATAGCCAAATAGCACAGATCCTAAAGGAACTCTATCTGGTCCCCAGTGTCCCTACCAAGTTTCAAATGAGGCATCTTAAAGCGCTGCTCTGTTTCACTTGGTATCAAAGCAGTGATTCTTCATGTGTACTTTAGCTACATTAGCACCACACATAAGCAGTCATGTTTTCCACACACACACACACACACACACACCCAAGAATTCTGGGAGCTGTAGTTTGCTAATGGTACTGGGAGTTGTTAGAGGATCTTTATTCTCCTTCCTGAACTACAATTCCCAGAGTTCCCTAAGAAGAGGGGTTGATTGCTAAGTCACCCTGGGAATTGGAGCTGTGGGAGGATAGGTGTCTCCTAACAACTCTGAGCACCCTTAAACTACATTTTCAAGAATTATTTGGGGGAAAGCTATGACTGAAGTGGTATCATACTGCTTAAAATGTATAGTCTGAATGCGGCCTTTGTGTGTTCTCATACTGCTTCTTTCTGCTCATTCTCATCATTCCGGCAAAGAAAGACAACAGACTGCCAATTTGTGGGGAGGCAATATCACTCTACAGCTCACCTACCCCTATGGTATACTGGGTTATAACAAGGTGGTACCAGCTTCACTATGTTAAAATGGACCATGTGAAAGAGAAGCAGACACAGCGGAATTCTTCAGACTAGTGTAGAGTGAATATATATAATCGAGGAGAAGAGAGGCAGGCTAGAATAAAAAGTGGGGGAAGATTTTGATATATGGTAGCTTGACTGATGGCAGTCACTTTTCCTAGAAGCAGATTTGCAAGCCCAGTGGAACAGAGTCAAATAAGCCATAAGAATCTAAAAATGCAAACCCCTGCTTTCTTCTCTACAGAAAATGTCTTCAGACCACAACATAAGCCACAAAGTTATCTATGCTATATTCTCTAGGAGATTTGATTCACCTCTAATAAATATTGTAGGCATTTTTCATTGTTAAAATGCTTTGAGATGTCTTTATGAGAGGAGATTATAAACCAACGGACAACACGGTATAAAAGCCAAATCAGAGCAGCCTTTCCTAGATTTGCTCCTGGCTTCCCCAGTTGTTCCTTCTTTAAAACTAAAAAAAAGGGACATCTGGCATCCTTAACTGTACACAATGTGCTTCTGCCGCCAATTCAGTGTTCAAGGCTCCAGAGCGTCTCCACATGACACAAATTGTACTGTAAAGTTTAAAGCTGCACATTAAATGCCAGCCCTGTTGGTTGCTCAGTGTGGTTATAGTATTTGCACATACTCTGGCGTCCTGTCACTGAAATAGACAAACCGCAACATAAAACCTCTAGAGGTGTTACTGCAGAAGACTGGGGCTTAAGTCCAACCAAGGACAGAGGTAAAGGAAACTTTCTAGCCTGCACAGCCTAGGTAATTCAGTCTAGATAATTCAACAAGTTGACCTCATGGCTTGAGAGGACATGAGACCAATGCAGGACTGTTTAAGGTTAAAAAAAAGGGGGGGTAAAGGACCCCTGGTCGGTTAAGTCCCAGTCAAAGGCGACTATGGGGTTGCGGCACTCATTTCGCTTTCAGGCCGAGGGAGCTGGTGTTTGTCCACAGACAGCTTTCCGGGTCATGTGGCCAGCATGACTAAACCGCTTCTGGCGCAACGGAACACCGTGACAGAAACCAGAGTGCACGGAAACAGCGGTACCTATTTATCTACTTGTACTGGTGTGCTTTCGAACTGCTAGGTTGGCAGAAGCTGGGACAGAGCAACAGGAGCTCACCCCGCTGTGGCGATTCGATCCGCCAACCTTCTGAATGGCAAGCCCGAGAGGCTCAATGGTTTAGATCACAACACCACCCACGCGTCCCTTGTTAGTTTAAAACATCTGCTAAAGGCTTAGATGTGGTCAGAGTATTCGACTATTGGAAATAACTAATTTGTTCTATCCATTGCTTATTGCCTCTATCCAACTACCCTCTGCTGCTCTCCATCCTAACCTCAACCCATTTTTCAAGTTTCTTACTGCCATACATGGAATAATCCAACTTCTGGCCTAAAGTCTTCATATTTGGAAAATCTGTGTAAATTATGCCTACCATACTTATTTTGAAGACATAAAATGTTCTCTTGGCTGCAAGATATACAAATTCTGACTATATAGCAAGTTTCAATCCCTTTAATCAAAATGAGGACATGGCAAGTAAAATTGTTTGGGAAGTTTTCTTCAGCAGAGACAGTTTCAAGATAAAAGACTTTGCAGCTTCGTACTATGCCTGGGATTAAGGGCAGAAACTGTGCACATTTCCCAGGTAGGTAGCTGATTCTAATGGAATTAAGTAGAGCAACATGAGGACATTGGTCATTTCCAGACCTGCCAAGCCTCACACTGAGGCCTGCCACTTACTATTTGCATCACTCCACCCTCCCCATTCTCCACACTGTGATCAAACAGCTATGAGAAAGCTAATTCATCACTTTGACCAGAAGAGTCCGTGCAGAAGGAGTTCTGGCAAGGCTGCTACAAGCCACGTTAGGGGCAGACGTTAGGGGCAGGGGGAGAACACACACATGGGATAAGTTCCACAGGAATTTGGCAGCTGAAGAACAGGGAGAGAGAACTGGATTCGTTTCGGGGGGTGGGGGGAGAAAACACAAGAGGAGTTTCCGAAGTCTCCAGACTTTCACATTTCACATTTGGCAGTCTGTTTCAGCAACTGGTAAGTCTGGAAATAGGTTAACCAGAAACAAAGGCAGGCTGGGTGGCCTCTTTCAGTTGCCGAGTTGTCTTTACATTCCAAGCTCACATCGTGGAGAAGATATACGGTATGCGAACTTAGAACATCATGGAGAACACACAAAATCCACAGGACTCCAGGTAGTAGCTGGCCTTTATGAGAAACTTGAAGATGCAAGCCACTATTCAAGGGGTCACTCAAAACCTTTACATCCTCTGCCCCATTACCTTGAACTGGTCCCTGGCTTAGTCAACAAGAGAACTCTATGAGGATCTGGATTTCTCAGCTCCTTTTGCAGTTCGTCTCAAAATAAGCAAAAATGGAGCAAGAGTCTAACTGCACTGAAGTTCAAGAGTCCAGAATCTGCTTTCTTCTGCTCCACCATTCATAGTCAAGTGGGATAGAGGTGCCTTCAGTATTATCCCTTATTTGGAGCTCCAAACTATGGAATAGGAGGAGCACTTGAGTCCTACAAGGGAAGAGCTGCCATCCAGTAGATGGCAAAGGGAAAGCATGGAATGTCTGGAGACTTTCTGAAGAAATAGAGCTTCCATCCTCTAGCTCAAACTTTCTCAACCTTGGGTCCCTATATGTTGTTGGACTACAACTCCCAACATTCCTAGTGATGACGGGAGTTGTAGTTCAAGAACATCTGGAGACCAAAGGTTGAGAAAGGCTGGTCTAGCTCAAGTTGCAGAAAGGGCAGGTCACAGCTACTGCCTTAGGAAAAGGGTTGTGGTTAGGAAAACAAAAAGCAAATTGATGATACCAATTTGAAAGTGTCTGGAGAAATGAGCACAAGGAAACACTGAACCTGTGCTCTGTGGCAGGGCAGTGGGAAGCAGAGAAGGGTCTTCCAGTGCAATCTTTGACTATGTAGTCAGCCGGAATGGATAAGGTTATGGTTTTTTATTTTATTTAAACCATTTATATAATGCTTAATTAAAATGCATCTCAAAGTGGTTTACAAGGATATGCACTCTCTAGGACAGTGTTTTTCAACCTTTTTTGGGCAAAGGCACACTTGTTTCATGAAAAAAATCACGAGGCACACCACCATTAGAAAATGTTAAAAAATTTAACTCTGTGCCTATATTGACTATATATAAAGTAATTTTTCAATTTTTCCCACGGCACACCAGGCAACATCTCGCGGCACACTAGTGTGCCGCGGAACAGTGGTTGAAAAACACTGCTCTAGGAAACAAAAACATACAGGGTTTATTCCAAGTTAATTCCAAATCAGATTAACCACCCCAACTCTGTAATAAAAAAAAAAACCAGGATCTTTACACAATAACATTTAATCTCTACGAACATAAAAAGATGGCCAACATACACTGTAAGGCAACAGAGTCACATCTTAAATGATCCTCAGCTACACAACAGGAATTTCAAGCATATGTGGCTTGCTTATTACCTTCGTGACAGGTCCTGCACCACCATTCCTTAAACACATAATAAGAACCTAACAGCCCTGCTGAATCAAGCCAAATGCCCATGGGTCCAGCATTCTGTTCTCACAATGGCCAACCAAATTCCCATGAGAATCCTGCAAGCAGAAACTCAGTGCAACAGCACTCTTCCCACTTGTGGTTGCCAGTAACCGGCAATCAAAAGCAAAGTGGCTCTGACAAGAGGGGCACAACACAACCATCTTCACTAGTAGTCACTGACATCCTTATCCTCCATGAATCTATCTGGTCTTCTTTAAAGGCATCCAAGTTGGTGGCCTTCACTACCACTTGTGTAAGCAAAATCCATCATTTAACTAAGTACTCTGTGAAATACTTCATTTTGTCTGTTCTGAACCTTCCAATATTCAGCTTTATTGGACAGACCCAAGTTCTGGTATTACAAAGGGGAGACGGGGACGGGAACTTTCCCCTCACCACATCTTATGGGCCTCTTCCCTAATCCAAAAAGCACCATATGTGGTAACCTTTCCTCATAGGGAACTTGCTCCTACCTCATGATCATTCTGGTTCCCCCATGTTGACCACTTTCCAGCTCTACAATAACCTTTTGGAGGCAGTGCAACCAGTACTGTACACAGCATTCCTGGTGTGACCTCACTACAGGTTCGAATAATGATCCAAAGGGGATGAGCAAGGTTAATATTGCACCTGAATTAATCACTGGGATTTCTGCCGATCAAAGGGATTGCCTAAATCCAGGCAGTTGTGTTAACTACACAACTTTAGAATCCTATGCCTTTACAGACTCTTGCAATCTGCACTAAGAGATTTCCCCTTTTTGTTGAAGCAAGAAACATATATCCACAGGAAGCATGGGGACCAAAGATTGTCAGAAGCCCCTTTCCCCAAATTTACACAACATTTGCCAGAGACTTCAGAATTTGCTGTGCATAAATTACTATCAAGAGACTGCAATCAAGCATGGAATTAAGATTGTTTGACACAGAGGGTGCAATCAAATTCTGCCCCTACATTGATAGAAGGACTTTTGATCTAGCAGAAGCATCCACTAACAGAAGACAAGGAGATGCAATTTTTGCCAATTTCCCCTCATCACAGCAGACCCTGAACCAGCTCCAGAAAGTTGGGGGATTTGTTTAACAAGCCATGACAACCCTCCACTTCCACTAGTGGGGCACCTCTGCTGGATCAATGGTCTGCCTGTGAATGCAAGGGCACTAATTGGATCACACCTGGAAGGTTTCTGCAAAAAGCTCCAGGAAGATGTAGCTACTGCAAAAATATGTAACAAGCCTTGAAGCATGAAAGGCTATTTACAGTGGTCCTCGGGTTACAGACGCTTTGGGTTACAGACGCTTCAGGTTACAGACTCCGCTAACCCAGAAATAGTACCTCGGGTTAAGAACTTTGCTTCAGGATGAGAACAGAAATCGTGTGGCTGCGGCGCAGTGGCAGCGGGAGGCCCCATTAGCTAAAGTGGTACCTCAGGTTAAGAACAGTTTCAGGTTAAGAACAGACCTCCAGAACGAATTAAGTTTTTAACCCGAGGTACCACTGTATTTAGAAATGCTTTCTACAGTCCACCCTCAGGATCAGCCCAAGATGTTTTGCCATTATGGTGGCAGTATAATAAAGTCATTCTGCAAAATGGCTGGGTATCAGCAAGCAAACTGAAAATTAAACTATGTTTAATTGGACTATTCTCACGCCATATTCATCTCTCCCCAAACATAGCTCTTGTGGGCCCTGTATCCTTGTATTGTCCCAGTGTAGCTCTGATATTAAGCTGCCTAGCTATGAGATTCCCCAGGAGCCTTATATAAAGGGAAAGCATATTAAGTGTAGCAAGTAATCCAATTTACCTTGTGATAAGACAGACCTATGAGCAACATTTCAGGCAGAAAGCAGCCAGAGTCAAACTCCTGAACACCACATTCGATGTCTGTACTGCCTTGTCACCTTTTGGCTTTCACCCAAAGTTAAAAATACAACTCCCGCTGTCCCTAGTGTCGGCAAAGACAGGGCCAAAGCTGTTGCTCCACAAGGCTTGAGTGATGCATTCACCTTTGCCAATGTTTGCTCTAGGACACAAACCTTAATGGTTTACCAAGAGGGTTTGCTCCTGCCGACATAAGGGGACGGCTTGATGTAAACACTACTGAAAACACACCTTAAAGGGGCAGTTAACTACCCCCTGCATTAGCACATGAACAGAAAGTCACTGCAGAAAATTCAACAGGCTTGCCCTTGTTAATTTTCATGAACACTTGGTTTCCTAACATGTATTAAGATTTAAAACAAAGGAAACAAGATGGGGAGGTAAAAAAAAAACAACAAATTGAAACAAGGAGTGTAGCTGGAAAGGAGGTGAAAATGAGTCTTCACGGATCTTCTTTGCCTTTGAGCATTTTGTGAGCATTGAGACCTGATCTCATAAAGTACCACATACGTGAACACCTTGGGTTCAATACTGGCAGGTGCAATCAGCACTAACACTGCTAAAATCTGCCGCAGCACAGAGTTTGCCCTCCCTTACTCCTGATTTCTCCATAGCATCATTTTAAAATCTTGAGAGGATGGAAAGGAGACTGAAGCAAAGCTCACATATTTGAGATTTAAAGTTCTTCCATTTCTAGAGGTATTCTTTGCCTTCCCTTCAATCCTCTTTCACACTAGTTTTTCTGAGTACACGAACTTTCCCTCTTCAGGAATTACCATTTTTTGCCAAGTGAATAGCTGGAGCCCTTTGACTCCCCCGCCCACCCCGTGATGCACGAATTAACAGCCACCTCAACTCCAGGCTGCATCCTGCACTATTGTTATGAAGGCAGAAGCTGCTTTTGTGATCCCCAAATGACAGAGGCTTGCTTTCAGAAGGCTGGATCTGCCTGGACAGGGTCTCCGGCATTTCCTAGCTGCTGTTCCTTTGTTCTTCACCCGCTCTGCAAATGTCATGGCCTCACATCACAATTGTTCTCAGCAACTCCAATTCTTCTCCGCTTCTCAGATTCCCAAAGTTTCCATTCAAGGCCTGTTTCTCAGGGTCTTAATGGCAATAGCAGAACCAGGAAAGTAGAAGGGTGCAGAGCTGCAAATCACCACAGCTTGCATCTTAAATGGTGGGGCTCATTCTGCAGCCTGCTTTCAAGTTCTGCGCCAGCACCGCTTCCAGGAACAGCGCTAGAAATGACAGGCGAAAAATGCAACCCAAGATACCGGCCAAGAGGAACATTGTTATTACAAAAAAAGACATTTATTTCATTCAATGCTTGAAGAAAAAGGGAAGGCTTTCTAGCAGGATTTGAATGAGACCATTAACAGAAGGGAATTCTCAAAAGCAAGATTGTTGCCATTTGCAAAGATCCTACCTCTCCCTCTTGCACATTCTAGGATATTAGCCAGAAGGACGGGGCTGGGTTGTTTAAAGAGTGCAATGCTACTTCCTAAAAGCTGAAGCTGTAAACTCTAGGACAAATATAATCCCTTCCCTCTTTTAATGAAAGCTGTTATTGTCATTGTCTGAAAGGGGAAGAGAGGTTATAGCTGCCAACGATTAAGTTGTCCTTCTAGACATCATGGAATCCTCTTTACTTATCCCTATCTAGGACGGTGCCTCAGTACAGTAAGGAAAAGGAAACACCCCTTGGATTGAGCCAAGTGGAAAAGGCAGCCAGGGAGCGATTTACGAAGAAACACAGCCATCTGAAAGGCTTTGAGACAGATTCCACAATTCCACTTAAAATGCTTTTGAGAGAGAGAGAGAGAGAGAGAGAGAGAGAGAGAGAGAGAGAGAGAGAGATGCAGGTTTGAATGCAGATTAAATGCCCGTGCATTTGATTTTTTTTAATCCACCGGATGGTCATCCCAAAAGGGGGGCTTTACAACCTCCTTTCAGTCTTTCTGGATTTGCAACGCCTGCGAACAACACTGAAAAGCATTTTCAGTGCTCTCAACTCTGTTTACACCCCTTCTCCCTGCATGTACTGTAAGTGTACTCTGGAGCAGGAGGGGTGGAATGGAGAGAAGAAATGTGGCCAGTTTCACCAGTAATGGGAAAACTAGGGGTCGCTTTTGAAAAGAGTGTGCCAATGTTCTTTGAAAGAGTATGCCAATGCTCACCAGCCAATGCTGGTGTGTGCATAGACACAGGGAGAGAGAAGTGGCCAACCTTTGCACTAACCCATGGGTAGGCAAACTAAGGCCTAGGGGCCGGATCCGGCCCAATCGCCTTCTAAATCCATCCCATGGACAGTCAGGGAATCAGCATGTTTTTACATGAGTAGAATGTGTCCTGTTATTTAAAATGCATCTCTGGGTTATTTGTGGGGCATAGGAATTCGTTCATTATTATTTACTTCAAAATATAGTCCGGCCCAGCCACAAGGTCTGAGGGACAGTGGACCGGCCCCCTGCTGAAAAAGTTTGCTGACCCCTGATCCACTTCACTGCAGAGCCGAGTGGGAGAGATGAAGGAAACTGTAGCAGAGTGAGCTAGGATACCTGTGGATAGGATAACTAGGTTGGTTATTTATTTATTTGTTATTAAATTTCTATACCACCCTTTATCTGAGGATCACAGGGCAGTTAGCAATATAAAAACATAAAAATACATCACCTAGTTGTTTGTTTGTTTAATATTCCACCCTATACCCAGAGGTTTCAGGGTGGCTCACAGAATTAATGGTTTAAAAATATATGTGCATGTGCTATTTCAGCCCAGCTTCCATTTTCAATTTTGATCATCAGCACAACAGAGTGGGCAGTGCTTTGTGTAGGAAAACATGGGTGTTAAAAATCGTCTTGAAGCGTGTTTAATCAGGGCTGATTCGACATCCAGAAAAGGAGAGCTGGCTCCTTCGACCCAACTCAGAAGCTTCTGGCAAGGTATATACTGTAAAGCTTTAAAATTGAATGTCAATACGTCCTCCAACCTCAATGAGAGGCTCACAACAAACTTTAGCTTCACTTCAACAGGGGTTAGGGAAGAATTAACTTTTTGCCAGAGGGCAGGGTACAATAACATCAACAAGCTCTGAAGAAGATATTCAGTGCATAAGTACAATGGAAAGTTAAGGGCTGGGCTCATCATTTTACCCACACCCAGAGAATTGCCTGCCAGATTTATAATTAGTTACCGGTATGTCGAAGGGATCATTCACGGGCTCTAGAGATAGATGTAAGACTACAGGCATTCAGGTGCATTTATGGTTAGATGAACAAGCAAAGAAGTCTTGGAGAATATGCTTCTTCCATGGATGCACAAAAGTCCATCTATCCATACCCCTTATAAGAGTCTTGAACATCCCAGGAACCCACCTAGAAAGCAAAACACTCCAGAAGCCACACGTAGAATGCTGAGCTCATCACAAAGCACCCCAGTTCAGAGCATTTGTTGCCAACAAATGACAGGCACTGCTAACTTTGGTTCTGGGACATTACAGACTAGAAAGTGGTAAGTTAGGTATCTTCATATTTATTCATTTGTTAAATTTGCATCCTGTTCTTCTGTCAAATGTTCCTCACTGGACAAGTTCCATTTTCCCCTAAACTTCATTAAAGCTATTTAATATCCACAGCAGTTGACTTCTCCCTGTTTAAGTTCACCCCCCGCCCCCATATACAGTGGTACCTCAGAAGTCAAATGGAATCCGTTCCAGAAGTCTGTTCAACTTCCAAAACATTCGGAAACCAAGGCACGGCTTCCGATTGGCTGCAGGAAGCTCCTGCAGCCAATCGGAAGTCGCATCAGACGTTCGGGTTCCAAAGAACGTTTGCAAACTGGAAAACTCACTTTCAGGTTTGCGACTTTTGGGAGCCAAAAACGTTCAAGTTGTAAGGCGTTCGTCAACCAAGGTACAACTGTACTTCTTAGTTAAGAGTTCCATCCAGCAGACAGTGTGGCAGAGGACCAACATCATGGCAGGAATAGCATCGCCCAGGGTGCTGTGGTCAGGTGGAAGGATTAATGAGAGCAATTGTTACAGGCAACACGTCTATAGCCCAATCCTATTTACTTACTAACAGCATTTACTGCCTTTCTGCCAGGCCATTCTGGGCAGTTTACTAATTAAGCTCAAGCCAAAACAAGTAAGCACACAAGGCAAAACACGACACTCTCCAGTTTAGTGCTGGTCTCCTCAGAAGCAGGCTGCACAAGCTCCCTGGCCTTTGCCTTCCCCTCTAAGTACAAAAATGAACGTGTGATACTTAACTGCAGCTATGAGCAAACTGAAGTTTCTAATTGTTCAAAGACAGAGGAAAGAAATAATTGGCCACAGAGTGACCGGCGCACACCTTTACTATCATGGTAACTGGCCAGTAGAAACAGTATCATGGTGGGCGCTTTGTCTCACTGTGGGTGGCTAACCTGCAGCACTCCAGATGTACGAGGCCAACGCCCATCCACACTGGCCACTGGCCATGCTGTCTGGGGTTGAAGGGAGCTGATCATACTATATGCAGCTGAACCTAACCCTTTTCAGCCAACATGTTCAGTTCAGACAAAGGAAGGGTTTTAATGAAGACTGGGACAAGAACATGCGATTTGGGTAGGCTTGCATTAGGGCAGGCATCCCCAAACTTTGGCCCTCCAGATGTTTTGGACTACAATTCCCATCATCCCTGACCACTGGTCCTGTTAGCTAGGGATCATGGGAGTTGTAGCCCCAAAACATCTGGAGGGCCGCAGTTTGGGGGTGCCTGCATTAGGGGATGTAGGTATGAAATGGGCCCTATTAAAGACAGCAAGCTACTAGCTAGCCGGATATAACAGTTTTATAGCATTCCAAGTGTTGAAATTAACGCAGGCAAAGGTTACCTTGAACGTCAGTAATATAAGAGCATTGTGCAACACATTTGTTGTTAAAGCAGCATGTTGTAATACCAATGAAACTGTATTCACAGCTGCATCAATTTTCACCCATGATATATATTTTTTTCCAGAGTAAGAAGGGGGCTTTGGGGAGCACACAAAAATACACCACCTCCGTGTAGTTGTCCATGTTTTGTATTTTTAAACAGCTGAAGTTAATAAATGTCCCTTTTTAGCTTTCAGCTTTGGCAATACACCCAATCAGTTCTTCAGATTTGGCTATAGGATATCACCAGCACAAATAAATTGCCCTTACTAGGAACTTGTGGGTGGGGAGAGAACACTTTGGTATTCAAGTCAATGCTCCCTGCCCTTGCCACTGAGCAATGCGGGACACACCAAAACAAGACAGAAGATATAAACTCAATTGCAGTGGTTCATTGCGAAGCCACACTCCCATCCAGTGAACACTCTGCAGCCCTTTGAAAAATGGAGGAGGGGAGCTTTTTCGGAGCTCAAACAAGTTTATAAAGATCTCTCAGCCAAGCCTTCCTCCCCTCAGTTCTAGTATTAATTAGCTGGTAAATAACCAAGCTAGGCAAGCCAGAAGTTATTCTGATGGAGGTAAGGATAAAAGAGCTGGCTGCCGGCTGCCACTGTTCCAACCCCAGACTCAATGCCCAGAGCACCACCACTGCCCTGCCTCACAACTGTAGGCACTGTAAGGATGCCTGCACTTGAGACTTTGCCAGAAATCCCTACTCTCAGAAACACTCATCACCCCATGAAAGTGGAACAAGTGCCTTGAGGAGCTGCTATATTCAGAATTTGTTTCCTTAGGATGAGGAGATGGCTATGAAACATGCAACTGAACTTGCACATTAAGAGAGATGTTTTGAAAAGGATGGAGCAAATTTAGTCTATACCCAACATTACAAGGTTTTGAAATACAGTCGTACCTTGGTTTTGAACAGCTTAGTTCTCGAACGTTTTGGCTCCCAAATGCCGCAAACCTGGAAGTGACTGTTCCGCTTTGCGAACTATTTTTTTGGAACCCAAACGTCCAATGGGGCTTCTGCGGCTTATAATTGGCTGCAGGAGTTTCCTGCAGCCAATCAGAAGCTGTGCTTTGGTTTCCGAACGTTTTTCGTTCGACTTCCAAAGTACGACTGTATACTGTATAGTGCAGACAAATGAGGATTGCATTCTCCATAAAGTAATGTTTGACACCAGACAAATCTCCTGATGACAGGTCCAGCGGCGGAGAGAGAAAAATGGCAGGACTATTTGGAGGCATGTGCCAGGCTTTCCCTTTCCTCATGCAGCCCTATATGTGTGGTAGGAAAGAAGCAAGAAAGAAAGGGAAGAGAGGGAGAGACATCTGAGTTGTCTCAAAATGTTGTCTGACTTAAGTGTCTCTGCTAAAATCAGCATTAGCAATATAGCTCACTACAGTTCCTCACAGCTACTGCTTTAACTCTCATTTGGAAAATATTCACAAGCTAGCCAAAGATCTGGGAGTTATTAGACAATTAGCGGAGGCTAAAATGGTTCCTTACTGTTCCCCTGCAGGGGAAGAGGGAAGTTTTGCACAGCCAACTGTCTTTCACACATGCATCTTTTAATTATTGTCATATGAAGCTCCCCTTCCTGCATGCAGCAACTGCTGAAGCTTTCCATAACAGGACTTTAACACTATTCTGCCCACAGACCCAACTATCATAGTAGTAATTATGGACAAAGAAAACAACCCAATTCCTAAATGAGCACATGCAGATTGTGAACAGGTGTTTCTCATCATCCATGGGCAAATCCTTCATCCGTTGATGCGTCTCTCGTGATCTATTGCATTCTTCTCTTTAAAACTTATTCAGTAGGTGCTTCAGGCTTAAGTTAGCATTGCTGAAGTAATCCAAGTTGCTTAGAAAAGTTCTTAACACAGCTCTGAACACTTGTATTTCCATTTAAGTTCCATAGCCACAAAAACTCAAAAATTTGGCAGGTGGGAAGTGGATAGACTTCTGAATTCACTTCACCTTCCCATGAGTGGTTAGGCTTAAGGCTAGAACAAGGAAGAGATGGGTATGGAAGGGCTTGGAGATGTTAAATCTCAGAATACAGGCCCAGATAAAACACTCCCGCGTAAACGTGAGTATTTCAGCCAGCAATGTAACCAAAACATCTGAAAGACACAACTCCCACTATCCCTGACCAGTAGTCATGCTGGATGGTACTGATGAGAGTTAAGAGTCCAAAACATGTGGAGGGCACCAGGTTGACTGGCAGGTTTAGGACCAGCCAGTGCAAGTTCTTGTAAACAAATTGTGAGACCAGGACACTGTTCTTGCAGACTTCAACACCTTTGCCCATTGCCTTGTAGGCGCATGTGAATGGGGCATCCCATAGGAGCCAACTCCATGGGGCCAAGGTCACTTTGGCCCCAATAAAATATTTGAGAGGTCCAGGCCCCCTCAAAGCTAGTGGGCATTGCCATTCAAATGGCGTGTGCGCGCTGTGTCATGTGATCAATTATGTGGGGTGGGGCTTACCGGGCCACCCACCAATATTTTATTCAAATTGGCACCCCAGGTCATGCTATATCTTATCTCCTTCCTTGCTCCTTTGTATGCATGTATGCCAATTCTGGCTCTGCAAAAGCTGAATGATAATTCCACAACTTCAACCATTTGCAGTTTACATGGCATTTCAAATAAGGGTTGTGTTTTCTTGAAGCATGTTATAGGAATGGCTGCAGCCAACCACAAGACTGCTAAGCTGTTTTACACAATGTTGATAGGAGACTACAAGCAGGCATGAAACCAGGCATAGGCAAACTCCAGATGTTTGGGACTACAATTCCCATAATCTCTGACCACTGGTCCTGTTAGCTAGGGATGATGGGAATTGTAGTCCCAAACATCTGGAGGGCCGGAGTTTGCCTATGCCTGCATTAAACAGTCATACATGCAAGTGGTCTTCAGTTTACTCCCCAGCAGCTCCTGTTGAAAACAGGCCAGGAAGCAAGTGATAGGAACGACACCAGCCTGAAGAACTACTGCAAGCCAAGGCTTTAAACTCAATGGGAAAGGGCTGTAGCTCAGTGGCAGAGCACACCGCATGTGCACAGAAGGAGCTAGGATTAAGCCTCTGCATTTCCAGGTAGGGTTGGAAATGCCCCCTTTCTGAAAACTTAGAAAGCCACTGCTAGTCCATGTAGGCAGTACTAGGGCTGATGGAAGTTGTAGTCCTACAACATCTGGAACACATAGCTGTCAACTTTTCCCTTTTATTGCGGGAAATTCCCTTATTATAGCATTGGGAAACAGCAGGGAGGGTTGACAGCTATGCGGAACGTTGGGAAAGGCTGGTTTATGATAAAGTTATGATTTATTATTATTGAAATAAGACAGGATCCAAATTAATTCTTTGTGTGTAAGCAAGAAGACTGGTCCCTGCTCCAAGCTGGTCACAATTTACCTTTAAACAGGTGGTATGCAAAGAAAGGGGCAAGTGCTTAGAAATAATTTTTGTATGGGATGGGTAAAGATATGGAGGCCCTTTGCATCTCTAGCGATAAGGCCCAAGGGATTAAGCTAAAGCTTCTTCCAGATCTACACAGCCACCACCTTGCTCAAAATAAAATGTCCCCACCCCATGTCAATCCAACAGTCCTCATTTAAACCAGAGAACTGCATACACAGGAAATGTTTGTAGATTTTATTAGGTACGGCCTTGGCTGGCCTTCAGAGGGCTCAGGACACACAATAGTCAGGGGAACAGCCAAAGTCAGCTTGAGCTCTGACCTTAAAGGGGCCGAGATGATCTCTCGCTTCATTCCCAGGATAGTTTTTCCATGTAGTGGAAGTTAGACCTTTACCATCCTTGAAACACAGGAATGGGAGAGGCAAAGAACACACACAGTTTGAGGAAACATTTAACTATTCTTCTGTGGAATGCTGCTAATGCAATGCAGGCAAACTTTCTCCAGCCTGTTGTCCTGTGGATGCTTTGAACTTCAATCAGTCCAAGCTAGCATGGACAATGGGAAAAAAATTGGTGGAACTTTTAGTTCAACATCAAGGGCACCAGGCTGAGGAAAGAGGCATGGGCCGTTCCCCCCCCCCCCAAGGTCCAGTTGGGCATCATAATCTAATATTACACTGCACAACAGTCCTGTGGTTCTTCACTTGTCACCTCCTACATTACAAATCCTTTTTTTACCAGCTTACCCCGGCTGGTAAAAGATGAGAGAATTCTCATTCTATTTAAAGCAGCGCCTACTGGAAGAGAATGAACATTAAGCAGAACCTCTCTGTCACAGTACTTCACAGTTTCTTTTCCAGGATCCCTTGACTGGAGGAAGGGACAGGGCAGGCTAAAGAAGGTAAAGATGATATAATAAGGTCCATGAATCTTTCAACAATACATAGGGAGGAATTGAGGCCACAGGGAGCAGCCTTGCTCACTCTTGGAATCAGAATGCCAATCACTGTGCCGAATTGACCAAGGATGCCAGGGGTTCAGCTGGGACTTCAAAGCTTTGTAAAGACCTAATACTTGGTAGCCAAACTGCGAGAGGCAGTGAAGGATAGGCGTGCCTAGCGTGCTCTGGTCCATGGGGTCACGAAGAGTCGGACACGACTGAACGACTGAACAACAACAACAACAATACTTGGTAGCAGTTAGGACCTATGTCGAATCTACCAAGGACTTGTTCACACAATTTCTCATACAGGTAATTTAGCTCACCATTGTTCGTAAGCAATGTTGTGAGATCCCTTTTGAGGTATGCAGACCCCCCCTCTCCTTCCCCCTAGATTTACTTACACCCAAAAAGGTAAAGTTCACAGTAGATGAATATAAAAACTTTCCAGAATCTCTCAGCTAAAGATAAAGGTAAAGGGACCCCTGACCATTAGGTCCAGTCGTGTCCGACTCTGGGGTTGCGGCGCTCATCTCGCGTTACTGGCCGAAGGAGCCGGCATACAGCTTCCTGGTCATGTGGCCAGCATGACAAAGCTGCTTCTGGCGAACCAGAGCAGCGCACAGAAACACCGTTTACCTTCCTGCTGGTGCGGTCCCTATTTATCTACTTGCACTTTTGACTTGCTTTCAAACTGCTAGGTGGGCAGGAGCTGGGACCGAGCAACAGGAGCTCACCCCATCACAGGGATTCGAACCGCCGACCTTCTGATCAGCAAGCCCTAGGCTCAGTGGTTTAACCCACAGTGCCACCCGCGCTACCTTCATGTTAATGTGAGCTCTTGAAGTTAGGCAGTTTATTATTCCCTGCCTTCTCTGGCCAAGTGTAGGCCCTACATCGCAGACAAATCTGTGCCTGCATATACCGTAGAGCCAGGCTGCTGCAATGGGGGGGGGGAGCAGAACTGGAGAGAACTCGTTTTCCATTTGATAGCATACAGCACTGCAGAAGTGCTAAGGATCTCTTTACTCAAAAACAGATGGACTTAAACAAACTGCAGATTAAGTCACTTGGGATCTCTCTTGCATTTGGACACTGGATCAGTTTGAGGCTACATTTAATATCAGTAAAGACACTGCAGCATTATTTTTCACTTTTGTGCTACTTCCGTTTTTGTTTTTTATTTAAAAAATGCAGCAGCTTTGGAGTTCAAAATGCTGCAGAGTGCAGCTCCAATTCCTCCATTTAGGTGTAATATATTCTTGCTGTAACAGAATGAAGCAATTTAAGCACTGTGTATGTGTGTCCAGTTTAGGGACACTGTATTCAGTGCAGATGTCTGGAGCTCCTCCTCAGCAAGATTACAGCAAATACTATAACTTTTATTTGACACATGCATTGCAGGAAACACATTTCCATTTATTTCAGTGCAAACTGAAAATATTGACACTGGTATGCACAGGAGTGTGGGATGCTTCCAAAATAACTGGGTATCTCAATAGGAATGCTTGTGTAAAGGAGGAGTGTTTATTCATGTAGTTGGTGTACCCCTCTTGCTAATGTGGAGTCCTACATGCCATCAAAAACCAGGAGCCCATGCAGGCTACCTGAAACAGCAGGTTCACCAGGCAGCATCTAGTAACAGTTTCTGTGGTCTGGAAGTCTTGCATGTGCTTTTATAGTACAGTTCTGCCTTGCATGATGTACATGCAGCAGTTACTTTCCTTGGAAGCATCCAGCACTGGCCAGTGCCCAAGTCTGTCCATAAAACAGCGCAGCCAGCCATTAGTTCCTGAAGTTTCCACTTCAGCTTTATGCTTCTGTGGCACGCTGGACCTCTCAGCCAAGAAGCACCCAAGCAATCATATGAGAGGCAGAGAAGATTTATCATCATCCAGTTCAAGCCACCACTACATTCATAGGAGATAATTCAGTCCCTGGTACCACAGCATAGCAAGTAAAAAACATATGGAGATTTGAATACAGCCACAAATGAAATGCATGGGTTCACTGGAAGAGACAGATAAAACCTGGTATGTACAAGGGCTGAGGGGGTGGGGAACACATGATCCCACATTTTAGGAGAATGTATGTAACCGAGCAAGGAATTAAGATGTTCAGTGGACTATGTTGAACTGTAGACTTCAAGGGACCTGAACTGAAGAAGAGGAGCCCTGCCGGATCAGGCCAAAGGCCCATCTAGTCCAGCATCCTTTGACCAGCCACATGCCTTTAGGAAACTTAGTTCATATGGAGATGTTTCCTCTCATACAAGAGACAGACTTCCATTCTCATCACATTCATGCCCCATCAAGACTGCTGTATGCCTCAAGAAGAGACGAGGATGGGATGAGGCATACTGAACTCCAGAAATTTCCTTGTGCAAGCAACCACCCTATACTATTAACCAGCATTCAAAAACATCAGTCTTCTTGATGGAAAAATCATTTGCCATCCCAAATCCACGTGAAGCACATATAGAACAGGGGCAGGGTCCGAGGAACATTTTCTGGTTGTCTCCCTACTGCTATGTAGGCCAAATGTGACATGTGGCAGGGCTGTGCACCTGTCAATCACCTGACATCACTATGACATCAGGTGATGCTGCACTTTGAAGCCCCAAATTGTTAGGACTTCCAAGGCTGTTTGAAAGAATTTGGCGGTTTGCAATGGGCATTCAGACACCCACGCAGCCCCTGCTCCTGTTTCAGCCTCTGGGATTTTTTTAAAAAAAATCTTTTTGGATGGACCAGCTGTCTGCAGGAGGAGTCTCATGCACTGACGGTCCTTCCAAAATGCAACCGCTTCCCAAATGAGCTGCTTTCTTTGGCTGCCAAGCTGGGTCCTTTGCAAGCTGCTCCTTTCGACTCCTGGTTTTGGAAGTTGAAAGCGGCCACTTCAAAGAGCAGCACGGAGAGGGAGAAGCAGTCTCCATTCAAGGAAAACTGCTTCCTCCTCCTTGAGCAAGGCACACTCCTCCTGGCCATCAGCTGAAGGGGAAGCAAGAACATTCCTTGCCCCAACAAAGGAAAAATTGGGAGCCCATTTCAAGCTACCCATTGAAGCCCAGACCCCTGGCAGGGCAAGATTAGCCCATAGTCCAGAGATTCCCCAGTCCTGCCTGATAATTTCCTCTAGTATTCCAATACCACTACATCCCAGTTCCCAAGCTACAGCACACATGGTACCATCTCAGAAGGAACTGGAAGGGTGATGTTTGCAAATCATGCTTGAACAGCAGTATCCAACTGACAGGACAATTACTTTGGCCAGATCTATCCACAGCACAGTCACTTTGACATCCTCCACCGTAGAACACAAAAAAGTCACATACTGGCAGCAGAGGGTCTCAGAAGCTCTCTCCTTCTCCGATAAAATGGCAACACAGCAGAGCTGACATGCCCAGAATATAGCTCTGTGCTAAAGACTTGGCAGAGCATTGGAATGCAACAGCTGCAGTCGACACCAGAAAGGCTTCTCAACAGTTCACCTCTATTTACAATACACGTTTCTGATTACACTCTGAGAAACTCCAAGTTCCTTGGGTGAGTCATGCCTGCACACACATCCCTCCAAACACAAATGGCACGCACACACACACAAACACAAACACAAGCTAAGCACAACTGCCACAGAAGCTCACTCTCATGGGAGCCTATAGATGACCAAGGTATCATTTTACAGATAACACAATTCATCACTGTGTCCACCCAACACCAGCAGCTCTGTCCATCTTAAGTGCCACATGCTGGCAGCCTTTGCAAAAGGGGTGCTGTGACTGCTTCCAAGACAGTCTGGTTTGTCAACCTTTTCTCTCCAGCCTCTATCAATGAAATCCCCAAAGCGACTATTATTGAGATCACTTCCCTTGCCAAAAAAAAAAAAGCTCAAAAGTTTCCATGAAGCCAGCTGTCACCCCAGTCATACTCCATGGCCACAGCTAGTTCCTCCACTCTGCGGTCAAAGGACATGACCACTTCATGCTCCTGCCTGACACACAGCTGCGTCACTGCTTCTCCCATCTCACATCAAGCTGGTGTCTCTTTTCATTCATCTCAGGAGTATAGTCATATGTTGAACTTCTGCCTTCTAGCTAAAACACAACATTTTGGGGTATGCCATGCAGCAAGAGGTGCTTTCTAATATCAGCTGGACATGCCACCTTCTCAACCTTCCAGATTAACAGGGCAACTTCAACCAGAATGAGACTCCGGATCAAGAATGGGGCTGCAGGAGTGAAAAGAAACTCTGCCTGGCTTCATGTGGGCGGAGGACTCTGAACTTTGATTCTAGATAGGTGCGGGCTGCTCTGAAACCAGCTGGCTTTAGACAAAAAAACAAAAACAAAAAACGCAGCCTTGAGGTGGAAAGTCCCTTTCACTCTCAAGGGAAACATTTCCCAGCACTGCCTGGGTGAAAGGAGGAAGTCTTCACCTATCGAACTTCTACCTGCCGTTCAAAGGAGCAGGAACCCTGCCAGAAATCTACCCACAACCCAGAGCTTTCCCCTTCCACTGCTTTATGCCCCCAGCAAACCTACCACTGCCAACAGGAAATGGAACAAAAAAAGATTAATCATTAGCATATAACTAAGGGGGGGGGGAGCAAAGGAGACTTGAAAAAAATGAAGCGATCGTAGCCTATAGGCGGACGACTCCTGTTTAAATGTTACTTCTCAAAGCTGGCTCTCCGCTGTGACGACGTGGCCCCTCTTCCCGCCCCCAGCCAGAATCAATAGCGCCAACATTATCCACAGGTGCCCACACAAAGCGGATCAACCCTTAATAACAGCTCGACGCGGGAAGGAACCCCGTCACGTGGGAACCCCAGAGGGGCGATCAACCCAGAGGGATAGCCGTGTTCAAAAACTATTATTTCGAGAGGACGGTGGCGGGAGGAGGGAAGAGAATAAGACAGAGGAGGGAAAGGAAGGAGAAATATCCCCAACAAGCAAAAGATCCGGAAGAGGGTTAAAGACGTTTTCTCGACCTAATAATGGAGGGAAAGGAGCAACGACTCTCCTCCGCCTCGCTCCTTAATGTAGCGCGTTAGATGCCCTCCGCAGAACAGCCCCACCACCACCACCACGCACACCCCTCTCTCACAGACTCCTGCAATGTGGTCGTAAAGTACCGCCAGGCAGGAGCCGAATCCCGATTACCTGCAACGGGAGACGCACAACAAGCGACGCGCAGCGCCTGCCCAGCCTCGCGTGCCGCGGAAAATGCAAGGCGATGTGGCTTCGGCGAGACTTGGCTTCTCTTCTCCGCCCCAGCTGCTTCCAGTCCTCCTGATCAGGAGGAGTCAGCGGCGGCGGCAGCAACGGCCAACCCCCTGGGGCAGCCCAGAGACGCCTCGCACGCTTAACCCTCTGCTCGCTCGAGGGAAGCAGGCAGAAGCAGCAGCACCGCCCATCCTGTCAGGAACGGAATTTTCCTTTCACCTTGTGCTTCCCGGGCCTTCTGCAACCTCCTGTGGCAGCAAGGCTGGGCAGTTGGGTGGTGGGCTGGCTGGAATGAGGACTGAGAGCAGCATGCCAGCCGCAGTGGCTCAGGCTGCCCAATTGCCTTTGCACAGGGAAGGCTGCCAAGTGCACCTCTCCGGGAATGTGCTTCTGCAGCCTCGGTGAGAGCGAGGCTGGAGGGGCCTGCGCGGAGCCTTGAGAGCAAGGGTGGCACCGTGCCATGCCAACGGCAGAGGAGCCAGGCTCCCCGATTGCTGCCGCAGGGTTGCCAAGTAGTGCACCTTTCTGGGAAAGTGCTGAATAGTCAAAAGCTGATCACAAGGAGGGGTGAGAGAACAAAGGAGCGCATAATCAGCACGCGGAAGGAAAGCCAGGATCTAGTATCGGGGTGTTCCTCAAGACACAGGGCGATTACCTGCAAGCTTGCTCGTCGCAGAAGGTGAAAAGCAAGCAGCACAAAGAAGCCTCGGGGCAAGCACAGGCAGGCAGCACGAAATGCGGGAAGCGAGGAGAACTCCCCACACGCACATGCAGGGAAGAAAATGAGTGGGCGAGGGACAGTGGAGATCAGCAGAGGCAGCAGTGGAAAAAGCCGAAATCACCCACATCTCCGCGTCAACGGAAAGGAAAGCAAAATAAGCGAGGAAAGCTAAGTGGCACCCAAGACACATAGGAAGGAAGGAACCCCCCCCCCCAAATCCAGTCCATCTGCAGCAGAATATAGGAGTGGGGGGATCAGAAAATCAGAAACAGACACACACACACACCCCAGCAGCACCCAACCCACACAGAAACAGCATCGTGTGAGAATTGGAGCGCATCAAACATCAGTAGGCTACTGTACAAGAAGTGCAAAGTCAGTGCCTGCGGCGGGGAACCAACAGCAAGCTTTTCGCAGAAACCAAAAGCAAAATAAAGCAAAATAAAGAGACAACGAATCTTCAAACAGCAACAGTGGAACGTGTTCAAACAAACAAACAAACCCATATTGGGGATGATCTACACATTTGGGATTGGCATGTGAGCAACCCTTGGGTGGAATCTGGCTCTCAGTGGGCTGTGAGAAAAAAGAAAGATCATTTATCACCTCACATTCAGTGGCAAGGCCTCCATTCCCACAAAGTTCTTAGAATGAACACCCCCCACTCCAAAATGAATCCAATTTTTGTTTCCCCCACCCCACCCCACCCCAGCAAGGCTTGTGAACATTGCTGGGACACATACCCTCCAATATTTGTCTGGTGAAAATTAGGGTGTCCCATTCCATAATGGTAATTTTACCATTTATACTCCACACATCTTACTGGGTTGCCCCAGCCACTCTGGGCAGCTTACAACATATATAATAACCTAATAAAACATTGAAAATACTTCCCTATACAGGATTGCCTCTAGATGGCTCTGGGGTTGGATAACTCCATACCTTCCAACATTTCTCCAATGAATATAAGGACATCCTAAGGAAAGGTGGGACATTCGGGGATCAAATCAGAAACTGGGATGGCTTCTCTAAATCAGGGATGTCCCTGGAAAATAGGGACACTTGGAGGGTCTGCACATACTGTGGTCCAACACAAGTCCATAGTCTCCCCTGCTGTGCAACTACAGACTAAGCCATGGTTTGGTTTAACATTATGTTTAATTCCTGGCTCTTCGCTTTCCTCCCAACAAACCACAAGTTGTAACCAAGGTTTCTTCTTGGTTTAATCCTGGTTGCCAATTAGTTTCTTGACCCAATTCAATAGTGCTGGTGTTGACCTATAAAGCCTTACATGGCTCAGGACCTCAATAACTTAAGGACCACCTCTCCACATAAGAACCAAACTGGACCCTGTGATCAGCATCTGAGGCCGCTCTTTGTGTCTCTACCCCCTGAGAGGCTTGGAAAGGGAAAATACGAGAACAGGCCTTTTATGTGGTGGCTCCCCGCTTGAGTAGTGCTGTCCCCAGAGAGGCTTGCCTGCCACCATCATTACCTATCTTTAGGTGCCAGGCAAAAACAATAATCTGTGGCCTGTTAAATGTGATTATTTTATAATTATGCTGTCTATTATTGTGCTCTGTATTGCATTTATTAATATTATGCACCATAAACTATGTTCTTAATGTTGTACCCTGCCCTGGGATCTTTGGATAAAGAGCAGTACAGGCAACTCCCCACCTGCATGGGATCAGGACTGCTGACACATGCACAGTTTCGGGTGCTGGAAGGGGGTGGTGGCAGAACAGAAGGGACCAGAAGGGACATAAGCACATCCTGCAGATTTCTGGGGCACCTGGGGAGAGGGAGAGGAAGCTCCCATTGCGTGAACAGTACTCTGCTCATGCAGCACTGGATACAACCCATGTTCTCCAAACTTCTTTCTCCCAAAGGATGGCTTTGCAATACCTGTGGGAGTATTCTTAGTTCCCTCTAGGCATAGACAATTTGTGTGTTCCAGTTCTGAAGTCTGATGTGCAAAGCACATTCCTCAGATTGAGGGTAATTTGGCTTGGAAGAAATAGGTTGGAATTGAATTTGGCTTGGAAGAAATAGGTTGGAATTGTTTGTTGAAGAGCAAAACCTGTGTGCCTAAAAGTTTCTGCACACCTGGCCATGGTAACCCCTTTAAACCAGTGGTATTTTTCTAGAAGTTCCAGCTGAAAAAAATGCCCTGAATATAACTGTCATTAATTGAGTGTTTATTATAATGATTAAATGCTGGGTTTGTAATAATAAATTATAATAAACTCTCAATTAATGTCAGTTATATTCTTCACTTCCTGTTGTGTTCACTGTGTCAGTGTGCCTACTACTAAACAGAGGGAAACTGCTAAAATGGGTTAATTTTTCTGCTTTATCTGGAGACTCTTTGCTACCTTCTTCTCATAAGAGCTAGGGATCTAACTCATTTACTCCAGAATTGTTCCAGTATTTTTAAGGTTGTGATCCTGCGCATACTTATCGGGGATACGCTCCATTGAAATCAGTGGAAATTAATTTGAATAGAAAATCATAAGATCAGATTGCAAGATTACAATGCCTACCTGAGAGTTTAACTCCACTATAGAACTTGCCTTTGAGCAGATTTAATTAACCCTTAAGGACTCGGGTGGCGCTGTGGTCTAAACCACAGAGCCTAAGGCTTGCCGATCAGAAGGTCGGCGGTTCAAATCCCCGCGACGGGGTAAGCTCCCGTTGCTCGGTCCCTGCTCCTGCCAACCTAGCAGTTCGAAAGCATGTCAAAGTGCAAGTAGATAAATAGGTACCGCTCTGGTGGGAAGGTAAATGGCGTTTCCGTGCACTGCTCTGGTTTGCCAGAAACGGCTTAGTCATGCTGGCCACGTGACCTGGAAGCTGTATGCCGGCTCCCTCGGCCATTAACACGAGATGAGCGCCACAACCCCAGAGTCGGACACAACTGGACCTAATGGTCAGGGGTCCCTTTAGCTTTTAATTAAGACTTACCCTCTGCTGGAGTAAAAATGATTTGGCTGTTGCTGCCAAACAGACACTTGGTACAATCCAGCAATGCTTAAGTGTTTTTAAATCCCTTGCAATATAAGAGAAGTTAATGTGCGCATAACTTTCTCCTTTGATATAACTGGGGTTATTATTAGGACGTCAATTGCTTATTAAAATTTATAACAGGAATGCTAATCATATGTGTCTGGGATGTCTCATAAAAAGGTCGAGGAAACAGTTGAGTTAAACCAGTTGTTTGGAGAGGATATAAAGCCAAACTTAATGTTTTTGCCAAATTCAAACACAAATCTTTATTTTCCATCTCCCCTCCTTATTTGGCTGTAATACTTATATTCCATTTCCTGCTTTAAAGCCATTGTTAAGTGTTGCCTCTTAGTCTTCTCTCACTCCAGAAATGCTTAATGCTTGTGGTGTTAAGGCATTGGCCCTTGAATCTCTTATTCCAAAGTAGGCTTATTTACCTGAAAGGAATTAAAGGTAAAGGTAAAGGGACCCCTGACCATTAGGTCTAGTCGCAGACAATTCTGGGGTTGCGGCACTCATCTCTGTTTACTGGCCGGGGGAGCCAGCGTACAGCTTCCGGGTCATGTGGCCAGCATGACTATGCCACTTCTGGCGAACCAGAGCAGCGCACAGAAACGCCGTTTACCTTCCCGCCGGAGCGGTACCTATTTATCTACTTGCACTTTGACGTGCTTTCGAACTGCTAGGTTGGCATGAGGGACTGAGCAACAGGAGCTCACCCTGTCGTGGGAATTCGAACTGCTGACCTTCTGATCGACAAGCCCTAGGCTCTGTGGTTTAACTCACAGCTCCACCCACATCCCTTTGAAACAAATTACTACAGAGTAAATGATAAAGAATCTGACTGGTCTCTCCCAGAGATCGTTTCACAGAGAGGGACAATAAAGGCAGAATCCTGTACACACTTACTGGGGAAGAAAAGGTTCTGCTGAAGTCTAATAGAAATTTACTTCCCAAGTAAACACAAACAAGATACAGGTAGGTAGCCATGTTGGTCTGCCATAGTCAAAACAAAATATAATAAAAATAAAAATAAAAAAATGCATTCCAGTAGCACCTTAGAGACCAACTAAGTTTGTTCTTGGTATGAGCTTTCGTGTATCTGAAGAAGTGTGCATGCACACGAAAGCTCATACCAAGAACAAACTTAGTTGGTCTCTAAGGTGCTACTGGAAGGAATTTTTTATTTTTTATTTTATTTTGTTTTGACAAGCAAGATAGGGATGCATACAATCTAACTTTCCAGACATCATTTGAAACTATTCCAAGGCCTACTGTGGATCCCAGCCTGCTCAGAAAGTCTGTCTTAGATGCAAATTCCTGTAAGGTTCTTCCCCTTTTTATTTGTATCCATGAGTGCGGCTGGCCCAATACATTTTGGCACTTGAGGCGAACCACAAAATGGTGCCTCATTCCCCACGACAGAAGAAGGGGTGAGTGAAGATCTACATCACAAAAAAGATATACATCGGGATCTACTGAGGATCCTGACACCTGAGGTGATCGCCTCACCTTATCTGATGGGTGGGCTTCATGGGAGTAGCTAGAGGGGTGGGGGTGGGGCAGCTGCCCCCACCCCAATAAAGTAAATAAATAAAAAAACTTAACTAAAAGCAGAAATCGTAGAAAGATTTTGACTGGTTTTTCTGAGCACTTGGGGTCAAAAGAAAGAAATCTAAAACAACTGTAGAGACATTTCATATCTGCTAGACACAGCCAGACAAGAGAACGATGACAGGTGGGTGTCCTGCCCACCCCTCCTAAATCCTGGCCACACCCATGGTGAACTGGCCCTGTCCATGAGGCAATCTGTATCCAGAATGTCTGGGCCCTCTCTGGACTATGAGTACTGGGGGAAAGTACTTTATACTTTTGGGAGAATTCACCCTGAACTGTGCAGACTGGCAGAGGAGGATCTGTCATAGACTGAAGACACTGATCATCTCTTTGGTAAAGTTATCCCTTGCCTCCTTTAAATACCCTTTTTAATCTCCTACCTGGCAGTTTGAAACGCTGCAATTCAGAAAACGGGTTTACGTCCTCACCTGAACTTGTGAGAATTCCCTTAAGGTGAACGTTCAGAACGTGTCAGGATTAATAACAACATCGCCTTTTAACATGAAAGACAAAGATTTTGCAGAATGGAAACCTTCCCCTTGTAAACAAACTTGCTTGGCATTGGTGTGGTAGCAATAAAAACTTCTTGGTGTTTAATGTATGTGGGATTTGTCCTTTGCTGAGGCTTGTAGCTAAATATTTGCATAAAGTATTTTAAGCCTTCAAATGCATTTCATATTTGATTTCCACCACACATTTTGCATTAGATATACAGAGCCAACTGGATGTGTGGTATACTTTAGGGGATAAACCCGTGCATTAATACTTGCCGCAGAAATTTCAAAAGCCTTAGGACATGTACATTGAATATAATTTTTGCTCTCCCTCTCATTGGGGGGGGGGGGTATTTGGATGTCCTAACTCCTTTTACCACTTGCAAACATCTATTTACTATCATAACCTTCATGTTTCTACAGAGCCATACAGAGCCCCGAGACCACATAATGAAGGCAGGCTATGAATGCATATAAATAGAATCTCCCTCTAAGGTTTGAATATAAAAAACATGTGTGCATGAAGAACTCCTTAATTTTTTGTTTGATACTAGGGTTGTCAACTGTTGGGGGGGCTGGCCTGCTCTTTTGCTTCTAATTGCAGTTTGATGTGCAGAAATTAGGGACGCTGGTGGCACTGTGGGTTAAACCACAGAGCCTAGGGCTTGCCGATGGGGGTCCCTTTACCTTTACCTTTTTATGCAGAAATTAGCAGATTAAGCCTCTAACAGCATTGAGATTACCATGATGCCTGTTAATGTCTGCCCACCAGGCTACTCTTAGGCACAGCTACAGAAGCTGGTTTGAAAAGTTGACCACCCTACTTTTAAAGCTTGCAGGAATCAAGTGCCCTTGTATGAGAGCCTGTGGGGAACCCTGATGTAGACTAAGAGCTCCCCCTTGAGTGTCTTGTGATTTTGCACCCTTGTGGTGAACCCAGAATACCAGATAACTAAGTATCTTCATCTTCATCTTCATTTGACATTCTGTTTTAATCCCCTTTTCCCCAATAACACCTCTGGTGAAAACTCAATATTTCTTTTATAAGCCAAGTCTAAAAACATTAATGAGGTGGGAGCAGCCTCTTAATTGATCATTTAGACCATTTAGATCCGAGATTGAGCTCATCTTTTCATTGGCCCAAGCACTGATCCAGCTCTATAAAGAGGCTGACTTTTAATTATCTCAGTTTCCTAAATATGTGAGGGTCCCTGGAAACTATCCAACCAGGTGACCAAAGGTTTGATTTCTTTTTTAGACTGATGCACTGCCTTTCCACATTCCTGAACATAACCCACAGACATGACAAAGTGCACAACAAAATTGCATTGACTTGGAAAAAGGAGTACGACAAGGCTGTATATTGTCGCCCTACTTATTTAACTTATATGCAGAATTCATCATGCAAAAGGCTGGACTGGATGAATCCCAAGCTGGAATTAAGATTGCCAGAAGAACTATCAAAAATTTCAGATATGCTGATGACAGAACCTTGATGGCAGAAAGTGAGGTGGAAATAAAGAACCTCTTAATGAGGGTGAAAGAGGAGAGTGCAAAATATGGTCTGAAGCTCAACATCAAAAAAACTAAAATCATGGCCACTGGTCCCATCACCTCCTGGCAAATAGAAGGGGAAGAAATGGAGGCAGTGAGAGATTTTACTTTCTTGGGCTCCATGATCACTGCAGATGGTGACAGCAGTCACGGAATTAAAAGACACCTGCTTCTTGGGAGAAAAGCAATGACAAACCTAGACAGCATCTTAAAAGGCAGAGAAATCACCTATTCGACAAAGGTCCGTATTGTTACAGCTATGGTTTTCCCAGTAGTGATGTATGGAGGAGAGCGCTGGACCCTAAAGAAGGCTGATTGCCAAAGAATTGATGCTTTTGAATTATGGTGCTGGAGGAGACTCTCGAGAGTCCCATGGACTGCAAGAAGATCAAACTTATCCATCCTTAAAGAAATCAGCCCTGAGTGCTCACTGGAAGGACAGATCCTGAAGCTGAGGCTCCAATACTTTGGCCACCTCACGAGAAGAGAAGACTTCCTGGAAAAGACCCTGATGTTGGGAAAGATGGAGGGCACAAGGAGAAGGGGACGACAGAGGACGAGATGGTTGGACGGTGTTCTCAAAGCTACCAACATGAGTCTGACCAAACTGCGGGAGGCAGTGGAAGACAGGAGTGCCAGGCGTGCTCTGGTCCATGGGGTCACGAAGAGTCGGACACGACTAAATGACTAAACAACAACAACATAACAATTCAAAATATAGCTGCAAACAAATATAACTGTTTATCAATATGGAACATAATTAAAAACAAAGATGCTCTTTCTCTCCAAACCTTTCTTCTGTGTGAAAACTAAAATTCTACATGCTTCAATATTTGGATTCATTGATTTAAAAAAAGGCTTTTCTCTCATTTTTTTTCTCCCTGAAATCTTCCCCACATGCCATGTGATTTTTAAGCTATGCCTTCTGTTCTAAGTTCTGTAAGATCTGACATCTTCTAGCCTTCAGTCATGTAAATTTAAAGGACCCTCTTCCCACCCCAACCCCTTAATTATTCCTTGAACTGGGCTTAAGGGAAGGGCCCTTTTCAGTTCAGCTTAGGACCTCCACCCTGCCAGTACTCAGACAGCCTAGACACTCCAGGCACCCATGGGGCACGCAAATGAAGACGAACGTTATATACACATTTTTTTACAACAACAAAAATTGCTCACTTTTATCCTATGTGAGGTGAGATCATTGGAAATGGATAGTACTGAGTGTTATGGTGGGGAGATGCAGCCATATTAATAAAAACCTTAAATGGCTCAGGACTGCAATACCTCAAGGACTGCCTCTTCCCATATGAACCTACCCGGTCCCTGAAAACATCTTCTGAGGCCCTCCTTTGTGTGCCGCCTCCTCGAGAGGAGGGTGGCAACACGAGAACGGGCCTTCTCTGCAGTGGCTCCCCATCTGTGGAATGCGCTCCCCAGGGAAGTTTGCCAGGCGCCTTCATTATACACCTTTAGGCACAAGGCAAAAACGTTCCTTTTTAACCAGGCCTTTGGTTGATTTGATTGACATCCTATGCCCTCTTAAAATGTGGCTCTTTTCTTGAGGGGGGGGTGTTATTGGATTGTTGTTTTTATTCTGATTATATATGTTGTGATCTTTTCTGTGAACCGCCCTGATACCTCTGGGTATAGGGTGGTATATAAACTCAATTAACAACAACAACAACAACAACAACAACAACAACAACAACAACAACAACAACAACAACAACGTGTATAGTCTGGTGGGTGGTGACTGCACAAAGATTTTAGGAGCTGGGTAGCAAGCAGAAGATACAGCCACAGTTACTCCTGCTGTCCGTGTACATCAACAGCTCATCAATGGCTACTAGCCCTGATGCTATGCTCCACCTCCACTGTCAAACGCAGTGTGCCTCTGAACACCAGTCGCTGGGAAATGCAGGTGGGCAGAGTGTTACTGCACTCATGTTCTGCTTGTAGGTTTTCCACAGGCATCTGGTTGGCCACTCTAAGAACAGGATATTGGACTAGGTGGGGCTGATTCAGAAGGCTCATATTACATTCTTATGTACGTGTGTGGCGAGAGCATGTTTGCAGCAAAGCAAAGCCCAACCGACACACAGTAGCATATACAAACATTGCTCCTAGTAAACTTACAAGGTTCACAGTCCTGTGTGCATATGAGCTCGATTTGGGTCTTGCCTTTCTTTCAGTTCAATATGGACAAGTTAAGATTTATAATAATTGAACATGGACCCCAACAAGGTGAAGATGCTGATTTTCAGAATCTGCATCAGAGGATTGTTGCAATTTGTCTGGCAACTGGTTTTAAAATACGCTTCTTAATGGCAAATATGTTGATCAAAACTGGATGATGTATTCAAAAAAAATTAAGATATTATTTTGCTTTCCTTGTAAATTTGCGACAAACATCTCTGAAGCATATACAAATATTTGCAGTAAATCAAACGGTTTCAATGACTTGAAGAAGCACTTCAGTCAAATTAACGATCATGAAAATGTATCAGACCACCAATATATTTTTTATTAATGGAAGAACTTGGAAAAGAAAAAGAAAAAGTGGTGGACTTATTTATGATTCCTTACAAAAGGCAATTCAGACAGAAAAGGAGAACTGGCTGCACATTCTGAAGGTTATTTTGGACATTATTCTGTTCTTAGAGGCTATAGAGATTTTTAGCAGTCCTAATGCAGGATTTCTTCTAAATCTCATTCTACTGATTAATCATTATGATAGTGAAGTTAAAAATTATTTGTTAAATCATAAAAAGTGGGGTGTAAACTATTTACCACATAAAGTATGAAATGAATGTCTTGAATTATTGGGGGAAATGTTTGTGGTGAGCTGAATGCTAGGATTAAAAAAGTAATTTCCCACTGCTATTTGATTGTACTCCAGACATTTCTCACCACAAACAAATGCATCAGATTATCAGCTATATACCGGTAATCTTGTTGATACTAGAAACATTTTGATTGAGGAAAGTTTTGCAGAGTTCATTGAAACAATACAGAAAACAGGCAGCGGTTTAGCGGACAAAATCACATATTAAAACAGGATGACATCAATATTAAAAATGCCAGAGGCCAAGGATATGAGAATAGGGCAAATATGTCTGCCGTGCACGAAGGCATCCAAGAACTTATATTAAAACAAAACAGCTTCACTGATGCTTATCATTTTCTGCATAAAATACAGGGTTGATTGAGGGGTGTGTGTTTTTCACGTTGTTTGTCCCATGTGCCAAGATGCCTAGATGAGCCCTGATGAACACAATTCTCTTTGGAAGAACCCTTGAAAACTAGTGGGGGGAGTTCCTCGTCTGATCTGTCACAGAGCCCCATGTTAGAAACCTGTGAAGACATCCGCTTAAACTAGGAAACATTGAAGTTGGTGTCAGGACCTACCAGGGCTAGAGCTGGGAGTCTTCAGCCTATTAGAACTTCATTATCTTCTGGGTAGTATCTTCAGGTTTTGGAGTGGCTCCACCTACCTAGGCTGTCCATTGGCTGGGACCTTGTTCCTAGCTCTGGTGTGTCTCTGTGTGATCCTTGGCTCTCCTTGGCTCCTGGTAAAGGTAAAGGGTAAAGGGACCCCTGACCATTAGGTCCAGTCGTGACTCTTGGGTTGAGGCACTCATCTTGCTTTACTGGCCGAGGGAGCCGGCATACAGCTTCCGGGTCATGTGGCCAGCATGACTAAGCCACTTCTGGCGAACCAGAGCAGCACACGGAAATGCCATTTACCTTCCTGCCAGAGCGGTACCTGTTTATCTACTTGCACTTCGTGCTTTCAAACTGCTAGTTTGGCAAGAGCTGGGACCAAGCAACGGGAGCTCACCCCGTCATGGGGATTCAAACCGCCAACCTTCTGATCAGCAAGCCCTATGGTCTGTGGTTTAACCCATAGCACCACCCGCACTCCTTGGCTCCTGGGTCTCCTTTAAAAGCTGCCTATAATGAGCCTTAGTGGAAGGGCTGACAGAGGCTGATAAGAGATGCAAATATTAATATTAATTCAATAGCTGTCATTGGCCTTCAAAAGCATGATTTATTACTGGTGCAATTGCCCCCTCCTGTATTATATGGTATTTTACAGTAATGTGTTATGATTTACAGCTAGGAATAGGAGAGATTTTGATTTCATACTTAACTCACACTTGAGCAATACAAAAACTAAAATACAGCTTTCCTTCAAAATTCACACTTCTCTGAATTTTGTTATGCAGATCTCCAACCAATGTGTACATTTTGAGGAGAGTGTGAATGAAAAAGCAGATTAGTGGAAATAAAATAGAAAAAAATGCCTTACACTAGGGAGGACTGGTTGTAAAAATATGCATAGTAGGCAGAATTTAAAATGTCCATATTAAGAGGTAAGCACTAAAATCCTGATGAATTTTTTTGCAGACTTTTTAAAAAGGAAACTGATGCAAAGATTTGTGGATCGGAAAAATAAGAGATACCCAAATTGACAGATTTTCCTGTCTACAGTGCAACAGATTTATTTGCATGCCAACAATTTCAGCTATTGGCTGGACTTCCACCCCTGACTCCGGTGATGCAAATTAAGGAGGAAGGCTCTATGCATCCCTGATTGTACACTGCTGGAGACAGTCAGTATGCAAGAGAACATGATTCAATGTGGCACCAAGCTTGCTGAGGTGAAGTGGATATAATGTGAAGAGAGTGTGAACAAAGAGCTAAATATTCATCAGAGAATCTACTAGACAGAGCTGCCAGGTTGTCTCTTCTTGTTACAAACTTTATGATATATTAAGTTATTCTTACGTTCTTGCATGTGGGATGATGAAGTTGTAGTTCCAAAAATACAATGTAAGCTTTCCCATCGCACCACTGCAATAATGGGAGAAACTGCACATGATCCTATCCATTTCTTAAAGATGTAGAAACCTTTTTAGGATATTGACTAGCAAATCAACAAACGCACAGCTATGCATTTTGTGTCTTGGATTGTTTGACATTATGGCCTTATCACTAGATATCAAAAACCATGCTGCAATGAGATAATGTCTCAAAATATCCCAAGATAGCCACAGTTCTGGGAATCAAGTTGTTTTCTTTGGCTTAGCTAACCATCACTAAGTATTTTACGTATGGCTTGCATTACAAAAGCTGTCAAGGTTTCTGCGTTCGACTGTATAAGTATGAAATCCGCATTTTATTTCATGAGGTTTTTTTTAAAATTATAAGTCTTGGTCCATTATTTTGTGTGTGTGTGCGCGCGTGTGTATGTGTGTGTACACACACATACACATTTTTATAAAAGGGGAAAGGAGCAGTAATTAGGGAGTTAAGGTGGAAAATTGATAATTTGGTTCTGGGCTACAAAGTTGTGCAGTTATTTGAACAAAAAGAAAGCTGAACTAAGAAGGAAACTGTGAACTCTGAGGCAGATATTAACATTTGTTTAGAGCTGCTTAGCAGAGGGAGAGAAAACTGGTGGTAAAGGAAAATCAAGGCCATGATTTAAAAATGGGTAGAAAGAGCAGGTGTGATCTCTGGGTATTCAGTCAACAAATGTAACGAAACATGGCTGGCACTGGGTGCCACGCTGCGGGGGCCAGCACTTACAGCAGGGCCTGCAGCGTGCCCGAGCCACGCGTCTCTCCTGGGAGTGACGTGGTGGCTTGGGTGCCTGCAGGCTCTGCGCTGCCTGAAATGGCAGCATGGGGCTTGCGCCTGCCCACTGCCTCTCCCTCAGCCGCCCTACAACTGAGGGGGAGGTGGCCCTCGGCTGCAGGACGCGTGCACTACACTGGACACCTGAGCGGTTAGCTACACTGCTGCCAGGTATAGGGCAGTATATAAATTCAATAAATAAATAAAATAAACATAAGAAGAGCCCCTTGGATCAGGCAGTAAGGGACAGAACAGACTCCCACGAGAGGTGGTGGACTCTCCTTCCTTGGAGGTTTTTAAACAGAGGTTGGATGGATGCGTTAGCTGAGATTCCTGCATTGCAGGGGGTTGGACTAGATGGCCCCTGGGTCCCTTCCAACTCCAAGGTTCTATTATTCTATCCCAGCTCAATCACTGCGATCAAGCTCAGGGGCGCCATTGGTCGCGTTCTGAGTTGGCGAGGATCATTTGACAGCAACAAGAAGCCGAGCCTTACGTAAACTTTTATAAATAAACACAAATAAAATGCACAGCCCACCTAGTCCAGAATCCTGTTCTCACAATGGCCAGCTGGATGCCAATTCTATGATTCTATGACGGTGGAAGCAGAACAAGTGATGGTAATGAAGAAAACAAGGCAAGGGAGAGGAGAAGCGGCAGTAGAGAATGCTGGCTGCTGAAATTGTATGGAAGCTATGGAAATGTGTGTATTTTAATAAGAGGATATATAGCCCACCCTTCATGTCAGTGGATCCCAGTGAGGGGTACAGGATAAACTTGTGCTTGTGCCACAACATAAATGAAAAGCGTGTTTTTGTGCTCTTTCAAGTTAGTAAACATATGCCACCTTCTGGTCAAATCTAAACCTGCATGCATGTTAAGCTGAACATCATAGAGCCATAGAGTTGTAGAGTTGGAAGGGATCCTGAGGGTCATCCAGTCCAACCCCCTGCAATGCAGGAATATTTTTGTCCAGTGTGGGGCTCTACCAACTGAGCTATGGAGCTATGGAGATTAGGGTAGGAGAAAGTACTAATAATCATTTCTCTAAGTAGCCAAATAACTGGCTATTGCAGTCCCATGCTGAAATTTTTATATTTCCTCTCATTCATTTCCTCTCATATATCTAAATATAAAAATATTTTAGTGTCTTATGGATCTCTAACACCGCAAGCCAAATTGTCCAGGGTATAAAGTCTGAGGATTCCTTATCAGTTTTGATCCCTGGCTGTGTTGTTGTCCATTGTGTTAGCGTCTTTAAATGAAATCTGTGCTGTGGTAGCGGGGAAAACCTGGCAGATAAAATAAAATCAATAGGTGTAATCTACCAAATGGCCAGCTGGTGTCAGCCTTTAGTCTTGGATTTTATTTTAAATTGATGGCTTGCTAGTGAAGACAGCTGGCTGGATGAAAGCTAAATAATTTTGTTACTGTATTAAGATAACCCTCTAAGTTTTATAATAATTCATCCTGCTCTGAGTGTAATCCATTGTGGGATATTCTTACCAAGATGAGATTGAACTGCAAATTTATAACAACAACAACAACAACAACAACAACAACAACAACAACAACAACAACAAACTTCAGGCCAAGACCATCAGAAAATGTATATTTTACTGCAGTGGTAGTGGAGTATCAACATGGACAGCACTTTATGGAGTGAAGCTCTTGCCCCAAAGAATTTGCAGTCTATAATTTGATAGAGAGGAACACAACTGAGGGAAGGTATGGGAGAATGGTAGAATTTCAGTAGGAGATGAGAACTGAGGATTTGAGGCTAAGGATTCACAGAAGAGGCGGACTTGGGAAGCTTTGAAGGAAGAAATTTGGAACAACACAGATGCTTTTGGAGGGCATTCTGTACATAAGTGGAAGCAATGGAGTTAACAGAGGCAGTTTTAGGGTGGAGAGATCAGTGTGGCGGCACTGAGTGCTGCGTCGCAGAGGGTGCCACCACAGTGCTGTAGAACGGAGCGTGAGAAGCAGGGGTGTGTGCCAATTTTTTGCACCACACACAGCACTGCTGAAATTTGAGAGCCCCAAGTCTGCCACTGGGGTTATAAGAGACCGTCTGGCAGTTGTGTGGGTGGGAGAGTTAGCAAAGTGAAGGCCAGAGACAGGAATACATTGGACAGGGACTCAGCTACATGTGTCACAACAATATGTTTTGAATGCGTTATGAACATGCAACACCAGATGGCACCAGAGAACAAAAAAGGAATATATATGGATTTTTACATAGGCTTTTTTTTTCTCTTTTGTTGTAACAATTTAATTTCTGACTTATTTATAGTGTTTTAAACCTGTGTCTACATGTGTAAGGTAAAGGTAATAGGGATGCCTGTGGTGCTGTAGTCTAAACCACAGAGCCTCTTGGGCTTGCCAATGAGAAAGTCAGCGGTTCGAATCCCTGCGATGGGGTGAGCTCCCATTGCTCTGTCCCAGCTCTTGCCAACCTAGCAGTTTGAAAACACACCAGTGCAAGTAGATAAATAGGTACCGCTGCGGCAGGAAGGTAAACGGTGTTTCCGTGCACTCTGGTTTCTGTCACAGTGTTCCATTACGCCAGAAGCGGTTTAGTCATGCTGGCCACATGACCTGAAAAGCTGTCTGTGGACAAACACTAGCTCCCTCAGCCTGAAAGGGAGATGAGCGCCGCAACCCCATAGTTGCCTTTGACTGGACTTGACCATCCAGGGGTCCTTTGCCTTTTTAAAACCTAGGTGTATGCATTTGTTTAGGAATAGTTGGAAAATTATCCAAATGGGGCCATGGGCGTACCCAGCGAGGGGCAGGGGGGGCAGCTGCCCCCCCAGCAAAAAAAATTAAATGGTTATAAAGTGATGAAACGAAACAAAATTAGGTAGGGCTATGGTGAATAATCAGTTGTTTACTACACTGAAATGGTGTAAAAACCGAGAAGTATCTAGAGCCACCTAGCGACTGGTAGAGGATTCTATGTCAGCCAGCCAGTGGGATTCAAGGGAGGGAGAGGTCTCTAGCAGGCTCTAGCAGAGAGAAGAGGGAATCTTCTCGAGGGGTCTGGTGAGTTCCGCGTCACTATATAAACTGAGCCGCCCGCCACTAGTTGATCAGTATTTTAAGTGCTTTCCTCTCCACCATGGCTACTGTTGAACGAACTTTCAGTACCCTTCGAAGGGTAAAGACCTGGCTCAGAATGGGAGAGGACAGACTGACTGGGTTATGTTTGATGAGCGTCCATCGGAAATTCTTCAAGGAAAATCAGGACTGGATTGAAATGAAAGTTTTGAACAAGTTTTCTTCAAACCCAAGAAAAATGATATTAGTATAATTGTAATAACTACCGTAATAAAGCACTGCTATAATTATATATAATTTTCTTAAAATTTTGGTTTCATTCGCCTTTTCCGTGCTGAAATGTCACAAACTGAATGACCATGGCTTGCCCCCCCCCCCCCAGTTTTGATCCTGGGTACGCCCCTGAATGGGGCCCATTCAGTTCAATTTCTATACATCCCAAAACAAATGCAGAGTGGAATATATAGCCCTGTACAGGTGTCATTCTATTTGGAATGAGGGGGGCTTTCTTTTTCCCCAGTGGTAGCAGGTAATGGCATTGGCAACTGTCCTGGCCAACCATCCTTTTGCTTGACATAGAAGTCTCTGGACATTGCATCCTGGAGAGAAATGGCAGCCACCAATAAAGGAACACTATTTTTCATGACAGCTTGTTTTCCCCACTACAGTGCCCCAATATGGTGCAATGGCTGGGACATTCTAGCAAAACCAAAATGGTCTGAATTATAGGAGATGGGTGAATGATTTTTTGTGTGATAAAGTTCTGGATAGATGTGTGAGCAATGGGGTGTGATAATTGAAGGCCAGAGGGCAGAGAAGATGAGGAAGGTGACTGGAGTATGAACTATAGTTTTTGCTGCACTGATCAAGAGGAGCTGCTGTGTTTTTGTGGTGCCAGAATTAGGAACTGAAGTTGGGGACTGCCTCAGCAAGGGGAGCGATGATTCAGATGCAACTATGGAAGCAGTGACTTTGCCAATGGAGAATATCTGAGGAAAGAAGGCCTTGTTAAGATGTTGAGATGAAACCTCTGTGGTTTAGTCTCTCCTTCATATTCGTATTGTGCCTTTTCAGGCAAGCCCTCAAAAGTCAATTACAAGGGGGGGGGTGTGTGTTAAAAATACTGGAACAAACAACATAATAAACACAGAGTGGTTAGGTTCTGGCCTAACTCTGTGAAGAACAGGAGCAAAATGAATGCTATTGGTTCCAATTTTTGAACCAGGTCCTAACATCATTTTCATTTGTTTACAGTGTTTAAAACATTGTATATTTTCACACAGGCCCGTCTTAGAGGGATCAGCCGCCCTGGCGCAGCGATCCCTCGGCGCCCCCAGCCTGCCGCCTCTCCGCCCGCCTCCCTCCCGCGCTGGCCGCCCCTCGGGAGGGGGGGTGGGCGAGCGGGGGATGAGAGGCGTGGCGTTGGAGCGGGCGCCCGCGCTCCGGCGGGCGGAGGATGAGGGGCGGGCGGACGGGCTGCAAGCCGGCCGCCCTCGCCTCCCAGAGCCCCAGCTGGAGTGCTGGAAGGTCGCGCAAAGCCCCGCGCCGCTTCAGCGCTCCAGCTGGGGCTCCGGGAGGCGAGGGCGGGCGGCTTACAGCCCGCCCGCCCGCCGGCGCGCGAGTGCCTGCCTGCCCATGGGGGCGGGGGCGGGTTGGGGAGGGGGAGCCCGGTATGCCGGCGGGCTCACGGGGGCGCCCCTGGGGTGCCCTGCGCCCTGGCGCGCCGCGCCACCGGCCTCTATGGATGAGACGGCTCTGTTTCCACAGCTACAAAGCTAGAGTGTAAGAACACAACAAAAGCCCTGCTGGATCAAGTCAGTGGCCCCTCTAGTCCAGGATCCTGCTCTGACAGTACCCAGCCGGATGCCTGTGGGAAGCTGACTGGGTTTGGGCAAGATAGTCTCTCACACATAACCTGTCATGGTTTCTGTCAGAGGATAGGATGAATCGCATATATGTAAAACACTGCACTGAGCTCCTCGAGGAACAAGCATTTGAACAATCTTGCCACTAAGTTGACTTTCCTTTATGAGATTCCACAGAGTCACTTGTTGAAATATGGCTTTCAGGAATGGGGCTTTATTTTTCAATCTCGAGAATGGCATCCTATATTTCATCTAGCTTTCTGAGTCATACCTCTGGGACCCTTTTTACACATTCCATACGAAAAAATGTGTGTAGGCCTCATGGTAAAAGTACCCTCCTCAAGCTATGTATACCCTATAGAAAAAACAAAATGTTTCTATGTGTGTAATGTTTTGTAGGCATACGGAGACCTCAGTCAGGAATTCCACTCCTGTTTATTTGATAAAAATAAAAATAATTTTATTATTATTTGTACCCAACCCATCTATCTGCTTTCCACACTGCACTTTCATCCAGCAATAATCATTTGCCTGATGTAAGAGTGTCACAGACAGGGAGACCCGGTGCTGATAGAGAAGTTGCTGAAAGGAGAAGCCTGCTGTTGGATGACACTCTGCAAAATATCAAGATTCAGTTGCTCAGCTTCAATCCAACACAGCTGTAAACCTATGAGAGAGGTTCCTGGTCAGGTCAAGTTCCACGAATAGGAAAATGGTAACAGACATGGCAATTTGAAATTCGGTCAGATGCTAAGCAGTTTTCTCATCCCCCATTTTCCTTGGAGCCAATTCATTCATCCAGGTGATGAAAACCACAAGGTTGATTGACAACTTTTGGAGTAAATATGGCATAAGAAGCTCCAAGGCAGAGATGGGCCAGTAAGTTAACGGCTCTGTTACCCAACATTCAATCAAAGCTATCCAATATTCAGTCAAAGCCATCAACAATCAATGATGACAATGTGATGCTTTGAAAATACTTTGTTTATGCAAACCTCTGGTTATCCAAAGGGTAAGGATGCTTGCAAGATTGCAATATAAAGCATATGAGCTGCTTTAAATTACAGACAGCAACCATTTTAGATGCAACCGATATGTGCACGGCCAATGTCACAAAAGGGGGCAGAATGGAGCAGGAGTGGAACAAGGCAGGGTGGCTTTATGCGGGCCCCACCAACGCGCATGGGGGTCTGGAATGTAAACCCCATGCAAATCAGTCGCTTTCTGTATATTCTATCCTCCCAAGTAATTTACAATGCGGATTTCTTTTCTAAAAAGAGAACTGCCGGGGCTCAAGCTGGAAGCCATCTCTGAGTTGGAAGACCAAGCCACTAATTCCACAAAATGTGAACTGTGCTTACTCAGTGATAATAGAAATGCTTTGCACATGCTCCATGAGGCCTCTCAGTATTAGACAATCATGAGACAAACTGGGGTCTAATCCCACAGTTCAACTCAGCACATTAGTCCTTTGAAATCAGTTGTCTGAGACTATGTTTATAGACAATGTGATTGCTTACAGTATCAAATTCTGTGTTACATTTTCCTGAAGGATTCCCTCTGAGTCTCTGAGTCAGCGAACTCTTTCCTCAGGCCAGTGGGTGTTCCCTTTGAATGAGTTATTGGGATTTTCCAGGGAGCACAACCCATTCAGGCTGTATCTAGTGATTCTTTCATATTATTACACCATGGGATTGACAAGGTTAAAGGTAAAGGTAAAGGACTCCTGGATGGTTAAGTCCAGTCAAATTTGACTATGGAGTTTGGCACTCATCTCCGCTTTCAGACCAAGGGTGCCAGTGTTCGTCTGCAGACAGTTTTTCTGGCTCATGTAGCCAGCATGACTAAATGCACAGAACAGCAGGACAAGTGCCAGAGCACACAGAAACACCATTTACCTTCCCACCACAACGGTACCTATTTATCCACTCACACTGGTATGCTTTGGAACTGCTAGGTTGACTGGAGCTGGGACAAAGCAACAGGAGCTCACCCAGTTGCGTGGATTCGAACTATCGACCTTCCAAATGGCAAGCTCGAAAGGCTTGGTGATGACACAGTCAACTTCTCTAGAGGCTAATTTTGTCCATGATGGTTATATTGGAGGCAGGATGCCTGTTGCTGCGAATCACAAGTAGGTAGAGTGCTGTGGCATTCATGTCTTGCTTGCGAACTTCCCATAGCAGAACTGGTGCAGCCATTAGGCAGAGTGAGGCTGTTCCCTCAGGTGGCAAAAGCCCCCAAGGCAGCACACAAGCGGGCACCCCCCCTGCCCCGCTGGCAGAGAAGTGGTGCCAGTACCAGCGACATCTTGCAGATCATGTGCAATCTCGCACAAATTCAGCACATTCTCTCCTGCTGGTGGCAGAGGCAGCAGTTGCATTGGCGGTGGCAGAGTAGCAATCCCCATTAAGCCTCAAGCAGCGAAGGGGGTGTGTGCCACCCCTGTCCCATTGGCATGGGGTTGGACTAGACGTGGGACTAGATGGGCCTTTGGCCTTATCCAGCAGGGCTATTTTATAGTCTTTGCCAACCTGGTGTCCTCTAGATGTGCTAGACCAAAACTCCCAGCAACCCTTTCCAGCACGGCCATACTGGCTGGGACTGATGGGAGTTGTAGTCTGGAAAACCATGACAGCACCAGACTGGTGAAGGCTGGCATAGATGTTCCCAGGTATCCTGTTTGGTGGCTTCATCTGCACAAGCCTCATTACAAAGGCCTGGGTGCTGTAGAAGGATTGTCTGAAATGGCCAACCTGCCTTCACAGAATCTGTCCACTTTATTCAGCCTGCACTGTTTGTCTTCTCAGTTTCCCTTCCCTTTGCCCTAGTTCTGCTCACTTGGACCACCCTAAACAATCCTCTTTCCCTTCCTTGGTGTTTACACACTCCAAATATGCCAGCAATTATAAACTGCTGTTAACTTCTCCTCATCTCGCCAAGGCTGCTAAGAATGGGGCTTTAGATGTGGTGAGGCAATTTGCAGCCTTCCCATCTCCCTTGCCACCAGCAGAGGCTCCTTGAGGAGGAGAACAGCATGAAAAGGCCTATTACATGCAACACTGGATCTGCAAACATTCTGCTCGGCTGGAGCTGAATGCTCAAGGGAGAGGGGGATGTAACCACAAAGAAGGCTTTCCCCATCTTACAGGGTAATTAGGCATACTTCATCTGAGTGACCTGGGAACTATGGGAGATGTGGTCTCCAGGGACAGAGAAATTATTCAGAGGGGAAGTACTTGGAGAGTATCCCAAAGTGTGGTGAGGCCCTAATGTGTTCTGTTATTGAGCAGCTTCAGTATGAGGAAGACACAGCCCCACCACTAAGCTCTGCTGGATCAACGCAAAAGCCTATCTAGTCCAGCATCCTGTTCTCACAGTGGCCAACCAGATGCCTACAGGAGGCCTGCAAGCAGGACCTGAGTACAACAGCACTCACTGCACATTCAGTTCCCAGCAACTGGTATTCAGAGGCATACTGCCTCCAACAGTGGAGGTAGTAGTCATGGATGTATGGCTACTAGTCATGGATAAGACTTACCCTCCATGATTTTGTCTAATCTTCTAAAGCCATTTGAGTTGGGGGCCATCACAACCTCTCATGGGAGCGAATTCCATAGTTAAAGCTATGCACTGTATGAATAAGTATGTTATTTTGTCTGTCCTGCATCTTCCAACACTGAGCTCCATTGGATGTCCACTTGTCCAGGAGTTCTGGTATTATGAGAGATTTGGAGCTCACAGCCCACTCTCCCTGCCATTCCTTCTACTTCTCAAGCCTCACCTTGAGAAAGGTTGAGAGGAGAGCCGACAGCAGATTCCCTTAACACAGGACAGCTGCCACAGGGTTCCTCCTCTACAGAAATGGATTGGATGAACCTTCCAGGGTTTGTTTTATTATTATTTTTAGCAAAAATTACATACCATTTGATTGTACACAGTTATATATCTCTCTTTCACATTTCTTGCACCTGGGTGGCATACTTGTGGTTCCAGGTGGTCACTCATCCAGGCTACAACCACACTGGCACCTGCTTGGCTTTAAGCAAGATGTTGACTTATGTGCCGTCAGTGCATATCCCTGGGATGAGCCCCATGATCTCCAACAGGAAATGATGTTCCACATGTCAACTGCCACCTAAGAGAAGGCACCATGCAATCTCTCATTCGCTGGGAATAACACAGAGAATATTCCAGTTACAGATAGGTAGCCGTTTGGTCTGCCATAGTCAAAACAAAATAAAATAAAAAATTCCTTCCAGTAGCACCTTAGAGACCAACTAAGTTTGTTCTTGGTATGAGCTTTTGTGTGCATGAAGAAGTGTGCATGCACACGAAAGCTCATACCAAGAACAAACTTAGTTTGTCTCTAAGGTGCTACTGGAAGGAATTTTTTATTTTATTTTGTTTTGACAGAGAATATTGTTTTCTTTCAGAGACCATGGGACTTGTAGTCAAATCCCAGGATTCACTGTAGGAAGAGATGTTCTGCATGTCAGTTCCTCCTAAGGAGGAGGCTGTGTGGGTCCTCTGGTGTGTTAAGGGAGCCTTTAACCACCCACTATTTCCTTTCCCAAAGTCAAGCATTTTGAGGTCGGGGAAGGGAGCAGAACATAATAGGGAAGGGGAAAGAGTAAAATCTGGGGTTTTCAAATGTGTGTTGATCATTTAGAAAGCACTCATTCAAAAGTGAACATTCAGAGTAGTTCATCTCATAGAGCCTGCTCTCCATCTGTGAGTCTTTAGGAGATTGTCACACTTTTCGGCTGCCTTCATCCATCTCCTTAATTCCTTGGTTACAGACAAAACAGGTTTTTTTTTTTCTTTTTTTAAGGCTCAGTTCCCACAGTGGGAAAGAAACTAGGATGACGCCTGTAAAGCGCCACTCTGGTTAAAGAACAGCTGACGCCTTGTGGAAAACTTTGACATGCAAAGCTCTCTCCCCTTCCTGAGTCAGTTGTGCTGATGTATTTCATGTGTTTTGGATTGCTCTTCCCCTCCCATTATTTCTATAGACATACTTGCACAGAAGACTCATATTTAACCCTTCGAGAAGAGCTGCTTTGGTGTGATGGTTAAAGTGTCTGACTGGAACCTGAGAAACCAGGGTTCAAACCTCTACTCCACCACAAAGCTAACTGGGTCACCTTGGAACAGTCACTATCTCTCAGCCTAATTTACCTCACAGAACTAAAATGCAGAGGGGGAGAACCAGGTACATCACATGCAAAAACAAAATAAACACATCCGGGGGGGGGGGGCATGTGAGAAAGGTCCACACCTAGTTTTCATTCTTCAGTCTTACTAATGCAGTTACTGTTTCCTTTCCTATCCCTGAGATATTTGATACATTATGCAGTGCCCAAGTCTGGCACAGCCTCAACCCCACATTGGCTACCCTTTGTACCTGGTTTAGGCGTCACAGCTAGTGTAGAACTCAGCAGTTTGGGTCCTGAATGGGACACCCAGCGATGCAAATATTTCACCTGTGCTGAAAGAAATGCACTGGCCACTCTTACTGGGCCATGTTCAGAGTCTTGCTGCTGACCTGAAACAACTTGGAACCAGGACATTTGGCAGATGGCCTTCCACTGTATAGACCTAGTTGATCGCTACAATTTTCAGAGAAGAGTCTGCTAACCCTCCTGTAGTTCATGGACTTATGTCACCTTATATTATTACGGAAGCAGGATTTCTCTGGACCACCCACCCTTAGTAAATTTGGACGGTATCAACTGTGGTGGGTGTCTAGAGGCAACTGAAAATGTATTTGTTTATATTATTATTTAAAAAACCGTTTCCAGAAGACATAAACTATAAAAAGATCCCATCAATCCTGATTTAAATGCATAAATTAATATAGATAGCAGCCCTAATGTCCAAATAGGTCTTGAAATGAAATCGATTATTCTAAGCCATGTGCACAAACCACTGGATGCTTGATTGCGAATATTGTAGCCTTGCAGTATAAGTCACTTAGCTGCCATAAGGCCTCAGAGAACCCACTTTTGTTAGCCATCTATTAGTCCCCACACCACAGGAATACAGTTGAAGAGTGAATGAACATGCAGAAATGTCAAGGATTTTGCCAAAACCACAGTTGATATGTATACAGTAATTTCTCACCAGAAATAAAATAGGACATGTCCACATCATAGCCTTCAAATAGGTGTTTTCAGCATTACATTGCCAACCTCATTATCTTATTCAATTTGTATGCCACTGTATACCCATAGGTCTCAGGGCAGTTTAATAATAATAATAATAATAATAATAATAATAATAATAATAATAATAATAAATTGTGTCTACCCCACCCATCTGGCTGGGTTTCCCCAGCCACTCCGGGCAGCTTCCAGCAAAAGATTAAAAATACATTAAAACATCAGTCATTAAAAACTTCCCTAAACAGGGCTGCCTTCAGATGTCTTCTAAATGTTATATACAGTGGTACCTCGGGTTACATACGCTTCAGGTTACATACGCTTCAGGTTACAAACTCCGCTAACCCAGAAATAGTATCTCGGGTTAAGAACTTTGCTTCAGGATAAGAACAGAATTCATGCTCTGGCGGCGCGGCGGCAGCGGGAGGCCCCATTAGCTAAAGTGGTGCTTCAGGTTAAGAAGAGTTTCAGGTTAAGAACGGACCTCCAGAACGAATTAAGTACATAACCAGAGGTACCACTGTAGTTGTTTATTTCTTTGACATCTGATGGGAGGGCATTCCACAGGGTGAGTGCCACTACCAAGAAGGCCCTAGAAGAGAAGTTATAATATATGAAGCACAATATACAATAAAAATAATACAATATAAAGCAAAGCAACTTTCCATTGATTGAGCTGAATGGAACACTACATTCCATCTCCATTCCATTCATCTCTAAGGCCTTGAAAATCCACTTGAAGGACTGCAGATCTCAACAAAGCTCTCTCAGTGATACACTCCAGTAGAAGGTACATACAAAATGGCAGCAAAGTCAATTTTGTGATTAGACAGTGAATGACCAGAGGTTCTTTTGGTGCAGTAGGATTGAATACTTTGAGCTCTTTCCATCCATCTCGCTTTTCAGGATCTTTCCAACTCTATGACTTCAAGGCAAAACATAATAATGCACATTTACCGGTATTCTCTGCATTGTTTAGGAATCCATCTCACAAATAAGAATGAGTAGGGCTACCATATGTCAAGGTTTCCCCCGACATGTCAGGGAATCAGACTGTCAAAATGGCGTCCCAGCAGATTTTCACTGAATCGGCAAAATGTCAACTAAGGTGATTTTAAAAGGAAAAAAAAAGTTTTTAAAATCCCCAAAAAGCCCAAAAAGGGGGTAGAGATGCCCCCCCTACCAAAAAAGCTGAATAACTTTGTCCGGATTTTCACTTTTGGGAATATGGCAACCCTAAGGATGAGGAATACCTTGGTTTTGTCCACACTTCTGCTCTTTTCAGAAGAATATGCAAACACTGTGAGGGCGGAATCCTATCCTTTGAAATTTGCACTTTTCCGATTTTGCTGCTGCCGTTTCCCAACAAAACAATGTGCACAAAAATGTCTGTGCATCCATTAGTGAAAATAGCATGCAAAATGCATATATTTTCGAAGTGCATACAAAAATGTATATATTAGGCAAAATTACATATATAAATGTGTATTATAAAAAGAAATGCACACTAAACTGCTGGCACATTTTCATGAGGATTTTTTTTTTAAGTGAGAATGTGAATAAGTTTTCTTATGATTGGAAAAGATGAGAAACTGATGGAAACCAAAATGTACAAATTCATCCATCCATCATCATACACTTTGATGGACTAGCTAGGGCTAGAAGATATGAGAGTTGGTGTTGCAAGCTATGTGGTTTTGCAAGAAGGATTCTGCAGTCCTACCTGCTATTCAGAAGGCCATGGATGTTATCACCATAGTCCTTATGACCCTCACAGTGGCGATTTTCTGATAGTCTGGTATATTCCACTGAATTTGTTTTATCAGTTTCTCTTAGGGTTTTTCCCCCCTTTAAGCTGTTTGTCAGCCCCCAGTCCTTTTTGTTTTGACTTGTGCTAAGCAGTTTCATGTGCATTTGCTTAGCAAGCACCCACTTCAGCAGCAGTGCTCCATATATGCTGTTTTCTCTTAAATGTCAGGAAATGTTCTGCACACATACAACGGGATTGTGTGCAAGATGCATTCCTTGACATTATCAAGAATGAGGCAGGCCAGTGTGTTGAATTATTGTGTTTTGTATCGTGGCTGCAATGTTGGAAAGGCCCCAACAAGGGGAATGAGATGAAAGCACACACAAAAATCCATTCTTTGTCTTTAGAATATCCTATATCAAAAGATTCTTGAGAGTTTTATATTTTTCTAAGGAGTATAAATGGGCCTTAGAAAGCCTCGCTAACAACAAGGCCAGTGGAAGCGATGATATTCCAGCTGAACTATTTAAAATTTTAAAAGATGATGCTGTTAAGGTGCTACACTCAATATGCCAGCAAGTTTGGAAAACTCAGCAGTGGCCAGAGGATTGGAGAAGATCAGTCTACATCCCAATCCCAAAGAAGGGCAGTGCCAAAGAATGCTCCAACTACTGCACAATTGCACTCATTTCACACGCTAGCAAGGTTATGCTTAAAATTCTACAAGGCAGGCTTAAGCAGTATGTGGACCGAGAACTCCCAGAAGTGCAAGCTGGATTTCGAAGGGGCAGGGGAACCAGAGACCAAATTGCAAACATGCGCTGGATTATGGAGAAAGTTCCAGAAAAACATCTACTTCTGCTTCATTGACTACGCAAAAGCATTTGACTGTGTCGACCACAGCAAACTATGGAAAGTTCTTAAAGAAATGGGAGTGCCGGATCACCTCATTTGTCTCCTGAGAAATCTCTATGGGGGACAAGAAGCTACAGTTAGAACTGGATATGGAACAACTGATTGGTTCAAAATTGGGAAAGGAGTACGACAAGGCTGTATATTGTCTCCCTGCTTATTTAACTTATATGCAGAATTCATCGTGCGAAAGGCTGGACTGGATGAATCCCAAACCGGAATTAAGATTGCCGGAAAAAATATCAACAACCTCAGATATGCTGATGATACTACCTTGATGGCAGAAAGTGAGGAGGAATTAAAGAACCTTTTAATGAGGGTGAAAGAGGAAAGCGCAAGATATGGTCTGAAGCTCAACATCAAAAAAACTAAGATCATGGCCACTGGTCCCATCACCTCCTGGCAAATAGAAGGGGAAGAAATGGAGGCAGTGAGAGATTTCACTTTCTTGGGTTCCATGATCACTGCAGATGGTGACAGCAGTCACGAAATTAGAAGACGCCTGCTTCTTGGGAGAAAAGCAATGAAAAACCTAGACAGCATCTTAAAAAGCAAAGACATCACCTTGCCGACAAAGGTCCGTATAGTTAAAGCTATGGTCTTCCCAGTAGTAATGTACGGAAGTGAGAGCTGGACCATCAAGAAGGCTGATCGCCGAAGAATTGATGCTTTTGAATTATGGTGCTGGAGGAGACTCTTGAGAGTCCCATGGACTGCAAGAAGATCAAACCTATCCATTCTTAAAGAAATCAGCCCTGAGTGCTCACTGGAAGGACAGATCCTGAAGTTGAGGCTCCAGTACTTTGGCCACCTCATGAGAAGAGAAGACTCCCTAGAAAAGACCCTGATGTTGGGAAAGATGGAGGGCACAAGGAGAAGGGGACGACAGAGGATGAGATGGTTGGACAGTGTTCTCGAAGCTACTAACATGAGTTTGGCCAAACTGCGAGAGGCAGTGAAGGATAGGCGTGCCTGGCGTGCTCTGGTCCATGGGGTCACGAAGAGTCGGACACGACTGAACGACTGAACAACAACAAGGAGTATAAAGAAGGAGGTTAACAACTGACAAAGCTAACAGAGGCAATTCAGAGTGAATGGGGAAACCCAGTCAGATGGGCAGGGTAGAAATAAAATTGTTGTTGTTAAAAAATAATAATATAAATTTTATTGAGAAGAAACAACACAAACAACAAATAATGGGTATTGGTATGGGTATTAGTTTCAAAGCAAAATAACATGTATAAGGCAGAAAATCATAGCAGCATGTTTAGTTAAATAACCATGCCCCAAAGACGCATGAGTTACAGGAGGTCTGGTTTCCTCTGGGTGAGAGTTAATAAAAAATAATAATTATAAAGCAATCAGCATCAAGCATTTCTTCTTCTTCTTCTTCTTCTTCTTCTTCTTCTTCTTCTTCTTCTTCTTCTTCTTTTGCTCCATGTATGACTCTACACTACATTACTGTTTACGGTAAGTTTGTCAGTCAAAGCCAAGTGCCGTATCTTATCGTAATGTTTGTAGATAGTAGATCTATCTGCATCATTCCAATGTAAATCAGCTCCGTGCATGTTGCCACAGGGAGGTGGTTTATCAGATTCTTATAAGGGAGATCCTTTTTGCACCCTCTAAGTAAGGACAGCAAAGCTAATCCTGGTTCCATTTCAATATCCCTGTGAGGTAGATCAATATGGATTGCAAATCTTCCAGCCAAAATTTCTGAGCTTTTGGGCATTCCCACCACAGATGGATCAAGTAACAAGTTTCTGACATCCTCCCCAATAAAGAGGTGATAAGGAATTTTTAATATAACTTTATATAAGGTATTTTAAATATAATATATAATGCATATTTCATATCATTAAGTCTTTTAAGATAGATTAAGATAGAATGGTGACCCTGTAAAGATTATTGCAGAGGGAGATATTGTTTTTCTGTAATATGATAATGCATCCTTCTTTCCTAATTTATATGGAAGACTGTGAATCAAAATATGATGGATCATAAGTGTGCATGCATCAAGAACAAACTTAGTTGGTCTCTAAGGTGCTACTGGAAGGATTTTTTTATTTTTTATTTTGTTTCATCTATAATAATGTCATTAATTGCCCTTGTTATAGACAAAATATTTTGAGCAGGAAATTTGCTTTCTTTTATGAAAGACACAGATTAATATCAAACACTGTGAGCACAACCTATGTTTCTATGCATTGATGAAAATATCTCTTATTCAAATTAATTTGACTTAATATTGTTAAAATGAAACTTAATAACACAATTATTATTTACCAACAAAAAAGGAAGGAGAGTTTATAAGACACCCCCTTCCCAAGCAATACACATTAGTGTCTGTGCATATTAATGCTATTGTACTTCTGAACATCCACCCAATGCAATTTAACACTACAGTGTATATTCAATCTGCCATTTTGCATCAGCATCCTTCATGGATATTTCACATTTATTTATTTAGCAAATGCACTGTTGCTGTTATTGCAAATTCATCTGCTGCCTTCCATATATCCTTTGATATTGCTCTGCTCTAACTATAAATATGCCACTGTACATTTTGGATCATTGCACATTACAGGATCGGTGGGCAGTTGTTCAGAGAAGTATTACTTCGCCGAGGCTTAGGACCATAGAATTAAAAAGTTAGGAAAGACCTTGGAAGTTATCTAGTCTGACTCCCTGCAAAGAGCCAGGTCTCCAATACAGGGCGCAACTGAAACCTTCTATCTCAAGTATCTTCTTGACGATAAGTCAAATGGTAATCATCCTGGCCGTGGCAAAATTTATCTCAGAGGTAATAAGAAATAGAAATCAACATGCTCTGGATAAAACATAGTGACTGCCATGGAATCTTTTCCCCTGTATCTCTGTTACATTTTGCTTCCAAACATGTTTTTTGTGGGTCTTTGGACTATAACTACAGTAGACTGCTTAAATGCCTCCAGCAAAGGAGATTCCGCCGACTTCCCGCCGACCTCTGTTCCATTATTGGTTACTATTTATTATAATCATAAAACTGTAGAATATTAAAGGAATCTCAACATGTGATCCCCCATCCAATTTGAAACCATATAGGACCCTGCTTAGCTATGCAGGTGTGCTAGCAGTTTTATTGGTGCACCACTAGGAGAACTTATTGTTTTGATGTTTCTGCTAACATTTAGCCCAAATCTGCTTCCCTGCCATTCCCACTCCTTGGTTCTAGCCCTGCAACAGAGACCAAAAGTCTTCTCCACCTTCTGCATGACACCCATTCAAGTGCTTGTGGAATGCTATCATATCCCCTGTTAACATTTTCTTCTCCAAGCTAAACATGCCCAACACCCAACTCTTTCCACCATTCCTCATAAAGATTGGTTCCCACAACTTTCACCATCCTGGTGACCCAGCTGAAAGCATAGAGAAATTACTTCCAAGTAACATAACTACGATTGAGTTACAGGGGATTTAAAACTTGACAGCTGAACACCCTCAATTCATTTTGCTGGGATGTATGCAATTTTTGGTTACCAAAAGTCCTTTAAGTTATTAAAGAAAGTATGTTTCCATTGTTAGCATTTTTTGGAGTCTCCCCTTTTGCCTCAGCAACCTAGGCCTTTATTTTAAATTCAGAGGCCACAATTTAGATATTGCTGCCAAGGCTTCTGAAAGGCCACCCAGATCGTAATTTTATTTTTAAACTTTTGAAAACATCTGACAATTAACAATAGTTTTCATTAGCGTTGACGTAAGAGAACAAAGGAGTTATTTTCCTAAACTGGAGCAAATATACATGTGCTCAGCATCCCTTCTACCCCTCAGCAATAAATCACTAATATATTGTTCATATGAGGACGCCTTCATTCATCAATTTCCCTCTTTTTGGTCAATTTAAAATTTTGTTTCAATTAACTGGATTCTTTTGCCAACCCAAAAGAATTGTTGAAAATATGGGGCTGGCTTTCCCCCACTCCCATGAAATGTTATTTGTTGACAAATTTTGTATTTTCTGCCAGAAAAAAAATGGTTTGGTTGGGATTTTCAGCCTGCAAATCATCACTGCAATGATCAATTTGAAGCACTGACTCTGACAGAAAGAAAGAAAGAAAGAAAGAAAGAAAGAAAGAAAGAAAGAAAGAAAGAAAGAAAGAAAGAAGCATATGGAGAACCTATGTGATAAAAGAACACAAATATTTACAAATGTGGAACTCCCTACCAGTAAAAACTCTTTACTACTTTATTACAGGTATAAGGTAAAGGTAAAGGGACCCCTGACCATTAGGTCCAGTCATGTCCGACTCTGGGGTTCCGGCACTCATCTCACGTTACTGGCCGAGGGAGCCGGTGTACAGCTTCCAGGTCATGTGTCCAGCATGACTAAGCCACTTCTGGTGAACCAGAGCAGCGCACAGAAACGCCTTTTACCTTTCCGCCGAAGCGGTACCTATTTATCTACTTGCACTTTGCTGTGCTTTCAAACTGCTAGGTGGGCAGGAGCTGGGACCGAGCAACAGGAGCTCACCCCGTTGCGGGGATTCGAACCGCCGACCTTCTGATCAGCAAGTCCTAGGCTCTGTGGTTTAACCCACAGCGCCACCCGTGTCCTGCTTTATTACAGGTATATAGATGATTTATTTTTCCTTTTTAGTAATGAACAGGATTCTTTACAATTTTCTATATGGCTCAGTACTGTACATCCATCTTTATCTTTTCCTGGTCATCATAGCGCTACATCATGCACATTTCTGGATGTTGAGGTCTTTAAATACAACAGTTTTCTTTCTGTTAAGCCATATAAAAAATCCACGGATTGTAATTCATTATTACATTATTCTTCTTTTCACCCTAAACGTTTGAAGAACAATTTACCATTTGGCCAATTTTTATGCCTTAAAAGAAATTCGTCTTTTGATTCTGATTTTCGCAATAGTGCGGATGCTTTGGAGCATTCTCTCCGTTCCAGGGGTTACCCTTCTATTGTCGTTAACAGGTCCAAACAAAAACCACTTATTAAGGACTGGTCTTCTCTTTTTGGCCCTAAAACCACACCCTCGTCCAATAACCGGATTATGGGTTCATTGGAATGCACGACCCATGCAGACAGTATTATTAGGATAATACGTAAACATTGGCATGTACTGTGGAATGTACCCGCCTGTCATGATTTCCCCCTGATTGGCCTGAGAAGGACAAAATCTATTAAGGATATGTTGGTACACACAGACATTAATCCTGTCAGATTTACAACTCGGACCATTGGTAATTTGGGGTCTAAGTAACACTTCAAGTGTGGCAGATGCTCTTCCTGCCCATTTTCATTACAACTGAAATAAATTTATGATGATAATACTAAGTTCAGATTTGTTATATGTTAATTTAGTACGTGTCAAACCAAAAATGTGGTCTACCTCATTCGCTGTCCATGCAATTTATTATACATAGGCTCCACCACCAGAGCGGTTGGGGTCCGTGTAGATGGACATCGGGCTCGCATACGCAATGCCATAATGGAAGCACCTTCAGTTGAACATTTTATTTCCCACAAGCATTCAGATACTGATTTGTTATTCACTGTTTTATGGGTCAATCATAGGAGAGTTGGTATTAGACAAGATTTGGAACGGCGGTTACCATATGAGCACTGATCCAGAGCATATATTCTACAGCATTTATATTTACTTACATGTAAGATTGAGTTTGTATTTTAGTTGTATATATTGTATTGTGCAATTTATTTTATACAGATGCAGGTTTCATCACATGTATATTGTAATTTCAGCTTGTTAAGAAATTGAACTGCATCCTCATATTAATTCAGTCTGGCTGATGAAGACTTGATCAAGATTGGCTGATGAAGCAGATTGGTTATCCGGAAACTCTATTCCGGTGATATTATTTGGTGACAGATTATGTATGTATCAAACTTTTGAATTATCTACTGCAAGTGGTAAAGAAGATTTAGAGACTTCGGTTGCAATTTCTGATAATTTGTATTAGTCTATAAATAGTGTTTAGTGACATTGTTATTGGCCACCGTGTTGTGTTATTTTGTTCAGCTTGTCTATATTGCAACACAGGGGTCCAGTTACCCAATCCTAGCTGGGGAGGCGTTGCCAGGAGAGAGTTGACCAGGTAAGGGGAGGGATCGCCCTCCCACAAAATAGTGGGAAGAACTTACCTGGGAGTTCTCAGTCGGCTTCAGAGCTGCTCCCACCCTGCCCTCCCTCAGTTAAGCCTTCTTTTGCAGGTTAACCTCTTCTTCACAGGTACACGGGCGCTGCTATGTTATGGTCCCTGTTGAAGGGGCGGAGGGAAAGGAATTTTCCTGTATTGGCAGGTTTTGCTTTCCCTGTAGCAAAATGTCACAACTTTGGCAGTTTCAGGCCTTGGGTGGAATCCTTTAGTCTATCTTCCCTAAATGGGGGGGGGGGCATGAAGTGGTGACCCATGCCCCCCCCCGGTGGTGACGTTCCCAGGGTTCCCCGTTAAAGGGGTTGTTTTGAGGGGAGGCATTGGCCATACGCCAATAGGTTGTCATTGCTCTCCCATGACGGCGGTGAAATGAGGGGTGGGCTCTTTGCTTAAACAGATGTTCTCCAGAGCCAGCCCAATCCCCACACATTCTGGATAACCCTGATGTTCCCCAGATCCCTGGCCGGGGACTGGGAGGGATAAACAGCCAATGCCTAAGCCAAGGTCTCCCTACATCTGAAGCTTTAATAAAGTTGTGGCCAAATTTTAATCCCATAACATGTTGCCTTGAGTCATTATTCCACTTGGGTGTCACCCGGGGTTGGGGGGGGGGTCTCCGCCTGTCCATGCAATGGGTGCAGTTAGAGCTCCCCACCCATTTACCTTCATCGTTTGAGCGCTGCATTTGTTGTTGATACCCAGATTCTTCCTCTGTGCCATCAGATTGTTGGTATCTTGGGAGGCAGGCAGGTCAAATACCAACAATCTGATGGCACAGAGGAAGAATCTGGGTATCAATAACAAATGACCCATAGTGAGGGAAACTGGCGGTTCTGATATCCTTTGGTTGGTCCTCTGGTGTCACATGATTTCCCAGAGCAGGTGGATTTGGGCATCTGTCTGAATGCCCCTGCTGGAACTGCTTGTAGTTCTCTTCTCTGATTAGCAGCTCCAGTGGTGCAGGAAGCCAGTGTTTAATTCACAGTACCCCCAGGTTACCAAACCTCACAACATGTGATTGTCCAGTCTTTTGCTTAGTTATTGGCTATATTAGCTACCAAACTCCCATCAGACCCAGCCAACATGGCCAACAGTCAGGAATTATGGGAACAGTCCAGCAACATCTGGAGGACCAAAGGTTTGCCACGCTTGCTACCAGCAATTGAAAGGGCAAGTAAGCTGCCAAAAAAAAAGCAGGGGAAGGGCAGTAGCTCAGCGGCAGAGCATCTGCTTTGCATGCAAAATGTCCCAGGTTCAATCCCCAACACCTCCAGGTTAGGGCAGGGAGGGATTCCTGCCTGAAACTCTGGAGAACTGTCTGCCAGTGTAGACAATACTGAGCTGGACAGACCAAATCTGACTTAGTACAGTGGTACCTCAAGTTACAAACGCTTCAGATTACAAATGCTTCAGGTTACAAACTCCACTAACCTGGAAGAGTTAGCTCGAGTTGAGAACTTTGCCCCACGATGAGAACGGAAATTGTGTGCAGCGACAGCAAGAGGCCCCATTAGCGAAAGCACACTTCTAGTTAAGAACAGTTTCAGGTTAGCAACGGACCTCCAGAACAAATTAAGTTTGTAACTAGAGGTATCACTGTATTAGGCAGTTTCATTTGTTCCTATGACAATTGGGTCATTGATAAGAAAGCTAGGCATAGAAGGTTAAAACAAGACTCTCAGAAATTTCTCTTGACATCTGGAAATTTTGAGTATTTGGGGGGCACCTCAAGAGCAAAGGTTTGTCAAATATTCCCTGAAATGAGAACTTGTTTGCTTGCTTGCTTGCTTGCTTGCTTGCTTGCTTGCTAGCTATATGGCCAAGCTTTTCTCTCAAGGGCTATACTGTAGCTGTATAAATGGGTGAGGAGGAAAGCTAATGTCCAGTAGTGAATGAGCAGGCTTGCATCATGGAAAGCAGAGCTTGACATTGAGTGGGTTTGTGGCACAGCAAAGGAGTTTTCCACTGGAGCTGTTGAGCTATTTTTCATATTCCGTTCCTCCTTCCTTTTACTGGCGCTGATGGGAACTTAGAACCAAAGAGAAGCTGGGATGAGCTGGGAAGATGAAGAAATTTCTGTCAGCCATCAGCTGAAACTACCACATAAAAAAGTACTTTCCAACCGTTGGCACTCTAACTAAAAGACAGACCATGAAGCACAGCCAGCTAAAAGGCACTGATACAGAACCCATATATTTGATGGCAAACCTTGTACTATTCTGGCAACTGGGAAACTAAGTCTCGGTCCAAGGCAGACTGATGGTGTTGGGAGTGCTTCCTGTTTAAAAAAAAAGATTTGTTGTGAAGAGTTCCAGAATCTGACGTGGTCAGCGCCTGAAGGCACAAAAAAAGGAACAAAAACAAAGAGGCGGCCATGCTGTGTGGTCGATGGCTTTGGCCCAGATAGGATGGGTCTGCAGTAATTGCTGAAGAAGTGACAGCAAAAAAAGTAGGGACAGGGAGTGTCGCCTGTCTGCTTCCTTCATGTGCAACTACGTGACTGGGAAATGGGAAGGAGGGGCAGTTCCCAACTGCCCGGGGCAGCAGAAGTGCTTCAAGCTGTCTGTGCAGCATGCCAAATGAGCCTAGTGCCGCTCCCAGCAAGGGATTTATGGCTTGGCTATGCTCTGTAGTGAACTGTTAAATATGCAGATTATGGTGCAAACAGAGTAGAGATGCGGCTTGGAGCCAGCACTCCGAGGGCAGCGCACTGGAGGTCTCCCTGACTTATGATGTGTGTGGTAAATTGACGGCTGGAGATTCGGCTGCCATCAATGTGGGTGTCATGTGTGCTGCTGCTGCTGCTGCTGCAGCAGTGTATGCAGCATCAGGTAAACATTAACTCCAGGGCCCTTAACATGGAGGCATTCTGAAGCATAAGGATGCATCTTCTCTGTGGCGAAATGGCACTGTCATTCTGATTTGCCTTGTCACTGCCAAGTAGCAGCATTAACTGCAGCCACGAAAAAATAAAGATGGCCCATTGCCATTTGGGTCTCACTCTTCTGTCTACAAAGGTCTCAGAGTGGCAAGCCCAAAGCAAATGAGCAGAGTCTAGTTTGTTCTGTTTTATTATGGTTGTTATGTGTGTTTTTATTGGTGTTTTAAAGTGGATAGGGTTTTTTGTTATTTTGTATCATTAAAATTACAGATTTGTTAGCTGCCCTGGATTCCCTTTGCGAGGAAGGATGAAGTATAAATCAATTGAAATAAAATAACTGCAGTTTTCTAAACCCTGACTCTGATGATTTGATTTAGGACTCAGGGGGGGACTATTGAATATTCTTTAACCCTATATTTTCTAAGATTTAAGATTATAACTCTGGTTACCCATCTGTGGCTCACGTGAACCCCAAAATACACATATGCAAACATCTGAATGTCCCAATACCCATATTATAAAATTTTTGGTTTTATAAAACTGTCATGGCTTTTCCTAATGTATTCAGATTATAATCTGGGTAGATGCTGCAAATTCTCTGTTTAAAGTTCCTCAGCCTCCATCAGAGAGGTAATGGATGCTCCTGCAGAATGCTTCTTGAATCTGCTCATTCAACAACTGGCTGTCATGGACTTCTTGCTCCCTCTTTATGTTGCATTGCTTTCTAGCGCTCTATGCTATAAACTGGACAACCCACCCACAACAGCAGAAGATCACCCTGTGCACAATTAAAGGGTTAATTCGCTAGGGTTAAGTCAACTAGCCAAGGTTGGAGTAGCAACGAGGGAGAGTAAGGCGATTTTTGCTGAAGTGGCACATTCCCTAATTGGCTGCGCAGTTCTGTGGGATATCTCCCCACTCCCATATGTTTGGTTGAACGTCTCCCTGCTAAATGCAAAGCTTGAAGTAAGAAAGACAACACCCCTCTGTTCCTTTCCAAATTATACACTAGTTTTGTTCGGCTTTTCTGAAATATAGTTTTATCAGGATTTCTTTTCTCCTTTGTTATTTGAGTGACTTTGCTAACACAGAATAACTGGTGAGACCAATTACTAAGTCCTGGTCCATTATTTTTAACCGTTACGTGGAGATCAGAAATCTCATAATAACAGTAATAGAGAAATTATGATTATTTGGCAGGAAAGACATTGTTTGATCTACTGTAGAATAAGAAATTGAGATTTTGACCTGGATGAAATGTTATAACCAAAGTTCTAATTTATACATACTAGCTTCAGAGCATGAATATTTCCAAGAATTAATTTATGGCGCTTGAGTTGACTTTGTTGCTGTTTGTGTCCTTATTTGTGAATGAGAGAAATTCAGTGTTCTGCATTGCTACTCCAAGCTCCCTGGAGGGGGGCGGGTGGAAACAGGTGATTTTGTCTGTATCCTCACCCTTCACACTATTCTAGGGGTTCTTCTGACCCCACAGAGACAATTGGGGGGGAGGGCATTGGAGGGGAGGCCCCATTGTGCTTGTTGAACTGGCTTCCACCAGCACAAATGTTAAGTTGAATCCAGCCCTAGATTTTCTTGGCTTCTAGACAAAAATATACTTATGTCCTGTCAGACCTGAGAGTGCCATGTTTTGTAGTTGACTAAGTCAAATGCTCTTCAATAACCTTGTCCTAATCTTATTCTTCACCTCAACGTTGAAAATCATAGAACATTCTACTAAAGCCAGCTTTCCATTCCCGCCCCCCTCAAAATCTTTGGATTTGTTTCAAAGCAATCGTGAGTGTTCCCAGATATAGTTCTGAGGATGGGATCTGGCAGTCTGAGTCTTGGCTTTTAGGACAGATCTGAAGGAATAAGAATTTGCCATGCTCAGAATGCTTGTAAGTTTATAAAGAAGTTCAAGTTCAGGAGGGATATATTGATACAGAGATAGCAGGATCAAGCAGGATCTGGGAAATAGATCAGGAACTGAAAGAATTGTGGTGCAGAAGCAGTTAATTCCCAGGACATGAGGGAAACCTGAACTAGAATGTTTACCTGCGATGTTCAAGTCAGTCTGGAGGCAAATCAGAACTTTTCAGACTAGAACCAGGTCAGCCTGATGAATGTCAACATTCATATGATGTATTCACAACAGACAGGAAAATCCTATAATTGGATGTATAATAGCTTCTGGTTTGATCTACAGAGGAACTTCTTACTAGTAGCAGCTTCCACTACGATCAACTTAACAGTGTAGCATTAAACCAAACTCAACAGAAAAGATGCCAAAGGAAAGAGGTGCCAGTTAAGATGTGTCCTGCCTGAACTGATCTTATGGGTTCCTACAGTAGAGATCATTATGGGATTCTGCACACTTCTTGTAATAGCAGCTTGCAAACACGTCTCCATTATTAGAGGATTCATATGCATCTGGTGGAGTAGGGAGCTGTTCTGCTGTTTTGTCAGGATGGTTAACATTTTGATGAGTTTGAATTCTCAATGTCATAAAGTTTATGGGTTTGTGTTGCTTTTTGCATGTGTGTTCACATACAAATATTGTCTGAATTTCCTGTCTGCAACCATGCAGCATGTGAAGGAAGAATTTGGAATGAAGATGTACATTAAATGTGAAAAATGCCTGTTAATGATTTCAGGAGTTGGTTGTGTTTCATAGTTATGAAGCCACTAGCTAAAGGTTTGAAGTTTGACAGACAGGGAGAAATGGAAATATAAAAGGGGGGGGGGGGTTGCAGTCCTTTTATTGTCCCACTTATAGGAATGGACCAATTCTGTGAATTTGCATTTTCCCCAATTTGAATTCAGTTCTCCATGAATCTGCAACAATTTGCAAGTTTCCTCATGAAATGTGAGTGTTTTTAGAGAGAATTTCTCCTAACAACACATTTTTGTATACAGTTTTAATTAGCAGAATTTTTTTGCAAGCAATTTCCCATTATATAATGCTTTTTAGAATGTTATTTTCACGTGTATATATGAATTTTTAGGCACCATTTTCACTAATTTTGTGTGCATTTTCATACACATCATTTAGTTGCAGAACTGCATTGCAACATTTAGAGAAGAGCAAAGTTTGAAGGACAGCTTGTGTTTCAGTTTTTTCTATTGTGTCAAGAAGTGCAAATTATGTATTCTTATTCTTATTATTATGGAGACAAAATCAATTTTCTCTCCCATCCCTGCCTATTTATCTGAGGGCCCCAGTTCTCCATCCTACTCATCACCACTGGAGAAGTAGACGAGTTCCTGTCACTTGTCCTATCTGAGCTGCGCTGGGTGCAAGAATGACTGTGAAACTGAGGGGATGTATCTGGCATTTCCCTCTTTTGAACTGCTTCTCCTCTTAACAGCTGCCTGGTGCACAAAAATTGAAACTTTCCTCAACATTTTATCTCCAGGCATGGAGATATTTTGCTTCCCACAGTAACTATGTAAAGACACAACAAAACTTCCAAACTCATGGAGTTCTTGCATATATATGTATGATGGATTACATCTTGAGATTCATTCAAAATAGAATGTTTGGTACCAATTAATGGAGCCAACTGTGTGTGTTTCCCCCCAATAAAGAAGAATCCTGCCAATGAACTGCCCAGAGAAGCTAATGTGGGTGGCCTCCTCTCTCATGCTCATGAATGGTGCCCCATTCCCCCCCTCCCACTGCTTGTTTGAATTGTTCCCAGAGCAGAGTGAAGAAAAGGGGTGGGTAAAACTAGAGTGGAAAACCACAAGAGGAACTTAAATGTGTGCTGAAACAAAGGTGAATAGTTGAAAATAGGGCTGGGCCAAATTTACACATTGTATTTCAGGAACATTTTTGGCAATGTCTAAAAGCCCTTTCTGCTTTCAACAATTTCCCAAATATTCCTAACTACATTTGCATTGCTCTTTGCAGCCTTCTCTCTCAATAGGCTTTGGTGATGTCATCGAGCATTACCAATTCTTTATTAGCTAAGTAGCTTCATGACATTAGCTCATTAACTGTGACTCAACTAGAAAGAAGCAGTCACCATAAGGGTTGCATGAGGGGCCCCAAAGAATAAGCAGCAGATAGGGGAACCAACAACAGTGAACAGAACTGGTTCGTTTTTTTCTAACAAATTTTAATAAAAGGGGTTTGCACCACTCATAAGGTCTGTAAACCTCTTTGACGTTTTCTACAATCAAGTGACAGATAAATTTTATGAAATACAGGAAGGAAGGAAGGAAGGAAGGAAGGAAGGAAGGAAGGAAGGAACGAACGAACGAACTAGGGACATATCACATTTCACGAAGCATAGCCAGTAGAAAGCAGTACAAGGCTCTCTCCACATTTTCCTGCTGGCTATATTTCCAGGATAGGCCCTGCAAGATAAACGGTGACTTTCTTCTGGAAACTTCAGGTTAATTAATTTCATTTAATTTATTGCATTTATATCCCACCTGTTTCTCCAAAGGGCTCAAGGTGGCATCCATGGCTCTCCCCTTCCTCATTTAATCCCCACAAAAACACTATGAGGTCGATTAGGCTGAGAGGCAGTGAGTGGCCCAAGCGAGCCTCATGGCTAAGTCCTAGTCTGACGCTGTAACCACTGTACCACACTGGCTTTCCAGATTCCTTTCCCTCACCAAGAAAATGAGCAGAGGGATAATGCTTTCAGAACAGGGTGGTTCAATCCAGTCATGAAAGCAGCGGGTGTTTGTGTTTGGTTGCCTTGTTATTTTCATTACTGCAGTTTCATGAGCAAATTATTGGCGCAAACTGTTGGCGCACTTGTCTAGAGTGCTGCCACGGGACGGCTGGGAGACCCACCGTAAAGCGATGGCACCAGTTCTCTTCCTGCAGCTTGCTTCTAAGAGGGAACTTTTGGACTTGAAGCCGTTGCTGCTGCTCCCTGTACTAAAGATGGTCGCCAGCAAGTACGCTGCAGAATCTCAAAGTGACAGTGTATTCAAAAAGTAGGACTCAAAAACAAACAAATAATTATGCAAGCCAACCTCCCCACCCTCCCCAAAGCATCCTGGAAAATTAAGTTACTGGGAACTGACCCAGGCCAGGGCTCCTGGGAAGAACTACAGAAAAGGGAGATTCTCAAAAGCTATAATTTTTAAGATTGTATCGTTCAGAAAATAATTGTAACCAGCAAAACAATGTTTGCATCTCACATTAATATAGAGTAATGACTGCATGCCTGTAGCCAGCTAACCACAGAACTGGGAAGAGATTGTCAGACCAGCTGTTCCGCTATAAAAAGGAGTAGATTGGAAATGCTGGCAACAGCTTTTCTTCACTATTCCCAGAACTTTGAAAGAGTAAGCTATTGAACCTTCCTATACTGTCTTTTTAAAGAATGTTTTTGTTGAGGGCATGTTAAAAACTAAGTGTTGACACTGGGGGGGGGGCACATGGTAGGAAAGGGTGGTGTCCTGCCCTAGAAATTAAAACCCTATTGTGTATTATCTAATTGTTGCATTGCTTCTGAAACCAGGCTAAATGGGAAAAACCTATTTTATTTTCTTGCATTTATATTCCACTTTTATTCTGGAACTCAAAGCAGCATGCATACCAGGCATCCAAACATTGACTTGCCTATGACTTGCTTAGCTCAAACAAGGTAGCACCCTCCTGACCTTCAGATCATGTCTCAGGTAGATATGTAGCAGAAAGTCCAAAACATGGGGCCCAGGGAGTTGTTTTGTTGCTTATTCAAGATCTGACAAATGAGTTTCATTCCACGCATGTTACACACATTTTGTTCTGAAGAAGTATCTGAAGAAGTGTGCATGCACACGAAAGCTCATACCAAGAACAAACTCAGTTGGTCTCTAAGGTGCTACTGGAAAGAATTTTCTATTTTGTTTCGACATTTTGTTCTGTTTGTTCTTTGTCTTTTCTGTGGTGCTTTCACAAATTATTTGCTTTGCCCCGTGCCTCTCTTTGAATCATTTTGAATTCTCTGGGTCCCATATAGGGCAAAAAAGTATCAAAGATATAGCCTCAAACTCTTGCACTGACTGGGTGCCAAGTTCAAATTTAGAGCTGTTCTTTTAAACATGTCTTAGCAAAAACAAAACAAAACAAAAACCTGCAGGGAATCTTGAAGATAAATTTCAACCCGAAGTCTGGAAGCTTATTGTGTACCAAAAAATCTGCAGAGATTACATAGTCTTTGTAGGGGTCACAATGAAATGACACAACAATGGTCATCGCCTCATGGCCTACAGCCACTTCTTTAGGATGATTACACTTTATATGGTAGAAAACATTGTAAATACCTAATGGAAAAATATTTTGTTTGTTTATTATGTAAATAATTTTTCATCTGCTCTTCAGACAAAAAAGACTCAAAAATCAGAAAAAGACCATCCCTGCTCTCAGGCTTGCAATCTAAAAAGGCAGGACCCAAAGGAAAATGGATGGGAGTAGGGAGGAGATAAGCAACTCAGAATCAAATTATTGGGTACAAGTTGCTCTCATGACCAGCTGTGATGGAAAAGTTTGAGGAGAGGAGGCATTGAAAGCTGCTGGTCTCATAGCTATGATTTACATTTGAGAGAAGAACAAAAAGAAAAAGAAAAAAGAGCTATAATACATGCTATACTGCAATCACACATAACAACAAAAAAGCTTCAGGATGAAAAGAAAATTTCAAACCCTAGTCATGGAATCAAAGCATGCATGAAAAATCAAGTGAGTTTTTGAAGTTGTCCCTTCAATATAAGTGATAGAAGCTTTTCCAAATATTCTAAAGCAAAATACATGTACTGTTGTCATTCCTGACATATACGATAGCTTGTATCCAATGAAGTCTCTCCATGGGTGGAACCCTCTTTGATCGGGTGGAAGTTCCCGTCGGTGAAAGGGAGAAGGAAATTACTTCAGCAAATTTGTCGTTCCTCCTGCAGCCCCCTGACCACCACCCATGCTTTTCTGAAAGACCTGAAAATTTTCAAAATTGTGTGTGTGTGTGTGTGTGTGTGTGTGTGTGTGTGTGTGTTGGGGGATCAATGGTTGAGAATGAATATTCAAAATTTGCCTGCCTCCTCTGACAGAAAGCCTAGTACTCTAAGGATGATATAAACACACACAACAATGACAATGTAAGTTTTGCCTAAAGAGTCAGACCAAAGGTTCACCCAGCCAAGTCTGGTTATCATGGCATTTTGTCTGATTCTCTCAATGGCAAGCTGAAGATACCATGACATTTAGAGAGACACAGGATGGTTTTCCTGATTTTATTGTGCACACCTGCATAGAAACTCATTGTATTCTGGCTAACCTGAAATTAATTTGGTCAGTCACCGATGGGGCTATAAGAAGTCCTGCTTTGGGAAGCCTGTATATGTGCTTACTAGCAATGTGATAGCAAAGCTACTGGGAAAGAGGGATGCAGATCTGAACATGCTGCCTCTTCAGGCCAACACTGCGCCTTCCTGATATTTTTGGGCTCAAACTCCCTGAGAAGAAGGATTAAACCATTCTGGGAACTGTAGCCCTGTGGGGGGCTCTCCTAACAATTCTCGGCACCCTTAACAAACTACAGCTCCCATAATTCTTTGGGGGAAGCCATGACTGTTTAAAGTGGTATCAAATCACTATGAATGTATACTGTGAATGGAGTCCATTTCTACCTCGCTGCCCACTGCTACTGGCCACAGCCTATGTCATTTTTATGGCTAATATGGGGCTGCTTAAAGATTCCTTCAGGCTGTTTTGACCCTTTTATGGTGTAAAATGTGGGATGGAGATTAGGATCCTGGATCACATAATTAACACAGCGAACAGAAAACAAGAGTATGGGTGTTTATATCTATATGGGCAATTTTTAAGCTTTTGGGTTTGCAGTAAGGGAGGGCTCCAGCTCCTCTGCTCTCCGCACAGTGCAGCAGGGGGTGAGGTCCATTTATCTTCTGAGTCTCTCTGAAAACCTGGCAGTGGTCCCAACCTTCATCCAAAGCTCCTACTGCGAAAGAAGGAATTCTTCCACAACCCCTTCAGGAACCTGTAATACCCATCCAAAGTTAGCTGTTCCCTGGGGAAGAAGGGGGAGCTGGCCTGAGTGAGCCTTGCGTTGATTAATATTACTGGAGTGATAGATTATGACTTGATGGCTCTAGAATCTTCTCTCTTTTTTGTTGTTTCCTTCTTTGATGGCAGGAGGGGGAAAGCAACAGACAAAAGACCGAGAGAAGGGGGAAGGGTGGCAGGGGTTGGAGAGAGAGAGAGAGAGAGAGAGAGAGAGAGAGAGAGAGAGAGAGAGAGAGAGGTGTGTTTTGAAATCTGCTTCCTTTTGGCCACGCTTGAACTTCCAAGCATCTGCATTTGACTGACATCCTTAGGAAACAGGGGAGAAACTCCATGCTGAGCCAGCTCTTTGCCCTGCTCAGAAAGGAGGAGGCATCTGGCTTTAAGAAGCCGAAAGAGATGCCTTTAATGTGCCTGTCACTCTGCACTACAGAGGTTCATTTGGGCTCAGGGAAGGGGGTTGTTTTTTAATGGAACGTTCCATTCTGGAGGGCTTCCAGAGGAAGGGGGGGGGGTTCGGCTTTTTCAGGGATTAGGTTACCCGGGTATTTAATTTTTTTTTTAAAAAAGTGCTTTGTGTGACCTGCTCAAAAGGAACAATAGAGGGCTCTGGTTGCTAACCTGGAAAACCAGATAGATTCTTTGAAGTTGGCCTTTCCAGTTCCAGTCACCAGCTGTTGACTGCGAGAGAAAGCGGGTGGGTGTCGGGTCCACGTCAGAGATGTTCACCATCTTCCACAACTGGCATATGCACTCTTTTGAATAAGGGTGACTAAGAATATATTTGCATGCCACACAGCTGCCTCTCAGTTCCGCAACCCCAAGGAATAGGCACATGTGTAGGGCATATGTCATTGCTAAGTACAGCAGAGAATCTTGCCGAAAGGGGGGAATGATTGCTCTGATCAATGAAGCCCCCAGCTAATACTGAATTAATCAGCAGAGACGAAAACCTCAGATCCAGGATTGAAAGAGGATGCAAATTGCAGACAATTTACCCCCACAGAAGCTCTTGCCTGATAGATTCACTGGAAGTGGTTCTTAAAACGATAGAGCATATCCCTGCCTCAATCCAGAGAAGATTTGCAGCACAAACTTATACATGTTTCCTCAAAAGAAAGTCCCACTGTGACCAATGGGACTTATTATCTAAGTGTGTTTCAGATGGCAGCCTTAATTTTCAGTTTAGATGAAGGCTCCCCCACCTGGTGCCCCCCCCCCACATATTGCTGGACTACAACTCTCCTCTATCAGACTGTAGGCCCTGCTGGCTAGTGCTGTTGGGAGTCGCAGGGCAAAGTAGCTGAAGGGCACCTGGTTGGACAATGCTGGCTTAGGTTATAAACTCTTTGGGGCAGGAACCCCTTGCTTACATTGCTTTATAAAGTGCCAGGGAAGCTGATGGTACAATATATGTAATTATCATTAGGCTCAATGACAGTGATGCTGCTGCCTGGTTTTCCTCAATAAATGGTGGCTATTACAGTGGTCTCTGCTGAGACATCACCTTGCCCACAAAGGTCTGTATAGTTAAAGCTATGGTTTTCCCAGTAGTGATGTATGGAAGTGAGAGCTGGACCATAAAGAAGGCTGGTTGCCGAAGAATTGATGCTTTTGAATTATGGTGGTGGAGGAAACTCTTGAGAGTCCCATGGACTGCAAGAAGATCAAACCTATCCATCCTTAAAGAAATCAGCCCTGAGTGCTCACTGGAAGGACAGCTCCTGAAGCTGAGGCTCCAGTACTTTGGCCACCTCATTAGAAGAGAAGACTCCCTGGAAAAGACCCTGATGTTGGGAAAGATTGAGGGCACAAGGAGAAGGGGATGACAGAAGACGAGATGGTTGGACAGTGTTCTTGAAGCTACCAACGTGAGTCTGACCAAACTGTGGGAGGCAGTGGAAGACAGGAGTGCCTGGCGTGTTCTGGTCCATGGGGTCACAAAGAGTTGGATACGACTAAACGACTAAACAACAACAAGAAGAACAACATTACAGTGGTACCTTAGTACTCGAACGGCTTGGCTCCCAAACAAACACTGTAAACCCAGAAGTAAGTGTTCCGATTTGCGATCATTTTTATGAAGCCGAACATCCAAGGTGGTTTCCGCGGCTTCCAATTGAGTGCAGGAAGCTCCTGCAGCCAATTGGAAGCCGCGCCTTGGTTTCTGAACTGTTTCGGGAGTCGAACGGATTCCCGGAACGGATTAAGTTCGAGTACCACTGTATTATTATTATTATTATTATTATTATTATTATTATTATTATTATTTCTATACTGCTTATATACACTGAGATCTGTACATAGGTTGTTCATAATCTAATTAGTACTAGAAAGCAAAAGTGTTGTACAGTGTGTATCTGAAGAAGTGTGCATGCACACGAAAGCTCATACCAAGAACAAACTTAGTTTGTCTCTTAGGTGCTACTGGACAATTCATACATATGTATATATATAATTTCTACTGTGTCAGACCAACACGGCTACCTACCTGAATCTACTGCTAGTTACAATTCTAGTAGTATTTAATAGGGTTGGGACAATCTGTCAATTTTGATTTCTCTCAGTATCTCATTTTTTCCAGTCCAAAGTTCAGTTCTCCACATTTCTAGATCTGTTCGCCTTTTTGAAAGAAAGAAAGAAAGAAAGAAAGAAAGAAAGAAAGAAAGAAAGAAGGAAGGAAAGAAAATTCACCAGCATTTTAGTGTGAATTTCTGCCTTGTGACTATGCTTATTTTACTATACAATTTTTGTCTAATATTTTTGCAAAACAATTTCCCATAATGTAATGCAATTTTTAATGTTATTTTCACTAGTATATGTATTTTATGCACAATTGGCTCAAGTATATACATTTTTGTACACATTAGACTGGAGAACTGCATTGCAAAATTCAATGAAGTGTGAATTCCAAAGGCTGCTATTTTGAAAAGTGAAAATTAGGTAGATTTGCCTTTAAATATGGACTAAATCAACTTTATAATCTTTTCTCATAGCAACAGCAGAGGACAATTTTTGAGGATGTAGCACTCCATGAGAAGACTTATTTCCTGTATTTTAGGAGTGTCTGATAATCCAAACTTTCAAGACACAACGAAATTACTGTATATGTTACCTTTAGACCCTAAAATGTTTATCCTGAGTTTTAAAAGGCATCTAGTTCTAGACACAGATCTGGAAATATTGGCAAAGTTATTGATAGTTATTGATAGTTGATAGAGCCAGTTTGGTGTAGTGGTTAAGAGCGGCAGACTCGTAATCTGGGGAACCAGGTTCGTGTCTCCGCTCCTCCACATGCAGCTGCTGGGTGACCTTGGGCTAGTCACACTTCTCTGAAGTCTCTCAGCCCCACTCACCTCACAGAGTGTTTGTTGTGGGGGAGGAAGGGAAAGGAGAATGTTAGCCGCTTTGAGACTCCTTCGGGTAGTGAAAAGTGGGATATCAAGTCCAAACTCTTCTTCTTCTTCTTCTTCTTCTTCTTCTTCTTCTTCTTCTTCTTCTTCTTCTTCTTCTTCTTCTTCTTCTTCTCAAATGTTTATTGTAAAGAACTGGAAAAGTGCCCTATTATTGTCAAAATGGTTTGATAAAATCTGGACTATTGTGATAACAACTCAACTGACATACTATAGAAAAGCTAGTGCTCGACAACCAAATATGTTTATAGAAAGTTGGTCTCTGTAATGTTCTGAAATGATAAATTCTAGGACAATATTCAACCAACTGTGAAAAGTGTCAACTTTTTTTTTGCCTCACCAGTAGAGTTGAGCAATACATTTCTTTGTTAAGAAAGTTTGCAGTTTGGTGGGCTCAGCATGATTTTGCCAGTCCAGATAGTTTGTTTAATTTCAGTGAAAAGGACAAGACCTTTTTTTATTGTACTCAGACATTTAACCAAGGCCAAGGTGTTGTCTCTTCCAGACTGAGTGAACTGTTGTAATGTACTATTGGAAGAAAACATGCTGGAAAAATACCATTAAGTTGTTTAACTTGCCAAAATGTTTTATAATTTCTGTGCTTACCTTTGTTTCCAGGCATATTTTGGTTGGTTTGTTGGGAGTGGAGGTGAGTTTACTTTCAGCACTTCATCCCAAAACTTCAGGTCAATGACACTTTTGTCTATGGGGAAGGTTGCAACCAAGTCAAAATAATTGATTCCTGCTTCCACTAACCTTTTCCGATCTAACAAAGTTCAAAATCTGTTGATTTTATGAATGTGTTGCAAGACCATTAAATAAACAACCCAAAGCGTATGACAATTTGACGGTGGTTCAGCAGGCATAAAATCTGTGTGCCAACATCTGATGCCAAATCATAGAACCAACTTGGCATGTTCTGAAAACAAGTTGAGTGGACTCATACAGCACCATACAAATACTGTATGTATGGGAGGCACTGAAGAAATCATATTGCTTTAGCATTTGCTCCGACTCATTCCACATGTGATCCCTTAATCCAGTAGCTTTGCAGTGACATAATAAATACAGGTTGAGTTGTGTGTTGGACACAAACCAAAGCAATCTCATGGCCACATGCATTTGGCCATGTGAAATATTTGTGGTTATCAAACACACAGAGAGACTCCCAGTAGCACTTTTATATTTCAGAGTATTATATAAACAACACATTATTTGCACAAGTATATGAAAGAGAGCCACACTTTTGATACTTTCGACCACAGAGCCTAGGGCTTGCCGATCAGAAGGTCAGCGGTTCGAATCCCCGCAACAGGGTGAGCTCCTGTTGTTCAGTCCCATTTCCTGTCCACCTAGCAGTTTGAAAGCACGTCAGAGTGCAAGTAGATAAATAGGTACCGCTCCGGCGGGAAGGTAAACGGTGTTTCGGTGCGCTGCTCTGGTTCGCCAGAAGCAGCTTAGTCATGCTGGCCACATGACCTGGAAGCTGTCTGCAGACAAACGCCGGCTCCGTCGGCCAGTAAAGCGAGATGAGCGCTGCAACCCCAGAGTCGTCCACGACTGGACTTAATGGTCAGGGGTCCCTTTACCTTTACCTTACTATGAGGATGGTATCAACCCTAACCCTAACCCTTCTGCATCTCTCACAGAATTGTGGAAAATAGAAATCTGCCTTATGATCCATCTAGACCAATACTGTATACACTGTTTGGCAGCAGCCACCCAGGATTTCAGATGGGCTCTCTCCCAGTCCTACCTGAATGTTCTGGGAATGGAATCTGGGACCTTCTGCATATAAAGTAGATGCTCTCCCACTGAACAACAGCTCTTCCCTGTGAGGTCACCGGCATATTTTAGAGCACATGCTCTTTAGCCAGGCTTCTTTGGTCTCACCATGACCTTATATGAATACATGGTGCTGTTTTGAACACACCTAGCACTCCCCTGCAGATCTTAACTACAGAAGATAATCGGCTGTAGTTCAGGGCAGGTTATATAACACTACTGATACTCTAATGGAAGAAAGCCAGGATTTCAGAACACAATTTGAAAATTATTAAACTAGGCCCATTTTATAAAAGGAATGGTAACTTGGAAAACTGCCCAAGGCCATGTAACTATTGATAGGGAATGTGGGGTATTAGGGGAGGGGGAGCACCTCTGGTGGGGGACAGTCATGCTCCTTCGGGGGTCGTTTGTCCACCCTTGGTCTCCATCCTGCACTCAGCTCTCACCTGTGGCTCCTAGAAGCTGTCAGCATGTGACAGCAGCCACACCCTGGGAAACAGCTCCAATTGTCTGGCTAACCCAGGTGAGGGTAGTCCGTGGGTCTCAAACCCTCGGTGAGTAAGGGACTTCCCCTGCATGCAAAGGCAGGCTCTGTCAGATTGAGCAGACATTACCAATAGCGGGATCAACAGTCAAGAAGGTGGCTACAGCATGTGCTGTTGAGGGAAATGAGGGGCAGATGGGGCTCATTGACTTGCAGAGATAGCCCATGTAGAACCCATGACTTGCAGAGAAGCCCATGTAGACTTGCAGAGATAGCCCATGTAAACTCTGATCCTAAACCTCTGCTGCCTTGTAGCTATACTCATTCATGAGAAAGGCTTCAGGAGTAAACCCCGAGGGAAAATCCCCGTTGCCTTTTCTGTGGGAGAAGAAAAAACTAAGGAGTTAACCCTGCACAAATCTGTAGTGGAGTCCTTAAGAGGATTGGACCGCATCCTGTTTGCCTCCTTTGAGCAATTCCTGCAGCCAAACTGGTGCCAAATTTATTGCTCTGCGTTCCATTAGCAAGGCGAAGAACCCTCTTGCTGTCTAGGTAGTTCAGGATCTCCATACACACTTGTGCCCTGGGGAGGTCACTTCAGTGCTGCTAACAGCAAAAACAACACAGGAAGCAGCAGTTATGAGTTACCGGTCTCTGCAGCTACAGCAGGTGCTGTGATTCTTCACCAGTTGACTTCACCCCGGGGAAGTGCATTCCACCATCTCTCAGACAAATAGATGCAAACAACAGTGGAGCTCTAATCTCTCAAGTTCAAAACCATCACACTTTTATATTATAAGCCACCCTGTGATATTCGGATGAAGGGCAGTATATAATTTATAAGTTTATAAATAATCACAATCATACTTCACTGGATCACACGGGCCCTTGGCAGAAACTGATATTCTAGCAAGAACTTGTCCCCCTGCTCAAACAACCAAAGTGAAGTTTGCTATCACACTGGCAAGAGCCGTAGTCTAGGAATTTGTCTTCTTGAATGATCTGCCTTATCGTTGTAAGAGGCTTTGTTTATTCATTGCATACAACCGGCCTCCAATTCCACATTCTCTGGCCCAGGCATAAATGCAAGGGAGGCCCACAGGGCCACTGCTCTCCATGTTTCAATCCTATCAACCTAGTGAAATCCTGCTCTGAATGTTGAGAGATGGTAAGCTTATGCATGTCCAGATGAAGAACCTACAATGATAGATAATACCCATAAAACCCAGCCTTTCTCTGTGGAACGGAGGATGATTTATCCCTCTCTGGACAGCTCAGCTGCGTGGAGCAAAGAGCGGAAATCCTACGGGAGCTGCGGGGCACACATCAAAACTCCGTGTCACAGTGTGCACCACACCCGGGGCTCCAGTTCAAAGGCATCACATGCAGCGACCGAAGACTTATGGTGATGCCAAGCTAATAAGCAAACGAAACAATAAATTACTCAAAAGCCATCATTACATGCTCTCTTCCCCCTGGAGCTGGTGCGCACAAGCCCTCATTCTGAGCAAGCACTTCTAACACCCAATTACTCATACTTAACCCCCTAGAACGGAATCCAAGGCAGCTCCAGCAAACCATTCATCTTTGCGGAGGAGAAACCTTTTAAAGTCCCTGCTCCGCAGCCATTCTGTTTATTGTTAAGATGAGCACATGGGTTACACGAACTGTTCTTATTTATCTTCAGTGCCTGCCTTTTAGGTCATTTAGGGAGGGTGGGGGGGACTTCCCCGGCATTTCCCAATGCTGTCTTTACCAAATTACTCTTATTTATACCCCCAAGATCCCAGCGTTATAGCTTCCAGATAGAAAATGGTGGAAGAGAAGCCCAAGAAAGGCTTCCAAAGCTTCAAGAGGCCCTCCAAAGTTTGAGCCTCTTATTCCTGCAGAAGGGTGAGAATATCCCAATGGGAAAAGAAGGGGCAGGATTCTGAGGACCTGGGTGGCAAATGTGTCCAAAGAGAAACATGAGCAAGTACTATGCCTGTGTTTGGAGAGGGTGAATGGGAGTATTATGTGATCATACCTCTGGCTAATCTTATTTATTGCAAAAGGCTGCTTCCCATCCTCAGAGGCATTCCTCATATGCTCTATGGCACTGTGTCCTCAGGTCCAGTTTAAAAAAAAAAACAACCCAGACACTGTTACCTTTAGCAAAGAGAAGAAACATTTTCTGCATGTTCATGGGCACTTCTTTGATATTAACTTCTTTAAAACAAAGCAATATTGCAGAAGGCACTGCTTAGAGGCACTATATATGTCAACATTTGAAGAAGAAGAAGAAGTGGGCAGCCATTCTTTGAAATTTTGGGGTGCTATATGTAGTGGGGGATAGCCTATGCAGCTCTCATCCTTTTCTGGGTAAACCTGGAAGTTGTAGGCTTGGCAACATCAACAAAGTGATCACGAGTCTCCAAAGTGCTAGCTGTGTCCATACTGTCTACACCAAGGATGGCGAAGCTTTTTTCAGCCCAGTGACATATCTAAGCAACCTTCTGAGGACCACATGCCAGTAGTGAGTGGGGCCATGGGCAAAAACAGCAGACCAACAAATATAGTTTACATTTATCCAGTGAGGCCCCTCTCTGTCCTCCATCCAGGGCAAGGAAGAGACACAATCAGAGTTTGAGAACACATTTCAGCTGGGTAAAATATACTCAAAGAAGGTATGAAAAAGGGCTGGTTAGGTGTGTGGCCCAGAAGAGGGCCAGATAGGCCGAGAGGTCCACATTTGATCTCCCTGGGTCTGAGGATGTACTGTACATCCCTGGTCCACACTACCTGGCAATGGCTCTCCCAGCCCAACCTGCAAATGCTATGAGTTCAACCTGGTACCTTTTGCATGCAAGGCAGCTGCTATACCGCCAAGCTCCATTGTATGGGGATAGATAGCATGGTAAGAAGAGGAACTGATTCAGACGGATGTTGTGAGAGGATACAGATGGGTAAGACTCACACCTGGAACTTAATGCTTTGTTAAAGTTAAAGAAAACAGAAATCCTGTTGAAGGAAAGGAAGAAACATCAGGGTTTATCATCACATAAAGGGAAAGAACTTCTATAGTGCCCCTTAGGGGGGCAGGAACCATATGGTATGATAATAAAAATACCCAACCTTTATATAGCATGTGTGAAGTGATTCAAGTGTTTCTTTTACCTGAGCTCAGTAACCTTCTATTATTTGTTAGGTAAGATGCCCAAGGACACTTTTCCAATGTTACATGGGGATATGGGGAATACAGAAACACATGGTTTACCCTGTGGGCCTCCCTTGCTGCTGTTTGTGTATGCACATATAAGTTTGATTGTGTTGGATTCTACATATACTTTGAAGGTTTTTTTGTTTCGCAAAACAGAAAGGCCAAGTTTAAGTGACTTGTAAATAAATTTATTTACTCGGGTGGCGCTGTGGGTTAAACCACAGAGCCTAGGGCTTGCTGATCAGAAGGTCGGCGATTTGAATCCCCGCGACGGGGTGAGCTCCCGTTGCTTGGTCCCTGCTCCTGCCCACCTAGCACATCAAAGTGCAAGTAGATAAATAGGTACCGCTCCAGCGGGAAGGTAAACGGCGTTTCCGTGCACTGCTCTGGTTCACCAGAAGCGACTTTGTCATGCTGGCCACATGACCCAGAAGCTGTATGCTGGCTCCCTCGGCCAGTAACGCGAGATGAGCACCGCAACTCCAGAGTCGGACACAATTAATGGTCAGGGGTCCCTTTACCTTTACCTTAAATAAATTCCAGAGAGATTCTAAAATACATTAATCATTGCACAATTCACGATGTGGAATGAGACAACTGCCTCAGGTGGTGGGTGTGAGGGGCAGGAAATTGCCACCCCATGAAGAATTTTTAACATTCTGGTGGACTCAAAAGCTTGCTCACTACTTTGTGATGTTTTGGTTGGTGGTAAGAAAGGAATTTTTCAAAAGGACATTGCCACTATAGCCCTTAGCCCTGCATGGAACATCTGTTGGCAACCTCTTTCTCTGCTTCGCTTGGTGCCATGCAAAGGATCAGCAAAGAGCACCTCAGGAGATGCTGTCATCAATTCCTCCGTGAGATAAGTGGTGGTGCACGATTGCTTTCCATCCCTTCTACACTGGGTAGACTCACACTGTAGTGTGTTCCATGTAAGATGGAGATCTCTGTGCATGTGCATTTTGTTGACCATCACAAATTAACACAATGCAGTAAAAGCTCATAAAGATGAAACACCATGTAATATACTGCCACCACCCAATCTTATCTGTAACAAAGATCTAGTGGTGACCAGATCTTTGTTACAGAAATGAAAGCTCAGCTGAGAGAAGGCAGACAGGGAGAGAACTTTTAAAAGTAAGAAGAAGAAGTTGTGCTTTTTATAGGGTTTCCTATAGTGGGGATTTCACGTAACTTTCCTCCTTGTCTTTGGGACCGGTATGAACATGATTGCTATAGTATAAGCCTGCATCAGTACTATTGAATTGACACCCATCTACATCTATCACATATATATCGTGGTTTGGGGGGGTTATACTTGTCACTAGCTATAACTCAAGCTTTTATTATAATCATGACCATATGGTTAATGGGACTTAATAAACCACGGCTGACCTGGGCTCTGCATCACAAATCTCCCCCTTCTGCCTTCCCCTGCCCAGCTTATCGCTACATGATCTGCAGAGCAACTGCAATTTAATGATGTCAAATGGCTGGCATGTCACATTTTCACTGGCCATTTACTAAATAATGGAGAGGGAATAAAGTGCCTCCAATCCAAAAGTGCCAGAGGTGACTGATAGCTGGCTTGTGTATTGTATAAAAACACGTCCAGGTAAATCTGACCAGGAAACAAAAAGAAGACCACTTTCCAAATGATTCTAGGCAACTTGTTGGTGAACATTCATAATCCACTTCTCATGAGTGGAGGGAACCATGTTGCTACGAATTACAAGTTGGGTGAGTGCTGTTGCTCTCAGGTCCTGTTCGAGGGCTTGCCATAGTGGCTGGACGGGACGGGTCTTTGGTCTGATTCAGCATGACTCTTCTTATGTTCATACTCTGCCAAGAATTTTCTGTTCAGAATATTAACAAACAAGGGATTTAAAGACTTGTATTGCTGATTAACAGATAGAAAGCATAAATGTTGACACTATACAGCAAACACACATATAATCATAGTATTTAAGCAAGTGCTAACATGTTCCCCCCCCCAAAAAAAGGTATATGAAAACCTCTCCACCAGCCCCTGTGACTGGTTAATTTATTTGCATGCATGGGTCTCCCACAACCTAGTGCTTTCCAGATGTTTTGCACTACTACTTCCGTTTCATTTCTGACAATTGGCCAGGCTGGCTGGGGTTGATAGGAATTGTAGTCTGAAACACCTGGGAAGCAAGTTGGGGCAGAGTGATATGCATTCTATTCAAAGTCTTAGTTAGCAGTTACCCCTTATTTATATCTACTGGACAGGATCATTCCTAGTTACACACATACACACAACCATAAGGACCACCATTTCCTTTGTTTTTGTTTTTTGTGTCACTATTTCTAATACACAGTTCCATGTTAGTGGAAAAACTAAATTGATGTTGTGATATTCCTGCATTGGTGGTAACATATTCCCAGCAATGGCCATGTCACAATATCCATCAGTAAGCCCAAAGGACATGTAGAAGGACATGAGGAAAATTATATGATATATCTGAGAAACTCCTGTTTCCGAAATTCCAGAATCCTTTTGCACTTCCACTAATCTAAAACAAATTTTCTCTAAAGTTTTCACAGCATTATCTAGATCTTTCAGAAGATTTCTTACGCACTTTCTTTATGCTGTTCAAGTGTAAAATTAAAGGCATCCTTTAACAAAATATTGATACACACATTTAATATTTTGAGCCACCCATATAAGTATTTCTGATGGTCATAGGAGCAAAATTCATTTCTAAGACTCTACAGCTGTGAAAGCCAGGTAGCATCCTGGATTATATCCTATTGAACATAAATAGGTTTTGAACTAATTCTGAGTAGGACATCCATCTCCATGTCAACTATTACACCCTTTTAAAGTTGTGGTGTTAGTGTTTTCTTTCATAGTTGTGGTTCTTTGCCTACTTAAGATATTTCAGTATCTTTTTTTAATTGTGAGCGTTTCTCTATCTACCTCCTACCAGCCTTGCTATCTCTAACATAACCCTCTCAGAGTTATATTATCAGTGCCTGTCTCACAAAGATGAAAATCTTTCCTCTTGGAGTATAATTGGAAGTGGTGGACTGCTGTATTGAAGCAACTATATGCAATTAACAGTGCAGTTCCTTGTTGCTCTCCTCAGATGCAGCAAAGATCTGGGTGGTTTGATCATGTCTACTCATTGACATTTTCCTTGGATAGTCAGAAGATACCTTTCTTAAGCAATCTGCATATAATCGTGTGAAGGATCAACACAAGGCAGCCCAAAGAGGGTAGTAGTGATTTTACTATAAGAATGTACTAAACAAAATGTCAGCTGCTGATATACAATGATGTCCCAAGAGAGGGACATTTTCCTACTTTACCTGGTCATGTGCAATCACACAGGAAGCAACCATTCAGTCCAACATTTAACAGATACCTTCCATGCTAAGTATTGTTGCCCCAGGAGAAGAGATATAGGAGGGCTCCTAAGTGCTGTGTGCATGCAGCTTGCCCAAAGGACCTCAAAGCATGTGTGTTATTCAATTTCCAAATGCTGGCTGCCTGCTTTTTCTTTCTTTCTTTTTAACAAAGCCAGCTGCACCAATGTGGTTCTGGTCAGAAAAGCAAGTGTCAAAACCCAGACCTGGAAGACGCACACAAATCGTCAGTCACTTTATGTAATGAAACACGTCTTTATTGTGCTGGGGAAGCTGTTTTTGCTGCCTAAATGTTGGGTCCTTTCTTTCTTTTATCTCCCCCCCCTCCCGCCGCCTTCTACGAATAAGACACGGTGCAGCACTGAGCCCTGCTTCAATGAAAAGCGGTAGTCCATTAAGATGTGTTTCATTATTTAAATGCAGCCGAGCACCTGTGTGCCTCAGACCTCTTGCCTTTGCGTTGTTGGCACTGACAGCCCAGAATTGGCCTGAGGCAAATGCTGTGATATGAGCATCCTCGAGCTAAAGGGGAGTTCAGGCTGAGATATTGCAGCCATCTTTCATTCCTTAAGGCAGCCTTCCCCCAAGCTGGTGCCCTCCAGAAGCTTAGGACTTCAACTCTCACAGTCTCTGACCCTTTGCCATTCTGGCTGGGGCTGATGGGAGCTGTAGTCCAAAACTTCTGCAGGACACTGGGGGCAGGGAAGGCTGCTCAAAGGCAATGGACCCAACAGCAACCAGGGCTACTCTTTTGACCACACTCTATTGCCTCAGCCCCTCAGCCATTCTTGTGACTCAGGAAAACCTTCCAGAGCTGCTTTGTATGGCTTGTGGGCTTCAAAGCAGTGGCAGACATTGGGCTGTCAAATTTCACCAGAACCCTGTGTGACACTAAAATTCAGTGCCCCACTGCCTCTCATGCTCCATTCTAGGTAAGGTAAAGGACCCTTGGATGGTTAAGCCAAGTCAACTACGGGGTGCGGCGCTCATCTTGCTTCAGGCTGAGGGAGCCGGCGTTTGTCCCCAGCAAGCTTTCTAGGTCATGTGGCCAGCATGACTAAACCTCTTCTGGCGCAACAGAACATCGTGATGGAAGCCAGAGTGCACAGAAATGCCATTTACCTTCCCACCAAGACAGTACCTATTTATCTACTTGCACTGGTGTGCTTTCGAACTGCTAGGTTGGCAGTAGCTGGGACAAAAGCAACAGGCGCTCACCCTGTCATGTGGATTCAAACTGTTGACATTAGGATGAGCAAGCTCAAGAGGCTTGGTGGTTTAGACCACCCGCCACCCATGTCCCGCTCCATTCTACAGCATTGTAGTGCAGTGCAGTGTGGCCTAACTGGTTACACTTCCCTGAAACCGCCTCTGTTCAAAGGCAAAGGCAATCCATCTCCAGATCATGGTACTTCACAGAATCAGAGCAACAGAAAGAAAGAGAAAGAACACAAGGACACAAGCCTTTCTCATCCACAACTTTTTCCCCCCATAGCAGGATTATCAGTCCACCAGCAACCTCAGTCCATGAATTTCAGATTATTGTGTGTCACAAGCAAAGAGCAGAAAGACTGCAGAAAGATTCTGAGGGAACAAATATCTTGAAAAGACCTATAGCACAATCCTAACTATGCCTATGCAAGCATAAGTAATACTGAATTCAGAGGGGCTTACTTCCAGGTAAGTGGCATTAGGATTGCAGCCTTAGACACTGACCAAGAGCATATTCCTCAGAAAAGGACAGCCTCTTTCACTCAGATTGCTGGCCTGAGGGAAAATTTATTCCCGAAACCCAGGTTCCCGTCCTTCAATGGAAATGTAACCAGGTCCATTTCTGCACCAACAGTAACCCTGTTCCTAGTTGACACCTTTCCAATGCCAAAGAGTCGCAACCTGAAGAAATAGCACAACATTCTAGGTGAGGTTTTGGAAATATTTTCGCTCTGAAAAATACTAACTCTCTTCTTATTTCAAAATTGCTTTCATTAGCATACAGTTTGCAGCCACTGACTCTTTGGACTTATCTAATGTCATGTAAATGTAGTGTGCTCTCATGTCTCTTCTAAGTTTTATTCCCCCCCCCCCCCGATATTTAAAGAGGGACTAGATGCAAGTCAACTAAAGAATGCAGCTATTGATTGATGAGGGTTTAATGTCCTGTTTCTGCTTATTGTACAAAAGCAAGTCAGTTTTGCTGCTGCTCCTGCTGCTGTCACCTAAGGGTGCGGTGCTATGCACACTTACGTGTGCATTCAATTAATGCAATGGGGTTTATTTCTCAGTAGACATGTGCAGAATTGCACTGTAAGCCTTGCCCCTGCTCAGGAAAACTCCAGAACAAAGATGGGATATAATTTAGTGGTTGAGACAGCAGAACCTAATTTGCCCTCAGGGGTAAGACTCTTCCAAATAAGTCATGAACCACAGCAAATAAACTTTGCTGAAGTAGCAATACCTTTGGGAAAATTCATCATATATATTAATATTCCATTACCCAAGTGACAAAAGATATACAGCCAAAACAGAGCCATCCAGCCACCAGAGGGAGGTAGCAGCCGGCTTGGGAGAAACCTCAAAGTTTGCAAAAGTACAAAATACATTTTTTGAAAAGGGTAGTAAATCAATATCCCATTGAGGACTGAGCATGCTTGGTGGACACCAAATGCTGACTGACTGTTGGGGGTGGAAACTGAGTGGAGTAGGGAAAATGGAGTATTCTGAAAAAGAGCATGATTGGTTGGCTGGAATACTGAACAGAAGACTCCATGCTGCAATGTTTAGTTGCAAATCCCACTTCCTCTAGATTCCTCCACTGCATTTTGCATTGCTAGTGGTTCCTATACCTGGCCTGTCTTTATTGATGTGCTGCTAAAAAGGTAAAGGTAAAGGTACCCCTGACCGTTAGGTCCAGTCGCGGATGACTTTGGGGTTGCACACTCATCTTGCTCTATAGGCCGAGGGAGCCAGCGTTTGTCCTCAGACAGCTTCCGGGTCATGTGGCCAGCATGACTAAGCTGCTTCTGGCAAACCAGAGCAGTGCACAGAAATGCTGTGTACCTTCCTGCCGAAGTGGTACCTATTTATCTATTTGCACTTGACGTGCTTTCGAAATGCTAGGTGGGCAGGAGCTGGGACCGAGCAATGGGAGCTCACCCCGTTGTGGGGATTTGAACCGCCAACCTTCTGATCGGCAAGCCCTAGGCTCTGTGGTTTAGACCACAGCGCCACCCGCTGTGCTGCTACATCATGTGAAATCGTGCAAATCTGTAGCATCCTCAACACTGATGCACTGCAAGAAAAGCAGTGGCTAATTGTTTGCTTAAACAATATAATGAATATCTTACTTTCTGCAAGAAGGGCTAACTAAGAAATCAAGCAGCCAGTTTCTATGATATTGAAAGACCCAGTAAAATACGGTAGATATTAATAAACTCAATTGGGATAGAAAACACTGGTAGTCCTTTCTGGGATGACCTAACTTTACTTCAATCTCTACTTATATCCTGTTGAACTAGAACTCTTGTAGTTTCCAGTTATGGGAGGCGGCCTCGAGGACAGCTTGCATATGTAGAATTTATTTTTATTTTTTTACTTTCATAGAAGTGCTGATTTGCGGGAGGGCGCAACAACATTTTGCGCGGCACCCCACACGTCATCCAGGCAATCTTCGCAACTTGGCATTCACCCTTTTCACCACAGGGAGGAGCTCGCACTGCTTCGGTCTAGGGCTATACCTCTGCTGCTGCCTAGGCAGATGCGATGCCTCTGAAGGAAACGTAGAAAGACTATTTTCTCTGCACTGCTAAATCGATAATAAAGCAAAGCATGCAGAGGGGACAGGCTGTTAATGGGTGATTCATGGCTCTCAGGTCAACGAGGTTAAAGATTCTCATCTGAAGAGGATTAGATTTTTCTTCAGAGTCTCCTGTGCCTCCAGCCTTTCCTTGTAGCTTTTGGAGTCTAGCAACCTGCTTCAGGCCTGCCTTGTTATCCTTCCCTATCACCATAAAATTCCCTCTTATGTTATAGCATGACTGAAGGGGGAAGGAGAAAGCAGAGGTCTGACTCAAGCAGAGCTTATGGCATATGGATGGACAGGGGGAGAGAGAGAAATCCCTCTGGAGGAAAGCAATTCTCTATAGCACCTATAATACATGGGAACATGTGGAATGATATTTTTAAAACCAGCAACTGTAGAAATAATTTTTTTTGTTGATTATAGTACTAATGTAATGACCTGGACATAGTTAGGGCTGTTTGTTTTAGGGGGGGTAGGGAAACACTGTATTTGATTGCTTGTATTTGATTATATGTTGTTCTTATATTCAACAAATAAAATATTTTTAAAAAAGATATTCTAACCAGATAATCCAACATTTCTCCGATGAAAATAGGGACTTTCTATTCTGTTGTTGTTGTTGTTGTTGTTGTTGTTGTTGTTGTTGTTGTTGTTGTTGTTGTTATCAGTGCTTTTTATAAAAAAATGTTTAGGGGCACTCTCATTTTGACTCAAGAAAATCACCATTTTATATTTCAAATCGGGGAAAGTAAATACAGTAAATGGACAAAAGTAGAAAGATTCACAAAATGTTTAGGGGTATGTTTACCCCTGTGTGCCCCCCCCCCAAAGCACATATTATTATAACCCACCCATCTGACTGGGTTGCCCAGCCACTCTGGGTGGCTTCCAACATATATAAAAACATAATAAAACATTAATTTTTTTAATTTTTTTTAAAACTTCCCTATACAGGGCTGCCTTCAGATGTCTTCTTGGCTCGGTGACCCAATAGCTCCATACCCTCCAACATTCCTCTGATGAAAACTTTTCCTAAGGAAAAGCAGAATGCAATCAGAAACTGGGATGGCTTCAGTAAATTTGGGACTGGCCTTGGAAAATAAGGACACTTGGGGGGTCTGGATAATCTATTTACCCTTAAGTAGCTAGAATTCACATTGTCATCAATATAACATCTGTGATGCTGTATAGCATCCATATGAAGCAGCTATATTATGCTCTGTAGCAGGTTCCCCCAAACTGGTAGCATCCAGATGTTTTGGACTACAACTCCCATAAGCCCCAGCCAGCACGGCTGGGGAAGGCTGCTCTACAGTGTGCTCTAAATACTATATTTCATTACGTAGTTTTATTTGGAGTCCATTTGAAACTATGATATCAATGAAAATTACTACAGTTTATGGGCTGCGCTTGAGAGATCTATTATATATAAAAATACATATATTATTGGTTGTACTTGTTCAAACACTCTGTGTCCCCTTGCTGTGTGGAGAACATTTGTTTTGTGATGTATATATGGGCTTTCAGTGACTCCTCTTCCTCTCTTGATCAATGTTTCAAAGTGAGCTGGTTCAATATTGTCCCTTAGGTCTTTTCCTCTAACATCTGGAATGCATGTTCCATTGTTCTCAGGTTGGTGGTTAGTGGCACACATGTTTTGGCTGTTAGGTTTCCTCGTGATGCTACACATATGCAGGCATGAGCAATGTAAGAAATGCCCGCCTTTCTTTTAAAATTTAGAGACCTCAATTATTACTTATTATTCTTTCACAAAAGAATACAGCCACAGGTACGCACAAAGTGTTTATTCAAAAAATAAATAAATCAGTGCCCTACATGTTTTCCATCCTTTATGAGATCTTCACAAAATATTATACTGTTTGCTTCTGATGAACAGCCATGCTTAAAAGGTATAGGGTCTGTGTACCTGTGGCTTTGTTTTTCTGTACAATATTGTTTGCTGGTTTGGAGGTAGTCCTTCCAGATTGCTCTTGTTAATCATTAAATTTGACCATTATGGGTCTAATAAGAAAACGTGGAAGCCAAGACAGTCACTGGGAGCAGCAGAAAGAAAGCCCAAAGGAAATAGCAGTGGTGGAAGAGGAGGGAAGAGACAAAGACTTCAGTGAAACAATCAGAGAGGATGTGTTAGTATGAATAACATCACTAATTGGTATCTGAAGAAGTGTGCATGCACACCAAAGCTTATACAGTACCCAGAACAAACTTAGTTGGTCTCTAAGGTGCTACTGGACAATTTTTTAATTTTTTTTATTTATTTCGACAGCGTCAGACCAACACGGCTACCTACCTGAATCTAATATCACTAATGTCACTGACACCAGTTCCAGTATAATATTTCGTGCATTTCGTTTTGGTGGAGTTAAAGCATGAACATTATAATAGCACTTCTCTGTGACTAGCAAGAAAGAAGGGGAAAGCAGGTGAACTGGGGTGCTTCCAGACTGTCACTGTCTTTAGTTGGAATTCGATCACATACATGCAAATTCAGGTTGCGCAGATTAAGTTGATTTGGGCCTCTTGCAAAACAAACCTGCTCCCTGGTGGCTCCCTTCCCTGCAACTCAAACTATTTGCAATAGGGAGCATGACAGGAAAACACACTGGAAAGTGTGCGGTGATGCTTCATTCACGCAGCACAGTGCAATCACCCTGCAAACTTGGCACAAACAAATAAGTAAGAATGTTCAATAAACAGGTAACCTAGAAGCAACCTTGGAGTGAAACTCGGCCACCACAACTCTATTAAGTATTTACAGGTATTATACATTCCAACCCCCCTTTAAATCAATGAACATGTGGCAGCTCTTGCTCACTAGCCTGGCTGCCCATGCTACATTTGCTTCTTGAATGGCCAGCTCAAGCCTGAGCCTTGGTGAAGCCCTGAGTCTGAGTATGCAGCTGGGCTTACTGTATGTAGGTCCCATCTGCAGAAGTTGCCCCATATGTGCTAGGTGTAGGGATGGATGCATCTATCAATTTCAGTTCTCTCATTTTTTTATTTTTCCAGTCTTGAATTCAATTCTCCACATTTCTCTCATATTCATATATATATACATATATATATGTCAGCAACTTGGTGTGAATTTCTCCTAATATACACATTTTGCGTACAAGTATGACTGCAAGTGTGAGACAAGTTTCTCATCAGTGAGTATCCTGACATACATGTTTGCAGCCACTAGCTCACCACCAGCCCTGGAACCCACACCACACAAATTATTACAGCTGATTGTGCAAGGATAAGGTAGTCTACCCATAGTTCCACACCATGTACAGCACACACACATATAAGCCGGCACTATAGAAAACCATCCACAGCCTCCAAATGGATTTTGTCGCCCCCATGTACCGTTATGCAGCCTTCAGTCATGATCTTTGATGTGGCTGAATATCCATCCCAAACTGAAGGATAAATAATGTGACACCCGCACACCCTACACATGTATTTGGCTTAAATTGATCTGTGGATATGCACTGGAGCACTGACATGTGTACACACGTGTGCACACAGAGGTGTATGACAGACAGTTTGTTTCAGCTGTGCCATCCACCCACTTTGGCCATTTTTCGACCCTTGACATTTCGCAATCAAGCCCCTATTTTCCCTTTAATATCCTCTGCTAAGCATTTTCTGGCCTCCCAGTAAGGCTACTATTACAAAACCGGACGTTTATCAGGCGTTATGAAACACAGAGAGGCAGTTAAAGCTAAGTGTGTCGAGCTGTTTAATGAGAGCTTTGGCAAAACTATTGTGCTCTTAAAAGTGTCATAAAATTTAATGTGCTGTTGCCTTTTGTTTCACTATGAAGACCGATTCCAGTGCACACAGGCCCAGTCGCCATTGGTTTCCTGAATCCTCATCTCTCCCTTCTGCTATAGATTGTAATGTTTTAATAACTTGCTTATGAATTGATTGTTTTGGAACTCATCACTCTATAAACAGAAGGTGCACCCTTCAAATGTTGCCTTGCTAGTTACTTATCATGGAGAAACCGACTCCCAGAGCTATAACAAAACCGAGCAGCTTGTATTTATTTCCTCTTTCATTTATTTGGGGTTTTTATTATTAATTTCCTTTTAGCTTATGGAGGATAAACCAATGGAATGACTTAGAAATTTTTGCATCATTATGGATTTTAATATCTATGTTGGTTAATAATAATGAATATTAATATAATATAATAATGCCATAAACATTAATGAAAGGGAGGTAACATAACTTGCCAGTACAGCATACACTTCGCATGCTAAATATCCCAGCTTCTGCTACTGCCTTCCCCAGTTCAAGAGGCTCATGTAGCTGTGCTGGGACAAGCCTCTGTCCTTGAGGATTATGAGACTGACAGCTGCTGCTTACCGTGGTAAAACAGTACTGGACTAGACAAGACAGACCACTGGGTGTCTTGCAAGAAACAGATAGCAACTAGTGAGAACTTCTTGCGTACATTAGGTGGACTAGTGTGCAAGGTTTTGCTGCTTTCCCAAGCTCTGCAATGTGGACTTTCAGGCATCGGTACAGGGATTAGCACAATCCCAATGATTTGTGGATATCTGATGCCTTGATTCAGCCAAGCTGATATCCAAAAAACAAAACAAAACAAAACAAAAAAACCCCCAAACAATCAAGGAACACAGTATAACAAAGCTCTTTGTATATGTGTTCATGCTTGTTCTGGCCATTTTTCCTAGAGGAAAGAAAAATGAAACTTTTGTCCTACTGGAAGAGACTAAGGCTTGTAGCACACTGCTACAACTTTTTTGAGTGTATGTTCACATGTTATCTTTCAGAGGGTATTCAAAGGTTGAGACCAATCAGTTGTGTGATCTCACTAGAATCACTGGCTCCGTTACCCTGGTGTAGTCCTTTCTTTTTTCATCACCAGCAAATCTTCCTCGTCTTGGATAAAATTCCCACAGGCAAACTCATGATTTAATTGTTCACAGGATGTTTTAGCAAGTGATGCTACTTCTTATTAATTTAATATGTTTTTAGACCACCTTTTGGGATCAAAATTGCCTGAAGGAGGTTTCTAACATATAATTATGCTCATTCCAAATGTGTTGCTTGTAGGGATGTTGCAGAACTCCATCGGAAACAGAAAACAGCACGATCAATTGCCGCATCGTGCATGTTTATCATAGGTCAGGAACAGAAAACATGCAAATGAATGTGAGTGGTGTTAACTATAGTTTTTTTTAGTCTGCAAATTGGTTGGCACCTGTCTCTCTTGAGAGACAGTGGAGGAGTGTACCTGTCTGTTTTAAAAATAATTATGTTGGGTTTTTGCAGTATTTTTGCAGTTTCTCTCCCATCACCATAAATGCATCCTTTGTTCTCTTATAGTTCCAGCTGAAAAAAAAAATCTCTGGTCCTCATTCTACCTAGAGTAAACTTCTACAATATCATGCAGCAACTAGCTCCCAGACCAAGTGACCCATAGGTTCCCACCAATTTGTTAATTTTTGTAAACATTTTAAGCTGGGAAACTCATGGCATAACTTTTCGTTTCTTTTTAACGGCATCTGCATTATTTGAGCCCATCTCTGGAAGATTTAATGCAAGTTAGTAATTCAGTGGTCCCTAAGCACCTCTTTTATTTGGGATGAAAGAATAAGCATCCCACCTGCCTTCTTCCATCCAGCCTCAGATGCACTCCTGCAGGCATGATGTTCTAGTCTGCGCATCTGGCATTAAGAGCTGAATATTAGGCTTAGTGATGTTAATGCTTTAATGACAGGAGATGAAAGACCTGATTCCAATAACTTTCCATGCTCCAGTTCCCACTGCTTTATGAGGTGCTGTGCACTTTGGTACCTCTGAGAGAGAATATGCTTCCATGTCTTACTTCAACATCTTTATTGCTTTTGTTCCACAGATAGGAGTCATTAAACTACAGTAACTTAAGCCAAGGAAGAGGGGGAAGGGATTTTGCTGAGGCAATATAGGTATGTAGGCTTTCTGGCAGGAAGACATTAGGGGAAAGGCCATAGCTCAGTGGTAGAGTATCTGCTTTACATGCAGAATGTCCCAGGTTCAATTCCCACATCTCCAGGTAGAGCTGGAAGAGAACACTGGTTGAAACCATGGAGAGCGGTGGTCAATCAGTGCAGGTGATATTGAACTAGACAGACCAATGGAATGGCAGCTTCTTAGGTACAGTCGTACCTCAGAAGTCAAACGGAATCCATTCCGGAAGTCCGTTCAACTTCCAAAACATTTGGAAACCAAGGTGTGGCTTCGGATTGGCTGCAGGAAACTCCTGCAGCCAATTGGAAGCCGTGGAAGCTGCATCGGACGTCTGGGTTCCAAAGAACGTTTGCAAACACTCACTTCCGGGTTTGCGGCGTTCGGGAGCCAAAATGTTCAACTTGCAAGGCGTTCGGGATCCAAGGTACGACTTACCTAGAAAAAAGAGGGGAGCTGTTCTAAATTGTCCCACTTAGAGAGATATCCGTTGTCTCTCCACTATCTTATTGAGTGTGAGGGGCTTTCCTCTTTTGCTTCCCTTCTCTCTGCCATACTTTCTTCTATAAATTCTAGTCTGTCAGAGTTTCAAATTTATACTTCTTCCATTTTGAGTATATGAATTCTTACATGAGGCTGTAGTAGCCAACAGTTCTTGGTGAAGTTGGTCCCCTTGGGTGGTAGTTGACCTATTGAAATGAATGGACCTCCCTTAGTCATGTTCATTCATTTTAGTGGGTCTCCTCTGCGTAAAACAGTTGAATAGCAGCCAAAGTCATACCTGCCCCAACGCCATCCACTGGCTTTAAGAACATTTGGCATGGCAAAGTAATCATTTATTATTATTATTATTATTATTATTATTATTATTATTATTATTATTATTTAGATTTATATACTGTCTTTCATCATAAAATCTCAGGGCAGTTCACAGAATAAAATAGAGGACACACAAGAAGCTCTTCACACCTAAAGCACTAAGGAAATGGTTGATGGGGATAGGGAACCTGTAGCTGTCGAGATATTGTTGAACTACAACTGCCAGGTATCCTTGGCCATTGGCCATGCTGCCTAGGACTGATGGGAGTTGGAGTCCGACAACATCTGGAAGGCCACAGATGTTCCTCAACCTGATCATAGCATCTGGTGTGCAACACTCTTTTATATAGAGTTAAATCTCTGCTATCTTCCCAGCCCTGCTGCACCCCTGCTAGACAGAGCCCACATTACCTTTTCCCTGTTAAGAAGGGAATGCAGTTATCCTCTTTGCAGCAGCTCTGCCTGTGGCATGTGTATTGTGCTACCTTGCAGCCCACCGTGCCCTCCCAGGGAAGGAAATGGGGCTTTAATGAGACTCAGCTGTGCTCAGATCACGGACTCCTTGAATTAGTTCTGCTTTAGCATCAAAGGCACGATAAACGGGAGGCCAGGCGCTGCAGGCCGTTATCACTACAGTACCTAGAATCTCACCCCGGGCTTACATAGTCTGTCCCCTTTGAAGGAAAATTCAATGTAACTTCCCATAATCTCAAAGCTCTTTGGTATTGTCAGCGAGACATATCTCAAGGGTGGTAAATGTTCCTTTCTATACTCTGGCAGGCTGATGCCTTTATGACTCCCATACTTAAGGCAATAGAAGGAGTCTAAAAGAGAAGTCTAATATAACCTCGGATATTGGTAGGTCCTCTCCAACTCAAGGTTATGGCTACAACTAGTGGACAAGGATGGTGAACAGTTGACCCCTAAGAGTGATGGGAGAGTATGGCGGGGGGAGGCTTTGCAAGCAACCTAATTAACCACTAGTGAGGTACATGTTTAGGGTTGCATCCAGTACTCACACAACAGGACTTTCCCTTCCTCTCCTCCCACTCAAAATCAGCCCAGAATGTTCCCCAGCCCTCTGGAGCAAATTTTGAGGGTGTATAGGGAACAGGAGAAGAAGGCAAAATTCAGCCGCACACATGGAAGCTTGTTGTTTGAGTGTGACCACAGCACTGAATACAATCCTTAGTTATACCACCAGTGCTTTTTTTTCTGGGGGATGCAGGTGTACACATACCCCTAAACACTTTGTGGATCTAACTTTGGCCTCATTGAGGGGCAGTATTTCAATATGAGTAGGAAAATGAGAGTACCCCTAAACAATTTTTTTTAAGAAAAAAGCACTGTATACCTGTATCACTGCCTAGTGCCTACTCTTTATATAGTGCACTAGCTCAACACCTAATCATATAGAAATTAAAGTGACAATTGGGTAAAAGTAAAATTGAATTTCGAAGGATATCTGTGTTTTAGTTTGAATGTTGGTTCAAGAAATAAGAATTGTTTAAATATGAACGAAATCAAATTCCTCCTCCATCCCTACTTTAAAATGCAGGAATCTCAACTAAAACATCCAAGCCAGATGGCCATCCGACCTCTGCTTAAAAACATCCAATGAAAGGAGTCCATTCCACTGTCAAACAGCTCTTACTGTCAGAAAGTTCTTCCTGATGTTTAGTCGGAATCTCCTTTCTTGTAACTTGATTGGTTCAGCTCCTATCCTCCAGAGCAGGAGAAAACAAGTTTGCTCCATCTTCCATACAACAGCCCCTGAGATATTGGAAGACAGCTCCCATATCTCCTCTCAGTCTCCTCTTATCCAGGCTAAACATAACTCCATTTTTAATATTATTATTTTTTACTATCCTCAGTTTTTATATTTTGGGAGGAGGATTTTGTTTCTCTCTCTCTCTCTTGATTTACTTTTAATACAGCATTTCGATTTACAGGAAACTTCACAGGGGCTACTTTCTTAAGGGAACAATAGCTTTCCTTAGGGGACATGAGCCTTGGCAGAATATTCTATTCCAACATTTTCAAGAATTATTAGTTGGCTGGAATTCCTGTCCGTAATTTAAATAACACATTCTGTATTTTTGAAAGGCCACCATGACTTCTCCCTTGAAATAATAAAATAGCCAGAGGGTGAAACCCCTCTTTCCCTTTCTTTCTTTCTTTCTTTAATTCATTCATTCTCCCAACTTCAGAATGATAAATATTTTTTCTCTCTCTTTCTGGTCTGTCAGCCACATGCTGCAGTTTAGGGAATAGCTTCCTCCTCCTCCTCCTTACAGCCGCGATTCTCCCAGCCTGGTCTGTGCATCTAAATAGGGTTGAGCCAAAATCAACAGCACATTTCATGAAAAATACAATTCTTGTTTCAGTAATTGTGTGGGTAGGAGTCCTGCAGAAAGAGGGGGGATACCCACCCATTCACAATTAGGGCACAAAGCATTGCTCTCACTCTGATTTGACTTCATTCTAATATTGTGCCGGCTGGCTTTTGTAACAACATGACACCATCATATTGAGTACTTGGTCCCTACCACTTCGGGATTGCCTTGGGGAGGTGTCCCTGAGTATTATTTTTTAAAATGATAGCCTACTCAGTGTGCAGATCAGGGAAAGAAGCCATTGCAAAGAGGTGGCAAGAAATGGTAAGCAAAGACCGAAACTTTTGCTTCAACCTTCCCTTCCACCTTGGCCATATTCATGGGTAAAAATTTCATGCAGTCCGCTGCTTTTGTATTTAGGATTCTTTTGGGACATGGCAAATATTTTACATTGTCTACTAGATTTCCATTACTGGCCTGTCTCATTAAAAGGCTGGCAAATGCCAGGGACAGAGAAGAGGGAGAGTTCATTCAGATACACATGGAGCAGTGTGCATGGCCATCTGCAAGTCTTTTTCCAGCGTGGGAGGGGGCAAAGTAAATACTCCAAATAAATGAATAAATCAACAAACAAACGTAAGTGAAATGCTGGAGTAGGTAAGTTTCTCACTAAACAAGGGAGAAACAAATGCATTTTCCCTCATATCTCAGATTCTACAAATGCTGCAAGCACTTTCCTTTTTTAAACTGAAAGTTGGGAATATGTGCATTGTGGTTCATCCAGGGATGAGCCACTGTCCCCCTTGCCCTTTGTAGATGTTCATGGTATCAGTGCTACTGCATCAGCAACCATCTCCACCACCATAGCCAAAGGATGCACTAAAAGAAGCACTGGGGGCAAGAGATATCTTGAAGACCTTTTGTCTGCCTCAGGGACGAGATAATGTAATAAAAGACATGCGGTGGTTTTTCTGCTTCAGAAACACACTAGACTAGTAAGTCACAGCCTTATTTATTTTCTGTAACTCAAGTCAGGTATGAAGGCTGAAATCCATACCAACATTACCTACTGATTTCTATTTCCTTCTTTGCTTCCAAATACTACTTTAAAACTCCTTCAGGGAGCAGGGTTCATTTTAGATAACCTTTAGAGGTTCCGATTCCAAGGACTGGGTTTATGATAAGTCTTTCTACTGCCACTTCTGTGAAGGTCTGTGAGGTATTTACTGGTGGTCCTTGGAAAGCTGTGAGATCACATGGTGTTGGCTTTGTTCCCTGTTTCCAGCTGCTTAATTGCATTAAAAGCAGCTAAAAATATAGTACATTCTTTCCTAACGTTGCTTTTCTGTGTAAGCAATTGCTGAAAGTCACTGCAAACATATTGCAAGTTGGACGGGAGGAGGTCCATGCTATTGTGGAGACAGTGTCCCACTCCACCTAGAAAAGCATAAGAAGAATTCAAGATGACTTTCACTATTATTTATGGTCTGTCCTCTAAACATTCTCAAGGATATATTTCTCAATTCACTCGTATTACCATTATAATTAACAAGTAGCAAAATATCCTTAGTTCCTCAGTGGTGTCTCAGATTGCATTCTGTGGATGGGGAAATGTGCTGCTTGGCTCCAGAAATTGTCAAACGCCCTTGTCAATGGCTGCCCATCACACTGGTCTGTGCATCTGTACCCTGTTTCTCCTAAAATAAGACATAGCCATAAAATAAGCCATAGCAGGATTTCTATGCATTTGCGAAATATAAGCCGTTCCCCAAAAATAAGCCATACCCCAAAAATAAGCCATAGTGACGTGGTACCTCCCATTAAAACAGCCTGGAGAGGCGTGGCTATGCAGCGTACCGATGCGACACGGTTAAAATAAGACATCCCCTGAAAATAAGCCATACTGTGTTTTGTTGAGCGAAAAAATATATAAGACGGTGTCTTATTTTAGGAGAAACACGGTAGAACTGACCATCGTTTCTTCCTTATTGTTGGAGGAACCAGTTTTCTCAGGTGTGGATTGTGATGTGGAAACCTAAAGACTATGGGTAGGATCCAAGTCTACCCCTCTTTTTCCACTGAGCCACCCATGTTAGCTTCCCCCCAACTCCAACCCACCTTCTTTCCCTGCAGGTTTTTGTACCCTCATGAAATGTGGAGGGTTGCTTATGGTAGTCAAGATGCAGGTCCTTGCCATGCCTTAGTGAGTGCCTCCTCGTTTATTTTTTCTTGCTGTACTCTGATACAATGACTGAACCATGCTTCATGTTCCATCTTTGAGACAGACAGGAATCTTAGGATGAGTACTTACAGCAGGCCTTCTCAGTTGTGGCACCATAGAAATGCTTTTCTCCAGACAGCCTTGTGAAGATAACACATTCTGTTTTTTAAAGATTACTATCCAAGGCTCTTACTCACTTTGCTGCAGCTTTTCAGTTACTACTACTACTACTAGTAGTAGTAGTAGTAGTAACCCACCTACCCTGACTAGAGTGGTAGGCAGACAATTCAAGATACAACACAGCAATATCACAAAAAAATCAATGCATATTATTTTTTAAACAAACCACAGCCAGGTGTCAATTTTTAAAATCCGTCGTCTTCATAGGCTTGATAGAAGATAAATGTCTTAACTTGACTTTAAAAAGCAAATGAAGGTAGAGATCCTGGGTGCCATAAGAGATGCTGTTCAACTTTTATTCAATGTAATTTGTCCCTTTTTAAAAAAAATGCAATCATCATTTTAAACTCTGTATTGCCATGAGGACTTTCTGGAACAAGTAACTAACAACCATTTAAAATGAATGCAATCATGGACAGAGTCACTGACAGACCCAATTATACACCCAAATGCCTGCAGTTCCATGATGTGCTATTTTGAGGCAAACTTTTGCATCTGGCTTTCACATGTGTGTTGCATGTGTCACAGCCTGTCACACAGCTACATATTGCAGTGCGACTCCTTTATTCTGAAATACCACAATATCTATTGTCAGCTTTAGAATAGTTGAATTGGCCACTGTTTCTGATTGTTTCATCAATACATTGATAAGCCTGTATTGCTTAGAATTATTTACCAAACACGCCACTCTCTGGCTCACAGCTGAGTAAGTAAACTGCATCCACTGAAAGGTTTAAGAAAAAGAGAGGTACAAAACCTCATTGTGCTAGCTCTTGATCAATGGGCTTTGCCCAGGGCTGGCCCAACACTTTTTGGCACCTGAGGTAAGATGTGCCACTGACACCCCCCAGATCCAGGCCCACGCCGTGGCAGGGTGGGAGGAGACCAGCAGCAATGCAGCCATTCTGCGGGAGTGCCCCATTTCCGCCAAGAGGGGAAGGAGGCACTTGAAAGCAGTGGAGAGGATTAGCAGCAAAGTTAATGGGGGGCTAGAATAAGAAGCTTAATCTTGATTCATGGATAGACATCTCTATGGAATTCTATGGAATACAAATTGTAATGCAACAGAACAAAATATATATTGTGTTGCATCTAGCAAAGCACGTTGCAATAACCTACAACAGGCAGGAAAAATATCATTAAGTGCTCGACCAGGAACCTCAGCAAATTTCAAGTCGGCCTCAGCAAATTTCAAGTAGGAGGGAAAGGTTGAGAACCACTATAGTGGGAGATGTTTCATCCCTTCGTGTACATCTCTTGATTTCTTGCTCTCTGCTTGATGGGTCACAATCGAAGAAGTAAACTGGACCTTTTAGAAAATGTATTTGTTATCAAGGTGTCATCCCTGATGCTTGATTGATGGCAACTTATTAACATATGCTGATATCTTAACTAGTTAATGCTTCAGTCAGCAAATGATTCACGTGCACGTGAACCAAACCTTGAAGCTGCAACCACCAAATGATGTACAAGCATGTTTTAAACCCATAATATTACACTCTCCACCCATGTGATCTAACATTTAGAAAGGGCAGCCGGTTGAGAGCTGCACAGAATATGAAAGTGCAGCACAGTTCCTTTTGCTTGTGATCTACTAGGGGCCTCAAGAGTTCACATTGCTTGCATTATGCCATAGATCCAGTTCTAGGTTCTGAACAGCCTTCCCCACATGATACTCCACAACAACTCCCATCAGCTTCAGGCCGCATGGTGAAGATTATAGGATTTATAGCTCGAAATATCTGGAGGACACCAGATGGGCAAAGACTGCATTAGAACATATAACAGATTTTCAGAAAATGCTCTAACCACCCACCCCATCACACCAGCATAAAGATAATGCATAAAAGGGAGTTGTGATGAGCTGTGGTTGTTTTGTAAAATGGGCTTCCCACTGTTGAGAAATAAATCCGTATTTTTGTATAAATGCATGCTCGGTGCAGCAAATGCAAAACACAAAGAAGACCCTGGCGGCCTGGATTGCGCTGCCTGTGGAGATCGCAGCAGGATTCTCAGTTCTAGACAGCTATTAAATGTCAAAATGTTGTCTTGATTTTAACAACTCTGAACATCATCCTATGCTGCATTCTTTTCGAATGAATAAATAGAGCATTAAAACCAGACAATTTTCTGTGGTTAGTCTATAACCCATCTGTCCTTTCCCCCATTTCAGCTTTGTTGCTAATGTGTATGGCTCTCAGCTGCTGCTGCTGCGGAATATGATGGAAGAGTCCATATAGTTAACAGGCCTTGTCTACTGAGATTTTTCTTGAGGAATTATTTTGAGGTAATTCTGCAAGAGGATGTATGCTCTTCAGGGACTGAGTTCAGGTTAATCAAGGATAAAGCAACAGGCTACATTTCCCCCCTCATGTTTGAGGTTTTATTTTTTAAAACCCGTTTGAATTGTTGTCCTGTCTCATTCCCGATCATTAAAGTTAAAAAAGGAAGAAAGGGTGGGATTCAACTACAGTATGCCCTACTTAGAGTAGATCTACTGAAAGTAATGAACTGAAGCAATGTCTATTAAATTCAGTGGGCCTACTCTGAGTAGGACTAGCATTGAATACCATCCCAAATTTGCTGCACAAAGCCTTCTTCACTCATTCTCTAAAGGAGTTATGTATATGGGGGGGTGACTCCATCATCATTCTCATCATTCTCACATCTTCACATCGGTTTCTGGTTTTTTAAAAGAAGTCCTTCTGAAAATTTATTAGCATTTTAGTGTGATTCTTCTACTATGCACAGTTTTGCAAAGCATATAATGCATAATGTATCTTATGCTATTTTCACTGATATGTGCATTTATATGGGCACTTCAGCTTAGTATACATTACATGACAAGTGAAGAGGATTGCAAAATTCAGAGATGTGCAAATTTCAAAGGTTGGCTGTGTTTTATCTTTCTTTTGGGAGATTTCTGCACAATTAGGTAGGCGTGCCTTTAAATCTGGACTAAATCAGATTTATCTTGTTTACTAGTTGGGTCCTATGGAAATCTCTGGTCATTCATCGTGTACTTCCGTCCTGTTCATTTCAACAGGAAAGCCACTGCATTTTGCAGAGTTGCAAGCTAGTTGGCTTCCTTTTCCCAGTTAGCATCCATTCTCTGGTGCCTCTAGACCGTCACTATCTTCAGGTGGGATTCAGTCTCATCCAAGCAAATTCAGGCCGCACAATTAAAGCTGATGATTATTTAGCCAGCAAGATGACATCACAGCACCACATAGAAGGCCTTCTCAGTAGTGGCACCCTCCCTGTGGAAAGCTCTCCCTTCAGATGTTAAGGTTGTTAAGAACTACATAATTTTTAGAAGACATCTGAAGGCAGCCCTGTATCAGGAAGTTTTTAATGTTTGATGCTTTATTGTGTTTTAAACATTCTGTAAGCCTCCCAGAGTGGCTGGGGAAACCCAGTCAAATGGGCGAGGTATAAATAATAAAATTATTAGTATTATTATTAGTCAACCTTATTTAACCATGTAGAAGCATTACAGAGAGCAAAGAAATTCTTGCACTGACCAGACTATGAAAGGAAGAAAGAAGATTGAACACATCAACTTAGTTGCCTTAGTGATGCACGTACTTCCTTTGCCTTAAGTATATGAACACATGGTCTAATCTGGTTGCCTTTGTGATGCTGTGATGTCACCATTCTTTTTCTTCTTGCTGCAAACATTGGATGATATCCAACACTGGTAATACTCAGAGGAGATCCATTGAAATCAATAAGCCAATAAGTAATAAGCCAATTGATCTGAATGGGGCCCCACCTGCACTATACATTTAAAACAGTATCACACCACTACAACTAGTCATGTCCCCCTCCCAAGTCCTGAGATTCCTCCTAAGGAGGAGACTCCTATTCTCCTCACAATCAGTCCCTCTTCCCAGGGAACTCTTGAAATAAGCAACATTTCCCAGAATGCTTTGGGGGAAAGCCATGACTCTACTCTGCCCTGACTCTACTCTGCATATAATACATAGCTGTCAACTTTCCCCTTTTTTAAAGGGAAATTCCCTTATTCCGAATAGGATTCCTCGCAAGAAAAGGGAAAAGTTGACAGCTATGAAAATTGCTGGATATCACCCACTGATTGTTATATTCCTGCATGCCCCCTGTAAAAATCATCCCAAATGAGGGGATTTCTTAGGTGCTTCAAAAATGATTGCAAAATTCAGCTCCGTTTTGAATCAGATTTAATAATTTAATGACTACTTAACAATTGACTGCTTATGATATTTTATATTTAAAAGTTCCAAAATCAAAACCACTGAGGTGTGCCAATCATTCTAAAATATTCCAGGTTTGAATTATAATTTAAAATGATCTCATTCAAAATATGAATCCAAGTTTGCTTGACAGTTTCTCATTCACAAAACTTATTAGTGAACCAAAGGTACGTTTTTGGCTAAACTCCTCAAAAAATATAACCAGCAGAGTCAAGCAATCAAAGATTCTAGGCTGAATCTTGATCTTTCATGAATTTAAAGCACACACAATGTGAGCAATCTCCTAAGGTTTAGGTGCCTTGGGATGTCATCAGATATGCATTTGTAGCAGACACAATCCTTTGACATATTAGCATTTTTTGGAAAGAATTCAATATGGATATGAAGCACAATCAGGAGAGATGTAGAGACTTTTATGGTAAACAAAGCTTTGCATAAGATCATGCTCTGAAATTACCCAGTACAGATGTCTGCCGTCTGTGCTTACCCTGGGGGTATCTCTGATGACAGTCTGCACTGGCAGGAGGGGAATGCGACAACACTCTGGGCTCAATATGCTGTTTGTTTCCTGCTTCGTTCACCAAGGAGTCAATGTCACTTCCAATCCACTTGGAGAGCACCAGGCCCTGCTGGAAAGCAACACTTAGTCCTTCAGGCAAAGGCAGAGACTTTGACAGTTTTGATGGAGGCCTTATGAGAGCTGAGCCCAACTAAGGAGAGGGAAAGAAAACCTGCCTTTTCACAGGGAAGCTGCCACAGGTCAAAAGTGCAGCCGACAAAAGACAAGCAGCGCATGATCCAGATAGTTGGTGTTTCCTATCTCTTTACCTTTCTCATTTCATAGAATCATAGAATTGTAGAGTTGCTATCTCTCTCACTGTAGTTAGTTGCATAGTAATGTCAGCAGAATTTGATTTATTTATTTTTTTTAAGTGTAATGAAAAGTGGGGTGCCACCTCTTTTTGTGGGCACAATTTGGCAGCTGCAAAACAGACAAATCAACAGATGGCACTGTTTTTTTCCTGAAAAAGCTCCACCTGTAGATTTTGGTTGTTTCTTGCTATTATGCACTTGTTAAAAGCACATCACCCCTGCACATAAGAAGACATAAAGGCTGTTTAAATGGCCTGCCAAATGCTCAAACAGAGGTAGTAAGTTGTGGATTTAACAGCTTGGCTAAACATTCCTAAGACCTGGTCAGTTTGCCAGCTTGACTTCTGAATCTCATAATCAGTAACTGCAGAGATTGACCCTGCTCCTCCTCCATTCTGATTCTCTGTATTTCTTTCCCTGCATATCCTCCCATCCCTGAGAGTAAGTTTGAAAGCAAGGTAAGGATAGCTTTCCCCCACTGCTTTTCTCTCTCTACACAAATGAATGTACCTCAACTGATCCATGGGTTAAGATCTTGAAATTTGCTGATGACACAACAGTTATTGGGCTTATCCAGGAGGACAATGAATCTGTGTATAGGAGGGAAGTAGACCATCTTGTTTCGTGGTGCACCGAAAATAATTTGGTACTAAATACCCAAAAGACAGTAGAAATGGTAATTGATTTCAGAAGGCACTCTTCCGTTCTGCCACCACTTTCCATTCTTGGTAACATGGTTGTAGTAGTAGAGTCCTTTAAGTTCCTGGGCTCTATAATTTCTTATAACTTAAATTGGTCAAACAACATCAATAGTATTATTAAAAAGGTCCACCAGAGGCTGTATTTCCTGCGTCAACTAAAGAAATTTAAATTGTCCCAGGAAGTGTTGTTCCAATTCTACAGAGGCATCATTGAAACTGTTCTCTGTAATTCTATAACAGCTTGGTACGGTACAGCCTCCAAGAGAGACAAGAAAAGGCTCCAACGAGCTGTAAGAATTGCAGAAAGGGTAATTGGTGTCAGCTTGCCTTCAATAGAGACAATTTATGCTACCTGAGTTAGGAAGAGAGCAGAGAGAATTGTAGCAGATCCTTTACATCCCGGTCATCATCTGCTTGATTTACTTCCATCTGGACGTCGCTACAGGAGTTCATATACAAAATCGGCCAGGCACAAGAATAGTTTTTTCCCTTGTGCCATTAAATTGTTAAATTCATAGTTGTATAGCTGAAGGGGGGGTAAATTATGGGTGGGGTTTCCTTGCTTCTTTGTATTGTGAGAGGAACAGTGTCTGTATGTTTACATTGCAATGTAGCTGAAACAAATTCCAAGTATGTTGGAAAATGTACTTGGCCAATAATAAATTATTCCTATTCCTATTCCTATTCCTATAACACCCTTAACAGTGTTACTGACTATAGCATTTGCATGTCATCTGAAGGCAGCCCTGTTTATGGAAGTGTTTAATATTTAATGGTGTATTGTTTTAATACTCGATTGGGAGCCGCCCAGAGTGGCTGGGGAAACTCAGCCAGATGGGCGGGGTACTACTACTACTAATTATTATTATTATTGTTGTTGTTGTTATTATTATTATTATTATTATTATTATTATTATGTGAGGGCAGTGATATTATACTGCAGGCTTCCCCAAGTCGGTATCTTCCAGATGGTTTGGTCTACAACTCCCATCTGCCCTAGCTCTTGTGGCCAATGGTCAGGGATGGCGGAAGATGTAGCCTCATACACCAGGAGGGTGGCAGGTTGGGCAGGCTGCCAGAATGTACTGTTGTAGGATTAGGAATTGGACAGGAGAGGTATAATACAACTGGTAGGATTGCTAGAGATGACTTGTCTTTAATAGCCCTGACAAGTGTCTCATGTCTTTGGGAAATTTCAGGTAAATGGCCGGGCAATATTCTGGAAAGTGGAAGTCATTTAGAAAAATGGACCTGTCTTTCCACTGCAACCAACAACCCCACTCCTTGTGGAGATGATGTCATCAATTTGTCTGTCGGTGGGGAGAATAAATTGCAGTCTGAGAGAGGCGCTGGGTTTTTTGACTCTATAGGCTTGCAGTGTTTTGGGGTGCTGGCTGTTTCTCCAGAGATCTGTTTTCATAATAGTGGACTAGTTGGCTGTCTGTTGGAGTGCTACAGCAGTGCACAACCTGTACGTTTGTAAATTAACTCAAATGTTACTAAAAGCCATAAGCCTCATCTAGGGATGGGGAAGAAATTAGTTCAGTTTACATTTTAATGCAAACTGACCTAATTCTTACTTCCCAGACCAACAAATGAACTGAAACACAGATAACCTTTGAAATTTGCACCTCCAGATTTTATGATGAGATTGTCCAACTGAAAGTATGCAAAAAAAAAATGCAGACATTGATCAAAACAAGATACAAAGCAACATTATGTTAGGCAAAATTGCTTGCAAAAGTCTGCATAAAAGGCAAACCTATTTACAAAAATGCATATATTGGGAGAATTAATGTGAAATGTATATTGATTTTCATTCTGGCTTTTAAATGAAGAATTTATAAATCGATGAGGAAATGGGGCTAACAACTTAAGGCTGGGGAAAATGAGAAACGGACAAATTCGCCCATCCCTAGCTTCCTGTGATGTACTTGCAAAGGAAACCAGATCTGAGGAAATGCTGCACCCCTTGGGGTAAGTGTAACAGCACCATTTTTAAGTGCTGCAGTATTGAAATAACTTTCCAAGTAACTATTGATTTGTGAATATATTTACAATCTGTTTAATTCTGTGCAACCAATAAATCTCAATCCCCAGCCTAAAAAGGTTCTGAACCCGAGAAAGGGAGGACACTCTGGCAATGAAGGTCTTCTTTGCTTGAGCACTTTTCATGGACCAGCTTTATTTCTGTAGCATTTTCCTTTCCCAAATCTTCCTGGTTATTGTTTATTTTCTGTCAGCGATTGACTTTTGCCATCCATCTGGGATAAGAAGCAGATGTACTCTGTCCAACACACACATGAAATGTGACTGATCCTGGGTTGTTTCAGGTCCAAACAGAAAACACTAATGTCCTTCAATGCCACTACAGGAAAATAATGTTCCAGTAACATGGAAACCCAAACCTTACTGATTACTACATGATATCAGAGTTCCTCTGAGGCGGCACCATGTGACCTCTGACAAAACCAAATCAGGCTGCTGTTGTTATTGCTACTATCAAATAGGAGTGCAACTCATGACCCACCAAGCTAAACATGACCCACCTGTCAGGCCCACTAGAGACTTGAGGAACCTCCTCTTTGTGCTGCCTGCCTGGGGCTGTGTACACACTTCAGCCTTCGAAGCGTTGTGGCTTGGGGTTTTCTTAAAACACGTTTGTAGACATTGCTTTGCAAGTATCCATACCTGCACACTATGCAAATCAGTTGTTAAATCATTGCCATCTGTACACACAGAAGGTGTTTCCTCTGTGGCTAGCACACACTCCTTACTTTGCTGCCTCTCATTCAATGTCCATTGCACTTCTAAAAAACAAACAAAAAAACCCCTGCAAATTTATTGGTATACTGGAAGTCCAGTAGCACAGGCTTTACAGGCTGTTAGCTATATTGCACCCAGAGGCTTCCTTCCCTTGTACCATGTGGGCAACTTCATGACTACATTTCTCCTTGCAGTGGGAGGGGCAAGGCACTCTGGGTTGTATCCAAGTAGCATCTACTCAGAATAGACCCACTGAAATGAATGGTCCTGAGTTAGCCATGTCTGTTAATTCTCTGAGTATGACCAACTTTTGATACAACCCTCTATGTGTGTCCAAAGGCTTCCTTCCCTTGTACCATGCAGGCAACTTTATGACTACCTATCTCTTTTATTTTGGCACTTCAAGTGTGCTCAGAGGCTGCCTCTTCTGGCACTAGACACGGGTATTTACTGACAGCCGTGTCTGTTTATTGCAAAGCACTCATGATATGGTATGCTCAGAGTCTCTCTGTCCTGGCATCAGGCAACAGGGAACATCACACAGTGTGGTTTATTGAATGAGGAGTGCAAAAAAGGCATTTCAGGCTTCCCATATATCTGCTCACTGTTATGCCAATTACTTCTGCTCACGAGTCATCGTGGTTTCTTACAGGGCAACTTACAGCGAGCTGCATTTTGTTAAAAGGCAACACACAAAATAGACCTGCCTCAAATCTGTCATACTGCCACCACTAGCAGTCAGATAATGGGTTTTCTGGTATAAACAAGTTTGTATGCTCAAAGCTTTGGGATTTTGATAAACTGGAAAGGTTACTTAAATAGCAATACTAAATAATGCTGTGGTGGAAGCCAGCACCTTTCCAATTATGTACGAGTACAGTGGAGAGAAGGTTCATGGCTGCTTTTTCCACCCTTATTTTTAAAAGCATAAACACTTAATGGAGGCAGTTCCTGCCCCTCCTCTTAAAGAGTGAAACATTAGTGAAAACTCTGTGAATCTCCAAAAATCAAAATGTCCAGTATATTGACATACTGTACATGAGAAAAATTATTTTACAAAAACTGACTCGATTATCTCTGAGGTAATCTGGAAAATGGAGTAGTTTACATGGCTCTCAGGTTAATCTGTGGTGGTGGTGGGGGAGCTACACAAGTGCAACTCAGCAACATCATGAGACCCTCCCCAATAAGAGGTTCCCAGAAAAGGCAATCTCGGTTTCCACACAAGGCAAGAGGTGCTTCTGAATGTGTGAGATGGCTTAGAACCGCTCTACTGAAATGCGCTTTCCAAACACCGTATACCAACCATGTGGAGATGATAATGTGTGTACAATGACCAAAAAAGGTTTCTGCGAAGGACTGCAAATGCACTTTATGAATGAGCATGTACACAACCCAGGAATGGGGCTGGGGGGCTGGGGACCACACTCAGATATCTTGTCAAGCACCTGGAAGACCATAACAGATAGCTGGCAAGCTTGTGATGGTCTAGTCTAGCCTATGACACGAATGTTGTCTATTTCTAGGAGTGACTCAGGCTCTTCCCCTCCTCTTTTTCCCATTCAATTGCCATTCTTGAGAATATTTCCCCCCTCCCGCCATAAAGCACATACAGATGTTGTGTGTCTGCCACAATCAGTAGGCTCAGGTGAGTAATGGGGAATGGCAGTCCTTGGCATGTACTTGTTTGCCTTACTGCAATTTCCCCATAATTGCACTTCCTAGCTTTTCAGCATCTGTGAAAGATCAGTTTGTGACACAGCAAAATCGGCCTCACACTTCTCTCTCCCCCTCTGTTTTTGGAGGAGAGTGTCCTCCCTTTGGCTTACAAATTTAAATGTGGGTGCAGGAGAAAAGGGGAGAGAAAGCTCATCTTTTATGCATAGGGCTTAAATCTGAATTTTAAAGTCAAGCAAGAACTCAGCCCTTGAAGCTCACATGGGCCATAGGCAGCTTAATTGCTCCAGTCTAGAGATGAATGGGCACACTAAAGAATGTGCAAAGGGCATAAAGGGGAGAACGCCTTTCAAGGTCAAAGTGTGGGCTTCAGTGCAAAGAGATGCAAAAACCATTCATACAGGTAAAATGTCCGTGGCGATTTTCCTTACAGGTAATGCTTAATCTTCAGTTTCTGGAATCTTTGCTTGAGATGCAACAAGCTGTAGGCTCTACAGGAACATTTGATGAAAATCAAGATAACAGCGCAAACATAGTCCAAAATCCCTTAAATATGAGTGAATGTGAGAGGCACACCAAAACAGTTTCCAGCAAAGCATGTTTCTGCTGAAATCTGGGATGTGGTTGCCACCTGCTTATAGTTTTTATGGGCTGTTCTTATGTCGGGACCTCTGTCCATAATAATTAGGAAACCCATTGTGAACAGAGCTTGTCCACAGTTCCTGTGAAGGCAGAATCGTGTATCTGATCATACTTTAATCAGTGGCTGTCTTGAATTACTAGCTTTTGTTGCTTACAGAACACACCTGCAGACCATCGCTATGCTTTTTTTAAAAAAGAAGAAGAAGAAGAAGAAGAAGAAGAAGAAGAAGAAGAAGAAGAAGAAGTGATAAAAGTTACTCTGCACAGATGGGAATGTCCAGCACTGGTATTCTGAAGACTGAAATAATTTGTAGTACATAAGGAGCTAGATATCAATTGCCAGCTTTCCAATTCTGTATTTTAAATGTAAAATTGAACAATGTTAACTAATACACAATTTCTTTCTAAAAATATATTGATATCCCCCTTTCCCCCAAGGAATTCATGGAGGACTATATGGTTCTGCTCTCTTTCACACATCCTGCTGCCCCCATTTTATCCTCACAACAACCCTGTGAGGTAGGTTAGGCTTAAATATAGTGACTGGCTGAAGGTAACCCAATGGGCTTCATGGCTGAGTGGGGATTTGAACCTAGTTCTGCCCAGGCCTAGTCTAATACTCTAAACTCCACACCAGGCTAACTCTCAGTTACAGTGGTTGTACCTAGTTAAGAAGAGTTTGGATTTGATATCCCGCTTTTCACTACCCGAAGGAGTCTCAAAGCGGCTAACATTCTCCTTTCCCTTCCTCCCCCACAACAAACACTCTGTGAGGTGAGTGGGGCTGAGAGACTTCAGAGAAGTGTGACTAGCCCAAGGTCACCCAGCAGCTGCATGTGGAGGAGCGGAGACGCGAACCCGGTTCCCCAGATAACGAGTCTACCGCTCTTAACCACTACACCACACTGGCTCTAGTTACTATAACCCATTTGACTAAAGCTGGTGGATGAATCTATATATTTTCCATTCTGCATAGCTTTAACATTTTTTTACCCAGAATTCCATTCCATTGCTACAATAATCTGATTTTAAAAAATTATATATAAAAAATATCAAAATATCTATTTTAATATCTATTTTAATATGTATGAAAATGTGTATTTTCTCTCAAGACACTATTTAAAGGCATATGCTGTTAAATTAACTAATGAGAGTGTAGTGTATAAAATTAATCAGCAGTAGTAGCAATCAGGTTTTCAGCTGGAACTCACCGGAACTGAGTTCCTGCACCTCTCAGGTGGGCACAGTTGCAATTATAAGAAAACAAGGGAGGCATTCATCTTTTTTCTAGAAAAATAGCACTGGTAACATGTAAACTGCTTTTTATCCATTTTTTAAAAGGTGCTTACATGGTGATTTGCATATGGAAACCACAGCTCCATAAACTTTTATTTTAAAAAAACCTCAGATGCCTTTCTAGAATTAATTTTATGTAACAAAATTTATATACCACTTGATTGTACATGGAAACTCTAAGCGGTTTACAAAAACCAAAAGAAACATTAAAATTGCCAATAAAGTTTACTTTTGTTATGAAGTAAAGGATGTGCTTAGTGAGACTTGCAATCTAAGCATGTTTGTTTGTTTGTTTATATATTTTCGTCCCACACCTTGCATCAAATAAGTTATTCCAAGTGACAAAGGGAACTGGGCCCTCTAGCAGATCTCCACACTGCCAATGATCCTGAGGAACCATCAGTCTACCGTTCCCTGGCTCTGGGGGTCCACATATCAGCTGCTTGGGTTCATGGCTATCTCTCAGAGCCTCATCTCCCACAGCTCCACAAGAACAATTGGTGTGTTGGGTTACTGCACCTGAGATCCTTGGAAGGAGGAGGAAATGCATGGAAACAGTGGATCAGGTCAGGGCCTGACTGAGAGCCTGAAAAGGGTGTAGCTTCCAAATCCTACCTTAGTTGAGCTGCTTCTCTCTCTCTCTCTCTCTCTCCTGAATCTCTTCCTATGAGGCATCCCAAATTCATGATATAATAAACACATGCAGAACTGTTGCATATACAGTGGTGCCTTGCAAGACGAAATTAATTTGTTCCGCAAGATGAAATTAATTCGCCCGCTGCAGCTTTAAAACGCGGCGCCGCGCCATAGCTGTAAAGGCTTACCTTTTGGCTCCGGTCGGGAGGGGTGCCGTCCGATCGCGTCCGCCATCTTGGGTTGACTGCACATGTCTGGGTCGACTGTTCGCTCGCTGCAGCTTTAAAATGCGGCACGGCGCGGTCCGGTGCCGGCTTACAGTGGTACCTCGCCAGACAAATTCGTCTTGCAAAGCCTCTCCTCCTCAGCGAGGGGAGGGGTTGGGAACGGGAGCCGGCTCCCGCATCTGCGCGGGGGCGTTTAGCCCCCAGCCTTACCTGCCCCGCCGCCGCGCCGCGCCCCTAGCAGCCAGCCAATAGGGCTGGCTCGGGGGCGGGGTTTAAGCCTGTACCTTAGCAGCCGCGGCGGCCACCATCCCCATTCCGCTTCGTTCCTGCGCCGGATCACCCGCCCACCCTCCCTTAGGTTGCTTTTGGTTAGGACATTGCTATGGACTTCGGTTGGTCGCCTTGTATTCTCAAGGGGCCTGGTAGGAGTTTTTGTCCAATGTGGCAACTTAGCACGGCCTCATTGGTTTTTCGCCTACCTCGTAGCAAACTGTCACAACTTTGTTAGATTGGCGGTTAGGCATTGGGTTTAGTGTGGTGTTGGAGGGCAAGGTTCGGGCCATCGCCTAACCCTCCTAAAATTTGGGTATTCCGTAAAGGAATCCGGAGGTCGTGGATCCTGTCCAATGCCCTGTTGGTGGCTAGGGGCCATGGCACGACCTTCGGTGACTCCAGGGGGTGGAGCTTCCAGTTGTATCTTGCATCAACGGGCTCCGCCTTCTGGGCGGTAAACCCTAGAGTGACTCCACGCTCTGCGGGGGGAGTCAACTATAGTCTGTTCAACCCAATGCCTAAGCCAATACCACTCACATGCTGTAACCAATAAAGTTGTGGCCTTTTAATCTCCATTTAACCTAAAATCTATGTGTCGTTGTGTTTTATTCCTGACATGCGGGAGGAGGGTCCTCGAATCACAAAAAACAGCCATAGACGAATTCGTCTTGCGAGTCAACTAAAAACTCGCAAAACCCTTTCGTTTTGCGAGTTTTTCGTTGTGCGAGGCATTTGTCTTGCGGGGTACCACTGTATAAATACCCAAAGCATTTGCATATATAAAAACAATTTAACCCACCTCTCTCCCTACACACACATACAACTGGGTTCTCACAAATATGCTTTAACACTTCTATCGCCAAATTAGGCAACTTCTTGCTGGTCACTTTAATCAGCCAGGAAGAACAGGCAGCAAGCAAACAAGTGGCAATCTTTAACCCTCCAAAGAACCTGTCTACAGACTGCACTAGCTGAAAAGTACTCATATGAATCTGACAAGATGGATCTATGATTTCACCCAAAACTGACTGCAGGTCAACTCAGAATAAGTGTGATCAATTTTGTCTGCAAAGTGTCTACTCACTGCAGGGTTTCTATGTCTCTCCTACAACTCCTTCAGATGTAGAATGTAAAATGCCTCTCACTATTTGGAACAGCTCCCATGGGCAGCATTTCACAGGTGCAATTGTGGTAAAAGAGTACAACTTCTTATCTACCCAGGAGTAAAACCTTAATGTCTGCTCTAGTCTAGTTGGATCTAGTAATCATTCATGCAATTTCGTCACTTTCAGTTCCACAGAAAACATACATGACAGATGACCATCCAACCTCTGCTTAAAAACCCCGAGGAAGGAGAAGTCACCACTTTTCCTGTGAGTCTGTTCCACTGTTGAACAGCTCTTGGTGTTCTTCCTGGTGTTTAGTCAGAATCTCCTTTCTTGTAACTTGATGTCGTTGGTTTAGGTCCTACCCTTCGGAGCGGGAGAAAACAAGCTTGCTCCATCTTCCATGTGATAACCCTTTAGATAATTGAAGATGGCTATCATATCTCCTCTTATCCAAGCTAAATATATGCAATTCTCTCAGCCGTTCCTCACAGGGCTTGTTTTCCAGACCCTTGATCATCTTGGTTGCCCTCCTCTGCACACATTCCAGCTTGTCAAGTCAATATTCTTCTTAAGTTGCAGTACCCAAAACTGGACGCAGCATCTGGAAAATGAGCAAAGTCCCAACAAAAGAAGAATGGCAACTTAAGCTAATGGAATATGCACAGCTTGCAGGTTTAACATATAGAATAAGAGAAAAAGAAGAACATATGTTTAGAGAAGATTGGAAAATGTTGATTGAATATATGGGGAGGGGAATTGTGTAACGATGGCAGCAATAAGGTAAATTCAACAGTGTAAATAAGTTTTGATGGATGTAATAATGGAATACTGTACGGTTTAGTTTATGTTATACAGTGGTGCCTCACAAGACGAAATTAATTCGTTCCACAAGTCTTTTCGTCTTGCGAGGCACGGTTTCCCATAGGAACGCATTAAAATTTAATTAATGCGTTCCTATGGGGGGGGGAAGTCCAGGGGCGCCGGTCGGAATGGGCGCCGGCCGATCGCGCCCACCATCTTGGGTGGACTGCGCATGTCTGTACATGCGCATGTCCACCCAAGATGGCGGGCGCGATTGGCCAGTGCCCCTTCCGACCAGCTCTGGACCGCGCCGCGCCGCGTTTTACAATTCGTCTTGCGAAGCACGGCCATAGAGTTCGTCTCACGAGTCAACTAAAAAATCGCAAAACCCTTTCGTTTTGCGAGTTTTTCGTTGTGCGAGGCATTCATCTTGCGGGGTACCACTATATATATATATATATATATATATATATATATATATATATACACACACACACACACACACACACACACACACAAACTGGATGCAGCATCCTTGTTGAGATCAGAACTGTGCACAGTATTCCAAGTGTGGGCCCATCATATATTTGCACAGCAGCATTATGATATTGACAATTTTATTTTTAGTCCCTTTTCTCATGATCTCTAACATGAAATTCACCTTTTCCCCACAGCTGCCCCATTCTGGGCCAACATTTTCGTTGAGCTACCCACCATAATCCCAATATCTCTTTCCTGAGAAGTGACTGCTAGTACAGACCACATGTCTCACTCTCATCACACGAAAACTGGGAATCAGCTGTGTTTAAGACAGTGAGGAGGAAGTCCCTATGGAATGACTGAGAGTAACTTCTGAAGACAACAATATCAGCTTTGAGGGCAAGCATGATCTACATTAGAGGGACACTTATATGCAATAGACTGAAGAGCTGACTTACCCATGCGATCCTGAAGGTAGCTGGTTGTTAACCCTGGCAGAGACTATGGATCTCTTGGTCCATTATTAGGGGTTGTACGCTATTCCCTGATCTAGAGCAGGGATCAAGTGCTGATTAAAGATTTGTAAGCAAACTGCGGATTGGTGCATTTCCTTTTTTCTGAGGTTTCATTCACACCCAAGTAAGCATTTTTCCCCACACTGATACTTTTGGCAACTCTCTGAGCATGCATCAAGTATGCAAATAACAGAGTGATATGCATTCCTGGTTACATGTTTTAATTTATGCTTATTTACAAATCTTCCTCACAGATACCAAAGCAGAATGAGCTACAGGGTGGGACAGGCAGAGCCTGGGTAGACAAAGCTATTTGGGAAGGCAAACTGAGTGTGGAGCTTAGGGGAAGAGTAGAGGCTTGAACTGGCATATATTATTAAAGTAATAAACAAGTACCGGTAGTTTGTTTTTTGTTTTTTAGGGGTTTTTTTAAAGTCAAATGGAGGAATAGGTTTCTGGAGCTTTTGGGAATGCACCAGATGTCACTGATTTGTTGAGTTTATAGCAATTCTTTGTTCATTTATCTGATACCAAGCCGCTTCTAAGAAATAATGCACATACAGATTTCAATACTTGGAACTTATTCCATCTGGTATGAAAGGAGGGCAGTATGTATAGCAGCCTTTATCATTGCTAGGACTTTTTGTTTGTTTCCTTTTTTAAAGATTCTGGAGCAGTACACATTGTAGATTAACTAAGTAACCACCCCCAAGCTAGACAGAGGAAATCAACTCAATTTGCTTTTTAAGGAAATGTTAAAAGATGCAATGTTGCAAGTGACTCACATTTGCCGATAGAAGAAACACAGAGACACCTCGCAGATACTCACTTGGGGCTCAGTCTCCTCTGTTGCTTCACACGTAGCCAAGTGAGTACCAGACTTTCTCCTGAGGCCTGTCGTTTTTGAAGATGGGCGAACCCCTTCCACTATGATTAGCGTGGTTTGAGTTAACTGGACTATTTCCTGGACCACTAGCCCAGGGCCTGTCACACAAGGCAAAAATATTGTGATTTAGGATCCAAACACCACAGATTATACAGTACTGCAGTGGTTTATTCTGAAAGTTGGGCCCCTACCCACAGACCCTCCACCTCACATTACTTACCAGAGGCAGAGGACCTGCTGGTAGAATCCAATTTACAGCACAGTGCAGAGGCCTCAGATTTCATTCATTTGATAGTCCTGTGTGATCAGCATTCAGAAAACCTAGGGGCCATGGATTAAACCTACCTAGGAAAGATCTCACACCTGCAAGGAATATGGCCATAAATCTGCCATGGTACTAGCTATCCAAACAGCAAAGGACAAGAGGGGTGCCTTTTCTTTTTCTTGTTTTAAATTTTTATTTATGATGTTCAGGTTTATACATTTCAATAATTTTACAGTCATTTTAACATTTCAAAACTTCCTTCCCCCTCTTTCTGCAGTTCCTTTAATTTATTTTCAATATCTTCTGCTTAACCAAATTAACTTATTTTGTTCATTTATTCATCTACTTTAAATATATACTCCTATGAAATTGCAGGTTATCACTATAACCCTGTCAATGTTCTTATCTGTTTACAGTTTATGTGTAAATATTCAATAAACCATTTCCATTCTTTTATTAAAAAGTTTCTTATCTTGATTTCTCATCAGAGGGGTGCTTTTTCTGATGGTAGCGCTTTCATTGGCAGTGTAGTACATTTCCTCTTACTGAATCTGACCATTGGTCCCTCTAGCTCAGTATTTTGTACAAGGATGGGCAGCTTCTCTCCAGATCTTCAGACACGAGTCTGTCCTGGGTGTACCTGGAGATGCCAGGGGTTGAACCTGAGACCTTCTGTCTGCAAAGCAGATTATTTACCACTAAGTTATGGTCCTTCCCCTTTGAAAGGATACCATCTGCTGATCACTGCTGTAGTACAAATGAACCCAACTCCCCCACAATTCCTGGTCAGATCATTAATCACAGGACTTATCTCACATAAATACAATCCAGCCATGGTAGAAGACACCGAAATTCACAGTTGTCTTACAGCTATCCATCAAGTACTATCCTAAACCTTAGATAAGGGGATATCATTTTGGTTCTCTATGCTAATGAAATAATTGTTTGACAAAGGATGTTGATCATGTTTCTTGAATTAAGTTCTGCTTTAGTATTTTAGAACTTATATTGATTTAATTACCAAAACGTGCCTGTGGACAAGTTATGCGTATGAAAAAACACACACAATAACAGTACTAAATTTTATTGCAGCAATTAGATATAACAGCAACACAGAACTTGTGCTCTTTTCATTGCAGTGATGTAATTAGCGGTCAGAATGACAAAATGGAGCTTGTGAAATTTACAGCAACTGGGAGCAAAGAGAGCGGGGGGATCCACTGGGACTGGGTTTTGGCTTGGGGGTGTAACAAGTAACAAGCCACATTCCCTTTGCTCAAATCCAGTTGAAGAAATCAAGTGTCTTTGTAAGAGAAACTGACCTTAGCCAAACATGAATCTGAACCATGCGACATTTGGATGTGGAACAGAAATATGCAGCTTGGGACCTTCTCCAATTTGTGTATAACAATTATATTGTGCTACTTTATTCTGTGTTGTACAGGAAATGACTAAGGGCCATAAGAACTGCAAAGAAATCGCGAAATTTGAAATCTGGGGAGAGATGTAACCATTAATTCCTGGATTGGTGCCCTCCTAGCTTTTTCTCTGAAACTCAGCTACTCCAGTACATCTGCCCCCTCCCTGCTTTATTTCTTATGCCCTTGGATAGTCTTTCGTCAGCTCTATCAGGTCATTTTGTTAAATCTGATGCACACAGAAAAAATATGATGCCCATTCCTCCACAATCTAGCCCCAGGACAATTACCTGATCCATTTCGTGGGTGATCAAGCTTGTCAAAATGTCTGTGATTTACATCACAGTAGTGTACAATAACTTCAGCTGCAATACTCCACAGGCATACTTAGAAGAAAGTTCCATTGAAGTTATTTCCTAGAAAATGGGGAGGTATGTTCTCACCCCCCCTCACCCCACCCCCTGCCAGGGAATCAGCAACACATCTTGCCCAATTTAATGTATAAGTGCCACTCTTTGGGGACAAGCAGTATTCTAAAATTACAGGAAGCTCACAAATCGTTAAGAAGATGAACTAGTGCTTCAGTTTCCAAGTAAACACAGAGTAGAATGTAAATGAATGCTGGATTATTTGTTGGAGAGATTTGGTGATTCTTGAAATACAGGGGGAAATGCCAGAATTAATGTTATCCTGAGTTTTGGTGTGAATATTTACCAACATGCCCTGGTAAATGTTCTCTTTAAAAATTCATTGGCTAAAGGAAGTTGGCTAGCCTTGCGATTTTCAAATGTGGAGAGTAGGCAGGGTGCCGAAATTTGTTAAAAGTGAGCAAAAGAGTGAGCTTCATTAAAGCTCTCTCTCACGCAAATAGGTGTCATGCTTCTCAAGTGAGAGCTTGTGAGCACTTTCCACTACCAGTCTTCAGATGTACATTTCATCTCTCATCACTGTTTCCGATCTCTGAGCTTAAGCTGTCAGTTCAGCTCAACTCACTGTCATTGTTTTTGTGGTTCCCACCAGATCTGAGGTGATGGAAATCTGTACTGGCAATTATTTACTTGGTTTTAATGCACAAGATTTGCTTTAGAGTTGACACTATTGCAGATATTAATATTGTGCAGCTCGAAGCAACTGGATGCATAAAAACTGACTCCTTTTGGAATGAAAATTGTCCAGACCTATAAATATTATTCAAAGCTATACTAACCAGAACTTATTCAAAACAGGTACAAAAACAATCAATGATGCATCCAAATAGTTCCAGAAGACATGTGTTTGTCAAAGCATAGGCTCAGCATTTTCTTAGGAATATTATAGAATTCCAAACATGCCTAGATTCAAATGCCTCTCTCTCCACACAAAGACTCCATTAGACTGCATTCCAGTCTGCATTCATGAAGAGACTTCATTAGCACATCCTTCTCTGACTGTGTCTAGGAACAAAAACCCAAAAGGCAACTCTCTTCAAAATGAAGATTTGCAACTGAATACCTTGCTCATATGATCAAAGGTTAAACACTCACATGAAAGAGCAGAGAACATAAACAGTTAATTATTAACCCAGCTAGAAGCTTAGAAAGCTCTCTTCTAGCTGGAATTTTCCATTGTTAAACCCTTCAACAATATACATACAGGCATTCTCCATTGCAGTGTGCAATTAACTGAAACAGCATTTTTGAGTGACAGTTTAGCATTTTTGACTCAATGGTGTAAATCTCAACAACGGTAGAAAATAATGATACACATTAGAAACAATGAGGAAGAACAAACAGGAACAGCAGCAGCAACCATCAGCACTAAGAGTTGTTGAGTCCCACTGAGGGAAAGGATCAAAGAGGGAACTGGTGGCAGTAGTGAAGAGAGGTACTCAAGCAGGTAGTCACACAGCAGACTAAGCCCCTACTATGCAGAAGCAATTTCAGGGGTCCTGGTCTTTATGGGCCCTTAGCCAGGTTGTGGGCTTCATCAAGTGCTGAACAATACTGACCACTGATACCATAGTAAGTCTATCAGTTCTGATAAGTTTAATCTTATTAATAGCAACATGAGCAAACTTCAGAGATTTGAATTCAACTCCTCCTAGATCAAAACATGTACCATACCCTATACAACAGTCAGTCTTATTGTTGCCTGCTCATCTTTAAGAGAAGACTCCTTGGAAAAGACCCTGATGTTGGGAAAGATTGAGGGCACAAGGAGAAGGGGATGACAGAGGACAAGATGGTTGGACAGTGTTCTCAAAGCTACCAACATGAGTCTCACCAAACTGCCAAAGATTCCATGTAGGGTCTTCTCTGCTGCTCTGAAGGCATCATAGAGTAGGAACAAGGATGCCTCTTACACTAATATTTGTATCTATAAGCACTCTTCTATGTTTAGTTAAAAACACAAATTAAGTAAATATGTATTTCTGTGATATGCCTAATTTACTCCAGTCATAAATTTGGGAACTTTTTTTGAACAAAATTACAGTTTCCTGGGATTTTTTATTTGTTTTTGAACAAAATTGCTGTTTCTTGAGCATCAAAGGGAGCAAAAGCAAAGCACAGCAAAACCCATCACGTTTATTTTGTGTGAAGTTCGTTATACTTCTCCAGATCACCTTTCGGAGCTGACTGCTCTAAGCTGAAGTTCTGCAACTGAATAATATCATTTTGATAGCCTGAGAGGCACCGCGTCTCCTTTTGTTAGGCTAGCAGGGGTCAATTTACCATTTGCTGGTCTTCTGGAAAAAAAATCTTAAGAGATGCAATTTGGGACTATCAAAGTGAATGACTATAGCTTTTAAGGAGCTGGGTTTAAGAGAGATTGCTTCCAGGTGACTCTTGGCTGGCTCAGGATTCTGTCTGTTGCCATGCAAATCAATCTGGTGGGGTTTGAAGGAATAAGATTAAAGGGATGGACCACTGTCTCATGTGAGTACCGGACTACAGACCAAGTAGCTTAGCAGGAATCTATGGCATAATTGGAACAATTACCTCCCTCTCCTCCCTCACTCTTTAATTCATAACAAAATAAAATAAAAAATTCCTTCCAGTAGCACCTTAGAGACCAACTAAGTTTGTTCTTGGTGTGAGATTTCGTGTGCATGCACACTTCTTCAGATACACTGAAACGGAAGTCACCAGACCCTTAAATACTGAATCTTTAATTCATGTAATAGGAATGCCACTGGGAAGTTTGTACCAAGCAACACTGACACTCTGGAAATGGTGCATTAAGAAGCCATTTCAAGGGATCTCCTGCATGATAGCAAACCATATTCGATGGGTATGTGGAACAAGAAAGAATTTAATGGCACCTTAAAAGCTAAGAAGTTAATCTCCAATGAGCCTCTTCTACAAGGCTCTTTGCTGCTTTACAGACTAATGTGGCTCTCTCATATTCTTAAAGTTTGGTGTTTGTAGAAGACAGGAAGATATGACATCTTGATGGGAGAGTTTGGGACAGATAAGGTTGAGGCTTGTTGGCATTCCAAATCTCTGCAGGGATAGTATGAGGAAAATCTGTATGCAGAAACTAGTGGATCCAGAAGGGTTCCTCGTGGCTTTAGTGGACTTTTCTGCACCCCACAACTCTCTATGAAGCCTGGCCAACCTCTGGCACAGAAGAATTGAATGAGTGGTTGAAATAATTGCTTCTAAGAAGGCTTCTCCAACTTATTTGAACCTAGGGCTGGAGCAACTCCCCTATGATGAAAAATTACATTTGGGACTTTTTAGTTTAGGGGGGGGGAATGGCAAGTAACGGAGCAGGGGAAACATCATAGAGGTGTATAAAATTAAGCATGGCACAGAATAGCTAGAGCCAAGTTCTTCCTTGTCCCTCATAATACTGGACAAGTGGCCATCCAATGAAACTGAATATTGGAAGATTCAGGACAGATAAAAGGAAGTCCTTATGTACACAGCACATAGCTAAACCATGGGAATTTGCTAGTGCAGGATGTAATGATGGGCACCAACTTGGATGGCTTTAAAAGGAGAGATTGTACAAATTCATTAGGGATAAGGCTATGAATAGTACTTGGATCCCAAAACATCATTTTTTGGGGCCCAGTGCAACCCAGTACACAGACCAACTCCCACATGCACACTGTGGTGCCTATTGAATACACATAGTCTCATGAGTCATGAAAGAAAAGTTTCTATTTTAATTCTGTATATCTTCTACATTTTTGAACTTAGACCATAGCCTACACAGGGGCTTTGTACCATACTCTGAAACACCTCCCTTTTTGCTATTTTTGCTTAACATAACATCCAGCCAGAATAAGAGGTTCACAAAGCTTGTTGGCAATCCTGTAACTTGTTTTGGTCCTAATTAAGGTATTGTCCTGTTGATGTTTTATTCTAGTGTTCCAATGCAGCTGCAAACATTTTGTAAATAAACCAATTCACTTTGAAGCTTTCTCCCCCCCCTTCTCCTTTTTCACTGTAAAATCATAAATTATTTCCCAAAAGTAAATTTCTCATGCACAGTCACACTAGATAGACAAAGGTGGTTTAGCTGCAATTTTTGATGAGTGCTAATTTTCCGAAACTGCAAACAAAAAAATCCATTGGGTTATGCATACTTTCACTGAAAATTAGTTGCAGTTGGTGGGCTTTAAGTTGTTTTTGTTGTTGCTTGTGTAAAGCTCATTTTGTAAGGTCAGTGGGGATAGTTCACATTCATTTCCAAAGGAGACTTAAAGGTTTTTTTTTACTGATCTGATATTTTCACAAGGAAACTTATCTGTGAATTAGATATGTAGGAGTTTTGCCCAGTTTCTCGGGCTCTAGTATCATCTTTTAGGACTGAGCAGGATGTAAAATAAATGTGATTGGTTGCTTTGATCTACAATTCCACCTCATTTTTCCTCTCAAAGTAAAGGGGTGGCAGTCTGGTGCCCTCCCTCCCTCCCCCCAATCCCAATCTGCAGACCCAACTAATGCATATCCCCATACACACCAAACTTGCAGGCAACTGGTTGGCCACTATGGTTAACAGGATGATGGTCCAATACATCTTATGAATGGGAAGCCCACATGGATAGGCCTTTCTTTTGAGAGGTCATGACTCACACTCAGTGTGTGAACAGGGTGGGGCCCAGGGATGCGTGACGTCAAAGGTGCAGCCAGGAGGTGCAGTTCTGCACTTATGTATGAAGGGCACCTTGTGAAAAGAGCTTGCATTATTCCCACAAGGGAGGGAAAAACTGAAGCTGAAACAAAGTGCCACCTAAGGAATCCATGGCAGATGGAGGCTGAAAGCCAGACCTCTGGACTACAGGTATGTGGCATTACCTGCTGTTCCATCCTTTCTTTTAACCCTCACCAAAGTAAAGAGAGAATTAAGACAAATCCATGGGAGAGAATTCCATTGAACCCCGTGCTGCTTACTTCTGAGTAAGCGTGCACAGGATGCTGCTGCCAGACTCACATGGATGCATGTTTTCCAATGGCAACAGGGCAAATGTAAGTCAGATGTGGGCCCCCAGCCTTTTCAAGGTGACACAAACGAGTTAATTTTCATTGTATCCTGGGGCTAATTGGAAACAGTCCGCATCCCTTGTAAAACATTAAGTCGGAGGGCAAGTGATAATTGTTCACCTGCTGCATGGAGCTGTAAGAGCCTGCACTAACTAGCAGAAGAGAGGAGGGGGGTGTCATATCCCTGATCCTATCACAGCTGGACTTTCTGTGCCTGCTGCTGCAGTCACTTTGGCTTTCTCGGAACATACGCTGAATTCTTTCAAGGGGAAGTGATTGAACTTCACTTGGATTCTGGAACTATCCTTCCCTCCCTGGGAAGAAGCAGGAAAGAGTGATGAAGGACAAAACAAAATAAAAAATTCTTTCCAGTAGCACCTTAGAGATACCAGGTATCTGAAGAAGTGTGCATGCACACGAAAGCTCATACCAAGAACAAACTTAGTTGGTCCCTAAGGTGCTACTGGAAGGAATTTTTTATTTTGTTTTGACTAACACGGCTACCCACTTGTAACTGATGAAGGACACTTTGTGTTTATTATAATCTTAAGTCTTTGTGGGATGTACTGTATAGAGAGCACCCATGTTAAAAATAATGAAATGCCTCCTAAGGTGGGCCATGTCTCCCGCTTTATAGAGGACATTCCTCTATTTGAATTGTTGTTGGGGGCCCATTCCTTTATTTGAAGGTGTCCTGTTAACAAAATGAATTTCAATAGGGACAAATGTAAGGTTCTGCACTTAGACAGGAAGAACCAGATGCACAGATATAGGATGGGGGACACCTGGCTTACTAGCAGTACATGTGAAAAGGATCTAGGGGTCTTGGTGGACCACAAGCTTAACATGAGTCAACAGTGTGATGCAGCAGCAAAAAAGCTAATGCTATTTTAGGCTGCACCAAGTGTCCAGATCAAGGGAAGTAATAGTACCACTCTAGTCAGTCACTCTTAGTCAGACCATACTTGGAATACTGTGTCCAGTTCTGGTCACCACAATTGAAGAATGATGTTGACAAGCTGGAAAGTGTGCAGAGGAGGGCAACCAAGATGATCAAGGATCTGGAAACAAAGCCTTATTAGGCGCGCTTGAAGGAGCTAGGTATGTTTAGCCTGGAAAAAAGGAGACTTTTCCTGCTCTCTCTGCATTCCTTGATATCTCTGGAGATGGACCACCAAATCCTCTCTAGAGGGTGGGAGCAACCCCAAGAGGTTGTGATTCCTGCCATTAAGGTAGGATGAAACATCAATTGCAGCAATTAAACTCACAGCACATTTGCAAAGCTAAGCAGGGTCTGACATGGTTTCAAATTGGATGTGGGGGGGAGGGGACCACGTGTTGAGTTCCCTGCATTGTAGAGGGTTGTACTAGATAACCTTTGGTGTCCCTTCCAACTCTACAATTCTATGTTTCAGTTTAAACTTCTTCCCTCTGATGAGACAAAACAGAAGTACTGATTTCCTGTAGCGTTAAGAAAATGGCAGTTGCTGTCAGGGCGGCCACATTAGAGTGGCTGAGCTGGTGAGGGATCACAAACGGAGCCTGACAGAACAACTGAAGCAAAGCAGCCCTTGACACTGGAGAACTCATTGGGGAGATTCTGGTGCAATCAGGGAAGTTCATCCATTGCGGGCAGCACACTGTTAAATAGTCACATTCCATCCCTGAGGCAAGCGCGTTCTGCCCACGTCTTCCCCTCCTCCAAATTCTTCGTTAAACCTTAGTTTGTTTCCAATCTACCTGATGCTGTAATCCTCAGCTATTGCTGGTATTCACTGTGCAATACGCTGCCAAGGCCAAAAAAACGTTGCCAGCATTCAACAAGATGTCTGCCAAGGAGCTGCAGCTCATTTGAAGGGAAAGCATATAGAAAAATACATCTAGTGGGTTGTTTCTATAATTACAGCAGAGCACGGGTAGGGGGTAGACTTTTTTCTTTTCTTTTCTTTTGTAATTACAGCAGAATGTCACTCAGCTGCAAACCCATGCAGGGGTACAAAGGGAGGATTGTTACCTCTGCGCCTCATCCCCCGTTTTATACAACATACGTATTAACGGCAGAAATCCCTTTGCTTAAAATACGATGAAGTAACATCAAAGGAGGGGGGGTTCCAGCTAGCCCACCCCTTGCCCTTGGAAGCCTAACAGGTGGCTGCAGGAGAGGGACTGTGAGAAAAATCATGGGAGGGGTGTTTCTAGGACTAAGGTGAAACTGTGAAGCTCCCTTGTTAGTTCTGCTATTGGATGCTGCATGCTGTTTAAGTAATCTTGCCATATTTATAGTATGAAAATGTGTGGGTTGTTTTGTTTTGTTTGCATGCTATTATATTTTCTATTATTTTGCCGTGTTCTCATGAACTGCATTCCAGTTTCTTTGTTGTAAGCCCATTTGAGTGTGATTTTTTTTTGGGGGGGGTGGAAAAGCAGCATACAAATAAAATGAATGAATGAAATAAAAACAGGAGTTAGTACCTGTTTGTTGTATTGAGAAGACTGCTAAAGTTTTTTGAGAATAATTAAAAAGGAGAAACGAACTGCAACAATTGCTCTTAAAATCTGGTGCTATTTTGCAACTTAACTGGATTTTTGCTTAATAATTGGACCTTACTTAAACCCACTGTACAGACACAGCACTTCAGATTTCAGTTTTGCATGTGCTCATTCATAAGTCCACCCTGTTTTCATATCAATCTGAGATTTTAAAAAAACTGTACAAAAATCCATTTTTAAATCAATATTTTATCTCTATGTGTTTTTATCAAAATATGTAAATTTTCACCTATTATGGTACTGTTTATTAGGAAAGAACTGCATCGTAGCATTTGGAAAAGTGCAGAATCCGAAATATAATTATGTTCCAATCCATGCATTCATCCAGTAGATGCGAAGTAGAATTTTAAAAATGTGTATCGAACAAAATTCTCTTCCATCCCTTGGCTGAATGGGATTCTCAGGGACAGACTCATATGTTTTCCTGCTGCCTTTCATCACAATACTACCTTGGGTGTGTTGGCTGTGCTGGAGGAGGACAGTGCAAAGGTCAAAATGGGCAGATAGGGTGGCCTTATGGTTCAGAATGACCCCCGTTGGCTGAACGGATGAAGCAGCTGGAGATGCTTTTTTTGTAACCTTTGCGCCCTGCAGCAAACTCGTCTGTGGGCACAAAGCTCTCTATTTCTGTCAGGAAGAGTGACCCTTACTCACTTGCCTTTTTGCTCTCATTTGTTGCAGTTCCTTTCTTTTATCAGATTAACTATAATGAGTGGAATCAAAATCACATGGAGAGGGAAGGAAACACTCCAAACTCTGGACACTGACTTTCAGTAAAGATGAGAGACGTTTATGAAACAAAACAGAGCGATTTATTTCTTCACTTTTGCATGGGCAAAGCACACACATGCGCAAGGGTCTGACTGGAGGCTAGGGAGGACATGTGGTTGCCAGCAACCCATCTCTCTTTCCACATGTCCCCCCAGTAACATCTAGTAAAATATCATGATACCATCACCATCAGCTCTGCAAAGCTGCAGCCAATGAATTGGACTGTGGGTGAGAATTCTGAATGGGATAATGTCACATCACACATTTTGTTTCCTAGATACTGCTTGGGAGGTGCGCGGGGAGACTATAGATCAGCAGGAGCATTACATGCCCCTATAAGTGAGTTGAAATAATGCATATGTGCCATGGGCGTCCTTTTGTTTTCGTTTCTGTCTGCTCGGTATTTCTATCTGCATTACAAAAAAAAATTCTCACACTTGATGGGTATGTGTGGGCATGTGGTTCTGTGGGTGCAGCTGTGGACGAGGGGGGGATCCAACACAGATCCCAATTCTAGAGTGTAGCTGGATGGATCAGGGTGCATGTGTTCACCCATACACCCGTTCCATCTGTTTCTGGATTAATATGCCATTATTAAATATCCAAATTTAAATACTTGTTTCGGGACATGGTTTCCCTTAAAAACTGCATTTTAACTCATGCATTTTTATTTTGTTTTCTATCTTAATTTAGCCAAGAACTGTGTACAACATTCAAAGAAATGTGGAATACCATGGAGAGCTGCATTCCCATCCATCAGTTTGTCTGAGTGGTACAGATTCAAGACAGTTGACTACCAACCCCGTGCTTCCCCTGCCCATCCTAGTCCTGGCAAGTGGCGGTACTACTGCCACCAGAAGGGCAGCCCAGAGGCAGCAGCGCCACCTCATGCACTGCAACAGACTTAGAGAGTAAAGACAATGACCTCCCTCTCTCCCTGTCTCTCTAGGGAGTGCTGGGCAGGATTTGACTAAGTTGTTGTGTGCATGGAATGAAGTCTGCTCACACAACAGGACTCCCCCCCCCTTCCTAAATCAGAATTGGTGGGTTGAAGGAAAGCCCAGAAAAGGTTTGTGGGGGTCATGGGGAGTCACATGGGGAGACCTCATTCAATGTACATGTACCCCACTATACTGAATTCCACAAATTGTCTCTCTGTGTGTGCATCTGAATGTGGTGCATGCACTGTGCATTGTAAATGTCAGTTTTGTGATTACGTGAAATTTTGTTCTTAAAGAAATCAAGACAGTGCTCCCCATGGACTACCAACCTGTCAGAACCAGTCATCAGGACTGAAGAATAAGTGAGAACTAAAGGACAAACCAGGACTACAGGACAACCAAGGATACAGAAACACACCAGAGCTCAGGAAGCCCTTGTTGCTCAAGGCCCCTTGTACTACTTTCTGTTCAGCAGCTAGCCTTGGTAGACGGGGCAGTCCAAAGCCTGAGGGTACTTCAAGGAGAAGCTGCTACCTGCGGTTTCAGTGGATCACCACATGGGGCAGCTGTGGACAGATACTGGCAGCTCCTGTGACAAAGTAGTTGGAGTGAATGAGAGCCCATCATGTGAGTTACTTCAGGGTAGAAAGGAAACAACATAATTGTGGGATAAGCCTTGTTATTGGTGTGGGAAACCCAACAAGATCAGGAAGAATAATTAACCACAGCTCATCAGCTTCAACCACAGAGATATGTTGCTCTGTTTATATACCCCGTGCCTGTAGAATCAAGTCTATTCGCCAGGCTGGCTGGGTCCTGATATGTTTTTCTCCATCCCATTGCTTATGGTAGTAAACACATGCCTTTGCATTTACCGTAAGACATATTTGCATATCTTCATGCGCAGCCCATAAAATGTGGCATGGTGCAGGGTGGGGATAAGCTTTCTGCAGTATCCTCAGAAACCTCTGTCTAATGTCTGGTTGCAGATATACTTGGGAATATGAGTGTAATGGGGAAGTGTATCAGAAAGGCCCTTACTCTCCTTTCCAACTATGGACACCCTGCCATATTAATTGCATCCATACCCTACAAGGCTGATCTCAGAGATGTTCACAGGTGCATCCTTTCTAAGAGCACACAGTGGAGGCACTCTAAAGAAATCAGGACCAGATGTGGAGTGGCAGGCGCTTCCTCCACAGGAAATGTGCCCTCAGGTACAGCCCAGGCGAGGGGAGCCCAGGACTGTTTAGAAAAGGATGAGCCAAGATGCCTGTGTCATGTATACCTTTCTTGGTTATCACTCTTCCCCATTGCTCTTCCACACTCTGCTTCTGCATTCCTTCAGTTTGGCCTTCTCAAAGCCTTTGCTATTCTTTCGTTGGTAATATAATGCAATTCTCTCATTGGTTTGATCAACCTACTTCATATCTCCCCCATTTTTGTCCCTTATGTGTCAAGGTATCTTGGTGGTAGCAATAGTCACTAGCACAGTGGTGTGGGTGGGACTAAACATCTTTCCTGGCATCCCAGTGCCATGTGTTGCTGCCAGTTACTGGTGGAGGGGGCAGACAAGGCTCCACTGAGACACTCACACCATTCCAAGCTCCCTGCTGCCTTGCCCCCATCTCTCCTGGTAACTAGCACTGGGAAGCCAGGGGAGCAATGCAGCCCCACCACTCCACCATGCCAGCTACTGCTCATGACAACTTTCATAGGTGGAGTAAGGCAGTGAAGATTTTTCTGCTACTTAGATTTTGAATTTCTCTGCTGCCTGGTTTTGGACCCTGGGCAGAGAAGAAAGATCAAGCTTTATAAAACTTTGTTTTTTGAGGCCAGTTTTCTGGGCCCATGCAAAGTTTTTCTTGAAGCTCAAGCTGAAAAAAGTTCTGGTATGCTAGCACACTGCAGGGAAGCTAGAACGCTAGTGCTAGAATGGAGAATTGTATGTGCTTCAAGTGATGCCCTAAGGCAGGAGTAGCCAATATGGTGCCCTCATGGGCGTAGCCAGGATTTTTGTTGGGGAGGGGCACTCAAGATGTGGCTGGACTCCAGTTCCCACCATCTCTCCTGCCAACTGGGCCTGAAGGGAGTTGGAAGCCAACAACACATGAAGGGCGCCACAATTGTTACCCCTGTATTAAAGGAGAGGCAGAAGCCCCAAGAGGGCAGCTAAACACATCTCTTGAGAAGGATATGGGAGAAGCAGAACAAGAAACTGGATGTGATGTGTCAGAATGAGCCAGACTTTCCTCAGAGAGGCATATAGCAAGCAGGCTGCTAGAAGTGTAAACATAGGCAGCACTGGGGAGCCACATACACAAAATTGTTCACTGTACATACAGAAAAGTTTGCAGACATACCCCCCCCCCCAAGTTCATCAAGATCCAAAGAAAATGAATGCACATCTTCAAAGGATCATCGGGTGTGAATGAGAGCTTTTACACTGGCATGCAGAGACTGGAAGAAGTTACAATTTCCTTAGAAACAAAGGGAACGAAAGACCAATTAGATAATGGCGTACAGGTAGATGTGGTCTGTGCTTCAAAAACTCAAGAGTAAGTCTAGCAGGAATGTAAGCAGAAGTTACAGAGTGATCAAACTGAAGGCTAAACAGCGTAGTCTGCAGTGTCTTGGAAATATGGTATATTCACACATATTTACATCTAAAATCCTTCAATAGAGGGAGTGCACAACATTACACCCAAAGAGTATCTCTCACTGCTCCTCTTATAGCTTCAGCAAGCTTGGGTCCAACACAACAGCCAGTCGTGGCCCCTGGTTTCTGAGTGCAGCAGCTCCCATCTACTTCCTCCTTTTTCCCAGCAGCCTTTGCAGAAAACAATTCCTCCTTCCACTTCTAGCATCTCCCCTGTCACCCTGGCAACCTCCATTTCAAAAGCTTCCCCCTTCTTCTGTGGTGACATCATGCCCTCTGTAATCAGTGCTTTTTTCTTTAAAAAATGTTTAGGGGTACTCTCATTTTGACTCATGAAAATCACCATTTAATAGTTCAAATTGCAGAAAAATAAGTACAGTAAATGAACAAAAGTACAAAAATTCACAAAATGTTTAGGGGTATGCATACCCCTGTGTACCCCCCCCCCCAGAAAAAAGCACTGCCTATAATACTGGTGGCCTCTCGCTTTTTTGTCTGATGCTGAATGTCTCACCTTTTGTCAGGGTGATGACTTGCCTCGTTCTTGGGTGGTATCTCTCTAAGTTCAGCTTGACTTCATACCCCACATTTACTGATTTAAGAAATTATGGGGATAACCTGGCACTCAGGAATTTTAGGGGATCCTTTCCCCCTAGAAGCCCATAACAGTAACAATGGATTTTAAATTATCTTTCTCCATTAAAAAAAAAAAAACAGCAAGGAAGTCAAGATGAGATTTTAAGATCTAAAGAAGATAGACTGAATGACATCCATTCAATCTTCCTTTTCTCTCGCTAGACATAGATTAACAAAAAGAAAGCCCTGTGTGGTGCCCGGAAGGAACTGAATCAAAACTGAAGCACTGTTGCTCAGACAATCCTATCCCTGTTCATCTGCAGAGCATGAAAATGTATAGCTAGAGCAAATCAATTCTGCTTCACATCCCTTTCCCGTATGAAACGTGGAGATCCGCTTCAGTGTTACATAAACAGCATCCTGCAATTGCATTCTTAAGGCAAATATTATGCCTTGAGTGCTCTGCTAGGGGAAGGGTCTCCATATAAACTAATTACGAGGAGCAAGCCACTTCCTAGAGAGGAAGCAGAATAGTACATTTATCTAAGGGGGCAATTTTCTGGGCTGGTGTCTGTCTACTGATTATTGCACAGACATTACATACAACAAATGCTGCCATCTATCACTTCTATGCCATGTAGAGCTGGGGTGATTTATAGTTGGGTGTATATAAATTGTCTTGGTTTTTTTTTATATAAAAAAAAATTCTTAACCAAGTTATGAGAAAGTAAATTGCATTTGGAAATTAGGAAATGAAATGAAATTTAGGAGAAATGATCATGGGTGGAGTGTAGGCTTGTGTCGTGCTTATCATACTTTCAAAGCGGTTGAGAGCTTTTGTGATTGTGCTTTTGAAATAAAAGAGGTGATGGGGAACCACGAAAGGAATAATGGGTTTTCCTGCGGCACTTTCTCTCTCATTCTACAAATCCTCTCCAGGGGTCTGTCCTCAATTGCAGCACAGGAGGTGTGCAGCTATTCTCGCTGCCACAGCCGACCAAGTGCTCCTGTCACTCTTGCTGCTATCAGTGATCCACCCCATCTGGGAATAGCAGCTTTGTGAACTCCTAATAAGTCTCAGTAGCCTTAACAAACTATAGTTCCCAGGATTATTTAAGGGAAGCCATGACAAAAGCATGTTTTAAATATGTACTGTGGGTGAGACCCTTCCTTGTTTCTGACATATTACCTGTCTTCACTTAACTTGCCTATGGGAATCATCCACTTTGAAAACTCACCTAGATGAAGCCACTGCCTATGAAGGAAACAGACCAGAAGCTTGTGTTCCAGAAGAAACCTCATACATGACCAATAATATCATAATGTATGCATTTCTTCAAAATTGTTTGGTGCAAATAAACCAAAATGAAAAGTTCTTCTTACCCTTCTGGCTTTTCGAAAGGCTATTATGGGTTGGGGGGGGGGAAATTGTTTGGCACACCCTGCGGGAGGGAAAAACTAGACCGTGAGCTTGTTCTTGGGCCTGGTTAGTGTCTCTGTGCTCAAAACAAAACAGGAAGCCACGATCGCTCCACACACCAGGCAATTCTCTGGCTGGCTCAGGAACATTGGGTCTGGTTTGATATGTGATCTTTAGGGATTTCCCCTTCCAGGCTCCAAACCAGAGTGGTTCATGTCAGGCCTAGGGAGATTATCAAATGCAGAGCAGTGGGAAATCCATCCTCCAAGACTGAGACATGTTAGATTTCGTTTGTATATTTCATTTTCATGTCTCTTCCTCTTTCCCTCATCAAAACAGACAATCTAATATGCAAAGATTAAAATCAGTTGAAATATCTGCAGTTCCCACATCGCTGTTCATATCATCACGGCACACTTCAGTAAAAGCCAATGTGCTGGAATGTGATGAGAGAAATTTTGTTCAGGCTGCTGGGAAGTCATCTGCATTCATTTGCCCTCTAACTAAAAAAGAAAATTATTAGACATTTGTATTTTATCTAGTTCATATGTAAGCCCAAGCTCTAGGACCTTTATCCATTTGTCTTATGCCTTTCAACTTGCTAATAAAATCAGTTGGATAAGTACATTTCTCTCCCTCGCACCACCACCAAAACGGTGGAGAACAAAGCAGTATGTGAGGCATTATGGGAAAATAAAATGGTGCCACCCAGGAGTGGCTTTCGAAATCACCACACACACAAATGTACGAACAAGAAAAAAGACAAAAAAAAACTTTAAAAATATTTAAACAAATGAATAATTGAATGGGTGTGATATTTAAGAGTGAATGATGAAACCACTGTGGTCTTTAATAGTGAAGATGAATTGAGTAACTGAACAAAATCTCACACACCCTTATACCGCTTTCCTCCAAGTAAACTTGTGAGCGCATTTCAGTTCTGCATTGTAATATCCTGGCACATCACACATTCTTTTACACATGATTGTCCCTGGCACCGGGGCAGTTCGTTCTCCCTTTTCTAATTTTCTCTTGTTTGGATAGGTGATTTGGATCTTCCCAGCGCCACAACTGTTCTGCACCTGCTCCTTATGTTCAGTGCCTTTCAGCTGCTGCCTCAAAATCCCATTGGGCAGGAGAATCAGCCTCTGAAAGACAATCTGGTTGACCGAATGTGAGAGGGATTTTGCTGGTGTTAAGACACGCCATGAGAAGGGAGGGTTGATTTTGGCTCCCCCTTCTGATAGAGAGCAAAGGTAGAAAAATGTTCATTTTCGTGACACTTCAGTAGCTTGTTCCCTCAACAAAACTAATGACTTGAGGCTTTAATTATTGCTGTATTTGTCCAAAAACCCTCCTTGTCTCAACTTGGTGATGATGCTTGGTAACAGCCAAAGAGGCACCCAAGCTGGCTCACAGTGGATAATGTGCAAATACAAAGTTCAAGCAAAATAGCAATAATAATGCAGCTTGCAACAGATGGGGCAGGGCAAATGAATAATTCCGTTGTTGGGGAGTGAAAGAACAATACTAGCAATAAGTTCAAGAACCAGTAGGGGGAGATAGAAAGGCAACATGTCCATCCTTTCTCCTTTAGGAAGTACTTGTTGGTAAAGTAGATTATTTTCTTTCAGGGTTTTACACCCTTCTTGCTTCTTCTCCAAATTCAGTTAGTCCAAGTGTGAATGAGTATGCGATAGCGTTAATTTATTGGCTTCATCCTTGGCCATTTCATAAAGGTAAAGGTAAAGGGACCCCTGACCATCAGGTCCAGTCGTGTCCGACTCTGGGGTTGTGGCGCTCATCTCGCTCTATAGGCAGAGGGAGCCAGCGTTTGTCCGCAGACATCTTCCGGGTCATGTGGCCAGCATGACAAAGCCGCTTCTGGCAAACCAGAGCAGCACACGGAAATGGTATTTACCTTCCCACTGGAGCAGTACCTATTTATCTACTTGCACTTTGACGTGCTTTCGAACTGCTAGGTGGGCACCGAGCAACGGGAGCTCACCCTGTCACGGGGATTCGAACCGCCGACCTTCTGATCAGCAAGCCCTAGACTCTGTGGTTTAACCCACAGCGCCACCTACCAGATGTCTAAACATCATCATCATACCAGGTGTCTAAACAGAGGAGATAGCAATGACAAAAAGTCTTCTTAGAAGTTCCTGCCTATTTTTAAAAAACTGCTTTAGTCATCATTTGAATTAGGCAAAAACAGCTCCTTGGAATGACGTAGAATGGCAGAAAATGCCTTAATCCATGGAGTTTATTCCAAATCTGGAAGATGCTGCTGGTTTCACCTATCTTTTTGGCCAAAGAGCGTAAACTAAGTGTAGGCCTAATGTCGGATTGCAACTGCATTGGTAGTTTACGGTCTGAATCTGGGAAATACATGCAAATGTCTTAAATAAGTTTCCTTTTATTGCAAAGCACTCTCCAGTGGTGTGTATGTCAGCACAAGATTTCATACCTTGGCCTACTGTACTTGTGCTTCTGCAAATGATTGTTGAAAACTGGGCAGGAATCAAAAGCTGAATTCTAACAAGTATAAGTGAAGTCATGGGAATAGCATAAATCGGTAGAGGAGGAGGAAAGAGAAGGTTTTGAGAAATATTTATGTTGTGATCACACTCTCTTTTGCTTTCTAGCCCAGAAATCGGTCGTTTTTCAAATCCTGCTGCTAATCTCAGCTTTCATTTTAAAACTCTGTTCTACTGTGCTACCGAGTAGCAGGGAGATTTTCAGAATTGCCCTAGAGAAACAATTAGGGATATTTTTCTTCCATCTATCACAGCTGCTGAAGTGTTACATACCATGTTTTCTTTTTCTTCTAGTGTCTTTTCGAAATGTTGTCACTTGTTGGCTGGCTGGGTACATGGAGCAAGGCCATCATTGTGTGGGCACATATCTGTGTAGGTCTGTTTTCCTTTGGCACAACATGGCATTTGAAAAACAAAAAACAAATATTTGCTTCTCTTCACTGGACAATATATGCAGCTGGATTGAAAACTACCCACCAGTTATAGATACGGAAAATTGCTCCACAAGTTGGATGAATCAACTGGATGCTTCAGTTTCTAACCTATATCTAACCTACACTGAAGTTTGTTAAGGGTGCTGGGAATTGTAGCTCTGTGAGGGGGAAACTGTGAGGGGGAAAGTAATGTACGGAAGTGAGAGCTGGACCATAAAGAAGGCTGATCGCCGAAGAATTGATGCTTTTGAATTATGGTGCTGGAGGAGACTCTTGAGGGTCCCATGGACTGCAAGAAGATCAAACCTATCCATTCTCAAAGAAGTCAGCCCTGAATGCTCACTAGAAGGACAGATCCTGAAGTTGAGGCTCCAGTACTTTGGCCACCTCACGAGAAGAGAAGACTCCCTAGAAAAGACCCTGATGTTGGGAAAGATGGAGGGCACAAGGAAAAGGGGACGACAGAGGATGAGATGGTTGGACAGTGTTCTCGAAGCTACTAACATGAGTTTGGCCAAACTGCGAGAGGCAGTGAAGGATAGGCGTGCCTGGCGTGCTCTGGTCCATGGGGTCACGAAGAGTCAGACACGACTGAACGACTGAACAACAAGAGGGGGAAACTACAGTTCCCAGGATACTTTGAGAGGGGTGTGTGCTATAAATGTATGGTATGTACATAGCCTAGAATTGGGCCACCCACTCACATGCACATTGGAAGGTGTTGGTAGCAGCTTTGAGTTGACTCTGTAGGCCCAAAACATCCATGGCACGGCTATGGAGTGAGTAGACTTTATATTACCGGCTGTTGAGGGGACTGCTGCTTGGGTTGTGTGTGAGTTTGCTTACTGCCCTATTACGCTTTCCCAGCTCTGTGACATAGTTGGGCACTTTGCCAGTTTAATGTAGAAATATTTTGTATTTATTTTTGTTCAGGTTGCCCAAAGGCTTTACGGGGCATACATTTCCCATGAATGGAATGTTATTAGTGTTAGTAATATTAAATAACACCTGAAAGAGCAATGAGCAGCAAGCAAACACCAATCTTGTCTCCGCAGGGAAAGGATTGCATAGTTACTTCCCATTCTCTAAAATGCCATCTGTTTTGCTAGTTACTAAGGAAAGAAAGGAGAAAAAGATTCAAAAGACTTGAAGTTTATCATTAGAGAACCTCTGTTTAGGAACAGAGTACTGAATACGAAAAAACACATAAACATTGAAACTTTGAATGGTTCGCCTACATTATAGGCTACTTGTTGAAAGTACCGTTTTCAGTGAATCACAAATTGATGTTTGATCACCTTTGGACTTTATCATATTCTAAATGTCATTCTATATCCCAAACGACTTTGTTTATCCCTGGAATCTTCCCTAGGTCAATGTGCTTTCAGAGCCAAATTTGCTGCAGAGAATTTCAAAAACTTGTTCGAATGGAGGAAGGAGAGCAATTTTAGTGCCACTGTATTAACACAGTTCTATGAAACACCATGGGAACATATCCACACATCCATGTGTGAAATATGTATGGTATGTGTTGCTTTCATGGCACTGTCCTGCCTACAGAAGGCAACTCCATTAAGCCACTAATCCAAAGCTAACAATGTTCCAAATCTCCATGATCTCATGAGCAAAGTCTGTCCACGCTTCAGTGTTTCCATTTTCACACAGTCTCCCTACCAACACCAACACCAGGCTTTGCTGCTGTGTGGTTGGGCTCACTCATCCTGATCCAATGGAAGAAATCTTGCACATTAGTACTACCAAGCTCTTTCAACAGGTTCTGATAAATTCCAAGAGTCAGTGAGCATAATCTTTCATTAGCAATCTGGATAAGTGAGGCCCTGGTGTTCCTCACAGGATTGGGCCCAGTAAGATTCCATATGTTCATCAATCTGGCTGTTCTTTGGCTCAGTGTAACATCAAATTTGCAAAATGCCCTTTTTCCTGTAAGCGAAATGCTATCCCAATAAACCTGCTCTTTCTCCTTGATTAGGTGAGATTTCTGCTCTCATCTTTGGTAGACTTTGCTGTTGCCTTCACTTTTACTTTCAGTGGCACATCTGGCTGAAGAGGATGGATGTGATGGGGGCTGAGGTGGTTCCTTTTAATTTCCTTTTCGTATCTTGTAACTTGCAGAAGGAAACAGACAAGAACAAACCAATACTCCTGCCACTGATCCTCTACAATGAAATCTCACAGGGAATATTTTTTTGTTGTGAGTATTGTATTAGCTGGTGCTTTTTTCCTTAAGCTGGGAAGCATTCAAGTCACTTCAGAGTCTCAGCATTTAATAGAAGTGGGGTGGGGGTGGTCCAAGACACTAGCACTTTGCTATTAAAGCAAACCTGAAGATGTGTAAAAATACTGGAAAGTAAATGGAAAATATCCCTGAAAATGTATTGGTTTTCACTGTGGTTAATTCCAACCCCTATCTAGTTATTTGGTTGACCCATGATTTATGAATCTATTGCTGGATAGGAATGTGAATTGCAGAATGTACCAGTATATGTATAAGCTTCCTTATACTGTCCCAGGCTATTGTTCCATCTAGCTCAGTATTATCAACACTGATTGGCAATGGCTCTTCTAAGTTTCAGGTAGAGGTGTTTCTGGTAGAACCAGCGCAGCGACAGAGAGGCCAAAAGGCCCAGCAAGCTGGGCATTTAAACTTTCCCTGGGCGCAGCACCAAGGGCTGCAATTAGTCAGTTGGTCCCATGCCCAAGGGAATGCCCCTAACTCCTGCCGCCATTGGTCCATTTGGCAGCAGGAAGACAATCCAGCCTGCGATAGGCTGGTTTCCCGGGGAGGCCCAGGGCCCGCCTGCAAAGCCACCCACCCAATAAGGGGGTGAAAGGATTTCCCAGCCCTACCTCGAGATGTTACAGATGGAATGTGGGACCTCTTGCATGCAAATGCTACCACTAAGCTGTGGAATTAGTGCCCTCAAATGGAGCACTGGCCTTAAACATGACTCCTTGATTTTATACAGTGTGTCAGAGCACCTCCATCTAATGTAGGAATATTATTGTTATGATAGAGTGGCCAGTTCCTTTGTTGGGGATAATTGTTTGTTGATAGCCCATAAAGATTGGTTGATGTCCCTGTTACAAAGCATTGACAGCTGTCACCTTCGGATTTGGAACATCGGTATTCTGATGGCACACAGTTCTATTTCTCCATTCCATTTGATTTTTTTTTTTTATTAAGAATTTATTGGCATTTTCATAACAAAACATAAACCCACACCCACACCCACATATATAAATCAAATACAAACACAAATACAATTCTTCTTGTTTACTCACTTAAGAAAATCTTCTAGTTCCAAATCTTAACAATTGACTTCCCCCACCCTCTCTCCTTCGGTTTTATATCCATATTCTACTTTAATAACATCCTTTCTCTAAAAATTTTATTCACTTAATAAAATTCGAACCTTAAACCACAATCTTAATAGCAATTCTTTAGATCTTAACAAATTACTCTGATATTAAATCTAAACTATTCTTCTTCCCTTAAACTGCTGCTAATATCAAAAAATTTCAAAATATCCCTTTTCTTATTAAAAATTAAAATAAAGCATACTGTCTTAACCCTCCGATTTCAGATTACCATAACAAAGCATTTATATTTTATACTTAATATAGTTCACCCTATCCCCCCTCTGTCCAATGTCCTTCTCCGTCTTTCACCGGAACCGCTCCTCAGATTGTCCTCTTTTCTTATACGTCCACAGGACCAGACCAGCCAGACACCGTCCCCAACCATCCTTGCATCGAGCATCAGGATACACTGTTCCTCTCTCGGCTTCTCCCATTCAATGCTGCATTCTTCTATTTGTAAATATCTTAATTTCTTGACCATCGCTCCCGAGCTCACACCTCGGGGGCTGGATATAACATTCCTAGCCGTTCTCGAGCTGCCACCACCGAGAAACGCTCCTTTTTCCGGGGATCGCCGTGCCAACTCATTCAATTTTTCAAACAACTCCTTCAGCTCTTTGCCCAGACATTCTTCCATAGTATCCAGTATCTGGAAGGTCTCCTCTGTGGGAAATAGATTTTCCTTCAAATCCCCACTCAAAACCTTCAATTTCCGATTAATCAGTTCCAGTTCCAGTATAATAATCCTTTCTTCATCAGTTAGTTCAGAGTCCAAAACAGTTTCAAAAACAAAGCCCAGCATGGTGAGGATGGGCATAGGTATCAAATTTCAGTTTCTATTTCAGTGTTGTTCATCATATAGCAGTACTTTTCCACTTCGGTTCAAAGTTTTCGCGGCCATTTTCTCTGAAACCGGGACGCAAAGACTAAAACTTTCCAAAGGAATATTTTCCATCCTCTTCCTCCCCCAAGGGAGATCTATAAAGTCTCACTCCTCAAAAAGTCTTAACAATATATCCATCCAATAGCAACAGCATCACAATCTGTTATTCTTCTCAGCTCCGAAGAGAGACAGGCAGTCTGCCTTTATCTAAAGCCTCCAGGGTCGTTAAGTCGTTAAGTCTTTAAACTCAGCAGTTAATCCAATTAAGTACTTACGACCTCCAGCTTCTTTTCCTTTCATCTCTTTCAGGTAGAACGTCTCGCTCACCACGGCCAGTTCTCGCCGCTTTTCCGCCCGGTTGGGGCATTTCCCCTAATGGCCCAGCTCCGCATTCCCTTCACCCCCACTCCCCCTTTACAGGGGGAGCGAGGGAAGGGTGCGTAGCTTAGCGGGCCCGCCGGGGAGCCCGAGGCACGGGACGCTCTTCCCGGCCTCACCGGAGCCCCGCGTAGCGGTGGCAGGGCTCCAACCCCCGGGCTGGACTGGGTGGCCTCGCAGCCGAGGCAACCCAGCGACCGCCCGCGATGGCGACCTCGCCGGAAGTCCCTATTTCTCCATTCCATTTGAATCATGAGAAGCTATGAAGCAGCAGCAGTTGGCAAGGTTGCGGGGAGGGGAACTGTGCTGTTTACGTGACTTCTGAATACCAGAGTCACTGCTGGCAACCAAGAGGGAGAGTGGAGGGAAGAGGTGATGGTAGTGCTTTAGTGACCTCCCGTCTGGACTACTGCAATGGCTGCCTTTTGAAGCTGCAGCTAGCACAGAACCAGGTTGGTGAGTGAGACAGCCTGAAAGTACTGCACTGGCTACCAATTCAAGATGTAAGTCATAACATGTTGTTGTTGTTCAGTCGTTCAGTCGTGTCCGACTCTTTGTGACCCCATGGACCAGAGCAAGCCAGGCACGCCTATCTTTTACTGCCTCCCGCAGTTTGGCCAAACTCATGCTAGTCGCTTCGAGAACACCGTCCAACCATCTCATCCTCTGTCGTCCATTTCTCCTTGTGCCCTTCATCTTTCTCAACATCAGGGTCTTTTCTAGGGAGTCTTCTCTTCTCATGAGGTGGCCAAAGTACTGGAGCCTCAACTTCAGGATCTGTCCTTCCAGTGAGCACTCAGGGCTGATTTCTTTAAGGATGGATAAGTTTGATCTTTTTGCAGTCCATGGGACTCTCAAGAGTCTACTCCAGCACCATAATTCAAAAGCATCAATTCTTTGGTGATCAGTCTTCTTCATGGTCCAGCTCTCACTTCCATACATACAAAGCGTTAAACAGCCTGGGACCCAAGTACCTAAAATATTGCCTTTCCCAATAGTCACCAACTCAGGCCTTAGGACTTGCAGGGCAGGCCCCACTGGTACTGTTGACTCATGACATGGCCTTCCTGGTAGTGACTGTTTTCCCACGTAAGGAGTGCTCCCATCCCCAGTGAAGTGCATCTTCCCTCCCTTATTCATATTTAAGCAAAATTTTAAAGCACTCAACCAAGACTCTGGGGGCTGAAGATTATTTCTACCAAACTTGAAATATTTGTTTTGAGGACTTCCGGTGAAGCGCCATTCCGTTCAGTCGGCAGCTCTCTCAGCTCTGAGGGGGCTCCGGTGTTTTCGGGTTAGGAGTCACCGCAACCGCGCTGCGGGCTCCGTAAAAACCTCAGGAGCGTCCTGAGGACCTGGGATCCAGCTGGTACAAGAAGTGACGTCCTTGCTCTTGAGTAGACCTAGTAAGGTCTGTTCAAGCGAGCGGGGCTCCGGCGCAGTACTGAGGATCTGTCACTTCCCCGATTACACGAAGGAGCAACTGCTGGCTGTTTTTGAGCATTTTGCTTTTCCTCGATTTGGACTTAAAAGAAGGACTCTGTAAGTACTAAGTGCAATTCGTTTTTAAAAAGTTATTGAAATTCGGCTTACGGAGAGAGATTAAAGAGGAAGTCCATCTCTCTCTGACAGCGGCAAGATAAAAGTAACAACAATAAGCCACAGCCACGAAAGACTTGCTTTCAAGTGGATCGCTGATTTTGCAAACAGTAGAAAACCCTGTTTGGGGGTAAGACTGAGTATTAGGATTTATTTCTTCCTGTGGATTATAAAATTAAAAGGAGAAGATACCGTTAACCCTCTGGGTTAAGGAGTTCAGGTCAGGCAGTGAATGGCGGCCATTGGGCTGGGCTGTGATGCACAGTAGGAAAGTTACTGAGACCCCACCATTTCCTGTTTTTCCAAACCTCACGGTGTCCTTGAAGCTGAGAGAATGGAAGACGCAACACTGACAGCTTTCCAGCAGAGGCTGTTAGCAGAGTGTGAATTGCTTCAACAGAGGGTTACTGATAAGTTTGCCTGGATTGGAACTGTTTTTGCAAATTGTTTTATGAATTTACTGGATGGAAAGGTTGTAGAGCTAGAGGAAATTGCTGAAGAAGAGGTGGATTATAAAGATTTACAATCAGGAAAACAAGAAGGGCTCATTAAGTGTGAGAGGCTTGGAGCCCAGGGACTGGACAGAATAGAGAGCTCTTGGAGTGAGAGACCAAGAGTTCAAGGACAGCAACAAAGGAAAATGCAACATGTAACAGAGAATGAAGAAGAGATACTTTATGGCTATGTCAGAGCAGTTACCCACCAAGAAGAAAGATACAACCTGGAAAAGAAGAAGATACAACTTAAAATGTCAAGTTTAAAATTGGGCATGATGGAAACAACAAAAGAAGATGAAGGAGCTGGAAAGAGTGGACTTTGGGGGGAGACCTGTGGGGGATGGGAAGGGAAAAGGGAAGGGTTAGGATGGTTAGGAAAGGTATAGGATAAAGGAAGATTACTTAAAGGGGATACAAAAATAGCTGACCATGGAACTCCGAAACCAGAGGGGGGAAATGGTGTATGAGAACTGGAAGAAACATTTAATTATTTGATAGGATGTGATTAATTAATATCTGAAATTGGAATCAGAAGAGATTTAGGCTACAGTATAGAAGTTAAGTTAAGAGAGGATATAAGAAGTTGGAGTTGTGTAATGTTTATTTTATTAGGAACAAGATTTTAGGTATATGATGATTATGATTTGTGAGAATAAGATTAGTTGTGAGAAGGATGATTTTACATTGTTATAAAGTTACTAAAGAAGATTAGAAATGAATGCAGAAGGGAGGACATGAGGAAGTCCCAAAATAATGCTTTAAAGAGGATAAGGATAGTTAAATAATTGTGTGTAAGTTTTCTTTTTTGTATTTTTTAAATTGTTTTGTAGTTCTTTTTTGTAGTGTTTGTTGTATTTTGTTTGGTTTATGGTTAAAATTCAATAAAATCTTATTAAAAAAAAGAAATATTTGTTTTGAGAATATTTGGCTGCTGTATTGTTTTTATTGTTCTGTTTTTTGCCACCCTGGGTGGCAGCAATGTAGCTTTAATGTATATTTTCAAATAATGGAAATTCCCTGTAATGGAAATAGACATCAGAGGTCGACTTGCTTGTTCAGCAAGTATGCAACAAGTGAATGGATAATGGGCAAATTCTTAAGCTTATTCTGCAAAAATCTGGTGCAAGCCTCTCATCTCGTTGCCAAGTGGTTGCTGAATATACACTACTACCTCCAACTCTCTCTCTCTTCCCCCCCCCTGCCCCCGCACACTTCTCATAATGAACTGGAGCCACTATTCTGATGTGTGGGAAGTATCCTAAGTAAACACCTTTCAGTAAACATTGAGTTTCTGTCCAAAAGGGGAGAGGAAGTCTAATCAGTCATCAGTATTTGGGATTGTGGCATAGATTTCTTGCAACCAGTATAGCTCCTTGGTTTGCATCCAGCAGTGGGAAGAATACTATGTTGGCTTGAACAACCCGTCTGAGCCAGACATGGAAAGATGCTTGGCAGCAGCCATGCACAAAATCAGATACTCCCCCTCCATCAAGACATTTCTCATCGTTTTTGCCTTAGTCAGATTTCCACTTTGCTGCACCAACCACTCCACCTCCAAACCTTGTCTGTCTATGAGATTAGTTCTGCTAATTTTTGAAAGCTCCCAGTGTCGAAGCAGAATGGATCTGTCATGAACTCGGTGGCCAGACCCAAATATTCAAAACCTCCCATGAAAATCTTCCAGGAAATTCTAAAGCCAAACAGTATCGTGTTTTCTGACAGAATCACAGAGAGTTCTTGCATAATGCTGCATATGTGGCCTTGAGTCTAGCTTTTCTTTTCTATTTGCCAACTAAAGCATCTCAACGAAAATGCGTAATGTGGTCAAGGTTGCGTGCCTTCCTTGTTATTTATTCACTTTTCCCTGCAGTTTCATATTCAGCTTGGGTTTTCTCTTTATTTTTTCTTCTGAGAGGCATGCTAAACCCAGCTGTGCTGCTTCGCTTACATCACATTTATTCAAAACAAAAATAAAATGTAAAAGAGCAATACCTTTAAAAAAATAATAATAATCATGTTATGTATTGAAGTTCTCACCCTAGGCCACTAGGGGTGTTGTGTATATGGTTACACTCTGCCTACCGTGGCTGCAGTTCTCACTCAGGTCCGCACATGCAAATGAAGGATTGAGATTGCAGCTCACGGATTGGGTAGCTAGAGAGAGAGTTGCTACTGTTGCATGTTACTGAGTACTATGTAAGCAGGCTGGCTCAGCCCTTCAGTTCGGTTCTGTTCCAGCCTGAGAATAAAGAGAGCTGCTTGGAGAATCACTGTGTTGTCAGCTATGTCCACCCACTATTTAATAAATCATATTCTTGAAATGAACAAGAGGCTGTTTTCAGATTTTTGTTGTTTCTGTCAGATGTTTCATTTGTTGAGTTGAACAAAGCAGGAACAGGGTATCAGAAGGATTCATTTATTTTGAAAAGAAAAGTTAAATACACAACTGTTCATGAAGGAATCTTCTTGGGATGTATTCTGAACTATTCCATGTTCCTGATGTTTACACACTCATTTCTATTTAGAAATAATTAGTCTTGTTTTCTTGTTGATCTCTCTATCTTTGTTGTTGTTGTTCAGTCATTCAGTCGTGTCCGATTCTTCGTGACCCCATGGACCAGAGCACGCCAGGCACACCTATCCTTCACTGCCTCTCGCAGTTTGGCCAAACTCATGTTAGTAGCTCTCTATCTTTACTGAATCCTATATGCTTCTCTAGGCTGCTTTTATAAAGTATGGGAAGTACAGAGACCCTTAAACTCTTCTCAGGTTCCTCTGCATGATACATTTAAAGCAGTATTATACCACTTTAAACAGTCATGGTTTCCCTCCAAAGAATCCTGGGAACTGTGGCTTGTTAAGGGTGCTGAGAGTTGTTTTTAGCTTCAGTTCCCAGAGTGATTTAATAATCAGCCCCTTTCCAGGAAATTCTGGAAGCCTGTTTGTCTGTCCTACTCTCCTTATAGGATTTGACAAATTCATGGAAGATTAGGGTTGCCATATTTCAAAAAGTGAAAATCTTTTTTTACTTTTGCCCAAACTAGTTTACTTTATAGAGCTTTTTTTTTTTTTTTTTTTGCAAAATCACACACAAAAAATTGACGCTTTTGAGTTATTTTTATGGAAAATTGGCAAAAGCAATACTGCTGACATGGGTTGCCATACATCTGGATTTTCCTGGACATTTTTGCCAATTTCCACCCAGACACTGCCTCCGACTGCAGTATTCCGGATATTTGTGGGAAATGCTGGACATATGGCAACCCTATGGAGGATAAGACTATCAGTGGCTACAAGCCAGGATGAATATTCTCTACTTCCACTGTTGGAAGCAATGTGCCTCTGAATACTAGTTGCTGGAGAGAAGATTCTCATTGGCAGCTGGATGGCCAGTGTGAGAACAGGATGCTGGGCCATTGGCCTGATCCAGCAGGTTCTTCTTCCATTATTGTGTGTGTATAAGAGAGAAAGAGGGAGAGAAGGGTGTCCCCACCTGCTTTTGGATATGACCCTACCTGATACTGGCTTTGACCTACCACCACCAGTATGTGCTCCTGCTTCCCAAACATTTTCACTTGAGGAAATGCTGTCCTTGATGGTGACATGTTTGCCCACCCCTGTGGTGCCGTCATTTCCAATTTTAAAGTGGGGGTGATGGCAGACAAATGAATGTCTTGCATTTGAAACACGGACAACAGGACTGACTGATTGGGCACACGATCCTGCCTTCCTAAATGACACTATAAGGGGGAAAACTCGGAAGAGACAAAAGAAATCAGTGCAAAAAAATCTGTAAACAAAATAGGTTTTCTAGTTTTAAACAGACATGAGTTCTAGAAATATAAACAATCCATAAAAATTAGGAATGGGTTGGAACTGCCTCAGAGGAAGTGAGGTATCCAGTGAGATCCTTGGCATAATGTGGGTGATATATTGCACATAATGAATGTACAACGAACTCTGACTGATTCAAGTGGAGCAAAGATTTTATTCATGTGGTGAATTTAACTTTTGGTTTCTCTCTCTTTGTCTCTCCAGCCTACCTTGATTCTAAGAAATAACATTTCTCAATCCCCCACCTTTCTTTTTTAGCTACTGACTTATTGCCCCAGCTAAGGGTCTGGTTTTTTCCACGGGCAGCAGCAAATGAAAATGAAGCTTTCCCATCACATCCATTTATCATTCTCATTGCCAGAATTAAGATTAATTAGGGTTGTCAGCGCACAAGTGAACTCACAAATGTCAATTTCCCCTTTTCACTTTTTCCCTGTCAAAATAAATTGTATAACCATCACTTAATACTAAGCTCTTGTTTCCCTAATAATAGGCTGAGCGTTGAAGCCAAGGGGCTACTAAATGGAACTTCAGGAAAACATGTGGAACTTGAGAGGGGTAAACATGGCTTGGAGAACACTATCTCTACCAGGCTGTTTCTAGGATCAGAAAAAGCCCCCAGAGGGATTTGACTTGCATTTATAAGTGGCTGCGTCTCAAAGCAATTGTGGAGAACTACTACCCAGGGAATGACATTCATAGCACCTGTGAGATGGTTAACATGCAGCATCTTCACACCTTTCCCCTTTGTGCAATTTCCTGCACCCAACTTTCCACAGATTCCATTTACAGGGCAATATCTGATAGCTGGAAACGGATTCACAGCCCGCTGTAAAAATGGTGCTGGAGAACAGCCAGTCTTCATCTTTTGTAATTTGCTTATTTCATCAATGAAAAACTCCAGGTGAGTTTATGTGATCAGCTTTCAGGAACAATGTCACCATGTGGTATTTTACTGTTCCTCTCCTCTCCTCGTTACTCATTCCTTACAAAAGCACTCAAAGTAATCAAAAGCAAGATACAACCCTAGCAGGGGAAATTCTAACTTTTAGGAGCTGCATTTCCTGTGTCAGCATTTCCTATGCCTATGTTGTGGAGTGATGTGAAGGGTGGGATTTTATGAATGGTTGTCTAAATAGTTACCATCACCTAAAGCAAAGGGGATGTGTACAAAAGAATAGATTCCTGCGCATGGATCACTGTTCTGTTGCCATATGCAGAGAACAATGCTGCGCCCCCATATAGGCTGCTGTTGAATATCTCGTAGTCTTTGGTCTTTGATGACTGTTTCGAACAGACATGTCAATATTTGATGTTGCCACAAAAGCCATATATTGATAAAGCTGGGATTAATTCTGTATATTTGTCAGGCAAACAGCCCCGTCTCCTAGAGTGACACAAATAACAGATTCTATGGCTCTGGCTTTCTATATTCTGCACCCACACACTTTGCTTGGTCTCCCACGGAATCAGCTACAGAGAGCAATGATCCAGATTAGAAGGGAGGGAGAAGAGAGAGATTCCCTGATCAATGAAAGTCAAAGCTTCAATTTATGCCACAATGCAGCAACACTAGGATCCCAATGGACATTCCTGGATAAGCACTTGAAAAAGAAAGGGAGGCAGAACAATCCAATGGTCCATTGTGCCAGTAGCTTGTTAGCACTGGCCTTGTGCTGTGCCAGTTGGCATGCTCCTTTACCTTGGCATAAATTGGAGTATAGAATTGCACTGTAATTACTGTTAGCTTGCATTTTGCAGAATATAAAGCATTCACATGTCCTATTTCAACATATATTTACTAACCCTGTATTTAACAGCCAAGGTATATGAAATGACGACAAGGATGTTTGCTGTCTAAACTCTTCTCATAAATATTTCACCTCTTATTCCTACTTCAGACCATTTTCACAATGTAGTCCTAATCTAGTGATCCCATAGATCATCATACAATCTTCTGTAGGAAAAGGAGAAAAGGGATATAATTTTTCCCCATACATCTCATCTCCTCCCATAATGAAGGGTGTGCTCATCTTACCCTATCCCTCTACAAAGTAGTTTTGGATAGAAAACTGCATTTCACAGCATTTGTGTCAGAAGGTTTAATTTTGACTGTCAGCTCTTTACTTTCCCACAGTCAATGTTCCAACCCAAACTCTGAGATGTACACACACCCAGTCTTATAATCCCCACCATCAACTCTGAAGTCTGTGGTGTAGCAGTGGCACCAGCAGTGGTAACACTGGCAAGCCAAAGTCTTTCAGTTTGTTGAAAACAAGCAGAGCTTCTCTCTCGCCACAGTCTGAGGCATTATTAATAATAATATTACTACTTTGTATTCATATACTGCTTTCAAATGTTCAAAGCACTTCACATGCACACTCCGATTGCAGTCTTTACATTACAACAATCCTGCAAAATGGGTAGTATTAGTGGGATGGAATAGGTACAGCTGAAAGATACACAGAATGGCATATTGTGTGAATGCCTGAGATGTACAAATATCATGCAAAAGGGCACTAGGGCTGTAATCTGCACTGTACATTTCCCTGTTCTGACATTCAAAATCTCTGTTGTGTGTCAGTTTGAATTTCTTAGTGCAGAAAGTATTGATCTGATGTGTAGAGATCTTCCTCTTTCTATCTCTTTTCCTTCTGGTGTGGTGTTCTGTATATATATGCTTAGTGTTAAGTTTACTCTTATTACAGTCATACCTTGGAAGTCGAACGGAATCCGTTCCAGAAGTCTGTTTGACTTCCAAAATGTTTGAAAAACAAAATGCAGCTTCTGATTTGCTGCAGGAAGCTCCTACAGCCAATCGAAAGCCGTGGAAGCCCCGTCAGACGTTCGGCTTCCAAAAAGTGAAAACCGGAACACTCACTTCCGGGTTTCGATCATTCAGGAGCCAATGTGTTTGGGAGCCAAGGCGTTCGAGATCCAAGGTACGACTGTATAAGTTATTGTAAGTTTAAGTTAAGTCTGCTGCAACTGGATTTCTTAAGGACAGTGCCAATCCTAAATGTATTGGATTTGTGACAATTATGCTCACTTGCTTTCAGTAGCAGTAAAGCTCTGCTGGGTGAAATACAATTGCCTCTGGTCTATTTTTGGGGGGAATCCTGCAACGTGTGTAAGTTGTTACTCTGCTAACTATACATTGGAGTTCTACTCTGGATCAATACTGAGTAGAATTTCCATGTCACTGTGTGCCCTGTCCCCCTCTGCATTGCAACTGGATCTTGCAAAATGAGTAATGTTGGTGTGAGGTTGCTGAGTTCCCCTAGCCACCCCTCAAATAACACACACTACACACAGGAATTTAAGTTTAAGGTTTTTGGCATAACTTTGGCCACAACTTTATTAAAATACAAAATGTGAGTGGTTGCTTAGGCATTGGTTCCAACTATCTGTCCCCACCTGGGGACAGACTGATATCCGCCCGCCTTGCGGAAGTCAGTAAAGGGAAAACACTTTGGGGAGAGAATGGGGGCCAGGGGATCGCGCCCTTGCCTCTCCCCTAGTGTTCCCAGGGGCTCTTGCATGGCCCTAGCCCCTGACCAGGGGGTACAGACAAAAGCATGGTGAGCCCCTGGATTCCTTTAATGGAATTCCCCACGCAGCAGCGGCATTGGAGGGGCAGGCACAGCCAACCACTTCCCCTCCACCAACCAATTTTAACCAATGCCTAACCACAACCTTACAAGTTGTGACTAATTGCTACGCAGTAGGCGAAAACCAAATAGCATCAGCCAAACGGAAAAATTCCTACCAGGCCCCTGCCCCAAGAGCAGATGACCCCATGACAGGCATAGCAAGGTCAATGCAGAAGCCTAAAATTATAGGGAGGGAGGGAGGGTGATCCCATGCACGCAGCGAAGAGGGGCCCATGCTGCATGCCAGAAACATATATACCCTCTGGGCTGTCCATCAAAACTTGCAACATTCAATTCTCCTCAACAACCCACAGAACTCAATCGTAGTCCTTGGCCATCTAAACAATCCCGCCCAGCAACAGAGGGGTGTCTAGCTGGCCCCCATGCAACACGTGCTCTCCATGAAGGAGAACCTGCTTTGTCCCATTACTACTCCTTCTGAATGACCTGCAGCCAGAGCCATTCCTCCATCACCAACCGCCATTAGCAAGTGGGTCATGGGTTGGGCCATGAGGTAGACTATGGGGTGGGCCATGGAAAGCAATCTGAAGGGAGCCAGTAACCTGGAACAAGAAACCATTTATGGTGTGTACACTACCACTGCATCATCATCCCCACTGCAGTAACACTACAAAACTGGTGTTTGCCCCCCCCAAATCTACTGTCCTGCTAGGTGGCAGTACCACCCCAGCCAGGAGAGTGCACAGTCACAGAGGCCCACCTCACACACTATAACTGCTAGGAACAATTGGGGAAAAACGCAAGTCAAGACCCATCAGGACTTAAGAAGAAACCAGAAGGCAGGGTCAAGAAAGACTTGCGTCAGAAGTCAGGGCCAACCAAAAAATAACAAAGGATATAGGCAGCCTATGTTGCTCAAGCAAGACTGAACTGGAAAAGGAAGCCCTTTCTACTTCTACCTGTCCAGGTGGATCCAATGGGCAGAGGCAAAGTATGTCACTGAGAAGCTGCCACTTGCAGTTTGGTGGTTCAAGCACACAGAAGAACTGCCCACAGATCCAGCAGCTCCTGACAAGAAGAAAGGGGAACCTATGTATGAATGTGAATAAGGCTCCTCCATCCAGTTAGGAACAATGATTGGACACAGTCCGGGATCAAAGGGAGAAGCCCTATGCACACACTGGTCCCATGCTCACTAACAGTGAATGCTGGGATATAATAATAATAATAATAATAATAATAATAATAATAATAATAATAATTTATTTATACCCAGCCACTCTGGGCGGCTTCCAACAATATATTAAAATACAGCAATCCATCAAACATTAAAAGCTTCCCTAAACAGGGCTGCCTTCAGATGTCTTCTAAAACTCTGGTATTTGTTTATTTCAGACCAGCTTGCATTTGAACCCAAATTTCTTTTCAATTCCTAGTTGCTGTGAGAGTAAAGGTGGTAGGGAAGAAGCCTGAGTTCTTTGGAGGAAGGTTGGGTATGAATATATATTTTTAAAAAATCAATCCATCGCATTGATACTCTGAATGTTCTTTTTTAAAAAAAAAAAACACGTGTATGTGTGCATTTTCCTTTAAAAAATAAAATCCTGCAGATTAAAGGTAAATCAAAGAGAGAGAAAATCCACAAGTCAGAAACATAGGGCTCAAGTGCCAGTGTATTTCTGATATCCGACACCTATATGCTTAGGTAGCAGATGGTTTTACACTAATAGCATCTCTCGAAACTCTCTCTGGCAAGATGGAGAGACACCAGAGGGCCACTGCAGCCTGACGCTGACAAGTTTTTCCCTTGACGTAAATCAATCCCAGACCCCATTAATTTGAACAACTGCCCTTGAATCTTTTGCCTGGCCATCGAGAGCTATTATATAACAACTAATTGGTCAATGTGTCCTCTTTAATAAGGGGAGCCTGTGCAGACACAGGATTCAAAAAATGGCTAAGTAAAGTCCCAGCACAAAGGTGAATGGAATTATGTGAAGTTCTCACTTGTTGTGTTAACCTCTGCTGTCCATTTGGGGCAGAAACGTCAAGTGGGAAATGTCCCTGAAGTTTACTCATGGCTTAAGAGGTGAGGGAGTGGGGAAGCATGGAAGTGGGTGAAGAGTTCAGAAAGATTATGTGCTAAAAATAAGCCAAGACCCTGAAAATAAACCAAGCAGGAAGAAATCTCCTGAGTCGATGTAACTAAAATGATCAAAATCTAGCTTGACCACAATTCACTTTTTTAAATGCAAAGGGGAGGAACAAAGAAGCAATTGTCCAAGCAACATGTAGTACAGTCTCTTTGCAGATCTTGCCCAAAATTTGTAAAATGATTGTTGTGCCTTTTAGTAATGGGCATGTGATACACACAATGAGGTGGTTTTTTTAGGGTTAACAACTTCATGTATGCCCTATGAAAATTTGATCCATTATTGGTAGACTGGATGGTGTAAAAGCATGGAATTTTGAATACTAGAAATTACAAGTGAGGAGTCAAGTTGCAGCTACAAGAAGGAAATTTGAGTCAGTGGCAGCTAGTCACCAAAATTAGAACTTAATGAGGAGGTTTAATGCCCTTCAAGAAAGAGCCTCAGGCTCTGCAGTCTGTATCCTGGACCAAGGACATGTGCAAAACATCACTATAGGATGGGTAGGCTCAAGAACATCATCATATTACGGCACTAGTGCTTCTAGCTGATTGGTTAGGGCTCAGAGTCAGATGTTGTCAGGTGGTGGTGACAAGCCCTTTGCTGGTTCCACCAGAAACACCACCCTAGTTCCACCTTCCATGGCCGCCACCCCACCCTCCACATGGCAGCTTTAAACCTCACTGAGTGGAATTGCAGCCTCCACAAAAACCACTGCATTCACTTTCCTAGACCAGAGGCTCCCAACTGTAGATGCTGTGAGTAGCAACACATGCTCTAGAGGTCAGCAGTGTGTAGAGGTCAGTGGGGTGGAGTGGCAGGGTTTTCCTGACCTCCCATCACCAGTATTGCTGCAGCCTACCAGGAGGGAGATGGGAGTGAAGCAATGCAGGGGCAAGTTTGGCACAGGATAAGTTCAGCAGCAGGGCTGATGGATTTGCTCTGCTGGTGTGTTTGCACCACACCACCTCACTGCTGCCTTGCCCCTCCCTCCCAGTGAGCAGTGGTGATGCTATTAATGGGAGGTCATGTAGGCACCACTGCCGTGCCATGCAGACCACTACTGACCAGAACCATGCACACATGCACAGCTGTCACACCTGTGCACACACCAACATCTGACCTACACACATGTTCACTCTCCTTTTCAAGCAATTGGGCTTGAAAGAAGTGTTTTTGCTTCCCCCCCCAACCTAATTCAGGCGAGAAGAGGTGATCTGCAGCTGGGGCGGTCAGAATTAATCTTCCCTCACCAAATCCCCCTCTTCCCCACACAACCCCACACAGAAAAGAATTAGGCTTGGTGATCTCAAAGCAAGAGAGTACTAAGAAAGGCTACAATCCTAACCCACTTACCTGGGAGCAAGTCCCAATGTAATCAATAGGACAGTTGCTTCTTAGTAGACGTGGTTAGGATTGCACTGTCAGTAGGTTACAAGGTGTATCATTGGCTAAAATGTTGGGATCCAGAGAGAACTTTGGTGGGGGTCTTGCTAGCTTTTCCTTCCTGAAATACTTCTGCAATTCTCATGGAGTGCTGTTCTTGGGAGTCCAAAACTTTCAGAGTAGGGTGCTGGGGTCTGTGTTAGTAAATGATCTAAAAAGCCTCCATGGCCTTTGGATCCTGATGCTGTCTGGAATTTATTGGGCAATAGCTGCTATCTCTGCAAGAAATTCCACTGAAGGTGGTTTTTATTTTATTTTAGCATCACTTTTCATCTTTGGCATACAGACTGCTTTGGTGCAGCTGTCTGAAGCCTGGAAGCATACCATCCCAGAATTCCTAGTCTTCTGAACATATAATAATATAATTCAGCTATGCCTACAAATTTGCCAGTGTAGCCCTATAGACGTAATCTATGATGTGCTAAAGTGTACATAAAGCTGAAAGGCATCATAAGCAGAACTGAAGGTCTGGATGTATCTAAGAGGCAATAGATTTGTACAGAGCAACTAATGGAACCCAGCTTAGGAGCTTAAACATATATATGAAGGTACTCTGTCAAGTGGGGTGGTTGTTCTCCTCCCCTAAGATGGCAGAATGAATCTCACTCCTTAGCTTTAAGACCTCCTTAGCTTTAAGACCTCCAAAAGCATGTGATGGCTGATGGCCATGGATCACTACAATGTTATTGTAAAAAGGGAGCTATTGATATTCTTGAGGTAATCATCGAGTGCTTTTTATGTGCTTCTCAGTGAATACTCATAAGGAAGAGTGTTTACTTCATGTTGAAGAAGAAATATGTTAATTATGAGGTACAGATTCAGCCCATCCAGGCTGAAAGAATTCATTTGTGTTAAAATTTAGAAAATGAAACGTTGGAGTCAGGAATTTGAAAAAGTGTAATTTGGGGGGGGGATAAGAAAAGGGGACAAAATAGGCAAGAAAAATAAAATTGAAATAAACTTAGGGAAGGAAAACTTGAGATAGTGACTGGGGGATAATAATGCTGGAAACAATAGTGTTTTGCGGGGGGGGGGGTAGTGTTGAATGAAGTATCATAGAGGCATATCCACTCTTAATGTCCCACTATTGTCTCTGAGCGAACATTTTTTGTTTGTTTCTGAAACACCACAAAGCCTGCAAAACCTGCATATAAACCACAATGGAGGTAGGCTATGTGTATACTACAGGTCACCACCTCATGCCATCTTCAACACTCTGAAAAGGATATAATAATAATAATAATAATAATAATAATAATAATAATAATAACAACAACAACAACAACAACAACAACAACAACAACAACAACAACAACAATATAGACATTCACAAAGGGTGCACAAAGAAACGTTTTTATGGCTGTGAGTTGTTGTTTTTCATGCTGTAACCTACTCTGGGGCCTTATAGTGAAAGGCAGGTAATAAGCAAGCAAGGAAACAATCAAACATCAGAATCCAGCCCAAGTTAATTGTGATTAAGTAGCATGAAAAACCAATGGAACAAGTCAGTCACTAGTACTATTGCACTCCTTCATCACCACTGTCTTACGTTGGACTGGGCCCCTTTATAAATGCAGGAGGCAATGATGCAGTGAGGTCACTTCAGATTATGGATTTAATGATCTTATGTTGGGGGAGGGCTCTTTAGATGGTAGGGAGGCTTATCACCTTCAAAATGTAGTAAAACAGCCCTGCTGCATTTAGGGCCCCATCTGCTATGGAAGGACCCTCTTTGGGTGGTAATGTGCATTACTTTACTTACTGGTGGGGTGTGGTGGGGTCTGGCCAGTCTGTTAAGAGGAGCCCTGGACATCTGCCCCAAAGTCCTCCTCTGGTTCCAGTGCTGGCAGAAGGCAGTAGACCTGAGAGGAAGGGGGAGGTAAGGGGGGGGCAGGGAGGAATGGAAAGAATGTTGTTGGTTTTTTCTCCACATGGTGGTTTAATTTTAATTCCAAGAAACCAGAGTGACCTTCCAGCAGGCCTGGGGCAAAGAAGAGACAAGAGAAACCTGTCTTCTCCCATTGGTGTTCCTTTAGCAAGAGTTTGAACACAGAAATAAACTTTAGCTGCCTGTACATTAGGTCCAGTCGTGTCCGACTCTGGGGTTGCGGCGCTCATCTCGCTCTATAGGCCAAGGGAGCTGGCGTTTGTCCGCAGACAGCTTCCAGGTCATGTGGTCAGCATGACAAAACCGCTTCTGGCGAATTAGAGCAGCGCACGGAAACGCCGTTTACCTTCCTGCCGGAGCGGTACCTATTTATCCCATTGCACTTTTGACGTGCTTTCGAACTGCTATGTGGGCAGGAGCTGGGACCGAGGGGGATTCAAACCTCCAGCCTTCTGATCAGCAAGCCCTAGGCTCTGTGGTTTAACCCGCGCCCCCAATGTACAACATACATACATACAAAGAACATTTAAACGACACACCCACGCCCCCAAAAAAGAATTCTGGGATCTGTAGTTTGCTACTTGGTGGGGCTATACTTCCTAGCACCCTTAAGAAACTTCAGTTCCCAGGATTCGGTGGGGAGGGGAGCAGTACTGTAAATGTATGGTGTGTATGCAGCCTTCACTCTGAGTTGCTATCTATTTTATTTCTCTCAGGTTGTTTTTTTAAATGAAATAATAAAATGAGGAGGGGGAGCAGGGGCAACCCCCCCTTGTTTTAATTGAATTATTCAGCTGCCCTCTGGGGTTGACACTGGGATACATGAGGCTTTTGTGTAATATCAGCAGGAATTCTGCAGACATTTTCTCCCCACCCAGTCCCAGGGAATGGAGGGAGGATTTCAAAGGAGAAGGAAAAGGGGGAAAGGGGAGGGGAGAAGCGTAAGCTAATAGGGATGGGAATTATTTTGCGATGGCTGGAGGGATAAGAGAATGAGGGCGGAGGGAGAAAGGGAAAGAAAGCCACTGCAGAAACTGAAAGCTGACTCCCTCTAGTAGCCCAAGGCAGTGCTCTGACCTGGGGTAGCTGCCCTTTTAGCCAAAGATACAGACAAAGTTCAGGGCACCGGGAAAGCTGGATAAATAAGAAACATTTATTTGGGGACTGATCCCCCAGCAGCAGGACACGGCTGTCTATTAAAAGTGGAATGGCCAGGCACTCTCAGGAGACCTGCTCTGCAAGATTGTTGACTCACACAAACTGTGATGGACACGCTGTGTCTTATCCCCCTAAGGCAAAAAAAAAAAAAAAAGCAGCACCGGTTGGCCTTCCGCCCACCTTCTGAGGGAGGGAATCAGGGCCTCTAGTGTGCAGACCTTATAACAGGCACCTCTATATACTATTGTTCTTTGTTTCAGTCTCTTGGTCCTTAACACACAGAACCACCACTCTGCTTTACATTTTTTGAGGGGGACCTTAAAAGGAATTGTCTGTGCTCATCTGATGGGAGGCAATATTTTAAGGGGGGAAGGAAGATTTTGTGAAGAGACCTTCACATTCCCAGGTAACAATGAAACCCCTAAGCAGCCCTTAAATGTTTGGGTTTTGTTTAAATCTATTGGAAAGGAATGAACTCACTGATCATCAGAATAAGGGTGTGCTCTGAGAAAGAAGAAGGGGTGTGTGTGTGTGTGTGTGTGTTTTCTAGTTTCTATTCTGAGGCCTCCCTAACAGTGGTTGCCCAGACTTCATTGCTAGTTGCAAAGGGGCCCCCATGATAATTCAAGTCTTAGGGCCCCAAAAATGTAGGTGCACCACTGCACCCAGTGAAGAAGGAATTAGGTTGGTTTTTTTAATGAAGAACTTCGCTCCCGCATCTGGCCTTTAGCTGATATGGCTATACCGGTCCACACCTGAAATTTGCTGAGGGGGTTGTTTCCCCCTTTCCCACCCCAACAGCTCCAAAATTCAAGACTAAAGGTTCTGTATTATTACAGAAAAGGATGCTTCTCAACCACACATCTGACAGCAAACAATAAACTTTGATTTTTCTCACAGACATGCACATACTGCTTAGCCCTGGGACAAGAAAGATATGTACTATGCTTTTTATAGTATATACAGTAAATCATAAACACACTGAAGGAATAAAAAGAGATATATTTGCAAACCACCCCACCAACTCCTATAGTCACTTGAGACAGAATATTCTTGGGAACAAATTGTGTTTTGGTGGAAGGCCTACGCAGAGCTTCCTACATAATATGGGCCCATCTGGATGCCAGTTCCACTGAGGTCTGTGCGGGAAAGAGAGACAGCTTCAGCCATAAATCCATTCCTCTGAACATGACAAGTGTGAGCTTTATATTTCAAGGACAGGAAGAAAGGCAGTGTGTGGGAACATTTCTGCCTCTGCTGAACAAGTAGAGAAAGATACAGTATAGCAATGCTGGACACAGACTGGAGGCCGAAAAGCACTGCAGGTCTACAGGGTGCGGATCATAGAAACTGGCATATATGTAAAAATAAGGAACACAAATGCAAAGAGCTTTTAATATTCTGTTGCACCAGTGCAATTCATTGCAATCTTTGTTGTATTGTTATATTGCGTTATATATGTTGAAGCCTTGGTATACAGTCCATGCAAGCTCAGTTCACATGTAACACTTAACCATGGTTTAATGTTGACAGCATGAACAGCAGCTTCCTACCCTCTCCTCCTCTGTCACAGCAGAAAGCTCCCGGCACATAAACATCCATGATTAAACTACCCAAACTTTCTTCTTATAGCCAAACTCAGAGAACAGTGAATAGTTAAACTTTGATTTCTTAACAAGCCAGGATCATAACTACAGCTTGATTCTGACTTGTTTGAACAAACCATAGCTTAAACTAACCAGCGTTCAGATAAGGATTTTTCCAATCCTTGGAGGAAGTGTTGAGGCAGACTCCCTGCTGCTTGTGCACATAGCACTGCTAAATCATAGGTTTTTTTGTCCAAGAAGAGCCACAGGCCCACTTGGGCCATAATGTGGGTTGTGCTGTCCATGGTAGGGTTTGTGCCACTTTATACAACACTGTAGAAACCAACTACAGAAAACACTGAGCTATGTGGACCAATGGCCTAAGACAGAGGTGAGCTGTCTCAGTCTCAGGCCTGGGGGCTGAAAGTGGTCCTCCAGAGTAAGAGATAGCAGGCCCCTGGAACTTCCTGTTTCCTCAAACCATACTCCTCTCCCCAGGTGCACCAACTCTCAGGGGTGGGGTCATCAGACTCCTCAATATTTGCTGGCAGTGGGCCGGCCCCCTGCAATGTTGAGGGGCAGAGGAGGCCGAGCATGGCATCGTTTGATGGCTGGCTCCTCCTGAGGGCGAGAAAGTCGTGCTGCGCTGCGATGGACTCAGCGCTCAGCCTCCTTCCAACGATGTGACATTGCGTTCACCAGGAGTCACACAGACGCAATGTGCACATGATGTCGTGTGCGTGTGGCACACCCACCCACCCAATTTTGGGTGCCTCTCTCCAGTGCTTGCTCCTCATTGGCCATGCTCTTTGCCCTCAAGAACTTTCAGGTGGCTGGAATCTGTCTCTGAACTACGATGATGCCTCTTTCTTGCCAGCATGAAAGATGGAGAGAAGGGGTGTGTGTGAGAGTAAAAAGTGTTAGAGATTGCAAATTGCCTAGTGCAGAAATGCAGCTGTTATCTCCAAGCAATTAAGCAATTAACTAGTTGGCAGAAAGCCCAGATCTGCTCTCTCTCAAACCCTTAGCAACGACCTGTGATTGGTCAATGAGTTCCTTAAGAGTCAGCTCTGTGAGAGCTTGTTGTGGTTAGTGTGGTTAGTGTGTTGGTGTGAGAAAGTGGTCAGTATAGAGAGAGACAGATAGGAAAAGATTCTATGTTTTGTTTCTTTTATTTTGTAAAGTCTGTAAATAGATAACTTATGGATGCTAGTTGCTTCATTCAATAAATACTGTATATAGTTATCCAGTGAGTTGCTGAGTTCCTGCGTTGAGCTGTCTAGTCAATTCCACAATAGCCAGAAGCTTCCAGAAAAGTCTGTGTCTAACTCTGCGGTGTCCAGGAATACGTTATACTCCTGACACTAAATCTTAAGAAAAAGCCTGTGGCTTTTGTGTGGTTTGAACACATACCCTGCGTTGCCCAAATCTGGGACACCATCTTCCAGGTCTGAAATCCCGTGCAAGTCACATGACCTGCGCAAGACCCGGTAAAAGCACTTTTTCGTGCACAGCGCCCCAAAACACGCATTTTGGGGTGCTGCATGAGATCGCAGACCCTAAAAAACACTGGGAGGGGGGCAAGATCTCAGCCCAAAATCACACGAGAGCATGGCACCCAAAATGGCTGCCATGTTTTTGCAGGTAAAAAAACAGGATGTCCTGTTTTTTCCCCGGGCAGTTGACAGTAGGTGGAACGTAGTACTGTTCACTTTTGTCTTTGGCTCCACCCACAGCTGACATGCAGGATCCAGAAGGTTCCTCTGGAGGGGTTGTAGCCCTCAGGCTGAAAAAAGGTTCCCTATTCCAGTCTAAAGCAACCTGCTAACTGGGTATGGAAGCTTTAGGTAGGGAACAGAAGTAGGATGTTACCATTTACTAAATCTATATAACACAACACAGAAAAACAAGAATGATGACTGCCATCCATGTCAAGGTCCACCTTTCAGTGTAGGACTCCTTGGTGGCTTCTCCATTGATGTTGTTGCCAGCCTGCGTACTTCTTGGAGACTGCCTTTTGGCAGATCATGTATTGGGCCTTTAATGCAGCTTCATATAGAAATTAAATGGAATACTATTTATATATGCTATAAAAATTTACTGCCAAGTTGCTATTTTAAAACCCACATAATCATTTCAAGTCACACTGGTTAAAGATTTACAAGATTTTTTAAAAAAAGAAAAAACACTAAAAAAAAACTTTGACGATTTAGCCATCACCACAGAGTCTCCACGTAATAGCAAGCTTATTAACATGCAAGTCTGGAAGCATGGGTGTCTTCGGTTTATTTCTGTTTCCATTTGCTCCGCACTTTTGTGTTTATTTCTAGTTTTTAAAATTGCATTCTTGACAAACGCTGTACATCTGGAAGAATTTCCATGTTTTCTTGTGCTTATTTGCACTAATAAAAACATACTCAATTTCTCAAAAGTGTAACATTTAGTTTAATAATCTTTCTTTCTCTTCTCCTGTCCTTCTGCTCAAGGTTTATTTTCTCTGTGTTTGTCTTTCTCTTTCTCTGTTTAGACTGAAAAGGTCTCGCATGGGCTACAAGTAAAACACCAACCCATGTATGCCTTCCATGCACAACTTTTTAAAAGCCCTAATCATGTTCTGGTAGTCTGGAAATACATGCTATTGGGCACGCAATGCTAGGCACTGGGGTGGAGAGCCCATGACCCTCCAAATGATGATGGGCTCCAACTCCCATCAGCACCATTTTGAAATGCTCCAAATCTTGGAAAAATGCACTGAACTTTTCTGTTTAGAAATGTAATTTGCTGAGATCCACATCCCACATGCTGAACTCAGGAATATCTCGTTGCTGTATTTTGATTGGATCAAGCAAATGTTCAAACTGGCCCTGAAAGACCTATATTGGCTTCCAGTACATTTCCGAACACAATTCCAAGTGTTGGTGCTGACCTTTTAAGCCCTAAATGGCCTCGGTCCAGTATACCTGAAGGAGCGTCTCCACCCCCATCGTTCTGCCTGGACACTGAGGTCCAGTACTGAGGGCCTTCTGGTGGTTCCCTCACTGTGAGAAGCGAGGTTACAGGGAACCAGGCAGAGGGCCTTCTCGGTAATGGGTCCCACCCTGTGGAACGATCTCCCATCAGATGTCAAAGAGAAAAACAACTACCAGACTTTTAGAAGACATCTGAAGGCAGCCCTGTTTAGGGAGGCTTTGAATGTTTAATAGATCTGTCCACTGGAAGAACAGATCCTGAAGTTGAGGCTCCAGTACTTTGGCCACCTAACGAGAAGAGAAGACTCCCTAGAAAAGACCCTGATGTTGGGAAAGATGGAGGGCACAAGGAGAAGGGGATGACAGAGGATGAGATGGTTGGACAGTGTTCTCGAAGCGACTAGCATGAGTTTGGCCAAACTGTGGGAGGCAGTGAAAGATAGGCGTGCCTGGCGTGCTCTGGTCCATGGGGTCACGAAGAGTCGGACACGACTGAACGACTGAACAACAACAAGATTATTGTATTTTAATATTCTGTTGGAAGCTGCCCAGAGTGGCTGGGGAAACCCAGCCAGATGGGCAGGGTATAAATAAATTATTATTATTATTATTATTATTATTATTATTATTATTATTATTATTCTGCTCAGTATTATTCTAAGGGGAATACATGCTCCTAGTCTAGTACTCCTAGTTTCAACATCATGGAGATGTTGGAAAGCATGGGGGAGAGGACAGAACCCCGAGGCACCCCACAAGTGAGAGCCCAGGGGTCTGAACACTCATCCCCCACCACCACTTTCTGAACACGGCCCAGGAGGAAGGAGCGGAAGCACTGTATAACAGTGCCCCCAACTCCCAACCCCTCTAGCCGGTCTAGAAGGATGTTATGGTCGATGGTGTCAAAGGCCGCTGAGAGATCCAGCAGAACTAGGAAACAGCTCTCACCTTTGTCCCTAGTCCGCCGGAGATCATCGACCAGTGCGACCAAGGTAGTTTCAGTCCCATGATGAGGTCTGAATCCCAACTGGAGGGGATCCAAATGGTCCGCTTCTTCCAGGCGTGCCTGGAGTTGTTCAGCAACCACTCACTCAATCACCTTGCCCAAGAATGGAAGATTTGAGACTAGGCGATAGTTGGCCATATTGGCCGCATCTAAAGATGGTTTTTTAAGAAGCGGTTTAATAACCTCCTCTTTCAGCGGGTCTGGGAAGGCTCCCTCGCAGAGAGAAGCATTCACCACCCCACGAAGCCCATAGCCCAGCCCTTCCCGGCTAGCTTTTCTAAGCCAGGATGGGCAAGGATCAAGGAGACAAATGGTTGGTTTCACTTGTCCAAGCAGCCTGTCCACATCCTCGGAGGCAACAGATTGGAATTGATCCCACGCAACTGGACTAGACAGGACTCTAGCACTCTCCCGCCCCGGCCCTGCTCCCACGGTGGAGTCTACCTCTTCCCGAATCTTAGCGACTTTATCTGCAAAAAAAAAACTTTGCCAAATCATAAAGACGGAATAAACACTTCTGTCTTCCTTGTAATAATTTTTAGATTTCCTCAGTCACTGTTGTTCTCCCCCTCCCCCTTCCTCCTTTGTGAGTTGTGGGAGGTTTCGGTCAGCCTCCTGTAGAAAAGGCAGCCCTGAAGTCCTTTGTGAAAATCTGTTTATTTACACATGTAGAAGACGAGAGACAGATAGGATGGGAAAGGAAAGTTAGCAAAGGCAATGCTAGCCCAAGGCAGAATTAGCTGAGGCTTCACTGTAGAACGGGCTGTAGTTTAGCAGTTGATCTCATTCTTTGCATGCCTAAGATCCCAGGTTCAGTTCCCGGCATCTCCAATCTAAGAACCTGAATGAGTTAGCAAGGAGGGGGGGACTCTGGAGAAATGTATGTAGTCAGTGGTGGCCTTGTCAGACCTAGGGATGGGGGAGAGGTTTGCATGTAAAAGTGAACCTATCTAATTTGCAATATGCAGACTGAAGCACAGTCAGCCTTTGGAACCCACAAATCTCCTAATCTTGCAGTGCATTTCTGCAGCCAAGTAATGTCAGCAAAAATGCATATACAGTGCCAGGGTAAAGTGTGAATATAAATGCATATATTCGTGAACATAACATACAAGAATGCATTGTATATGGGGGAAATTGCATTAGGAAAATGTGTACACTAGGCAAAACTGCAAACATCGCTGCCACCTGTGGCAGTGGATTCCATAGCTTTACTGAGCACTGGGTGTAAAAGCACTTTCTTTTCTCTTTTATGTGTGCAAATGAACTAGGTTTTCACAATACAATACTGAACCCTGATTATGAAAATCCTATGGATAAATGTTCTTCCTAATGTCCATTCTTTATGAGGATCTCAGACTGTTATAAATCCTGAATACGGTAGTTTTGTACAGCATTCAGGCACCCTGGTGGATGGCGAATACTCTCATCCTAAGCATGTTGCTGTACAGCCTTCATTCATTCCAGTAAATCATCAGAAGGCCTGCTGCAGAAACCCAAGTAAATGAATGGATGTTACACAGCGGTAATGTTTGGAAAATTGCAGGCACTGTTTCAGCGGCATTCCCTCTTAGTAGAATGACGCCACAGAGAGATCCTAGTTGAGTAGTCTAGCATCTGTGTCCATGTATGTGTCTATCAGAAAATAGCCGCTGCCTCAAGGCCTGCGTTCTTCTTAGGGTTTGTTTGCTTTAATTAAATACTGTTTTCAAAAGTATATTTTAAGTCAATATTCAGTAAATATCCTTCTCAGTTTTTCTTTCTTCCTTTCTGCAGCTTGACACTTCTATTCGGAAGGGTGCATTGATTCGTGGATTTGACTTGGTTACCTTGGCAAGTAACTTTGACAGGAGTGCCAAAGTAACTAGGCTAATGGGCCAAGAGCACAAATATTAAGGGGGAAAGAAAGAAAAATGGTTTGACTGACAAAAGCAATTGAAAAAGAGAGAGGGGATGCCTGGTTTATAGAAAAGTGCTTGCTATACTATTTTAATGTTAAAATTGCTGGTTTTCGTTTACCACCCACTGTTCTGCCCAGATGGGATCGCCTGGAGCAGGTATCTAATATTTGTAGGCATTGGAAAGCTCTGGAATTAATACAGTTTGGTGCAAATATCTGTCTAGCCTGATCTGAGTCACCCTGACAGACTACCTTTAACCCACAGGATCTTTGGGAAATATTGGTTCATGTCACAAGTAAAACACAATGTAATCACTGAAAGAGGCACACACTACCGTCATCCAAAGGAGAATCTAGAGTGGCCTCCAACCTGGAGAAAGTCTTCCTTTGTTAGGCTCTTCCTGCTACAAGACTAGGAACTGGGAAGGACCAGAACTCTATGATCATTCCACAAAGCTGCTACACACAGCTGTTACAAAAAAGAAGATTCCGACTAAACATTAAGAAGAACTTTTTGATGCTAAGAGCTATTTGACATTGGAACAGACTTCCTTGGAAGGTGGTGGACCCTTCTTCATTGGAGGTTTTTTAAGCAGAGGCTGGATGGTCATCTATCATGAATCCTTTGGTTGCGATTCCTGCAGGGGTTGGCCTAGAACAGGGGTCCCCAAACTAAGGCCCGCGGGCCAGGTATGGCCCGCGCGAGCCAATTATCCGGCCCCCGATGACCTTCACCACCCGCCGCCCGCTCTTACCAGCGCAGCGCAGCTGCCCATCTCCGGTTCGGTATGGCACCGGAAATAGCTTGTGCACATGTGCAAAGCGTCATTTCCGGTGCACTTCCGGGTCTGCCAAGGCCCGTGCGCACATGCTATTTCCGGTACCACGCCATGCCAGAAGTGCACCAGAAATGATGCTTGCGCATGCAGACAAGCTATTTCTGGTGCCACACGACCCCAAAAAAGCGAGTGCGCGTGCATATGGGCATGCACTCCCCTGTCCCCAGGCCTGCCGCGTGATCAGCGCTGGAGGAACCGGCCCGAGGCCAGGTATGTTTGGGGACCCCTGGCCTAGAATCTAGATGACCCTTGGAGTCTTTCCAACTCTACAATAACAGCCACGTCACAATACATAAAATGCCACCGTACATTTAAAAAACGATGTAAAAAGATTAAATGGAGCAACAATCACGCTGTGCTGGCCAGGGCTGATGGGAGTTGTAGTAGTCAAAGACATTCAGAGGGATAGCAGGTTGGCAAAGGTTGACCAAGGTACCACATGGTGATTGGAATGAGTGCCGCAAGCTGGTTCCCTCTCTCACCATCCCCAAGACAAAGGGGCCCATAGTATTTTTTTGTTTATTTGTTTTAAGTGCATTATATTATTGTTCTTGTACTCCACCTGGGATTGAATTCATTGAAGGGGTGGTTAGAATTTAAAATAAAAATGAGTGCTTTGATGTCTCTAGGGAAACCCCAGTAGTGCATGTGTGGAATTGCACAGCATACTAGAATTTGTAACTTGTAGAAATTTTACACTTATTTAAGAGGATCAAATTATTTAGGCTGGAATCCTAAGCACACTTACTTGGGAGAAAGTTCTGTTGACTCACTTCTGAGCAGACGTGGTGAGGATTTCACTTTCAACTTGATTTTGTGCAAAACAGACAGAAAATCCTTATACTGTATATAAGCTACTGGTGATATGTTAGCTTTCAGTTACAATTTCCACCTCTGGCTTGCAAGTGATCTTTAATGCAGTTTATATGGGGGGGGGGGATTGGGAGGAGGTATGTTTCCAGAAAACACAATTGATTTTTGTTTTCGACAGAGGTCAGGTTAACAATCCACATTCCTCTCTTATTGGGACATAAGGGCAACAAATCGAGCCAAAACATTTCAGAAAAGCTTTACTGCTTGTAGTCTACCTGCTCTGTGTATTTGTGAAAGTTGGCCAGAGGGGATGAAAGGGGGGGGGGGAGAAAGAGAAGCAAGCACACACACACACACACACACACAGAGAGAGAGAGAGAGAGAGAGAGAGAGAGGAATGGGCTCCGGGTTGGAAAAAGAAACAACATTGCAAAGGTCAATGTTCAGAAGATGGTATCACATCCTCCTTTCATCCCAGCAGTTCATGCGAAGGCCAGGATCCTTGCTTGGCTTTACTTTAGGGAAAACTCTTGCTTTATTTGTTCACGTTGAACTGCTATCAGAGCTCAATGTCTCAGTGTTGTGTTTTAATAACATCAGTTTCCCCAGACCAGATACATATGAAGTCAGTTAGACGAATCTATAAACAATGGATAGTCACGCAACAGAGGATTTTTGATTCCAAGATAACCTCTCTGAGGGCACATCTAGTGAAGCTAAGGCTGGGTCCTTCAGGCAGCCTCAAAGGAAAACTCTTAATTTCAATGGGATGAAATATTTCACATTTAGGGTGTTGCTTCCCCCCCCCTAAGGTTTGTGAAGGTTGTTCAGATCTCCAGAAAAGCATTTCCATTCTTAAAAGTGTGTAAAAGAAGACAGCATTTCAGTGCTCATAGAGCAGATACTAGATTTCATTCCTGACAGACTCAAACCCTTGAGAATTTCGTTGTGGGTGGAATGCAATTCCATTAGTTTGTCCTAGGTTTTATGTTTGTCAATTACTTGCTCTTCTTAGGTGAGCTGTTGAAGTGACTAATGGTTGTGATTCTTATATCCCAATGTCTCAATGTTTTGATTCTTATATCCCTATAAACCTAACTGAGTTTATTTGGAAGACATCCTGTTTATTGAACATTCATCCTGATTCAATTGTGCCGAGTTTGTGGGGAAGTTAAACAAATTTAGCTGTTTATTGAGCACTCGTTTTGATTTGTTTGCCGTGAGGTTATATGATGTTGAGTTGAGCCATTGTTACCCCACACTTTCCAGTGCATTTGACCATCACTTACCTTACACAGAAATTCCTATTCTGAGGAGGATTGGGTTCCTTATGCCAGAGCACTGCTCAGCTTTAATTGTGCAATATGAATTTCCTGATATGCGATTAGATCCCACCTGGAAATAACGAGAGATTGGAAGCACCTCCACTGAAGGGCTGAAGTCTTACTCTTAACATAAAACAAACTCAATCATTTTTGCTTGAAAACATATTTTAATTTAGCTTTAATAAGCATGCTGTAATAAGGTAAATAAATTTTATGGCAAAAATGGCAGAGTCCTCAGGCTCTCAAAAGACTTGCATATTTATTGTAACCTAGGATTTCAAAGGGTAGAGACCACTTTGTCAGCTTACGTTTTTAACATGCCTCTGTGTTGCTTTTTAAGCAACCTGAAATTCTACATTTAATACCAGGTTGCAGTACTGAAAATACATCTGAGTACTGTAAAGGTAAACCTCATGTGGTTTAATCATCCTTTGGTAAAGGTGGTTAGCAGATTATTATTATTTTCAGCAGCTGGCCTTAACAATGGCTAAAGGAATAGCCAAAAATTCTTCTGGAAGGAGAGGACCAATTTGGAGAAAGGGGTGTGTCTTTATTCTCCCCTCTTTGGACTGGGAATTGTATTACCATGGGGTGGGTGTGTAGACATAGTCACTGGGTTGGGGGACAGAAGGAGAACAGAACCAAGCTTGGGTACAAGCTGCTCACTTAGCAGATCTGATATTGGAGCAATAGTCTTAAGAGTGCTAAGCTATAGCCCCCCATCTAGGCTCAGTCTATCTACTATACTATTTTGGGAAGTGGCTTGTCCATTTTTTTTCCTCCATAGTTCTGGATGCCTCTCAAGGTATCATCACCAAACTTGGCATGAAGTTTTACAAAGTGGGATCCATGCCAGGTTCCAGTAGTGTTTACAGTGTTCCACCTAGAGTCATGCTCTCCTGCTAACCCTGTGTGCATTTTTTGCTCACATCAAGGCATGCTCTGTTTATTGTTCATATGTTTTGTTTTGCTGTAACTGGTTGCATTACTTTCTCCTGGGCTATAATACTGTGTTCCAAGTACAAATATTTCATCATGAGAGGAAACCTAGCATGTTGACCTGAGCTATTATGAATTAAGCGGATGACTTTATTTTAACAGGGAGAAGAATTATTTTTCTGATTTTCGTCTCAACTGGAGCATTTCCTGCAAGAGAACTACTGTCTCTTGTGTCTTTATTGCTTCTCTCCTTCCTTCCTCTTCCCTAAAAATAACCATGTTGTACTGTGAGTTTTCAGCATTATTGCTGAAAAGCCAACGTCCAGGATTTCCATTTTCTAATTATAATTGCCTAATCATAACTGCTACAATAATAGCTGTTTTTAATGTTACCCATCACCTTCCCATTTTTCACAGATGGTCCTTTGTTTTCAAAAGATACGGACCAGAATTTATTTATTTTTTAATGGCCTTTGGGCTTCTGCTTCTTAAACAGTTTCAAATGCACCCTTGCAGATGGGGTGGTTACTTTATATATCATCAAAAGAAATGGAAATGCCACCAACAAAATGTGTACGTGCTCATTTGTTTGTATAGATGCACACAGAGAAATTATTGCTGGAATTTAAATAGAAATATAGTAGCCTATGTCTTACTACACTGGGGAAAGCTGTGACCAGGTCACCAGTGTGCCTCCTCAATCTGCTGTCCATATGCTGACTGTTGATGGGCAGCTTCAAAACCGCTGCTCTCCCTTCTTATGGTTCTTTATCATTAAACTGCAATTGGACCAGGCAGCCCTTCAAAAGGAGGACACCTTCAAATGGTGGAATGTGAAGCCTGACACAGAGCCAGTGTGGTGTAGTAGTTAAGAGCGGTAGATTCATAATCTGGTGAACCGGGTTCGCGCCCCTGCTCCTCCACATGCAGCTGCTGGGTGACCTTGGGCTAGTCACACTTCTTTGAAGTCTCAGCCCCACTTACCTCACAGAGTGTTTGTTGTGGGGGAGGAAGGGAAAGGAGAATGTGAGCCGCTTGGAGACTCCTTCGGGTAGTGAAAAGCGGGATATCAAATCCAAACTCTTCTTCATCATCATCCTCCGTATCTTGGGTTATATGTTATTCAAAGAAAAGGGGCGAGCAATTCAAGGCATCTCCGTTATGTCACTCCCTTGGAAAGCTTGTCCTTCTTCAGGACTAGAACCGCAACAGGACAGATGAGGGGTTGAGAAAGAATGACTTTTCAGTTGCTCCTAGGTAAAGTCTGGGAGAAATTTCACTTCACATGAACTGCCTAGCACAGTACTGTTCCAGTGGTGGGCTGGGGCCTCTGTCCAATTTCAGTGAGGCCTTAGTGCTATATCTTACTCAGGGCCTCCCCACTAACCTCCCTCAGCTATGACATAGCCTTTTCTTTGGACCAGTAGCAGCCCCAGCAGCCCCTAGATGCTGAAAATGGTGGCTGGGAGACAAGAGTTTTACTGTGGAGGAGAAAGCAAGGAAAGAGAAGCTTCCCTCCTCTGGAGAAGGTGCTGAAGGAAATTAGAGAGAGGGTTAAAAAAAAAAGTTATATATATAACAAACCAGGAATGCAAAGGAAGTTTTTAGGGTTGCACTACCCTTTTGTGGCTGTTGGGCCTCAATAATTTTAAGCTTTCCCAACAGTGCCTTGGGGGTAGATAGGTTAAGAACCCACAGCCTAACATATTGCAGTGCATTTGTCACAACAGGAGCAATTTAAGGGATCAGGATATGATTTGATAATAATGGACCTCTCTGGGAGCCATAGGAGCCAGCTCCAGGGAGCCGTGGGTGCTTGGGCATGCGCAATAATAACATTGTGGGAGCTGAGCACCCACAAAGTCAATGAAAAAAGCCAGCAGGTGGCAGCTGTGCTGCCTCTGAGAGAGAAGTAGTTCAGCTCCGCCATCCGCAACCAGCCAGCGAGTGAGGGGCTCAGTGAGGGGCTTGGATGTGGAGGCAGTCTCTCTGAACGCTTCCCCATGGAAAAGGGTGCCTCACTGGCTGCGGAGAGGAGAAGGAAGAGGATTCACTGCTGCCATCTGCCGCAACATGGACATGCGACGTCACATGCACATGCCTGCACAGTGCACATAGTGCGTGTGACATCACACGCACTATGTGCAGGTGTGTGTGATGTCACACGTCCACATTGCAGAGGGCACCCACAATCCTGAGGACAAGATGGCGCCCCTTCTGGGAGGTGCTATACACCCTGCTCTCCAGACACAGCAGGGCTGTAACCTAGGAGTGTTGGGGAAAATTGCAGTGATGTGGTTGAGAGCTCTCCTGCAGGTAGCTTGACTCTGCCTCCCCTCAATGAGTTCTACAGTGTATCTGTTCACAGAATGAGATGTGTAGCCAACGTTTCTCACAAGCTGTTAAACCAAAGCGAACCCTTTGCCAAGTGTTTCAAATGTGCGTATATATCTGTGCTAAGTGGCAGGAGGCATCAAGTAGCTCTTTATAGTCTTTCACTATGAAGTGCTGATGAACAGAAATACCAAATGAATGGCTTCCAGAAACAATGGGGAAAGCCATCACTCGTGTTTCTCTTTGGCATCAGTTTCTCTTTAAAAGAGAGGGAAGGCTGTGGGAGGGGGGGGGGAGAGAACCAAGGAAGAATTAATTTCAAAGGAAGAAAGCATGTTCAACATATTTTTAAATAACTCACTTGATTTACAAAATAGAGTAATGGGGGCCATGCTCATAAATATACATATATGTATATTGCCCAGAATGCAAAACAATTCCATCTGGAGAATTGGGTATTGTTTTGAACAAAGGGCTTCCACTCCGAGTCATTAATAGTGTATTTTATTAAAGGAAAATTGGCTTCAAAAGCGGTTGGGATTTGTGGGAATAAAAATAAAACTGGGATGAAAGTAATTATCCTCTACCTCGTTCCTTCCCTCATGCTCATTTGTCTCTCCTAGGCACAGACAGCAGCAGCAACTCGGCTGTCTTCTGTTCTTTCCATGTTTGATCTTTTCCTGCCTTTTCTTCTGCTGGATGTTGGCGCCCAAGGGAAGGCGGTGCATCATGTCCGCACTGTATGTGAGATCTGTTCATGCAACTTGCAACAGGAGCTCATCCGAGGGGGAAATGAGATCTCCCAGGAATCCATGCAAATAATTCATTTTTTAAAAAAACAAAAACAATAATAACAACAACACAGTGACCAATATTTGGAGATGGACCTTTGGCTCTCTATGACTTCTAGCTGGAAGAAAAGGGGAGGTTGCTGACCGTCAACCCAAATATGTCAATGTCCAAATTGTGAAATTAATTTTGAAAAACCAGAAAGCGGTAGAATCATAGGAAAACAGGAATACCGAGCCAGAACATTGGTGCATCTAGCTCACTACTGTCTACAATGACCGTCAATGACTTTGCAGGGTTGCAAAGAAAGTGCTCTTCCAGCCCTACCTGGAGATGCTAGAGATTAAATCTGGGACCTTCTGCATGCAAAGCAAATGCTCTCTCACTGCGCTATGGCCCTTTCCCACATTTAATATACTACTTATGTTGCCAAAACAGCACTATCCATGCAAAAGAGGAAGGTATCAGCTGGCTTGGAATACCACCTCCCACCACCCTGCTTTCAAACATGTTTTGTTTTAAGTGGGGGTTAAGGAAGGACACCCCCCAAAAAAATCCCCAGGCCAAAAAGAACTCAGCCATAGGGTACTTATTATTTGCAATGGGGGGGGGGAGATGGAAAACTGTTGAAGAGAAAGAACAGAATGGAGTGTCCTAGAAAGGGCCTGGCTGGCTGGCATGCACCCTGAACAGGAGCATTTGGTTCACACTACAGTATTTTGCTGCATGTCCCATTTATCACAGAAGTGGTGTCCTTTGTTGTGCCTGTGTAAAATGCCATCTTGTTCTCAGTGCATGGCACATACTAAATTTTGAGAACAAAATAGAAAATCCTTGGGCTAAATAGAATAGTGAACTGTTTCCTGTACTTCTTGGCCATGTGGTGGGGGCAGAGATTCTTTTCATTTGAATGCGAGAAGAAAGGCTGTCCAAATGCTGCTTGTCAGAAGCAATCTTCTGTTGCTAAGATGAGATCTCTTTTATGTTGAAGGCATATGCAAAATCCCTCTATCCTGACTGCTCATCATCTCTTTGGGCCATGTCGTCTGCTGTTTATGTATTTCAGAGGGCAGGTAATTATAATTCTGTGGCCAGGTAACAGTCAAATATTTTCCTGTGATGGAGCCTTACATAGAAAGGTCACCCTCAATCCACTTTTCCATGGTGTGCCCCATCTCTCCTTTCGTTTCCAAGACACCGCAAGATAATTTCGCCAGAATGCTGCCGGCTTACAACTAAACCCTTTCAGACCAAGAGCAAAGTTGCAAAAGGTGGTTTCTGTGGTGGGGCACCGTGCCGGGACTATAACCACACTTAGCTTTAAATGCCATTACAAGGCTACAGAAAATATGAAAAAAACAACACCATAAATAGTCATTTTCAGAAAATCCGTTCCCAGCCGGTGAGATTAAATAAAACTGGTGTACATCCTGCTTATAAAATAAGCTGGAAACAAGGTGAAGGACAACAACACCTATGGCTCAGATTCGCTGTCAAGTTCATACTAAACCAAGTTGAAAGGCTAGAAGCAACAACATCGGAACCCTTTCAAATAGGCTTGGGTAAAAGACATTGCAAGCGACTATTTCACATAAGACAAAATACACAGTCTCTGTGTCATTGCCATATTTAATCTCTACTGTTATGTATGGATCTGAAATGGATGGAATAGAAATATATAATACTTTAAGGGCTGAGAGGGGGGAAGCTTTCTTTAACAAAACATCCTTGGCTCATAAAATTCACCATCTCTGCGCCATGTGATTGCTTTTTAGTCAATTGAAGGGGGAGGATACCCATGAACAGCTCTTAACCATGATACCTCAAAGGATCATCCATGAATTAAAACAATGAACCTCTGAATACCAAAGGGACCTTCATCTTCATTTACTGCCTCACCATTGTTGGTCAAAATGCTGGATTACACAAGTCTCTGGTCTGATCCAGCAGGGCAATTCTTAAAACTTTTGTGATATTCTACTGACATTGAGGAGGAGGAGTACAAAACTACAGTTTTCAGAGTTCCCATCAGTGACGGTATGTCCAAGCACACTCAGTAGCTTTCCAAATAAACTCAGACCCAGTTCATTTCCAGATGAAATGGGCAGATTTCACATATCATTCCTGAAGTATAATAGTAACCAGCATTTGCCATGCAGTAACAATATTTGATAAATAGCTTGTAATAGCATTCTGAGTTGTGAATCGGAAGTCCTGGTTCAAATATTGGTTCTTTTGTGAGTTCGCTAAATGGCCTTGGGCAACCCACAACCTGTCTTAGCATCAGCTTCCTATCTGCAATATTGATGTTGTAAGAATTACAAGACAATGTGTGTGAAGCACGCCATACATTCAAAAGCAAAATACGAGTTTTATGTATTATTAATTTCTTCATGCAATCAATAAAAAGGGCAGAAAATGGAAGCACGAAAACAGTGGCAAGTCAGAAAATCAAAATCAAGACTAACTGTTGCCCTAGCAAAGACTTGAAGTATTTCGTTTTCTAGCTAGCTAAGGTCAATATGAAACAATGGGCTGTCTGGGAGTTGAGTACTGCAGAAGCCTTGATTGGACAATACCGCTACTTTTCATCCTCTTTACATTCTCAAGTGTATTGTCAATGTGCTGATCTGAATGTTCTTGGTTCAAGGCCTAACTGGTTCTGATGTTTGTGAATCTAACATAAACCTTGTGACTGGAGACTCTTATCATTAGCAACACTCTAGTGAGTAAATTGTTTTCATGAAATGAATGTCAACAGCAGCAAGTAGCCCTCGAAGATGTTTTTTTAACAAACAAGCAAAATACTATGAAGGACATTGATCTGCTTTGAGCGCTGACCTCAGCAGAGGCAAGACTACCCTGGACAGCTCCATGCAGGGCTCAGGCTGGAGACTTCGAGACCAGAGTTAGAGGTTGCTACAGCAGCAGTCATCTTCAGGCTGAGCCTTAAACAAGAGCTGCAGCTCTATCTCTGCCTTCGTTGAGTTGGCAATGTGCTTCTGAGGCTGGCCATGAGAGCAATTCTCTCTCCCACTGAGAATCCCTGGCTTCAACCTTGAAGGAGGAGAGTCTGACCCAACAGTCACGGCAGGCAAAATCTTGATTATCCTTCCTATTTAGACATGTTTTGAAAACAGGGGAATTGAGACATGTCCACAGCTGAGAGATCAAGAGTATTTGGAATCAAATATCAAAGAAGTTGGTTCGTTTTAGGTAGGTTTGATTTTGTGGATTGGATTTAGTAATAGCCCTGCTGTGCAAAGTCACACACATCATGCACATGCACAAGCTTCCTTCACTTTCTCCTCCCCCTCCTTCATTAGGAGACACTGAACTCATAACAAATACATTTCACATTGCAAAGCAAACACTGTCATTAGCTGTGCTTTTTTTGGCCTGCATGTGTGTGGTAAAACATCTAGTAACAGTTGGCAAGGCTTTTGCAGGGAAGCAAGGTTCCCATGGTTAGATCTAAAGCCCAAATACTTGGAACAAATTAACACCAGCCAAGAAAGTGAGGCTAATTACTGGAACATTTGGAAGATGAGGTCTCCCTAGCTTGACACACACACAAAAAATGAGCAATTTGCTCTCCAGTTTCTCTCTCTTTCTTCCTGTTGTCTCTGTGCTATAAATGTAGGAGATATCGGAGCTATGGAAAACACAACTTCCTGGTCTAGAAACCTCTCAGTCTATCAGGTCAATGCGACCAAAGACTCCGGATGGTATTTCAAAATTGAGGAATGGGGCCTTAGGAAGCTGGCTGTCCTTTTGTCTATGTTTTCTCATTAGTGGTTTTGCATCGTTGAAAGGCATCTTCATTGGAGGCTCAACATGCTGCTTTAATCTGGGGTGGGCACTGAGGCTTTTGAAAAAGCAGAGTGCAAACAATTCAGCAGGAGAACAGTCATATTTGTTAATATGTTCTTTGGAGAGTGACTCTATAAATCCTGTGGGCCCTGCTGGAACATCTGCCTTTGGTAACATTTTAATGGGGCAAAATTACTCATAAACCACACTGATGTTGACCTTTGATGCATGTGTGTGTGTGTGTGTGTGTGTGTGTGTGTGTACCCCCATACACACACATACATACACACACACACACACACACACATCACATCACATCACATCACATATATATGGAACATATATCACATGAGGCTTAACAGATAATGCCTGATAAATTATAAGGACAGAAAAGTACAGTATCATACAAGTCATGACTTTGGGAGGCTCAATGGTCACTCAGGAAAACCAGTTTGTATTTTATATGGCTCAAATTGATACCACAACATGGGAAAGATCTGCGTTGTGTGTGTTGCCAAATATGCAACAAGCTCTGTTTGGAACTCTCTGGATGAGATTTGAGTTTGGTTTCCATGAGTCAAACTTCCTTCCACGTGATTTCTGTATGTTTGGCAAACGCACATGCCATATCACTGGTACTCAGCTGCACTTGTGCTAGACTGGCCCCAGGGCTTAAATAAATGACTTACATGCATTACTGTTATGCCCCTGCTAGTTGTCTCTTTGTCTCTCTCTTTCAGACGCACACACATCTTTCTGGCAACCTCCACAACCCTATTTATTGGTGGCAATAATTAAAAATATATATTTATATCCTGGTTATCACAGTTATGCTAAAGTTATCAAAGCAATGCAGAAACATAAAAAGTCAGTAGTTAAAAGTAGTTAAAGCAGCTACAACTTTGAGTCGTGAGTCAAGATATTAATAACACAGCGTGGGGGGAGGGGGCTGCCTGGTTGGCATTGACCCATGACAGGGCCTTTTCAGTGGTGGTTTCCCATTTCTGGAATCCTCCACCTGGTGAGATGCATCTGCCTCCCTCATTAGTGACTTTCAGGAAGATTTAAAAAATATTCCTGTTTACCTAGTCATTTGATGCCTAAAAGATAATGCTCCTGGCAGTTCTGAAATCACTGTTTAAGAGAATCTCTTCAGCTGCTTTTAAAATGTATTTTTAAATTATGTGCTTGCCTTCCTGGGCTCCTTTGGGAGGAGGGTGGAATATAAATTGAAATAATAGTAGTCGTATAGTACTGATAATAACACTCAGAGGTATGTCCCAGTGTGTTCACTTAGATTACACCCGTGTAAGTGCACAGAGAATTGCATCCAAAGGATACCGGCTTTTCAACTAATGGAATTGGATCCAGTGGCCGAGCTTCATTCTCCGGCACTGGGGGTGGGGAGCAGGCGGGAGAGGGGCTGGCACACGACCTGGAGGTGTGGCGCACCACCCAAAGGGGCGGGGCATGTATACTGGGGGCATGGCGCCCATTCTGGGGGCACGGCACTCATTCTGGGGGCGTGGCGCGCAGCCTGCAGGGGCGTGGTGCCCAGCGCAGGGGGCGGCAGCCGCAATGGGAAACCCCCCCCCCCGGGATTGCGCCAATGGGGGCAGTGTGCTCCTATCACACCCCACCTTCCTCCGCCCCTGATTGGAGCTAATAACATCTTACTCTGAACATCAGATTTCTCCTCCAAATTGTTTCTTCTGTGCAAAGTCCAGCAACTCTAGAGAAGGCAATCTTTCATGTGGAGGGGCACAAGTGTTGTTGGGCTAAGTAAAAGAAAACAACAACAGCACCATACATTTGCCTATGAATCCATACAATTTGACTGCTAGATCCATGTCTGAAAGAAATGGATACAGCGTTCCAGTGCTCAACACATAGTCCCGGAGTAGGGCCAAAGGGAGCCTTTCTTGCTGAGGCCTTGGGCATCAAGGAAAGGAAAGGACCTATTCAAAAATACCCCTGGGCAGTGGCGGAGCTTCATGCTCCAGCACCAGGGGGACGGAGAGCAGGTGGGGCTGGCACACACCCCAGGGGCATGGCGCGTCGCCCTCAGGGGTGTGGCACACGTCCTGGGGGGCATCCGCAAAGCCACCCCACTGGGATCGCGCTGCCAGGGGCGGTGCGCTCCCCCCGCACTCCTCTTCCTCCGCCAGTGCCCCTGGGAGTACTGTCCAAATCCTATTAAGATTAGCTAATACATCACTGGAAAGTACTGGAAATACTGTTAAATTGGTACTAAAACAGGCTCAAACGGGTGCCATTTACACTGCTGCTCTCCAGGCACAAATCATGCAAGCCACAATCCACAAGCAAGCAACTTTTTGATATGGGTTATTTATCACTTTCTACTTTCTGCGCTTTCCGCACCTTTAGTAATGAGCTGCCAGTGAAAATACTGATGACATGCAATGTACTAAAATCCGGCCTGCTTATTTTATCAGCTACTTTTTATTAGTTTTGTTTGAACCAGGAAAGAAGATGGTGACATGTATGGGTTTGGCCGGCAGCCATTAGAAGTGTATGCTCGTCAGAGATTTGGCTCTTACTGCACAAAAGTTGAATCATAGGATCAGGGTCAGTTTATACATTCAGCAGAATCTGTTGATAATGCCTTCCTTGATAGGGCTGGAAGAAGGTGTTTAGCTGCCTGAGGCAAATGGCACCTTTTGCAACCCAGCCAACTCAAACCACAGAAGCCAACCATGCTGATGGTTGAATCTTGCTTTAACTGTGACTGCTTCTGCCACATCTGAGGATAAGAGACTAGCTTAGGGAGCACAACACCGGATTTCCACCACCTCTTACTCCCTTGACATTTGCCGCCTGAGGCAATGGTCGGGGCACCTCAGTTCCCTAGACTGTCCCATTTCAGTTGGGGAGAACGTCATGTTTGAATGCTCTCTCATTAAAATAAGCAAAGCAACTGTCTCCATACCCATAGGGGGGGGGGAAGCGTGTTACAGGGAAGGCTGGGTTGAGGCGGCCTTTTTGACATGAAAGAAGTTTTTTAGATGGAGTAGTTGGCTGCTGCTCTTACCTGTGTTCTTTCCTACACGCCTAATTCTCAAAACTGTAGCTTGTCCCATTTCTGGCATGACCTATTTCCTGAAGCAATATGTACAAAAACCCTGCAACTTACATCAAATTCTGATTTCACTAGAATATCATGTCTCAGATTCAAATGGTTAAAAGTCCATGGCCACACTTTGGGGCCAATGAGAGGAAGAATATGAAAAGCTCACCCTGCTTTTTTTTTTTAAAGTATCCTGGGAGCAAAAACAGAAAAGGTGGAACGTAGGTGTCGTGTAAGATTATTTTCCTGCCTCATACTTTTTCTGTGGCCTTCACCACCCACTTCAATGAACTCAATTGAAGGATGTCCACCTTTCCTTTCTGGGGTGTGCGGTTCAATCTGTTCACTGTAGATTGGGGAGCAATTTGTGTTCTCCATCCATGTAGAGAGCTGCAGCACATTTATCAGCTCATTATGTGCCACCAAGCAGAGTGACACCCAAAGGCCTCTATGAGGTGGCCATAAAATGTGAAATATCCCTTGGAATTCTTTGTGTTTAATTTTCATTGTACCTCTCTGCCTCACTCACTTCTGAACATTTTCAATCTGTGCCACGGAGATCCCTTTTCCAAACACAGCTATACAGATGATATTAATAACAGGATGTTTTCTGCTCTGCTGCTTCTAGAGGATTTCCAGAAGCTGCGTATTGCTGTGCAGTTAGTTACAGTCATTGAAGCTACAGTGAACTGGTGATAGCACCAGACTCTTTGTAGATTTTGGGAAATACAGAGAATTCAGCTATTTATTGGTAGCATTTGATTTCCCAGAGGTGTGGGTATCAGCAAATATACAGATTTGAACTATACATATGGCACCGTGGAAACTCAAGTGGCCACATAGATGCATTGTGCCTGTGTAGCCAACAAAAGCATTCAATAGTAGGAAATATAAATCAGCCACCTGGTATACATCAACCTCTCTCAGTTTTTCACACATCTCCGCTTGAATCCTAAAGGTCCAATCACTGCATTTTGATTGTTGGGGGAAGGAGCTGTTAACCATCAGGAAATGATCTGAGTCCCCAGGACAGTCACTTAGACCCTCTTACAGCCCCTGTTCTAAGTCCTCTTATTATTGGACATAGTTTACAAGTGGTTCACTATAATCCCTTTAAAATTAGTTTTGCAAATGGGGGGCTGGTTTCTAAAGTTAACCAGATTGTTGCACAAACAAAATTTTGTTTGTGCGGATAGAAAAATATGGTGCCCTGGAAACAGCAAAAATAGACCAGAATGGAAGCAGGTAAGGCCTGTTGCTCAACGAGCTAGTGAGCAAAATATCAAAAGAGATAGCAAATGATACTCCTCTGCATCAGATGAAATGGGCTCTAGTCTATGAAAGCTTGTGCCACAATAATGAGACAAGCCTATGCTTGGCTACTCAGATGTAAGCCATGAGGGAAGCTTATAACATTTGGGCCTTTTTGATTTAGATGAAAGATAAGTAAGAGATGACTTCAATTTCATAGAGGTGTATAAAATTATGCATGGCATGAAAGTAGGGGTTGTGGTTTTTCCCTCACTTCCCTCTCTTATAAAATTAGAACTTAGGGACACTCAGTGAAACTGAACATTGGAATATTCAGGACTAGACAAAAGAAAGTACTTATTCATACTTAACTTATTCCATAGTTAATTAAACTATGGAATTAACTCCCACCAGAGTCAGTGATGGTCAATATCTTGGATGGCTTTAAAAGATGATTAAACAAATTCATGGAGGACAAGGCTATGAATTGCTGCTAATCCTGATGGCTATGTTTCCTTATTACAAGAGCAGAATCTGTTCTGGAACAGAATGCAATGCCTATCTCCACCCCACCACCACCACAAACCACAGATAACAGTCACACAACGAACCCTTCCTTTCTCAGGATGTCCTATATGTTTGTTTTGTTTGTATTTATTCATTTGTTCATTCATTTTTCCTGAGAAAATGTAATCAGAAGTTTGCTGGCTTCTCTAATTACCTTCATGTGAATTCAATTTCCAGTCGAATAACAGTTTTCCTTATGAGATGGGACTGAAGGGAGAAAGAAGAGGATCATTCAATTCTCTTCCTTTCACGGTTTCCAAAACTGTCCAACTAAATCTCCCCCCAGCCAACCACCCCCAGGGTGGTTTGGTAGGTTTTAAGGTTTTATGTAGCTGTGTTGTTGTTCCCTTTGACATTTCAATTAATGGTGCTCTGGATATTGATATCTGCTGACAGGATGTCCTGGGGCCACTGCTGGCACCATGGGGCGAAGGGGTAGGACTATAGACAGGAAGATGGACATGGGTGACCTCTGTGGTGCATTTTCCATTTGCATAGAGCACAAGGAGACCAGGCCAGAATTCATTTCTGGAGCACATTCTGTGAGGCACAGGCGGCCAATGCAGGGCCCTCCAGATGCTGTAATAAACTATAACTCCCAACTTTCCTGTTTATTGGCCATGCTGACTGAAGATGACAGGAATTGTAACCCACAATATCTGCAGGGCATCGTGTTGGCTTACCCCACTCTGTGGTGTACTTTCCATTTGCACAAGGAGCTAGCCAGACTGTCGTTATTTTGTGGGTGGGATTCCGCGGCAATTTCAAACTGCTATTGGATTTGGTGCTCTTGCACAACAAACCAGCTTTTTTAAAAAAGGAGTGTTTGTGGTAAGGAAAGTAAATGGGAATTTGCACTGGGACAGTTGCTTGACATAGTGTTGTATAACCTCCTGGCAAACAGTTCTGAACGAATATTCATTAAATGGCTGGCAACTTCCCTGAAGACTTTGTGCAAACAAATCAGGAATAATGTTCAGTAAACAGGTAGTCTGCAAGTGCCCCAGTTCTTGGAAAAGATCATTCGAGATATTTTAGTGCCTGAGATAGAAAATCCAAAAGGATGCCCTCATTTTTGGTCAACCAAAAGCTGTCAATTGACACTTAGAAGGCCTTAGTGTGAAGACAGAAGTCTCCCCCAGATTCACTTATCTAGAGATATCCATTGTCACAGCAGAAAGCACCTCAGGAAGCTCAGGCAGTAGTGTGGGCAGATCACCAACAGAATCCCAATCCTGCCACTCAGAACCTGAAAACTGCTGGACAGGGCACCTGATCAGGGAAAGGGACTCATAATAGACCAACATGACCCTGCCGCCTCATTTCCCTTTAAGTCTTCACTCTGAAACCTGGAAGACGAAGCTGGGATGAGATAACACACACAGCCAACTCATCCAGCCAGATTCTGATTTTATTAACCAGTTCAGCTTCAGGGAGTTGTAAGCATAACTAGGAGAAGGAATAGTCCCAGATGCTTGGTCTTTGTCCTTTAATGTCACATCAGACCTCTGCCCCCAAATATCCCTTTGCCCATTTGTGTCTGAATGGCGGCAACCAACCCAGCCCCACAGCTCCCTGTCCTTTGAAAACCTCTCTCAGAACTCAGACAGCCAATACAAAGCAGATAAGATTACAATATAAAAGCTCCCACAACACTAAACAAAACTCAGTCCAGGATTAGAGTCAAATGCAATGATAGCACTGGAGTAACCAAAAACTCACACAAAACACAGACCTGCCAGTTTCCCACTCAGTCCCCTCCCTGCACTCTTACTATAGTTCAGGTAAACAAAGAGTAAGATATAAACATGAAAGTAACATGAAAGTAGCAAACATTTAAATAACATAAAAATAATGTCAGATTGTGATCAACTGCTTAATCAACTGAAGGCCTTGGCAAACAGAAAGCTAACTGAACCATGGAAAGGAAAACCCAAGAAGCCCAATAGATTTCTCCAAAGAGACTATTGCATAATGTAGGATTTGTTGCAAGGCCCTAGTCTGTGCCCTGACAGATTCTGCTTCAGAAAGGGTGGGGCATGGAGCAAAATATTCCCAGGTCATCTGACAGGTTAATGTGAGAGAAATTGTTACTCCTACATGCACATGTCCAGGGCAAAACCCAACCACAGTTAATCTTGACAAGTTAATCCCATTGAAATCAATGGATGTGGTTTGTTCTGGCTAGGCCCCATTTCCACTGCTTTCCATTGGATAAACTTTTGCCTGGTCACTCCTGCCCACATTCCCTACTGACTTTGACAATTATGCTCAAAAAATTGCCTGTAGTAGGTGTTCATTTGGTTGTTGTAGTGAATGCAATTCCAGCTGTGTGGGGAGTCAAATCAGTTGAATGAATACCAGATATGTGACACAAAGCCTCCATTAGAAATGGAGCTGGCAATTTTAGACTGAGGCTTGTTTTGTCTGAGACCTGTGAGGTTTGCTTTTCCTCCTTGGCTTGAATGTATCTACCGGTATGTAGGTTGTTTTTGGTTGGTTGGTTGGTTGGTTGGTTGGTTGGTTGGTTGTAAGTTGCTTTGGGTTGCCCTGGACAAGATAAAGTGACTAACAAATTTAATAAAGAAATAAGAAATAAGAAAGCTGCCTTAGGCTGAATCGGACAATTGGTCCATCTAGCTCAGCACTGTCTACAGCTCAGATGGCTAATATGTGGCCCTCAAGATGCTGTTGAACTACAAATACCATTCCTGACCATTGACCATCCTCGCTGGGGCAGATGTTGCTGAGGTCCAGCAACATTTGGAAGTCTACAAGTTAATCAGCTTCCCAGGATTTCAGGCAGGGAATGGAGATTGAACCTGCATGAAAAGCAGCTGTTCAGCCACTGAGCTGTACACTGATATTCACACTCCTGAAATCTTGGGCTCCATATTACAGTGTCAGCTTGCATGTTCAGAGTTTCTTGTTTCAAGCATAACTTTCTCATTTTGCTGGTCCTGTTTTGATTCTGAGCATAATGCAGAGGTTAAGGGAGATCAGAACAGGGTGGCACCATATTTTATCAGGCTCTAAACCGTAATACTTTCCTTTGCGTATTCTGTTTCATATTCGCACGCCTATAAAAACTGCCACATCCGGGTGAAAGCATTTCTCCAGTGAACCAGATTGCGTTTATGAACTGGAAAAGGCATTCTTTCTCCCTCTCTGTAGGGGGAATAATGTTAACAAGTTGCTTGCGGTTTTCTCCTTCCAGGTTGGCTGATCAAGTCCCTCTCAACGCTGCAGGGGTTCTGCAGCAATTTATGAACATTTCATACCTCAGGAAAAAAATATCACAATCAGGAAACGTCAGGGGTTCAGCTCCCCCTTCGCCTCAGCTCCATACCCCCATGTAGTCTGTAGCTATGAATGTCTTGTTAGCGGTCTTCTGATACTTTTCCTTTGCCAGTGAAGCCAAATGAATCTCTTGTAATGTTGCCTCTCAGCTTGGCTCTCTTGAAATTTACGCATTTTAAAATGCTTCGGAAACAAAGAAAGGAGAAAGCAAACCAATAAACAGAACATAAAAGCTGTCTAATGTTGTGCATAATAGCGCAAGATGGAAACAGACTTTCATTGATTTTTCTTGACATTTCACTAATTAAATTAGAAACTTCTTAAAGAAGAGTCCATGTTTTTTTCTTCTTCATCCAATTAAAGGACTCTAATGAGCATAACAAAGTAACTCTTGTCTATAGCTGGCTGAGTTTGCATGGCAGAAAAATACCATGAAAAGAATGAGTCCTGTGTGGACATTCCAAGAAAAATCATCTGAGGAAGGTTGGAATGATGTCTTTTCAATCCCTCTTTGGAGGATTGTTTGAGCTAAGGCAAGACATAAAGATGTTTCTAGAACAATATGACATGGACAGTGCTGATGGTACCAGGATATACTTGTTGTCTGATGACCCACAAGTGCAAGCTTATCTTGTCGTATTATCTTGCCATACAACCATAGGGTTAATGTGATGTTTGAACATTGATATTCTTTCCCACCAGTCTGTCTACAAAGTATTGAAATGTTTCTGTTTCTTTTTTTATTTCTTCCAAGCATATGGTCACTTAGTTTCATGCCTTATTTCCAGACTTCCAAGCTGCTGCGGACAATAGATAAGTCATCCAAAGCATGCCCATCTGTGCCCAAATCAGGGTGTAGTCTGGTATTATGTTGCTCTCCCCACATTATGTGACCTTATGACTTCATGACTTTGCCTACTCCCACCAATGGAAGCAGAGGGCGTGAAGCAGGGGTGAGATAACTTGTAGCCTGATGATGCCTCACTTGGCATTACAGGGAAGAGGAGGACTGCCATCTATGACTGCAGCTCAGTGTCTTCCAAGGCATCTAGCTTTGCCCTCAAATTTAGGTCCTTGAGGCTTCCAAGGTAGCATTTTCAGAACTGATATATCTTCCACTTGTTAGGTTCAACTCAACAGGAAATGTTACAGAGTCTAGATTAGCAAAGCGGTGTTGGGGTAACTGGTACAGCTGTAGTAATTGCTGGAACCATGGGGGGACAAAAGGAATATGTGGGCTGCAGTTGAATTATTGTGGAACCCAACTGCTATTTGTAAAATAAAGGTGTCTGTACAGGTCATTTTTAACTGACATATTGGGGAAGACCAAGCAACACTGAGGAAGATAGATCTACCAATTTATTATAAAGAGAAGTAGCAGAGTTGCATATCCATAAGTCGTACACCCCTCCGATTAACACATTCTGAGCCAGCTATGGAGGGGTGACAGTCACCATCACACAATCCATCCTAGTGACATCTCACTGGCCCTGCCCACTGTTGGACATTGGCCTATCCAGTATGATAGTTCCAGTGCTCTTAAATCCTGCATTTCTGTCACTGAAAAGAAGATGAAGAATATTTTCAAGGCTTATATTTGGCAATTCAAGTGCTATTAAAAATATCAGCAGCAAATGTCCATTTGCAAATTACTATTGCTGAAGTCGAACCATCTGGTATCCTTATTTTCTTACCTAAACAATACCAGGGTCCATGAACAAATCACAGCTTGCATCAAGAATGCTGCAAAGATTCATAAATAACTAATTTCATTAATTTAATTTATTTCTTTAAAAATGTCATCTTTATTTTAATCATTTCTATGCTGCCTTTCTATACCAAAGCATAAAACATGATCAAATAATCTCTATTGTCATAGAAAAGTGAAAGATAAAATTGAAAATTAGCAACACGGCAAGTAAATTTCATTTCTTTTTATTCATAAAAGCAGGAAAAAGGCAGAGCAAATAAAGAATATTTTTGATAGCAAGGTTTAACATTTCTTAAATAGAAATTGGCTTCAATAACTGAGCTAACAGACTGATCCAAAGGAAACAATTAGAATGACATGTGGATAGAGCATTAGAAACATTGTATTAAATTGTATGTCCAGAATCCTATAATTTCTGCATCACCCAGTTCTTCTACATAGCAACAATGAAAAAATGGAAGAAAAGGCATCTCTGCATTTACACTAAGTACTACACCTGTTGTAGCCTCTTAAAGAGTATGCAGATCTGCTTGCCCTAACCAGGAGATTAAAGTGAACTGCTAAATATGTGGCTACCTGTCCTGTAAGCCCTTGGTAATTAGGGTCATTGAGCACGTGGTTGGCTCCAGGTAGCACACCAGTTTAAAGTTAACACACAGGAAGAAATGACATAATGTGGCCGATTCATAAGGATACAATGAGGTGAAAAGAAGTGTCTTTCCTTGACATAAGAGTGAACCTTGAACCACTAAATTGGGTGAGTTGGCCCAGGGCAAAAGGTGAAGCTAAGCCACTTGGGGCCCATATTGTTTGGGAAATTAACTAATTAGGAACTTACAGGCATGACGTCAAAGTCGTTTCTAGTTCCACAGCTAGTTTCGCAGTAGCTAAGTTAGTGGAGGATCAGAGGGCCAGAAAGGTCAACTATTCCATGACAGTTATTCTGGTCTCTTCTCCCTCTTTCTCCCTTCCATGATCCTCAGGATGCCCACAGAAATTAAGTAGACCACAGAACTATTTTATTTATTTTATTTCTTGTTCATTGTAATTCACAACAAAAAGGGGACACTTCCACTGTGTAATTATCAATTATGTGAGAGGAAGTTCAATAATAATCAAAACCACTGACATCTCCTTAACTCTACAAACCATAGCATTATTCCCATACTGAATTAATGGAGTCATTAATTGGCTTCATGTGACCACCAAAGGAAGCTGAGATAAACTCAGATTTTGCTTTTGGCTCCACAGGAATACTTCAGAAAGCAATCAACTGTATTGCATCAGAGATTCAGTTTTTGTGAATGATTGTAGGAGTGAGCTTAAAGAGCAAGAGGTAACAGAATTCCCCTGTGGATCATAACTACATACTGCTAGGACTTTTGGATGTGTGAATTCCAGAATTTCTTGTCACCCATCCCTATCAGTTTACATCAACCCTACTGCAAACTATTGACTTAGGTTTGTCCAGCCAACCATTAGATTCTCCATAGCATCTTCCCCCAACCTGGTGCCTTCCAGATGTTGTTGAACTATCACTTCCATCGCCCCTTGCTGTGCTTACTGGGGTTGCTGCTGTTGCTGTTGCTGATGATTTATTTAGCTATTTCAGCATACTGATAACACTGAGCTCCAAATCTCCAGCTGACTCCTTCCAGCTTCATACAGGCATTAAATAATTTAGAGTGTGGTAGTATTTGCAGCACACAAAAAATGTGTGTTATATCAAAGCATCCATCACATCCTCACTGTGCTTTGTAAGGTGAAGCAAAAGGATGGGGAGGGGGGAGTAGGAGAGGAAAACACCAATATTTCTCTCAGTTCACACACACACTTCCTTGTTGTTTGGGTGGATGAAGGTCCAACTTCTGAAAGGCTCATCTGTTTGTTGCCTTTCATATGTGTTTGCAGCTCAGTCTCAGATTAGTGTCACTTTCCATCAGTTCTTAAGCCATTGCTGGGGAAGATATGTACACTAGCAGAGGGATCACACACATCATATCAGGTCATGCACTCACTGAAGTCAAGGGAAACTGCCTTATTGCACCAAATCTGACTATTTGTTCATCCAGTAGCAGTTAATACTCTGATCTATCACAGGAAGCCTCACACAGATACATTTTCCATCACAACAGCCCCCCATTCTCCTCCCACCTCCCATGTGCTGTTCCAGGGATTTTCCTGACCTAACCCCCCCCCAAAAAAAAAATTGGGAGCACAAGGGAAGGAGATGGGGATAGCCCCACTGCATAAGCAGGAGTCCTTGTGCATGGCTGCTACTGATGGGACTCTCATTCATTGAATTCTGCCCTCTCTTTGTGAAGCATGTTCTTTACTAGATGTATATTATGATAGCCCTGTCCTGTCTCTCCTTTCCCCCAAATCCCTCTCCCACCTCCAAAAAAGCTCTAATCCAAATAGATGACTTGTTGAAGGCAGGAGCTAAAGCCTTCTGGAAGAACATCATTTTGTTTCCATCAGAGCTCAACTATTACATTTCTCTTACAGTTGAGTATCATAGAATCATAGAATCATAGACTTGGAAGAGACCACAAGGGCCATCCAGTCCAACCCCCTGCCAAGCAGGAAACACCATCAAAGCATTCCTGACAGATGGCTGTCAAGCCTCTGCTTAAAGACCTCCAAAGAAGGGGACTCCACCACACTCCTTGGTAGCAAATTCCACTGTCGAACAGCTCTTACTGTCAGGAAGTTCTTGACAGTAACAACAAGCAAAGTCTGCAGAGCCCTCAGTGAATTTGCTGTCTCCTAGGGATGGGGGAGAATTTTGATTCAGCTTGCATTAAAAGGTGAACCGACTTAATTCACACTTTCTGAAACAAGATGCAAACCAAAACACAACCATTCTTTGAAGTTCACACTTCTCTGAATTTTGCAATGCAGTTCTTCAGCCATGCAATGCATTTACTAGGGTAAAGTATGCATGGAGATGCAAACATTAGTATCTTGCAAGAAGATGCACAAGAGGCAGAATTGTGCATATTGGAAGAAATTCAAATTATTTTCATGAGAACTTTTTTTTAATCGCCATCTGATGCAGAAATGTGGAAGAACTGAACTTACAATCAGAAAAATGAGAAATCAGAATTGGCAGATTTGCCCATCCCTCTCTCTCCATCAAAAAAAAAGACAGACAAGAGGATTTGCAGATTTTTTCAGTCCTAAGGCCTGATCATGCTTGAGCTCCCCCTTCCAAAAAGGCACTGAGGCTGCAGAGAAGCAATCTGGCTTGCCTCTCCCCTTGTATCCCTCTTCCCTCCAAGCCATTGCACTGCAAAAGGTAACGTGGTACAAGGGACATCTCCAGGCAAACCCTTTTACTGTATATCAATTTCTGTTTTTCTGCTGGGCATTCTTCAGACAGATTTCAAAAGGCTGTGTTGCTAATGAAAAACACACCGGCTCTTGAAATTAAGTTAACTCCTTTTATAAAACTTTAAAAAGAGAGAGAGAGAAGCAGAAGATGAAGAAAAAGAAAGGGGAAATATCCCCCTTTGATTTCATTGGGGCAGATATTAGAACCACATTGTTCATCAAGATCCATTCTGCCTCACGAGTAAATATACAGTAGTTATTGCAGGCAAGGAGGGTTTTTTTTAATATCCTGCACCTCATTATTGGCCAGCTAGAGTAAAAATCACTGAGAGCGCTGTGTGGAGGACAGATAGCAGCTCAAATAATACTTTTATTTTTAACCACAAAAGTATAGATACAGAGTGACTGGCACAGTTGGGTTAGGAATGGGGAAATGATGGGCCGGTGTGCTCCTCCACCCTCATGACGTAGGATTCTCAGACCTTTCAGAATGACAGAGGTTCACCAGTCTTGGTTGACAGCATAAGACTAAATAGGCACCACCACACTTATGCAAACCAAAATGTATTGTATTTTCATCAATGCTGGCATTCTCATGAAGCAGCCTGAAGCAGTCAGTATCCCATGCCCTAGGATGGGATTAAATAAAAACTTTTTTTAAAAAAATCTGATCATCTGTTAAAGACAGAATGCCTTGAGTTCTCAAGGGCAACCTAGAACATACCTTCTTGGGAATTTCACGAAGGCACTCAACCTCAGGAATATACAAGGCACAAATGCAAGCTATTTCTCCTCTCACAAAGGAGTTCCTCCTCCATATGAATCTTGTCATAAGTGATTCATCTTGCCAAGTGATGAATCTTGTCAAAACCTGATCCTAGGGATGAATTGCTTTCAGTAGATGCACTCAGTGAAACTCATGTATCTTATTATACAATTTGTGCAAGTCCTAAACACAGTTTTTGGAAGTGTAGCCAAATGATTTTAGCAGAACATAATCTCAAGTAGATGTGCTTAAGACAGCAGCCTTTTCACTCACCCTTGTTTCCAATCAGCTCACATGCCTTGTGTAACTCATGCCACTGATTACATTACATTCTAATTAGGTCCAGCAACTTTTTAGGAACATTTCAACTCTGTACTTTCAAAGATTTGAAGAGGGTCATTGAACAATACAACACAACATCTATAACTCAAGAGGCGTCAATGTCGCAGCTAAACCATGTTGATGGTGTTGGGGAAAATTAGATGCCGTTGAGGCATGAGTCTCATTATGTATCCACTTATTTGTTTTACAGGCTCCACCACCAGTCCATGAGCCAAGAGACACAGGAAAACAAATGTCATGTATATGCAGTATTTTTTTTATAAAAATAAAAAAAGATTGTGGGGGCGCAAGGCTGAGCATTGGAGGCATTCTGTTCACAAGCCACTTCATACTTTGGATCTGACCCAGAGTGCTGAATTAGTCAGTGTTTGGGAAAAACTTGTTTTCCACAACCAAAACCAAATAAAGGAGAGAGAGAAAAAAACTCCTCACCTTAAGGACAGAAAGTTTATAATGGTGGCTTTTATTCCCCTTCTTTGCTGATATCCGCAGGCGGCTTGGAAGGAGCAATGGAGCGATCTCAATGGTAAACAACATCAGACAAGTTTCTTCCCTACTTTGGGTAATGAGTTGTTTTCATCAAAGCTTGGCTTGTTTGATGAGACTAATGGTGAGTCCAAGCCCAGGAGGCTTTCTTCCTTTACAATGTGTTTCAAGAGTTTCCAGGAGTGTAACAATATAAGGAAAGTGCCCAGCACATGCTCTGCTTGCTGTCATATGTATTACATGCTGTTTCTCCCTGCCCTGCTCAGCTACTGGAAGGTGACTTTGGGAACTTTGTCACTGAGCTGTTGTTCTGTAGAGATGTTAAGACCTTGTGAATTCACTAGCTGGCTTTTATTGGAGGAGGAGGAGGAGGAGGAGGAGGAGGAGGAGGAGGAGGAGGAGGAGGAGGAGGAGATGGAGGTGAACTGAGGACACTTACACACAGTTTACCCTGAGTTCCTCAAAGCAATTGCCTTTCATGGATAAGGTCTTACACTGTTTACAATGGATGTGTCTTGTAGTACAAAGCTGCAGGGAGGGCCATAGCACAGTGGCAGAGTGTTTGCCTTGCAAAGCAGAAGGTCCTAGGTTCAATCCCCAGCATCTCCAAGTGAAGTTGGGAGACGGAGAGACTAAGATCTTGAAGAACTACTGCTATTCAGTATAGACTAAGCTAGATAGCCCAATGGTCTGACTCAGTATAAGGCAGGTTCCTACATTCCTATGTTCCCGATTTCAATTTGCTACTGTGCTACCTCACTTGGATTGGAGTGGTGGAAATGCCAAGTTCTAGATTCCTTGAGATAATGCCCATCAAGTCCAGGAGAAGGACTTGTAGCAGTTCAGGGCCTGAATTAAACTAATCTCAGACATATGTTCCTAGAGATCTAAGCTTAATACTGTCTACTACCTAGACTTCATGGTTTTGGGAAGAAGACTAGCCATGATAGCTGTGTTCTACCTCTACCAACACGCCTCTGAATGCTTCCTACACTTTGGTTGCTCTTCTTTGAAGTTTGGAAATTTAAACCTAGGCTTTATGTGGTTGTAGTGGAGATTAGTCACCTTCACCTGTGCTTACCTCTCAGGTAAAAGAGATACTCTCTGCTATGGTTCTCCCATTAAAGGAGGCACTGCACCTGATGAGGAGAAAGGGGCAAGGGGGCCTTGGGTATTAAAAAACAGGTGTTTTTTTTGAATTCTTATATTGTGGGGCACAACCGAGCTGGCCTCTATAGTCGTCTCTCTATCTCTCTTGCAAAAGTTTGCTCAACCTGTTGTGAAGGACATCCTCCTGATGTAGCTTTCTCAATTTACAGTTCTTGAATTCTGCAACAGTATAACTCCTTGTGTCCTACTCCTCGTAATTATGATTCCCCCCCCCCCCCAGCATTTATTGAGGGTGGGGTGTTCAGCAAGTCTTCTTTCCCTCTCTAGAAAAAGAAAGAAAGTAGGCTTAGCCTACTTTCAAAGTGAATTTATCATTCCATTCCCCCCTTCTATCACTTCCACACCCACTATCCCCTGCAGGATAAATCTGCAGAGTCAAAACAGTGAACATGTTGTATTTGTTACTGGCAAAATTTGGCATTGTTTAACCATGCTGTAAGCTCTTTTTTCTCTTTTGCTCCCTCTTTACCTCTTGCCTTCCCTCACTCTTCCCCGTCCCTTTGGAAAACAAAGCTTTTGGGCCACAAGGAACGCTGGAGGGGATAGGGCATGACCTGTGTGAGGACGCTTTATGAAGCCAATGCTCAGGATGTGGGGCTGCCTTTACTCCATGATTGAAGTTTTTTTTTTTTTTTTATAAAGTTCGAAAGGTTAGAAAGAGCCCAGCAGAGAAAGCGACTGAATGAAAGACGGGCAGAAAGGAAGGAAGGGCGGAAGCTGAAGAGGAAGGGACACAGGAAAGACTCACCGTGCCTAATTCTCTTTTAGAGAGAGATACACATATATATACATAAAGACATCAATTGGGACATAGAGGAGCAGTGTCCTTAAGAAAACTCTTTCCTCTGAAATTAATTGGTAACATTCAGATCCGTTTATCTCATGTCATGATGTCAGGCCTCTCCCTCAGGGGACTCTGGATTCTCCTTGTGCATTCACTGTATTTAGCTCTGAGGGCAGCCGTTGACACCATGGGTAGGAAAGCTCTTTTGGATAAGCTGGTTTAAATGAAAACTCCGGCCAGTACTCACCTTAAGATCCACATTGATGCAGGTGGATACCCCCCCCCCATAAAGAGTTTCTAGACACCTAAATCTGTTGTAACAAAACCAACAAAAAGCCTTATGATACCTTAAAAACTAAAGCTGCATCCACACTATAAATTTAAAGCACTATTATAACACATTAACAGCTGTTGTTTCCCTGAAAGCATCCTGTGTGGTGTAATGGTTAAGAGTGGTAGACTCGTAATCTGGGGAACCGGGTTCGTGTCTCCACTCCTCCACATGCAGCTGCTGGGTGACCTTGGGCTAGTCACACTTCTTTGAAGTCTCTCAGCCCCACTCACCTCACAGAGTGTTTGTTGTGGGGGAGGAAGGGACAGGAGAATGTTAGCTGCTTTGAGACTCCTTCGGGTAGTGAAAAGCGGGATATCAAATCCAAACTCTTCTTCTTCTTCTTCTTTGAAGTCTCTCAGCCCCACTCACCTCACAGAGTGTTTGTTGTGGGGGAGGAAGGGAAAGGAGAATTTTAGCCGCTTTGAGACTCCTTCGGGTAGTGAAAAGCGGGCTATCAAATCCAAACTCTTCTTCTTCCTGAACTGTAGTTAGTTAAGGGTGCTGAGAGTTGCTGCAAGAATCCCTATTCCCATCCTTTCCCCAGGGAACTCTGGGAATTGTAGCACTTTGAAGGTAATAGGGGGTCTCTTAACAATTGCCAGTGGCTTTAACAAGCTACAGTTCCCATGACTATTTCTGTGGGACTCCATGACTGTGAATAGGACTTGAGGCAGCTGTGGTCTGTTGAAGGATCCCCAATCAAACAAATTTACAGTGTGGTGCTAGACGTGTCTACTCAAAAGAACAATGGGGCTTGTTGTTGTTGTTGTTCAGTCGTTCAGTCGTGTCCGACTCTTCGTGATCCCATGGACCAGAGCACGCCAGGCACGCCTATCCTTCACTGCCTCCCGCAGTTTGGCCAAACTCATGTTAGTAGCTTCGAGAATACTGTCCAACCATCTCATCCTCTGTCGTCCCCTTCTCCTTGTGCCCTCAATCTTTCCCAACATCAGGGTCTTTTCCAGGGAGTCTTCTCTTCTCATGAGGTGGCCAAAGTACTGGAGCCTCAACTTCAGGATCTGTCCTTCTAGTGAGCACTCAGGGCCGATTTCCTTGAGAATGGATAGGTTTGATCTTCTTGCAGTCCATGGGACTCTCAAGAGTCTCCTCCAGCACCATAATTCAAAAGCATCAATTCTTCGGCGATCAGCCTTCTTGATGGTCCAGCTCTCACTTCCGTACATTACTACTGGAAAAACCATAGCTTTAACTATACGGACCTTTGTCGGCAAGGTGATGTCTTTGCTTTTTAAGATGCTGTCTAGGTTTGTCATTGCTTTTCTCCCAAGAAGCAGGCGTCTTCTAATTTCGTGACTGCTGTCACCATCTGCAGTGATCATGGAACCCAAGAAAGTGAAATCTCTCACTGCCTCCATTTCTTCCCCTTCTATTTGCCAGGAGGTGATGGGACCAGTGGCCATGATCTTAGTTTTTTTGATGTTGAGCTTCAGACCATATTTTGCGCTTTCCTCTTTCACCCTCATTAAAAGGTTCTTCAATTCCTCCTCACTTTCTGCCATCAAGGTTGTATCATCAACATATCTGAGGTTGTTGATATTTTTTCCGGCAATCTTAATTCCGGTTTGGGAATCATCCAGCCCAGCCTTTCGCATGATGAATTCTGCATATAAGTTAAATAAGCAGAATGGGGCTTACTCCCTGGTAAATGTGTGTACGTTTGCAGTGTTATTGTGGCATAACCCACCTACACACTCCAAAATAAAACATGTTTCAAAACCTTTTATTTATTTATTTTAAAACAATTATGCCCCACTTTTCACCACATCTGGGTCTCAAAGCAACTTACAAAAAAGTAAAAACAGTGGTGGCAGAATATAGTCACCATGGATAGTAACCATTGGAAGCCTTTGTGGAGAACTAGCCTCATGCCAGGTAGGGGTTAAATGTTCTGACAGTTAGAACCCTCAGGGGCGGGCTTAGCCTGGGTATAAAACACCCCTCCCAGTGGGCAGTAAGGCAGTTGAAGTGTGGGCAGGAGGAGTTAGTTGGAGTTAAGTGCGGGGAGTGGAAGTGTGAGTCAAGAGATAGAGCTGGGAGTTTAGAGTCTTAGGTGGATGTTAGCAGAGAGGATAAAGAGATTGTGAAACGCGTTGTTATTGATATCTAGTTAACTATTAGAGGTATTAGGCCGGTAACTTTTAGAGGTATTAGGCCGGTATAGGACAACTGTTATAAGCTTATTGAACAACCTTTTATTTATCAGCAACCACAAGCTTTGTACGCAATAAACATCTTTTTAGTTCACAATATCCTCGTCTGTGGTGAATGGAGTAAGCAGGATCCAGCTAGTAGTCTGAAGGGCTGCAGCTGGGGACTGTTTGTCGTTGGTGCAGCACTCATAGACCGTAAAACGTCCGGGGGTGGGCTGTACAGGGCGAAGGGCCCGCGACATTAAAGTGGTGGCAGCGGCGGGACGAAAGATAAACATTAAAGTGGTGGCAGCGTCGGGACGAAAGATTGTCATAAAGTGGTGGTCACATTGAGATCAAAGATCTAAAGTGTTGGCAAGAAGTGCCAAGGTACAAGAAGGATTTAAGGGTGACGCATTGTGTGAAGTGTGAGGCTTAAAGAGGATTTAAGCAAACTTCTGTGAGACTCTACAATCTAGTCAGGAAGGGGATCGCATACACCTGGAAAGGGAGAAGGGGAATTCAGAGAGGAATTACCTGGCCCTAGGGTGTGGTGTGATAGCGCCTAAGACTGTGAGATTGTGAGAGAGTTACAAAGATACTTTGCGTTTGAAACTATTTCAGGCAGAAAGGTTTATAGTGAGAGGTCGGAAAAGTACGCTGGATAAAGTGCACTGAGGTAACTTTAGGCGTGACTTTGGACCTAAGCTGTGGAAACTAAGCCTGGAGGAATAGTTTAACTGAAACATCCTTGATTTAAGTACAAATATAATACCACCAGATAACTAGAAAATGCCACCTAGAAAGACTAAAACAGCTCTTAGGGACTCACAAGTAGAAAGCTCTGAAGAAGAAAATGGGGTTTCCCAGATTGAGGAAACCAGTACTGAAACAGTTAACAAAAATCCTGCTGAGGGGACTAGTTTTAAAGCCTCAGAGGAATTCGAGAAATGGAAACTAGAACAAGAATATAAACTGAAGGAATTAGAAATGAGATTGCAAGCTGAGGAAAGAGAGAAAAAATTACAAGCTGAAGCAAAAGAGAGAGAATTAAAGTTACAAGCTGAGGCAAAAGAGAGAGAATTAAAGTTACAAGCTGAGGCAAAAGAGAGAGAATTAAAGTTACAAGCTGAGGCAAAAGAGAGAGAATTAAAGTTACAAGCTGAGGCGAAAGAAAGAGAACTACAAGAGAAAGAAATGAAACTAAAAGAAAAAGAAATGACCTTAGCTATTGAGAGAGAAAGAGAACGGGAGGAAAGAGAATATTTATTAGAAATGAAAAGACTTGAATTATCAGCTGTAGAAAATAGAAACAACAACAATAGTTCCACACAAAATCCTAGCAGGGTGGATTTAAAAAGATTCCCTGACTTCAAAGATAAAGACGATCCTGAAGCGTTTATCATTTCTTTTGAGAGGGCTTGCGAAGATTTTGAAGTAAAAGATGAGGAGAAAATGCAAATACTGAGAGCGCGTATTAGTGGAACATTAACAGAGATTTATTCTCAAATGCCATCTGATCAATCTAAAGATTTTGAAGCATTTAAACAGTTGGTTTATGTTAGATTCGGAATTACTGCAGAACAACTGAGACAAAAGTTTAGAACAATAAAAAAAGTGCGTGAGGAAACATTTGCTCAACTAGGAGCTAAAACTACAAATTATTTAAACAAGTGGCTAGAACAGGGGGGTGCTGATTCTGTGGCGAAAATAAAAGAGGTGTTCGCATTAGAACAATTTTATGACACGATTAATACCCATCTGAAGTATTTAATTAAAGAAAGACGACCTAAAACCATCCGGGAAGCTGCTAATCTGGCAGATGAAATAAATGAAATCCGAGAACACGCTTATGATGCCCCAAAATATAAGGACAAACAGTGGGAAACAAATAAGTTTAAGAGAACGCAACAGCCCACAAAGTTTACCACAGAAACTGCCAAGAAAATTTTTCCCGCCAATGCAAATGTTCCCCATAACACGCCTATGACAACGGGGGGGACTGAGGGAAAAGTAAATAAATATAGTGAGGGTAAAAGGCCTGAATTAATCTGTTGGCAATGTGGGAAAAAAGGCCATAGACAACTGGACTGTAGAACTGAAATCAGAACTAAGAGTGCAAATACTATCCCTCAGAAGCAGACATATTGTGTCCAAACTGTGGAGACAGAGCCAACTGCCAACATGGTTGCCACGGCAACCGAGGCCCAGTCTAGAGAACAGGCTGATGAGTTACCAGTGGCCCAAGTTGTGAGGTGCTATATAATTCAACAAGATGACATGCTATTACACAAAACAGGAGAAGAAATTTGGGTGAATGGTAAACCATATAAAGGCTTAAAAGACACAGGGTCTCAGATTAGTATTGTACATCCTGATTTGTTAAAGCCAGAAGACTTTATTAAAGGCAAAACAATCAGTTTAAAAGGAATATCAAAACAGCCAGAAATCTTGCCAGTCGCATTAGTTAATCTGACATGTAAACAATGGTCTGGAAAATGGCAAGTAGCAGTTTCACCAGAAATCCCAGCTCCAATGTTAATCGGGTGGGATCTCCTTGACCATGTACAGAGTGCATTTGTAATAACTAGGGCACAAAAACTGCGACAGTTACCTCAGGAGGAAAGGCCTGATACAATTGTTGAACTGACACAAGATACAAGTATAATGCCAGTTACAAATAGTCAAGCAGCTAGTTTTGCAGCCAAGCAGAAACTAGATACAGATTTACAGAAATATTTTCAAGCCACAGCCTTGAATACAGTATTAACCCCTGAAAGCCCGGAGCGGTTTATAGTCAACAATGGGTTGCTATACAGGGAGATTCTTTTAAAGCCTAATAGAGGGGGTAATGAGATCCACAGGCAACTGATAGTACCTACTGAATTCAGAACCAAGATAATACAACATGCACATGGCAGTATCTTTGGAGGTCACTTGGGAATCACCAGAACCAAACAAAGGGTGTCCCAAAATTTCTTTTGGCCTGGGATGGGCAAGCAAATAACGTTACGAAACCAAGAGACTGAAACAGTGGCTTCATCTCTAATAAGTTATATGTGTCGGCTAGGGTTTGCAGAACAAATCGTGACAGACCTTGGAGCCTCATTTACCTCTAAACTTATGCAGCGTTTGTGGGAGAGGTGTGGGATCAAACATATCACCAATACCCTTGACCACCCACAGACCAATGGCCTTGTAGCGCGAATTAATGTAGTTGACTACCTATTCAAATTGCAAAACACTCTCAAACGATCACTAGAACTGGCAGGAGAACAGTGCAAGGTTGCTCAACACAAACAGAAAGTTTGGTATGACAAAAAAGCACATGAGAGATCTTTTGAGCCAGGACAAGATATTTTATTAATCAGATCAGTAAACAGTGACAAGTTACAACTGACATGGGAAGGTCCTTGTAAGATCATTTCAAAAATGAATGATATAAACAATATAATTCAGCATGGTGAAGGGAGGCGGGTCATGCAGGAGAATATGATAAACCCAACCCAGTCACTAAACCATGAACCCAATCTAGACTACAGTAGTCACGTTGTTGAAAAAGCCTGTGATATTGGTAAAGGAGTGTCTACCTGCAATATGACCAGTGACCTATCTGTGAGATCAGTTAGAACAACTAGTCATAGTTACGATAAACCATTCATCAGTTGGAAAGATAGAAAGAAAGACGTACTGGAAGTTATAGCTGGCATGGGGGCCTATCGACTTTCTATGAAAGTGAAAGTGTTTCCTACACTAGAGATTGTGTGGTGGGAAGATGGGTACCCTGCTGCTCATGCAACACAAATAAATGTCCAAAATGAATGTAGTTACACAGCATTAACAGGGCTACCACGTCAAAGGCATACAAAAGTAATCTTAAAATTGCTCGAAGTGGGAACTAATAAATCACTACAGACCAAAGATGAACTGACAACAAGGGAGATTGCTATGAGCAATCTGCAATCAGAGCTTGTTAGCCTACTTTCATTAAGAGATCATGCTTGCCTAGAAAGCTTCAGCAAGCTGACTAAAACAGAAGATATCCACAAACTTCTGCAAATAGTTCCCAGTGCATTTAAAAGCCAGACAACCAGTTCTTATGCAGCTTATGATGACCTGGAGATGTGTGTACAAGTCTGCGAGCTTAAACATTTAACGGAGATCCTGAAGGAGGGAGAGGTTGAACTAAGAGAGCTTTTGACCCTGAGAAACAAGGACTCTACCCAGCTTGGGATCCACAATCGTTACAGACGCCTCGAGTGCAGAGATCGGAATGGGACGGTGTCATCTGGCCGAGGAAGACAGCTTTCATCCCATCACGTTTGGCAGAGAAAAGACTGGTGCCCCGAGAAAGATACTTCTTGCGACGGTTAAGGACGTTAAGGAGCGTGAAAGGAACCTAAACATCATCGCAGACGCCTTATAATGAAGACCCAAAGACAAAGGTTAATGGACAGTTACGGTTTTTCTTGCAATAAAAACCTAATGCTGCATGAACTATTGTATATAATGTTCACAACTATATGTACTTTTACTGAAGATGTAACTGTTTATGCTATAGTTAGGTAATATAGGTAAGAGTTATAAAATGTATTGTTTATGTTAATGTTTAAAAATGTTGTTTGTATCAGAGGGATACTTTGGCTAGTAACTCCTCTGATACAAACCTAAAAAGGAGGGAGGTATGTGGAGAACTAGCCTCATGCCAGGTAGGGGTTAAATGTTCTGACAGTTAGAACCCTCAGGGGCGGGCTTAGCCTGGGTATAAAACACCCCTCCCAGTGGGCAGTAAGGCAGTTGAAGTGTGGGCAGGAGGAGTTAGTTGGAGTTAAGTGCGGGGAGTGGAAGTGTGAGTCAAGAGATAGAGCTGGGAGTTTAGAGTCTTAGGTGGATGTTAGCAGAGAGGATAAAGAGATTGTGAAACGCGTTGTTATTGATATCTAGTTAACTATTAGAGGTATTAGGCCGGTAACTTTTAGAGGTATTAGGCCGGTATAGGACAACTGTTATAAGCTTATTGAACAACCTTTTATTTATCAGCAACCACAAGCTTTGTACGCAATAAACATCTTTTTAGTTCACAATATCCTCGTCTGTGGTGAATGGAGTAAGCAGGATCCAGCTAGTAGTCTGAAGGGCTGCAGCTGGGGACTGTTTGTCGTTGGTGCAGCACTCATAGACCGTAAAACGTCCGGGGGTGGGCTGTACAGGGCGAAGGGCCCGCGACAGCCTTATCCTCCATGAATTTGTCTAATCCTCTTTTGAAACCATTCAAGTTGGTGGCCATGAGGGACTGAGTTCCATAGTTCAACTTCGTGCTTTGTAAAGAAATACTTTTTGCCTGTGCTGAATCTTTTAACGTTCAGTTTTGTTGACAGTTGACATTGTCAGTCTTCAAGTACTGTGAAAGGAAGTGATGAGAAATCAAATACCGGACATGTGTGTGTGCTCAGAACCAGCCTTCAAAAATCACAGAATCTCTTAGTGGGGGGAACCAATCTGGTATATGTCTTCATTATGACAGACCTGTGCAGGAATTGTAACTCAAGTAGGGGTTGTCCATTTGGTTAGAGAATTTGGTTAGGGTTTAGATGTCCGCCACAGACAAACAGCATGTTCCTGATTTGGGGCATGGTTGGCATGAGCCAGTGTGGTGTAATGGTTAGAGTGCTGGACTAGAACCTGGGAGGGAAAGGCTCAAATCCCCACTCAGCCATGAACCTTGCTGGGTGACCTAGGGCCAGTCACCATCTCTTAGCTTAGAGGATGTTGTGAGAATGAAATGGGAAGGAGAACCATGTACTTTGAGATCCTTGGAAGGTAAAGGTGGTATATAAAGGTAATAAATAATAACAATAATGAATGGCCACCCATGTGAATGGGTCAGATGCACAGACCACTATGCAATGCACAGACCACTCTCCAGCAAAGTCGTGTGAAAGAAGACTTATATGAATGTTACAGGTAGGTAGCCGTGTTGGTCTGCCATAGTCAAAACAAAATAAAAAATAAAAAAAATCCTTCCAGTAGCACCTTAGAGAACAAACTTAGTTGGTCTCTAAGGTGCTACTGGAAGGATTTTTTTTATTTTTTATTTTATATGAATGTGATAGCTGGAAGACACCTCTGTTCTGCCTATTGCACCTCTGTCAAAAAGGCACAGAACCACAGCAAAATCAAATATAGCAAAGGTAGGGATTTCCTAAGTGACGCGGGTGGTGCTGTGGTCTAAACCACTGAGCCTCTTGAGCTTGCTGATCAGAAGGTCGGCGGTTCGAATCCCCACGATGGGGTGAGCTCCCATTGTCAGTTCCTGCTCCTGCCAACCTAGCAGTTCGAAAGCACATCAAAGTGCAAGTAGATAAATAGGTACCACTCCAGCAGGAAGATAAATGGCATTTCCGTGCACTGCTCTGGTTCACCAGAAGCCGCTTAGTCATGCTGGCCACATAACCCGGAAGCTGTACGCCGGCTCCCTTGGCCAATAAAGCGAGATGAATGCCACAACCCCAGAGTCATCCGCGACTGGACCTAATGGTTAGGGGTCCCTTTACCTTTACTTTTTAGGGATTTCCTATGATTCTGCAGTTGGCTGGGGGGTTTTTTTTAAAGAACCATTCAGCTAACAAGACAATCCATGAGATCAATGCCTAATTAAAATATTATTAGAGTATTAATAGCCTTCAAAGCCATGATTAACTAATTCAGCAGCATTCCACTGGTTAGTCAATTTATGCATAACAGCAGAGGTGCACAGACTTGAGTCTTGTGGATCTACCAACCAGAGATACACACTTCCCATTTAAAAATTGTTCGTCCAGGAATTTGTTTTGAGTATACAAAAACTGAACCAAGCTCACTGTCCTTCCACACACAAATCTGTTCCAGATACCACACAGAGAGATCTTCCTGTATTTCAGAAGTATAATTTAAAGGAAATTAGTTTTTTTTAACAATGGCAGCAACAAAATAGAGTCTCAGAAATCTTTGCTGATCTACATCAAATCACTGAGAGCTGCCTCCTGGCCACTCTAAACTATTTAAATAATAATTTCCCATTCTTTTTTTTTTTTAAAGAAAGAACTGAATTTTCAATATTGGTTTCCGAGAAATGGCTCAAGTGACTCAAGCCTGTCTATCCTCCTGAACACCTTCAGTAAGTTTGTGGAAATAAATTTAAACGAGGATTTAAGCCCAGGAAAGGCTTTTTCCATGAGTCTTTCCTCCCCTTCCATGCATACCCAGTGTATAATGATGCATTTAATTAATGTTAAATGTGCATAGAATTCTCCAGGCAACCAACCATATGATAACCACATTAACACCAGATGAGGTCAACATGTTTATTGTCACTGTAATGAATACCAAAGCAAATAAAAATTGTTGAGTTGTCACAAGAAAGTGATTGCATACTATAGTGCAGCATCATAACAAGGGCGAAAAATCTGCTCACTTACTTCCTAACTGCGGGTATGATCCTGCCAACATGCAGCAGTCTTAAGCCCCATTTATTTCAACCTGCTTAAATCCCTTCCCGCTGAAATTAATGGGACTTAAAAGTGCCTGACTTTGGATGGATTGTGCACAGTCGCTTTTTTAAAAACAAAACAAAACACAAAATCCTTCAGATGAAAAGGGAAAGCGTACCAGTTAACAACATCCACATTATCCATTACTTTGACCCAAGGAAACACCTAAGCAAATAGCTGGGAAGTGTCCCCTGGCAATCCATCAATTTTGTACAGTCAGAGACTCTTAGAAAAAAGCTGTATTAAACCAAACGTATTAATAAAACTAAAAAGGCATTTCAAAGAGTGCTGAAAGACAGAGTCACATTAAGTCAGAAGGGAGCCAAGAACAGAAGTCCTATGCCCAACATTCCTTGCATCGCCTGAAGCAAACTTTTCCAAGAGTCAAATGCTTGCATTTTCCTTGTTAAGGAATGCCCCTGAACTAAGCTTTTCCTGGGGAGAGAGAGCGAGAGAATGAGAGAGCAAGAGCCCTTATTGAAAAGATTATCTTTGCCATTAATAATCCCCATGTAACCGTTCCTTATTAGTAAACCTCATGGCAAAACCTGACATATTTACTGCTTGTAGTAAACTTTATGTATCTGCAACAATATTCATAATCAAGAGCCGGTGACCACAGCAAATCGTTCGAGCCTTGCAAATGATCAAGTGAAAGCTAAATTGTACTGAAAAGACCAGCGTCCTGACAAGTCTGAAACCTTTTCCACACACCAGAAAAAGAGACCTTTTCCTAAGATGAAAAAAGGATGTTGGAAGGACTGGAAACATAAGAATACATAATATATATATATTACCCCCCCCCCAAAAAAAAAACCCACCCTGATATCACAGGCTGAGCTGAGACAGAAACCTGATCTTTGTACATGAATGGGCAACATTTGGGTCTGTTTTATGTGAATTGCTCCAAGCTGTTTTGGTTAGAAATGTATAGATTTTAAGGTAAGGCAAACCATATTGGCAGTCATATACACTTTTGGAGCACAGTTCTCCCATTCCTTTTCATCTACCAAAGGTAGGGTCTGATACTTTGCTTTCTTTCCTGGGTAAGTTCATTGTCTTTTAAGAGGGAGCTGCAGTGGGGACAAGGCATACTGTTCGTTTTGGTCATCTTTTCCGCACTGTAGGTTGTATGTAACTTTCTCTCTGATTTCTTTCATTTGTTAAAAAGATCAAGTGACAGTGATTTTGTTTTCATGATGGTGTTTATAGTTTCCTCTCCCCCGCCTTTTAAAGTTAACTTAATAATTTGACGTGCTTTTTCTCTGGCTAGTGAATAATCATGTGGGGGAAGATCACTATTCAAAATAATATTTATTTGTAGGGAAGACAAAGGGAGTCAAATAAACCATCTGTTTCGCTTGCCTTTTGATCTGAACTGATCAAGGCATCGGTGCAATTGAAATAATAATTAAATGCAATTCAAAGCATTTTTTAATTTTTAATTGGGGGGGGGTAGAGTGCGATTCTTTAAAAGCTGACTACAATTTGGATATTTTCAGGGCCACTCATCTTTAAATGAGATTGTGAAATTAAAAATACAGTGTATGAAAAAATATGTGAATAGAATGGTTTACAAGGCACAGAGTGGTTGCCCAGTTTCATTGCTAATAAGGAGCAAGGGTTCAAGATTCAAATGGTTAATTTTTAACCACCAAGACAAATATTTGGCTTTCTTTCGTGTGGCCCATTTTGCTGATTAAATATTGGCAACAATTGAGAATACGTGTTACTCATCATCTAATTAACCCTCTGCACATGCACACAAAAAACCTCACACTTGATATAATTTAAAATAATAACATTCTAAGTATATACACTAAGATATTATCCATCGATATAAATTTATGCTGGTGCTTACATATTATCACTTATTAACCATTCATTCTGGTTTGCCAGCTTTGTCTTGGAGCATCTGAGTAGTTGTATATTTTAGTTATGGTTTGGCTATAAATATGTGCATGCATATCTATTGCCTCGCATTGAAGTCTACATAAATAATTGTGAAAATTCTCATATACTGTTTTGCATTTATTGTTCATCTTTTTCCTCTTTTTATTTTTATGTAGGTCAGAGTTATTTACACCTTATATTAAAACCAGTGTTTTTCTGTTGTTATCATTCCTCTCACTTTATTTGGTATTCCTATTTTTTGTTTCTCTGCTGTCTATTTTTTACGTTTTGTCCATTTTTAACAATGAAAGAGCCTTTCTCTAGGTATACATGTCTTTTATCTATGTATACAAAGCATTCGTGTCTTGGTGCCCAAAATCTTGTAGCAAGTATGATCAAAATTAGTCTCGGAACAGTGTGAATTCCACGTTTAAAAAAAAGTAATTATTTACTCTTCCTAGTAAGGAGAATAACTTTTGCCACTTTCCCGCTTCAAAAATATAATTTAATAGTTTTGAGTTTGAAATGGTGGATTTCTTTGGAAGTTGTAATATATGTATTGAAGATGCAATTGTAAGCTTGATTCAGGCATCATTAGTGCATAGAACACAAAGAAGTTTAATTCGTCATAATATTTTAAAGAGTATAAATTTGTTGTCATTGCACAAGCTTGTTTGTACGTGTAGTTAACACAGCCTTAAGACAGGTTATTAAACTGCTTAGTGTTGGCTTCTGGGAAGGAAAAGAAAGCTTTTATATCCAAGCCTAAGGACAAAGGGGGTTCTTAATAATAAGCAAAGGGAAAATTGTAAAATGTTTTCTTTAAATTAAAAATCAAATCGAATTGTTTTAATGAATATCCAAAGTCAGGAGAGTAACTTCAGCTTTGGCTTCACTACGACTCTAAGAAAATTTACTTTGTGGTTTCCCTTGTGAGATCAAAAGAATCTAATTAACTTTTCTATAAGGTAAACAAACTTGTAACTTGAAATATCCTCCTGAATTATCAGGGCAGTAGAGTCAGGGCCTCTGTGTGTTGTGTCTTTTGCTTTTTTATATTGTAGACATTTTCCATATTGTGCTGAAAAAAAGAAAGAAACCCTTTTTCCCCTTGCTTGCTTGCTTGCTTTTTTCTTTTCTTTTTTCTGTGGAAGGGGGGGGGGACATGAGAGGTGAGCTCTATTCTAGGTTGTGGCTGCTCAATACCAATGGAATATTTAAATGCAATAGCCGCGAAACTGCTAAGCTGAAACCATTTGGAATATTAATAGAGTATTGTTCTCTTAAGATGGATTTGTTCTCCTAAATCGACTTTAAGTCGAGTCTCTTTAGGATAGAAATGTGCAACAGGGAGTGTGGGAAAGTTGGATCTTCAGATGCAGATGATGGGGAGGGCAGATGAGATAAGGGACTTCTCTATGAACCCCAGGTGCTGAACAACTTGGTGGTTTGCTTTGGGGTTTTTTTGATGAAGAAGGGGGAGTCGAGCATCAGTTCTCTGTATTCTTTCTAGCCAACTAAAAGTCATCCAAAGAAGGAAAGCTGGAGGATGGACTGGAATTGAAGACAGTAAGCCTGAAACTTGCGCACATTTAACATGTGTACATTCAGCCTTAGGTGCGCAGCAAAAACTGTAATAAATAAATAAATAACTGGGGGGAGAAGGAAGGAGTCTGGGGAAAATGACTTTGGCGATCCTGCCTGCTGTTGAACCCAATGGGTTTTGACTATACACAGTTTTGGCTTTAGGCGAGATTCCTGGAATGTAACTTCTGCATAAATTGTGGGCTTACTGTATAATTCCCCCCAATACCATTCCACATTTTCAGTAGTTTCACATCAGCTACACATATGTTTCCTGGTTCCATGGATGATTCAGTGCGCAGGTTGTGTGGGCCATCCTAGGATTTGAAGTCCTTATTCTTCCAAAGACTTTCAAACATTCACAAAGATGAGAGGCAGTCGTGGGTTTACCCATGAAACAACAGCTGATGGGAACTGTGTGAACCATCTCCTTGTTCTCTTTATCTTTCTGAGGACAGAAGTACATGCTCTATCTATGCTTATGCATGTGGCAAAAGCCAATGGCTACTTGCAGCTTCAGAGGGAGATTTGGAATGGTGACACTGTGTCGGGGGGGGAGGCTTAACTCTTCCCCACTTGCTGTTTCTCCAGTCCAAGTCGACCCTTCACACCCAGGTATTTCCTCCCCAGTAGAGTTTCATATGAGTCTTCTGAGAGTCAAGTGTACATTTCAAACTCTGGCTGGGAGATGGTGAGTGGCAGGCATGGCTTCGAAAGGTTACCCAGAGTGATGAAGCAACAGGCAAGGAAACAGGCTAAGCATTCCCTTCCCCCTCACTCTCTCCCTGCTTCAAATCCTGACATTACTTACCCTAGGGAAAAGCAGCCCTTTGAAATTTTATTACACATAAATCTGTGCACGGTATGTAGTTATGCTTCTGACGTTAAACAAAACAAAACAAAACCACCCCCATTTTCCTATCTCATAGTTCAGGGATAGAGTTCAGATGTTGCGCACATAAGATTTCAGGTGCAGTCTGTGACATTTCCAAATAGGTCCGGGGGGGGGGGTGCCTTTCTGAAACCCTGAAGAGCTGCTGCAAGTCAGTGAATTGAGCTTGATGGACCACTGGCCTGGCTCAGTGTATAGCAATTTCTAACGTTCCTGATAAAATCCTGAATAAAACTAATGCTGGGATCAGGCAGGGCCAATCCTACCATTAAGCAAAATGAGGCAACCACATCAGGCTGCAGATTTGGGATTTCAGCAGCAAATTATTAGTTAGTTAGGTTGTAATCCTAACCCAATTTACCTGGAAGTTAGTCCAATTTAATTCAATAGGACTTTTGTCTGGGCAGACATGGTTAGGCTTGTACTTTTAGTCTGTTATTATGGTATTTTTACTGCCAGGGAGGGGAAACGTGCCTGTAGGATTGCCCTTATTGTGTGCCAAAAAAAGTTGACTGGCCTTGGTTATTATGCACCTTGACTTGGCAGCACAGGGAGGGCTATTTTCTGCTCTACCTCAGGCAGCAAAATGTCTAAGGGCAGGATTCAAATAACTGTCTAATTCTCTGCACCGCTATAGGGACTTTAGGCTTGTATTTTTAAAAGCAGTGGTCATCATGCCACATGGCAAACTGCATTTGAAATGGAAAAGACTCCCCAAAACAACTTTGTGACATGAGATGGGGATCTACTGTTTTTAAAACAACCACTGAGCATTCTGGTACACCTGAAAGTAAATCTTTTGATCTCAGTCTAAAGTTCCTGGCTCAAAAACATAGAAATTTGAGGGGGGGGAGAGAATGTCCAGCTCCCAGTGGGTTACAATTATTTCAATAACAAAGCATTACTTAAATCCAAATCAGTGTGGCTCAGAAATGAGCATTGGATTGGTTTGTGAGTGGTGTGGTTCATTTCGTAAAGGTAGTTTAAATACAGAAGAACTGAAAATTGAAATCATAACTTCAGGACTTAATTTCAAGATCACCATTGAATAGAAGTTAATATTTAATCTAGGACACCAGGAATTACAAGTGAATTTGGATTTCTAGCTTTATGGAAAAGCCAGTGAAGCTGAAGCAGAACTGAGATGCAAGTTGTGAACCCTCAAAAAAAAAGGAGGGGGTGATGATCCACTGGCTTTCCCCAATTAGAGTTTCAAATTTTCTAATGCTCCAAACTTTAGTTTGCAAGATCCTCCTGCCTTAACTATAAAATTGGATAATAGCAGCTTATGCAATCTTTCAGTCTAGTCCTAAAATGAACTGCTGGAATTTAGAACAGAATTAAATAAGTTTAAAAGTAGTGTTTTATTAAAATGATGTTTCTGGACTCTACATAGTTTGTTCCTTAAATCTGCCTGTCAAATGTATTTTAAAATCATCTTCTCCTTTCTGATAGATGGGGTACCCTTTTCAACTAGGGACACAAGTCTTGTTCAGTCACTAGAGGACAGCTGTAGAGGCCTGTTTAATTGGGGTGTGGCATGATTTTCCTGCAGACTGCTAAAATAGCCTGGGTGTGGGCAGCTTGCATTTCTTTAATTAAAATATCTGGAGATCCAGAAAGTGTTTTCTCCGTTATGAAAATGCTGGTTCTCAGCATCATAGTATTTCAATCCTCACCCAAAAGCCATATTTGGGCTTCCCATATATCCGGAGACATTGTTGCTTCCTAAGCATGGCGCCCCATTTCAGAAAATTGCATTTCTGAAGAAGACCGTGATGCTCTGCAAAGCTCCACAGAATATTCACATTTACTTCACATTGCCACCTGTGTTGTGTAATGTTTGACCTCATATTGTTTGACCTAAAGCAGATCAAAGTTCAAGAAAGCTTCACATACACGTACAGACCTTTGTGGTATATTTTGAGCATTTCAATTGCCAAATAATGCCACTGACAAATTAGAGGTCAAAACTGCATTGAGTGTGCTCCAGTTATATTATATTTAATCCCCATGATTGTGCTGCTCCCAGCATTACCCTGTGCTGGTCCTCCTGAGGTCTTCTCTTTGACAGGAGCCAAAATCATATTATTTGCTTTGAAGGCATTAGGCAAGATTCCACTTTTCCTCTCTCCTCCCTCTGGACACCCCCCCAATACCACCTAAATCTTCTCTGGGGAGTTTAGTGAATACCCAGAACAGTTTCAGACCCTCCAAGTGTCCCTATTTTCCAGGGATGCCCCTGATTTAGAGAAGTCATCCTGGTTTCTGATTTGATCCCGGAATGTCCCACTTTTCCTTAGCATGTCCCTATTTTCATTGGAGAAATGTCAGAGGGTATGCAATTATCTGACCCCACCCCACCCCCCGCAAGCTACCTGAAGGCAATCCTGTAGAGGGAAGTTTTTTTAAAAAAATGTTTAATGTTTAATTATGTTTTTATTTATGTAGGAAGCCGCCCAGAGTGGCTGGGACAACCCAGTTACAGGTGGGTAGCCGTGTTGGTCTGCCATAGTCAAAACAAAATCAAAAACAAAATAAACACTGCACACGAAAGCTCATACCAAGAACAAACTCAGTTGGTCTCTAAGGTGCTACTGGAAAGAATTTGGGACAACCCAGTAAGGTGTTTGGGGTATAAATAGTAAGATTATCATTATGGAATGGGACGTCCCTATTTTCATTGGAGAAATGTTGGAGGGTATGCATGTTTAGGGGGTGAGCAGGGGGGGCACACAGGGGAAGGTGAGAAGGTGGAAGTCTAGCTGCTCAAGCAGACCTCATTCTATGCACACATGCCTATGCACACATACCCTACACTGGATTCCACCCGTTCTTTATTGTGCTTCCATTCTCAACAGTTCAAAGCCAAAACAGGAGTGTAGTGGATACCCGGTAAGTTCAATTTCAGTCATGTCCTATGAGTGTGATCCTATGCACTCTTCAATCAAAGGAAATGCCATTGAAATAAGTGGCATTTGCTTTCAAATAAATGTGGTTAGGAGTGCAGTGCTTGCTGGTAGTGCATTCTTATGCTCTAAGTTTATCAACTGTGCACTAAAGCACAAGCAAAAACATCTAGGAAAGTACAGGTAGACACTTGGACTATGTATGTACTTCCCCTCTCTCTTTGTTACAATGGCACTACATGCATGTTGACTAGGTGTGCACCACTCACTGTATGCTCACCATGCCTCACAGGGCAGATGAGATATGCCAGGGACTACTATGGCTGAAGGCACAAAAGTGTGTGAACTGTGAGAGATGGGTGTGCTCCAAATATACATCTGCCCCTATTCAAAGCCTCCCTCTGGATGCACCCAAAGTTTCCATGATATCTGCATGGTAGAAATGACATTGCTTCATCGCTATGGTGATAGAACATGGTTGAATGGGTCAACACAGCCTGGTTTACTTGGTGCAATTTCCAAACACGTGGTTTGATTCTCCAGCAGCAAACACAACACCCAATAGATCTGAACGGCTTACAAGCTCAGTTGTTCCCCCAGCTGACTTCTAAAAGGCAATATGGATTTCACAAGGATGGCATTCCCCACATCCTCACGGGGGAACCTGTTTTTTATTCACACAACGAGGATGACTATGAATACAGGCTTGAGTCTTACCAAAATCCTGCTGTTCATGAATATTGTTGTCCATAAATTGGCCTCGAAGCTTCAGCGACAAAATAAGAAACTTGGTGGTAATGGTGAAGATAATGTAATAACAACGATAATGATGGAGAAATGTCATAAATATGTTCGGTCTTCATTACACATCCTAAATCCCAAATTAAATGCTTCAAGAACAAAAGTATTACTTAAATCCCAATTTCCTTTATAAATCTCATGAACCTCTCCTTTTTTTCTGGATATCTGCTTTCAAATGCTGCTTCAGTGCCCTTTGCCATAACATGCATGAAACAGCTGCACTGCGGTCTTAATCAGAAGAACAAAGATCCCATGCAAGCCTCTTACTGGGAATACCCTAGCAGAGCTTTGCTAAGTATCAAATCTATGAGTCAGGAACAGTCATTTGCTTGCATTGAGGAATCATGGGAAGCAAAGCTGTGTGCCTTCCCCTACAATGCACAGAGCATTTATTCAAACTGGCCAGGCCTAATTTGGCGTTTCGGCTGCTTCCACTTGAAAAATAGTCACTGCGGCTTGACTCAACTGGTGAAGAAACAAGATCTGAGGGCTGAACAGTGATATAAGCCAAATAAGTCTTTTCATATTTGCAAATACTACGTTGATTAATTTTAGCTTAGGTGGAACACAAAGCTACTGTTTTACTTATTGTCACTCATTAGCTACTCCTTATTCATGTAAGTAGCAGGAAATGAAGGATGCTAGCACTCACTGCGTCGTCTTCTGTCTTTGTGTGGCAATCCCCCTCCTGTAGAGAGATAAATGTGCAAAGCTGTGTGTGTGTGTGTGTGTGTGTGTGTGTGTGCATGCAGAAAGTGTGGTTCTTAATAAAGAAAGGCATGGCAGCTCTTTTCACCATGGAGAGTCAAAAGAAACCTAGATGTGAATATGCAAAACTGACCGCAAGAATTCTAATTTGCTAATGAAAGTTAACTTTCCCAATCGTTTTGCTGGCTTTTGAAAACCAGAGATACGGTGGTATTAAGGGCTGGGGTTTTTAATATTTGTCAGGGTTATTAATTTATTGTATTGGTTTTAACACATTTAACAAGTCCTTGGCATAAAGCTGGTTATGCACCCTGTAAATAAAAGCACAAAGCTAGATTATGGAGCTGAGTAGTTTTAAAGGGAAATGAACATGCACCCAATGTAATCAAATCTCTGCCATTCACAGACATCCACAGATACACACCTCATGCTAGTCCACTCCTTCTGGGACCATCCTAGATCATGCAACAGGTATTAGAAGAGTCATACAATGAACCTGCAAAAAGGAACCTTAAAAAAAAAAAAGTACCGGTATACAGTTTCATTCATTTCTTGCATTTGGGGTTTAGCATCATATGCGGTTGGGGGAGAAAGTCAATTTGGTTCTCACTTAAAGGCAAATCTACTTAATTCAGGCTTTCCAAAACAAAACACAGACCAAAACACAACCATCCTTCACACTTTTCTGAATTTTGCAGTGCCATTTTCCATCAAAGTTATGTGCACAAGAATGTGCATCCTAGGATCAGGTGTGCATTAAAGCGCTTTTATTGGGGAAAACAACCTTAAAGATGCATTCTATCTGGGTGAGTTGCTTTGCATAAATTTGTGTGCAAGGCAAAATCATGTGCAAGCCTGTGCATATTAGAGGAAATTCACAGATGAATTTTCATTAGGACTAAAAATAATAATAATCTGCAAACTCATATGGGACAGTAGAGAACTGAAGTTAAGATTGTCATAATGAGAAACACTGGGAGAAACTGAAATAGGCTGATTCACCCAGGAAAAAAGCAAGCATCAGTATAGGAGCTTCCAGAGTACAAGCATGAAGTCTGTGACAGCAGAAAGAATTTCAGTTGCCTGTAACAGAAAAAAAATCACATAGATCACCAGTTGCACCAAGTATACAACTGACTCAAGAATTTCACCAGTCATCCATTAAGTCGCTATTGTTACTGATATAACTACAGTGCTCAGATAAGAAATATAAAAATGTATGTCTCCTGCATCCCAAATCCACAGAACTAAGGTGCATCACAACTTCTCTGAATCAAACACTACACAATACGTTAACCTGGAACAAATACGACACCCTGGTTCTTGTTTCAGGATCAATGATAAGAATTAAAATTTCCATTCCCCAATTTTGTCTCCATGGTATCCAGATTTAAAATGGCTGGCTGGCGTCCAGATTTAAGATGTGTTTGTTATTTAACTGCTCCAAAACAAAAGGAGCTTTCATGGCTTGTAAGGAAGAACATAGGAACACAGGGGAAGGTTCAACCAGGAAAACTCATCAGCAGATGCACTGCACGAGGACTTACAAAATGGGGCTTTCTGAGCTCTCCTCTCCCATCCCACCCCCACACACCCGAAACTGGGTTGGAGAGTTGGGACAACCCCCAGAACAGTGCAGGGAAGAAACCAAAATGCTTGCGCTTATGATCACCGTAGAGTGGCACTGGATTCCTCCCATAGGAAATCAGACCATTGGTCCATCCAACTCACTACTGTTGACACTGAACGGCTACATCTCTTTGGGGTTTCAGACAGGGGATTCCCAGGCCTACCTGTAGATGTAAGAAACTGCTCCTGGGACCTTCTGCATGCAAATCAGATGCTCTGCCAGTGAGCTACAACCCTTCCCAGATGACATATTTTAAGTGAATGTGATCGTGCGAACATTAGCGCCAACAAAGAAATAATCATTGCCTTAAGATTCTTAAATTTAGATTTATTTATTTTTTGCTGCAGTTGTAGACAAATGAATCTTCTTCTTGCTCCCTTTTTAATTTGTACCGTTCAGTCATGTTTGCATTCCATATTAAGTCAGATGGCAGTGACCATTTTGGAATCAAATTTAATTAGTCCCAGCCAAATCAGTTCCATCTACTACAATATATGAAATGATTCTGGTGAGGTTGCTGAACCAAACTCATGAAGTGCCAAATGCTAGATTCCAATGGCTTCAGTGGGAGCTGAAAGTATTCAACAGCACCTCAGAGAATCAGTTCCAGATTTATGAGTTGCTACTCACACCGGCCTCAAGTACCCTGTTCATAGTTGCTATTGCTGCCCCAGTTGCCCCAGAAAATCTCTCTGTGTCCTTTGCAAACCCTATCTGCCATTCAAATGAATGGTGAAGCTGCACTCTGTAAACATTGGTTACTTCATGCAATCTTGGAAGACCAGAGAAACTTCTGGTTCGGTCAAAAGTTGAACAACATGGCTATGGTCCCATTATTCTGTCAAGCCCTGTAAATTGCTTCACACTTGTATCATTGCTCTAGTAACAATATAGTGCTGCAGGTATATGGTGGTGGGCTGATGTTGCCAAGTGCCAGTGCTACTTCGATGGAATTAAATTCTGATGTCAGAGTTTTGCTCAACAAATGTGGACCAGGCTTTGGTTTCTCATTGGGAACTTTTAAGAGCACTATTTAAATGCACTGTGAAAGTTATTCTTTAGTGTTCCACAAGCATTTATGAGCCCACTCAACTTTAGCCATGGGCAATCTCGCAGTTTCCAGTGGAATTGCTGACATCAGTGAAATCGCACCCACGCCTTCAGGACCCATTTTCACAACCCCTGACTCTATGGCAGCAGCTGCTGTCTCCTTGAAACCACTGTGTATGTGCTGGCTTCCAGATGCAACAACAACAACAACAAAAGCTATGGCATATTAAACTTTTTAAAATAAGATACAAAGTGCATAATTTATTGCAATGCTCTAAAAAGCAGGATCAAGAATAAGAGAGTATGGCTGAAATCCAATGCTGCTGTTCCACATGTGGAATGGCTTTTGATCTACAGCAGCCTTCGTCATCCTGGGGCCCTCCAGATGTTTTGGACTACAACTCCCATAAGCCTCAGCCTCACAGCCATGTTGTGTGGCTGGGGCTGATGGGAGTCAAAGTCTAAAATATCTGGAGGGTTTTGGGTCAGGAGAGGAGGCACTGACATAACAGTCACACACACACACCCCTCCCAATCTTCCACTGTAGCCTCTTCTCTTCTGTTAAGAAATGCCTCCACTGGATCAAAAGCTATAACACAGGCATCCCCACACTCGGCCCTCCAGATGTTTTGGGACTATAATTCCCATCATCCCTGACCACTGGTCCTGTTAGCTAGGGATGATGGGAGTTGTAGTCCCAAAACATCTGGAGGGCCGATTTTGGGGGTGGCTGCTATAACGCAAGAAAGTTGGCAGCCAAGGATTCCATCCCTGATTTGCAGATCGCATTTGCATTTGTCACTGAGTTGAGCATTGCCTTTTTTGTGTTGTATTGGCTCCCTGCCCATAACAAGTTGGTCATATCTGGGCACCCCCATGTGCATGATTTGTGTTTCCTGCGCAGAGTGGTGAGATGTTACATTCCACTACAAACCACTACAGAGGCCTAGTATGAATTTGCTTTTACACATGATGAAAGTATGAGACACAAGCAGGATCTAGCTACTATGAAGGCCTGGCCAGCCCCTTCGCCAGCAAGCAGGGCTTCTTGTCCATTTCAGTCCATTTGAAAATAGATTGAGATTGTTTCAGCACTAAGACCTCTCATCGTTTGCTTTGCTAGATAAAACTGTAGGAGGGTTTGGTTAACAAGTGCCAGCTACCCTGAGGGAAACTTCAAAGGAAACCATCTAATGAATGGTTTGACTAGTCTTCCACCCCATACCAATGTTGGATGGCGAATTTGCACACCAGGACTACTATGAACAAAGACTGTTGGGTTATTGATGCCTTGAGTAGTCCCTTTGCTAAATATCTGTCACTATTTTTGCCCTGCCTCATTTTCACCATCCTCACATAAGCAAGCATCACATTAGGTATCTGTGACTCCACTTTTGCATATAGTATTTTAATTTTATATATATATACATATATACATATATATAATTTATTCACTTTTGTATATAGTATTTAGTTTCCTAAGCAGCTTGGCTTTAATTTTAAAAATACTATAAAGTTCTGGTGTGATTCTCCACGAAGTCCAGCACTTCCTATTTTCTGTGGAGTCTGAATCAGCCCCAGGTCAAATTAAGAAGGCTGGATAGAGGAGAGAATGAGTACCTCTTAGTAGATAAAACAGATTGGTATTGCTCTCTTTGTCTGGGATAGAATATTGCACTAGGGATGGGGAAGAAATTCATTTCACATTTAAGGCCAAATTTCTCAAATTTGCACTTTCTGAAACAGCATGAGAACTGAAAAACAGCCATCCTTTGAAATGTGCACTTATCCAAAGTTTGTGATGCAGCTCTCCAACCAATGTTTCTAATAATGCATATATTAAGGGAAAGCATGAATAAAAATAAATAAGTGAAAACTGCATACCAAGATGCATTATATTAGGAGAAATTGCTTGCAAAAAATGTGTGCATTAATCAAAACTGCATACAAAAATGTGTGCATTAGGAAAAATACACGTGAAAATAATGGATTTTCCTGATGCTTATTTGCCATCTACAAATTGCTGTAGAAATGCGGAGAATTGAATTTAAGATTGGAAAAGTGAGAAACTGAAAGAACCAAAAGTGACAGATCCTTCCATCCCTAGCAGTCATTGTAAAGATGCAAGGTACGAAGCTAGGACTGACAATGTGTTATGTTGCTTCTTAGCGTCCAGATTCCACTAATTACTGAGAAATGGGGTGTGCTCCCAATATTTTTCAAACCTATTTTTGCTGTTGTGCAAGTCCATCTTTGAAGCAGTTCCTCAAACGTGTTCAAATGTTCTGCTGTTAAATTTATATCAGCGTCTGCAAGAGGCTTGTGGCTGCCATTCAGATGAACACCAACATCAAAAGTTCTAATCTGGTTCTGATGACTTTCTTCAAATGCCAAGTTAAACAGGAGTGGGGAGTGTGAATCACCTTGCATTGACCCCCAAATCTATTTAAATATCCCCTTGGCAATCCCCAGGGTGGAGAACAGGACAACACAACAGTGTCTCTAAGCACTTAAGGACAAATTACTAGAGTTGCTTAGTAAGTGAGAAGGAATTGGCCATTCAAATGACTCTTAGGGCCTGAATATACTATCCATCCCTCATGCCCTTTTGACATGGGCATAACTTCCTTCACCAGTGGAATTACTGCTGTGTAAGAGAGATCAGAGTACCGTTCATAGTTTCATACCATCTGGCTAAACAAAAGGAAAGATCATCAGAGACATTATACCTCTCTGATAGCTAGTTGCTGGGGAGCAAAAACAGGAAGGGTTACTGCCTTCAACTTGTGTTGCTTGTAGACTTCCTGGTGGAATCTGACTGGCTGCTATGAAGAACAAGATTCTGGATTCATTGGACCTTTGTTCTTATCAAGCAGGACTTTTCTCATGTTCATATAATGGTTCCCATTAAACAAACCAATTTTTAAAGAGAGCAAGAGAGGTGCTTGTCGGAGTGTTGCTGGAATAAGGTTCTGATTGTACATGTATAAATGGGTATGTTATTTTAAACCCTCAGATGGATTTGACTCCTGGCTCCCTTTTCCCTCCAGGAAAGAACTAATTGAATTAGGTTTCCCTTTGTATGTTAGCATTATCTGAACTCCTTTCCCCACTCACAAACATACAGCTTTCCTGCCAGATCCCTTTGGAGAGTGACTGATCATTTGGTTCATGGTCACATATCCCAATCAGTAAGTTTCTCCTGAATGGTTTTTCTTTTTCTGAGTCGCCAAGAAAAAGAGTGCCAATAAAGGGTGCACACTTCACAGAGCAGAAGCTGATAAATTTATTGCAGAACGATTTACAGCTGCAAAGCATAGCACAGTCGTGCAAATCAATGCAAAAGGTTAATATGAAAGGTTAAGGAACTTGAATCTGGCTGATTTATGGCCTCCTGGCTCACTTTTATCCTAACCACGGCTTTGCAACTGCAGTTGGGGTGATGGAAAAGAAAAAATGAGTATTAAGGGCATTATCCCCCTGACTATAAAACAAAAACTCCCAAATGACCAATGAGCTTCAGGAGCATGGCACCTATATTTTCTATAGCAAAGTCTTTTCTTCTTAGGACCAACCTAGTTCTCATTGTTTCTCCAAGTTTTTTTCAAAAATCTAGACAGCATTTAACACATTTGGTAATTTCTTATGAGGTTATTATCTAGTTTGGAGTATGTCCTGAGATACTGTTGTTGTTGTTGTTGTTGTTGTTGTTGTTGTTGTTGTTGTTGTTGTTTGTTAGTTATCACTTTTTATTATGATTGTGTTTATTGTACATTTATTTAAAATTCATCTCTGGGTTATTTGTGGGGCCTGCCTGGTGTTTTTACATGAGTAGAATGTGTGCTTTTATTTAAAATGCATCTCTGGGTTATTTGTGGGGCATAGGAATTCATTCATTTTTTTTCCCAAAATATAGTCCGGCCCCCCACAAGGTCTGAGCGACAGTGGACCAGCACCCTGCTGAAAAAGTTTTCTGACCCCTGCCTTAAGCCTTTACACAAAAACTGAAGAACGAATGTGGAAAAATGAAGCTGCCTAATACTGAGTCGATTACAGTGGTACCTCTGGTTAAGTATTTAATTTGTTCCGGAGGTCCGTTCTTAACCTGAAACTGTCCTTAACCTGAAGCACCACTTTAGCTAATGGGGCCTCCTGCTGCCACTGTGCCGCCAGAGCACGATTTCTGTTCTTATCCTGAAGCAAAGTTCTTAACCTGAAGCGCTTTTTCTGGGTTAGCGGAGTTTGTAACCTGAAGCGTATGTAACCCGAGGTACCACTGTATTGGTTCATCTAGCCCTGTATTGTTTACCCTGGCTGGCAATAGCTCTCTAAAAACTGAAACAGAGGCATTTTCCAGGTTTGCTAGCAAATATTATTCTAAAAATGCCTGAACGTGGGACTTACTGCATGTAATCTGTGGACTCTGACTGAGCTATGGGCATACAGATGCCAGCAGCAATTAGCACAGCTACTCCCTCTATTATAGGTAGCCATTGCAGTGCCTCCTGGTGTTCTTGGGCTTCTATCATCATTGACCATAGTCATATTGTCTGGGGCTGATGGGAGCTGGAGTACCAACAAGAAGGGCATTGTGTTGGGTTCTCCTTCCCTACATGTTTCTACAAAGTGGGGTTTTTTTTTGTCTTTCCACATAACGATAATGTTATGTACTAAGCTTGGATCCTAGAACAATAGGCAAGTAGGATCCTAGAATGCAACAACTGACTGGCCTGCAGGAAAAGACCCATCAGGCTCCAGGAGGGAAGCAGAATCAGCCAATCAGATGGGACTCATTGTGTAAATAATATATATAAAAGCCTGAGGTTTGGGGGGCAATTCAATCACTGTTTTACAAGCTGCAATAAAGAGCATGAAATTACTACAGGACTCCGAGTATATTTCAGATAATGTTATATCATAACACAAAGAATATTGCCTGTTTAGTTAATGGTAATTGGTGTACAGCAGGCATGTCCAACAGGTTGATCGTGATCTACCAGTAGATCACTGGATGTCTGTGATAGATCACCAGTAGATCAGTGGCTCCCCCCAAAGAAGCTAAAAAACTCAACATCTTTGCCCTGCACCCCTAAAACCACCAAAAACAGGGCTTTCCTCCGTAAAAAAAAGCTCAACATAGCTTTCCTCTTCCCTAAAGAAGCTCAACAACTTTTACGTGAACCCCCCAAAACAGAACAGTGCTTTCCTTCCTAAAAAAAGCTCAATAACTTTGACTGAACCCCACAAAAGGGGGTAGATCACTGCCAGTTTTTAACTCTGTGAGTAGATCACAGTCTCTTGGAAGTTGGCCACCCCTGGTGTACAGTATTACATTATTACCATGAACGGTGCATGCACATGGTTATGTGGAAATTTTTATCTTCAAAATGCGTCTCAGCGCTGGTCTCTGCCCAAATGCAATGCCGGTGACTCCCTTCACATGACATCCATTAGAAAACATGTTCCCCGACCAGTTAATTCCAGAACCATTTACCGGTAGCATCTACCAACCAATATAACAGAGGAGACCATATACAGTAACTGTCTGTTTACAGATATCTTCCCTTTGTGCGCCACAAATACTCTGAGGGTCTAAAATAGCCCCTTGGGTTTACATGGATTGATTAAACAAATCATAAAGCTTTTAACCTCATTTGAAATTTGAATCTCATGGAGATTTCTAATCGCATTGCGGAATGGTACTGATGAACCAGGAAGCGTTTTGTTTGTTTCTCTGCCTTGTGAATAGGCTTTGCATTGTTTATTTATTTTTTAGCCAATTACAGAAGAATTAGTCCAGAGGAATTAAAATATCTGCATATATGCATGTTGCTCACTCCTGCGGATGCTGCTGCTGCTTTTGGTCTGGAGACTCTTGCATTCTGCTTCACTCAAAGTGATTCAGCTGGAGGCAGTACAACATGGCAGAACATCACATTCTGCTCTGACACTAACTTGGTCTTTTTTCATAACTCGGCCAGCTACTAGTAGCCAGAGGTAACTGTCTCAAGATCTGTGGATGAAGGGTGGTATTCAAATTTAATCAATAACAACAACAACAACAACTGTCTTCTTAAGGGGCTGCTTCCCTTTCCCAACATCTCCTTTTTTGATATGGTATATCATTGGGGGAAACTATTACTGAATTATAGATTTATCTTTTTGTAGTCTGAATGGTCTCTATAAATTAGCCCTATAAATCAGGACATAAACCTTCTTGATCTCAATGGAGCATAGTTCTGAGTTGAAATGCATAGTATTTACACACTGACAGACTCAGCACTGGTTAATCTTGTAGCAGCTCATGTTATAGTCTGTTTTCCTGGCTGATCTATTGGCTAAGCACCAAATGACACAATATGATAAAATAAAAATACAAAAAGCTTGTCACATAAAACTGATTGAAATTATGCTTCAAGTCCAGAGCAAAGCCCCACACCAGTTTGCCATCCAACCCTCAACCCCTGCTTTGCTGTTATTTCTCCCTGCTTTGGGGAGGGATAAATTGCAGATTTTCAGCACAAAACAGGCACAGGAATCTGAACTGGATCAGGAACATGTTCTGGACTGAGCTGACCACTTGAAGTAGTCAAAAAAGCTTGTTCATCATCACCATCATCATGATCATGTTGCTTTGAACTCCACTCCCACTATTATCTAGACTCACTGAAATAACCAATGTGGTGCCCTCCAGAAATTGTTGGACTCCAACTCCCATCAGCCCCAGCCAACATGGCCAATGGTCAGGACTGGTAGTCCAACAGTGTCTGGAGGGCAGTCCTGACCTAGACTCTTAAGTCTTCCATTTCTTTCTCTTCTAGAATAATTTGAAGGTGACTTTTGCTGCAGTTAAATATTTAACAGCTTCATATGACTGCGGCTACATCCATCCATTTATACCATCCATCACAGCATGTATCTTTGTGCCTAAATATTTTATCTTTAGATTTCATGAATGGCAATACTTGTAGCTCATTTTCTTACTACTGTTATTGCATTTATTTATCTTACCCAACTTTCAGATGCCTCCAGATGCCTTTTTCTTCTTTCTGAGCCATATGTACTAAATTTGGCAGCCAAATTTCCTGTGAAACAATATTTCAGGTAATTTCAGCCTAGCCAGATATGGATCTCTGCTTTGAATCTGTGGTTTTCAGCTTTGCACATTTTCTACCAAGCAGTTTGATTATGGGCCATGTCCCTGGCCATGCCAAGCAAACGGAGTGCCATTGTCAGAACTTAATACCTGCAGTATTCTCTTCCTTGAAGACCTTGATTCCAAGAGCATGCTGACATGTTGTGCTTCCAAAAAATAATAATGTGATATTTGAGGATAATTAGAATAATAACCTAAGAGTCAAACTAAAAATTATGTGAAATGCATTGATTGATTGCATTTCACATAGCTGTTTAAAAAATAAAAATAAAAAGCCGCTTTTGAAGAGAGTCTGATCAGGACCATGGGCAGAGCAGGTTAAAACTTTCCCATAATGCCATAGTCCCAATAGAATTGGCCTCTGAACCTGCTATTTGCTGCAGTAAGGAAAATGCCATTGGTGCTGTTCTGCTTCATTTTACCATTGTTGATGGTAGATTTTTCCTGCTCTCTTGGCTTGCTAGTTGCAGCAATATATGTACTTCAATACTCCACCAGGATAGTTAACAATGCCAAGCTCTTATAAGGTAGATTAATTTAGAGCCAAATATACTATGGAACATGATACAAGCTATAAGTGAACTTACCCCCATTTATCCTTTAATACTGCACAACTGGGTGGTGGTATCTCATCTCTCCTACAGCAATGCCTCAGGTACCACATACCAACACGTTGATCCAAATTGTCAGTGAGAAGGCCGATCTGACATATTCTACGTCAGTGGTGTTTCTTTAGCCAAGGAAACACACAAAGATTATTTGATATGCAACTGGAACACTGTTTCTTTAAGCCAGTTTTTTTTCCAGTTGTGGTGTAACCACCACTACCCTGACACAGAGCAGCGGAAAGACTGGGATAAGGGAGGGTATGAGAGAGAGAGAGAGAGAGAGAGAGATCTTGCATCACTCTGGCTTTCCTATAGCATCACAAATTTAACTAGAAGTCTAAGGATGTGTCAGACGGTGACAAGATATGCACAAAAGAGATTGTACGTGGCTAGGAAGAGTGCACTGCATGGGGCGGGGGGAGAATTTACACAGAAGTGACAGCAGGAAGGCTGATCTATAAACTTTTCCTGTGCTTATTTAATGGCTCAGAATGTGTGAGCATATATAAAGTTTTCATCCACAGTTAAAATCCCCTTTGTCTTATCCAATTGGAGGATGTGGACAAAACTAGAGTTAGCTGTTATTGGCTCTTATTCCAGCTACTGTTGGGCTCCCTGTGTCTGCTCCACCACTTTCAATGAGCACCAGTCACTACTGACGCCAGTACCTCACTTGTGTGGAATCAATTGTCAAATGAATCTTCAATGATGTCAGAAAATATAGCACTGTTTGTTTGTTTTAATTGTTTTATTCCCCTATATCAATACATTCAATACCACTGGTGATGAAAGTTTATGATCAGAGTTGGCTTTAGCATAGGAAGAACTCCACAAGTTATTGGAGTGAAATGTGCAGTGTATTTTCAGTGGCTACTGGTTGAATTTGCGTGATAATTCAAACAGATGAATGGATGACTTAATTTAAGACAAACACACCTATCCCAAGTCTCATATTCTGTTATATCCTCTTAACCAGGAATGACAGACTTGTGGCCCTCCTTATGTGTTTGGACTCCAAATTCCATCAGCCTCAGCCAGCATGACCAATGGTCAGAGATGATGGGAGTTATAAGCGAACCCTGAGGGACCATAAATTCTCTCTCCCTGCTCAAAGTGCTGAACAAGATACTCAGCTACTTCTTGAACTCATAATACTTCTAACAATACAACTTCTTTGTCAGCACTGATGAGATCACCACTTAGAGCAGTCTTGCACCCTACTCCAGTGATCAGCACAAGTGTTAATATTTAAGTCTGCTGACTTCTAGTTCCTGAGTTAGCACAAAGTGGCCAACACAAGACAGGCTCAGAATTGTGTAAGGGAAGGGTCGGGTGTCCACTATTTAAGGTCTAGGGAAACTGTTCAGGGACAACTCTTTAAGGATTACAGAATTTACAATAGATGACCAGTGCTGCATCCTTTGCATGGCTAGATTGTCTAAACCTGTTGTTCCAGACTATCACTCAAGAGTTTTTATGCATTACTATAGGTCAGGTATGTCCAACAGGTAGATCATGATCTACCGGTAGACCAGTGGACGTCTGTGGTAGATCACCAGTAGATCAGTGGCTCCCTCCAAAGAAGCTAAAAAACTTTGGCTTCCCTAAAAAAAAGCTCAACATCTTTGCCTTGAACCCCTAAAATGACCTGAACCACCAAAAACAGGGCTTTCCTTCCTAAAAAAAAAAGCTCAACACCTTTGACCTGAACCCCCAAAAAGGGGGTAAATCACCGCCAGTTTTTAACTCTGTGAGCAGATCACAGTCTCTTGGAAGTTGGCCACCCCTGCTATAGGTCATATTTGTATTAAGGTTAAAGATTCCTGAGTGCTATTGTGTCTGTAGATTCTCTGGTATGCAGACATAAGTACTGCTTCTGTCAATGTCCATGATCTGATTATGTGGGCTAGGCAGCCCAATCCACTGAGAGGTGACTTCAACAATAATTTCACTAAACCAATCTCCATATGATTGTTATTTGCTCAGGTGCCTATTGGTAGACATTTTAGATTTTCTCCTTCTTTCCTCAAGTGTTTGTTCCCCAGTTTGTGCTTGTCTTTATTGAAAACATCAGGCTAATAGCAATCTGGGGGTGGGTGGGGAGGCACCCTTCCCTTCCTGGAATACAGCCATCAAAATAAACATTAATCCAAAATACTGAGTTTGAGTTATTACTTGCAAGGGTGCTGGGAAAGAAATTTATAGCAACATTACTGTGTCTTGCTAGAAATCTCTTAATGCACCAAAGTGGGAAAGTGTGTGTGTTTTTTATTAAAATGTGGCACTCTATAAATCTGAGTGGCAGAGAGGACACAGGTGGCTTTGCAGCTCCACTCTCTGGACTGTCATTTCAAACTTCAGAGCAGCCTCTGGATCTTTCACTGCATTCCACCACCAAATACATTTAACCCATCACTTGTCACAAACCCCAAACTTCTCCCACTGAGATCTCTCTGCTGGTGGGTTGTTTGTTAAGATTTCTCCCTGCCATCATCATAAGAAGTCACCAGGGATAGGTGGCTCAAAACCTACCTTCTGAAACTATGTGTAGGTCCTTTCTTCCTTCTTCACAGGAGCATTTGTTTGCAGATCTCAAATCATTTATCCCAGAGGAAATCCACTGAAATCCCAGGGTTACTAATTAAGAAGCGATTTCAGGATTGTAGCTTTAGGGCACAAGCCTGGGAAAGTTAGATGTACCTAAATCCCATTGTAATTAAAGGGATTTAAGCACACTGTTAAACCTTAAGTCCCATTGACCCCATTTCTCAATATTGTTCTCATACACTCTAGACATTACAGCCATTCTTTCCATAGTAGTCTGATAAATAGGAGCTGTCTCAGCTGTGACAAAATTCCTGCACAGAAACAAGGCTGGCCCAACTGGACGAGCAAGACAGCAGTCACTTGGACAGTAATGATATTATGGATAACAATGAAACCGCATGATCTGAGAGGTGCATAATCGCTTGCAGAGGTGGCTGGAGCACAATTTGTAGATGATATGCTACTAGCAGGAAGAGTCAAATGGTGCCCAGGAATTTGAAGAAACCAAAAAATACTGTGATTTTTATATGGATGGTGTAATTTGTGAGTTTTAGGGCTTTGCGCTGGCGCACACGCACACACACATTCCAACCTGACCCAGGTCACGAATCAGGTGTGGGGGCACTAATCTTTATTTAGGGTTTATTTGGTCCACCATCTTGATTCCACGTAGTGCCTGGCATCCAACCATAGATGAAGACATCACCTCCACCTCAGGAATACTTGTACCAAGTTGAGTAATGATATCTTCAGAGGTGTCCAAATCAGTACAGTTTGGACCCATCACACCAAAGTCACATTTAGGTCTGCCATCTTGATTCAAAATGGCAGCCAACATCCCAACTTTGACAAAAAACCTCCATCCCACCTCAGGAACCCGCATGCTGAGTTTAGTGACGATGTCTCAAGAGGTGTCCAAACTTATAGAGAACAGATGGACAGACAGATGGTCAAACCACTTTGCACAACATACAAACAGATACAAGTGTTTGTACTTCAGCAACTTCTACAACTTTGTAAAGGATCCTAGCATGTTCTTCTCAGATCTTGTAGTTGCCTGAGGCAGCAAAATGTTTTGAGTTAACACTCTATGATATCACTTTAGGAAGCAGCTTGCAGCCCATGTAGACTGTGGACTGGAACCACTGGATGAAGTCATCTGGAGATTTGGCCTTGACACTTATCAATATGCAGATGGAACCCAGTTCTCTCTCTTGTTGACATCGGCTAATCTCCAGAAATCCTGAACTAGTGTTTGGCATTGGGGTTGTATGGGGGTGGGAGTAAACAAACTGAAAGTTACTACTGATTGGGAGTTCAGCATGTATTGAATGGGGACTGCACTTTCATTTAAGAAGCGAGCACACAACTTGAGGGACCTTCTCAGTCATGCCGTTCTTGGATGGCCACTCATAGCAATAGCCAGAGGGATCTTTATCAGCTTTGGTTGGTATGCCAGCTGCAATCATCCCTAGAGAAACTGGACCTAGCCTTGTTCACTTATTAGAGCTAGATTGAATTATGCCTACAGTAATGATCTCTACATGGGACTATGTTTGAAGATGGCTTGGAAACCCAACTGATTCAAAATCCAACCTCTAGATATTATATGGGCCAACCCAGTCATATTATATTACTCCTTGGATTAAGCCATTTTCATTCCAACTACAGTGGTACCTCAAGGTTAAGAACTTAATTCGTTCCGGAGGTCCGTTTTTAACCTGAAACTGTTCTTAACCTGAGGTACCACTTTCGCTAATGGGGCCTCCCACCGCCTCTGCGCTGCCACCACACAATTTCTATTCTCATCCTGAAGCAAAGTTCTTAACCCGAGGTACTATTTCTGGGTTAGCGGAGTCTGTAACCTGAAGCGTCTGTAACCCGAGGTACCACTGTAGTTTGTTTTGGATCTCATTTCAAAGTGTTGGCACCAGCACTTAAAGCCCTGTATGTTCTGGGACAAGGTTACCTTACAAACTGCCTCCTCTAATATAAACTTGCCCAAGCATTTAGGTTAGCTTCAACTTCATGACTGAGCAGCAATTTCTGCTTAGATTTTCCACATCTCTGTATCCAATGCCAGAGCTCAAATATCAGGAGAAAAATTGCAGTCCATCCTCACCTTTTGAGATGGCCCCCTCAGCTGCTGCTTTTAGAGGGCTACAGGGAGCCATGATTTAACTAATAAATCAAAAGTGGGACGTGGATTTCATTAAAAGCTCGATAGAAAGCACTATCATTTAGGATGTAGGGATCAACCAGTACTTGAGAGGTAAGGGATTCATTTCCATTCCCTCTTTTAAAATCTGGCACATGCCTTTGATATGTGTTTCTTTTGCTTTAGTGATTGCTCAATAATAACACAAATCAGCAAATAAACAAGTATCGCTGCAATCCTCTATCTTATTTATGGGTGTAGATGTATAGGTTAACTTTGCTAGTGAATTAAAGAAAAGTAGTTGTTGTTCAGTCGTGTCCGACTCTTCGTGACCCCATGGACCAGAGCACGCCAGGCACGCCTATCCTTCACTGCCTCTCGTAGTTTGGCCAAACTCATGTTAGTAGCTTCGAGAACACTGTCCAACCATCTCAACCTCTGTCGTAGGTCAGTAAAAAGTAGTAGGTCAGTAAAATGGGGGAGGACAATAGAAGGAATTTGCAGTGAGGGGTGGGGAAGCATATATCTCCACCTAAGAGATGTGATGCTAAAACCAAGAAACGTTTTGGGAGTTGATGGATTCAACCTGCTGAAATGTCGCTGGTGCTTTAAGCAAATATTTCCATCGGCGGGGGAGATTTATCGCCTACGGGACGCCTTAATGTTCATTTTCTTGCACAACGCTGCGGTGTGAGCCTCACATGAAAGGCGTTTCAAACGTCCCGAGTCATTCCAGAGACAGATGCGAGAGCGGCCCTGGTTGCATCGGAGCAATAACAATTTGTGACCAATGGGCAGAGCTTTGCTTTATCTTTTGCAACGGCAACAACGCGCTCCAAACATATCAGTTCAAAATCTGCCGCGTTACCAAAGGCTGCTTGACCAAAGCTCGCGAGACTTGGTAAGGTGGGCCCACGAAGCTTTATGGGGAAGTTTTAAGAGTTTTTTTAACCCCTTCGGCGGATTTCTTTCTCAAGCCGAGCTAAAGCTGCAGCCAGTTTTATGTTTTGCTCCTTCATTTCAGCACTGGCTGCGTTTGTCCTCCTGCTTCGCAAAACCGGGGGAGAAAATTCCCTCGCTGGTTTGGGGTTTTCTTTTTCTTTTTGGTTCGCAACCTGACAGCGACCTTGGCGCAGGGAGGGGAGAGAGGTGCCTTCGGTGCCTCCCCTCGGGTAAGGGAGGATTTATGCCAGGCCCGTTAGGTTGTTCCTCCCAACGCCATGGAAATCGGGCATATGCTCCGGATTATCTCCCTCCGCTTGCTAGTTGAGATGTCTTTGGCGTGCACGTTTATTGCTTACCTGGTTATAATTATGCACGCGATTTCCCCTAACCCGAACGGGAAACGGGCTTGATCTTGCCGCTGGGTGAGAGCCTCATAATCCCGAAGAGAGCTCGGGGAATCGAAAATAGCCCGAGCATTCATATTGACAAGGCAACTGTAAATAATATTGCATTCTCTATTTCTGGCTTTACTATTCAGAGAGAGGGTTAATTAAGTGGTCCGCGCTGTCAGTCAGTCAATGAAAGATGATGAGGACAGAAGGAATAGTAAGGATAGTAACGTCCTCGTGGTATAAATAGAGTGGATGCCGGTAAATTAACCTTATAACAATAATATGACCTTGTAGCAATTGTATCCTTGGTGATGAACCTATCAGGACGATGTGGCCCGTTGCAGAATGTCATTATTCGTTACAATAACATCCCATCGTACATTTATCATGCAGTTGCACTGCTGAAATTCCCACTAGAGTCAATAAATTGGTGCTGGATTCCAGACCATCCCCTTCCAACGCCAGAGAACGAAAATCAGTGACGCTATCATTGCATTTATCCTGTCACCTAATGGGCAAAAATTAAATTAATGAGAGGTGTTTCGTCTCACAACATGGTAATACAATTAGTGCATGTCTATCTAAAGTATTAACAGAATGCTGTAGGTTTTAGAGAGAGAGAACGAGAGCTTCGCTCAACAGACTCCTACTATGGTTTTTTGCTCTCTTCCTAAAATAAAAAGGCTACGGTTCGTTCGGGTTTTTATTATTTATTTTCCGCCCATCCTATCCTTTCCTTTCCTTTTTCACATCCCCGTCAAATGTGTTCTTCGAAAACCTCGAAAACGGTAGCTATTAGTGTTACCTGCTTTGATCCTGAACTCAATATTCGTCAGGAGGCATTTCCGATGCTAGGATGCCACTGAAAAGAGCCGCCCTCCTCAAGAGCGCACGATTTTTAAAAAACTGATTTGCAGATAGAAATGGGAAAGGTGTCTTCCTTTCTACATCGATTTCAGAGTGGGATAAGAAAGCCACCTCTTGCAAGCCGCGGGAGAAGGTTGCGTGTACAAGGGGCCTCTTCGGAGGAAAGCCGAGGGCGCAACCTCAGCTTCTCGCATCTTAGCAAGAGTGGCCCATTCTGACAGCGTGTAAACAAACCCTTTCCCACCTAAAAGCAACGTGGGCTTGGCTCCATTTTAATTGCGACTCAGCCTGCAACCCAGTGCACCGTTACCTGGGAGTAAGTCCCGCTCTGAGCAAGTTCGACGCGGCTTACTTCTGAGTAATGCCTGCGTCTGAGATCGCACCAGAACTCCCAAGAAGCGGGCAGCTTTCCATTTGGAAGCACAGAAAGTGGAGAGAAGAAGGGGAGGTGGGGAGTTTGACGGTGCGGATACAAGGAAGCATTATCACGGCTAGGACGGGGCCCTTTCTTTCGCAGCCCTCGCCCCTTCCACCCTGGATCTTGTTCTCAGGCTTTAGGTTTCAACGATCGTAGAGGGTGGGGCGATCCTGTGGCCTCCGACAGGTGTACCCGACGGCCGGCCGAGGCCTTTGGCGCTGAGAATCCTCTCTCTTGCCGAGGCCACGCGCTCCCTCCTTCCCTCCCATGCCCCCTGTGCACTGTGTTCCCAGGCCGGGGTCAAAGAGGAAATTCCCAGGGCTTTAGGACACCCCCCCCGCCGCCGCCGCCGCCTCCAGGGTGGCAGATGCCACAAAGCGCGGAGGCAGCTGGTGCCCAGCGCCTAGGCGCTTCCAGCGACCTTCGAGAAGGTCATGATCCAGGCCGGGCTTTGGCAACGATCCCCTGCGCCCCTCACGTTGAGGCTTCCCGCTGGCCAATCGCCGCGACGGGGCTCCGCGCCGACCCCGCCCCTCGCCTCCTCGGCTAGCCAATGAGGAGGCGGCAGCAGCAGCATCCCCTTATACTGCTGTCCTCCTCCTCCCGGGCAGGACTTGCGTCTACGTGTTGGGTTTAGGTCCAGTTCAGTGGCGGCGAGCTGCGTTGTTCGGCCTTGATCCAGCATCTCCCAGATTTTATTCTGCTGGTTTTCGAAAGGGCATGGGATTCAAAGCAGCCTTGCGTTACCAGCAGCTTTTAAGGCAAGACCTATGCCAGATGTAGGAGCAAATGTGTGGAAGCCATGCTGAGCAGTTGTTTCCCCCCTAGCGATTGTTACAGTACGTTGAAGGGAGAAATCCTCCCAAGAGCAACAGCTCAAATCCAGTTCCTGATGCTGAAGATTGGAAATCAGTGGCATAAACAGAAATTGCTGGCCTTATCATATGCTGGTTCTGCAGCAGGGGTGCCAACTGGAATAAAATATTGGGGGGCCCAGGTAAGCCCCACCTCATAACCAATCACATGATGTGGCACAAGTGCACCATTTCAATGACAATGTCCATCAATTTGGGATATTTGAATTGGAGGGGGGGCAAAGGGACCTTGACCCCTAGGAGTTGGCTCCTATGTTCTGGAGGGATGGCTTTCCCAGGCCAGCTTGTGAACCCCAAGCTTTTTTAGATTGACTGTTGACTTTCCTACAACTTTGCTCTAGTTGCAAACAATATAGTATCACCTGAGTGGTGTAGTGGTTAGATTGTTGGACTATGAGCTGGGAGACTAGGGTTTGAATTCCTGCTCAGCTATGAAGCTCACTGGGTGATCCTGGGCCAATCATTGTCACAAAGCCTAACCTACCTCACAAGGTTGTTGTAAAAATAAAAGGGAAGAACCGTGTGTGCCATTTTGCGCTCCTCGGAGAAAATGTGAGATATAAATGTGAGATATAAAGCTGAAGTCCTGGCTATTTCTCCTGAGAAGTAAATCCCATTGAATTTAATGGGCTTACTTCCAGGTAAGTTGGGTTAGCATTAAATCTTAAATCCATGTTCACTTTATCATTTGGATCCACATACATAGGACTGTAACTTTCTCTCCCCCTGACGGAACTGGGCTGCTTGGCCTTGAACATCTTAGATAATTTAAATGGCAAAACTTTCCTTAGCATAAAGGGGAACTAGTGGGGGAAACCTACCCATTTAAATCACCTATCCTGTTTTAAAACAAAAAAAGAGAGAGTTGTGCTTTTTTCTTATTTAGAGGTTTGGGGTTTTTTCTGGGGGGGGGACATCCAAAATCGAACTTAACCATTTGTTTGCAGGAATGAGCGGGGGGGGGGGTGTATTGAAATGAAAACCATCAGAAGAAAAACAAAAATAATATAAATATGGCATCAACCTTTGCTGCTCCTATAATCCAGACAACATTCCATTTCCAATTAAGATGGAATGCCACATTTTAAGCAGGTTGACATTTGCTATGCTAAACACCCTTACTTGGAAGCAAGTAAGGCTGTGGTTTGTCATTCACTGAGCAAAAGTCATATTGAGATATTGGTTAGAGCACAGCCAAGGTGGCAGGCCAGACAGCAGGGCCTTCATGGTCATGGTCCCAAAGTTGTGGAGCTGGGTGCCCAAATGAGAAAGCCGGTGTGGTGTTAGACCTGGGATGCTGGGGTTCAGATTCCCATCCAGCCATGAAGTTCACTGGGTGACCTTGGGCCAGTCACAATCTGTCAGCCTAACTACCTCACAGGGTGCTTTTGATGATACAGTGGTGAGGAGGAGAACCATGTCTGCAACCTTGAAGAAAGGTAAGATAGGAATGTAAGAATGAATAATGACATTGGCCTTCATCTAGAAAATTTAAGATGCAGTCATGTCTGCGTGTCAGTGATGTTGATTGTAGTCGCATTAAGGTCATTATACAGTAAGGTCTGCATTATATTGTTTGTAAGCTGCCTTCAGCAGAGAGATGTGGAAAATATGTACACAATTCTGGGGAAATTGGCCTGAACAAGCGCCACTGAAATGAATGAAAGCTGCACAACACAACTCCTTAGCACCACTGTGGTCCTGCAGAGCTCCCTTTCATTTCAACAGGTAGCACTTCTTTTCAGGGGGTTGCGCCTGCTAAAATTCTGAATCATAAACACATTGCATGAAATGTGGTAGTTCATTTGAATCCAGTTGGAGTTAGAATGAGGACACAATATTGAACCTGAACAGTTGTCCTATTGTGGTCTGGGTCCACCTAGACCCACATGTTGGTTTTGCAGCCAATAGCTCCTGGATAAGGATGCACAACCCTCTCTGCATTGGGTCCCCCCATCAATAGTACCTGCATTACCTAGCCATAAAGCTCTGTCTTGTCACAGATGTATGTCTTGAGCTTTGAGCCTGAAAAATCCTGATGCTTATTCTTTGGAAGCACATTAACATTTTTTAAAAAAAAAACAAAAAAACAAAATTTATATACCACTTAATTGTAATAAAACCTCTAAGCAGTTTATGGCGAAAGCAAGAAAAGACAGCTAGCAACAGGTATTTAAAAACATACAAACATAATTAAAATACAAAAGACTTGTCTGGGTAGGCTTGCCTAAACGAAATTGTTTTAGGCAGTACAGTGAAGGCACCTGCCTGATATCAATAGGCAGGGAGTTCCAAAGTGTAGGTGCTGCCATCAAACCAAAGACTGATTTCCTACAATGCACAATAAGTATTATACAATACCCACAAACAGTGCCAGTTCTGCAAATCATAGATGAATCATTGAATCATAGAGTTGGAAAGGGGCCACAAGAGTCACCTAGACCAACCCCCTGCAGTCAAAGTGGGCATATATGAGGTGAGGTGATCTCACAAGTAAACTGGTCCCAAGCTGTTGTAGTTTCCTAATAGTAGCACCTTGAATTTGGTCCAGTAGCTTATGATGCCTTTTAGTAAACTATGCCCTAGCACAGTGGCTGAAGACCTGAGCTGTGATATGAGAAATACTAAATTCAAACCTGGTCTCAGCTACTAAGGTATTAGGTTGAGTCAAGTCACTGTTGGGCACAGGTTCTATGTACAATATGGAGGCTAATAATGGTGTAAGAATGACTGAGCTGTAGAAATGCTAATTTTTGTGAAGGCATAAGTGCCCAGTATTCTTTTCTTTCTTTCTTTTCAATGGAATGCTGATGTACCAGTACCTAAGCAGGTCTTTTAAAATCGGGTCACCTCTTGCATTTCCCATGGTGGAACCCTTTCCGTGGCTTTCAATTCCTAGTAAAAAGAAGCCTGGTAGGCGGAGCGAGGTTTACTTTGGGGCTGATGCCAAGTGTTCAATTGCGTGGGTGCCCAGGAAGCGTGTTGCTTCTGGTCCTATCCAATACAATGCAAACTTCACAGCATTTTGGGGTGCTTCCCTGCGCTTTCTCCCTCCAAATCGATCCCAGCAACGTTTCATTCGAATTCAGTTCGATTTGAGAGCGCTTAGAATTCCGTCCAATTAAGTGGGATACAAATCAGGCAATCATATGCGGTCCATCGCGCGCTCTGACTTCCGCCTTAGCTCTGCCATTTATTAAGTGGGGATCTGGGCACTGGAACCAGTACGTTGTGGAAAGGGGAGTCTCCGGGATGATGTTGATGTAAAAAGGGCGGGGGTTCGGTGATGCGGGAGAGAAGATGGAATTCAAGGAGCTTCGTGATTCACACGATTTGCGGGTGGTTAAAATCCAGCAAATGCTTATTACCTGTCTCACCTGTGCCTAAAACCAATCTGAAGAACACAAGCACGGCCTGCTGGGTCCGACCCTCCAGGCCAGCCTTCTGCGTTCTCCTAAGGCGTTTGTGTGACTGTCTGTCCACCAACCATGAAGCCCCAGTGAAAAGTGCCACCACCCACGTCCTGGCTGGTCCCCAACATGGGGTGCTCTCTGAAGATTGAGGTTCCGTTTCTCCGTTGTGGCTGCTTTATAAAGCTCCGAGTAGGGAACTGCTTTCACTTTCAGGCTGACTGAACAACGCATTTAAAAATGAAAAAATCCTAATCATGCTTTGCATCTTGAAAGGTCCCCCACCTCAACCACAGCATCTCCAGGTAAGGCTGGGAAGACTGGCGTCTGACACCCTGCCAGGAGAATGGCTACCTGTCGGTGTAGAAACTGGTCTCTGATCAGCTTCCTCTGGCCACTCAGGGCATCCTTCCGTCTATCTTCGCTTGGGAACGGTTCTCTCTGCTTTACCAAGACGCACCCAAGCCTATCGCTTGCCATTTCCAGTCTCTCTCCTTTATCCCGACGTCTTGCATTCGCGTCACTTCATTCGGTAGCAATTGCATAAGGCAGCGTCTCCTCGGCTCCCCCTGTTTCTTCAGAGGTTTCCCTTTTAACGTCATTTACATTTGGCAGCGATAGGTAGGAAAGCCGTCACCCTTATCAAATATTTTGAAAAGTTATTTCGAGTTACAAGCCAGATCGTCTTGGAATCGATTCCCCCGAACCTCGACAATGCCAATAGTCTTTTGACTCTTGATATCAGGAAGGAAGGAAGGAAGGAAGGAAGGAAGGAAGGAAGGAAGGAAGGAAGGAAGGAAGGAAGGCAGGCTGTGGTCCTCCAGATGGTGGTGTTGGGCTCTAACTAGCATGGCTGATGGGAGCTGGAGTCCAGCAATTCTGAAGACCCACCCCTGCCATATAACAATATCCCACACCATTAACCACAATGGTTAATACTGAATAATTATATTGATAAGAATAAATAATGGGGGGTGGTGGTACAATAGTCTATATCTGTGTCGTGGAGTTCACTCTTTACACTCCATCCTATCAGTCTTCCACAAATATAAGGCGACTGAAATTGGTGGGACTGCTTCCCAGCTGTTGTTGGACTACAGCTCCAATCATCCCTAGCTAGCAGGACCAGTGGTCAGGAGTGATGGGAGTCGTAGTCCAATAACAGCTGGAGACCCAAGTTTGCAACACTAGGTTAGGGTTAGGAAAATTCATGTTTCTCAGCTGAACAGGCTCCATAACTGATTCTGCCCCCAGACGTTTGGCCCAAAGGAGCTGCGGGGGCGGGATTGGGGGAGGGGGCTTGACAAAGTCCAATAAAAATCAATTGTGACTTTAAAACCCCTTATGGTGGGCAGGCACTTGGCCATTATTGTAATACCCCTTTGAAATAAGGAGAGCGGCACTGCCTTCTAAAAAGACAGGAAACGGAGCTCAGTTTAGCCTGGGTGCTGCAACAACAACACGTGATGCGGAATGTCTAACCCTTAATATTAAATCAAAATAAAATAAAAAATGAATTCCTGCTCAGCTAAGTTAGTTCTTGGTATGAGCTTTCATGTGGTGTGCATGCACACGAAAGCTCATACCAAGAACTAACTTAGTTGGTCTCTAAGGTGCTACTGGAAGGAATTTTTTATTTTGTTTTGTTTTGACTATGGCAGACCAACACAGCTACCTACCTGTAACCTTAATATTAAATGCTTGTGAACTACTTCGAGGTGAGGAACTCTGTATATGCTTGTGGGAGCTCGCGTGACTGGCTCAGATTGAGTCATATTCGCAAACCAGTTAAGAGGAAGCAGACCCTGTCAGAGCAGCGGAAATATATAAAAAACATAAAAAATTGTCCAGTAGCACCTTAGAGACCAACTAAGTTTTTCTTGGTATGAGCTTTTGTGTGCAGTGCATGCACACTTCACAGGAAAGCTCATACCAAGAACAAACTTAGTTGGTCTCTAAGGTGCTCCTGGACAATTTTTTATATATATTTCTACTGCGTCAGACCAACATTAGACTCCGAACTTAATGGTCTTAAATTGACTGTCCCGTGTCCCCAACATCTGATAACTAGAGCCTCTGTTTTTTGAGATTCTGCCTCTTAGAGCTGCCATTGAACGCTGTGGGGTTTGCTTACGAGTAAACATACAAAGGCTCGCACCTTTGAGAGACTGTTAATTTGGAGAAGACTTATTAAGAAATCTCTTTCCGTTTAACCGACAGTGGGAAGCGGACAGGCATTGAAATCAATGGGTAAACGTTCGCCTTAATATTGAGAGAGGCTTAAAATGACGGCAGGCTCCGAAAGGGGGTTGAAGTTAAACTAGTTTTCCCCGCCCCCTTTTGTTCTGTTTGCAGAACCAGATTATATGAAGCTCTCTAAAGATTGCGTATAATCTGGGAGAGTTGAGAGCATCCGACACCCCCGCTCTCCCAGAAAGAGAGATCCTCCCTGACCAGGATATTGACCGGAAAGTCCCCTGGACGGAAAATGAACTTGCTTCCAAGTAAGCTGGGCATTTTGGTTTGGAAGCAAATCCTCCCATGAGGAGTCCTTCCTTCTTGGAGAGAATTTTTAGGACCGAGGTGGAAGAAACAAATTTCCAAAGTTAAACTGCATAAGTATGGGTGTGTTAGGCCTGTGGGTGCTGCAGTCAACTTTGGTATAACTGGATAGGTGCATATTCCTAAGCAATCCGCTAGCTCGTGTGTGTGTGTGTGTGTGTGTGTGTGTGTGTGTGTGTGTGTGAGAGAGAGAGAGAGAGAGAGAGAGAGAGAGAGAGAGAGAGAGAGATGCATGGATAAATTAACACCCCGATCGTATCTTACAGGGAAACAAATCCCTTTGAAACGAATGGATAGGATTTCCACCACCAATGTGTCCCTTTCTCCTCCCCTTCCTCTCCAATCCTCCCGACCTTAAAGCTTTCTTTGCCCAAAACAGGGTCGAAGAGCATCTTTTGGCTCTCCAGAAAGGACTCGCGTTGCTAAGCGAGAGCTTCGGCACAAACAGAGATGCACGAGGAACGCCTTGCTTGGGGCAGCTTAGCGCCGAATGTCGTTCCCTGATTTTATGCTCTGCAGCAGCCGCGTGATAAAAATAGGAGGCCTCGGAGCTGGTGTATCAGGTAGAAGGTACTGAAAAGGAGGAGGGCGAGAGCACTGGGTGAGGCTGTGTGGGGCGCTCGAGACCCCTGCCCAAAGCGCCATGGAGACCGTTGAAGGAGGTGTGATGATGGGGAAAGGACGTTCTTTCCTTGTAAAGAAAGTGCTTATTTAAATTTTATATATATATATTTAAAAAAAAAAAAACAGCTTGGAAAATCATTGTCCTCCGAGCAAAAGAAAATTGAAGAGAAATGAGTGGTAAGGGTGGGTGTTCAGCAGCTCCTGCTTAAACTCCATTGACTGGAATGGCTCCAGAACAACACAGGACCAGCAAACGGACTAAGCTGGACTCTGATGGAGAGCCTATGCAAAGATGGGTTCAGAAAATCAGAACCGTCGACTCTTAAGTGGGTTACTTTTTCCCATCCTGGTTTTTACACGTGGACTTGGAGGTCAAGCTCGGTCGATTTCAGCGGAACTTTACTTGCACGCTTGTCGCAAGGAGTCACACCCGATCTGTTCATCACCTCGAAGTAAAATCCCTCTCACGCCCGATCTTTTATTTACTTCGAGGACAATAATTCCTCCTCTGTATTCATGCCATTGCAAAGTCACACCTGATCTGGCCCCTATTTAGTCCGAAGCAAACTTCGCATCCCGACCTTATCTTTACTCACATCCATTATGGGCACTTCGGTGTAAATTTACACCCCGGGCCTTAGAGGATCCCATTGGGAAAGAAGAGTTGAACTTCCTTGTAAGTGGTTTACACTTGGATTCTTTTCCCTGAGCTTACTTTGAAGTAGTTAGGAGTTAGGCAATTCCTGGTGGAAATGCTTTGATTCATTCTCTAACATGATTTTGTAGTTTTTAAACGTCGTCCAGCTTCCGCAGGATTGATACCTGTATCTGAGTTCTTTGTCCTTCTTTCTCTCCTCCGGCCCCACCCCCGCAAATCAAAACTAGGCCTTCCCAGATACTCTGCTCTTCAGGTAACTGCTTAGAGCAGCCCATAAGTGCATCAGGAGTCATACAGTCTACAGGGATAATGAGAGAAGCCAGCCCACATTATTCTGCCTCCGCCCCGCCGTGCATGAGCACAAATGCCCCAGCACTCATTATTAGGAGGGAAGTACAACTTGTTTGAGAACACGCTTTCGTGGAAAGTTCTACTGTGACGTCACTGTGGATTCTGTGGCCTGGTCTGTGGAGCATCTTTACTGAAATGCCACAGACGTTATGGGATGATAGGGACATATTGAGTGGGTTGGAGAGGGGGGGGCCTTTTAAATAAAATTGTGTAAAGCAGTGTTTTCCAAACCTGGGCCTCCAGCTGTTGTTGGACTACAATTCCCATCATCCCTGACCACTGGTTCTGCTAGCTATAGATCATGGGAGTTGCAGTCCAAGTCAACAACAGCTGAAGACCCAGGTTTGGAAAATACTGGTGTAAAGGTGCTCCAGCCTCTAACAGATACAGTAGCTCCTGTGCATGTTTACTGGGAGATAAACTGCGGAAGGGAGCTAAATAAGGCTTAGCTGGCAAGTGTGCACAGGCTGGCAGCTGGATCTATCTATTTCCTCGGAGGGTACAAAAGGAAAGGCTATGGTTCGGCGGTAGTAGAGCTTGTGCTTTGTATGCAGGATCAGACCTTAGTTCGAGGGTGGGAAGCCCGTGACCCCCCGGATATGGTTGGATTCCAGCTCCCATCATCCCTGAACATGGACCATGCTGGGATTCTGACAACATCGAGCGGCCCACCTGGTTCCACCCACGTTCCCTTCTGGATAGCAGAACCCAATCCTGTGCTCTTAGATCGCATTCAGTTCAAGGAGATTCCAATTTTGGTGGGCACACCCAGATCGCGTGTTGTTGCACACGCTTACTTGGGAGTAAACGGCACAGAATTCGCTGGCGTTTATCTCTGAGTAAACCACGTGCATAGAATCGGCCTAAAATGGGAGCAGAGGGGAGTGAGACCCACTGCACAGAAGACATCTTACGACGGTCGTGCTTCCCCAAGGGAACATCTCGAACCGTTTCCAACCCCGCCCCCTTTCCATCCATCTTCGGCGCCTTGAGCTGCGCAGTGGATTTCGGAGTCGACGCGCACTGCTTGAGGAGGAGTCGCGGTTGGGTCTTTGGTTCAGTCACTCCAGATGCATCAAGAGCCTCTCCTGATATGATAGTCATAGTCCAACCGCCTTGTTACCCCGTCCGCCTAAACCTGTATGTAAAAAAAAGCCCTTCCCTCATCTCATACGAGGTCCTTGGGGACAGGGACCTGTCTGGATTCGTTTGGCTGATGAACATCGATGAAATGCCACGTCGAGCACTGCTGCAGATGCACAAGAAAACCGCCTTGTGCTTATTTGCTCTCCAAGCTGCATTGCGTTAGCGCTGGAGTTAAGCCCCACAACAGACCCCACATGATCTTTGCATTATTATTATTATTATTATTATTATTATTATTATTATTATTATTATTATTATTATTATTATTATTATTATTTACTTCTCTAAGCAAGTGCGCTTTGGTCCCCAGCCTTAAACTGGCCGATGGAGTACATTGTATATGATGGAAATCGACGAGCGCAGCATCCATTTATTTCCTCGGGGCTTGCTTTCTAGATTGGCGAGTTGGGAGAGTCGGTCTCGCAAAGATCCTTCGGTCTCGCAAAGGCAGCGACGCCTAATTTGTCCACGATTTCTAACTAGGCATTCTTACCATTGCGGCGCTATAAGCGCCTTCCTGGGAATTAAAATAATTCCGAGTGGAAATTTCGGGTGGCCTTGCCAGCTTCCTTGCTCCCATCGACAATTGCCTGCAGTGAAAATATTACTCTACTTTTTTGCAGGTAGCTAGAAACACAATAGCTGGGAGAAGCCTGAAGCGACTGAGCAAGGACTTCCGGGCGGGGGGGGGGGAGTTAAATTAAGATGAGACAGTCTTAAGGCCTTAGGATGCGATCCTGTACCCAGTTATCTGGGAGGGATTCCCATTTAGCTCAAGGAGATTGGTGCCTGAGGGTACCGTATAGAATAGCACTGTATGTTTACAGGGCACAACTACCAGAGCTTACATAAAAGTAAGTCCACTGATCACAGTGAGTTTTACCTCAAAGGAAACGGGTTAAGCCTGCACAACCACCACCCCTCTAGATGTTGCACGACCAGGTTGATGGTTTCTAGTCAATTTTGAAACTCTTATCACTGCTGCTATTCGTGATAGTAGCGAGCGATAGCATCTGTTACTCTTGCTGCTCCTATTGCGGTGTGGCTAGTGATGCCAGAGAGGGATGGAATTCTGCCCAGGAGCCTCGATTACTTGGTTAAGGTTGCGATCCTGTGCAAATGTACTGGGGGGGGGGTTGCATCCTATTGAAATATGAGGAATTTACTTTCAGGTATACGTGGATTGGCTAGAGATTCCTGAGATAGTTGCTGTGTACACACAACACTTTTGAAAAGGGCATTTAAAGCACAAAGGGGGGGGAGAGGAAAGAGAGAGAGAGGTGGGCACTGTACTTTATCCCTCACAGACCTGCAATTCCCAGCACCCTTAACAGACTACAGTTCCCAGGATTCGTTTCAATCGGGTACTTTAAATGTGCTCTAAATCTATGGTGTGTCCACAGGGAAAGAGTACTGCTGAACTGAAGACCCATCGGAATGGATGGGGGCTGAGTAAGAATTCTCTAGACCGTGTAGCTTTCATCCATTTCAATGGAACTTGTGAAAGTAAAACTCAGGTCTTGCAGTGGACACTCTACTTAGGGGTGAATTGTGCATCTCAACTTGAATTTAACTCACTCACACACACACACACACACACACACACATTCATAGCGATTGCCAGTGGGGTAACCTTGAGCCTCTGCCCCTCCTGGCTGTGTCATGGCAAAAATTCAGACTTTTCTCAAGTTTATTTGAAAGATTGTGTTGTTGTTTTTCAGAAAGGCGGTAGAAAATTTCTGAATTGGACTGTAAAAACAGAATTTTTTTATCAGTCTGGTTTTAAACATCGTCATGATCATCATTATCTCCGATTCCTTCTCATCCTTCTCAGGATAAGTGCTACTCGGGTCCGTTTGTAAGGAATGCTTTTTCCTGGATCTACAGAACTTCATGCAAATTAGACCCGGTTTAAACACACTCACGCCCACACGACCGTCTCACAACAAGTACGGGAAACTTATTCAGTTTGATTTCCCAATTTCCTCTACTCGAAGGGAGATGAATCTACTGTTCTCTTTAATAAGTTGGAGACCGGTAGCTCCTTTACAGACCTGGTTTTAAAAACACCACTTTTGAAACTATTTTTTAAAAAACTATTTCTTAACTTCTGTCCCAAAACTGGTTTCGCTGGGCGAAGCTTAGTGCAGAGAATGCCACATTTCCAATTAAATTATAATGCGATCTTCATTCCAAGCGTCTGACTCTTGGCGCTCAGACTTCCTATTTCGCTTTTCTCTGTCCAAACCCCTGGAATTGCTCCTCGAGGTAATACATTTTACTTGGAATAAAACCCACTGGATTTAGTAGGACGCACTTCTGCTTAGAGGTACATAGGATTGCCTCACCCTGTGGCACTTTAGAGACTAATATTTTTCTTCGTGTTTTTTTTTAAGTGTATACACTGAGATGCTCCCGGAGAAAACAAAACAAATCCTCTGGGAGAAAGAGAGGGAAGTGAAGATTCTGTTTCATGGTCGCATCCGATTTACAAGACTCTGGATTTTGTCTTGTAGCCCGTTCTGCTTAAAAATAATGCCGAACTCATTTTCTGCTTCTATAAACCAATTCTGCTGTGATTTCACTAACACTTACTTCGAAGTAAAGTCGTTTAGGAGCAAGCGAGGTTAGGCTCTTTGCACTTTTAGTCCTAAATCTCTGGCTTTGCGTTAAGACAACCCCCATTGGTTTCAGAGGAGTGGCACCGTCCCCCCACAAAAAAGAGCTTCTTACAGAGACTTGCAGCCCAATCCGTTTTACTTGCAAATTCTGTTACTTTCAGCGGAATTCTATTCGGAGGGAACTGAGCTTTGGAGCGCCGCTGAAAATCGCTTTCAGAATCCAAGTCATTCTGTTCAACTTTGCAAAGCTATTTAAGGAATCGAGTTTCTGACATCCCCAGATCCCGACTGTATTTCCCAGAGCACTAAAAGCAACTGATTTCACTGGGGCTTTCAGACTGATTCCAGCAGAGTTTACTACCAGATTAATGCATTGGGGCTTAGGCTTTCTATTTAAGATCTCGATTTCTCCATTTAAAAATAAATGTCGGATCTAATGAAAGGAAATCCTAACACCGTACTGTTGCGTCTCCCTCTTCTGTTGTCGTACACCTTTTGATTTCACGTGTACTTCTTTGTAAAGAATCAGATTTCGCTTACAATATTATCTGAGTCGTTAGTTGATGGCGATGATGATGATTATTAATAGTAGCAGCAGTAGTAGCAATATTTTGCCTTCTATCTATTCTACAGATCCTTTTCTCTTTCTCTCCCGACTCCAGCTAAAGATGGCTTTGGCGAATGTCTCATCGCAAACCATAAGAGGCATTTAGTCGGGGCTCTCTCAAGTCCCATTGCTTTCAGTGGAGCTCAGCCAAGACTCACTTCAGCTGGGTTTGAGCCAAGAGCGCGTTCCTTTGCGCTGCTGCGTCAAAAGCGCAGCCCAAAGCTAACGGGTTTTATTGGGACAGTCCAAAGCCCTCTGCTGCCACAAATCTGCGCGGCTGCGGTAATCGCGCTGCTCAAAACCTTCCTTTCCCCCACCCCAGCCCATCACCACATACAACCCAAGTTCCCCCAACTTGCCTTTTTCTCTCTGACGATTCCCCACTGCCCGTCCAAGAAGCGGTTTTTTAAGGAAGACTCGCACGCATTGTGCTGATTTGCTTTTTATTAAGTCATAAGAGGGAGAGAGAGGGTGAGCGAGAGGGGAATCAAAGGAGGAGGGAGAGGGGGGGCGGAGAGGCCCCGAAAAAAATGAGGAAAGAATTAAGCAGGTAATAAAGAGAATAAGGAAGGGAAAGCCGCCGAAAGCTTTCTTGGATCGGAAACGTGCCCAAAGTCTCTGCCCAGGGAGGACTTGAGGGGTTGTTTTGAAATCGAGGCAGCACAACGGTTTGGAGCTTCTTCTGGAGCGATGCAGCTCGGTGTGTTTCTCTAACATAAAAGAAGAAGGTCCAGGTCTCTTCTCAGGAGCGTGTGTGTGTGTGAAGGATCCTTGCTAATATATTATTAAATCCGGTTATAGATTATATGCGGATTTCCCCCTGAATAATAAGCGCTGTTCATACACCAACAAGTTAACGCAGAAGGGTTTAGGAATGACCTCTGGCTGGATCAGGCCAAACCGTCCGTCTCCAAAATGGTCGTCCTGCTAAGCTTTCAAGGTTGGTTTCACACGAGTCCACTCCGCCAAACAGGTGCCTATTCTGGGCCCACGAAGCCAGTGGGGCTTGGATCACTTCAGCTATGACTATGTCGCCCTGGCTAGGTTGTGGATCAGGCTGCAAATCGGTTTAGACACCAGCAGTCCGCATTCGGAACGGACGTTTGAACCCTCTCTAAGTAGCTATTTGAAGAGGTAGGTTAGGTCTGATACATGACGCCGCCACATTCCGGCTATACCGAAGTCCCTGAGCTGAAATAGCGTGTTCTTATTTTCAGGCATGTGGTTAGGGTTTTTTTTTAGTTGCGTTTGCGTTTCGTTTGATTTTATATCTCCGCGGCTCCTTTTGCCCTTAAATTGCTTTCTTATTGTATTTATTGTAAGCCGCCCAGAGAGCTTTTTTATGTTGCGGGGCGGTGTAATGGCAAAAAAGTAATTAATTAATCGTCCCCCTAGAGGACAGTGGGACAAACTAATAAACAGAAATACAATGTCACTTCGCTTTGCCCATCTTTTTCAAGGGGCAGCATTTCCCCATCGCAGCACAATGCCATGGAAATTTATAAATGACAAATGATATTTCTAGGAAAACGTCTGTTTGGACCCTCACATTCACCTCTTTCAGAGGGGTGTCGTTTTGTTGTTGTTGTTGTTGTTGTTGTTGTTGTTGTTGTTGTTGTTGTTGTTGTTGTTCCCTAGTGGGGTTCCGTCTTTGCAGCCAAGATGGTCCCCGCAAGGAAAGGGTTAAGGATCCTTCTGACTGAGGAGCCGCGGATGCCCTTTGCCTAATATCTTTATTACTGAAAACTTCAAGGTAAAGGGAGAGAGCGCCAGCAATGGAAACCAGATGTGGCTATGGAAAAATGAGGGATTACAAAGGGAGACGAAGAAAATGGAGCGTAAAGGGGCAGCAGGAGTTAAAATGGGGAAGGAGGAGCATAGTGAAGCCGAGCTGACTTTTGCAGGATCCGTTTCAAAGGCCTGGAACGGCGGATGCCAAGCCGTGTAAACATCTTTGGAAGCGCAATCGACCAATTCGGATCCGCGGCTGGCAAATCAAGAGCTCTCGCCCTGGTTGTGCCGGGGAGGAGAATGGGGAGGCGTGAATTGAAAGAAAATCACGAGCAGCGATTTCAGTTGTGGTGTGGTTGGTGATGATGGGAGAAGATAATCAGAATCACCACCATACTGTATCTAGGAAATCGAACTTGCCTCCTCTTTATGCTCTTTTAGCAGCTATTCATTTTGTTGCAAAAACAGCCTTGCTCTTTCCACAGGTGAAATCCAACATGGGGGAGAAATTCAACCAGCGAGCGTTTCCTACCACGCCCCGGAAACGGTGCCAAGAGCTGAGCCGGTTGAATTTATACCTGTCGCGAGTGGTTTCCCAGCCACAAAAGCCCTGCCAGGACACACACACACCTGGCAGCCTTCATAAAGGGAAGCCTGACAACAAGCGGAGAGACCTTTCTCTGTGGCCCAGCAAAACGACAGGCTCCTCCAGTGTCCCAATTGTTACGAAAGAGAAAAGCGCGGGCCCGAAGAGGGTGGGCTAAGCGGAGGATGGGGAGAGTCCCCAATGCAGTTTTTAATAAACGAGGGCAGATCAGAAACGACTCCACAGCCCTGCAGCTGCCAGGCTAAGGCAGCGGGGAAGATGGACCAGGGCGAATCAACTGTGTCGGATCAGCATTAAATTTCCGCTCGCTCGCTCGCTGCGCGCACAGACCCTCGCATTCATCCCGCTAATCGCATTACTGTCATGTGGCTGGTGTGATTTATTGTTTTTGTGGTTGTGATTTTTTAAAATATATATCTGTATCTATAAATCCTAAAATAAAGCTTTTTCCTCCCCACGCCTTCTCCCGTTCAATGCAGAAAATAAAGACCCTGATCTGCGTCCTCCCCCCTTCCCCTCCGCACTTCTTCCTGTCCCTGCACATATTGATCAGGGCTGGGAAGAGGAGTTTATTTGGCTTGGTGTGGCTGGAGGCGAGGAGGCGAAAGTGGGGGAGTCGAGGGAAGAGGAGGAGGAAAACAGAGGAAGAGGGGGGGGGACAAGAAAGCAGGGTTCCTTGAGGAGGGATTCCCCCCTTGCTTCCTCTCCTCTTGGAGCCAGAGAGAGGGAGAGGAGGCGGGAGGAAAGAGACCCTCTCCCCCTCTTCGCTAGATCTTCTGGGTGTGGGGGGATCTGTTTAGCTCTCAAGAACATCTGAATCCTCTTAGTGCTCGCTTGCCCAGCTGTGTGTGTGAGAGAGGGGGGGAGTTGGAGGAAGAGAGAGAGAGAGAGAGAGAGAGAGAGAGAGGGTTCCTGGTGGTGGATGAGGACACTGCGGGGCCCTTTTAATTTTAGGCATGAATGCCGAGAGTTGCGTTTCGTTCTGCGACCCAGCTGCTGCCATGGATTCCTTCTACAACGCCGCCTCGCAGGGCAGCGCCGACGGCTCCTCGCCTTTTAGGGCATTCCCCGGCGGCGGAGGCAGCGACAAGTTCAGCTCCGCTTTCCTGGCCAGCAAAGGGCAAAGCTTCGGAGACAGCGGCAGCGGCAGCAGCAGCCCCAAGTGCCGGAGCCGTTACAGCCAGCCGGAATGTCCCAGCCTCGACGGCAGCGGCGGGCAGCAGCAACAGCAAGCGCCGTCGGCCGCTTCCTTTAACAAGTATCACCCACAGCAGCAGCAGCAGCAGCAGCCTCCGCCGCCGCCGCCTCCTCTCTACGCTCAGAGAGGCTCGTGCAAAAGCCCGTCGAGCGGTAGCCTCAAGCTGCAGGACGCCAGCGGCCACAACGGAGCGCTGCAGCTTTCCTGCTACGGTGAGTTCCCCGAGTCGGTCAAGGTGGACTGTGCACGGGTCTGTAGATTTTTCTTTCCCCGCACCCCTCCCCCCAAAAAAACAGCCAGTCTGGGCTTGCTTGGAGTTATTATTATTAATTAGTCTCCGTTTTTGCAGGGCTTCTCCTTGCAAATCCGGAGTCACTCCTGCGTCGCTCTTCACCATTTCCACGCTACGTTCTCCGGGGATGTAATTCGCATTTTGGATTCTCCCCACTCTAGCACACGTTCCCTCTCTCCCCTGTGTAGTGTAGAATATTATGGACTAGATAGATATCTCTGGTCTCCAAAGTGGAAGCCTACGAAAAGGTTCAAGAGATGGGAAGGAAGGGAGACACCCCCCTTAGGTAGAAAAATGGATGTTTTTAAGATATCTTTTCTCCTGGGGTCACTTGCAGATACCTCCGTTGGCTGGGTCCACACACTAGTTAAACCCATACATGTTAAGCTAATTGGCGTTCATAGGGGTCACCGTCCATTACTGGAAGACATAGATTTCAGTTTAAATTTATAACATTTATATGCATTTATAACAACTTTCTGATGCTTTGGTCCTCGTTATGCCTCCTGTCTCCTTTCCTGGCCAAGAGTCTTTTCTTCTTCTTCTGCCCCCCCCCCCATATGACCAAATTCATAACGATGACTTAGGTCAGTGCGTTCAAACGTTTCCTGGCTATGGACGCTCAGGTTTCCCAAAATCAGATGTCGTTCGAAAGCAACTAGGTAAAGCTTTCTGTCCGCGAAGTCTGGGTTGGCGGCGGCGACGCGCAGCTTTTCATTAGCGTCAATTAAATCATCTCCTCCTCCACTTGGCTTAATGAGTCGCCTTAACCCGGATTCGTTCTCGTTACAAGTTTAACGACGCGGTTAAAATGGCAGGCAAATGTTTGCTTTAGACGGTTATTCTGGGAGGATTAATTAGAGATAAGGGATAGTGAAAATTGAAAAATAGAATTATAGAATTATCTCTCTGGGTCTTTTTTTCTCCCGTCGCTCCTCCTTGCATACCCGCTCGATTCAAGGCACCTGAGAGCTCACCTTCTGCGCAATCCTAAACCCGTTTACGTCCTATTAAAACCAAAACCAAAACCCAAACCAAACCCAGTGATTTCAACTGATCCTAAAAAGCGGCGATCCTGTTTACACGTCGAACTTCTCATCTCCGACAAAACTTTCACCAGGAGAGACTATCTGAAAAGACTGGAACGGGGCAGAGGAATCAGCAATGTAATTCCAAGCGAGTGGAAACATAGTTCAGTCAAAATTGGCCATTTTTTTTTACTTCTTGTTTAATCTATTGCATTAAGTTGATCCACTTTGGCTGGATCGTGACCAATAGCGGAGAAGGAAACACTCAGGGAAGGAAACACTGTCCTACTTGAGCCTATTTCAGTACAGTACTCTGAAAAGGGTTGCTTCTACTGTCTTTCTTTGTTACTCTTTTATCTCCTCCTCCAAGAACCCTCTTTGTCCCCACTGACTCTGTGAGTCAGAGATACAGAGAGGTGATAGAGGATAACTGGCTCAAGGTCACCGAGTGAGCTTCACGGAGAAGCGGGGATTTGAACCCAGAACTTCTTGATCAAAGTTCAACACTCTGTTCACTACACTCCCGTTACGCTCCTTTCGATCTCCTTGTCTTTACGACTCAATTTGTCCCTTCCAGTTGTTTTTTCCTAGTCCGGTTTACCTTCGGAGGACTCCCCTCCCCCTACTCATTTTCTCGTTTCCAAATTCAGAGGACGTCGAAGGCACCTTCCATTTCTTCCCCGCCCCCCAACGGCTTCGGAAGTCTGAGAGTGTTTTCTGACTGGAGGGAAAACCAGAGGGCCTGGGGTTACGTTAACAAGCCATCCATCACCGCAGCAGCAAAGAGGGGTCCCGATTTCTTCCAGCGCTTGCTGGCCTCCTATCCTCCCTCCCTTGGTAACCAGCCGGTTTAAAGTGTATAACAAAGTAGAAGTGGAGCTGGAATTCCCCTCTTCTCGTTCGCCCCGTCGGGCTCCCTTTGCAGATCCGCTGCTGAAAGGCAAAGCCTGTCGCGCAATCGTGTATCCAGTCTAAGCGTTCAGCAGTTTGAGGTTAGGGGAATTCTGACACTCTGGGCTGCTAAGCCAGTTAGTAATAAGGAAGGTAGAAAACCCAGCGTGAAAGGTCCTGTTTTTTAAAAACAAAACAAAACAGTTCTTTCTGCTATAGGTCTGGGAACACTCCAGCCAGGGCATTTTGGAAGGGTAGGAATTGACTTCCCTTTTAAAGAAACGCACTCCGTGTGTGTGTGTGTGTGTGTGTGTGTGTGGTAACAGTGCAATCCAATGCATGCCTGCTCAGAAATGCATTCCATTAAGTTCAACAAGGCTGACTTCCAGGTAAATGGCAAAAAGTTTGCAACCCAAATAAGCTTTCTCCCTGCGCACCCCACCTTGACAAAATCTTTGGGGGGGGGGCAGCAGTCCTCACCCAAGGACCATTACCTGTTGACCGTCTCTGTTGATTTCCAGGGAAATCAAAATACTGTACTGCACTACTGAATTAAATTATGAATCTGGACATTGGGAGGGGGGGTACAGGGCCCAGAGACCACCCTCCGTCCCAGAAAGTCTCAAGAATTAATTTTATAGTAGGATGTCGCCTTCGCTTTTACTACGTAGGGTAGTGGTGAGCGGGCTTCCTATGCGAGGGAGCGCTCAGCTCCTCTAGAAACAGAAAAGGCAGCTGTCGAAACATCTTGCGGCAGAGGAGATCGGAAGGAGGCAAGCCACAACACAAGTCCCTGGTGCCACTAGGAGGGAGAGAAGAAATAACAGACCTTGGTTCCATCCTGCCTTTTAAAAATTGTTTACACTGCCTTTCCGAAAATCGAAGTGACTCCGAATTGGGCTGCGAAGCAAACAAACTCCAGGGGTGCGGTGCATGAGGAGAGAAAAAGAGAAGGCAGATTTACTGCCCGAGAAGGCCAAGGGCGGCCGAAGTCTCACGAGAGGCTCGTCTGCGAGGCGATTTCTTCAAAGGCTGCTTCGCATTCCAGGCGCAGCCGCATTTCCACGGCCTGGGACTTCGAAAGGAATCACCGACGGCGCGCCGAGGGAGAATCCGCCGCAGCCGCTCAGCTCCTTGAGGTGGAGCGCAAGCCAGCGCCAATAAGCGCCTGCTCACCGGCCCCGTAAGATGTCACTGGCGTCAGCTTTTCAGCGCCCCCCTTTCCCACTCAGAGAATTTCAAGATGATAAATCAGGAGGACGGGGGTAGAGGTGGAAGCGCCCCTTTAGAAAATATTCCCCGACACCTGCCGTGGATCTGTTTTAAATAACCATTTGCGCGCAGTTGGACTCCACTAACAGGCTCTGTTCCGCGGCTCTTATGGGGATTCCAGCCCCAACTGAGTCGAGTGAGCGCTGGTGCTGCCTGCCTCCTTAAACCCACAGGCTTCCAGATTTCCTAAATCGGCTTCCAATCCTACTACTTCGATTTAACAATTAATCAGCCGGTATAGTTATAAATCACGATGTGTGGGGAGACAGGTTCCCATTTCTAGATGCTACCCTGCCGACGACGTGTTGTTACCACTGACACCCATCTAAACCATATTTTCTGGGAAGGAGAAGGAAGGAGAGCTTATTGAAACGGACCGGCCTTAACTTCCGCATTAATGAGCTTAGAAAAATAGCAATAAAAGTAATAGCCAGCTTCATAATAAATCACGATACCCTTCAAAACACACCAAGCAGCGGCGTCTTCGCTGCGATCTTCCTATTAAAAATAAAAATACAAGGGGGGCATAATAAAGACATACACAGACCATCCAACCCCCTTTAAATCGGAGTTATTCTTTCAAAGTGGAGCTCCTAAATTGTAACATTTTGTGTGATGTGGCTTGAAGGACAAGGGCATTTAATAAGAGCCATATGGATTTGTGGGGATAATTATTTACAAGGAGCCATTAAGGAAAGGAATAGTTTCTGATTAGTAGGGAGAAGGTTGGCTGGGGGGGGGGGGAGAATGAGGTAAAAAGGAATTGGATTTCTGGGCACACGAACCACACGATATATATACATTTATCGAGAGTAAAAAGATGGATGGATGCTGACTGAGACGGGATTACCGCCTCGCTCCTTAAAGATTCTTAATCGCTGGAGCCGCGCCATTGCTTTTCGAGCTGAGTAAACCATTTATTTGCGGAGTGTCCAGGGTGGGGCGAGCGGGGAAGGAAGAAGGGCCCTGTGCGGTTTCTGCACATACAAAAGCTAAATACATCCACATACGGGCCGCTTCGGCCAGAGCACGGCCCAAGCCACCGGCATTCGTACAAGAACTGGAAAGCAAACAGCGGCCCATTTTCAGACGCCTGGCATGAAAGGCAGCTTTCTCGGAGAGATCCGCTCTCTTCGCCATTAGGGCTTCTTCTGCCACCGCCGCGCAATTGCAGAGTCAGACACGGCTCCCGGTTAGCCACTTCTGCAACCGGATCTCTTAACGATTTGTCGGCCTGGGGAATGGCCTCGCACTGCAATAAAGCGCTAATGGCTTCTGAGTGTCGTTCTGGTTAACCAGCGCGGGCGAGACTTGCCAAACCCCAACTCGTGTATTTTCGCTTCGGGCTTCCTCAGGGCGGGTGTCGATTGCCTTGCGGATCTTAGGCAGACGAGGAGGAGATAGGGAAGGGAACCTACACCATCGGAAGGAACCTGCCTAGGCTTCAGCGAAGTTTTGCAGTGCACTTATACAGTACACATAGCCTTAAAAAAAACCATTTGCTTGGCAGGGAAGTCCCGCCAAGTTCCTGGGAAGCCACTTCCACTGAAATCAGCAGGGCTACCTAGCCAGATCTGTTTAGATGGCGAAGAGAAAGGGATCACCGCCCAATTGTAAAGAAAAGATGTTGGGGGGTTGCCCCGGGGAGAGGGGTTTTAGCAATGCGCATTTCCTTCAAACTTTCTCGAGACTTTTGCAAAATGGAGCCCTGCGGCCTACATGCCTCGCGCGGAAGAAACCCCTCTCTCGATTTCCACAGGCTTTCCACGCAGCGTGGAGAATACCTGCATTCCCGATTTAGGCTTAGGGCCTACTCTCCTGAGCCGACGGACTGTCAAACTAGGCCGCAATGGCACCTCCCCGTGTTTTCCCCTTAAGTGCTTTTCCAGCCGGGCCCAGGTCTTCGCTGCTGTAGGTGGGGGAATCGAGGCCAGCCTGAGGCTTGTGTTCGTGTGTGACAGAGACCAAGGGGACGTCCTTAAAATAAAAATTTTTAAAAATGGCGGGGAACCCTAAGGGTGTCTGCACTGGAAAACTTTCTAGGCTCCTAAAAAGAAAAATACAGTAGGACCTACTTGATTCAGCTACACATGGGGAGCTACACCTACCCTAGAGAACCTTCCCCCAAAGCAGCAGCGCCATGTTTTATTTAAGTTTGGGCTTCAGAAGATCTTCCCCGAAATCAGAACATTTGCAGGGCACGTCGAGGGTGTGAGGAGCGTTTGGCAAGACCGCCCCGCAGTTTCTTAGCGCCTGCTCTCGACCAACCCAGGTGCAAAGGGGAACGTTTGGCTCTGTTGCTCCCTGGAAACGAAAGGGAAGAGCTTTGGGCCAGTGGAAATGGCGACGGAGCCTCCTCCTCTTCATTGTGGGTCCCGAAGCAAATCCTGCGCTTCGAGCCCCGGGCCTGTTATGGCGCCTCTTGATTTTTGGCTTGCGCTGCTAGTTTTTATTTCATGTTGTGTTGAATGATTTCCCCGTTTCCCCTCCCCAAAGTCCACCCATTTGATTCTTTCTAAACCTGAGAACAATAACCTAAAAAGATTTAGCAAAACAACAAAGCCCCGCCATTCTTCCAGTTGCTCTTCTGGGCTGCCTTTGCTGGATTGCCTTCGCTTTGCAATGTCTGCCTCCCTTGGCGCACCGGACCCTTGACTGTTCCAGCATCCCGAGGGAAAGCCGTGGGCGCCGACGGAGGGGAACGTGCCAGGGTCGGTGGGGTGGGAGACGGCACATTTCTATGGAAAAAAGGAGCCTGCTGGGAGCCATTTCCCCAGAAAGCGTCCTCCGTACCGGCCAGTGTATAACTTAGCAGCCTTTGCAGCAGCGCTTTTTGCTAGAATTGAAAGCCAGCTAACGCGATCAGCATCGTCCCGCTTTGTCCACAGCCTCGCCTGTTTCAAACAGACCCATCTTGTGGGAATGTTTAGGAGTGTGGATGAGTATATATTATTTATATATCTCAATCCCAGCTTGTGTGAGCAAGCTCCAAACTTAGCAGAGTTTACATTCCCTTTTAAAACACAGCAGAAAAACGTTTGCATAGGCTTGCTTAAGCCAGCTATATTCCTGGTATATTCCCCTTGTTCCCTCTTAAAAGTAGAAAGACACAATACTGATTATAAGATATAAAAGGAGTTTACTTACAGACATCCATGAGTTACAGTACATGCTTCAAGGAGGCAGACAAACTTAGATAAATGTATTTACATGCAGTGAAGCTGCTTCCATAAGGGAACAGCCTTCACCCCTGCTTCTCTCAGCTGCAGGCTGAGAGATAGCATGCTGCTTCTTCAAAGGATGAGGCAAAATGGAGAGTGATCTTTGGGATGTTGTTCCCAGGTAAGACCACACCTACTTCTGGTTCCTGTAACTCAGTCCAGGTAAGCAGGAAGTTAAGCCTGGAGGACTGAGTTACCTTCATGTCCTCTCTAGGAGTGTTGTGTTTGGCTGCTCTGTGTTTACATCCCACAAACCCCTTCTCAGACGAACACAACATACAAAAATATACAACTTTATTCAACCACCCAGAGTCCCAGCTTGACACGTAGATTCTGGAAACTCTCTCTTGGGAGGGGCTTCGTCAGGATGTCCGCAGCCATCTCATTGGTGCAGCAGTATGACAGTTCCACAAGTCCATCCTGGACTGCCTGACGTATATAATGGTACCTCACACCTATATGTTTTGTCCTGGCAAGGAACTTTTCACTCTGTGTCAGTTTTATGCAACTCTGATTGTCCTCCAGCAAACTGACAGCTTGCTTTCTCACCAAACCAAAGTCCTTGATGAGTTCATCGAGCCAGGCAATCTCTCGGCACGCTTCCGATGCAGAAATATATTCAGCTTCTGTGGAAGATAATGCTACACAGTTCTGTTTATAACTGCCCCACACAACAGGTCCATCCCCAAACATAAAAACATGACCACTTGTTGATTTATAATCAGCATTATCCCCAGCCCAATCTGCATCAGTGTACCCCACCAACTTAGGGTCACTGACAGCTGGCAACCTTAATTTACAGTTCACCGTACCCTTCAGATAACGCACCACCCTCTTCACACCAGCCCAATCATGCTCAGTGGGAGAACTCACTTTCCTGCTAAGAATCCCCACTGCATTGGCTATGTCAGGTCTACATGTGGTAACTAAATACAAAAGTTTACCAATTACCGACCTATATTCACTGTTATCTGGCAACAGCTTCGAATCCTGCTGATTCTTCAGGAAGTCTGTGGCCATGGGCGTTGCAACTGGGTTTGCGTCTTGCATCTGCATGCATTCAATCAGTTCATTTATTTTCTGTCGCTGGCTGAGAAGGAACGATCCATCTTCCTCTCTTTCCACCTGGATTCCTAGGTAGTACTTGACATCTCCTAGTTCTTTGACTCCCACCTCTTTGCTGAGGTGTTTCACAATTTGCACATAGTCTCTGTTATTAGATGTTGCGATAATCAAGTCATCAACGAAAGCCAATATATAAGAAAATTGTCCATTACTTGACTTACTGTACAAGCACTTGTCAGCGTTTCCTTGCTTGTATCCAAGTTGCACCAGCATACTGCGCAATTTCTGATTCCAAGCTCTAGCAGCCTGCCTTAATCCATAAAGTCCTTTTTCTAATTTGCAGACTAGATGAGCCTCATTCGGTTTTATAAAACCCTTAGGCTGTTTCATATAAATCTGTTCTGTAATCTCGCCATGCAAAAACGCAGTCGAAATATCGATGTGACGCACGTCCATTTGCTTAGAGGCTGCTATGCTCAAAAGCATTCTTACGCTACTGTATCTTACAGTTGGTGCAAACGTTTCATCATAATCTTCACCATATTTCTGCGAAAATCCTTGTGCTACTAGCCTTGCTTTGTAGCGTTGCACTTCCCCTTCTGACCCCTTCTTAACCTTGAAAACCCACTTGCAGCCAATGGCTTTCTTACCCGGAGGTAGTTCTGTGAGGGTCCAAGTCTTATTTTGATGCAGTGCATCCATCTCCTCCTGCGCGGCCTTCTTCCAGAGACTGGCTTCTGCAGTTGGCATCCGCTGAATCTCTTCCCATGTGGAAGGTTCCTGTGGTGACGCCGACCCTGCAAGGTAGGACAACCTTACCAGTGGAACACCTCTGTTGGTTCTGGATGAGCGTCTGACCTCTGGTTCTGGTTCCTGAACCGCATCAGCTTCTTCATCATCCTCCAACGCTGGCATGTCCCCTTCTGGATCCTCTTCGTCTCTGGAGCCGCCAGGATTCTGGTCCTCTGCGTCTTCTGGTGCATCACCTGTAGGGGGCGCTATGACACTAGAAGGCAGATTAGTACTTTGTGGGGTTACAGAAGGAAAGTGTATAAGTTCTTGAGTCCATTCTGACTCTTTGGAACAGTCAATGACAGTCTTCCTTGTGTCAACCTTTGCAGACTGGCTTTCTGAAAGATCAACCTCATAAACATTATTGATTAGCTTTCCTTGGATATACACTTCACCATGCTTGGTTACATTGCATTGTCCATTTTCAAATGTGACCTTGAAACCTTTCTTTTCAAATGTGGATACACTAAGTAAGTTGCAGTTCAATTCTGGTACAAACAGAACATTAGACACTCTGGTTCTAAATGGTTCATTGTCTACATTGAATTCCAAATGCACAGAACCTGCACCTTTCGACTTCAAAATGCGGCCATCTGGTATCTGAATTTCAGATTCTTCATCATTTAGTTCATCAAAGTACTTTTCATTAAAACAAAAATGGGAGCTCGCTCCAGAATCTAAATACCACTTATTATGCACATTTTCATAATTCTGGACAGCTAAGCTCCTTTCTTGCAGCAGCATGTTGCACTCATGCTTCCCCCTTTTGTCCCCTTCTGGCTTAAAGGGGCGGGGTTTGTTCACTTTAGGAGATTTACAGTCCTTTGCTATGTGACCTCTCCTCTGGCAGTTAAAACAAGTTATTTCTTTGGCCTTTTTAAATTGCTTTGAAGCATAATTATAGTCACTTCTCCTAGAGTTGCGTTCTTGAGAATCCAAGCTTTCTCTGCATTCCTCTCTTAAGTGGCTGATTAATTCATTAAAAGTCAGATCTTTTGTGTGATCCATTAGGCTTCTAAATGAAGAAAATGCTGGTCCTAGCGATGCTAGCAAGAAAGTCACCTTAGTCACTTCATTAAGAGCTTCAGGAGTGAGAGCAATTCTTTGCACAATCTCTGAAAAACTCTTAACATGCTCTGTGAACTGCTCTCTGGAGTTCATCTTTAACTTGAGCAATTTATCTAGCAAATGCCTGTAGGAGTTCTGTGTAGATGCTCCATAAATCCGCTCAATGTCTTTTAAAATCTGGGATGCATCATCCTCAATGTTTATTAAGGATAGATGCTCATCGCGAAGTGCACTTAAAATTATGTGCTTGGCTTCGCTATTCTTCCTTTCCCAGGCTTCAATTTTGGCTAAATCTTCTTCTTTATCTCCTGTAGGCTTTTCATCTTTTATAGCCTGCAGAACGTTCCTTGCACTCAGATATACCATTAAGCGTTGCTTCCAGTGCACAAAATTATGGTCGTTCAGCAGCATATAGTTTGGCCTTGCTTCACTAACAAAAGCTACACTAGCCATCTTAAAATTCAAAAAGTTGAAAAATTTTCAAAAATCCAAAAATTTGTCAAAAATTCCAAAAATCAAAACCTCAAAAATGCTCAAAAATACAAAAACCTCAAATAAATCTTCACTGCCTCTGAGTACTGTAAACTCTGAGGGAGGGGAGGGGGTTAATCCCTTTTCAGCACAAAGAACAAAGACAAAGAAACATGTGCTCACCAGGAAGTACTTTAAAAAAAAATCCAACTCAACTCAAAAACACAATCCAATGCAATCCTTCAAGAATACACAAAAATATGCAATACTGGGGCCAATAACCCTTTGTGGGAATGTTTAGGAGTGTGGATGAGTATATATTATTTATATATCTCAATCCCAGCTTGTGTGAGCAAGCTCCAAACTTAGCAGAGTTTACATTCCCTTTTAAAACACAGCAGAAAAACGTTTGCATAGGCTTGCTTAAGCCAGCTATATTCCTGGTATATTCCCCTTGTTCCCTCTTAAAAGTAGAAAGACACAATACTGATTATAAGATATAAAAGGAGTTTACTTACAGACATCCATGAGTTACAGTACATGCTTCAAGGAGGCAGACAAACTTAGATAAATGTATTTACATGTGGTGAAGCTGATTCCATGAGGAAAGAAGCTTCACTTCTGCTTCTCTCAGCTGCAGGCTGAGAGAGCATCCTGCTTCTTCAAAGGATGAGGCAAAATGGAGAGTGATCTTTGGGATGTTGTTCCCAGGTAAGACCACACCTACTTCTGGTTCCTGTAACTCAGTCCAGGTAAGCAGGAAGTTAAGCCTGGAGGACTGAGTTACCTTCATGTCCTCTCTAGGAGTGTTGTGTTTGGCTGCTCTGTGTTTACATCCCACACATCTCACCCCTTGCCTTCCACAGATCCATTTCCCCTCTTCCACTACCAGAACTGAGCAAAACCTCTTCAGAGCAGCGCTGGGTCTGGCTGACACAGCCCCATCGGGGATCGGACACCGGTGGGGAGGCTGTTCCTAAAACGGGCAGCGCAGCAGAGGAACATATATGCTCAAGAGCAGAATGAGTTAGGATCAGGGTGTTCGTGTAAAAATGTGAAGGGAGTGAGTTCCCATAAGCGACCTCCACCCATCTACCCCCATGGATTGGAGGATAGGGAAGTTTTCAAGGATGCAGTCCTGGTCATTGGCGTGTAGCCCGAATCTCTGACTTAAGTAGGCTCACTCCCAAGTAATAACTGTGTAATTAATACAAAGACATTGCAATCCAAATCAATGCTTTAGATTCGAATTAAGGGCTTTCACTTTACTGTGTGCAGTGCAGTTGTTCTTGTATGCAAAGTTGGAAGAAAATAATTCTTTGTTTATTGATGTGTGTGTACTTTAGCAAATGTGAAGCGGAGTGACTTCAGATAAGCAATGGAACAGATATCCTGGAGTCTAGTTTTTATTCGGTTTTGGTTTACTAATGAGATTTGCGTGGATAAATGCCTCTAAATGTGCCTCTCTTAATACGATCCTCTTTACTTTCTTGCTTCAAAACTTCTTGCTATAGATAATCCCCTCACGCACTGGAACAGCAATTAAAATAAAAAGCGTATAGCCTAAGAGCATATACTTGTGTTAGAGGTGTGACGGGGCGGGAGCGCGGCTCCGAAGTGATTTATGGCTGAAAGTAATCTGAATTACTATTTTTCAGTCTTGGAGCTGAGATAAATCATATTTCTGTATAAGGAAATGTATTGCCCTCTTGAAATACGGTTTGGGGAGGGACGGGGCGTTGGGGAGAGGGGTGGGGGGCTCTTTCGAGGCGTGCGAGAGAATGTGCCCTGGGATGTTTGCTCACCGGATTAAGAGAAAGAAAAACTGCTTTTCCTGGCACAGGAAAATCCTAAAGTGCCAGGCCTGGCAGATCATAACGACCTGTTTTATTTTAGAGCGAATAACCAAGGCAGTCTATAAAGCAGTATTGTTTGGGGAGGAGTGCGCGCGATGAGAACGTGGCTTTAGGAATCGATACAGAGAGCCGAGTTGTTGTTTTTTAATAGAACATAATCATAGAATTGTAAAGTTGGAAGGAACCCCGAGGGTAATCTAGTCCAACCTCCTGCAATGCAGGAATCTCAACTAGATTTCGGGCAATTTTAAAAACGTTCCAGAAAGGAAGGCAGCCATCAGGGCCAAAGGCCTTGCTGGAAAATAATCTTTAGACACGTTTAGCATCTTGACCCAAGGATGGTGAGCCAGCATATCTGCTCTTTTGCCCCCCTCGTCTTGCGAGGGAATTCCGTGTCCTTGCAACCTGCCCTGGCCTTGTCAGGTGAGAAAATCAGAGAAAGTGGTGGGGCCAGATGACCATCTAGTGTGGATACTTGTGGCCCTCCCTCCAAAAGTTGGGACTACAGCTCCCGACATCCGTGACCATTATGCGCGCTGATCGTGGCTGATGGGAGTTTGACTCTAACGACCAGCGCAGCGGTGGTCCTAGATTCCCCATCCCGGGTTTAGCATGGGCCGCTGCGGTGGGACCCAAAGAGCATACCCGCTCTCACGGATGCACACCACAGGGTGCTCCGGATCTGTTTTTTGGAGGAACAAACCCACTACTCCCAGTGTTGTCTGAGCAAGCGGTCCAAACCGTACGACGTGGAAAGGAACTTGACCCTCCTTCCCACCACCATAATCAGTAACCAGCCGCAGGGGACAGCCCTTCCCGATCGCCACCTCGGGATCTGTCAGACGCCCAACACCACTGACTTGGGGTCTTCTTTTGCCATCTCGGATCAGGCAGAGTAGAGCAGCGGTCTTTGTCCCTGCTACGGTAAGCTCCTGGTGACTTCTGCATTTCATTTCCCTCTGACCTCACTGCATGCAAAACCACTACGACCCTGTGTTTGGATGCACCTGTAACTCAGGCGAACGCATTGCATGCATCTGATGAAGTGGACGCCGTAATGAATGTTTCTGGGTACCATCAGGCTCCTGCTTTTATTAAAAGAGACAAAACAAGTCTGTCCTTTTGGAAGTGGCGACATTATAACGTTCACGGAAGATGTTGCAAGGATTTTTGCTGTCACTCGCTCCTGGGAATGAGTACAAGGAGAAACGGACGCCAGGCTTGCAACAGATCGCGCTGTCAAAAAATAAGGTCCAGGTGAGAAAGATACAGGTCTCTTCATCTGGTTCCTCGTGACTCCCAGAAGCCACCTATCTGGGGGGAGAAAAATGGTCGGGGGGGGGGGAACCGGAGGGCTGCAATCGCATACCCACCAACCTGAGAGTAAAGGGGACTTACTTCTGAGTAGACGTGCATGCGATTGCACCGCAAGCTGAATCTGATTGCATCCGCAAGCTGAATCCTTCCGCGATCTCAATTATCCCCCTTTAAGATTCTCTTTGTCTTGGAGAAAAACACACTTTTAGAAGTGATTTGTTTGCTCTTCTCTTGGGAAGACTTTAAAAGTCAATCAGGAGGATGCAATTATTGTGACGCTCAAGTTCAAGGTTATCATCTATCCCCACCCCATTCATTTTATTACGCTTCCCAGTGGATTGGTCCAGAGTTTTAAAGGTTACTAACAACGAATTTCTGCAGAATGCTGCAGATAAAAGGCATTCCCATCATGCAGAGGGGGGAGGCGTTGCTCTGGTAACTCTTAAAACTGTTCTTTAACCAAGATTGTTTGCCTCCATCCTCTCTTATGGATGGAGAGGATATTTGAAATTGCATCATGGTTTGTGAGCTCGCTATGACAAGACCGGGCTGCTTCTGCATTAATGATTTAGAAATAAGGGGCAGTTTAAAGAGACTCAAAGCGAAAGGTGGATGAGGTCAATCCGGTGATCTGATGAGAGTGAGAAGAGGAATGCTAGAAAGCCTGTCCCGGGAAGAGAGTGAAAACGGAGCAGTCCAGTTCACAAAATAAACCGCGAACCGGTTGCCTTTAACTTAACGAAATTCACCCAGGAAATCGGGGCTTGGGGATTTTACGGGAGGGAGCAAGCAAACCACGTAAAAGGAGGAACTGACTGGTTTGACCTTCCAGATGGAATTGGACCCCAGTTCCCACTTGCCCCACACAGCACAGCAAATGGTCAGGGATGATGGGAGCCGCAGTCCAACAACACCTGGAGAGAGACGAATTCCCAATCGCAGGTCTGAGATGAGGAGTGTAAAATGCAGGTCTGAGATGAGGAGTGTCTCTTTTAATTAGACTCACTTTCATCCCTGTCTGTACCCTGGGGAACTTGAAGTACCTGGATTTAAAGCTTTAGCCTTTAACATATTGGGCATATGCCCCATGAATTGCAGTGGAATAATGAAGAGGAGACTGCCAATCTCAAACACATTACTGAGTGTTCATTGCATCACCAATGCCAGGGTGTGTGTGTTATCATCAACGCCACTTTTGGGAATGGTCACTGTAGTTCTTTTATAGCCAAGGTCATGTCTATTCAGACGTCAGACTCATTGAGCTGAAGTGATTTATTCCTAGGTAAATTGGCACAGGATTGCAGCTTTAACGTAGTTGCCCCAGACTGTATTATTGACATTTCATTTCCCTCTGACGCCACTGCTTACATATTCCTCACCACCTCTCATCTCTTTCTCTCAACCCACCAGCCCCATTCTGCCAACAGGACAACAAATCTTGTATCAGATGAAATGGACTCATTTACTTGCTAGGAGATTTGTTTTTGCCTGCTTCTTACTTGCTTGTTTTGTTGTTTATTTTGATGTGTCAAAAACATGGTATCATGCACCTGTGGCCTTGAAATGATCCAATCCTCTCCAGCACCCTCCTTTCCACTGAACTGTGTATTGGGTGTGAATGAGGCTGAGTCCTTGGTGAAGTGACTGTATGCGCTTTAGATGTTGGTGCACGGAAGTTCTGTCTCTCTCTGTGTTAAATCTGTGACAGTTCATACACACATGCAAATCATCCTGAGGGATGTCCTGAAAGAGCCCTTTGAACTGATTGCACATGGTACAGGGATGGGGAACATGTGGTCCTCCAGAATTGTTGAACTACAACTCCCATAATCAGTTATCATTGGCCACACTAGGGCCCAACAACAGTTGGAAGGCCATCTCTGCTGGACCACAAAGCTGAAGAGCAAGTTATATCATGCAAGCAAAGCAACTTGCAAGTAATTACTAACTTCTGTCTTTTTGGCGCGGTGGGAGGGCACTTCAGAGAGATTTCCCTCAATGTTTGGTTGATTTCTAGGTGAAAGCACAAAGGGAGGTGTACAATGATGTACACCTAATGCTCTTGGCTCCCCAACCAGGGATGGGCAACCTGTGGCCTTCCGGATGTTATTGGAATCAGCTCCCATCAGACCCAGCCAGCATGGCCAATGGTCAAGGATGATGGGAGTTGTAATCCTAGCAACATCAGGAGGGCCACGAGTTGCCCATTCCTGCTTCAGAACAAGGATGGTGCAGCGTTGACGTTGGCCTGGAGAGCCAGGGCCCAAGATGAGCAGGGGGCAACAGTCCACCCGGAAGCAAGGCAGGGAAGAAAAATGTCCTGATAGTGGTGGGGCATTCTGATAAGCTCTTGCAATGGAGAGTTGTTGTCTTTTAAGTGGCACCGCACCCATCATAGCAATCTCCTTGATTTTTGGATCAAACGTATACAGTGTCTTGAAGATGACTACCCCTCCCCGTGCCTCCAAATTATGGGGATAAAGGAACAATGGATATTGTTGTTGGCATCCATCTGTCTTGGGAGACAAGGGAAGAGTGTGCCTTTGGGGGTGAAGTCAAACCATTGAAGAGTTACATGTATGCTTTTTCCACGGATATAGGTAAAGGTAAAGGTACCCGGCTGACCATTAGGTCCAGTCATTGACAACTCTGGGGTTGCGGAGCTCATCTCGCTCTATAGGCCGAGGGAGCCGGTGTTTGTCTGCAGACAGCTTTCTGAGTCATGTGGCCAGCATGACTAAGCCGCTTCTGGTGAACCAGAGCAGCGCACGGAAATGCCATTCACCTCCCCACCAGAGCGGTACCTATTTATCTACTTGCACTTGATGTGCTTTCGAACTGCTAGGTGGGCAGGAGCAGGGACTGAGCAATGGGAGCTCACCCTGTCATGGGGATTTGAACCGCCAACCTTCTGATCAGCAAGCCCTAGGCTCTGTGGTTTAGACCACAACACCACCCGCACCCTTCTCTTCCACGGATATAGTGCCACCTAAAGAGGCAAAAGGTGAACAAAAACTGAAGATCAGAAATATAAGTGAGAAAGGAGAAACTTGAGTCTAGGGATAAGAAAGGTTAAAAGAAGAGTCCCTGTAAAAATCCATTGGTTTTTATTTATTTTTTAAGTTAAAGTTTCACTGTCTCCTGTTGAAATAAATTTAGTTTGGACAGGTTCTGCTCAGAGTGATCAAGTGAAGAATGGAGGAGGTGAAGTGTGTGTTTGTGTGTGAGAGAGAGAAGCATCAGAAGAAAAAGAGAGGCCGAAATCCTAACCACATTTACCCGGGAGTAAGCTCCATTGAATACTGTAGGACTTACTTCTGACTGGCCATGGTTAATCTTGGACTGTACGGTTTGACCGAGACTAGAGATGAGATGAGGGCAATGTGTGTGTTTGTGTGTGAGAGAGTTGCCCTCACCTGCATCCACTGCACATTGCGCTCCGTGTGTAGCTCAGGCCACTGGTACCACTTAGCAGAAAAGCCCTCGGCAGAATTGGAACTCGCGGCAGCCTGCAGCTCCCCGCCGCTGGCTTTCATCTTACCCGCTCTCCTTCCTGGAGCGACTCCCATTGGCTACCGCGGTGCCTCTCACTCGGAGCTAAGAGTTCTGACGCGGCTTGCGCCTTCGCCTTCCCTCTTGCACAACAGGGGTCGCCAGCGCGGTCATTCAAACGGCTCCAGCGCCCTCCCAGCGAGAGGGGAGGGGAAGCGAAGGATCTGGCTTTAGAAGTTGGCGAGAGGCGCCTGGAGCTTGGAGCGAGTCCTTCCTCGCCTGGAGGCAGGCAGCATCGGAGCCCTTTCCATCTGCACATGGAGCGAGGCTGTGGGATTCTTCATGCGCCTGAAAGGTAGGGCTTTTCCCAGACCAGATGTGTCTGCATCTCTTTCACAGAGAGGGAGAAAGAAGCTTTGTTGCTGTTGATTTGGCCGCCTTAAGAGGAGGCTTGTTTGCAGCAATGATGTGTCAAAAGATCCAAACTGCCAGACCTATCCCGCTTTGCTCTATGCATTCTTCTTCTTCTTCTTTCTGGGCAGCTAGAAAAAGAGAGATTTCCTTTCCTACTTGGCCTGTTTATTTCCCAGTTGCTTTGCTCTGAAATTAACTCTGTTTTCTCCATGGCTTTTCACACTGGCGCCCCCTAAAAGGCCTTTTTTTTTTTTTTTTTGGCCAAGGCCAAAACAACAAGAAGTGGAGAAGGAAGAAGCTGAAAAGTCTCTTCCCCCCACCCGCCTCTGTTTTTGATAGCAAGCCACCCACTGCAAAGCAGATGAAACAGAGGAGGATCTGCCTGGGCGAAAAGTTTGGAGATGCTTCCCAAATGTGTCTGCTTGGATGAGACGCCTATCCTCAACAAGATGTATGGAGGCCAGACAGCACACATGAAGAGAGAGAGAGAGAGAGAGAGAGAGAGAGAGAGTTATCTGGGCCTGTAGGCTGTTTATTTTGTGCTTCCTTCGGGTGTGCGTTCAATGTGGTTGCATGACTAAACCGGCTGGAGTGATTCACTGGCTGCCTTTCTGGGTGACTACTCAAAACAAGTTGTGAATCAATAGAGATGTTTTGGCTCTGCTCCTCAACCTCCCAAGTTAATGCACTCAGGACTTAGGGAGAGTTAATTTACAGACTTACAGGCTCTGGAAGCCAGCAGATTTATTCCCCCCCTTTTCCCCCCGCACACAGCCATGATGTGTTTTCCCTTGCAGGACAGAGGGTAAGTTTTGGGCTGCCAAAACCCTGATGTGAAGGTGCCAGCCACACCCCAGTCTCTGTCCAAGACATTTCATTACCTGGAGTCAAAATGAAGCCCTTGCCTCCTGATAGGACCAAGGCTTCAAACAGTTTTGCAGCACCAATTTCTGCTGTCTTTCCTCTTAGTGAAGGTCACTTAACCCAGCTGCATGGCAGGTTTGGTCCTGCAGTCTCTTCAGTATCCCCATGTTTCTGATTCAATGGCCAGCCACATCATTAACATTCATGGGCTCAGCAGAAGAATATGAGAATTTAAGTCTGGGCAGGACTTTGGGGCAGAGACCCAGGTCCTCACTCAGCAGAATGAGCTAGGGAGGGCTCCTGGTGGAGCAAGGCTGTTGGTTTACCATATTTTGAAGCAAGTGAAGTTAGTACCTAAAGATGGCTCCTCATATACAGATATGAAGTCTAAAATGACCCAGATGCACCACTGGATAGGAATGTTTAAATTTATCAGTTTTTCGAAGTAGCCTATCTATACTTCAGTCTTTGAATCAATTTAATAGTATGGCTTTTCTAGGAATCATGGGAAGTTCTGAGAAGACTATCTTAGTGAATCTAGATCTAGACTCTCCTCTAGAATGACAATTGCCCGAGTTTCTGATAATGCTCTGCTAGTGATTCCAGATCTAGATGCCACTACAAAACGACAGTTGCCTGCATTTCCTGTGAAGAGGGAATTTTTGCTGAAGCAGTTTAAGTCTATGGTGTACTTACGCCCTGTATGACAAAAGGGAGGAGAAAGTAAAGGAACTGGTCAGTGCTTTCATGGTGAGTTGAAGACAGAATAAATAGTCTTAGTGTGGATTGCTTTGTGCCTTCATTCAATGTTCATCCTTTAGCGGTGATGTGTATACAAACTTTTAATATAAACAAGCACGTAGTAGGCAAGATGGGGGAAAACAGCTAAGATGTTTGGATGTCCAGCCAGACCTGAAAATTTGAGATGCTATGCATGAGTCTCTTTGGGTATCCTTAAAAACGAAACTAAGTTTCAGTTTAGTTTATTTACAATAACAGTTTAGTTTTTTTTTACAATAACAAACTCTGAATATGACATGACACAAAATTACAATATAAAGCAGCACTAAACCTAGTACAGCTTGCCCATGAACATCTGAACCTCCATGAAATTCTTCCTAAGATTCAGGTCACTCTAAGGCCCCATTTGCACTATACATTTAAAGCAGTATCATACCCAGTTCCCAGGTTCATTTTGGGGGAAGCCACGACTGTTTCAAGAGGTATGATACAGCTTTAAATGTATAGTGCAGACAGGGCCTAAGATATATTGTCAGTGTGCAAGGTGGGAAATGTAATGAAATAGTACATCTTGATACTAGATCCTAGTATAAGTACCTGAGCTGTATAGTTTTGGATGGAAAAGCACTGACTGTGGAACTACTAGATGATAATTCTTAGAAACTAAACAGTGTGATGTTTATGCTATTCATTTGCTTATTCCCCAGCAAGTGTCCATAAGATTATTATACATCCCTTATCTGGAATCCAGAGTTGGTAGACACAAAGCACGTTTAGCATACTTCTCTACATTTCCATAATAAGGTTTAGTTGCTATCTCAGAATTTAGTTTATGGATGCAGCTTGTTGACAGCCGCATGAAATCTGAAATTTGGTACATGTCTGAAGTGAATGGCAGCAGGGAGAGCATACTGGCTTCTTGCATTACGTTTTTCATCTGTATTATATGCTACATTCTTCAGGTGTCCTGCCAATTGGCAATCATAATTTGCAGAGATGATCTCTGCAAAACTGAGAACGCCCACTATTTCCTATGTTTCTTTTAATTAACTACACTAACCCTCAAAGGAAGGTGCTTGGGTCCATCCCACAGCACTGTGTTAACATCCAGATTATGAAGCAGCTAAATCAGAGTGCTTGATGTTAAGATGTTTTATAATCCCTTAGTGTTTACAGTACATAATCCTATACATGTCTGCTGTGTCCACTGAATTCGGTGGGGTTTACATCCTGATAGGTGATTATAGGATTCCAGCCTTTCAGTGTTTTAAATCTTAAATGCTCCATCTTAACTGTTTGGTGCATCAGAATGATCAATTAAGAAAATATAATCCAGGTTAAATTTCCTTGAATTGTAATTCAATGCCAACAGAGCCTTAATTATGGCCTTCTGCCTCATAGTTGATGAAAGGGGAAAAATAATAATGGAAGCCTTATTCAGAACCATAATTTTGGGTCTTGTGGTGAGAAACCTCTGTATTTCTCCACAAATGTGGAGACTGCTGAGCTGAATTTTGGGCACTATCCAAACTCTTTCCCATCTGTAAAGTGGAGGATTTGTTTTTGTTTTGTTTTTGTTTTTTTAAAAAAGCTGTAGCACAGCATTGTTGTGAGGGGAAACTAAAAATAGATACTGGAAAGAATTTTCTATTTTGTTTCGACTATGGCAGACCAGCACGGCTACCCACCTGTAACTAAAAAATAACTGTGAGCCCTTTGCAAAAGCAATGCACAGCTATTATACAGTATTGTGTTTTGTAGTGTTCAGGCACTTCCCATACATTATCTCAGAAATCCCTACAACAACCCTGCAGGGTTTTATTGGTATTATTATCCCCATGTTACAGATCAGAAGTACTGAGAGAATAGGGGCTTGCTTACAGCCTTTTAATGAGCTGTTGACTGAGCTGCCCACACTATTAAATGGAAGCTGGTAGTGGTGGTAATAGGTTGGGTAGGGAAGCTGATCAATATACTTCTAGCATTTTAATATGCTGCCAGGTAGACGGTTTCCTGAAGACTGAAGACCTGGCCACATCACCATACTATCTCTATGTCAGAGATGTTTGCACCAGTTTTTTCCATTCAAGAACACCCGTCAATCCTTCTCAAATCCCACTAGTATCCTGGGCTTTTTTCTTGACCGCGTGGGTGGTCAACCTTTGGCATGGATGTCACCAGAGGCAAAGGCATCGGAGCACAAGGGTTTGTGGAACACCTGGGCAGGAGCAGGAGGGTCCACGGTGGGCCTGTCTCTGGTCTTTGCCATCTTGCAGTGCACCCTGGGCCTAGCGGATTTGAAGTGAAACTACTCAAAGGCATGGGGACTGTAATAGGTCCTGTAGCATGCACAAGAGAAGCAGCCTCTGAATATTTTGGCAGGCACGCCATGAATGGGTCCAACAAAGTGACAAAAATGGTTTTATGTTATTTCATATTTTCTTACAAAGGAATAATAACAAGTAATAATAATAATAATAAACTTTTATTTATATCCCACCCTCCCCGGCTGAAGTCGGGCTCAGGGTGGCTAACATCAGATACATAACATTGGTACAAAATCAAACAACAATTAAATTACCTCCTAAAAACACCTCAAAATCAAATTAAAGTCTAATTAGATGGCTTTCCACAGGGTTAGGGTTAGGAACAGTAAGTGCTGCACTGAACTGAAATTTCAGCCTTCACGACATAGGAAAACAGCCAAGTAAACAGCTCTTTTGGTGGAGGAGGGTCAAGATATTAACCGATATGCATGAAATTTCATATATAGCTATATAATCCCTAGTATAGCAAGATAAGACCTTTTGAGCGGGCATTTTTTTAAAAAAGGTTTTTTTATGAATCGCCCTAGTAGGGCAGTAATTGTTCCTTGATAATTTGTCACCCCCTCCATTATGGAACATGGGGCGGTACGCCCCCTTGCTACACCCCTGAGTTTACACGCATACATGAGAAAAAACATCTATTTTCTTTTCAAACCTAGTGATCTCATACCTCTCCCAAGTCAGGATAGCACTTAATGAATCTTACAAAAGGAGCTCCAACCCACAAATGCTTATGCCCAGTAGTGACACATGGAGGTGGTGGTGGTGGGGAGCCGCATAACCACCCTTCCGAGAACTGCAATGCTGCTGCTCACTTGAATGGGTCTGGGGTAGCAGCAGGGCTGGGGTCATGCAGAGACACTGGTGGGAGTGCCTAATCGGTGGTGGTGCCATTGCCACCTGCACAGCTCTAACCTTGCCCCAACCAGGTAAGCAGTGGTGATGTCAGTGTCATGAGGGTGGCCCAGTGACCCTGCCCCACCATGTCGCTATTGCCACACACAAATGTATTAGTCTCTAAGGTATTGTCTTGTTTGTAAGCTGTCCAGGATACTGATGTATGGCTATATGTGTTTAATAAATAAATAAAAGCTGGACACATATCTCCAAGTGAACATGCCTAGGATTGGGCTGTAATGCTGCATTCCTATGCAGACTTACCTGGGAGTAAGCGCCTTCCAGTTCAGTGGGACTTACCTCCATAGGTAGAGTCACACTTCATTGCGGCTGCTCTGCTGGACTCTTCATCTCTGTTTATAATTACAAAAATAGGAAAAAAATAAATCTTTATATTTGCATATACAGTATTTAACAGACAAATGAATGGATGCTTTTTGTTGTTGTTCATCTAAGAGAAAAGGCACTGATCAACACCTGTAGGGACTCAGTTACCGAAAACCTAACAATGTATTTCCAAATGTCTCACGGAATGGAATGGTGTGATTTTTCTACACCACGCACCAACTATAACGCCCCCTGCCTTACCTATTTAGTTCCCCCTGAACTAAATAGTCCTAAACACTGTAGCTTTTCTTCGTCAGGGCTGGAACATCTCTGTTATGAGGAAAGGTGATGATGCTTGGAGCTATTTTGTTCAGTGGGGGAAGGTGAGTAAACGGAGGGGACATGATAGACCAGGTGTATAACACTAGAGCGTGAAGAAAGCGGATAGAGATCTGCTTTCCTCCATGCCTTATCATATTAGAACCCAGGGTCATCTAGAGAAGCGGAAGGTTGGGGAGATTCAAGATACAGCAAAGGAAGGACTTGTTCACACTGCACATGGGTACTAACTATGGCATTTGCTACCAGAAGATGCAGCAATGGCCACCAACTTGAATGACTTCAAAAAGGTGTTTAACAAATTCAGGGCCGATAGTGCTGTCCATGACTACTAGCCAGGATGCTCTGGTTTGTAGTCCAGTTTCAGAGGGTAGCATGCCTCTGAATGCCACTCGCTTGGGAACAATGGAGGGAAAGGGCCCTCTTGTCCCATTTGCGGGTCTCCCATAAGTGTCTGGCCACTGTGGGAAACAGGATGCTACGCTAGGTGGGCCTCTGGTCTGATCCAGCAGGGCATTTCTGATGTTCTCATAATCTGATGCGATAGGTTCTTATGAGAAAATAACCAGCACCCCAAAGAAAAAACTTGCCTATTTGCGCTTCCAGAGATCTGGCATGAGTTTGACTTAATTGCAAGCAAAGCTGAGGATCGGGGAAGCAAGAGGGATTATTTTTGTTGGTTTAGCAGATGAAGGCAGAAACAAAACTGGGGCCACTTCTCCTTTCAAACATTCCTCCAGCTCTGAATTCTGGGGACGGCATGAGAATCAGCCTCTGCCAGTGTTGGCAAGCTCCCCCTCCGCTGATTTCCTGCTGTGAATTCGAGTATCTTTCATCTATTGGAATCTAAAATGTTTATCTCTTCTTCGTCTTCCTTAATTTCATTCTTTCCAGACCCCTGGAGATAGGCATATCTCAAAACAGTTGGGAAAACGGAAATGGGCAGGGAGGGGGCTTGACATGTGCCTTTAAAAAACTTCAAAGCAATTCCATCCCGTTCCATCCATCCCAAATCCCCCTCCTTGCATATGCACATGTTTATTATTTCTCGGCACCCCAGTCCTCCACGCATTCCCTTGGAAACAAGGGGTGCTCCGCACAATATGCTGTTTGTGCACACAAGCAAACACAATGGTCCCTCTGAACTCCTATTGTGAAACAAGATGTAGGAGTCAGGCTTGAGTGCGCAGAGCTACACGTTGGAATGTGGCCACTTTGCCTTAAGAGAAGGTAATGGGGAGAGTCTGGCACTGGGCTTCATAGATGCTGCTCTTTCCTTTCTATTGATGCTGTGATAACACCATCACTCACACAGCAGCTGCTGTTAAATATAGTCGTTCTTGTCTGTGCATATATCATTGAAAAGAGTTTTCAACATTGCAGTATAGAATACGATTACTGTTTCAATTTCTGTGAATAGTACTTCTCCACTGGCTCTGATGCATTCTCATGGTGCCACACTGTCTTCCTCATCCATTCGTGTACATTTTCTCACACTTTTGTTACATTCAGTATTCCTGGTGGTTTTAATTTTCACTGACACGTGCCCAAGGGAGGCATCATAAACACTCATTCATGTCTTGTAATGGATTTTATGCATGTGGACCATGTACTATTAGAATTAGAGCCTATTTATTCCTGCATTGCAGGGGGTTGGACTAGATGACCCTTGGGGTCCCTTCCGAGTCGACAAACATGATTCTATTTGGGTTATCTGTCGCTTAACTGTAAGCACTGGGCCATGCCTATACTGGTCATAAATTAGTTTTGTTATCATTTCCTCCCTTCCATACTATGCTTTCCAACAAATCCTTGGCACTTAGAACCATTTTCGTGAGCAATGTTTGAGGAATGCCCATGCTCTTCTACTCTCTCCTGCATTGTGTGTGGATTGCAGGGAGATCATGGCTTTGCGTGCCACATGTCCTGGTTGTGTTGTTGATGAGGGAGTTGAGTAGAAAGGTTGTGCCTTTGCCATGTCCCCAGCCTCATACAGGCCAGTCTATGGGATGCGGATATTGCCTAACTTTCTAAGATGGTAAGAAATGCTGGGGAACCATTTGAAGATAGAGGGCCAAAATACTGTGGCAGGTGTGCCAGAAATGGATGTTATTCGACCTAGACACACACCACTCTCCGTCCAGGCAAGCAGAAGGTTTTGTCACAGGTCAGGGCACATTCCATCCAGGTAAAATCAGTAGAGGGGGGCACAGAGCAGGCCCACCAAGTGGAATAACTTGGGTGTGTGAGGCCTGGGCAGAGCCACGAGGGTTGGAGAGAGAGGCCTGAATTTGGCCTGTGGGCCTGAGGTTGCCCACCTCTGCCATAAGACCTGCCTCACTGTGCAGTTAGTTTTTCACCTCCTCCTCTTTCCAGATATTGCAGTGTGCGTTTAGCTAGTTGCCTTCTAGGGCCTAGTAGGATTCCACCACCCCATTTGTCTCATACTGGTTATGGGAAGAAAGTGTTTGTTCCATTGTTAGTGACCAAGTCATTGTCTGTTGCATTTAATCCCTCAAATATCAGTAGTTGTCATGGTCGGGCTGGATACAGGGGAGTAGTGGGAGGCACCAACCAGCTGGGGAACCCACAAGGGAACCCTCAGAGGGAGAAGGCTCAGAGCCTGGGAATTTGTGGTGGGACAACGATGAGTGGTCGGAGGGAGAAGAGGGGGCCGACTGGGAGGAAGACCTACTGGGAAGGGTTGTTGTGACTAGTAGGACTGAGCTGCTTTGTTTCTTTGAATAAAGAGTTAACTTCACTGACATTGGGTACTTCATTGTTTTATTGCTGACCTATGCCTGACTTCCATAGGGACGCGGGTGGCACTGTGGTCTAAACCACAGAGCCTACGGCTTGCCGATCAGAAGGTTGGCGGTTCGAATCTCCGCGACAGGGTGAGCTCCCCTTGCTCGGTCCCTGCTCCTGCCAGCCTAGCAGTTTGAAAGCACGAAGTGCAAGTAGATAAATAGGTAACGCTCTGGCGGGAAGGTAAACGGCGTTTCCGTGCGCTGCTCTGGTTCCCCAGAAGCGGCTTAGTCATGCTGGACACATGCCCCGGAAGCTATCTGCGGACAAATGCAGGCTCCCTCGGCCAGTAAAGCGAGATGAGCACCGCAACCCCATAGTCGTCCGCGACTGTACTTAATGGTCAGGGTTCCCTATACCTTTTATGCCTGACTTCTGCTCCTGACAGTAGGTAGTGATCAGCTGCTCATGAGGTAGCAAGGAAGTGCATTGGCATTGCCCTAGGTTCCTTCAGAAGGAAGGGCTATAAATTCAATTAAATGAATAATGTGGATGATCTATTTTTTAGTCCAGAATGTGAGAATGCAACTGCTGGGAGCTCAGAAGGGATTTCTTAATCAGAAACACAAGAAAATGGGAGTACTGTATTAAACCTTTTCTCCAAAGTTCTGTCTGGATTTAAATGAAGACTACTTTGTGTTGTTGTTCCTATAAGAATTGTTTTGGGAAGGGCTGATGGCACACATATTTCTCAGCCCATATAGATGCACCAGGAAACTGATACACATCATTTTCCTGATGTATAAGTTAGTGATTGATTTTGAAACCTGGAGATGCTGGGATGCATGTCGTCTTGGAAGTTATGACTGAAAAAGTATCCCTAATTCCGGATATATGTGTTTGAGCTATCGTGCACCATTGGCAAGGGAAATGACCTTTGCACATGCTCTATTATTATATTCCACGCGCCTTCCGGAACTGAGCTCTGGTATTAAAAACAGGCTAGGGCTTAACCCTGGCAAAATCTGCCACTCTCACAGTAATCACTTACTTCTCCAATATGAGCACTCCCTCTCTGAAGCAGCTTCTTGAGTATTCAAAACACCAGCTGAGAGAGTTGGGTTGGGTAGCTGTAAATTCATAGGGTCATCAAGTTAAGAGGACTGTGATCAGCACAGTTCTTCGTAAGTATACTTGGAAGTAAATAACACTATGTTGAACTGAACTCATCTGAAGTGTGTGTGCATTGGGTTGCAGCTGAAATCCAGCTGTGAAACTGGACCATGCACACACACAAGCAATCCAGGTTGATGGCATGTCACAAGAAGAACAAGTGGAGGAAATAGCTTGAGACCATTTGTGTGAATTGTTATGTATTGAAGTTCTCACCCTAGGCCACTAGGGGTATGTGTATATAGTTCATTCTGCTGCAGTTTTCACTCAGGTCCGCACATGCAAATGAGGGATTGAAAGTGACGTTCAGGGATTGGGTAACTACAGAAAGTTGTTACTGTTGCTTTGTAGCTGAGTTCTATACAAGCAGGCTGCTGAGCCCTTCAGCTCACTTCTGTTCCAGCCTGAGAATAAACAAGAGCTGTTTGGAAATCACTGTGTCGTCTGCTGTGTCCACCCACAACCTAACACTGGCGACGAGGATGGGATTATGGACATCAGAACACAGACAGACGCAGCCATTCTTGGAGCAAGAGCAAATCACTGAGCTGAATCACTGAGCTGAAACGCTGAGCGAAAACACTGAACAGAACCAATTCAGAGTTGCCCGTTCTGGCTAGAGCACTGTGTTCCCACAACCTAACATGAATGACCCAAGTGATATGCTGCAAAGCAAAGCAACACCATTTCTACCAACATAGAATCATAGAATTGTGGAATTGGAAGGGACCCCAAGGGTCATCTAGTCCAACCCCCTGCAATGCAGGAATCTCAGCTAGAACATACATGACAGATGACCATCCAACCTCTGCCTAGAAACCTCAAAGGAAGGAGAGTTAACCACCTCTCGTGGGAGTCTGTTCCACTGTTGAGCAGCTCTTAGTTATTCATGATGTTTAGTCACAATCACAATCTTGTTGGACTTTTAAAAAAAACCCACAAAAAATATGTTATCTTATTTTGGCTCTGAATGTAACAGCAATCCAGGTACACTGGGATTCACTGGAACTTGTTACAGGGGGGTACGAAGTGGGGGGCAGAGGGGGTGGTTCGCCCCAGGTGCCACTCTGGGGTGTGTGTGACAAGATGACCCCTGCCTCCCCTCAGCTGTAGAGGGGCCGAACCAGTCTGTATGGGTGCCACTCGCGCACTGTCCATACAGGCGTCCGTACAAGCTGCCTCTCGCACGGCGACCGTATGGGATGCCGCACATGCGCAGTCCATACGGGCTGCCCCGCCCCTAGTGCCGGAGAGGGTTCCTCTGCCACTGACTTGTTACCAGACTCAAGCCTGCCATTCCTAGTCTCATATGTGTTCAGTTCAGTGCCAATCATCATTAATCAGTATAGGTCTTCTGAAGTATTTAACAATCTTCCATCCTTAGTAATTCTAAATAAATTGTTATCTTTTTGTTTAAAAAGACAAAGCTTCTTTCTTTTTTCTTACCCAGGCCTTTTTGCAGATTGCATTTTCAGTACCAAGGAAATATTTATCGATGCGCATCAATTGAAATCACAGTCGGAATAATATTCTCATGATATAATCAGAAGTCTTGGGACTATATAGCATAATGACAAAATGCTTAAAATTAAAAGATTCACGACAAATTCCGAAAATGTTCATTTGACTTTTATTTATACATGTTTTCTATGAATCCCTGTGGGGGGGGGGGAAACTTCCTCTCTTATCGACAGTGAGCAAGGCTGATGTTGGAGATGCTCTGATACAGTCAGTCATGGCGGAAGCAGTGTGAAAGTCAGGATTTGTGAGCTGCTTCCAGTGTGAAGGGGACCACTCAGATCGCTTGACTCCAGGTGGCTGCTTGGTCTTTCCGTGTGGCTTATCTTGAGAGAGTAAACTGAATCGATAATTGGTTCTAAAAATTTACTCAATGACTTGTTATTATCACAGTACAATTCTGAATTTTTTTTGGGGGGGGAAACTTGCTTCTTGGACGTGGTCCCCAGCTCATTTGAGAAGCTCCTGCTGGTTTTCAGCTCCCTACACCGCATCCAGCCACTCGAGCCTAAATTTGGGGATGGGGACTGGGGGAAATAAATGGGAGAGAGGTCTTCAAAGAGAGAGCTCCTCTCTCCCGATCGAAGAAATAAGAGGTGCGACACTGCAGCAGCCATTTAGGGTTGTGATTGATGGAACACTTTCAGGTGCTCTGCAGTTCAGATCAGAAGCCAGAGCAATGCTAATGAGTCCCCCCTATTGGCAGCTGTTGTTTCAACAAAATGCCAGTGCAGTAAGTCATGCTGAAAAGACAGAAGGAGGTGGGGTAGGGTGGGATGGGGGGGGAGGGTAATGTGGGGGGGGGAAGGAGGAGGGAGCTGACAGAGGCCGAGAGTTTATTAAACTTCAATTTAACTGCTGTTGAAATATGCTCCTCTAAGTCAGGGCAGCAAAGGTTAATGGAATCCTGTTTGTAGATGTTTTATGGCGCTCTTCTGGGATAAATATAAAAGACTGGTGCATTTTGAGTAATTTAAATAAATATTTGTTTAAACCGCGTAAGGGGCACTGGGAGCCATCAAGCATTTCCCCCTTCCCCGACTTACTTACAATTATAATGCTGTGTCTAATTATGCAGCTAACCTTAAAAATAAAATGCAGCGATAGATCCTGATCACAGATTTCCCAGTGAAACCTAGCTGTTGTGATGTTAGCGATTTCTGTGAAAGGCCCTGTCTCACGGTCTTTAAGGCTCGAGTATTACCTCAGGAGTTCAAGGTCGCTCCCATCACAAGTTTAGAGGTGCCTGTTTATTATCTGTGTTTCAGTTGGTAGATTTTTTTTTTTATTGATTAAATCAAAAAACCAAGAGCGTGATCCAGCTGAAGTTAAAACGCTTTTAAGTCATAAATATTTCATTGGGAAAGACACAAATATGTGTGCAAATTTCCTGTTGCAATAAGCAAAGTGTTTAGGCTGCAACTCTACACTGTAATCCTGAGAGTCAGGCCCATTCAGTTTAGTGGAGCCTGCTTGTAGGTAGACATGCATAGGATTGTACTGCAAAGCACTTAAATTTCTCTGGATCCTATATTTATTTTCCTTTCTATTTAGTACATTTCTACCATGCCTTTCAGGGCACATTGCCTTCATAAGGCAGCTCAAGGGTGGTTGGGATTAAAACATAAACAGGGCTTTTCCCTCCAGCCGGAACTCACTCAGTTCTGGCACCTTTCAGGTGGGTGCCATTGCCATTCTAAGAGAATGAGGCGGGGGGGGGGGGTCATGATGCGTTCCAGCACCTTTTTTATAGGAAAAACCACCAAAACTCAACAATCTCATAAAAACCTCAAAATTAAGAACCTAATATAAAATACAAGTCAAAATTAAAAGCCTACGGCAGATGCAGTATTTATTTAAAATAATCCAGGAAACATTTTGTTAAACTATTATTTTAAATGCATTGCTTTAATCGAGATAGGAATAAAAAAGCGCAATCCAAAGAAATGCAGACATTCCTAAGGTTATAATTCTAGGCATATTTACCGGTAAATAAAGTATCTGAAGTAGTGAAGAAGTGTGCATGCACACGAAAGCTTATACCAAGAACAAACTTAGTTGGTCTCTAAGGTGCTACTGGACAATTTTTAAATATTTTTTTATATATTTCTACCGGAAAATATGTCCTATTGAATGCTGTGGGACTTGCTTTAAAGTAGAAATGATTAGAATCAGGCTTGGCAGTCCAAGAGGATAGCCTAAGAAATGTGCAATCCAGTCATAGGTGGGTTTACTCAGAAGTAAGCTTCACTGAGTTTAGTGGGATTTATTTCTGTGTAGATGTTTTTAGGATTACAACCTATGATTGCAATTCTACATACATCAGCATCAAACAGAATGGGAGTGGAGGGCTGAATTGTCTTTATACAAAGTGTGGTGTTTCAGAATAGATGCCAGAAATCAAATCACCACCACCACAAAATAATAATTAATAATGGTATTTCAAGAACAGAAATGTGTTGCACAGTAGTGCAAGCGTGTGCTCAAATTTAGGCTGCTATCCTATATACACCCTATATACATCTACCTCAGAGTAAGTACCATTGGACATCCCGGGACTTACTTCTGAGGTAAGTATGAGTGGCCTTCAATCTTCTTTTATGAAGCATGCATGGGGTGGGATTGGCAATTATTACGAGCTGATTCTTTTCCTGAAAAAAGAAACACCACTGGGTTCAGCTTGAAACTGATACTGATTTTTTTTGCACAGCAGTTTCCACCCTGTTCTGATTTTAACCCTTTTGGGTTCCTAGGTATCACATGCTATTCACATTCCTTGCGGAAATGTTTTCAAAATTCAGGCTGGTTGGCAAGGACTTCTGTAAACAAGAAGCCCATCCTATTGCATAGAAAATTGAATATGACAGCCCGTAACAGTAACAGTCCTTGATATCACTGTTGCCTCCACACTTCAGAAAGCAAGATTACACAGGTCAGCACAGCCAGAAACACACTGCATAGCATACAGAATGACATTGCTTATTCATATATTTATACCTCACTTTTCAAGGAGCTCAGGACAGCTTACATAGTCCCTTCTCCTCTTCTATTATCCTCAGCAATTGCCACCCTGATGAGGTGAGTTAGCCTGAGAGATAGAGGCTGGATCTAGACCAGTGTTTTTCAACCTTTTTTGGGCAAAGGCACACTTGTTTCATGAAAAAAATCACGAGGCACACCACCATTAGAAAATGTTAAAAAATTTAACTCTGTGCATATATTGACTATTTATAAAGTAATTTTTCAATTTTTCCCACGGCACACCAGGCAACATCTCGCGGCACACTAGTGTGCCGCGGAACAGTGGTTGAAAAACACTGATCTAGACACATTTTTAAAAAGTCTCAGGTAAAGATCATGATGGGAAATCATGTGGCGAAGGATCAAACTCTGCAGTGCCATCTGGTGTCACAGTGTTATAATGTATTTAAAACGCCTTTTTTTTTTTTAAACTAATGTAGCTGAGTCCAGAGACTAGCCCAAAGTCACCAAGTGAGCTTCATGGCTGGGTGGTGGAGGTTTCCCTGGTCCTGACTGAGCATTTTAACCAGCGTAGCCCATTGACTCCGAGATGTATGGTATCCCCAAAGATCTGATGCACTTTATGCCATTGCTGAAAATCAACGAGACAGGAATTTGCAGCTCAGTAGTTGTGTGGAGCCTGGATTTGTTGGAAGCATGGCTTTTCCAGTTATTTAGGTGCCAGATCTCATTCCACTTGTGGAGATGATACTCCATTGCCACCCACTGAGTACAACCCTTGCCATCACCTCTGTTTCCACTTTTGTGGGTGGGTGGGTTGGTTTTTGTTTTTGTTTTTTGGCGGTACTTAAAAATAATGATCACAAAACCTGCTTGGCCAGAAATAGCAGTGAGATAAAAAGGGGTGTTGTAGTATATCATGTGAGGCAATGCCTGCATTGTGCCACCTTCAGCTTTCTTAAAAAGCATTGGGTTGTATTCAATGGTGATTTTGCGCTTCTGCAGTGGGGGGACACCTGCTTTTCTGCTGATTGCTGCTTCCTCTTGCAGATTGTGCCATACCCTATACTGTTCCATGGATTCCCCCAACGTTCAGGCACAGCTTTTTAAGGCACAGGGGGCTATAGTGGGTAGGGAGGATTGAAGAAAAGCAGGTGCCCTGCCTTACCCAAGCAGAAGTGCCTCAGTGCATGCAAGTGCGACTCTAGTTGAAGGTTGAAGATTGGGCATAATTATTGCTTTTCATTTGCAGTCAGGGGAAAGATAGTGTGGAAATTAGAATGGTGCTGATGTATGGCTAATGTAGAAATAGCAATCACAGACTGTGCTACGTTCGGTCGCGTTTGTGTTTTTTCCAGCTAGATTATGCAGCCAATGTCTGGAAACCAGGTTCTGTTCCAAAGGATATTAGCTGGTCGAGAAACGCTTTCTGAAGGCTGCTTACTTATATAATTTTAAAGTAATAATACAGATCTGGCACTGCTTCTGTACAGGAATTTTAGGCATACACCCTGTTTATTTGATTAAAAACCCATCTGCACAAGTGCTTTCTTTGTTTCTGGTTTGACACTTCAATGCCAATGCAGGGGAAAAAAGTTCCAGCGAATAGCAAGTTGTTCTTTGCCGACACAATGAATCGTGACATTAAGTCTACAACAGTGTGGGACCTGAATGCCTGAAACAGGGTCTGCCAGTGTGGTGCCCCTGGGTGCATATGTGCCTACAGAGACTTTCCTGACTGGTGTAGGGTCACTTCTCCATGCTAAAATCAGAAAGAAGGCTTGAAATAAGCTTTCTGCTGTAGCCAACAAAATAGGTTGTGTGTGTGTGTGTGTGTGTGTGTGGTGCCCACAACTGCTTCTTAGATATGCAGGTGCGGACCCAGACCCAGAAAGGTTGACAATGCCTAGCCTAAGAAAACCTAAAGGCTGATTTCTCCTGTATAAACCTACCCATCCACATTTAAAGCATATGTATGTATTTGAAACACACGCTTTTCCTCAAAGAATTCTGTGCAGTGTAGCTTACCCCTCACAGAATTAGAGCTCTCAGCAACCCCTAACAAACTACAATTTGAGGTAAGCCTCTAAACAATAACACCGGGAGGCGATGGAGTCAAGCAGGGGTGCCAACTTGAATAAAATATGGGGGGGGGAGCCCTGCCCCACATAATTGATCATATGGCACTGTGCACACCATTTGAATGGCAATGGCCATCAACTTGGGGTGGGTGGGTGTGTGGCCCCCTCAAATATTTTATTAGGAGGGCTGAAGACCCGTCGGCCCCTAGGAGTTAGCTTCTATGGAGTCCAGTAGCTAAGTGATCACCAACTGAGGGCAATTAGATTTATAGACCTGTCTCTGGCTACACTGTCATGTGTTGGGATGCTGCTGTAGGCCTCCGCCTTGTGTCACTTCCATGGCTGCGGAATTGCTGTTGGGATGCCTGAGGAATTCTGCCTTTGCAAATTTGGATACCAACCAACCTGATCTGTCCCTCCCAGACCAAAGTGTAGATTGGGTTTTGCACTTAAAATGGCTCACAATACACATGCACACCCACCCACACACACCCACACCAAAATTATTTATAAAGGTCCATTTTGAGAGAAGATGTATTAAATGATACATATTTAAATACAGATTTTTGTATTAACCCCCCCGTAAAGTTACACTTCGATGCAGAATCAGGACATAACACACTTATGCCAAAGTAACACAGGCCAGAAATAATAATCATCAACGTGCGGGGGCAGAAAATTGCTCCACTGTCTTCTCTGGATGGTGGTGGCTTTTTTCCACACACACACACACACACACACACACACACACACACACGCCAGTCTTTTCTTTCCTCTCCCAGTCTCTTCAAACGACTCTGCTCAGAATCTCTTTAAAGAGAAGCCTTCAGTTCCCCACAGCCACTTCTGAGGGCCTGCAAGGACTGTGCTCCAAGCCTCCCACAGGGGTTGCAAGGGCCACGCAATAAGCAAAGAAACATTGCTTTCTTCACAAATTTGCCTCACCGCATTAGTACAATGAACCAGACATGCCTCGCAGCCCAATCCTGAAAGCGAGGATTTGTCTCCTGCAAGGGGGTCTGGTGTTTCTAAACCATTGTGCAAAAGAGTCGGGTGAAAGGTTGATGCGCACAACTCAAGAAGTGACTACTTGCATAGCGCCACAGCCTTGAGGGTAATGGCATCGCACAAGGAGTCAGGGTGTTGTGCTTGTGCAGCAGTGAGAGTTGAAGTGAGTGCTCCATTGCAGCGTTGCCCAGAGCAGTAATGTGGCCCTGAAGAGAGTGAAGCAGAGGTGGGAAAAGCTGGAGATGAGTCAACCATTCCCTGCTCTATGGGCTTTACATTAGTGCAATCCAACCCGTTTGAGAAACTGAATGGTTGGTGCTATTTATCTAGAAAAAGAGGTGCCTGAACTCACCATAAACACCTCCCTTGTTCTCTTATAATGGCAATGGAGCCCACCTGAGAGGTGCCAGAATTGAATTCCCATGAGTTCCGACTGAAAAATGCCCTGGTTTGAGTGCAAATTGCAATTTGTGCTGTCATAGATAACAAAACTGTAAGTCAGTTACAGGTGGGTAGCCGTGTTGGTCTGCCATAGTCGAAACAAAATAGAAAATTCTTTTCAGTAGCACCTTAGAGACCAACTGTGTTTGTTCTTGGTATGAGCTTTCGTGTGCATGCACACTTCTTTTTGGAGGGTGAAGTGTACAGTATACCCCTGGTATTCTGATGGAACATTTCCCCATTAAAGTAGCATTCTTTCTGCACCTTAAATTCTGTTGCTGATATTTAGCGCTATTTTCTGAGCATAGAAATTAGCATGGGGTTTGAGGGTTGTAGGATTGCTGTTGTTTTACACTCAGTGGGTATATAATTTTTATGACGTAAATAAATAAAATGGAGTGTTTTTCTCAGGATGCGTCCAAGAAAGTGTTTCGGTTTGCCATACGTCACGAGAATTGTTGTAATGCAAGGCAGAAAGGAGAGGAGAACCATCGTAAAGGCAATTCTGGATTCCAGGCAACATGTCGCTTTGTTTGGATGTACAAACACAGGAAATACGAAAACAGATTTACCGTAAGCATCAGTTAGAAAAAGTTTAGCACAGTCCTGAATCAGATGCTGCAACAGGCCCTGTTTACCAGGCATGGCCCTGTTTTCTGACATCTGTCTCTGGTAAATCATTGGCTCTGTTTTTTCCTATTTTCACTTGTTATTTTTTTTAGAATGCCTTGCTAAAACTTTGTTATTCCGTATGTCGTTTGCTAGAACCTTTCTTCATCTGGGCTCTGCTCTGCCCACAGATTCTCTAGCAGCTAACATGTATGTGATCCTATACATGTCAGCTCAGAAGTAGACCCCACTGAGGTTACAGGGCTTCCTCTCAAGCAAGTGTGCATTGCTGAGGTAGGGAATCTGTGGCCCTCTGCCTCGTTTCATGTGTCCCTCTGCATCGTCTGGTTCTCTAGACATTGTTCTTTGGTTCATGGGCTCCGGATTGCCCTTCTGAGAATTGCTTCTACTTCTGCTTCATGTGCATATGAAGAGGTAGAGAAGGGTTGGCTGGAACAGACAAAGAAAGAGCGATGCAATCCTGCCATGCTGCCTACTCTGCCCATGTTGGGCTCTTGGCAGGATCTGCTTTCATCCACCATTGGTTGTGCTCACAGTTGACCTTTCCTGTGGATCACTGGTCCTTTGTAGCAAAAAGCTTTGATGCTTGGGGGCAGAAAGTGTCATCAAGGTGCTATAGGCCAAAGCCATGCACGCCACATAGGCTCTCCTGCATCTCCTGAGATAGTCTGATGCTCTCTGGTGCACTATCACATTGCCGGTGTTGAAGCAGATGCAGCGCTAGGGTGCAAATATCTGCCCAGTGTCCCCAAATTACCATGGATAGTGCTGGGGTGGCCGTAGCTGCGCACTGCCAGCCATCTGGAGGGGGGCGCAACTCTCCCCCATGCCACTGCGGGAGAGCGCTCCCCGCAGAGGCTTGGGAGGGAAGCTGCGCACCCGCCAGCCATATGGTTGGCGGGGCGCAGCTGGCGGGCGTGCAGGGAAAGGGGAGGCCGCTGGCAAAGCCACGCAGCTCCCCCACTTGCTGGGGTGCCCCTGAGAGGCCAGCGCCCTGGCATGATGCACCACTAAGCCCTATGGGAAAGATGGCTCTGTGTTGAAGTAAGATTCCAGTCAGCTTCTGTACACAGTGGCGTAACGTGGGTTGACAGCACCCAGGGCTGTATGGAGGGAGGGAAGTGGGCAGAGTTACGCATGCACATTCAACTGCCTAACTGCATCACCCAGGAGATTGCAGCCACAGAGATAAGAAACCTAGAGTCATTCCGTTGTCTGGAGAGGTCACTTCCTGGTTCTCATGGAGAAGTCGTTTTCAACGGAGCCCAGCGATGGAAGCACGCAGCTGTATTGAGACAGTACTGGGTGTTGAGACTGGCACCCCTAACAATTTTGCACCCAGGGCAACCACCCCATTGCCCTCCCACGCTACGCCACTCCTTGCATGTGCAAACTCATCCTTCACCTCAGGGTGCAAAATGGGCTGGTTTTGCTAGTACTTAGGCTTGTCAATGCACATGTATCAGCATCCAAGTGCCCTGCAGGACACAGCCTGCCATTTCACAGCCGCTAAGGTATATTAAACTGTTGCTAACATATTGCAGAGCAATTATGTCTGCATTTCTAATTTGTTTTAAAACTCCCAAAATGTTAAAGGAAAATGAACACTTTTTAAAAAGAGGAGGACTATCGCGGTGTCAGTGCGTGATGGCCTCCTTATTAAGTATTCATCCTGATTTGCTTGCACAAAGCTTATAGAGTGGTTAGACTTTGTCTGGTCTTTATTGAAGACCCGTTCTGATTTGTTTTCTGGGAGTTGATACAGTAATGAGCATTCGTCCTGAATTAATCCCAATTTGCTTGCAGGGTGTTCATAGGTCTCCTGATTAATCATTCATTCATCCTACACTTTTCGGCGCATTTCCCCATTATTTTACCAACTGGGGAAGGTTTGTGGGTTTTGTGTGTCTGTGAATTTGTTGTGCTATGGTGCTAGGACACCTTAATTGTGCAAACCTAAGATTTTGGTATGCGCTTGATTCCCTGCTACAAAATAGTGACAGTCCAGAAGCACCTCAAAGGCAGATTAGAGCGGTCAGCAATGTGTAATGGTGAGAGGAGGGAGACTTAGGCCATGGGTGGGATGTGTAAAGAAGGATATTTGTTCAAAAGTAAGTCCTACTGAGTTCAATTAAATGTATTCTTAAATGTGGATTAGACAGCTGCCATGGTTTGGGTTTGTTTATCCCCCCCCCCCAAGAATTATCATTGATCGCATGGTAAACGCCATCTAGTGGTTGTGCTTGGTAATTGCTAAAGATTATTTTTTAAATCGTGTTCTCTGACGGTTTTTTGGTTCATTATGAATTTCACACATATCATAGGCACAGACTTTGGAAAGGCAATATATGATGCTAAGCACCAGTAAAACTAGAATTAGGGGGGGGGAATAGGAATCCTTAGAGATGACTAGAATCTGGAGGCACAGAATAAGAAGCTCTCTTCATTGTCAGGGTAAGTGTCCTGTGAATATGTAAAACAAACAAAATAAGAAATTTGGTCAATTGGCAAGCACTTCTCTCTACAAAACCATGCTCTTCCCGCTCTCTTTGGCCATATCCCCATTGATACAGGGGCACCCACATAACAACCTCCCCATCCCAGTGTTACCCCACTGAATGTCGCCCCAAATCTGAACGGGCAAAACCCCACATTTATAGTGGGAACGGTCTGCAACAAGACAACATTGTGATGGCATCCATATTTTGCTCCGATGTGGACAAGACCTTTTGTCTACATCTTAAAACAAAACATTTGCAGCAGTTCCAAAGGCATGGCTGGGGTTAAAATCCCATTACCTTTCTGAGCATGGTTGAAAACAAGCTGAAATAAGAAGGATTTTGAAGTAATTTTGCCTACTTTTTGCAAGCTATCTAGAAATACCGAAAGCAAATGTCTCCTGTGTTCTGCAAGGGTCCTGCAAATAGCTCAGTATAGCAAGATTTGTTTTAGTTTCTCTATCTTCCCTTTCTTCTTGAGTACCATGAAGCCCAAAACTTTGCATTTTCCTACACTCACCTGAATTGCTCCAAAAAGAAAATTCTTTTTGCCTGCTTTTATCTCCTGGGATCAACAAAGCCTTTTTCAGCTGTAGACATCTAGGCACTAAGAAACAGGGCTGGTCAAATTTAAGTGTGTCTGGCTGAGAAAGGTGATTGCACACAGGCGAGACACATGATCTCTCTCGCACAAGCATCATTTCAACTCAATTCTTTGCATTCCATTCTCTGGGAAACAAGGCTAAATGTTAAAAGAGCAGGAAAATCCCTCCTTTTCACAATCTCCTGTGGGGGCATCCTTTACTTCCAGTGCCAAACTTCATTTGAAGAAGTATCTGAAGAAGTGTGCATGCACACGAAAGCTCATACCAAGAACAAACTTAGTTGGTCTCTAAGGTGCTACTGGAAAGAAATATTTATTTTGTTTAAACTTCATTTGATAAGTGCAGAGCTGCTCCAGTCATTACCCACCTCTTTCTGGATGCAGCTGCTTTAGAAGGGAGGGTTTAATAAATGCCTTTCTATAACTTTTTTGCACTTAAACATACAACACTGGACACAGATCCCTTGAGCCAGAAAGTTCATTGCGTCCAAGTTGTGCTGAAATCAGTCAGACCTATTAGTTGTGACTCACATAAGTCTTACTGAGTTCAACAGGACTTTCTTGCAATCAAGGTACCGCTGGAATGTGTTAATCCTACACATTATTGGAAATGGTGCATCTTTTAAAACAGGTGCCTTAGGACAGATAGGTAGCACAATGAAGCAAACAACTGTAAAAGGACTCCTACACAGCAAGAGCTTCCAATACAGTCTTGTTGCCTCAATGAGCTACTGGCATCAATGGCAACCTTGTACACATGATGAAAGTTTTATTAGCCTGCTGAAGAAATCTAGTAGCTCACACTTTCCAGATGCTCTCTCATGCTATGAAATATCCCCATAAAGACCTGCTCCTGGCGATTTCCTTAATCCCAGAAGAACACACACCATTGCTCCTCCTTTGAACTCCGCAAAGTATTCTTTAATCTTTCTTTTTCTCCCCCCTGCACTCACACAGAACCAGATTTTCAAAAGAACTTTGTTTCCTTTCAGATGTCAAAATAAGGGCCATATATTTTAACCACAGCCCCCTCACCCACACCCCTCCAAACCAGGGAACCCAATGGCTTCTGATCGGTTCTACTATGTACAGTCAGGTTTTCAAAAGAGATTAGGAGTTGGATTTTGTTAGAGGGTATTTCTTCCCCCACCACAAATAAAATTTGTCTCCAGGCCATCTTATGCATCAGCTTTCAAAAGAACTCAGTGTCCAGAATGAAGGCGAGATTGACAGAAGATCTCATAAACTCACACATGGGAATCAGTGTAGAACAAAACATCTACACAATCCCCTTTCACGCTCCTCTCAGTTTTACCGACAGATTGATTGGTTTTATTTCTTTATTCCACCTTCCTCCAATGAGATCTTCAGGGTCCTGGCTACCTTACCTGACAGCAGTAGTCTGATTGCAGCAGTAGTGCTGGGTGGCTGGAAGGGGAACATTTAAATTTCCCACAATGCTCACGAATGACACTACATCGGGGACATTAAAGCCACTTGGGAAAATGGAAAGGAAGGCCCAGTGGTGGGGAGCACTGGCAGCTGCTGAAGGATGCCAGCCCAGTATAGCACCATGACCACCTTCAAGGAAAGGCAGGATACAAATGCAATAAATATCCCCACATTGCAATGATACACATTATGCCAGTGTTTCCTAAAACAATCAGGTAAAGTCAGGACTACATACATGTATACAGGCATCTTTAAACACCTGTGGTCTTCCCTCTGGGGAAGTTGTTTGTGGTGGAGTCCCTAGACCACATGCATATGTGCACATGTATGTGATCCTCCCTCACTTTATGTATTTGCCATGCAGCCTGGAAACATAGCTTGAAAACATGCAACAAACATGTTTTAGGAGGTGGGTTAATCCTGAAGGGAGTCAATGAGAACTTTGGTGGGATTGTGCATTATATAAAGAGAAGCCATTCCCTATTTGCAGAGTTGGCCTCTCCACATTACGTTATTCAACCCATTTATTTATTTAGCTGCCCCCCCCATACTAATTTGCCTTCAAAGTGTTCTGCATGAAATGCATTGAACTGCTGCTAGTCCTCAAGCACTTCAAATCAGAGAGCCAAGACGATGTCTCAGCTGATACCAGGGGCTTAATGTTATCTTGGCCTGATTACTTGCAGTGGAGATATATATATATTGCTGAAAGCTCTTGGCTCATCTTTGCTCTGTAGATTGTTCCACAGCCAATGAAGTTAGACCAGGCCAAGAATTATCCCCCCCCCCCGTGTGTTGTGGATGCATTTATTTTCTTCCCTTCTGTAATAATTCTTTTATACCCGTCCATGATGTCTTTTATACCCGTCCGTGATGAGCTCCCTCCTCTACTGGCAAGAGCAAGAGAGCTATGTGGAACAAAAGTTGGCAGATGACAGTCACCCCCCCCCCTCATCTGCTATTGTTCTTTTTCCTCTCTGCTTCCAGCTTTTTGGAGAGAATGCATATGGCTCCAAGTTCAGATGGAGTCTTCCTGTAAATGCTGTTGTACAATTAAGGGCTTAGCAGGCATGACAAATTCAGCAGGGCCATAAACAGGGATATGAATTTGGAAAATGCCAATGTAATGGTTGCCAGATTAGAAACTTGAAGATAAATCATTCTTTTCTTTTCTTTTTCATAGCTCCAGTTCAGTATGCTTTATAGGTAACTCAAGATGTCCCACATGTCCACATAATACGCTTGCACAACACAGTACATGAGTTACATCAGCAGACCCTCCAAGTGTCCCTATTTTCCAGGGACGTCCCTGATTTGGAGAAGCCGTCCCAGTTTCTGATTTGATCCTGGAATGTTCCACTTTTCCTTAGGATGTCCCTATTTTCATTGGAGAAATGTTGGAGGGTATGGAGTTATCCAACCACCTAGCCGTCTGAAGGCAATCCTGTACAGGGAAGGGGTTTTTTAATGTTTAATGTTTTATTATGTTTTTATTTATGTAGGAAGCTGCCCAGAGTGGCTGGGGCAACCCAGTAAGATGTTTGGGGGTATAAATAGTAAAATTATCATTATGGAATGGGACATCCCTATTTTTACTGGAGAAATGCTGGAGGCTATGCATCAGCCCTCTTCAGTTGGTGGGACACAGGCCACCTCAGGTGGCTCAAAACCCAGAAATGGGCTCCCATTGTTGTTTTTCTTTAGAAGTCTGAGAGAGGACCTTTTTGCCCTTTTAACACAATCTTTGTGTGTGCATGGAGTGTCTGTGTGTGGGGACGACTCATATCCCATGCGTACCATTTCAACATCTGCAGGGAGTCTACCTGTGTGCAGGTACCCTGGAACCCTAGAAAAGGCGGTTCCTGGTTTTGCAGGCGTGTGTAAACAATCATGCTTGCAGCACCCTGGGGGAGCAAATTTCCTCTACATTTGGGCCCGGGATCCCTGTCCCCAGAGCAGAGGACAATGCCTTCTTGAGGAAGAAGGTCCAACCCCCATATGATTCCCAGAAATTCCCTGATGTTTTGTGAACAGATGAATTAGATATGTATTCTGGATGTATGCACAGAGGTTTTGAAACTGGGGATGGTGACCTGCGGACGGCATCTGGCTTGCAGGATGATTTTGTTCATCCCCTGAGGGAGAAAGCAACAAAGGAGGAAAGCAGCTGTATTCATCGAAGGAGGATACAAGTTAGTCTTTATAATGGGGCAGCATTTGTACTCCCTGGGCACTTCAGATCTGAGCAAAAGCTAGTTGAGGAGTCAAGGAGAAATGTTGTTCAAGAAACCACAGGAGGGCTGACAAGTAGCACCTGCAACAAAATGTTGCAGCGTGGAATGCTCCTGGTTCGGGATTCCTGCCTCTCTGCTCCATTCCATTCTTAATTGTTTTCTGTCCACCACTCTCTCAGTCACCGAGCCAGCATTCTGTGGCTACTGAGCACACTCAATTCTCCTAGGGCTGTTTCAGGATTCTCTCCCCCCCCCCCAAGATTTCAGTGCTCCTGCATGCTTTTGGGTTCTCCCTTGCCTGATGATACCTGCCCATTGTGCACTCGCAGCCCAAACACTGGAAATGCAGGGAAAGAGTCTCACCAAGAGTAGATGAGTACATTGCATCTTCCTCCCCAGAGCCCTTCACTGGTGCATGGTCTAGCTAGATGGTGTGGGGAATTAGGGCAAACCTCACCCACCTTTCCAGGGCCTGATGTCATATATGAAACCAAGCTGTGTCTAAAGGAGGAAGAATCAGGAGTGCATTCTAAATGTGCTCCCGATTCTTCCTTTACTGGCAAAACATGATGCTTGCTTTTATGTGGAACCCTTTTCTTCTCATGGTGACAGGAAAAAGTCACAAAATTCAAAATGCACCAAATTTCCCCCACTAATAAAGAGTCAGAAGAATCAGGAATGCACTGGGGGGGGGGGGTTGCTCCCACTTGCTCCTTTGCAGCCCTTGCTTGAACTTTCCGTGACTTGATATCTTACAAGGCCAGGTGATTGACAGGTGGGTGGTTCCACTCATATGACACAAGTGGCCCTCAGAGGGTTCGATCCAGTTCCCCTGGGCTAGAGGGTGAGGCTTGGAGCGAGGAGAGCTGGGTTCAGACCCCCCTCATCAATGAAGCTGACTTTATGACTTTGGGACAGTCATTCTCTTTTAGCTTAACCTTCTTCAGGATAAAGGGAGGAGGGGAGTAGCTTGTGGACAGCTCCTTAAGGGAAAAGGGAGATGTAAATGAAATAAACAACAAGACTTGCACCCGCATATCAGCAACCCTGCTTTGCTTTTGTGTATTCAGGAGAGGGATGAACAGCCTAGCACTTGTGCATGTTTACTTGGAAGAAATCCCCATTGTTCCTAGTGTAGCTTACTTCTAGATATGTGTGTGAATAGAATTGTGACCTAGGTTTGTTCCCCCAAATCCAAAGTTTACTTACCGTAATCAGCAACTCATTGAGTTTTTGCTGTCTTGCCCAATGCAGTGTTGACTGAATTCACACATCACTCCAATAGATGGATGGACTTAGGCAGACTGTCAGTTTAAGTGCTACAGGTATCCAGCGGCTTAAGACTTGAATGTTGATTTGAGGTTGTTGTGTTTCGTCTCCGCCAATGGTTCTTGGGGAAATTGGTCCAAGGTCTCCATCAGAAATTTGAGAATAACAGTGGCCTATCTCCCAGAGCTGGTGCAAAATATGAAGACTAAAGTTCTTTTCCTATAAAAACATTTTACACAAACACTGCTTTTCTTTGAACAGTTGGTGCATACGCCATATTACAAAATATTTTTTAAATGCCCTTCAGTATCCAAAGTAACCTTTCTTGGAATTAAGCCCTCCTTGACACAGTGGGTTTACTTCTGCCTATTCATGCATAGGATTGCTTTGAAAAGTTCCCTTAGCATCTAGCTGGATGGGTTTTTTTTTACCCTGGGCCTAGTTACTTAACAGGCTCCTTTAAATCATGACGTTGCCATGTTCCCAACGGCTTTGATATAGTTTTCTATTTAAGGCTTTTCATCCCTTTCACTTTCCTGACACTCTGCTTCCGGTATCCTGGCTAGACCACAATGCAAACTTCACCAAAACATCTCGTATCCACTGTCTGCTGAACCACTGCAAGACATTCCACACAGTTATATGCACTTTATAAGGCTGAAGCACACAAAGACCAAACTTTGCAAACTGAACTTCTGGAATTCGGTAGCAAAACCAAAAGTTTGTTGAAGCATTGTTCATTGTTGACTATGGAATACCTGACAAGTGTTTTGATTGGTTCCAAACCATTACCCAATTTCAGATGACAGTTCCTGGGCGAAATCTAATGAATGCACAGCGTGAGGGGGCTGGATTGTCATCAGAATTACACAAGGTTTGCTTCCAGTGGCAGAGGCAGTATGCTTCTGAATACCAATTGCTGGGACTCACAAGGGAGGAGAGTAATGTTTCACTCATGTCCTGCTTGGAAGCTTCCCATGGGTATCTGGCTTGCCACTAGGAGAGAAGGACGCTGAACTAAATGCCCTTTGGTGTGATCTAACAGGGCTCTTATGTTCTTTTGGGAAAACAGCAAAAATGAAAGGCTTAAGATACCTGACCTCTTCCTCCCCCTCCATCCCAATGGCCACTGGTTAGAGGTGGTAGTTTGCGCAGTTCTTAGACAAAATAAGAAAATGTGGGCAGTGGGGTGGGAAGACATGTGATTGACGTCATGTACTGTCCCCCCCCCCCCGTTCATTCATTTAAACGCTCACACCCCTCCATCATTGTTGAAACCGCTCATAGCAGCTAACAATCAGAACAATAAAAACAAGCTGAACCAAAACCATAAAGTGCAACAACAATAAAATTGGCAAGAAATAGGGACTGAAAATTCATGCAACCAGCAAAATTAAACCAAGAGAAAACAATGCTAAGTTGTAAGCCAAAGCAGAAGGCATCAATTCAACCATAATGTAGATGTGCCACCCCTTTAAAGTTGTGCTTCCCTTGCCCCAGGATTTTTTTAATTTTATTTTTTGTGGGCAGGGGAATTGTCATTTTAATATGTAACATGACAATGACAACTTCCATTTAAAGAACTATAGCTTTTTTCTTTTTTCTTTTTTAAAAAAAGATCAATTTAAGAATAGGACCCTCTGAAAAGTTTAGTGAATAAGGCAGTGCAGTTGAACAACAAAAGCCTCAGTTGGAAGTGCCCCCAAAAGTTTTCTCTCTAAAAATGAAAGTCACAAATACAGCATGGGTGACACCTGGCTTGAGAGCAATACATGTGAAAAGGATCTAGGAGTCTTGGTAGACCATAAACTTGACATGAGTCAACAGTGTGATGCAGCAGCTAAAAAAGCCAATGCAATTCTGGGCTGCATCAATAGGAGTATAGCATCTAGATCAAGGGAAGTAATAGTACCACTGTATTCCGCTCTGGTCAGACCTCACCTGGAATACTGTGTCCAGTTCTGGGCACCACAGTTCAAGAAGGATACTGACAAGCTGGAACGTGTCCAGAGGAGGGCAACCAAAATGGTCAAAGGCCTAGAAATGATGCCTTATGAGGAACAGCTTAGGGAGCTGGGTATGTTTAGCCTGGAGAAGAGAAGGTTAAGGTGTGATATGATAGCCATGTTCAAATATATAAAAGGATGTCATATAGAGGAGGGAGAAAGGTTGTTTTCTGCTGCTCCAGAGAAGCGGACACGGGGCAATGGATTCAAACTACAAGAAAGAAGATTCCACCTAAACATTAGGAAGAACTTCCTGACAGTGAGAGCTGTTCGACAGTGGAATTTGCTGCCAAGGAGTGTGGTGGAGTCTCCTTCTTTGGAGGTCTTTAAGCGGAGGCTTGACAGCCATCTGTCACGAATGCTTTGATGGTGTTTCCTGCTTGGCAGGGGGTTGGACTGGATGGCCCTTGTGGTCTCTTCCAACTCTAGGATTCTATGATTCTATGACTTTCCCTAACTGAGGGTGGGTTTTTCATCAGCACAGTCACCCTATACAGTAATTACTTAAGTGATCTTGAAAGAAAAAGCTTATAGGATGTTTGAAGAGTTAAAGTTAAAGTTTTAGTACTTTGTATTATGGGCTAGAGTTGGACTCCACCCCACAGACTTTCCTTTGCTCTGCTTTTCAGTTTTAGGTGCATTCTCTACTCAGCCAGCAACCAAGAAGCAAGTTTGTTTGCCTGCAGTAAGAAGTAGGAGTTACCAGTAGTTTATTCTGCAGGTTATTATGTTGAGTAGAGCAAGGTTGGGTGTTTATTGCTAAAGGATGAAATAGAAATAACTTAAAAGTGATCTGAATAAATCTACCCTTAGAAGTTACTTTTTACTCTTTTAAAGTAAATTGACTGATGCAATCATAGCGGCTATTTCCTTTTTCTTTTTCTGGAGTACTCAGTGGCAAAGGATGAAAACATCCCTAGATGAACAGAAACACTGCTTTGTGCACTACTGATAGCTGGCTGGCCACCTATTTGCAATTCAGACTTCCAACTCCAGTCTAATTTCTGATTTTCCCAATGTGTGAAGCTCAGCATGAGGCCTTTTTAGGGGTTCTGGGCAGAAAAATCAATCCAGCAACCAGCTAAAAAAAGCCTCAATTGCTTTCCACAATCAGTTTACAATTGCTTAGTTAGTTCTTATATAGCAACCAGTTAATAAATTTCCCCTTTATTGTCCAACAGGAAGGAACATCTAAAGGTCAGGAAAAAGTTTAGAAAGAGGGACCCTCAAGGAAGAGTTAACAAATACACCCTAAAGTATTTTTTTTCTCTCTGTCCTAAACCTGTAGTTTGGCAAAGTTTGCTGAAATAAGAAAGGGTACACACTTACCGCTGAATTGGAACAAATGTTCATTGGGTTTTCCATGGACTGAAATTTGTTCCAATTCAGCAGTAAAGAGCAAGTTTTCCCAGGGGCGAAAGCGGGGCAAACGGAAAACCATTCGACTCGTACCTAGAAAGCACAGAACAAGTGGAAAACTGCTCAGACCCATGCTTTCTGGCTGCGGGACATGTTCAGTGTAGATGAGCCCTCAACCTCATAGACTTCAATAAGAAAGTTATGCATATTGTTCTCAGCACCACTCTCCATAAATGCTCGACGATGGTTGCATCGTAACGATTTCTTACTCTGTTTCTAAGGACCTGGCCACACTTTCCCGTGCTCTTTCCAGGCACAGTCCACAGTTTAAAGCCCCCACTTTTTTGTTGTTGCTCTGGAGCTTTCTTCACGAAACCCTACTCTCTAAAGTTCAATCAGAGCGAACATCAGTCCATGGAAAACCTGAATTGACGTTTGCTCCGATTCAGCTTTAAAGAGCAGGTTTTCATGGGGAAAGCTCAGAGCAAAACAACCACCACCACCAACAGTGCTTGGACACAGAGTATTAAAGTGCAGACCTCTGCCTGGAAAGAATAGGGGAAAAGGTAAGTAGGGATAAACCCTAAGTCCGCTTTTGCTTGGCTTTTTTGTATTTTTGCTGTTTTGTTGTTTTTGAGAAAACAAGTTTCACTATTCTTTTAACTTCTTAGTTACAGCATAAACATCCATCTATATCTATCTATCTATCTATCTATCTATCTATCTATCTATCTATCACCCACCTGAGTGGGTTACCCCAGCCACTCTGGGCAGCTTCCAACAAATTAAAGCACAATATTTTGTTTGTTTTATACGTCTTTATATTCCCTTGTTCACTATATCCTTAACATCTTTTCCCCCCCTTATGAAATGAAACATATACAGTCATTTAATTCCTGGTATTCTTACTAAATTTTCTGTTGACTCAGACTTTACATAGTACTAATAGTAGTGGGAGCATGTTTCAGAACAGTGTAGAAGAAAGGTACCCTTTCCCCATCTCCATTCTTGAAACTTCTACCCTACTACACCCAAGGGAGAGGAGGGAGCAAGCACCCCATCCTACACATCACTTGCCCTCCACCTACTGTAATCTTTCTTCCCATTGCTAGACCCCAGTGATTGCTTGGAGGAAAGGCAGTTCTCTCATAGAAATGATAACTGGGTCATGAACTGGAAGGTAAATTAAGGACATACAATGGAACCCCAGGTTACGTACCCCCTGTGTTGCGGACGTTCGATTTGTGAACGCCCGCAACCCAGAAGTGTTTCTGGAGCACACGCGACCCCCGGATGCGCAGAAGCGTTCTGCACATTTCGCGCATGCGCAGAAGCGCTCAAATCACGCTTCTTCCGGGTTTGGGGTTTTTTTTTTGTGCGTTCGTGATATGCACGCCCGCGTTACGTGCCGCAACCCGGAACGCATCGCTTACGTAACCCGGGGTATCACTGTAGTCAGTGCTATTTTTCTAGAAAAAGAGGTTCCAGAACTCACCATGAACACCTCCCTTGTTCTCTTATAATGGCAATGGGACCCACCTGAGAAGTGCCGGAACTGAGTTCCAATGAGTTTTGGCTGAAGAAAAGCCCTGGCCGTAATCCTGTTTACTTGAAAGTTTAACTCCATAAAAATCAATACATTTACAATAGTGGCATTAACTTAAAATATACAATTTTTCCTCTTTCAGAAATGCGGCGTGCGAGACAAAGCTTATCTACCACAAAAAGTGCATTTTGCACATTATGTGGCAGCTTCCCTCGTGTATATTTTATGGTGTAGCCGCTATCCTCTTTTTAAAAAAAAATATTATTACAGGTATTAATATTTTTATTGGTTTTACAGCTTTATATTTCATCATCATAATATATTCACATATTTAGAAAACACAAACAATACATCCCCAATATTCCCTCCTCTTCCCATTTTATGGCTTCCCCCAACTTCCCCATCTGGTTTCTTTAGTACATTTGTTAGTTCTGTGCTGTTATAGAACCTTACTTGATAGTCTGCATTGTAATCATCTTATATTCCTCCTTCTGAACTGAATTATTAACTTTTTACATTGTTTTATTTTTTCTCAATTGTAACTGTTTATTCAAACCTTGTTTGAATAACACTATCCTGTTCCAAGCTGACTAGAGCCCTGAAGAGGAACATTGTTATTAGGTGCTGGGGATAGGTTTTGCTGCAGCAGGTTGCCACGAATAGGATATGTAATCATATAATGTCTGCTTCGTTGAAGAAGGGACACAACCAAATACGGGCAGAGGAAGTGCTAAATTGGCTGAAGGAGAAAGAATAGAACTGCTAGACTTGTAGTGCTGAAATCGTATACCCACTTAACTGTGAGAATACCCCACTGAACTCAGTTTGACTTACTTCTGAGTAGACACACACAGGATTGCAAGTTACACCACTGCATTCTTTCATGTGTGGGTTAATTTGACCTGCACCGCAACATCTGTGTGAAAGATTCATTTCCTTTATATTTGAGCATTTTGGATTCCCCCCCCCCTACTTCCTCACACTTAGGCTGTGTGAACAAGATAGCACTGTGCAATGTGATTGCATTTGCAGAATAAAAAGTAGGATGCATATTCTGTAATAAACGGAAGACCCTGTGTAAGCATATATAATATATATGTATGATATCCCCCTTATCGTCAGTTACACGCCCTTCGGTAATCTGCTTCAGCACAGGAAACCACAGCCAAACTAGCAAGACAAATTCAAATCCCTGACAGCGTGGAATCTAGAGCTAATCTTCCTTAAGTCATTAAAACTGAATCCTTTTATTTATTTTATAGGTCTCCAGCTGCTTCCTTCACCTTTCATATATGGCCTAAGCCAAATGGTCGGCCTTCCTCGCTTCTTAAAATTTCTTCCTCCTGTCTCGCCTCTTTCTCCTTCCTTCCTTATCTGCCCATCTCAACCCTTCCCTGTGCGTACCTTCTTCCTTTCCACACTGGTGTAAATCCAGCTCAGCCTCATTCATTTTATCCACAAAGCTTTATGTTTCCTTTATCTCCTTCCCTGCTCCCGTTTCCCCCACCACCACATACACAGCTAAAGAGAGTTCTCTGGGAGAGGCCGAGCTGCAGCCAGGCTCAGATCCTGCCGGGATGGATGGCAGTTACCTCAGCGTGAAAGAGACCGGAGTGAAGGTATCCCAGGAGAGGGCAAGTAGCAACCTCCCCAGCCCGATGGACAAGACTGACTCAGAGAGCAACAAGGGCAAGAAGAGGCGGAACCGCACCACCTTCACCAGCTATCAGCTGGAAGAGCTGGAAAAGGTCTTCCAGAAGACCCACTACCCAGATGTCTATGCCAGGGAGCAGTTAGCCATGAGGACAGATCTCACTGAAGCCCGAGTTCAGGTAAGAACTGAAACCAAGGGGACGAGTTCAGGAAAACCAGAATGCCCTCAAGGCTCCCCCTCCCTTTTTTTTTTACATTTACTGTTGCTTATGATGTTCTATGATGGAATTTTCTGAAAATCTCATGGAGCTTATATGCACAGATTTTGTTTCAATTCTTGTTTTGTTCTGCTAAGAACATGAAAAATTCTTGCATAATACAGTGGTACCTTGGTACTCGAACGGCTTGGCTCCCAAACAAATTGGCTCCTGAACTCCGCAAACCCAGAAGTAAGTGTTCTGGTTTGCGAATGTTTTTTGGAAGCTGAACATCCGACTTGGCTTCCGCTTGAGTGCCAGAAGCTCCTGCAGCCAATCGGAAGCCACGCCTTGGTTTTCGAACAGTTTCAGGAGTCGAACAAACTCCTGGAACGGATTAAGTTCGAGAACCAACGTACTGTACATGCCAGGTTTGCTAAAGTAACCAGTGTATAAACAGATGCATACAACCATGCATGTGACTGTATAAAAATACATATGCCTTAATACTGATAAAAGTATGTTTCAGGTTAAGAACGGACCTCCGGAACGAATTAAGTACATAACCAGTGGTACCACTGTAAATAAAAGTGAGGTCATGGCTCTACTCATTATACCAAATACTCTGGATGGTTTCAAATAGACTATTAAGCAGAAGTAGCCAGGCCAGTTGGCAGCTTCACAGACTGAATTTTGTGTGCTTCAACAAACCTACTTGGGATTGGTCAATTAAGAAAGACTTCCCCACCATCTCCACCCACCTCCAAACAGTCTAGTAAAATCAGACTGTTCAGGGTGTTGAAAGGTGCCTAGAGGCCCAGCGAGATCAGAAAGATGGTGTTGACCCTCTATCTTTCCTAATGGAAATGAGGCCGGCACAGCACAAAAGTGAGGGATAAGGCCAGATTGATGATGATGATGATGATGATGATGATGATAATAACAATAATAATAATTTATTTGTACCCCGCCCATCTGGCTGGGTTTCCCCAGCCACTCTGGGTGGCTTCCAACAAATATTAAAATACATTAAAATGTCACAGATAAAAAACTTCCCTAAACAGGGCTGCCTTCAGGTATTTTCTAAATGTCAGGTAGTTGTTTATCTCTTTGACCTCTGATGGGAGGGCATTCCACAGGGCGGGTGCCACTACCGAGAAGGCCCTCTGCCTGGTTCCCTGTAGCTTTGCTTCTCGCGGTGAGGGAACTGCCAGAAGGCCCTCGGCGCTGGATCTCAGTGTCCGGGCTCATAGGGGTGGAGAAAGGATTCAACTCCATTCAAGAGTGCCTGGTTTTCTAGTCAGTCCTAAATCTCTCCCCAGTTCACACTTGAGTAGTAAGATACCTGAGCAGAAGCCAGGCACCTGGAGAAGTGCTCACCCAGAGAGCAATTATAACTTGGTGGGTTCTGTCTGCAGAAAACCCTGCACAGCTTTCATCTATGAGGCTTTCCCCCCACCTCCTTGGCTCCTTTCCAGGTGCTGAAAGAGGCCACTTTTCCGACTGCTTTGGATTTTAATCTCCACAGCTGGTGTCTAAAGGCAATAAGGAAAAATTTGCCCCGTAACGTTTGCATGTAGACCTTGCACCTCTTGCTCTGTACACACAAACACTTTCTACAAAAGAAGCTGTGGAGCAGGAAGGGGGAATGTGGCCCTCCAGATGTTATTGAACTTCAATTCCCATTACCCAGCCAGGTCCAATGCTCAGGGAGGGTGGGAATTGTAGTCCAGGAACATGTAGAGCTGAGGTGAGTGAGACATCTCTGGACCGTGATCCCAGTTAGGCCCGGCAGGGGTCCTGATTTGTTCCATGAAGCCACTTTTCCTAAACCACACCTGAGGTAATATGTGACATCAGTTGTGGGACAGGTAGAGAGACATGGCCACAAAGGAACAATCAGGACTTTAAAGTGGACTCCCAATTGTTCCTTCTTGCCTGCTTATTCAGAAGGTTCCAGGTTCAATCCCTGGCATCTCTAGGTAGAGATGGGAAGGTGCCCTGTCTGAAAGCCTAGAAAACCACTACCAGTCAGCAGGGCTGGCTGAAGGCATTTTTTGGCTGCCTGAGGCAAAGTCCAAGATTTCTTCCCCACATTCCACATACAGAATCCAACTGGAAGATGAATCTTACTTTGACACAGGTGATGGAAGAGCATCCTTTACCATACCCAAGGGCAACAGGCTAGCTGTAGTGTGGTGGCTGAAGCCAGAGGCATAGTGTGTATGGGGGAGCTATCAGGGCGCAATTTTTTTTTTAGGGGTGCACCTCTGCAGCTGCTGCGCTGACTGGAGGTGCTCCCTGTCCCACCTGCCCACCTCACCTGAGCAGCATGCTGAGCAGGAGCTGGGAGAGGACGGGCCATTGCATCCCTTGGCCACGCGGGGAGGCGGGCGGATGGTGAGACTCGCAGTGGTGGTGCCAGCCAGTGTAGGTCTGATTCAGTTTAAGGAGCTTAATGTGTCCCCAAGGATTTGCTACACAGAAAAGGGGTCCAGCATCCCTGCTTCCGCGTAGCACAGGAACATCCACCCAGCGTTGCTCCCAGTTGCTTTCCCCCCAGTTGGTGGTTTCTTTCTGGCAGCCTGTTGCCTAGCTTGCTAGCTTGCCTCCTTCCACCGTGCTGAGTGCCAAGAAACGTCCGGCCGTCCCCTGAGTGCTCGCTTGTTAATGAAAATCTTTTCCATGGGTGACCCTGTTATGTGGCAGGGTCTTGAAAGCAAGGTGGAAATGTCAAAACTTCGCTGTAGCAAAATCACCGCCTGGGTGAAGAAAAAACAAAACAAAACAAAAAGCAAAGCGAGAAGTAATATATCTTGATCCCTTTTCTCCCATAAAACCCTGGGAGGCTGGTGGAAGAAGCGGAAAGGCTGAGCTAAGCCTGCAGGAAATTAAACATGAAATGAAAACAAGCTCAAGTTATTCAGCTCTCTCATCCCAGGCTCCAATTTCCCATTCCAGGCCACTGATAAAATGGTGTCCAGTTTCAGCGCTTAAAGATGAATTCTGGCTCTGTTCCTACATTCAAGCAAGCCGCCGAGAGAAGCGCTCACGGCCCTTCATAAGAAATAAGGAAGGCTTGTGCAGGGAGTGAAACAGACAAGGACGGGGGGGGGGAGGTTGTGTGTGAGAGAGAGGTTGTGGAGAGGATGAGCAAGAGACAGGGATCATGAGAAAGAGACAGACAACTGAAGCGAGGCACGTGGGTGGGTAGCTATGAGAACCAGCGGTGGATGCTAGGGATATGTTGTGAATGGGAGTGTGAAAGGAGTCCAGACCTATAGAGGCACAGCAAGAGTCCAGATTGAACCCTCTTCTAAAATCACTGCAACCAATTTATATCCTAGGCATACCAAACACATTCTCCAAGTGTGGATCCTTATGCAGCCCACAAGAGGGAGGCCTCAGGAGGTTTGGGGGATCCCCAAGTCTTAAATGAAAACCTGTAGAAAAACCAGAGGTGGGACACTCCAAAAGAGCGCAATGACCATGCTCAGTGAGGCAGTGACCGCAGAATGCTGACTGACTTGGGCCAGGGCAGCTGTAAAACCTAGGGGGTGGAATGGAGTAGTCTGGAAAAGATCCTGGCTGGCTACTGGCACACTGAACAGGAGCTCACTCCATCTGGCAACCTTTTTTGCAAGTCCCATTTGTGGAGCCCATTCAGACAGAGCCAACCCTACTGTTGGCCAGGATGCAGGTAGCGCATCTTACACGGCATGTTTTGTTAAAGGGCATCAAAATGCCACTGTGTGGGTTTTCTTCTTGTTGTTGTAGTATTATATTTTTGCTATCTTGTATTTTGTGGCTCAGGCCCCAAAATCTTTTCCACCGTCTGTGCCTTGATATGACTTTTTCATGCTGTGATTTTCATTCAGACCATGCAGAGTTGTATCCATGCAGGTCTTGGTGTGCATAACATTAACTATTTGATTACAACTGTTGCAGTTTTTGGCACTCATTATCAAGCACCCCACCCTGATCTGCACAGCATTCAAGTGTGCTAATGGGCAGCTGCATGGCTATTAGTCCAACTACAAACCATGGTTACCACAATTTGAGGCAATAGTGTGAATGAACTTTACGTTCTGAGCATGATGGTTTCCTTATTTACTTTGTCCAAGCATGGGAGACAGGACTTGCATTTGGGCCCCTGGGAGTTCAGAGCTCGCTATGTTATGGATGAACCACAGATAACAATTCACAATTCTAGATTCTAAACAAGCCATATTGTTTATGGATTAATTAATGAGAAGTGTCAAAATGTGGTTTCCTGAAAGCGTTGAGAGAAACAGCCGGGGCTTGTCCAATCTGTCATAAGTCCTGAAGTGGTGCTGGACTCAGTCTTGGAATGGCAGGTAGAGAAACATGGTAAGCGGAAGAGGAGGAAGATGAAGAAGAAGAGTTTGGATTTGATATCCCGCTTTATCACTACCCGAAGGAGTCTCAAAGCGGCTAACATTCTCCTTACCCTTCCTCCCCCACAACAAACACTCTGTGAGGTGAGTGGGTCTGAGAGACTTCAAAGAAGTGTGACTAGCAGCTGCATGTGGAAGAGCGGAGACGCGAACCCGGTTCCCCAGATTACGAGTCTACCACTCTTAACCACTACACCACACTGAAATGAGGTGGGGGGCTGAGACTGGTAAACAGAGGTTCCGACTGCGGAGGCAGAACATAGCCGTCATGGCTAATAGCCACCCCCTCTCTCTCTTTCACGAGTTTTTCTAACCTCCCTTTAAAGCCAACCAAGCGGAGGAGGAAAGTCCAGGAGATTCTATTGTCTTTATGTTGTATGTTGGATATGTGATTGTGAAACTGTAATTTAAAATAAATTAAATAAATTAAATAAATAAATAAATAAATAAATAAATAAAGCCAACCAAGTTGATGGCCACCAATGCCTCCCATGGAACAAGTTCCACAGTTTAACTACCGGTATGTGCTGTGTGAATAAGCACTTTCCTTTATCTGTCCTGACTCTTCCAAAATTCGGCTTCATTGGATGTCCATGAGTTCTAGTATTTTGAAAAAGTTTATAACTTTATAGTCAAAACAAAATGAAAAATGAAAAAAATAAAAATCCTTCCAGTAGCACCTTAGAGACCAACTAAGTTTGTTCTTGGTATGAGCTTGGTATCTGAAGAAGTGTGCATGCACACGGAAGCTCATACCAAGAACAAACTTAGTTGGTCTCTAAGGTACTACTGGAAGGAATTTTTTTTATTTTTTTATTTTGTTTTGACTATGGCAGACCAACACGGCTACCTACCTGTAACTATAACTTTATAAACCTTCTATCCTGTCACCTATTATTTGCCTTTTCTCTAAGCTTAAAAGTCCCAAACACTGCAACCTTTTATTAAAGTATATGACTAGCTGACTAGTAAAGAATACTAGGAGAGGATATGTACATTTGTTTCATTTCGTTTTCATCATATTGACAAAACTATTTTTCCTAGTACAGGAACAGATCCGTATATACCCAGTAGCTTGTACTACTGTTGCACAGGTTTGCTTATTGGTCAAATATTACCAATTCTTGATGGGTAAGAATTCCACACTGGTGCAGAAGGTGAACAGAATTCTGGCCATAGTTTCTTGATGCAGAATTTGAATTTCTTTAGCATTCGCAGATCTGTGTCCACAGCATGTAAGGGTAGCCTGTGGCCCTCCAGAACTTGCTATTACTCCCTGATTGTTGGCTGTGCTGGTTAAGTCTGAGGGGAGTTGTAATATGCCCAGTAATATGCCTGTAAGAAAAATAACAATTTAAGAATGTTTTGAAAACAAGAGGAGGAGGAGATGATCCAGGATTCAGCACAAAAGGTCCATCCCAAACAACCCCCAGGTAAATACCCGGCAAGAGAACGGTGGCCATTTTGGTTGCTGTGATTTCACACAATTTTGCAGTGCGATTTCCCTCAGAAAAAAGCACTTGGGGGGGGGGCTGATCTTGTGCTGTGCTTCAAAACATATGTTTTTGGGCACTGTGCCCAAAAAAGCACTTTTTTTGGGGGGGGGGCTGCAGTAGCAAATCATGTGAGATCACGAGAACCAAAATGGCCACCATGCTCTCATGATTAAAAACGGGAAGATGGCATCCAGGAAGATGGCTTCCCAGATTTTGGCTTCAAAGCGTTGGATGGTATGCAGGTGTGGGAAACACTGACCCTTGAATGCAGCAGGGGATAAACATCATGACTAAGTGAGCATATGTGATACAACAGCACAGAGCTTTCCAGTCTGTTTCCTGTGTGAAGCAAAGATAGAAGAGGTGTAAACTGAAAGAGCCTTTGACTATAGAAGTGAATGCTACCCAACACTGCATGCTTGAAGATCCATTGCTTTCTGGTGGAAGAAATTGGATTTCATATATTTGTATTAAACACCAGCACCATAATAATATTTATACCCTGCCCATCTGGCTGGGTTTCCCGAGCCACTCTGGGTGGCTCACGGCATATATCGAAACATACTAAAACATCAAACATTTTGGTTATCAAAATGGTGCAGAGGCAACACAGCTTTCAGCCTTTTGCCGTTAGAATCCTTCAGGGCTCTTTTCGCACTCCATCTCTCAACCACATGGTAGTCAGTCTCATGTATTCTGGAAAATAAAGAACTGAAGAGTGGTGTTTTGGGTTTTTTTAAAAAAAGAATTGTAGTAATAGAAGAGAGGAATAGTTTAGGTTGTCTAAAAATATCGCCCTAGAAATCATAGTGATTAGGATATCTCTCTCAGTAGTAAGTGTTGTAATCTTTTAATCTGAGCATTTGTACACAATTTGTGAACATTTGCATTTCATTATATCATGTTTTAAAGCTTTTTCTGGAGCCAAGAGGTAGTAGGGATCCCACCACACTCGTCTCAAATGGTTCCAGTTAGGGTTTTTTTAAAAAAATATAATAATAATCCACCCAGATGTTGTGGGTGTTTTTAGTTTGGTACAATTGCTCAACTGTGGACAATTTTAATGAGTTCATATCTGCATATCAGCTACTGCTTAGTTTTAAAACCTTTAGAAGCAGAAATCTCCTGTTGTTGTTGTTGTTGTTGATGATGATGATGATAATAATAATAATAATAATAATAATAATAATAATAATAGTTCTTGTTCTGTTATCCCCTGTTACTTAAAAATAACCCAGTTTGGTGCATGATAAAATGGCATGCCCTAGCAATAAAAAATGAAGCACAAATAAGCAAAAAGAGAAGTGATTTGAGGATGAGGAGTATAGAGTTTCACTGTTGGAGCATCAGGAAACCAATGTACAGGTTGAAGCCCAAAAGGGCATGAGTGATGCTTTTCTGCTGGTGCTGAAATTCACCCCTAGTCCCACTGGTGGCAAGCCAGCTGCCATTGGTAATGGTAGCTCATGGCCATTGTGGCTGGAAGGGTGGATGGCAGGGAGACCAACCAGTAGATGGGGCCAGTTGATAGGCTGATGGGTTGCCCATAAGAAGGCAGGCAGCTTGGGGTTGACTGAGGGCAGATTGAGGCTGGTGGAGCAGCACTCCATTTGCCACAATGAACCAGCCTTTGCTGACTTTGGCGCAAAGGATGGGTGCGCTCTACCCAGTCTGATCTGTAAAATACCCAGTCTGACTGGGTAAAATAAATTTAATCTTAGGTCAGGTCTCTAATCTGATGGCCTCAGGGCCTTGGAAAACGCTTAATGATGCCATCGGCCACATGTCACGGCCTTGAGTCCTCTGAGGATCACACCCAGTTTGCTTCCACTGTCAGATAACTAGTGAAATGTGGAGATACAAAGGGGTATACTGGATTCACCATACCAAGGAATTATAGGCTACTGAGAAGACTGGGTTCCTTTATTGCATGTTTTCTGAGATGTGTAGACTTACCGGTAAAAGAAACGAAAACCAAGTTACAAACAAACAAGCCTCAATTTCCAAAATGCAGCAAAAAACAAACAAATTATCAAATTTTACTGTAGTTCACAAACCTGAATAATTTGGCCCTAACATGCTGGCTGTTTCTCTTCCTCCTCCCTGCAGACACAAGCCATTTTACATAACAGTATCTGCACACTTTAAGACAAATGTGGGGCATATGCTTTCAAATCCTTGAAGATCAACTGGTCCCAACAGTAGCAGCAAGTTGGAGGGAGGTTGTTCCTGGCAGGGAGGCAGAACTGGATGGCTCAGGTATTTTAGACTCTGGTCTTTTAAGGCGAGCCCTCTTGAAATGCCACAATTCACCAACTTCAAAATGTGGTGAGCCCACAGCCCTGCTTAGGGTCCCTCCTGCTCATTTTGCTGAGCAGGGCCCTGAATGCACCCCTCTTCTACTTTCCTAGGAGTTTGTTTGCCAAAATGACGGCTCCTGAAATGCCTGCCCCTTCAGAAATGTAAAACAGTATCTTGGTTCTCTCTCAACTCAACTAATTCAACAGTGTAGGGTCAGCTTCATTCCTCTGAAGGCTTTAACCTGCCCATATGAAAACGGCTTTGATTTCTGGGCTCCGACACACGTTGCCAGCACAACCCTCCCCTTAGAAATCATCTGTCAAGGTTTCTCCTTGCCCCGGGGGGCACTCCTAGACGCTCTAGAACAGTTGCACGGTGCACATCATCCATATTCACGAGCAGCATAGCGAATGCTTCACCATGACAGAAAGAAATGCATTTGCCATGTCTGGGGATGGACACATGTGTGGAGCATATGTTCCGCTAGCAGCTTATGGCACCCTCTCTACCTGCTACCCACTCCTCTTCGCACAGCAGGGTCACCCTGGTGGACTCTCCATCTGCACATCAAAGATACGTCGGCTGACCAAGCCTGTGACTGGCTGCCAGCTGGGCTGCTTATAGGGGGGGTCATATCAGCATGTGGGGAAGGCAAAGCAGACTGTGAGGGTGATGAATATACCCGGTTGCAGTGCTGTATTCTCACTACCTGGTATGCCAACAATGATGTAGCCCAGTCTGTCTCTTGTCCCCCTCTCCTAACATGCACACACTGTGGTTCTGCAGCCTCTCTGCGGTTCCCTGAAGGGATTGCCTCAGTGTTACTAGTAAGTCAGGACTTTGGGTCAGAATCCCAGGGAATGTGCTGCAAGGCACCTCAAAAGCAACAGGGCTGTCTTCCTACATCTTGAAGTCAGTGAAGTAATACACATAACCATCTAAAAAGGGGTTCACCCTGTAAGACCATTAAGGCCAGAGTCTAAAATTACCTAACTGCACCGCTGGGGATTGTCATTTTTTTTTTTTTTTTTTTTTTTTGCAGATTGCAGGTCAGCAAAAATAACTCCAAGGCTGCAGCTGGCAGACGCCCATGCAGACCACGGTTTCAGTCATTCACATAAATGAGTGATCGCTTTGCTTCTGCTGCTGCTGCTGCTTGGATGAGATACAACCATCCTGGAGCCACATGGGGGAGAAACCCTCCAGGTCACCGAGAATCTCCTTGCCAGGCCCTAAGCAGACAGGAGAAATCATCCTATCGGAGATCAAAGTGAAATGCTGGCAAGACTGCTCCTGCAGTTTACAAGGGAAGTCAGACTTTAAGGAGAGGGGTTGAGAACAGAAGAGACGTAGACAGAGAAGAAAGAATATTGCCATCCACTCTTGCTCTCCTGCTTCTTGAGAGGCCTAGTGGGCGATAATTTTACCTCCTTGCTATGCTGTTCAATCCTCCTTGCAGTTTTATTGAAGGGAATTAGATGAGGGACACAGGTCAGCCAAATACAGTTAAAGTAAGGCAGTTTGTAGATGTTCCTTTGGAAGGCACAATATTCAAGTTCCTGGTTGTATTTTTTTTTTTTAAGAAAGGAATGAATTTATTTCTAAGATTTGGTTAATAACTGCATCAGCCCTTGCAAAAGAACAGAACTGCACATTACATGGTGGATACGTGAGCCATTAAAAACATAGCAAAAAGTTTAAAAATTCACCACGTGGCATAGTCAGTTTGCATAAACAGGCAAAAACGATGGCAACTGATTGTGATTCTGTTTTAATTATTGATAGTTTTGTCTTTTTTGTGACAGTGTACTGCTGATTTACTGTTATGGCAGCATCACTGTCTTCTTAGAATAGTCAAAACAAAACAAAATAAAAAAATCCTTCCAGTAGCACCTTAGAGACCAACTAAGGTTGTTCTTGGTATGAGCTTTCGTGTACATGCATACTTCTTCAGATACCAAGCTCATACCAAGAACAAACTTAGTTGGTTTCTAAGGTGCTACTGGAAGGAATTTTTTATTTTATTTTGTTTTGACTATGGCAGACCAACACGGCTACCTACCTGTTCTTAGAATAGAATATTGAACTTTAAGATATTCCAAGAAAAAATAATAATTGAGGACTGAATAGATAACTAGGTTTCTGGAGTTCATCCACAGATCGGACACCTTTTAATCACTTTTTAGTGACTGGGACTATGTGGCTATTACTGACTCAAAATGCAGATATGTCACTGTTTTTCTCAATTTGGATTGAAACTGGTTTGAGCAGAAAGCACATCAAAATGCAGTGTTTCCTAAGGAATGACAGGATAGATACAAAGATATCTGGATTATGGCCAACATCATATGTGCACCGCTTTTCAAACCAGTGGTGGCCTTTGGGCTCTCAAATTTCAGTGGTGCCCTGTGTGATGCTAAAATTGTGTGCCTTCTCACACTAGTTGTACTACCCTAAAACCGCCTCTGCCCAAACAAACGATGGGAGCACACTGGATGCTGAGTCAACGGTTTACACAGCCTTAGTTGGTTGTCTCACATCATGCCTACAGCACTTTGATGTCTCTGGACTCATAGTTGTTCCCCTGTGAGTTGTGAGCAAATCTTGCTTAGTTAAATGCGCCATTTATACTTTTGGTAAAAAGGTAAAGGTAAAGGGACCCCTGACCATTAGGTCCAGTCGTGTCCGACTTTGGGGTTGTGGCGCTCATCTCGTGTTACTGGCCGAGGGAGCCGGTGTACAGCTTCCAGGTCATGTGGCCAGCATGACAAAGCCGCTTCTGGTGAACCAGAGCAGTGCACGGAAACGTTGTTTACCTTCCCACTGGAGCGGTACCTATTTATCTACTTGCACTTTGACGTGCTTTTGAACTGCTAGGTTGGCAGGAGCTGGGACCAAGCAATGGGAGCTCACCTCGTCACGGGGATTCAAACCGCCAACCTTCTGATCAGCAAGCCCTAGGCTCTGTGGTTTAACCCACAGCACCACCCGCGTCCCCATACTTTCGGTACATCTTTTAAAAAACTTTACCTTGTAAAACAGTTCCCATCTCTCTCCCTCCCCACCACCACCGCTCCTCAATTCATATCCTAGTCCTATCTATATATTGCACATTCAATATATGTCCACTCTGTTTGCAATATAAGAATAAAGAGCTTAACAGGACAATCCTATAGATGTGTATTCAGAAGTCAGGCTTAGGCCAAGAGCCAGTGTGGTGTAGTGGTTAAGAGCGGTGGACTTGTAATCTGGTGAACCGGGTTGGCGTCTCTGCTCCTCCACATGCAGCTGCTGGGTGACCTTGGGCTAGTCACACTTCTTTGAAGTCTTTCAGCCCCACTCACCTCACAGAGTGTTTGTTGTGGGGGAGGAAGGGAAAGGAGATTGTTAGCCGCTTTGAGACTCCTTTGGGTAGTGATAAAACGGGATATCAAATCCAAACTTCTTCTAGGCGTGAGTTCAATGGGACTTGCTTCTAGGTAAGTGAATAAGTGAATAACCCTATAGTTCTGGAAGGTGTCCCAGGCACATTGGGATATATTGGTTCTTCCTCTCCCATGTCAGTGATGGAGCTCCTGCATTGGATAAATATATTCTGTATTGGACTCCCCCCTCCCTGCCATAATGGAGACCTCCAACAACCTGACCTGACAGGACTTTGGGGCTCTGATATCAGTGGGGCCCAAAAGGGTATGTGTTGGTGGATGTTCAGAGCTGTTTTTCCTCACAGTAGGCAGATTAAGAAAGTGGGTGAAAGAACTGATGGAGAAACATACAGATAGTACAGCATCTTCCATTTGTACGCTCAGAAAAGTTAGAGGGACTCGGAATCCATCTAAGATAGCACAATGCCTTGGGTCAGCCTTGCAAGTGGCACCGGCCAGGTTTGTTTGGGCCTTGCATGGTCCAAGCATATGGGCAGACTGAGGCTCAGTGAACATGGCTTGCCTTAGTGAATTGGTGACAGAGATCAGATTTGAACCGGGGTTGTTCCCAATTTGTAGCTCAGCATTCTGCTACACCTGCTCTTAGAAATACGCAGAATAAATAGGAAGGATATGGTCAGGAAGCTCTCTGTAAACTCAAATGTCATTGTGTCCAGATATAGAGATACAATGTAGGGTGATTACCTGTCACTTTAAGACAATGAAGCAATCATACTAGTTTTGTTCAATATACAGTGGTACCTCGGTCTACGAACAGCCTGTTAACGAACTATTTGGTGAACAAACGCCACAAAACCGGAAGTAGGTGTTCTGGTTAGCGAACTTTGCCCTGGAAGCTGAACGGAAGACAAACGGTGGAAGGGCACTGGCGGCGGGAGGCCTCATTAGGGAAAGCGCGCCTCGGTTTAAGAACGGCTTTAGTTTAAGAATGGACTTCCGGAACGGATTAAGTTCATAAACCGAGGTACCACTGTAATTATGTTGGTGTTCAAATTAACCAAAGGTGCATGAGCAGTTATTTGTGAGCAACGTACAATACAAATATAGCTCAAATGAAAGCACATATGTGTGATTCTGCTGAGATAAGCACCCAAATGTGGGGTTTAGGTTCCATATTAAAAGACACTCTCAGCCTGCTTCTTGGCCAGCAACTTTCAGCTACTACATAGAAGGTAATAGCACTGATATCAGTGTTGTCATTTTAGGAAGGTCTAAAATATGGATGGGATGGGTATACAATGACAACACAAGCAGAATTCTGTTTTTAAAACTGCTTACAACTTGAGGTGGCCTGGAGGAGGCAATTCTTCATCTCCAGCCGCAGTAGATGTATTGAGTTCCTATCCCCTCCTTCCTTTCCTGAAGCGCTTTTCAACCTGTGCTTTTCTTCTCAGGTTTGGTTTCAGAACAGACGGGCAAAATGGAGGAAGCGAGAGCGGTTTGGTCAAATGCAGCAGGTCCGCACCCACTTCTCCACAGCCTACGAGCTCCCCTTACTAACTCGAGCAGAGAACTATGCCCAGGTGAGTGTCTGCCACCAGCACACCTGTCTCTTTAACATTAAGGGTGGCATTCAACTAAGCTTTACTCATTAATTAAATTAATGAACATGACTCAGTCAGGTCCATTAATTTCATCAGGTCTGCTTGGAGTCAATGTTGAATACCACCCTAAGGCGCTGCCTTCAGTCAGTTAGGATATGGTAGGATGAGACAAGTGATTCAAGGTTCAAGGAACTGATACGGTGTTAAAAACCTTTGCCTCTGTAACAGTTGTGAAACTTTCCCTCACATTTCAAAGACAGAAAATAAATGCATAGCATGTACTTTGTTGTCTGTATAACCTGGAGAAATTTTGAAGCTTGTAAAATCTAAAATTTGTAATTCTGTGCACATTTTTGTGGGGAGTAAGGCCCATTGGGTTCCTTCAGAGCAAACAGGCATATGCCCAGGAAGGGAAGTGGTAGAAGAAGAATGAGTTAAACTTCTCCGCTTTACATCCTGGGCTCCAAGGGAAATTCTCCCCCCCCCCACTTGTTGGAAACACAGACAAGATTGCTCATCTTGACCTTGCTCATCTCCTCCCACCGCATAACGAAAGATGCCTTAGCTCAGGGGTCCCCAAACTAAGGCCCGTGGGCCGGATGCGGCCCAATCGCCTTCTCAATCCGGCCCGCGGAAGGTCCGAAAATCAGCATGTTTTTACATGAGTAGAATGTGTCCTTTTATTTAAAATGCATCTCTGGGTTATTTGTGGGGCCTGCCTGGTGTTTTTACATGAGTAGAATGTGCCCTTTTATTTAAAATGCATCTCTGGGTTATTTGTGGGGCATAGGAATTTGTTCATTTTTTTTCTTCAAAATATAGTCCGGCCCACCACATGGTCTGAGGGACAGTGGACCGACCCCCTGCTGAAAAAGTTTGCTGACCCCTGCCTTAGCTCTTCAGCCTTTCCTGGTGGGGAAGGGTCTCCAGGCTCTTGATCCTTTCAGTTGCCTCTTTCTGTACTTTTCCCCAGCTCCATGATGATCCTTCTTCGACATGGGGGTCAACCAGACCTGTACATGATAATCAAAATGCGGCAGAACCATAAATTTAAACGATGGCATTTTTACTCTGGCTATCTTGCGCCCCCTGCTTTCATCACCTCTGAATGCTATGGCCTCGTCTCCCCCGCTATACCTGCCACAGAGATGTAGTCTGCCGGAGGTAAAAGGTCAGGCTTGGAGCCAGAGCTGAATGGCGCTGGAAGGCTGTGGAATGCAGGCCTTTCAGAGACAGGCATTTTCCTACTTTCCATCTGGATCCTCTCCTGTTGCATTCTTTCATCTCACTTTCTCCCCCCCCCCCAACACACCTCCCCTCCCCACCTCCCAGGGGCCTCCTGCTGGTAAAAGTCATTCTTCGCTCTCTGCTTTGGTAGGATCATTTTGGTTTCAGCATCCTAGATAATCCTAGATAATGTGCTTGTTGTTGTCATTGCAATTTTCCTCTCTCACACTAAGCAAAAGGGGAGAGCTGGGAAACAGTGTATTTAATTGCAGAATGCCCCGGAAACAATTCCCAGAAATGCCTCTATTTAAGAACTGGCCAACTGTCTGCCTAGCTTGGGATTACCTGCAGAAACTGGCAGAGCTGCTGTCTGTGAAGACAGGTAAGTCCTGAGCTAGACAGATAATTCACCAGACGGCTGAGTTTTCTAAGGGTTCCCACCCCTCTTTTTTGATCGGCTCTGTGCCTTTCATGACTGAATGACAGAATTTCAATATGAACTAATTAACAGTGTCTTCAAGCGCAGGGTTTTCTATTCCTTGGCTTTTTCCAAAAGCAGAATAGCACAGTGGATAGAGCATATGAGATGTGAAAATTGGCACGAGGTGGACAATTTATGATCTGAAAATAATAATAATAATAATAATAATAATAATAATAATAATAATAGTAAATAATCTCAAGGATGTAAAAACCTCAAGAAGAAAGAAAGAAGCACACCAGCACCATCAATCAGTGTAATGAGAAACATGTGCTGTTCCCAGATGCCTACACTACTTTGAGAAGGAATTGGCTTGATTCAATACAGAACACCTTAATACTCTGACAACCTCTCCCTGCCCACACATCTTTTCCACTTTGAGAACCAAGGGATAAACCAGTGCTCATTAACTGATCTTTTCCTTCCTTCTCCACCACCTCAGATCCAGAATCCATCCTGGATTGGCAACAACGGTGCTGCCTCCCCCGTCCCTGCCTGCGTCGTGCCTTGTGACTCGGTGCCTTCCTGCATGTCTCCCCACACCCACCCCCACACAACCGGAGGGGTCTCCGAATTCCTGAGCGTCTCTGGTCCCGGCAGCCACGTGGGACAGACTCACATGGGGAGCCTCTTTGGCGGCGCAGCCATCAGCCCCGGCATCAACGGCTACGAGCTGAACGGCGAGCCCGACCGCAAGTCCTCCAGCATCGCAGCCCTGCGAATGAAAGCCAAGGAGCACAGCGCTGCCATATCATGGGCGACATGACAAGGTGCAGCCGTTGCCCTCCAGACACTGTCCGAGCAAACGGGGACGATCGAACCAATCCATCCACTCTTGGACCCGAGGCAGCCAGTGCCCTACTCAGAGATCTGAATGCAGCACTTTTAGCTATCCTAGGTATAATAGCATTACGTGCGTTGCCGTATTTGGAGTGTTTTAAACATGCAGGGGATTCTGTTGTTGTTGTCCCCAACAAACAGGTGTGTGGAAGGAAATAATGGGTGTGTTTACTGCACCAGACAAAGTTGAGTTTTGTGTTTGTGTGTGTGTGTGTGTGTGTGTGTGTGTTCACATGGCATGTTTCCCTAATGCTGTCATTGTCCTGACTTGCCAATGAAAAAGGACACTTTTGTCTCTCCTGCTTTCTCTGACACCGGATTTGTCTTTCTCTTTAAAACGCAAAAGCTTCAAGCCACACTTCCCAGTCGATTGCTCTGCACATTTCCAGTACCATTTATTCTCATGCTATGGGCAGTTCTACGATCCCTGTAATGCCAGAAAAATGTGGTTGCTTTAGTTGACGAGTGCCGGACTGGTGTTTGTGTGTGCGTGCATGTGTGTGCTGAGTGTAGGGTATGTTGATCCAACTCACAGAATACCTGTAGATGCCAGGCTGCAACCCAGAGGTTGCCTTGGCAACTGCACTGGGTAAAAAGAAGCAGCCGCTATCTTGTCTCCCATTTTCCTGCCATCTGCTGTATGTAGAGAACAGGACTGCCACACAGCAGGCAGGGGTGGAGCACAGCGTAAAAGGAACAAGAGAAGCCAAGGCTGTGGCACCTCTTGATTTGGCAAGGATAATAAAGGTCCCAGGCAATCTCTGTGTTGTGCTCTGGCAACCCTACCACACAGGAATCTGGGTTGATCCAAGCATCAAACCAAGGGCTATGAGAACAGCACAACTCAAAGCAGCGATATTTGTGCCATCTCCTGTAATAGTGGGGCCTGCATCGTTGTAGGGGGACTGTGTACCTATTGCCAAGTAAGATAAAAATCTATCACCAAAACAGAGGACAAAAATGGGCATGGATTTGCGTAGCATTTGCATGCGCTAATTTATAACGCAACTTAGAAAGTATAATTGAAATAATAATAATTTTAACAATAATTTTATTATTTATACCCTGGCTGGGTTTCCCCATAGAAATGCAATGCAACTAACCATAGTGGGGAAGACTGACCAAGTGGCCGGCATGTGTGCTGGGTCTGCCACCCAGGTGCTGCCTGCGGATGGGCAACTTGGATGCCCCTGCTCACTCTCTCCTTAGGACTCCTTGTGTCTAAGACAGCCTTGGACCAGAGATAGCACCACTTCAAATAGGTGACTGTTTGCGAGCCATCCAGGGAACTTTGTTGCTTGGGCAGTATAGAAATGTAGAAAAATAAAGGAAGAAAATCGACATAAAGTAGGATCCATGGCCCACCCTCTTCCATCTTTTGCCCTGCTTTAGTGCTGAGGAATGAAATTAAGCTGTGGGAGATGCTACCATCAATAGATGCAGTCCAAAACAAGGGTTCTGACTACTGGCTTGAATAAAGAGCAAGAGTGCGACAGGAGTGTGGTCTACAAGAAAGAGAAAATTCTTCTCTTGTCTTCCTGCCCAGGTGACATGGCTAGTTCTACAGAAGGTCAAAGAATATGGTTTCCCCTTCCGATATTATTACGCACACAGGCTTCTGACCAATAAGAGAAGATAGATATCTCGATGGTTACCAGAACAAGTGCCTTCATTAAACAGTATTCACAATTCCGCAATCCGCAGTCTAGCTCAAAAAACGGTCTTCCTGGTGTCCCCTTCCATTTGTACTGACTTAAACCACCACATGAAGATTGCCCTAGCCATGTCTTGGAGGAATAAAGCTAGAGCTTGTTTTTTTGGTTGGAAATGCTCTTGCTTTCAGCTCAAGGCTTTTAGTAGACCTGGACCCACCTCTTGTCACTCCCATTCATCAGGATGATGGTGGCAACGTCCCAGTTCCCCTGTGGTTGCTTTCCTTATAGATGGATCAAAGAATATTTGGATCAAGTCAGCTGAGATTCTGCCCAACTCAGCTATGAATAAGCTGATTTTTAAACAGTGTTTAGGTTCTGTGATTTCTTAAGCACAGAGCTACATCCACCAGAGAAGAGAAAGAAAGAAGGAGGTTGAAACAGCCTGTCTGGTTTTGAAGAGGGTGTTTACTGGGTTTGGTAGCTACTGGTCTCCCTTCTCCCAGTGAGCAGCTGCTATACAGGCACAGAGATTTCATTTGGGCCTCGTCGCAAAAGCAAGACCGCCCTCAGTGATGCCTGGGACACAAGCGCACACCTGCCTTCTGGCTCACATGTGGCTGTGGAATCACAAGCATTTGCACACAATCTGGCCTGGAATGGGAAGGATGCCGGCAGGAATTCTTACAAAAGAGTCAGCTCATAGACAACAAAGCTTCTTGGGTTCTCAGGAGGAAAAGTTGCTGGAAAATCTGAATGGGGGGGGGGGGAATGGGAACTACCGTATTTTTCCACCCCCATGTATAAGACACCCCTATTTTGGGGGACTCCAAATTAAGAAAACACCCCCTCAGTACTACCTGTGTATAAGACGAGCCCCAATTTTAAACCTATTTTTTTGGTAAAAAAAACAAACAAACCTAGACTTATACATGGAAAAATATGGTATCCTATTTATGGAGCAGAGGTAAATGAGATGGGGAAGCCATATGTTCCCTCACCACCATGTGATCATTCCACACGATCATCTATCATCTAGCCATTTTACTAGTTCTACTAACATTTAACTGTTGCAGAAATAAGTGTGCCAGTGGCACAGACTAAAAAGATCCAATTCCACCCCCACTCTCTTTTTTCAGGTGTATGTATGTAACTTCTCTTATTTGCCTATAGTAATGATGTCACGTGCACTATCCAATACATGCCTGTGATGATCCCAGACCCATATTTTAAAATAATCCTTACAAGGATTGATACTCTGCCTGCAGAGAGAAATAATGGCTTTTCATGATGATTTTAGTGAAAATGCTGGAGACATTGCTAGGACATACACCGTGTTTCCGCTGTGTTTGGATCATGCCTTGGGCGTCAAGGGCTCAGAAAACACAACATCCACCAGTAAAAGTACTACTTTCAGAAATGACACCTGTGTTCCCCCAACAACAAATACATAACAATGTTGCATTTGTTGTGACACAAACAACTTATCAGGGATAAGTGCTCTCATTTGCCCCTCGGCACCTTTTAAAGCTATGAAATCAAGGTCCCCTAGACACTTCTGGCATTGATAGTGTTCACTCCCCTCAATGGCGTTGGCCTGCCCATGAAGTGGTCAATCTAACTGAAAGGGTACCTTTGAGAGTTGTACCTGGAACTCTCATGCAAGAAATAATGGGCAACATCCAACATTGGTCATGTCCAGAATAGATCCACTGAAATCAATGGAGCCATTCTGATTATGACAAATGCTGGCTATCAATGTGTGTGTGAATGCATAAGTAATATCCATGCTTAACCATGTTTTTGTGTTCCTAAGTGTGCATACCTAGGATAATATATTGTGAGTGCATGTGCTGCCTGTGCAAGTATGTTTATTGTATAAACAGCTAAGTTTGCCATCTCTGTGGTGGAGGGTAGGATCACTCATGACTAGCATTCTCCCCAATGTGATTTCAGTTTTCAGTTGGGAAGCTAGGGTTGGGGAGAACTCTTAATTCTTCTTCTTTTTGCTGCTGCCTTAGCTTTCCATGTGAAGTCTGCAGCTCCAAAAATGGTCATCTTGTTGGATGCTAACTTTGAGGGGTACATTGCTGTGTGTATAAATCCTATTCATGAGTTATTAGTGTGCAGCATGTTACCAAATGTGCTTCGTAGCAGGGCCAGGCTTTTTAGCCTTGACATCATGCATATGACGGCCTGTAGAGAAACCCAAACATGCAAACTCCTGTTCACATATAGAGGCAGTTGCACAACCAAGCCAAGCTCACATGTTGGGGTTTCTCTACAAGAAACAGTGCACAACGTGCAGGTGTTTCAGGGGAAAGATGCGATGCCAGGGTTGGGCTAAACGTTTGGGCCCCACCCCAAAGTAAATGTGGTGGCTCCTATAGGTGAGCAATGTGCCATTATTTTGTTGCTTTAGAACAGCTAGATGGCCAGCTCTAGCTGTGCACTGCAGAGCATACGGACATGCATGCAGTACTGTACAAGAGTGTGGTGTGTGAAGTCTGTGTGCACAAGAAATGTGCGGAAATGTATTTGAAGTGTACTTTGCCTAAGACTAGGTTTGCTTGAAGTCTGCTGGTCACATGCTGATGTCAACTCCAACGTGGCTTTGTGTATGAACGGTTCAGTTTATATGTAGACTGTACCCCAGCAGATCCTTCAGAAGACATTTCAGGATAATTGGAGGAGTGCTGTGGACCATGCACTGAACTATTCAATGCAACATGTACAAATCCGCTAAGTAAACTCACCCCCAAGGACAAACTAGGACAACATGCTCTGAAATGGAGCTGCTGCCAAACCAGCAGCCCTCTGCCAAGCCCCTTTCCCTCCTGCCACTAATGTTGAGACACGTCTTTGCCACTGCTCTGCCTCGTTGGCCGAGACTGGGATGTAGGCATGGAAATGACATGGGCAAGCATGCATAGCTGTCAACCTTCCCTTTTTTGCAGTGGGAAACGGCGCTGGAATAAGGGAATTTCCCGCAAAAAAGGGAAAGTTGACAGCTATGAGCATGGCTAAACATCGCAGGAAAAGCCAACACAGGGCTGCCATTTTAACGGCAGCCCAGAGTCTAACATAGCTTCTAGTACTAACAAAAAATGTATCCCGAGCAAGAGAGTTCCATTAATGCCAGCCCTTCACAAGAGTGCTCTGCCTGGTTTTACTCTGTGTTGGACATAAATGAACTCCGGAGGTTTTCTGGGGTCAACAATTAGATGTTCTAGGGACAAATCCAGTACCCTGAATACTACCATGGTCAAGAGGGCTGTTTTGATGGAGCATTGGCTTGCTCTCCTTCCCATGCTAACATTATCTGCTGGCCAGAGCAACAGAATGTAAGCTATATGAGCATTTGGCGCGAGGGGACGCAGGTTATTCCTATGTTCTTTCTTCTTCTTTTGGATGGTTATTCCTTGCCTTAGTGTACGCTAAGTTTTCGCAGTATGTTGTAAAACACTCTGAAAACAAACAACAGTGGAAAAGGTAGCTTTCTGGAAATGGTTGAAAAATGATCAGGCAGACACAGCCGCTGAGAACTCCATGTTTATTTTGCTGCTTTGACTGACATAGCAAAAAAGCAAACACTTGGAATTAAAAAAAAAAAAACCAGCCCAAATGGGAACTGGGGCAGAGTTAGGCTGAACAGATGAAAGCTTTTGATTGCTTTCAACTTCATGGATGGTAGTGCAGGGAAACCAAAGTGTGACTTCCCCCCCCTCCCCCACGCACCAGTTGTGACCCTTTACCGCAAATCAGGGTAATGTATTACCCAAACCAGTACTCCTTCCATGAACATAGACAGTGCTAGGACTTTTATACTACTGATGTTGAAGGACAGTTTTCAATGTATAATAATATATCAGATTTTTTTTGGGTGTGCAGTGCTTGAAAGCGAGAATGGGAGAAAGATCGCAAGAAAACAAACCTCAGTCAATATTATTGTTGTAAGATATTGTAACCTTGTATAAATGCAACTTTTTTTCCCTTTAGCTTTATGGCCTGGGGCAGAATATATGAAAATATACATTCAAAAATGTTCAAGAATAAAATAATGGAATGGAAAAAAAACACCCACAAAAATTGCAGTGTGTGTGTTGTGCCATACAATTTTACTGCCTATACAGATATGTACTGCAAATTCATTACATTGTAATATTAAAAAAAGAACAAACTACTTTGCATCTTGTTTTTCTGTTGCTGCTGCTGCAAGGTATTGCACTTAAGACTTTTCTCTTTCTAGAGTTGAAGTTGGGAGAGAAACGAAATTCCTTAGAGCTACAAACAATATTCAAACAGAAAGAAAGTTGCTGGGAAAGACAGACAAACACCCAGAGCACAGGCAGAAGAGATCCAAATAAGTCGTCTTCTTCTTCTTCTTCTTCTTCTTCTTCTTCTTCTTCTTCTTCTTCTTCTTCTTCTTCTTCTTCTTTGTTGCCATAACCATCTCTTCTCTGCTTCTAACTGAAATCTGTCTATTTTGTGCCTGACTCATGGCAGATGAAATGCGATCGGAGGGGGGCCTCCAAAATCTCACGTTAATTGAAGTTGGCAAAAAATACTAACAGTGCCCTTTTGAACTGCTGACACAGAGCAGAATGGATTAAACAAGGCTAGATTAACAACAGGTGGCAGCGCACAGCCTCACTGCCTCTAGAGATTCTTGGCAGCCAAGAAGCAGTGACGGGAACATCCTGCAGGCAAAACATGAGACATCCAATGAGTTGAGAGGCTGCTGGTAGATGGACTGAAGACCCGATAGCAGAAGGAGAAAAGTAGAGGATGGTTTTGATGCAGCATTGGTGCTCATAGGTTTGCATTTTGAAGTGCATGTGCACATGGGAAATTAAGTTGGGAGTGGTTCTCCATATAACTTATTATGATATAAGTATTTGATCAGAACCCAAAAGTGATCTAGGTTTCTATTCAACAGATGCTCACTTGAGAAGTGCCACAAATTACCAATTCTGACATTGGTTTTTCTTTAGGTTTCCACTGTGAGCTAATGCTGATTGATGTCATTTGTTGGGCAAAAGAGAATGCAAACCTGCTCATTCTCGATCTCTCAGTGGCTTTTGATATAAGGAATAAGGAATAATTTTACTGGCCAAGTATCAATCATACTTGGAATTTTGCTTCGACTACATTGCACTGTAAAGAAACGTACCTCATACAAACACTATTCCCCTCACAATGCAACAGCACAACAGAGGAACCCCATACCACCAACTGACCTCACTTCCGCACACAACTACAAATTCAACAGTTTGATGGCACAAGGAAAAAAACTATTCCTGTGCCTAGACGTTTTTGTGTATAGAGTCCTGTAACGATGTCCAGATGCAAGTAAATCAAACAGGTAATGTCCAGGATGTGAAGGGTCTGCGACAATTCTCTCTGCTCTATTCCTGGCTCATGCAGCATAAAGTTCGATCTGTGTCCTTATGGGAAGGCTCTGAGAGGTGAGGATTGGGGGTACTGTACCCCGGTGGTTCCACTCCAACCTTCAAGGCCATTTATAGAAAATAGTTATGGTAGGATCCATATTTAGTGACATGGAAGTTCTGGAGATGCTTAGGATTGAACCTTGGGCCATCTGAGTGCAAGGCAAATGCTTTACCATTGAGCTACACCCATTTTCTGTTGTTGTTGTTGTTCAGTTTGGATACTGCCCTTCATTTGAAGATCACATGGTGGCTAAAACATAAACATACACAATAAGAACACACATAATCAAACAAAGCAATAACCCCTCTCCCACAAGTTACAGGACAGCCAGCAGGAATGCTTCTCTACATAGTAGGGATATGGCAAATAGATGGTGGTACTGAGAGGATGCTTGGTGCAGCTTGGAGATCACAATGGAGGATGTGTTCAAGCTTGGCTTACTACTGATATAGTAGTAATAGTAACATGCCACCTATCTGACTGGGTTGCCTCAACCACTCTGGGTGGCTTCCAGCAAAATCTAAAAACACGAAGGAAGCAAATATCTGGCAATGGGACCATGTAGTTCCTGAACTTACACAAGATAGTGTAACACAAGGGTCAGCAAACTTATTCTGCAGGGGGGCGGTCCACTGTCCCTCAGACCTTGTGGGGGGCCAGACTATATTTTGAAAAGAAAAAAGAAGAACGAATTCCTATGCCCCACAAATAACCCAGAGATGCATTTTAAGTAAAAGCACACATTCTACTTATGTAAAAACACACTGATTCCCGGACCTTCCGCGGGCTGGATTTAGAAGGCGATTGGGCCAGATCCGGCCCCCGGGCCTTAGTTTGCCTACCCATGGTGTAACATGTTTTCAAAAGACACCCCCTCCTTCACGTCCTTGCCCCTCACATGGTAGCTGACTTAGAGTTCACTGAGCTGAGCTGTACCATTCTTAGAACAGGCCACTGTACTGCCAAGTCTAGGGCTGCCACATGTGCAGGAACCAGCTCCACATTGCATTGCTTGAAGGTCCTTCTGTTTCTCCCATTCCTGCAAAACCCTGTAAAGGATAGAGCATCTTGGGTTCTTTTTACATATATATGTGTATAAACAGCATAGTAACTCAAAGCAGTTCTACTGTACTTTCTTCCATAGACTTGCTTTGAACAACATCTTCAAATTTATTGGGTGAGCATAGTGAAGGGGTGTGAAATGTATCCTGCTCAATTTATGTTTGTTCATACAAAAAATAATAATACATTGACTGCAGGGACAGGCAGGTCACCTGAATCCACCTATAATTGCAGAGCAGGAGGGAGAGGTGGCAAGGGGAAATGGATCAGGATGTATATATAAAAAAGAGAAACCCTAAAGGCTTCTGGGTTATTTTCTCATTACATACAGGGAAGGAGCTGGCTAGGTTGGGACACTGACTGCAGAATACAAAGAGTCCACACAGCTGTTGAATTTTATGGCTAGAAGATTTGAGAGCTGTTTAATAGGCTAAATCCATTTAGGTGTGAAATTTCATCATGGAAAAGTAATATTTAATAAGCTACTAGTTCAGCTTTTTCTTCTTCTTTACATTTTCCTTTCAAAGATGAGTGGGCTAATCTTTTAATAATACAGAACAATCATTGCTGCTCCACATATGAGAAAGTGGCAAAGGCATCTCTTTATGGCCATATGGAAACCAGGTGTCAAGGTGTTACTTTTAATCCAAGACAAATAAGAATTTGTTGGTTGTATCCTTCCTCTTCCATCTATAGCCAGCTATTTATCTTTAGATTGAAAGTTACTGATGAGGCAGACAGGCTCAGGCCATTAGCCTCTTTGTGCCCTTCTAGGCTTTACATCTCTTAGGATTATATTTAGCTCCAGTGCGTGTGCATCTTAAAAGGAAAGGTGTCAGTTTTTCAAACACCTGCACTTTTCACAATGGAGGCACTATATCAAAGTAAAAAACCATAGCATTAAAAAGTCAGCGTGAGTGCAGATAACCAAAGGAGGCTTCTACGAATGTTGATGTATCACCTATATACAAGTACAGAATATAGTAACTATAAATTCTAGTTATTTTATATATAGGTAATTAAAGTAATTCAGAAATCTGTACAAATGATGGGAAGCACATTTGACTTTAAACTTATAGAAACCACAGATATTTGCAGCTCAGACTCTTGTTTTCTGCAGACCCACATCAAAGCCATTATAATCTCATCTCCCACGTTGCTCACAGAATTTTCACTTTATTTGCCAGTCTGAGCATTTGCAATGGAAGATCCAACTTCAGATGTAGCTCTAAACAAGGAGCCGTACTTTTAAGATCTTAATGATCCCCAATAGGATCTCTGTTGGGAATGTTCAAATGTTAACATTTCGGGCTCTTAAACTGCCACATCCGTTGTGCATGTAGTGTGCCACCGTTCCAAGCAAGGAATCAAGGTGCTATATTATTTAATTGATACAAATGGCAACCAGAAACTGAGATTCTGCATTTCTTATGTCAGTGTTTGTTTGCAAGAACAAAATAAATAAATAAATCATGGCCAGTTACTAAAATTAAATAGTCTTATTTCAGGATCAGGGGCCCATCAATCAAATTTAAAATTACCATTTCCCACTGCATTAGAAATGTTTACTGGTTTTGTAGGCTTCCCCCTTTCTCTCGTGGATTCTTAAGGTAATCTACTACCTCTGATGTCTCAATTTATCAAGAACTATAAAAATGGTCTCACAGAAGTTAGGTGGTGAATGAGTTAAATATTTCTTAACTCCTTCTTTCTTCAAGTAAACTGACAATCAAGGCGAATGAGGATAAAGTCAAGGACATTCGGAGAGGAATTATTGGAACCAACTCCGGAAAACGAAGCTGGCGAACAGGGGGCCTCTCTCCATTCAGAATCCCTTCTCAGAAAGCCTGCTGGAATTTCTGCTGGGAATACCTATCAGGGCTGTGCTGCGTTTCCTCCAGTGGATTATGCCTCAGCCACCACCATCGCTGCTCCATTTCAACTAATTGTCTCAGATGTTGCCATTTGTTATCCCCTTAATGAGAAACACAACTTTTCCTTCACAGCCACCGCTACAAGAACCTGGCAGGCGGTGGAATCCTGAAGCTCAGCAGATGTAGGGCTGTAAAACAGTGGTGAGTTCAGAACTGAAATTACACAGAAAAGGCAAAAGATTCCAAATAGTTTCAAACTTGAGGTAGGCGGAGAGCAACACCCCAATCATAAATGCTGGTGGGCTGATGGCTTGGTGTTGGGTTAGCTAGTCCTTTGGGCCAACCTGCCTTGTCATAAAGGGCAGCCATCTTGGTTCATATTTCCTGTGGCATTGGGTTGGATTCAGTCTATCCTTGCTTCTGATCTACTCTCAAAGAGAACATAACTGGCCTACCACAGATTTCAAGCATGCTTCGAAGCTACAGCAATGAATGCTCCAAATGCGTGTATAAATTATAGCTTTTGGCAAAACAGAATCCTACCCCCCTCAAATGTATATAGCTCAGCTTAACGTGCTGTGGGACGCGGGTGGCGAAGGGACACAGGTGGTGTCATGGTCTAAACCACTGAGCCTCTTGGGCTTGCTGATCGGAATGTCGGCAGTTCGAATACCCACGATGGGGTGAGCTCCCATTGCTTGGCCCCAGCTCCTGCCAACCTAGCAGCTCAAAAGCACGTCAAAGTGCAAGTAGACAAATAGGTATCGCTCCAACGGAAAGGTAAACAGTGTTTTCGTGTGCTGCTCTGGTTTCGCCAGAAGCGGCTTAGTCATGCTGGCCACATGACCTGGAAAAACTGTCTGCGGACAAACGTCGGCTCCCTCAGCCAGTAAAGCGAGATGAGCACCACAACCCCAGAGTCATTTGTGACTGGACTTAACTGTCAGGGGTCCTTTACCTTTTAATGTACTGTGGCAAGGAGATTCAGAGTGCTGAGGGAATGTCATCACTATAGTTTGCAGTCCCAAGAAAAAGGTGAAGGAAAACCATCTCTGCCCCCACTTGCTCATGTTGAGTTCTAGCAATTATTTGTATTTTCTTATTTTTCTCTGTTCCTTAGAAAACGAGACTACTGCAATTTAACTAAACTAAATAACATACATGTCTGTGGCACTAGGTTACATTTTCTTTTAATGAAATGAGTCTAAAGGAACACAGAAACTATTGTTTGAAAAGGGATGATTGCTATGTCCAAGACTGTGCAGGCTTTGAAAAATACACAAATCACATATACCCCTCTCTGTGTTTCTGTTTCCTCAATTGGCCTTGCTTTTCTCATCCTCTGATCAACTTCTATCCTTGAGCAAAGTACAGGCAAGCAAAAAAACTTGGATTTAAATTATGTCCCACCAACTTCAGTAGCTGTAGGTATCAGGTACTGTTGATTTAAAAATAAACTAAATGGGCACTTCATTTTGAGGTTCATTCATTTCTATAGTGTTGATTGTGAATAGGTGGGGTAGGGAAGTTAGAATCACATTAACACTATAGATTACATACCCATGTTTGGAAGTGCAAAGCTGCGACTGTGAATATCGTACACTGGTTAAAAAAACGAGGTACGTGCCCTAAATCCCAGGTTCAAATGTTAGTTTATCCTGTAGTCAGATGAGGTGGCCCTTTGACAAGCTACTGCCTCTCATGCCACAGCTCCATACCTGTAATGTAGGAGCAGGAAAACGGTGGCTCTCCATTTAATGTTGGCCACTAATTCCCATCATATCCCATGGCTAAGACCACAGGGTCACCACCCCTGCTGTAATGGGATACTGGCCTATTTTACAGGATCTGTGAAAGGATTACAGCAGTACCTTGCTATACCAAACATTAGCTAGCAGCAAGAAAGGTCCCTCTACCTTGTATCTGCTTTGTAGGGTTTTAGTTTAGTTTTAAATGTATTTGCTGTTTTTGTGTTTAACTGTTTAAAACTAACTGCAGTGCACAGCACATTGAGACAGTTGTTTAAAAGTTGATTAGAAAATCAATGATGATGATGATAATTTTTAACCTCCTACTCTGGGATAGAATGCCAGATGAGCCTTATATGGTACACCATGTTCAAGACCCTCCGTTTTCTCACCTGTAGAATAAAAACATCTGCTTCTAAAAAAAAGATGTGGCATCTATACATAATAAAATTATTTACTGAAACCCACCAGATGTTTGGCGAAGAGTTGATTTTTTTAGAAGATTCAGTGTAGATTTTGTGTTGTTTTTTTTGTTTGTTTTAAGAAACAGTGTAGAGCTGCTAAACCCACAGTAAAATTTTCTATGAGTAAAACAGAATGTACACACTCTGGCATATTTTCTTTTAAAATACCCCCCCCCCCGCCCCCAAATCACAAGTCATTTTTGATACATTGTTAAGATTACTATCCCCTCAGGTTGTACAATCAAGAGAATATATTGACTCAGGCACATTGTATTTACAAATGTTTTAATTTTTAAAAAGAAAACGCATTTACACACACACAGGGGAAAAGTGGTCCCTGGACAATGTCATTGAAGAATGCTAACAGACAGTATGGAAAAAAATGGTTTCCAATATAAATGCAGCTGTGAAATGTTTTAGGACCATACCTGTGACACATTTTACTGGTTGAAGACTTTTATTTTAAAAATCAACCTTCACTGGAACTCCTTCAAAGGCAAAGAGTGTTTGTTCACTTTATGCTTCTGAAATCTTGTTCACTTAATGCTTCTGAAATCTAGAAAGACTGCTTCTGAATGTTTTCACATTAGGCGGCAGCAAATGTGAGTGTACACTCAACAAGGAGCTGCAGCTTATCGCAGCTCCCTGACAAAAGTACAAACCCATTTACTGCATTCACATTTTTCACTTTCAGATGTGCAGTTAACATTTAGTGTACACTTTTAAAAATGCCATGTGTGATATGAGATTCCATTTGCCAATCAGAATTCCACTTAGTGCAAATCTGTTTATCTTCCAGTTCATAAACCTGTGGCGGTGGGTACAATTGCCCTCCCAGTTATGTACAATTTGCCTTTATGAAAATATGCATTAATGTACTACAGTCGAGACACACACATTTAGGGTGATAATATGATGACACAGTAACTCTTTCGGGAACAAAGGGAGGCTCACATAAGAGACTTCTTCAGCATACTTGATTCAATATACAGAAAATCTCCAAAATGTATGGGACTATGCTGAATCCTGCTAGTCCCAATGGGAGATCGATCTCGTAAAACCTGATTCAGCAGTTAGCATCGGGTTCTAATTGGAGCAAGCAGTGGAGGAAAAAGAGCAGCTCTTGGACCCAGGATAAGAGAGCAATATGTAACATAACAAAAACATGGGTCAAATGAAAGTGTGGATGAACTGTAAGACTGGAAGTCAAGAACTATCAGTGGCGCAAAGAGGAATCACCAAGGGTGACATCTTGAAAGGTAACATTGAAATGTCACATTTTCCAGAAAAAACCCACTGATTCCATATAGTTGGAACAGGATGATGTTTCAGGTTGGAGATCCTGGTAGTGTATCAGAAACACCTAAAGAATATACTGATCTAGTAACACCTGAGAAGGTAACTAGTAAACCGTAGTTGAGATATCCACATCCTTATCATAGCTTAGGAAATGTGGATTGTTGAAGAGGTGAGATAAAGAAGCAGAAACTGTCAAAGATAGCTGGTGGTTAAATGAAACAGATAAACTGATTGGTTATGAAATGAGTCCTATAATGAAACAGAGGTTTATGAATTGTTAAGTGTCTTAAAATCTCTGGCACTTAGGGAACAAATATTCTTCCTTATGTTAAAAATATGTATCTGGTCTTGTTTGCAATTCTGCAAAAAATGGAAAACAAGTCGGGGTAATCATTTACCCTAACTTTACACCTAGTTTACACTGATGGATACAAAAACTTTCTAATGGTAGAAGTATTGTGAAATAATTTTTACAATTAGGAGCAACTAATTGCTATAGACAAACTAAGGCCTTGTGAATGGAGGCAGAAATTAAAAGGGCATAAAATGTTGCAAAGATGGGCATGGATTCTGCAGCAGTTCAGCTTTAAAGTAGAGCTTATCCCAGATAAAGAAAATCAAATTGCGGAACACCAATATATGTAGGATAACTTTTTAAAAGAACTTGCACACTGTATTCCTAAGAAAGGAACTGAAAGTGTTTTTTTAAAACTACTGGATAGGGGCAGGGATGACAGCTTATAACAAAACATACATAAAAAGTAGTTAGACTGTTGAGCTCAAGTTCTCACTGGTAAAAAAAGAGAACGGCCCACTCTCACTTGCCTAGTACTGACCGCTGATAAATGCTGCACCACGGAAAAGAGAACCAGCTTAGATGAAGCACTCTTAAACCAGAAGGAAGGAGAGCCCTTTGCTCACTATCTCACTCAGAACAGATGCAAAATTAGTTACAGTGACAAGCCTTTTGCAAATCAGATTCTACTGAAGAGTTCTTTGGGGCTCAAAATAAAGCTCCTGATGTTTTGAAATCAGCGAATCCTCCATCATGGAAAACTTTAGAAAAAAACATGTAGTTAAAAACCCGTCTTCCCTAATGAACGGAATAGTCTACTTTATAACTCCCTGAGAGTTTGAAGTTGAAACACCCCCTTCCAGCCAGTTATTAGTATCACCCTGACAAGGAGCAAGCCCTTTTTTCACCAGGAGACTCAGGGGGGGGGGGGGAGATCTATGCAATTCTCAGTATCTTTCATTCAGTCTCACATGAGAAGGATGAAAAAGGTTCCTAGCATTTGTCATGCAGCTTGCAGTTAGGTAAATCGCATGAGCAGACACCGTAACCTCTGAAAACAACAGTGGAGCAGGCTTCAGAGAGATGTGCTAATCTCCCATAATGCATCGAACTGCAACACCATACTGTTGGTGCAAAGAGGAAAACTCTTTCCTCACCTAGATGAACTTATGCCAATTATCTTTAGTTTGGGTATTAGCTGCTGCTGTGCTGGCTCAAGAGAAAAAGAAACTCAACATAAATCAATCTATACACGTTATTCCAATTAATTTCTGGTAACGAGTTCTGTGCAATTCAAAAGCATGTCTGTTCATTCCTCAGACCAGCTCATTCTGATGTACCACTTTAACTATTTTGTATGTGCATTCTCATCACTTCCTCCACCGAATGACATCAGGTCTCCAGGATTTCAGATAGGAGTCTTTCCCTGTTTAATGTTGAGATGTCAGGGATTGAACCCGTTTGCATGTAAAGCATGTGTTGTATTATTTGTTTATTAGAAATTGTTACAGAAGTGCTAACACTGCACTGTATAAAAAAACCAAAACAAAATACAGTAAAACATACAATGCGTTTTCATTAAAAAGTGCCAACAAATTCCTATCTGCGAATAGGTTTGTCCTTCTGGGAAGGCCTGCAGAAATAAACGAGGTTTTCGTGTACAACAAGTACAGATGGTTGGTGGCTGACTGCTTTCAAGGGGAAGCACATTCTACTGAACGGTGGTCCTTTATGGGGCAGTGAATGGATTTTAATTATCTTGCGGGCAGTGAATTCTATGTACTAACACTTTGTGTGTAGCTTTGAGATAGTGGCTGGTCAGAAAAGTTTGCTTTTTATTTGCTGTGAATTATACTTCATACCTGAACAATCCAATAGAGAAAGTGCATTTCTCTCCAGAAACATGTTTAAGAATCAGAACATGGCATGTTGTTTCCTAAGCAGAGTTTCAAAGCATCAACTTTGTTTAGATGCTGCATAGGTTTATGTCTTGACCATGCGCACCTGAACTGAAAAAAAATGTTTCAGCATAGTAAGAAAAGGGGACTGAGGCTGGTCAAGCATGCAGTCTTGTCTTCTGTGAAAATAAATGTGAAATGTGTTCATATTCATGAAGAAGTAATTTGAGTAAAGGAAATGATTTATTTTACTCCAACTGCTATCTCCCCGCCCCCTGTAAAAGTCTGATGTCATGACAATCTTTTTTCTAATCCTACTCAGCAAAAAAAAAACCTAGCATATCTACAGAAGAGTTAATGCTAATCACAAATCTCAAAGGCTCCATGTAAGCCAGGCTTGCATAGAAGAGAAATGTGGGGTCTATGAAGCATACGCAGAAAGCAGCTCTTAGGAGAGATAGCAGTGTTTTCCATAATAGATTCCACAATAGATTTAAGTGACAACCAATGGACCTTAGAGGAAAAAATATGTGTGTGAGAGAGAGAGGGAGAGAGAGAAAGAGAGAGAGAGAGATTCTGTATTGTTTGTGCTTAACTCTTTGTCAGGATGTAAGGTCTGTAGAGCAAATAAATATTTGTATGGCATTTCAGTAGACCCGCATAGCAAGGCAGCAGCAGCAGCATGTGGTTTGATTCTTTGCCCTGTGTTAAGAATCTTGCTGTCCATGGAAAAAGCTTGAATTACACCAGGAGTGAGGCACCTCTGCATCCTCTTTGTAATACGCCCAGGAACTCTTCTCCAAGGCCTGATGCTCGGCACCAGTCACTGTTTGTGTATTGGATCCCAATATCCAATTGGCCTTGCGTCTATTCTTTACAAGCTTCCGATGTTAGGAAAACTTTTCAGTTTTTCAGGGAAGTCATCTTTGTACAAGACTGGATCTGCCCGGTGTTCCACCACTTTCAGAGGCATGGTCCCAAAGACGGAGGCAAACTTGTTAATGCATTCAGACCTACAGAAATAAACAATTGCACTGCTTAGCAACAGATCCGTTTCACTATAATATGCTAAGTTTAGCTATGCATTTACTATCCAGCTTACTATAATTTAATCTTTTCTCAAAACACTATATACCTTAACACTGGGTGCCAATGTGGACTTTTTACATCATTTGCTTTTTTTTTAACTATAGAGCAGGTACATAGCTTGGGGGTACTTCTGGATCCTTTGCTGTCAATTGAGGCTCAGATGGCCTTGGTGGCACAGAGTGCCTTCCATCAGATTCATCTGGAGGCTCAGCTGTGTCTCTATCTGGGCAGGGATAGCCTAACCACAGTTGTTGATGCTCTAGAGTCTAGTAGCCTCTAGGTTGGATTACTGCAAAGCGTTTTATGTGGAGCTGGCTCTGAAGACAATTAGGAAACTTCAGTTCAGTGCAGAATTTCGGCAAGATAGTTTAAGCACATAAAACCAATCCTGGCCCCGACAGGACTGGCTGCCAATCTAGGTCCATTTCAAAATGCTGCTCGTGAGCAATAAAGCCCAAAACAATCCAGGACAACATTATCTTGCAGACCGCCTCTCCTCATTTGAACCAGCCTGAACCCTGAGCTCATCACCTTAGGTCAGGAAAGTAGCAACACGAGAACAGGCCTTTTCTGTGGTGGCTCCTCATTTGTGGAATGCCCTCCCCAAGGAGCATCACCTAGCACCATCACTGTATTATCTTTAGGCACCAGGCAAAACCTTTCCTCTATAACTTGGCATTTGCCCTTTAACTATATTTAGCCTTTTAGAGGTAGGTGGGATGCTTTTAAAGTACAGGAATTTGCAAAACAACAACAACCACACAACAACAACCCTCCAATGATTCAAAGGAATACAGGTCTTATAGCATTCCCTCATCCAGAAAGCCTCCTCTCCTATCCACTGAGGTGCATTAGCCCAAAACTGTATTTACAACCTCAGATTTTAAGTGCTTTGGTAGCTCACACCTCCAACAGAACCCCTATTTGCTCTGCGATCTTATGGATAAAGCTTTCTGCTTCCCTACACCACAGACCAAAGAATGGGCAAGGAATACTGTAACTTGGATGGCACAGGATTCTAAGGAGAGAGTTTAACTGTCACACAGAAGACACAGCCCGCTATTCCTGACTTTGCACGCCACTTGCTCCTAGATCAGGTATACTCCCTCCCTTCTTTTTTCTCCTGTAGCAAATTATCACACTCAGTCTTCAGGCTTGGGTAGTTAGGGACTCTCCTTTACTCTCCTAATTAAGGTGTGCATCTGTAATCCTGCTGTCTGAAGATCCTAGTCTTCCCAGAGCTGTACATCAAATACATGTGGGTGATGAGCACACAAAGTGGGTTCGGAGGAGTCACTGTGTAAGTTGTAGGAAGTACCGTAAAGGGGCCATTGGTACCTTTAACCTAGCAAACTATTGCATGCATTTTCCTACTTTGTCAGATGCACAAAACAGGAGGCGGAGCCTCATACCATATAGGATTTGGCAAAGATGTGAAGCTCTTTGACTGAAGCATTTAATTGTAGCAAAGAGAAAGGAGATGCTGTCAGCTGCACATTTCCACAGAGGTCAAAGATTCCCTATTGCCTCCCCACCAGAATTCCAGGCATTCTTAAAGCAATGTACATGCTGTAAACTAGGGTGGATTAGCTGCCAACATAGCTCTTAAAGAGCCACTGTCAGGTTGAATTTGGCTCAGAACAGGCCTTGCAAAAATAAGCAGTTAAGAAACCAAAAGGAATTCTGAAATAGTTCTTGGATTATTATTTTTTTAAAAATTCCCTGGAAACAGGGTTTCCCCTAAAAACAAACAAGCATTCTCTTTAGGGTCTCTACAGCACTGATTGTACTTGAGAGCTTGAAATACAACATTACTTTAAAACCCAAACCTGAAACTGACTGGTTTATTTTCATTGTCCAACTGAGTGAAATAAAGTATCCACATTTAATAATATTGGATTTTACCCCACCTCCCCATGGGGTTAGCAGTAAGTAACAGAACAAATTTACCTGAAAGAATATAACTGTTAGAACTCTGATGTCTACAAGGTACCCTGGTAAACTGTGCTGGGTGTTTAACTCATTCAATGCCAGATAGTGGGAAACAGTTTTATGATGGGGAAGGTCTTAAGTAAGGAATCGGGTGGTGAAAGTAACAAGGGAAGGAAGGGCATGGCAATTATGATTAAGTGGTCAGCAAGCTGAGGGAAGCAAGAAAAAATTGCCATGGAGGATGGTGTCCATTGTGGGGTATTAGTGTCCCTTCCGTAAGGCCACTAGGAACTTTAAAAACTTTTCACTAGCTTGAAATCAACAATGCCTATAAGTCTGAAAGGTTTTCTCAGTAAGCATTAGGATTGGAAACTTGGATTTCCAAAACAGACAAAAACATAGGCGCGAGGATACTAATTTTGTGTGCAGTGTATTCAGTTCGATACCTGCAAAATGAACACACAAATATGTATGATGTGCACCACCCTGTGCTCCTTTGAGATTTATTTATAAGAATAAATAAGAATAATGTCAGTACAGCAGCTCTTTTAATATGCTGTATGGAATTAATGTCAACTTGATATTTGGAGGAGGGGATCTGCATGATAAAAGCTATTGACAGAAATGAAAATTAAATGATATCTCATAAACACAATGGACATTAAAGCCAAATGTGCTTTCTACCCTTAAAGGCATGAATGACAAATCCGGATCAAATATGATGCATCAGCCCAAAATGATGGGAGAAACATGACTAGTACCACTGAAGACAGAACAGGCCCATTCACGCACCCGACACCCACATTTGATGATTCTCATAACTTTTATCTCATCCAGATATGCTGTGGAAGTGGTGCGGATGAGGAATTTAAGTCTACAGCGGCAGAACCATACCTAAGCCTGAAAGTCTGAGAATCCGGGTATGAGAAGGTAAGAAGGAGCTTGCAGGGTCAGGCCAAACCTACCCAATCCAGCACTCTGTTCTCACAGTAGAAAAGCAGGTGCCCATGGGAAGCCTGTGTGCAGAAGCCGAGCGCGACAGCACTCACCCAACCACCCTGCGATTCGGTATGCAGCAACCGGTATGCAGAGACAATATCGCCTCCAACACGGGAGGTAGAACACAAAATAAGATCTAAGCCACGGACAAGAGGATTCAATGCTATGCTATTAAACTGAAAAATGAAGAATGCTGTGCCTCTGAGTCCTCTAAAGTTAGTGCAGTCCTGTCTTAAGACTGCTTGGAAGGAAAGGTTTCTCTTGAAATTAACACAGGTTAGGGCCTGGTTAAAATGTGGAACGTAGTGCTACACATGTGACAGCCTAGTTTGTTCATTGACAAGACTCATCATGAGTGTGTCAAAGGGCCCACACAGGAGGAAAAGGATAAGGTTCATTTCACATTTAAAGTTCCCAAGGAATCCACCCCCTCCAATTGGAAACTATTCTAATCTATAGCATAAGATGTCACGATTAAGTAGTACTTCCTGATGGCTTTTCCTGCATTTAATCCCCTTTTTTCATATTATATATCCTTGTGCCACCCAAAATAACTTATCACCATGCTTGGTGTTTACATTCTTAAATACCTGAAGACTTATACCTATTTAGTAATTTCTTATCGAGGCTATATATATTTGTCTTAATCTCTTCTCATAAATCAGTCCTTCATACAGCCTGTGACAGTGTCCATTTCACCAGTGATCTCTTAACTTCTCAGTAAAACATGGCGATGGAAAGAGCACAAAGTGAATACAAAATATCCCTATTGTGATATTTGCAAGGCATTATAAACGAAGGAGTGTGTAGATGTCATGGTAAGTGTGCTTCAGATAGCTACTTCTCTTCTGACTGAGTGCCCTTCTATCCAGAATTACAGAGCTCAGGATTCTGAAATGTAACACAATATGTAATTTGTTTGTACTATAATACTGTTCCTCCCAGTTACTCTTATTTAGAGGAATGAATTTCAGATTATTCTTCATCTGCCATACTTTCCTTCTCTCATGGCAACATAGACTTGACAGTTAAGGCCTGTTGAAATCAGTTCAGTATCACTAAGCCCTATTTCAAAAAGTAGCAAAATATGATTTTTAATGGAGCCATCAATGAAGTATGAAAGGAGATATGCAAAAGGGGAGCGTGTTTTACTTCTATCTGCTTTCATGCTGAAATATTAGCGCAGGCTGCACCTCCAAAGCATTGAGCTCAGAAAATTCTCTCTTTCCTATACACATTTTATTTCTGGTTTTCTGTCATTCCAATAAGTTCATCGTTTTAATTTACCATACTTGAAACAATTATATTATTGCTTGACATGCCTTCTTATTAAGCACAAGGATGCCTGTGCTCATATGTGTGTATAATACATATATAATACATATTCAAACCCAATAGACTTGATGGGCTCAGGATGCAATCAGCTAGCTTCTCAGCATAAGTAATGGGCAAGTTGTCTCATGCCAAAACTGCCTTTGCAAATTAGATTTGTGTAACCATGTTTTTGTAAATAAAATCAGTGAATGATTTGGTCCTAACTTCCAAGACTCTTATGGATTAAGCGCTGGGAATGGCAAAGGGACACTCACCTTTCCACCATGTGTGTCTGGTCTAGTGATAACCCATCAATAGCTGTGCATTCTGGACATTTGAATTTCTTTCTTGGGGTCACCTGTGCAAAGTCAACACAACATTGTCACAGCACAAACATTAATCCCTGCGTTCAGAAATGCAGCACAGTGCCCTTGAACATATCTGTACTGTAAGTCAAACCCTCGAAGGAAGGGGGGGGGGAACCTATGCCATTTAGTTCCATCTGGCCCTGCTGACTGCAAAACTCACAGTGACCCAATAAAAAATGCTTGGAGGGGTTTTGCCTTCTGTAAGTGGAAAGTAGCGGCGATGACAAGCTCCTTAATTCCTGTTTAATGACTGTTTTCTCACTGCCAAGGTCCCTGTATAAACACCATTTGTTCTTGCAGCCATAAGAGCGATGAAATATAGCTTCCCATACTTCACCGTAACCTTAATCCAACAGACACACTTTGCTCACTTAATAGCTGACTGGCAAACTCTGCGAGGCTCTCCCAACTGCACCGAGGTGCCAAATGACTCTGCAGTGCCCTTGCACAGTTCAGAAACTCTCACAGCAAACACACACACTTTATCTTCTAAGGCTTTTCTAGGAAACACAGCCACCGGTCTGGATAAACGATGATGGACAGGCAGGAAAGCAGACCTTGCTAATTGAAGAAATGCCTGGAGGCCTCTAAATCTCATTCCGAGTTGACACACTTTGAAATGAGCAGACAAAGTGAACATCCAGGCCAAGGAAATGTGTTGAAACATGTCAGGAAATTAATTCGGGGATAAAAGTTCATTTAAAAACTGATCTTGCAAATTAACATTCCTGCAATTAGCATTCCTATAAATCAGCTGTTGCCAGTTAAGATAGACAGGGATGGATCGGGTTGGACATGTTCTCCCCCTTTTAATTTTGCTAAGTGATTTGAACAAAAAATGTTTAACTTGCTCTCCCCTCCACAAACCCACCCACCCACCCAACACAACATTTGTCCGGTCAGAATGATCACAGCTAATGGGATCAACACCTCCTTATGCAACCAAAATGGCTCAAACTCCTCAAATCTATATGACATTTGCCCAAAAGTAATAGTTGGGAACATATGGGATATCTAGATTCAAATCTCTACTCTGTTATGAAGATCACTGGGTAACCCTGAGCCAGTCACTGCGTCTCTCAGCCTAATCTACTATACAGGGTTGTTGTGAGGGATAACCTGTACATCAAGTACCTTGGAGGAAGGGTGGGATTAAAAAATGGCATGAATAAAATACATGTATGGCACTACAACATAACCAAGTCCGAGAGAACAGCTGAAGCAAAGCTTACCTTAATGACCGCTTTTCCAGTAACATTGGCCACTAGAAAATTCATGGCAATGTCCTCACAATTCATGTGAGCATCCACCCAGTTCTTGATGTCCCCAGGCATTTTGTATGTGTACAAGTAGTTAAAATACTGCAGAAAGGAAAAGCAATTTGAGGGGGGGGGGAAGTAAGCTTTGTGCATATTTGTTGCAGTTACAGGTTTCCTAAACCATAAAAAAAGGTTTGAACTGGAATGGGAGTTAAGTGGTGGGCAGGTTCCACTGGGAATTAACAGAGGTTTGCACAAAAAAATTATGCCACATCCTTGCAGTCCTAATAATAATAATAATTTATTTATACCCTGCCCATCTGTCTCCAATAGAATATTAAAATACAATGATTCATCAAATATTAAAAACTTCGCTAAACAGGGCTGCCTTCAGATGTCTTCTAAAAGTTTGATAGATGTTTATTTCTTTGACATCTGATGGGAGGGCATTCCAAAGGGCGGGCGCCACTACTGAGAAGGCCCTCTGCTTTGCTTCTCGCAATGAGGGAACCACCAGAAGGCCCTCAGCGCTGGACCTTTCAAGTTGGCCTTTGTACCATTGGATGGAAGCAACTGTATTTTATGATTACTTTTATTTTATACATGCTCCGAGTACCTCAGCAGACAAACACAATAGAATTAATAATAAAATTAAAATAATAAAAAGTTAACAAATGCACAATAAAAATAAAACAGCAGAAAAATAAAATTGGGGGAGTTGCACGTGCTCCAAAACACAAGTGGCATTTTAAAATACCTTTTATTTTAAAAATGTAAAAGTGTGCCATAGAGAGAGTGGGCACTAAAGGAATGTATTCCAAACATGGGTATGCCAGTACTGGAGAGGCTGTCATTGGTTGCCACTATGGGGGCAACTGGAGAAGGACCTGTGAGGATTAGCACAGTACATAAGCAGGTACATGGGAGCAGGCGGCCTTGAAGATACAAATCCACTAGAGGTGTATCATGCCCAACATGTATTCCCACCCCACGGTTCTATTCCCTAATCTCTTCAGTAACTTAGATACTTGATCCAACGTGGCATTTTAAAATGGCAAGCTGCAATTTGAACTTGCTGGACCAACGACAGTCGTCCTTGGTTTTTGAACAGAATGCGTTCCGGAAGTCCGTTCAACTTCCGAAACGTTCAGAAACCAAGGCGCAGCTTCCGGAAACACAATCATTACCTCATCATTCCACTCTAAATGTTGCTCAGAACCTTTTCTGATAATCTTAATTGTGCCAAAGATCCAAAGAACCAGTACCACATGGCCATGAAATGTCTGGGCTTGAGCTACTCAAATACAGCCTTCCTTATGTCACACAGTGAACTTCTTTCAAATCAACGAATCTTTCAAAAGCATTTTTAAAATATGGAATGTGCCATTCAAGGGCAAAGAGATGAATAAAAATAGCCACTTGTATGCAAACATAATAGCCCTTCCGCTCTGCTGAAAAACCCGTAACATTATACCTCCGAGTCTGTATCCAAATATTTCAAACAGATAGCTATTTTATTCAAAGGGATCCACCAACAGAATGTGGCTTCTTTCTCCTTCATATCTGCCTATACCAGCACATTTGAGGAAGATCACCGACACCTGCATTATGCTATAACATGTCTACCATCCACTACTGACATACAAGGCTCTATCATTATGCCACATGCAAACCCACCACTTCAGAATTATGTCACATCTTACCTTGTGGTAAAACGCTGCTCCTGTGAGTACCATTGAAACTTCATTGGTCCACTCCGACTCATATTTCCACTTGCTTGTTTCATGGTCCCACAAATGTAAGCGACCAGGATATCCAACAAGCCGGTCAGGGAACTCTCTCCATACCTGCAGAGTATAACTGACATGTTATGCTAATGGTATTCACTGAAAAGCTGGACAATTTGGCTTAATAATATTGTTTTCCCCCCATAAAATAACAGTTACAGATAAATATGGAGTGTCTGCCGCAGGTTAAAGGGACTCCTGACCGTTAGGTCCAGTTGTGGATGACTCTGGGGTTGCGGTGCTCATCTTGCTTTATTGGCCGAGGGAGCCGGCGTACCGCTTCCGGGTCACGTGGCCAGCATGACTAAGCCGCTTCTGGCAAAACCAGAGCAGCGCACGGAAGCGCCGTTTACCTTCCCGCTGGAGCGGTACCTATTTATCTACTTGCTCATCCCATCACAGGGATTCGAACCACCGACCTTCCAATCGGCAAGCCCTAGGCTCAGTGGTTTAGACCACAGCGCCACCCGCGTCCCACAGGTTACAATGGTGTAAATCAGAACTCCCCTGGCCAACCTCTCCTTCCACACTTTGTGATGTTTGCTTCAGCAGCTGCTCTCTCCTTGGGCCTTTTTGAAAGCAGTTTACTACTACTACTACTACTGTTGTTGTTGTTGTTGTTGTTATTACTGTTCTTGTGGGAATGGGGGGTGTCCCCACCCCCTACTGTGGCATCAGCACTGCTGCTGCTCTTTGCCCAACTCTGGTCTATAGCCAACTTTCAGTTGTCCCTCTGTCAACTTGGCAGTGGCTGCTAAATAGCACTCTACTGCGCATCAATATAGTACAGAGATCAAGACGCTTCAGGCAGTCTGTCATCCTTATGGGATGTTATAACCAAGTGTCTTCGAAACAGTTCAGTTGTTTTCTTGAGTTGTGTTAAGCAACCATCTGCTTTCATTTCCCTTGCAAAAGGATTATTCAAGATTAATTGGTTGCTTCATAAAACAGTCTTTCCTGACAGCCTATTTCACTTTCTTCAATTCCTTTCACCTACCATATGCTCCCCCAAACAGCTTCAGATTTGACTGTTTTTCATTTCAGTCAGTGACCACAGTGACAGTTTGTGATACTGCATTTGGAGCGAGTAAAAAAAATATTCTAGTGACACAGTAATCTGAAACAATAAATCTTCACAAAGAGTACTTCATACAATATGCACTTTCAAAAATGGAAAAAAAATGTTTGTGCAAATATGGCTTATTATGAAAAAATAAACAGAAAACAATTTCAGCTTTCATGTTTAGACTTTGGACAGGCGGGTTAAGACAAATGCTTTGATCATAAGGTTAACAGTTTTTATATGTACAAATCTAGTAAAATCTAGAGTTTTGTATTAATCATTTCCTAGTGTGGCTCAAGTCACTTTTGGATATACATGAGAACTTTTTTATGTTTTCCAACAACTTTCTAGGTGCTTTGGTAGCAGTACTGCTACAGTTTCTTTCCACTTGCCTTGTTCCTGGCACCTGGATACAATCAGGATGCTTATTCCTATCACTTCATTACTCTGCTAGTGACTACCAGATCAAAACACAAGCTGACAGGAATAGGGACAAGTCATCATTAATACACCCCTTAGCTTCTATACAGTGCTGGCTACATTACTCAAAGACACATTTCCCTGAGTGAGCAGGAAAGGAAAGATGCGCGTGCCCAATAATACGGTGGTACAAATTGCATGTAGGCCATTTAAAGACAGAGGAAATTCTATTTGTGAAGTGCATTGTTTAGTTATCTGTGGTTATAACTGACACAACGTATGTGCATGTGTGAATATTTAAAAATAGCACGGGTGCTTCCCTTGCTTGGCACAAGCAATGCTACTGGCACTAATCAGACATTTTAGGGATAATGTGGCAGGTGTGCTTCACCTATGTACCACTGTTCACTACAGTGAACACGGTAAAGCACAGAGGAAGTTGTGTACGCCTGTAAGTACATACTGAGAGGCAGTACGCCAGGGAATAGCAGTTTCTGCAGAGGGAGCATACTCGGTGGAAGAGCACATGCTCAGCATCAGGAAAGTCCCAGGTTGAACCCCTAGCATCTCCATTTAAGGGTGTCAGGTAGCAGGTGATGGCAAAGACCTCGTCTAGAGGCCCTGAAGGACCACTGGAAGTCAAACAAGTCAGACTAGGCAATGCTGGGCAAATAGTTTGATCTGGTATAATAGCAAGAGAGGGATGTTTCTGGCATGCCCTGCTTGTAAGCTTCCTAGAAACATCTGCCTGGCCACTGCCGAATGCTGGACTTGATGGAGCTTTTGGTCTGATCCAGTAGGGCTCTTCTTACATTCTTATAATATGTACCAATGGTAATTCATCTCCACTACTACCCGCAAGTGACAGGAGATGTGCATCTCCGCCTTGACGCTTCTGAGTGCTCACCACATTAAACATTGTGATCACCAGTGTATTCACATTAAACATAATGTGTGGATCAGTTTTGACAGATCACAGTCAAAACATCACAAACAATGGAAGAGCTAGCTATCTTCTCATGTGGTCAGTCTACGTTTGGTGTCTCCATTTGCACTCTGATAATGCTTCTTGACTTATTTCATATGGTTTACATCCCGATAATTCAACCAAGACAGTTCTGATGAAAATGCACAAGAATCTTACTTGTCAAACCCAAAGATTCTCACCGTCTTTCTGCTCTTCAGTTCCTTCTTTCTCCCTGCTTTTAACGCTGTCAAATCATACATTAGTGCCACAGAAACTGGGGTTTCACAGCTCAAACCTGGCCTGGTTTCATTTCTCAAACATTTTTCAAACATTATTTTGGTGGCTTTCCCCTGTTCTCTACCCTTATTTTTCATTTTGTTGGCATTGTCCAAGGATCTAGCATCAGTACCTTATTTCTGACCCTATGGACGGACCTATAATGCAAAATGGGGAGCAGCTCTCCTTGCAGTCTCTATGATGTCCCATCCTTTTCTCTGCCCTGCATAAGTGTTGCTACAGTGTCACTGAGTTTGCAACGCTTTGCACCGACCAGTGAGCAGGCTGAAGTGTTATGCCATAAAGGCAGATCAGATAATGAGAGGCCAGACAGGAAATTTAAGGAAAAACTTTGGGGGTTTTGGGTTGTTGTTTTTTTAAAGAACAGCTGTAGGGGAAGAGAAGAGATAATGGTTAAAGAGAGACTGGGGAAGAAAGCTGAAAATAGGCAGGCTCAGCTGTGAAGACAGTTTCAGCTGACTAGCACAGTGCATGTATTAAAGACTAAGAACATCACAACACTCTGGTGTAAACTGAAGTGTGTCTAATAAATGGAAGCAGAGGAAGGAACCAGGCAGTGAAATTGAAATAAAAACATTTTAAGGCTTATCATGCTAAATTATATTATTTCAGGAAAATTATACAAGTTGCTTGTATAAGTATGATAAAGCTAGTCCAATTTAGCTTTGAAATATAAGGAGGCCTGTAGTATAGCTCATAAATTGACTTATTCATAAATTATCTCACAATTACCCTGGGATGCCGGAGTTGTTTCACCTTTCTTTCTGCTCTGAAGCACCCTAAACATACTTATGTATAATACAATGATTGAGAAGAAATGAGAGGCTCCCAAAAGGATAGGCTATTTACCACTTCTAAGTTAGAATAGTTAGGAACAGAGGCAAAACCCAGGTTCCATTCAGACATCACATTCCTTGCCTCTAAACCACAGTTTCATGACCAGAAATGCATAAAGATTGAGCTAGGATGGGTGATAAAAGCAGTCTTAGTCTCTGTTTTATTGCTAACTGGTGACCACATATAAAGGTCATCACATGCTCATATGTTGAAGACAGCATACATTCTTCTATGAACAGTTAAGAAAATATACTCATAGGAAAGTTTTGAGTCTAAACTTTAGATTAATAGGGAAAACAGCTGTTGCTCATATAGGACATAGTGCTTGCTTTATTACCGTAGCAGAAGAATGGCAAAGTGTAAGTCCAGCAACTATATGTCGAAGAGCATTAGAACTAGGTAAAAACGACAACAGCAGCAGCCAAACATTTTTCCATACCTAGCAGACACACTTTGGCTTTGCCCCACGTCTGACTTGTTTTTCTATGAATATACAGGAAGTGTGCCAAGTTAAACCTTAAACAGCAAGAAGAGCAAAAATCTTTGCTCAGCCTCAACAGGCACTTAGCATTTATCATCAATGTGAAACATAAGCCTGCCTCAGGCATTCTATTCCCATGTAAAGCTCACAAGGAAGCAGGGATGAGCACAGCAAGTTCCCCCTTATCACCACCATGGGTCTTTCAGGGTTCCAAACTCTGTGGGGAGATGCCATGAGTGCATGAGGATCTCCACTTTGGGAGGTTGCCTTCCAAGTCTTGGACAAGGAGTATGGTCACAGTGATGGGGGTAGAGCTTAGCATGCCTGTCACCCCCTGTGTGTTGGTTTTACAAGCAAGCAGGTTACAAGAACAGGTTACAAGAACACGCAAGAGTTATCCCTCAGTGTACAGAAGCAGGCAGAGCTGAAGCCACTGGCTTCTCACACAGAACACAAGTCTGGCAATTCCCAACACAGAGAGATAAACAGAGAGATTCATAAGCACTACAACTATAATTAAAAGTATATTTTGGGAGACAAAGAAACAGAATTAGCTGTAATGAAACCTTCAAACAGCAATTAACAACCCCAAATTTTAAACACAACCACGTCATGGTTAAAGAAAGGTAACTTCTAGCTGCATGAAGGTTGAAAATGGAAAATGTGGTTTAGAGCAAGACTGGTCTGCTTCGCCTTCATTTTCAAAAATTATGTTCAGCTGAATCCATGTTACATTTCTTTGCTCTTTTGCTTTTATCTTTCTTGTAAGGGGAACAGAAACAGCTGATGAATGGGTAGAAATGTTGTATAGTCATAACTGTTTAAGAGCACAGAACACTATCTGTCAGTACTTCTGTCAACACAATGCTGAAAAGCTGTCCTCTTACTTCTCACAAAGCTTCCACTTCAAGTCACAGAGCTGTAGATATTTGCATGCCTCCTTAAATTAAACGGCACATAGGGGCTATATTGCTCTTGCTTCAGTAGTTTTGCACCATGCAATAAATCATTAGGGACCCTAATAGTTCACTTTTAACAAGTAAAAAAAATGTCTGACACTTTTGAGTGTTACTTTAATTTTTATGGCTGAAAGTGTACAGAGATCAAAGTAACCCCCCTTCTCTTCTTCTTTTTATAAAAAGAGCCTAATCGATACAGCCAGACAAGTCTGTGCTGCTACAAAGTTCAGCCACATGTTTAAACAAGGTCTGGAGAATAAGCAGAGGAAGAACGTTACCAACATCACATTTCCAAATGTTTCTCCTGACTGAAGCAAGACACTTAAAAAAGAAACCCTCCTGGTAACATTATATGTTGCTACTGTTCCCTCAGAATTCCCTTGCAAACTGCTCAGAAATGCAACAGATACTTTCTTGGTGAAATACATAAACAGATAAATAAATTACCACAGGCCGAGGACAAGTTAAACATCTGGTAGCCAGCTCAGGCCTGTCAAGCAAGTCAAAGACACTCTGGCCCAGGGAAGATTGATCTGCAGTCACTGATTTGCGGGTTGAAGGTAGGAACTGCATTTATACACACTTCCCCTCATGCTCTTATAGAGGAAACAACATAAAAAAGGAACTGCCACACTCTGGATGTTTGATTCAGTCGTCCCCCCGCCCCCTGGTTAATATTAAAAATTAGCATGGTTGTGCATTCGCCCAGATATGTTTTAGGGCTCTTTTCTATCCCACATGTATGGCATTGCCCTGGATTCTAGAATTATTCTATAAATTGGTGGCTGCTATGATTATTACTATTTTAAACACACTAAGAGAAAAACAGCTTTTGCAAGACTCAGATGTGTCTGCCAAATCAGAGGAAGCTCTGTCCAAATGGCAGCATATTCACACAAAGACTATCCAGGCTGTTATTCAGGCAGTTCCACAATCCAAGCATCTGGCCAACATAAGTCAGGCAAACTAGGTAAAATGGACACTGAAGTTCAAATGTGGGACTGGGAGTTACAGATCCCCAGTTCAGTCACTGAATCACTATATTGCCTTGAGAAACTAACTTAGCCTCCTTAACATGAGACACTGTGAAGTGATCTATATACGGAAAGAGTGGTCAGTGCGTGTTTGGTATAATTTCTGATGTTCTTACATTTAAAGTGAAATATGAGCTGCAGCTTCCTCCTGCCCATGTCCAAGGTCCCCCGAGCCCCAACATCAGAGATATGGCTGGTTGGGACACATCAGAGCACGTTCCTAGTGGGCATCCTTAGGGGGCTTATTTTGTGCCCTTCTTTATGGCTTTTTGCCTCCTTGTGGAGACCTTTCTATTTCAACAATAGCCATTTGGCCTGTCAAGTCACTGATGGTTCTTGCATTCTCCCAGATTTTTCATAACAAATTTTACCTTTATATCCTCCTCTCCTAAATCGTCTATATTATTACAATTTGTTGTAAGTTTTGATTTACCGAATCTAAGCTACTTAGATTGCAAATTCTTCAAGTACACACAAACAACGCATATAGAGATACTCCAGCCAATTCCCCAGATTACAGCTGCTTCCCCATGCCCTTTGCCAGCAGTCCAGACACATGAGATTATTTAGCCAAGTCTATTCAAACCGACATGCCACAGTCTTCTCGGAGACTTGCCCAAGGAAACTGCTTATTTGAAAGCAGTCCCATGTCAAGATCTCTCTTCTTTCTGAAAGCTTGTGTATCAAAGGAAAACTTATCCCCTGTCCTTCTTCCTGGCATGTTCTGAACCAGAGCAGGCTACATGTTCATTTGTCTAGCCTTCCATTGTGAATACACAGCTGTTCTGTACTTGTCCACACTCCTGTTTGAGTGTAACCTTCCATCCTTCATGTTTCCCCAAAAGAAGAAAATATAAGTTTGGCTGCTTATATAACTGCTAATCCCCATGGGAGAACCTCCCTGTCTGGAGACACATATGGCATACTTAAATCTCTTTTCCCCATATATATTTTATTATTGTTTAAGTCAGTATGTCAATTGTCAAACCAACTCCATATAATGTCAACTGTCTTAAGCTTATTCTTTTGTACTAAGTTACTGTTAGTTCACCCACTCCTTTCTAATTCTCCCTTAATTCCTTACTTGAGGATCCAGACCATCTCATTCCCCTCTCTGCCACTTAAAACAACATCCCTCTCATATTTAACAAACAAACAAACAAACCCTGCACACTTAAAGGAAAAACAAGCTTGCTGACATGACTTCATCTTCTCCTCTCATCTTCAACTGTCAGCCAAACCCAATGACTTTTCCTAAATTATTCTGTAACGTTCAGCACTGTCAACTTTGATTTCTATAGCTTCCACAATGCTGAACTCCAGGAGTGGTGAACTTCACACCCTTGGAGGGCATCACAAAATTAATGTGGCCTGATGGCACTGCCAACAGCATTGCCAACAGGTACTGGCAACAATGCAATCAGCAACGTACTCTCTTGATCTTTGCTCATCCTGGCTACCACCTGGGTGCCAATGTTCTTTTTTGAAAGGAAGAGTCTCAATAGGGTTGCAAGTTATACAGATTATCTAGTTTGGGATCATGCCTGGTGACAGGACTGCACTGCTCTTGGTCAGCTTGATTGATGACATTTATCGAGATAAGAATAAGGGGAGTGTGACCCTGTTGCTTCTGGTTTATCTCTTAGTCCCTTTTGAAAGCATCATCCTGGGCAGACTCTGTGGTTTGGCTCCTATCTATGGGGTTAATTTCAGAAAATGGTACTCGGTGATTGTCACAGGCAGCTGTGTTGTGAAGTACTGCTGGGCACATTCACACCCACAATATGAAGCTGTTGAGGATGATCTTTAGGAAATTTGTTGTGTGGCCATGCAAGCCCTAAACAAGTATCTAGACACAGTGGTGGGTTGGATGACCTGTAGCGGTCACTCCAGGATCTGCTATCTCCAATGAAATAGCACTGCTCTCTACATCCATTTACTGGGGCACCAAGATAATATTCGAAGCCTTTATCCAGGAACTCCTGTCAGGTGGGGTGCAGCAGGAGACTATAGGGCCTTTTCAGTGGTAGCATCCTGGTTGTGGAATGTGCTGTTTTATTTTCTGTTCTTGATTTACTTTTATGCTGCTTCATATCTTATGGTATCATTCCTGTGGTTATTGTATATTTAATTTGTTTCTATGTTATGTTAAGCTGTCCTGAGAGCGTTTTGGGGCGGCCTGTGTCATAATAATCATCCAATGTGCTGAAGACCAAACTTCTGTTTATAGTAGAAGACTAAACGGGCAACACAGAAAGACAGGTTTTGGAAATCCCTAAAAAGCGTCATGAGAGAAATACACAAATATAGTTTCCCCTCTGCTTCTGTCCAAGAGTTTCATCTTTCAGGCTCTCTGGCACACTCTTTATGTGCTAACCTTGCATATGAGTTGGAAAAGAACTATAGCTAATCCTCCCTCCATGCTGGGCAGCAAGGGCAGCAAAATGCAAAGATAATATTTTCTGAAGATTAACAGCATTTCCTGGATAGCTGCAAGAACTTTACGCTGATTATGCATCATGGTTAAGAACATTTTAGCTGAGGATTTGTTCCCAGAAGCATTTAACTCCATCAACTCAAGTCATGCAAAAAACAAAAGCCGTCTTACCTCATAACCAAACTGCAGCTCATCTGATGTCAACATGATTATGTCATCATCAATGGCCAACACTGCTTCCGTTTCAATCTCATTATAGGGGAAGAAGCGGTTACTCAACTTGTTTTCTGTGGTCCGTACAACCTTTAGTGGCACTCGAACTTTCGGCCAAACCGTTTCTGTGAAGAGCAAAATCTAAGATTTTATTTGCATTTTTGCTGTATCTCATCTGCAGTTTTATTACACCTCCACCCCTACCCACCAATCAAGTCCTTGTGCTCTATGCATGTATTAGGCCATGAGTAAAAGGTAAAGGTAAAGGGAGCCCTGACTGTTAAGTCCAGTCGCGGACAACTCTGGGGTTGTGGCACTCATCTTGCTTTACTGGCCGAGGGAGCCGGTGTTTGTCCACAGACTGCTTCCGGGTCATGTGGCCAGCATGACTAAGCCACTTCTGGCGAACCAGAGCATCACACAGAAACGCCATTTACCTTCCTACCGGAGTGGTACCTATTTATCTACTTGCACTTTGACGTGCTTTAGAACTGGTAGGTTGGTAGGAGCAGGGACCGAGCAATGGGAACTCACCCCATCATGGGGATTCGATCCGTCAACCTTCTGCCATGAGTACAGCAGGACAATTAAACTATGGGAGGGATTCACTTGACAAACCCTGTCAGTGGAAGCCCTACACATGGGTGTCTGCTTGCACAATGGGACTGTTCTCTCCCTATCTCCTCTCACAATTGGCTGTGGGAGAACCAAAGAACAGCATGTGGTGGGAGGAGAGAGAGAATAATTTTGTCTGGCAAGATGATATGCTTGCAGTGATGCAACATATATAACTGCACAACACTGAACTTCATCCAATGTATTCCGACACTCCAATTAATTCAAATAACCTTGAGATACAGGTACGACTTTGAATACTATAGTGGTATCTCTGGTTACGTACTTAATTTGTTCTGGAGGTCCGTTCTTAACCTGAAACTGTTCTTAACCTGAAGCACCACTTTAGCTAATGGGGCCTCCCACTGCTGCTGCGTCACCAGAGCACAATTTCTGTTCTTATCCTGAAGCAAAGTTCTTAACCTGAAGCGTTATTTCTGGGTTAGCGGAATATGTAACCTGAAGCGTATGTAACCCGAGGTACCACTGTACTAGCATTAAGAACATACATCATTATTTAATACAGGGGTGGGGAACCCATACTTCTCTCTCTCTCTCTTTCTCTCTCTCTCTCTCTGTGTTTGTATGCACACATTCCAATGACTGGTGGGGCAAAAGTAGATGGGACAACCCCCCTAAAAGAAAAAAAAAGTATGTACCTCTATCTTCCCTTTGTTACAAATACACATGCGCCAGACACCAAGCACTCAGCACTCTCTAACATTCATACATGCACTCCAACACATCAGGCAAGCAGGTCAGTAACTCACTCAGCACTCCCAGCCCTCTCCACTCCAGATCTGGGAGAAGTGGGTAACTGGAAAGAACCCTCTGCCTGCACTTTACAGAAAAGGCAGGCAGAGGGCTCATTGCCAACCATGGCACTGTGGTGCTTAGCACTAAGACCAGACAAGAGATCCCTCTCCTGCCTTTTACTCACAAGGAGATGTTCTCTCTGATCTTAGTACTGTGGCACTGACATCAGGCCTAAGAGATCCCTTTAACTGTTCTGTGGCTGACATCATATGGCATTAGTAGGTACACATAAAAGAGATGTACATGAAAACATCTCTGTTTCCTGGAAACACAGTTGATGGAGATTATGGTCAGATGTCCATTTTCACTGCTAGGAGAGTGTGATTTCATAGTTTACAGAGTACTCCAAAAGAACGTATAAAGTTCTGCACACTTCAGATGCTGGCATCCAAACATAATACCTGAGACAGCTTCCTTAGGAAAACTGTACCCCTTTCCAAACCACACTAAACAACTATGAAAAGAAAGTTTACCTTGGAGGGGTTTTAAGAAAGGCAGAATTGGCCCAGATGAGCAAAAGAAACAAGAAATACAGAGTGAGAGGTTTTGGAAATATAATCATTTCAGTTTCCTACTCCAAGGTGGCCCTTGTTAAAACAAAAAAATGTTTTATATAATTAATTCTTACTAGCACTATTAGTGAGGTCTTGGTTCAGTGGCAGAACACACACTTTGTGTGTACACAAATACACGCAAGCTACAGAGAGGGGCAATAAGGTATACACTCCAGAAAAGGCTAGTTATGAATCAGATGAGATGGAAGAGGAACGGAGCCATGTGAGTATCTAGTGAGACACAAGAGAATATGAGAGGAGGAAATGGTGGCTTTCTAGAGCCATGTTCTGTGACACTGTGATGACCTAAATATAAGTTCATTACCTAAACAAAAATTCTAGTCGCTCTCAGTAGTAGACAATTTAATTTTTGTATGTTTTTGTATATTTCCTTAACTCCACACAATTGCAAGAAATTAACAGACAGATCCTGTTTATTGAACCAGGTGACCTAAGGCACTATCTTAGTTTAGTTTTACCTCAAAGGGTCATAGTGAGAAGAAACAGGCTAAGGCCAGATGTGTCACCCCACACGTTCCTTAAGGGAAGGTTGGGATAGACAGATAGATATCCATCTTTACCAGGTTGTACATCATTTTAGGTTGAAACAGGAAACGTTTTTATTTTTTATTTTTTGCACTGCATCTAAATAGAGATAAGTTCACTAAATTAATATCCTTCTACTGTCAGCATTGCTAAGGAGTGGGAATAAACTGTGTTAGAGATTTGTGTGTTATCTAAACCTTAAAAAGGTATAACTACCAACAGTGAAGTGAGGATGCTACGGAGGTGACAGCGATTTCAAGTTGTAGAATATGGTGTGGCAACAGCAGTGGAAACGAGATCAGCTCTTAACATTGTAACTTTTACCCACTCTGCATAATTTTCTTGAGCTTAAAAACCATCAGTTTAGAGTTAAATGTTAATGAAAAGTTATTGGATAAGAAGGGAGAATTATAATAATGTTTCTGCCTACACAAATATTTCTAGCAGCAGACATTTAGACCACAATATTTATTTTAGCAAATGCAGACTAAGTGAAAAACATCAGTTTCTCCTATAACACTGCAAAGCTTCCAAGCCGTCTATTTTTTAAAATTAATATCCTATGTGCAAGTCATATGCATTTGTTGGCCCTCTGGCTGAGCCGACAATCCTCCTTACACACTGAACACTCTGCTAATGATGTCTATCTATTTACATACATGCAGCCAATAGCCCTCAAAGGCTCTTTACTACTCCGGTGAGAGAGAAATTGCTTGCCTCAATCTGATTTTGGTGTCAAAAGAAGCCCAAGGAAGCCATACAGATACAATACCTGGTGGAAAGTATTCAGCATGACACCATTTGCAAGTAAAGAACCAAAACACCACGCCTTCATTGAGAGTTTCCCTTTACAATGTAGTTTGAAAACAGTGTGTTTTCTGATTCCATTGTTTTCTTAAACGTAATAGAAATATTGTTATATTAATGTATGTTACAGTTGCATAAATGTAACAATACAATTAGGAGTTATGAATTACCTTAACAACATTTCACAGACCTTGTAACTACAGCACACGCTACTTGAGCAACTTATAAACGATCACCGTTAGTTCACAATTGTATGAGTAGAACAGATAAAACAGTTACAGTCAAACCTCAGCTGTCAAACGTAATCCATTCCGGAAGCCCGTTCTGCTTCTGAAATGTTTGACAATCGAGGCGCGGCTTCTGATTGGTTGCAGGAGCTTCCTGCACTCAAGCAGAAGCCACGCCGGATATTTGGCTTCTGAAAAACATTTGAAAACTGTAGCATTTACTTCCGGGTTTTCGGCATTCGGGAGCTGAGTTTTGACTGTACAATGATGCATATTGTTGCTACAATTTTCTGTGACAGTGTAATCGCAAAGATTATACATGCCCCCTTTACTGCAGCCAGCACCAGGAAGCTCTTCTAGTTCTGAGGCTGCCTTTCTCAACATACCAGAAAAGCTGGTTATGTTTATACTCTGAACCTATCATACAATCAACTTCAGACCCAGCTCTATAAGGAAGAGATGTCCTCTGGAACATTTGTCCATTGTGACTTGCTCATCTCCCAACAAAGGTATTTAAGCATGGAATTACCAATATTTGAAAAAAGCAAAACGAAAAACACTTCATCATTCATTTGAAAGTGTATGAGGAGACCATCTGGCCACAGATGTCTCTGCCACTTTTAGCTTTATTATAGTAATAAAAATCTACGGCTTGATTTTCAAGCTCTGATATTATTGTATATTTCTTCGCAAGTAAAGGAGAATCACTGTGCTTCCTTTCTTTGGCACATAACAGCAGCATTTATGGTTTTCTGAAAGATTTGATACTTGTAAGCTGACACTTCTGGATTCATTTATTATTTTATTTGTTTATTTAATAAAATTGATACAACATTTGATTGGGTTGTGTTATATATATATATATATATATATATATACACACACACACACACACACACAAACACCCCATAAAAGATAAAAAACAGTAAAATCAAGAAATATGTACAACCCTACTTTAAAACACACAAAAGTTAAAATACTAAAACAGATTAAAATTGTTGCGAAGTGTGGACACTGCGACACTAAATGATCAAGTTCTTTTAATTGTAGCAGGTGTTACGGGGGGCACCTGTAGTAGTGCCAATTCTGCTGATCGAAGTGGTCGAGTGGGCAGATGTGGCATAAGACGACTTCATAGGTGAACTGGTCCCAACTTGTTATGGGCTTTATATACTAATGTTAACACCTTGAACTTGGCCCAGTAGCAAATTGGCAACCAGTGCAGATCTCTGAGCACAGGTGTATATGCTGACAAGGCCTCACTCCCATCAGCAATTGTGCTGCAGCATTCTGCACTAACTGCAGCTTCCAGATTAATTATGAAGGAAGCACCACATAAGAGTGCACTGCAATAATCTAGTCTTGAAGTAACTAGTGCATGAACTACAGTGGCAAGGCTTTCCTGGTTGAACCAGCCACAGTTGGTAAAAGGCACTTATAGCTACTGAGACTACCTGAGCATCCAGTGACAGATAGAATCATAGAATCCTAGAGTTGGAAGAGACCACAAGGGCCATCCAGTCCAACCCCCTGCCAAGCAGGAAACACCATCAAAGCATTCCTGACAGATGGCTGTCAAGCCTCCGCTTAAAGACCTCCAAAGAAGGAGACTCCACCACACTCCTTGGCAGCAAATTCCACTGTCGAACAGCTCTTACTGATAGATCCAGAAGCAACCCAGACTATGAACCTGCTCCTTCAGAGGGGAGCGCAACCCCATCCAAGGCAGGCAACTGACCAATTTCTCAGACAATGGAGCTAATCATCCACAGTGCCTCTGTCTTGCCATGATTCAAGCTCAGCTTTTCTAACCCTCATCCATTTCACCACTTTATCCAGTGCACTTCTTGATTCAGATGTTATGGAGAAACAGAGCTGAATGTCATCAGCATACTGATAGCACCTTGCCCTGAAACTCCCAATAACCACTTCCCAATGGCTTCATGTAGATATTAGGGGCCAGAAAGGCACTCTCCCAATGCTACACTCTGGACATGGTCCTGAAGGTAGGATTGGAGCCACTGTAATACAGTGCCCCCAATTCCCATTCCCTAAAGCCAGTCCAAGACGATACCACGGTTGAAGGGATCAAATGCCAAGAAGAGATCAAGAAGCAGGTGTAAGGTTACTCTCCCCCTGCCCTGCACTCTGCAAAGGTCACTCATCAGGGCAACCAAGGCTGACTCAGTTCTTTAGCCAGGCCTGAACCCAGATTGGAAAGATCTTTCAATTGTAAGAATGCAGTAGACCTTAAGTTGCAGCTGCACACAACTTACCGGTAATACAGCTCAGAAAGGTCCTTCTGATTCATTATTCAGAAACCAATTCTTGAGCTGGGGAGTCTAGCACTGCTACCTTTGTTAATGGAAACAACCTGTGCTTGTTAATTTCTGGATTTTACTACAATTATAGTTCCCTGGGCTTCTAAGGACCAAGGTGGCATAGCACAAGTTCTAGATTTTGTGCAATTAATAGTTTCAAGCTATGTCACACAACATTATGCCTGTCATTTTACACAATTTACAATCTTGTAACATGTTTGTTAGTATTGTTTCATTTTAAAATAAAACAGAAGAAGCACACTTCAGAAATGTCAGGTGGTCATTAATATACTAGGGTGGGGGCTTCAAACTTGCCTGTAACTTTGCATGAGTTCATTTTATTTCCCTTTAATTTTTGTAAGCCTGTAGCAAAGGCTTACAATATTCTTTATTATACAACCAAGTTACAAATTGAGAATTGGTAATACATAAAGAGAAATGAATTTATACAGTTACTATGGGGCCATCAATGGGGAATTGTGGGGAGAGATGGATAAGCTAACTGCCTTTATATCCACCGATGCAGTAGTCAATATTAAGAGCCAATTTCAAATCTGAATTTACTGTACGCCCATCATGAGCAAAAATTACCTTTGATGTTCTCTTTCTAGTTCCCATTAATGTATATCAAAAATACAACTGGTTCAAATAACAGAAAACGTACCTGACTTTGCTCAAAGCCAGAAATGTGTTCCCTATACAGCACTGGCCAGGATATCCTGCATTTGATACTCAACCAGGTTAATGGTCCCAGCTTTACTATCACCAATTAAAAGAGAATAGCCATAAATGTGCAGATACTACCGTAGGGTAATAAACTAGACCTTATCGTTGACAGCGGTGTGCATTACTAACTTCAAACTCATTCCTTGTCCTAATCCATCAGAAACTTCCTGGCTTTAATAGGCTATAAATGGCAGAAGCTTTGAAGTCCAAGGATTAGGAGCCGTAATAGACAGACTGAATGAAAGACTTAGTGAAACCAAGTTCTGCTATCCTACCAAAGAGCTAGGTGGAACGAACTGTATGCATTTGAATTAAAACAAATTAAATTAAACCCCTCGACAGCAGACCAGGACATTCCACAACCTATCCAAGTGTTAAAAATACATAGATGAAGGGGGTAGCTGGCGGTCACATAAGAAAGTTATTAAAATACATACCTATTAGAAAGTAAAGCTAAATAACTAAGTCTCAGTAAGGAAACAAACCTATGACCTTCAGGGCCAATTATTTTTCATGTCAACAACTTAATATATTTTCAACAGTATATCAACGAAAAAGGGTTATATAATGATCTGCTACAATGAACAGAGTTTTAAGTTTAAAAATAGTGAAATACTACTTGGCCATGACAATTTAGCTATCAAATAATTTGGCTTCATCCAAATCTCAGGATTAAATAAACGAACATGTACACACACAGGGGAGAAATGGGAAGAAGACATGTGAGCTTAAGAAACCCAATGATTGTCCTGCTCTCAAGAGGCAGGACACTTATACATTTTATAACAAACTTCAGATAGGCTTCTTTTATTCAAAGGTACAAAAATATTCCACCCAAATGCAAAATATTTCAGTATCTATGAACTATATGCATCAGATAAAGCTGACCAGTAATCAACTGACCTATCAGCGTTCACATAATCAACCCCTTTCTACCTCAAATCATTTCTAGTATTCTATCTCTTTGACACACTAAAAGCACAACAGCTCAAAGTACTAGAATGAAAGTGCATGTTTTTATTTATATAAACAGAAAGTGGAAACAGGCACCCAGAAATCAGTGTGTGAACTTAGGGTAACACACACAATTCTGGTATGTATATATACATACACAAATACATGAACCCCCACCTACTTCTAGTATACATACATGCACATGCAAATGTGTGTGTACACATGCACACAACTCCCCTCGCACAACTTCCCTTCCTCAAGAAACACAAAGGGAGGGATCCAGATCCCATACTCCTTCACTAATCTTTTGTCTGGTTGCTAGAAAGAAACAAACAAAAAGGAGACAGCACTGGAGGATGATGGTCCCCTAAAGAAATCTCCACTCCTAAAGCAATTGTTGGAGCTTGGTCTGGGCTGCGGAGAAGGGTGCAACATGCCATGTCCTTTTCTTTATCCCAAGCTTACCAACGATTCTGAGAAGTTCTGGTGAACAGCAGTAGACAGTCAGTGACTTCTTCGCCTTGTTGATACCACTGCTGCCTGCCCCAAGAAAACTTGAGTGTAACAAGTTCAAGGCACCCGCTCAAGTGTGGAAGGGAAGAGTGGGCAGCAAGTTACTCCATCTTGCTCCTAGCTTGGCAGCTTATCCAATCCATGGTTACTCAGCAAGTTACAGCTGGTGCGATCACTTTAGCTTTGACTGCCTTTCCTAGAGATCCATAACCAAGCGCAATAGGTTACAGGGTTTATTCGTTGTAGGCCATTATAACCTGTACTCTCAGCACTCAAGTGCTGTAAAAGCAGTTCACAACCAGGGATTTAGGTGAAAATGGATTCAAATAATCTTCCAAAAGTGCTTGGAGCTGACAAGCAGCCACTTGTGCACTTTAGTGAAGAGGGGATTTTTCACAGCCAGCCAGTACTTGTTGCAATACTTAGAATTCAGGGAGACTCTCTTTAGACGTGACCTTGTAACTGCCTATTCTAAAGGTAGTTGGGACCACTCCAGGCATGGAGTAATTAATCACTTTCATTTGTGGACCCAGGCAGTCACCCCCTTCTGTTAGATGTAATAAGCCAAGAGGAACGAGGTGCTAGTACATAATGCTGGACCCTTCTAATCACCTTGTCTTTGTCCTCATGACATAGCAATGAAAACATGTACCACAAAACAGGACTACGCAGCGCTCTGAACAGCTCCCAGACTGCACTGCACAATTGTAGCATTCAGGCTGAAGCAACTACAAGGAATTATCCTTTAAGTACTCAGCAAACAGGTCACAGTATGCCCCCTGTACACCACTAAGCATGTCAAGTTTGGGAGGATTTCTAAGGTGATAGTTTCATTTAATACACCACCCAGCACTGTTTGGTGGCATCTACTACTACTACTAGAGGTCAATACCTACCCATCCTCAACCTCTTAAACGGCATCCTCCATTTTCTGCACACAGACAAAGTTATGTGGTACATGCATATTATACCAAAGGGCAATATGTCAAGAAGCGTTGGAATATATATTGTTCCATGTTCATTTTATTATTTAGTTTAATGAACATAAATTCATGTTCAAAACAGATATTAAGAAACATACATTTCTATAATAATAATAATAATAATAATAATTTATATGCCACCTATCTGATTGGGTTGCCCCAACCACTCTGGGTGGCTCCCAACAAATTAAAACATCAGACAGTGTAAAACATCAAACATTTAAAACTTTCCTATACAGGGCTGCCTTCAGATGTCTTCTAAAAGACAAGTGGCTGTTTATTTCCTTGACATCTGTTGGGAAGGCATTCCACAGGGCGGGCACGGTTACTGAGAAGGCCCTCTGCCTGGTTCCCTGTAACCCCACTTCTCACAATTTAATGTATACTGAGAAAGGATCACAGGTTTAATTAGCTGTGGGAACCTGGCAACCTGAGGGCCACAGTTCCTCATGGGTGACCTTCCAGGGGCAACATGCCAGTGGCATGTGTGGCCAGAGATAAAAGTGATCAGGCCCAGAAGCATATGGGAGAAGAATAACAGATGAAACTCTTATCTTTATACAGTAGACTAAATTTCAGCCATGCAAAAGCCAGAGGTTTTTACACACACACACACACACACAACCTTCCTTCCATACAGGCAAGCAAGAGGCATTAACAGAGTTCAAGGGCACATTCAGCCAGGTAAAAGCACTCAAAGAGAGTGCTGGGGAGGGGGCATGGCCTGACAGTGTCCTGGAGGCCGGCATCCTTGGGTTAAACATTCTGAATTTGAGAATGTGTTCTTAGATTGTAGAGAATTTCAAACAATGGGAAGTTCAGGAAAATCAGGCTTCATGCAGAAATGCAATTTTCAATTATACACTTGATAATTCTATGACCTCAAAGCAAGAAAGTGAAATTCACTAACCGTCAATTAACATTTACTCATCCCTGGTAGATGAACATGCAGTTTGGTTGAGATGGCATACAACATTCTATGGTCTAAGCAGTAATTTCATGGGACATTTGAAATATACTGATATTAAAGTTCATGAAAAGGTTCACTGTTAAATTTTGGTAGGATTTGCTCTATTTACAAGAACAAGAGTACAATGAAGTGAGAACTGAAGGTAACAAATAGGGCTTGGAAAAGCAATAAGCACTGGCACACCAGAGTCATTCATGAGATGAAGCCTAGCTTTTAAACAATTGGTCAGTATTTTCATGAGTATGGTCTGGCAGGGAAGGAAAACTTCCATTGGCAAACAGTCTGTGGTTGCTTTTGACTTAATAGCTGAACAGAGCAGCACCCAATATTTTATTTTAAGTGCATATTTTCCTTTTATAGTAATATTTCACAACTTGCCAAGTAAGTGATCTACTTTGTGATTTTGAAAATTTGAACATGGAAGTTGCATAACTTGTTTAAAAGGAGACAAAGGAAGAGAAATAATTTGTGGAGCTATAGAATCAAGTATACTTGTGCCTTGAACCACTGTATTTTAATTTCTATTCTGCTTTTTCTCAAGATGGTTATACTGAAATTAAATTACATTTAGGAATTCACATTACTGCACATCTACTTAAAATCTGGGCACTAAAAGCCATTAAACAGTGAAGTAAAGTATTCACAACATTTCTCGAAGGCTTCAACTTTCACAGCGTTCTTAACAGAGTTCCACAACTGATGGACAATCACAAAAAATACTTCTCCTTCCTCAATAGTATGGTCAAAATCCATCCAATGAATATTGTGCTTAAGCTGTTAAGCCAGGTATGTGAAACCTTGGTACCACAGACCTAGTTAGGCACAGCAGTGGTCCTAATTTGGCTCATGAGGCAATTTCCTCCAAGCCAACATTGTATATGACATCAGCTGTGGTGCAGGTAAAGATGTGGCTGTTAAGGAACAATCAGGAGCCTTAAAAGTGGTGCTCCTGATTGTTCTACGACTAGCAGAGCTTGCATCCAGTGCCTTTTTTAATTTAGAGGCCAGATGCAAGCCCTGCCAGAATCAGCAACACTCAGGAACTCTGGAGAGCAATTGATCCCTGTTGGAAGAGAGGCTTTAAGTCACTGCCAATCAGCGTTTGAGAGGTGACTTCAAGCCCCAGTGAGTTCCTTCACAGGCATGGCTTGGATCATCCCTATGCTTATGAAGGAAGCTCTTCTGTTTTCAGCATGACCCGACTTCAAGGCAGGGTGCAAAGGAAAAATGGGTCACCTGATAAGAGGAGCTTGGTTCCCCACAACTTACCTTCTGGTGGAACTTTGTTCTGGTTGTTCCAAACTACTAACAACTTTGAAAGGCTGGGCACCTTTGAGACTTCAGTGATGACTCTAAAGAGGCTCTCAACCCGATCGTAGGTCAGGACAATAGCAGTGAAGCCTTGTGACTGAGGTGGGATCAGTGGAAGAAATAGTGGGTTGCTTACGCTGCTCCATTTCTGCAGAAAGGAAAAAAGTAGGATTAAACAAAGGTCACTTTTCAGTAATAAAATAGGAATAAATCAACTGAATGCAATTTCCCTCATTAGGATCAGATCAGCACACCAACACATTAAGCATTTTAGAGGGAAAACTGGTCTTTGAAAGCCTCTTTTTGTGATAGAACACCAATATTGGTTAAATATAAACATGTTCTATGCATTTGTTCAAGTCATAATAAAAACTATCAAGTACGTTCTGGGATACCGGAAAATAAAAGACAGATTACTGGAAAACCAAAAAGATTCAGCTACCCTGGCCTGCTTCTTCCCCACATCTCTCTTCCCAAAAGGAAGCTTAATCTTTATATGAATTCAGACTAGGCCAACAAACAGAAAACCAGCCTAGTGCCACAATTTCTGGGGGGAAATGAAGTAAAGAGAGGCAAATTCATAAACCTGACACAAAATGGGCACAAATAAAAAGGAAAACATACTCTTGGTTCAATACAGAAGGATAAAAAAGCAACCTTCAACAAAAATAGGCTTGTTCTATGGTTTTAAACAGTCTACCTTTCAAGCATTTTAAAAAACAAGAAAAGAGGCAAAGATTATTTACTCCACCTAATGTTCCCTAAATACTTTTAAAAGACTAATTTTACCATCATAAGGAAGCCAATTTAGCTGGCAGAGACGCAGATAAGGCACAGTAGAGCCAAAATGTAGAGTCCCAACAGAATGCATTTTGTAGTATACCTTTCTTTTCCCAGTGACACAATCGAAGACTAACATAAAAGAGTATAGATGGGAAAAAGCAGGAAAATGTTTTGAATCTAGGCCTATGAAAAACTAGGGCATTAACTTCACCCTTGCATAGGACATTGTAACATATTGGCTAGGATCAACAGTCTGATATACAGCTAAATAATTTTATTGCACATACGGATATTCTCAATTTTCACTTCCAACAAGAACCGCTCACACGTTATTGAATAGTGCTCTAGGGAATCTCCCAACCATCAGGGGCAGCTGGAAAGGGTGCATGTCCTGAAGTTTTGGATTACAACTCCCTTCAGCCCCAGTAAGCGTGGCCCATGATGGAAGATGATGGGAGCTGTAGTACGAAACACTACAGAACACTGCAATAGTTTGAACAGTGCTGGAGAGGAAGGCTTCCTGTGATGTAGTCATCTACGGGAAAGTGATTTAGATCTTCTCTGCCATAGAGTCTTGCTAGATCCTCCCATACACTAGTTTTGCCTGGGCACCAAGTTTTTTGTGGTTGTGTTTTGTTTTTTTAAATGTGGAGCAATCACAGCATCCTCCACTGCATTTAGGACTTTTAAATAGTAGTAACCAGTACCATGACTAGGGAGTCACTGTACATTAAATAAAACCAGAGTAATAAGTGCCATCTCAGAAAACTGTCAGGCAGCACAATTTTAAATCATTTAATAGCATAGCAAGGTCAATGGACAGCTCTGGGTACAGCATGTTAGAGTAGTCCAGTCAGGAGGTTACTGGTGCTTGAATGACAATGGGTATAAAATGGTGCAGTGGTATACCAGCAGGAAATGATTGGAAAAGTTATGCATTTTTCTAGAAAAACTAGTCTCTCTCTCTCCCTCTGTCTCTGGAAAGGTATGGTGTTTCCTACAATATTTTTTACAATGTCTGGACAAAACATTAAAATTAGCATTCTTTCAAGCTTCATGCCTGCAATGGCAAGTTGGGGAGCTTATTTGCCACTTAAAACAAGACGGGGTGCCTACTCATATGTAAGTTGTTCTTTGGCTCTTGTCTTTCACTGTTCATCTGCTAATCATTACATGTATATACAGTGGTACCTCGGTTTACGAACTTAATCCGTTCTGGAAGTCTGTTCTTAAACCGAAACCGTTCTTAAACCGAGGCGCACTTTCCTTAATGAGGCCTCCCTCCGCCAGTGCCCTTCCACCATTCAGATTCCGTTCTTAGACCGAGGTAAAGTTTGCAAACCAGGGCACTACTTCCGGTTTTGCAGAGTTTGTAAACCGACTCATTCGTAAACAGGGCTGTTCTTAAACAGAGGTACCACTGGACTAAAAATGCAGCACAGGAACAAATGATGGGCAGGGCAGACAAATGACAAATGAAACAAACCAATCAAAAGCTTCCTTTAAGTAATCTCTAATCAATAGCTGGAGCTCCAGCACTACAGCTTTGATTCATGGCTATGGCAAATGAGGCAAATTGCCTGACCCTATTTACTACTGATCCCAGTAGGTTTGCCTTCAAAATGAACAATATCATAAAAGCAACATTTTACTTTTTGTAATAGTACTAGTAACATCCAACACATTTCTAAGTCTAGATAAAGAAATGTAGCATCTAGGCAGCTGTGCCACTGTTGAAAGGAGCCTACTGTGTAACTGAGACACTGGTAAAGAATGGCTGAGCTAGAATATGTTCTGCTACTCTGACATCCAACAGTGAACGCCCCCACCTCAAAAATAATCAAGTTTCCTTAGTTGAGAGTAACATTTCAAAAGGGCATTTAGGCATTGCTGAAGCACCATTAAGAGCCAACCCCCTGCTGCCTGCCTGAAAAGTGTGTCTACAGTCTGGGACCTCTTGACCTCACTTTCGGCAGGAAATTGGGCAAATTCAAACCTCCATGATTTACTTGAGTCTTACAAACTTCTGTTGGAGAAAGGCAAACAATGCAGGTAATTAACTCAACAGAAGCCTAATTAAATCCCTATTATGGAAGCAGGGCATGAAATTGATGGTGACATAAGGATGGTTCTTCCCAACAATAGAAAACGCATCAGTCAACATTCGTTTCAGGTGCATCCAGGCCTTGTATTGGAGCTCGCCAACTGATCTCTCTCTCACACACTCCCCACAATTGGTACTGATGGTGTAATCATCCATCACTTTCTTTGACAAAGTGCTGACACTCAGCCATGGCTCAGACAATTTTAACTCACTCCCCAACCCCCAGCAGCCGACTTCCCAATGCTCAACCAGCTAATATTCATTACAGGAGCCACAGTAATTAACCCAAGACTGATAGGGTATTTATCGTTAATCAGTTTTATGCACAAGCCATATCCAGTTGCAAGTGTCAACTCTGCAATGCAACAGGGCTCTCACATTGCTTGGTCTGGCATTCCTGGCTGTTTGACAGCGGTCTCCTTTCCGCAGACGGCAAAAGAAGCCAAGACACTGGAATCCAGAACCTGAGTGGGAGGTTGGGAAACTGGCCTAACTTTTGGTGATTTTTTTAAAAGTAACATCTCCACAAGAAGCGACTCGTTTGTGTCAGACTGCCATTTAGCAAAAAATATATTTTAAGTTTCCATTTGCTACTGGAGAATTTATTTCCTTTGCTTTGGCTAAGTGAATTTTCTTCTTAACTGCATGCAGTATTAAAACTATTTTAAGACTCAATAAGGAAAGAAGAAAGTTACCCCCCCCCCAAAAATGATCCTGATGGAATTCACTTCTCCTGAGATATGAAGGACTCTGAACCTCACCCCACATGGAAAGAGAAAAACTTCACAAAGGGGGGGGGGGGCTAATCTTATGAGTAATAAGTGAGAATGACTGATTTCCCAATGATTAGTATATAATCATTTATAGTGTTTGTTTCTGAAAACATCTGTACTCTCCAACACAATTACAACAATTAAAAATACAACAGAAGTTATGTGCCAACAATGCAATACCCAAGTCAAAGAACACTATTGTGATGTTAAATTTATTTTCAAAGGCAACATATAAATATGTTGCATAAATAATCAAGTGGAATAAATCCCCAAGACAGAAAGAGAACAAAAAGGAGTAGACAGAATAATGCTCCTGAGCCACTTTGCTGGCACAGACTGGAGTGCAGAAGGAAGATGAAGACCATCTGCCTACAAGCAGGATCTAAGCACAACTGTGATTCCCCACATGTGATTCCCAGGAACTGGTATTCAGGGGTACACTGCTTCCAACACAGCTAAGAGCCATTATTGATCGCCTGATCCTCCATGAATTTGTCTAATCCTCTTTTAAAGCTGTTCAGGTTGGCGACCATCATCGCCTCTTGTGGGAGCAAATTCCATAGTTTAACTGCGTGCTGCGCGAAGAAGGACTTTCTTTTGTCTCTCCTGAATGACCAGCTTCACTGAATGCCCCTGAGTTCTAGCACTCATTATCTTCATGCAATGCATGATTTTATACACCTCGATCATGTCTATGCTTAGTTGCCTTTACCTCTAAACTAAAAAAGTCCCAAGTGTTGTAGTATTTCCTCATAGTGTCTTGCTCTAACCCCTTGATCATTTTGGTTGCCACTTTCCTGAACTTTTCGAGGTGATAGGACATTTTTGTTGAGCTAGCCAACACAATTTGAAGATCCTCTTTCCTGGTTAGTCACTCCTTCAGTCTCACCCACATGCTGGTATGCACACTATGAGGCTGAATATTACTCCCCCGTTGCTGGATCGCTAACATGGTGATAATAAAAGGTTTTTTTACTGTTCTCATGAACAAAAGCAGCCACAATTGCCTCCCACAATTTTCTTCTCAGCAGCCATATTTTATTACTTTGTGAAATTATATTCCATTTGAACCATAACAGAATACTATTATGAAAGACGTAAGGAGGATTTAATGGATACATTGATCAAAATGTTCTTTCTAACACTTTTTAAATACTAAAATTATACTTATACCATTTTTCCAAGAAAGGGTGGGTTTTTTTGGGGGGGGGCTGTGTTGTTTGAAGTATCTATTGTAACCTCAATGCAGTTTCTATTATGAATTACCTGACAAGGAATACCTTTATTTTATTTTGTTCTGTAAGCAGGATGTACTTCCACTGAATGCATAGAGACAAAATTTCCCCCATGCTTCCCATCCATAACGTGTCAAAGGGCAAAACCTGAAGAGCTCCTTCCATTTACAGAAAGAATTTGGATCCAGGAGGCAGCTCCCACTGGAGGAAAGGAGAGTGGCAACCCCTCTGCAACCCCTCCAACCTCTTACATGATTCTGTAGGGTCCTCAAACCTTCCAGAGCAGATTTTGAGGGGACATAGTGAGGTGCAGGAGGAACCAATGAAAAATGCCTCCTTTATTCCAACTGAGGCTGTGTCTAGTTAGCAAAGTTCTTCTTCTGGGGAAGTCTTGATCCAACCCTTAATGCTGTGTTAATTTGCATAATATGTCTTGAACATAATTTCTCTTAATGCAGAATTTGAGTTTCATAGTGAATATCATCAGTCACTTCTTCAGTAAGCAAAGCACTCCAGTTTACCTAGGCTAAAACTAGCACTCAAACTTGCCAAACAACTGCTTGTTTGTTTTCCCCCTTTTTAGCCAGCATTTTGTAATAACCCAGCAGCTAAGCAGGCGCTTGTAACTTCTCTTTAAAACTAAAATCCTGATGATCAGCTAGTTTAAAATGCAAAAGGGGGGTGGATTTAGTCACATCCTCCTCCACTCCACTCCTCTTCCGTCGACACCTGATCAGTGGAAGTTTTGGTGGCGGCGGCAGTAGGTGTATAAACCAAGCAAAAACTATAGTTTATTTACATTTCAGGCTATAAATGGTCAGAAAGACCAAGTTCAGTAAAAAAAAACACCACACCCTACAATTCTAGAACAAGTTTTCTACCACCCTTATCCATGACAAAATAAAAATTGAACAATGGTATTTTGTGCATTGCTATTTCTGAGTCTACACATACAAGAAATGGGAGCCTTAAAAAAGAAGTCACCCATAGGGTTTGGATTTCATGCCCCTGTAATTTGGTTTGAGATCTCTCCATGGCTGAGAGTTTCCATGTTTTGTTAAACCGACCTGTAATAGGTAGCAAATCTACATTTTTTCATTTACCACTAACAGAAACTTAGTAGCTGTTAGCAACGACAAAATTAGCTTCTACCTAAATGTTGGCATGGCCTTGACATCTAAGCACCATGGTGTCTGTGCATTTTTTAACAGTTTTTGTATTTACTCAATTAATTTGAGGGGTAAGTTTCTCCAAAGGTAAGTCATAATTCATACAATGACTACGCCTGTTACTTAGTCCAAACAGACTAGAATCTACAAGGATCTGTTGGTCAGTCCAAAAGAAAAACCTTGTGCTATTTTAATAGCTGTTTATTGAGGTGTCTCTCAGGTCTGACAAGTTACTCATGTGAAAGGAAATATATTCTCCTCAAATAAGCAGGTAAGTGTCCAGCTACAGGAACACTTCAACATTTCCAATATTTTAACTGATATGTTGAAGTGTCAAGTGATCTGAAACTAAAATGGTTCAATACAGTTTTCTTTAAGCGAACATTTTTGGGCTACATCTGTGCCAAAACCTTCAATCAAGCTGCATATAGCTATAAAGTGTATGGTCTTAAGAGGCCTTTGTCATTACCTTGTCCTACATTTTGTAGGATAGATGCCATAAAATTTCACCTGGAAATGTTTCTGAAAGATATTCAGCTGATGCACTGTAAAATCTTTTCCAAACAGTATGTTTGGTAAGTTAAAGTACTCATGGCAACAGGCATAGCTTTAGTTTTTATATAAAATGCTTTTCTCAGACCACTAACACGATGGCTCGATATAATAATACAGTATTGATATCCATCATCATGACATCTAAACCCACTGGACACTAATAAAACTCATGGGTGTTTTTCATTTTTTTAAAAAAAAAACCTCTCAAGGTCAGTCCTTTGAGAAAAGCAGAAGTGTTTTTCAAAAGGTATTATAACTTAACTGCTTAGACTAGAACAGACAACACATTAGGTACGTTACATTTGACATGAGGTAGGATAATATATGACAGGTTCAGCTGTTTGGGTATCTGAATCTGTAGCGTGTATAGCATGGTTTTGGTACTAATTCCTAGTGTTTGGATAAGTGAATTTTTGTATAACAATCATTTAGACAGCAGCATCTTTGTGTAATTGGCTCTCCCTGAGGAGCTCAGAGCAACTGACATATTGGTCCCAAGCAATCTTTCACCAAGATGGCTTATAGTAGAAGAGCTGCTTAGGTTCAGCAGTAGAACCTCCATACCATTCTCGACACTAGCTGCTCTCTTACTCTAACTTACACATAAGCCATTCTTTGAACTATTTATCTGTTATTTCATTTAGTAGGGCGTCTCTTTTCCTGTCTCACAGCAAGGTTGCTCTCTAGCAGTCACTCACAGAGAAAATGGAGGTCTGCTGAGAAAGTATATTTATTGCTCTGCATACAGCAGGTCTCCTGGCAATTATTAAAATAGTGGTGGTCAAACTACAATTTATGACACCCCTTTTGAGAACACTGAAACAGCAATGACAAAACAGAGCCATACATTTTGTACAATGGTGCTCAAAAGGTGGCACAGGAGAACTCCCTAAACATGCAATAAACTGACAAATATGAACACTCCCTTGACTCTGCAAGTGTCATAGGGATAGTAAACCAATAAATTAAAATTCTCTATTAAAAGGATGAGGGGAGTCGCAGGTATTGTTTTGCTACACATTGGGTTGAATCTTCAACTTGCACAACAAGACTTCTACTGACATTTCCTCCCTAATGTAGCAGCCCTAAAATCTGCTCTGGAGAGTCCCTCTGGAGTAGAAGCTTGTAAGATGTCCTAACTTCTTTATTGGAGATTAGTTACAATTTCAGCTTCCACATTTTGCAGTGTAATCATGGAATAGCACTACAACCACCAAAATTCAGCAATAATAATCAGTTTCTATTGTCAGACAAAGCATGCCTACTGAACACACAGCAATCACTCATTTGCCATCCTGAGTCCCACATTTACTATTCTCAGTCAAAAAGGTTTTCCGGCCACTTTCTTGGAAGTGCCTCTGCTAACAAGTAGTTCAAATTTCATAAAGCAGAAATGCAGTGCACTTATCTTAAGAACTGTTTGCAATGGCCAAAACTAGAGTTCTAGTATATGACAATAGCTTAAGACTCCCATTTTAAGAGAAAAAGAGAAATAGTGTAGCAAGCTAATATACAAACATTTCCCTTTAGGCTATATTTTGGACAAAGTTAAGTGAAATTTGTGTTTAACAGCAAAATATAAAATATCAGCACATCACAATGGGAGACTGTTTTTGAAGAGGCCCAGCGTATTAAATTTAATAGAAATATAACTCTACTTACAATTGCTGGGGGATCATTCCATTCTTCATATGATGTGGCAGCATATGGGTAGATCCTGTCATTGATAATCTTGAGGGTTGCCAAAGCAATAGCTTTCATTGATTGAAAGTAAGCTTCCCAGAACCATCTTGCCTGCAAAGAATAATGAATAGTATTTTCAAAACATATTTATGTCAGACAGAAATATCAAACTTCTGTATATGGTTGAAACATATATGTGTCACATGCAACTGTACATAAGAAACTGAATCTAGGATGGGGTTTTGAAGACTAAAGCAGATCTGGTTCTCAATGACTCCACCATGTTATACAGGAGCAAAGTTTCTCCTGACAGTGGGCTGTTTCAGCCCAGACTGATCTCACAGAGTGATGCCGTATACACATAGATTCACTAAATCACCACAGCTGTCCAACCTGGAGCCCTCCAGATGTTTCTGACTCCAACTGTCATCAGCCCCAGACAGCATGGCTGAAGATCAGGAAAGGTGGGACGTGTGCCCCAAACATCTACAGGACATTAGACTGGGGAGGCCTACTATATAAACATCATCCATGCACATTTAAAACTAGTGTGCCAGCTGAACCCATTCCTGGAGTCGTCCAATCTGGCTACAACAATGCACAACTTAGTTACAAGGAGAAAAGAAACTCATTCTGACAACAGCTGCACTGGCTACTGGTTCATTTTTGGTCACAATTCAAAGTGCTGGTTAAGAACTATAAAAACCCTAAATGGCCATATCACCCAGTATGAGCCTGGCTGGGCTTTAAAATCTTCCAGGGAGGCCACCTTCACAGGCAGGTTTGCCATGCACCTAATTATAGACAGCAATTTTGGAGTCACTGGTGAGCCTCCTTGGGGAGGATATTGCATAGGCAGGAAAACATGGCCAAAAAGGTTCATCAGACTTGCCTTTCTTGATCTTTAGACAGTAAACGCGTACTGGCAGTGTACCTAAAAAGCAGGAGAGGTAATGGGTCTGGCCCTTTTTTATCTTATTTATTTGCTTATTAAATATAATGTATATACTGCTTGACTGCGAAAACAAAAAACCTCAAAACAGTTAGCTGTTTCCTGATAATAAATACACTGTAGAAAAAGCTATTCCTATTCTAGCCCTTTAGAAACAATGGCTACTGGTGCCATATAATGCAAGCAGCCACATCCAAACTACAGAACTCAAAACGCAAGGATGTACACAGAGAACACATTATCTTTTTATCATTTTAAAAATTCTCTGCCAATTATCAGAATATTTTTTCCAGAAAAAGAGGTGCCAGAACTCACCATGAACACCTCCCTGGTTCTCTTATAATGGCAATGGTGCCTACCCAAGAGGTGCCGGAACTGAGTTCCAGCAAGTTCTGGCTGACAAAAGCCCTGAGAATAGGCAATAGGTGGCTTTTTAAAATGTAATTAATTCATTCTTTGCTTCTCATACAGAACTGCAACAAAACAAATTGGTAAGGTCTTGGAATCAAATTGATTCTGAAAACTATCAACCCTAAAGGAAACATACTTTGCCAATAATCGTATCTCAAGCGGTCTGGCCTTACAGAAGTTATTTTCTCCACTTAATTGTTTCTGCAGAGATCTCCAACACAGTTAAGTGTCCAGAAGGCACTTAAATTTAAATACCTCCCCAAGGCCCAGTATCAGCCAGGAGGAATATCTGCATGTGTTTGTGTAGGACAGTCAGCAAGCAAGCAAAACAGTGTTTTTTCCCTCAACTGCATTGACTGTGCATAAAATTTCAGAGCACGATAAAAAGACAAAGGCATAACACAGCTGGTCATGAGTTACTGATGCTTATCAGGTTGACTTCCTAACTGTGAAGAAAAACCAGCAACACAAATATAGTTATGCTGAAATAACAATAGAACAGAACTTAGGAAATTATGCAGTTGTACTGTGTGGCTGAAGACTCTCACTGCTATGTACAAATAAATTATTGTCCTTGAACAGATAAAGTGGTCTCTGTTTTACAATAAGCTCTCAAGCAGGACAGGGAATGCTCAGTGTCTATTAAATACAGAGTGCTTTTCTGTGCCTGCAAAATGGAACAAGCCCATTATCCTTTACAAGTTGTCGGTTCCAAGTCCCCTATAAAAAAGAACAAGTTCCAACAAGAAGATTCTGAAGATGTTGTTTCTGAGCCAAATACATGAGTCCCATAGCCAAGTTGTCAGTTAGTTATGAAAAACAGGGTTGACGTTTACCCTGGGTGCACTTTTCATTGTAGAATTCATACAGAGGTAGACCTAAAACACAGTGCTGCTTTGTCACTTGCACAGTAGTATGCAATGTCCCTAAATTTCAGCCACATATCATTTACAGTTTTCTTTCTGTTAGTAAAAAGTGCTGGAGGCAAAAAAAATTCCACCAATGGGGCACTGCCCCACTCCCAACCAATGTTAATGTACTGGGAGGGGAAATTGTCCCCCGTGGTATTTTACAGCAAAGATTGACCCAAAGAATCAGACCTGAATTTCTGTAACATTTCACCACCCTAGGACACACAAATTCAGATTGGGGTAAAACAACAACAACAACAACAACAACAACAACAACAACAACAACAACCCAAAAACCTGTCTGTTAGATTTTTAGTTTCTGTTTAAGAATTAATGTGTTAGCTAACATGTCCCATGTGGTTTTTCAAGCAAAAATTGTTCCAGGGAAGCAGATTAAAGTGATATTCTCCTGACACAACACACATGGATCTATAACAGATGTTCTATAGTCTTGGTTCAGACACAACACTAAGCCTAACATGGTGGGTTATCTGAAAAAATTGTATCTGCGCCACACAAGCCACAAGAGGTAGCCAGGGTTTGTGCTTGGCTAACGTTTGGGTTTATTTGGTTTGGGGTGTGTGTGTGCATAAGCCCAGGTAGCCAAGCCATGTCTTAGCTTAGCAGAGAACATAGAAGCAGGACTGGGGAGAAGCCAAGTGGTTGTGATTTTTATTCTACGTACTGCATACTTGCTTGTTCATGCTTATTCATGTTTTGGCTTAGTATGACAGGCAAACTGCACCACAGGGGATGTCAAGCTTTGGGTGGAAAACTACCTCATAAATCTGTCTATGGCATGGCCATTTTTATTTTATTTTTTGTTTTCCTTTCTTCAGTTAATATGTGCATCCTAGTTAATATGTGTCCCTAGCTTAGGCTTCTAAGTAGGAAATCATCAGGAGAACGGTAAGATATTTTAGTAGTTCCCGCATGATGAGGATAATTAAATAAACCAACTTATGTGCTGCTTTCAAAATGCACAATTGATTTTCACAGACATTTGGCCTGATCCAACAGGGCTCTTCTTATGTTCCTATCTTTATACCCCATATTCTTTCCATATTCTGTATCTTTTGCAATCAACAGAAACACCCAGAGGCCTTTTGAGTTCTGCTATTGGGTGTTCCAAGCTCCAACAATATATGTAAGAGCTAAGAGTGCTTCAATAACAGGAAGTTTTCACACACCTTAACGAGGGTGCTCACAAACAGCATGCAAAATCATCCATGTATTTCCATGAAACTTGGTGATATTCCAGATTGAAATATTAGGTATGTTTCTTGTTAATATCCAGGTCTGCACTATTATTTCATAATAGTGAAGAGCTATTAGTTTACTCATTTTGGCCCCATCACATGCCCTCTCCACTCAATTTTATACTGTGGAAACAGGTTTATGTGATATGATGTAAGAGTGTCTATTAAAAACTCAATTCCTGCAGGATGCATTCACCTCCTCAATCTTCTACTAGCAACATCAAAAAGAATGTTATGTTTGTCCCATGAATGACAGGGAATTAGGAAGACATGAAAGGAAAGGGAACAATTTTTATAGCCTAAATATCTATGCCCATCTATAGCCAAATAATTATTACCGGTAATTTAAGAAGATAACTATGCAAGGGTTTACAATCTTTTTTTTAAAGTTGTGTTTCAGTAAGGCAAAATCCAAAACTTTCCAAGGAGGTTGCAAATCTCCAAACAGATGTTTTCAGAGCTCAGTGAATCCTTCCCACCTTGTTTGCTTTTACAGGAAAAAAACTGATTAGCATGGCTAGTCAGTCATCCAGTACTGTCCAATACACAACATTACTAAGCACAACAGGAAATTCTTCTGCTGTAGAAGAAATGCCCCTTCCCTATTTCATCAAAGAAAGCTTTGATTTCCCCCCTGCAGTGCACGTAATTTAAAAACTTAGACGAAAAGGAAACACAGGTAATTGGCACTATCACATGGCACAACTTTTTCTGGCTGATTTGATTTTAAATCAGAGAGACTGATTAAATTGAGTGATTCTAGATACAAAAAGTCCTCTCCATCAGAGTTGACACTAGCTGAAACATGACCATTCAGTTGTAGGTACTGTAGAATAAGGTGTCAGGACAGAGTTTCTGGGTTGAACTTCTCTGCATTTTTGCTGTTGTTGTTCTAGCACCTTAGCCCTATTTTATCACTACCTGTCAACCAGCTGCAGCTGTTTGGCTATTAAATCTTCCTCATTTAGTAATCCATGCAGACTCTGCATGTGGAGACCAAGGTATTTCTGCAATGAGGCTGTGTGCTTAAAGCTCCACACTGGACTATTTTGTCCTGCTTTTCATCCTTGCCTGCCCCCTGGAATTTTCTTCAAATCAATTTATTATGTGGTCACAGATCCATTCCGTTCTAATTCACTTCATATCATGAAGAACCAGAACCTACTAGAATTCTGGTCTTCACTCATTTTTTTATTTTTTTTTAGAGTTTGTGACATCCTAGAAGAACTAGTAGATATGCAGTATTAGACATCCAAATTGTGAATGTCTATGAGCCAGCTCCATCATAACTCTACCTCTTTAGTATTTTACACACCAGGCAAAATCACTTTGCTGAAATGTACTTCTGGCTGTTTCAAGAACAGCTGCTCTTGTGCTGTTTTTGGAGTGGATGGCCTTTATTATTGTAGTGTAATTTTTGGTTCTTAAAAAAGAATGATGGCTTTTATAAAGTAAATTAACAAACAAGCTAAGGATTGAGGGATGCACAGGAATAAGCAGCAGAGGCAAAACTAATTTGCCTATTAATGCAATTTGTATTTGTTATGTAAAGGAATGATGCACTTAATTTATAACACTCTTCTGTTTATAACTTTAGTTAAACCATTCAAACCTGATAAATAATTTCATCTTCTATACTACCCATCTGTTTCATCTTTTCCCTCTCAGTTATCTCTTCCTTTCTCTGGGTTTGATCTAGAAAAGCAAGGTCACAACTCCACTTGCACAATGGGGTTTGCAGATTCCTATCTGTTCCCCACTACAGTGCTATGTACCCCCTAAAGAGCTGCTTCTAGGGTCCAGGGATCATATGGGATTGTGTGGGATAAGGCATAAGGGGCTGAAGTGGGACATGGAAGCAACAGAATTCAGGAACCCTGTGTTGCATTGCTGTGGTGCCTTTCCACTGGCACAAGACATTTTGGGTTCAAGAAAGTATGTTTAAATGCATCTGTGCAGCTATAAGGCCTATGGGAGGAGGAGGAGACCCATGTGATTGGGGTGGCCTGGGAGTTGCAATTAGAATCTTATAAATCTCATTTGGACAAAATTTCAGAAAGGTATGTGGGCCTTCATGGGTTTACACATGGCATCAGGTTTGGGGCAGATGAATGAAGTTTAGGGGAAATGACCTAGCAGGCAAAATGAGGAGATCTGGAAGGCCAATTTTGATCCATGTGCGCTAGGTCCCCCACCCATTGGTTTACAAACAAATGTTAGGGTTAGCTTCTCATGCATTTATTGGGAAGAGCAGGATCAATTTATTCCACATGCAGGCACGCCTCCACTTGAGAAAGGAAACGTCTGTACCACATGTACCTCATAAATATTGGCAATACTGTATTGGAATTTTCCACACTCCCTAACAAGGTAGTATAACACAAACTCAGGCCAGACTTGGTTTGAGCACAACAATATGCTAATAAGAGAAGTTGAAGTGTATGGTAGACATTTAGAATAACCTTTTTGCCAGGATCAAGTAGGAATGTAGCATTTGCAGAAATCTACACACTGAAACTAATATCCATATATACCAGCCTTCGCCATGTTTTGGACTACAACTCCCATCACGCCTGACCATTGGCTATGATGGTGGAGGCTGATGGGAGTTAGTGACCTTCCAGTTGTTTTGGACTCCCTAGCATGGGAAAGTTGATTTAAGCAAAAATGCTATTTTCCTTACAAATGCACATGCTTAACTACCTATACCGCCCCCCAGGCCTGCACAGCATCAAGTCATATACTACAGTTTATTGCCATAGCCTGAGCAAAACTTGCTGTTAGCATACTTAGAGATGCTTCATCGTACTGCACAATGACAAATGTCTTAACTTAATATGAAAAAAATAATACCGGCAAAATGCACAAAAAGGCAGTATTAATGAAAACAGATTAATCACATGAGGGCTACATCAGCAGGGGAAAACTTTTGGCTTGCATCAATCAACTAGACCAAAGTTCTAGTCGGAAAAGAGAAAAATCAGCCAAGAGAAAGGGAGAAGGACTTGGAAGAAAGCAATAAAAGTTAATTGCCTAACCTAACGGTCAGGCGCCATAGCATTGCAAGTTGTTGCCCCACTGCAAGAGTCAAGTGTTCCCAGAGTGCCACACTTCACACCGTTTATGAGGTCCTGAAGTGCTACCATTTTCATGTTGGCAGAGGTTACTTTAATGGCTTTCTTTTGGAAAAGCTTTATAGAAAACCAATACATTTTTTACTACCTTTAGGTAAGTGAAACAGAGGTGACTGTTCTAACAGTACTGCAATTATCCCTAATATTATATTGGTCTTTGTCCTTTATTAAACTTTTAGTCTTTGCAAAGCCAACTCCCTCCACCCAGACTCTGTTTCAGTTTCTGGCCATAAATTTTCACAAGCTTCAACTTATCAACATATCCACTGCCATTAACAGTACATCTATACCTGATGCAAATCTAAACCTGATATCCTATGAAATACTGCAAACGTGCATTAAGTTGTATTAATACAAGTCCCTCTGATTTCACAATTTTTTCATGTGGGAGGCAAGCCATATAAATGCACACTGCATCAGATTGCTTTCACAAGGATGGGGGACCCTCCAGAGCAGATTTTGGGGGGCTCACAGAGGGGAGGAGAAAAAGGGGGAGTCCTTTTCCATGAACTCCACTTACACAGTATTGGATAAAACCTATTTCATTACATGTTTATTTTATTTTATTTATTTCATAAAACTAATCACTGCTTGACTGTAAAAAAAAACCTCAAAGTAGTTCCACAGTGATCCACTGAAACTTGATAATAAGCTAATAGAAACTGAAGGAAGACGCTTTCCACTCCCAAAAAAAGTAACTTGGAGAATTGTATTAGGCCAGTTTGTAGGTTATTTTCCAAAGAAAATTATTTAAGTGGTATGAATCTTGGAATGAACACCCTCACACTCAACTCTAGGAAAGAATAAAAAGTGAACAGGATACACTGTGTTTATCTGGACATGATACTTCCTTGATCTTTTTTTTTTTTTAACACTTTGCACCGTTAGACTGGGTGAGCAAGGGATGCTTCATTCAAAACAAACACTGTACAGCCCAGTTAACTTATTACCTGCTGTGGATATTGAGGTGGAAGGAACATGAGATCCCAAGATTCATACCAAGTTGAGATTTGACATCCCCTCCCCACAAGTAATTAACGAGTAAACAGGCTTGGCAAAGATGAACTGCTGTATAAATGCTTTTTAAAGCATTTAAAACAGGACAGGGCAAAAAGGAAGTTTGTATTGCTGGTGAACTCCCCCATGGTATCTTCGTTGGCCCCCATCCAAGAATATTGAGATCATCAAGCCACCAACTGACCCCATGGTCTTTATGGTACTTTAATGGCAAGCCTAGCTAAAACTACCATTGCTAGCATTTGGCAAACTGAGATGCCAACCTATGAAATTCGAACTCTCACATTGTAAGAACACACATTAGGAATATTTCATTATTGATCAGACCAGTAACCTATATGTAAGGAATGAAATCGTAGCTAGTACCAACATTTGTTTTGTAGTTTCAGATTCACAAGGAGCACCAAGGTCACAGTTCAAAATCCTTGTCTGACCCTCCAGATATTGGTCACTTGGGAGTTGCCTTCTATAGGTTCTCAGTTTCATTGCTGTAAACTACTGACATCACAGACGAGTCCCAGTGGTGAGGTTAAAAAGGGAAGATATGTTGTGTTACTAACTACCTTTTATTGATCCTTATTCTGAGTTTGCATTTCAGTAGTATTCAAAGAATCATTTTATGCAAGTCATTCAGATGCATAATAGCAAAAGAGAACCATTACAAATGTTTACTGGTGCCAGACTTTGCACACTTGCCAGCGTTCTATGTTCTTGCTCAGTTCTAATGATGGCAAATACTGTGTAAGACACATGTAGGCATTTGAATATCTAAGCAAGGACACTGATGTAACATATCCTCACTCCTCCAATTTCAACTTGGTAACCTCAAGGTTGGATTACTGCACTCTGCTATTTGTGGGGCTACTCCAGAGTAGCTAGTGTAGAACATGGTAGCTAGGTTGCTTGTTAAATGCAGGTGGTAGTTCCCCCACCCACCCACCCTTTTTTCAGGATTTGCACTGGCAGCCAATTTGCTACCAGACCAAGCTCAAGGTGTGGGTACTAACATATAAGGCCCTACAGAGCTCAGGACAGGTTACTGACTGCACAATAACTTGCCATCAATTTTATCTCAAGTAAGGAAGACAGTCCAAGCAACCAAGGCTGGCACACCTGAAAAATATATCAGCAATATTCAGCAAGCAACTGTGTTGAGCTGGGAGGGAGGGAACAGGCAACAGCAACTCCTCTAGATTCAAACCATGGTCACTAATCATATATTAACCAAGCTAGGAATGAATAACGCCTGGGTGAACAGGTGAGTTTTAAGCCGGCGCCGGCACACACACACACACACACACACACACACACACAAAGACTCAGGACTGCCATATTTCAGAGGGGAGGGGCAATAGTTATAGACAACAATGTTACTTTGAAGGAGGGAAGAGCAGAAATACCATGAGATTTCTTCTGCAAAATCATACCTAATTCCACTGAAGGAGATGTATCAGAGCAACAGAAAACAGCCAGGCAGTACGAAGTCTGTAGTATTGATCTCTCAGAGCAATGAGTCAATAAGCAAGGTCAGACACAGGAATTCCAAAGGGGAATTTTTACAATCCTTTTGTCTAAATGTTTCACAGATCCAACATTCTGCTTTGTACTTGTCACCTCACAAACCCAAATCCACAGATATTCAGATCTGCTTCAGTTACTGCCAACATAAGAGGGGTTTGCCAGGAATGGGGAGAACAAAAATCAGTGCTATGCATAAATATCTAACGCAATATGACTGCCAACTGAAAAAGGGTGAAAAGGATTCAGCTACACTTTCTGACAAGTGACGGACAGCTCCCGAAACAGAAAGCAATAGGTTTCAAGTCTCGAGGGTATCGCTTTCAAATATGTCAGTGTTCTAAGGGTGGATCAGTTTTCCCTGCTGCAGGCATCCAGCTGAGAGGTGAAATCCCAAGAAAAACATAAGAATCCAACAGCAAGCCTTTGAGGTGGCAAGAACCAAGAGAGGTTCAAAGACAAGGCTGGTCAGTGGGTAGCACCTCCAAGCACCACGGAGGTTAGAGGTTAGTAAAGCAGGAGCCACTGTCCAATAAAACTGTGTTTAGAGAACCCACTCGGCAGATAAATTGAGGCTCTGTTTACACCTTTCCCAGCTTTCCGAACTATCTACTGATGCTTCCTACTGTGATTTGGTACTATGTCCCCTAGCCATCTCCCTTGGTCGACAGCTGCCCTGGCTCTAGACTGGGCAGGCTTACAACATGGCTGGAAACTTTTAATCAGTATCCAACATCATGAGTAAATAAATACAAAGGGCCTGCTGCCACAACAACATCGATCTTACTTGAGATTTCTCATTATTGCCATAGCAAGGGAATAGAAGATTTAATTCCTTTGAATGCAGAGGTTAAATACGAAGGAAATTCAGGACCAAATTTCTTTTTGCTTCAAATAGGGATCTGTTTTATTAAAGGGCTGCCCTTTATCCTAGACTACACAAGGGATGCCTCGTATCTCACAAGGTCCTTAGAGTCACAGTATTCTATAAAGTGTGTAACCAAGAAAATCTCTATTGTATTTTCTGGCGTATAAGACTACTTTTTAATCCAGGAAAATCTTCTCAAAAGTCGGGCGTCGTCTTATACGCCGGGTGGAGAATCTGCAGTCAAGTATATCTCAAACTCTATATTTTAACTGGAAAAGTTGGGGGTCGTCTTATACGCCCAGTCGTCTTATACGCCGGAAAATACGGTAATGATAATTTTGTTCTGGTGACCGGTGTTTAATAAACAGAAGATGAAGAGTCTGCTCAGAAGTCAAGCACTAACCCCAACTATGAGTGGTGGCTATGATCACTCAGGAGCAGATACTTTTCACATACTCACAAGACACTATTACTGTTTCTCATTCCCAGGACTGATGCCTGGCCCCAAAATAGGTTTAGGTCTGAACCCTAGGACCCCTAGACTTCAAATAAGAAGGCCTCCAATTAACAGCAGAAGGGAGAAACCTAGAAGAAGGGGAGGCAAGGAGTTATTTCAGCCCTGCCACATGAAGTTTGATTAGTCTTCCAGTGCCTTATGCCACCCATTTACTGTGATGTCATAGGAATATATACATATTAGTGCAGGTTTACAGGTGACATGCTCACAGGTAGAGGATCTAGCACTGTAAATGCTTTCTTTAAAAAAAAACTGCATTCCCAAAATTCTAACACAAGATTGCTTCATTACACAAGAACCAAGAACACTATGTGAAAAATGAGGTAAGTAGGGGAAAAACACTTATGGGCAAATTTATAAATATACAAAATATTATTAGATGCTAAGAATTCTTATAACTTCTGGCAAGCAGCCACATAGAAGATTCTTCTTCACCTTACTGCATGGTCCTTCTTAAGATCCAGCATAACAGAAGCATATTCTTTGCAATATCAAAAAAAATTGAGGTGATATAATGTAACACAAACTTACGAAAGTAATACCTTCAGCTTCCATATTTCGGTGAGTTATTTTTTAAACATGTTATGTTATATACATATATACAATCTCTCTTAATGGGAAACGGAGAGCTTCTGCTTCATACATCTGATAAGATGGAAAAGTGTCCAGGGTTGACATTTATGAAGGTAGAAATCTAGAAAGGCACTCTGGGAGGATTAAAGTGGGGTTAGGTTCTCCAGTCACACAATCTAAAATAGTACAAATGGCAGATGGATAAAAGTTCTTTTCAATGTGATAATGATTCTAAAGAGCCTGAGAAAGAGGCTGTTTTCCCTCAAGGGGAAGACAGATGGCCGAAAGTCAAATATACTAATTAAATGCCTTTCAAATATCTAGCAGTTGCCCGTAAGTTCTCCTTTAATAATCATTTAAAATCCGTGCATTCTCATTTTTTCATACACAACCAAACACAGACTACGCTTTGATTGGAGATAAATAAATAATTTGTTGTACACTATATAAGCAGTCTAGTATGAGGCTGTCCTAGGCAGATTTCTCTCCAGTTCCCATCTCCATATTCTTCACAATCCATTTGGTGCAGAACTTTTCCCCGGGTTAAAAAAGGAGAGGTTTCACACGCCTGCATATATTGCCTGGAGCCAGTAATAGCTCATATAGCTGTCAACGAACTGATAAGAGTCAAAATTACTCCACCGAGTCCCCTTTAAAGAAGAGCCAAAAGCAGCACATTAAACGAAAAAGGGGAAGGGTCACAGAAACCAGTCACTCATGCTGTTTTAAAGTGGCATTAAAAACAAATAAATTATTTACTCCTGCAAATGTCTCATTTGACCTGGAGACTGAAGCCCACTTGGAGGTCAGAGTTGAGACATTTGGAACAAAAGCAAAACACGCTGCCACTGCGATGCTTCTTCTGAATAAAGAGGTCAAAGCAGCACTAATCCCTCCTCTTTGGCATAAAAGGGAGACGGACAGTACAGAAAACTTCAGGCTTGCTACCCAATTAAGCAGAGGGTATCTTTGCTTGTTTTATAATAAATCTTTTTTAACTGGCTCACAAAAGGACAAAAGGGCTCGGGCAAAATCCACAACAGTATCTCCCATACAAGCTCCATTACTATGAACAGAAATTGTATGAAGATCAGCTCTATTGAACTATTTTTTAGAAGGCACCCATTAACCCAATCATTTTCCTCCCCTCGATACAGTAAAACAAACCTTCTGAAATATAACATTATAATATAATTATCTCTCACACATCTCATTTTATCAACAAGAACAAACACCAACTCTTCAAGTCTGGTGTTAAGTGTTTCTTCACCAGCCCAGAGTTTAGAGAGTTTTATACAGTCTGAGATGTTTAAAAAGTGAGACTATGGTCCTCCACCTGCCCTCAGGCTATTCCCAGATTAAGTTTACATTCAAGGATACATAATTGGCTGCATTATCAACAGCACAGGAACTGTTTCTTAACCTGCTCCTCCGACAAATCCTTGTAGATTGACATTTAATGCATTAATCTGTAATAATAGAACCAAACAAATTTAAAAGGAAATGAAGAGCCTGACCATTAATTCACCTTGACCTTTCCATTGCCTTTGATACAGTTGATTATTCTCTCCTTCCTCACTCCTTTTAAGCCCAAGGTCTCTGGGATCCTCTTCTCAGCTGGTTCTCTTTCTATCTGCCTGAAAGCTTTTTAAGATTTCAATGGGTGCCTCAGGAATCTGTTCTTGGCTCTCTACTCATTATCCCTGGAACATCTCATCAAATCACACGGCTTTCAGTACCACCTTTGTACAGATGACAACCATCTCTCTATCCCTGAACTGTTTCCCTAATTACAATCTTGCAATTCTAGCTGGTATTTCTGCCTGGATGCCTCGTTGCCTCAAAATTCATTATGTCAAAGACTGAATCTCTTGTCTTTGCTCAAAAGCCCTCCTCTCCTCTTATGTTTTCCATATCAATTGATAATATTACCACCCACCCTGTTGAACAAGAACATAGCCTTGGCTTTAACCATTCCCCCACTCTCTTTTCATATTCAGTTTGCAGCCAAGACCTGTTGCTTATCCCATTACAACATTGCAAATAATAATAATATTTTTTTTAAAAAAAACACTGCCCTTCCTCTTTGTCCTGACAGCAAGAACTGTGGTCCATGCCCTGGTCACCTATTGCCTACGCTACTGCAGTCCTCCCTGGTCTCGCCTTAAGTCCCCTCACCACTGCCAGTACACAGATGCCAAAATAACCTCTCTGATGGGACAAATTAATGTGACAACACTCCTTAAAATCCCCAGTACAAACTCCCTGTTCTTACTTATAAAGCCTTTCCACAGTCTTGTCCTCCCTTGGGTCTCTTATTCCAATATATCCCTGCCTGTGACTTTTGCTCCTCCAGATCCACTGCCCGCAGTTATCCAAAGATTTCCTGCTCCCTCCTAAGATTCTGTCATTCTCTTTGCTGTCCTGTATGCTTAGAATTACTCCCAGAACACCTGAATGGTAGTGCCACCTCTCATTTCCTATCCAAAATTCACTATTTCCATGAAGTCTTTGGCTCAACGTTTTAGTTCATATCTCCTACTGTAACCTACTCTGCAATAACACCTAAGTATATTTAATGGAAGCAACTGCCTAATCTATAGTCCCCTTTCCTTTGTGTGGAATTTTAGATAGCTAAGTTTCTCCCTCTCTCATAACACTAAAATTTGTGGACATCCAACAAAACTGAACGTTGGAAGATTCAGGATGGACAGAAGAAACACATAATGCCGTTCAGCTGTGAAATTCACACCCACAAAAGGCAGTGATGGACGCCGACTTGGATCGCCTTAAAAGAGAATTAGACAAATTCATGTAGGATAACGGCTATTAGCCACAACTGCCACTATCAGGCAGTCTGCTTCTGAATACCAGTTGCTGGAAACTGCATGAGGGGAGACAGCTGTTGCACTCGGGTCCTGGTTGAAGACTCCCCATAGGCATCTGGCTAGCCACTGTAAGAACAAGATATTGGACTAGATGGGCCACTGGCCTGATGGATCACAGCTGTTCTTATATAATCGTACCTTGGAAGTCAAACGGAATCCGTTCTGAAAGTCTGTTCAACTTCCAAAATGTTTGGAAACCAAAGTGTGGCTTCCGATTGGCTGCAGGAAGCTCCTGCAGCCAATCGAAAGCCGCGTTGGACGTTCGGGTTCCAAAGAACGTTCGCAAACTGGAACACTCACTTCCGGGTTTGCGGTGTTCGGGAGCCAATATGTTCGACTTGCAAGGCATTTGGAATCCAAGGTACGACTGTATTCTTGAAGTCATTCCTGAAGCAGAGCCTGGCTGCATGGCTACCCTGCCTCTGCTGGAGTGGTGAGGAGGTTCTTATGTACTTCCTTGTGCCTTGGGTACCTGAGCCCCAAAAGGGGAAAGGCAAAAAGCCCCCTGGAAGGAAGAGGGAAGAGGAAAACAAGGAAATGAAGAAAAAAATTCAAAAGGGACGCTCCGTTGCAAAAAAAGTAATCCACTAAGCTAAGCATTGAAAATCCAAAGCAAGGAAATTAAGTTGAAAAGGAAATAAAATTAGAAGCACTCCACGTGTTGAATTGCTGAATTTCTTCAGCGCTAAAAGACCCTGTCTGCGCAACTCGGAAGGCAGAGCCAGCCTGGAAAGCGTGGGATGACTCCTCCCCCAGCAAGGATCTACATGGGACCCTGTCCACTCAGAAAACAGGAGCCATCGAGACATAATAAAAATGCAGTAGTTGTTCCTGTATGCAGGTATGCACAGTTCTTTTCTACCAACTCCAATACCTTGTCCAGTTTCTCTGCACTTTTGTGACTCGGGACTTACAAGCAGATCAAAGACAGAGATCTACAGGAAGTGACAGGAGCCTATGACAAACGCAGAGCTTTCTGTGGATTCGCCACTCACAGGAGCGTCTAGTTTTCTGGCTCCATGTGTATCTAATACGAGGGAGGGAGGGTTTGAGAAGAATGCTTACTAGGTGGCTTTTTTTAAGAAATCAGGCTGGCAACAGAGCTGCTTAGCAGACATGGGGTGGTCTCAGAAATCCATGTGTTCAGCCAGCTTGCTATCAGTTTCATAAGTTCAATTGGCTCATGTCTCTTCCAAGTGGCAAGTCTGCTGGGGTTAGATAAAGCCAGAAGAAACCTCTGGTTTCTGTAAAACTAAAAGGAGGGGCTGGGGTGGGGGTGGGGAGGGGGAATGGGGACATTCACATACTCCAAGCACACATGGACACCATATTTTCATTCTTTCAAGGCATAACTGCATGGGATTAAGCATGAACACAAATCAGTTTGCAGGATTAGCAGTCAAAGATGTGTCAGAAATTCAGGTGGGCTTGGGGCCTTGTACGGCAATCTGTTTAGCCAACTTGATTATAAAAAGTCTAGATTGCTGGACTTGCCCAAGGTCTCATTGCAAGCAAGTCAGCAGAGAGAAAAGGGGACAAAAAAGCCTAAGCCACACAACCCTTAACCATAAAATACCACAGCTCCTCAACTCTGGTTTATATATATTATGTTTTCCTGGCAAAGTAACTTTATATTAAATAAATTTTGCCTCCACAATATCCAAGTACTTTTCCTGGGGGCTAAAGTAACACATGGACACATATTGCACACTCATCTTAAGAGATTATTTAATTCAAAGAGTATGGAATACATTTCCCCCTCAGCAGCAGAGACTCGCACCCCCTCCCAAAAAAGGAAAAAAATGAGTTTCAGGCCTTTCTGTGTTGCAAATGTATGCCATTTCTTGTCTAAAGGATTCTTGTTAAGGACTAAATCATAGCAGTTCCAGAACAATTTTAATCACAACAACATAGAATGCTAAAAACAAATGCTTTCATACAAAATTTGGGTGCCCGGGAGTCGGAAAATCAATTTCAGTTTTAGAGCAAATAATATACTTTGAGAAGTAAGCAGCAAAAATGAGAATAAAGCTGGCTACCAAGAAACCATCCAATGGTGACTTTCACAATGTCAGTAATTGTCATTTAATTTCAGAGCTTTCACTCAGTGTAAATGATTATGTATATTTTACAACAACCAGTCAACAATTATTCTAATATCTTTCTTCATTATGTCCGCATGATTTTGTCTGCAGCACAAACATTATAACAGAACATGCACATACGTGTTTTCATATGCTATAATACACTGAGGTGTGAATTGAAGGACACTGACTATCAACTATCAATGACATCTGAAAAGTAAAAAGGATGAGCCAAAATATATTATGCTTCAACTTTTTCAAACACAAATATGCATTTTAAAATGTCATGTTTGTTTCTCTTATTTTCTTCCAAGTTGTGTCTCACCTAAATTAAATGTAAATCTACAAAACTACATAAAATGCCTCTTTTATACTTGTCAAAGATTAAATTCACTGGGGCCTCTGCTCTGAAGCTGATCTAGGTTTCACATTTGTAGCCTTCTTGGTGCAAGTATATTACCTCAAAATTATACTTGTACATTCGTACCTTGGAAGTTGAACGGAATCCGTTCCTGAAGTCCATTAGACTTCCAAAGTGTACAACTTCCAAATCGCAGCTTCTGATTGGCTGCAGGAAGCTCCTGCAGCCAATCGGAAGCCCTGGAAGCCCTGTTGGACATTCAGCTTCCAAAATAACGTTCAAAATCTGGAACAGTCACTTCTGGGTTTTGACTGTTCAGGAGCCAAAACGTCTGAGTTCCTTGACAACCAAGGTACGACTGTATAGAAAAACTTTTGCAGGTCTAAAACTAGAATCTTACAGATCTTTGATCTGAGAAACAGAAAATGCAGAAGAACAACTCCTCATAAAAGATGGAGAGAGATAAGCTACCGGTATTTTACAGAGTTTAGGAAATAAAAATCTCAAGAGCAGAAAGCAAAAGTTTACTGATGGGTAACACATCATAATTATAAGTCCACAAATGGGCTCCTGCAAAAGCAACCAAGTTTAATGATGGATATTACATCCTAAATAGTATGTGGAAGTCGAGAGGGCCTGGAGTTGCCTACATGATCCATGATAAATTCTTACTCTACTATGTATTCCACATTGTAACAGAACATACAACGGAGAGTAAGCATCTAATCATCTCCCCGGAATTCCACATTATTGTTTTGCCTCCAGCTTCCCCACGTGCAGCTGAAGCACGAAAAGCTAAATATGTCCTTAGAAATATTTGTTATTAAAACTTGAAGATAAACGAAATTGGTCAAGGAAGGGTTTTAAAGTATTGTATCAATTTCAAACCCAACAACAATGATTAAATTTAGCAGAGACTCAAAAGCTAGAGTCTGCAAATGAAGAAACTAGAAACTTTTCTCGCAAGGCCAGGGGAGGATGCCGAACAACGTAGCATCATTTAGAACCAACATCTGAGTAGCAATGACCTTCAAATTCACAGCAGATAGTACAGAAGGTGGTAGGCAGGTAAGAGTTTGTTCTAACAGAAAAGTCGTTCCAACAAAAATCAGTTTAAGACTCTTAATGAGGGAGTTTGCCCCTGGTGCAGCCAGCACCCTTCTGCCTGTATGTAGTACAAGATTCTCTTACAGCTTTTGCCACACAGTTGAAAGCCACATAATTTCCTCCCCCCTCCTCTGGCTGTAGTGCTCAGAGCCGTTGGAATGGTAGTCCGAAGACTCACAATCCCAAATAGGCACAAGAACTAGGAAAATGGAGATAGCCTAGTCTTGCTCTTACAAAAGATCTGCACTGTAAAGGGCTTTAGTCACTCACCTCACCACCATCACATTTGCAAGGGAGAGGGTCTAGAGAGCTATGCGCACCCTTCTTCACATCTATAAGTCGCTTGATATTGTGAAGGACTTCCTCTAGAAGCCAGCCTCGCAGTGCCCATTTGTTACAGGGCAAGAAGCTGCAACTACCTCACATCCTACTCCCAGACAGCTGTGTCAGGAGTGCACGTAGCTTACGGCATGTGGGTGTCTTCTCTCGCATCCTTGCGCAACAATAGTATCACAGCCCTGCACACAAATGACTGTCACAACAGAACAAGTGCGATGCGTAAGCAAATGTATTTTTATATATCACTCCCCAAGCTACACCTGGCTTTTAAAAGCACTATATAACAATCTTAGAAGAAGTGAAGTGGGGGGGGGGATACAAACCAATATTACAGAAGATCAAATCACAAAATGGGACAGCATGATGGTAAGGGAATGGCCCTCAAAGTGTAGAAAAGGAAAACACATCCCTGCTCCCCCACCCCCTTCCCTGGCCAACACAGACCATTGTGCATCTATGATATTGGCTCCTACCTGCCACAAGCTGATGCATTAGCTTTCAAACACCCTCAAATTTGGAATTCCCTTAGCAGTTTTAAATCAGCAAGACCTTGAAGCTCTATTTCCCTTTTTTCTTTTTCTTTAATCATTGGTGCTTGCAGAGTACCACAGAAGTATATCTCTTTTAAGAAGGAAAACATTACATGGAAGGGCAGAGATTGAAAAGCTACAGAAAAAAAAGAACCTGCTGGCAAGTCCCGGCACTCTCTTCTCACATCCGCCCCACCCCACTCCCTTCACATTAAAGAGAAAACAAGTATGTTTTTAACCTTTGTGTCAAGGGCCATCTTTAACCCATCACTTTATTGTGAAATAGCTCCATGGCAAAAAAAGAAAGGGGGGAAAGAGAAAAAGTGAACAGCTGCTAAGCAGGTGGTGGGCTTCTTCACACAAACTAGGAATGTGCATCCCTGGACTATTTTGCTAGTCAGTATCTATGGTAGAGACCAGTTTCTGAATGGGCATTTTCTACAAATGTCACACAACCAGGTGCCTGTCACTGGAGAGATTCTACAGGAGCTGCAACATAAAAATATACTAATCAATAAGGCTGCCAAGCAAAATGTGGGCATTCAGTGCATGATATGCAGAGTTAACAGCAGAGTTCAGGAAAAGCCATTGAAAGGTAAGCTGAGGAATATATTCTGCTGCCTTCAAAAAACGCCATACACAAATATTAATCTTAGGGCTAGAAAAAATAAACCTCACATATTCTGATCAAGAGACGCCTACAACTCTAATACTGCCTCCTTCAAATTTGCATTTGAAATGCATTTGGGGTCAGAACTGATCTTGAAGACATATAAAAAAAAACCTGTACTCTCACATTCCATACATATTCCCTTACAATAAAGGAATCAACTGTTTTGTGATGTTGCAATGTTTCTCCCCACCCATTGCACTTAATGTTTTTAAAGGAAGTTTCATTAAGTTACACTCAAATCAGAGTGAAATTATACGCCCTAGGTACTGGCAATCTACAAAAAAATACAGTATAGTGAAAACTTTTTTACCACCACAACAGGGGCTTCATTTTGACAGAGCAATTAAGCTAAGGTGGCATTAATCATTCAGGGTTTTCTTTTATTCATACCTTCACTTAAGTTATTAGCAGTCCAAACACTCCACAGAAATTAACACTGGGAGTAGAGAACCCATGTAACTTCTCTATATACCGGTACTTCAAAAGCAGGGCTGCATTCCCTGGGAAGTAATCTGTCGGAGTCTGCATGCCAGCAAGGGGCAGGGCCAGAGCCAAAACCAGTGGTGTCTGCCTCATTGCAGGACTGCACTGCTCAGTGCCATCCCATCTATCTCCCTCGATCTATGCTATTCCAACTCTCTTTCCTGTTCTCTCTGTGCTCCCCCCTCCCATTCATTTTGCTCCTCCATTAACACAGGTCAGAACCAATCGCTTGCAGTGAGTTTACCCTTTGAGGTCAAAAGGAATTATTTTTAAATGAAGCCTAAACTTCCTAACAAAAAAGCAGTTTGGAAACTAAATTACATATGGGAGGTGTGGTGCCTCATTGCTTGGAGAGTCTACAAGACAGCCAGACAGATCTATGTCAATGGTTCTAATGTCTGGGGCAGCCTAAGTTGTTGTTGGGGGAGGGGGTTGATGAGATGAGCTTTTGGAGCTCTTCCAACTCTACAATTCTGCGATTCCAGAACACTGACAGATATAGCTCTAATTTCATCCCCACATCTTTGCCAGATGTTGCATCCCACGTAGACTAAAAGGAAAGAAGGGTTACGGTACCTATAAACACAGTTACAAATGCACAGGGATGTATTTGCAGCTCTTTGTATTACTACTGTAGATTTTAGATGGTAATTGACGGCATCTACCATCAGCACAGGAATGAAGTTACGACGTTTGCTGAAACAAGCACTCATGCATTTACAGAAAGGGTCAATAATGCTAATCTGAATAGCTAGCGTTAACATCAGGTCACATCTATGAACTTTCTTACAGCAAAGCCACATTCTTCATGACCCCTAGCAGCAAATCAAAAGGCACTGTTATCCAGCCTAACCGAACTGGCTACTTGAGTCTATGCCCACATAGAATGCCTAGTAAGAAACTAAGAAAATCAGTATGAATCAAGGGAACAGAGACCTCTTCTGGCTGTTTGGCATATTGGTTAAGTAGCTGAGCACAAGAAAACTCTCTGTAGAAACACCCCAACCCCCCAAAAAAACCAAGTAATCCAATTACGTCATACATAATCCAAGTGCACATTGGAATTTCCAGGACTGCCTCATATCAAGTGACTTGGATAGGAAGATTCCTAGTATTTTCACAAATATGGTTTTCATATTAATTATGGAAGTTTTCTGATATGTTTAATTTCATGTATCTCAATACTATCCCTGTGCTCCTGATTACATTCCCCATGCACACTTTTTATTAGAGGCTCACAGCAGAGTGGATCAAGAGATTGAATTCTCATTAAAAAATAAAAAAAATAAAAGCCATGTCCAGTCTCCATAATTGTGCAGGAAGTATTAGGAATTTAACTGATGTGTACTCAGAAAACAGAACATGCATATTTTCAGACTGGTATTAGGTGCCCCCTTTTTAAATTAAATTCTCATGTTTAAAATCTTTTGATGTGTCAATTCTCAGTCATATTTTATACTGATAATTCATTATCTTTCATAGCCTTTCGTTCATAATCTAGGCAACTCTGTCCTAGAGCAAGGTTTTCTCATCTAAAGTTCAGTGTAGATTATCTATTTTAATCAAAATTGAAGTAGCTTGTTATATGAACACGTGTGCAAATACCTACAATATACTTAAGAAAGTTATGCGTCTCATTTAGTCAGGAATCTGGACTATACAATTGGAAAATCACTAACTCATTGCTGCTTCCATTCTGTAATGTACAGCATTGATAGATGTCTACTACCTTCTTAAATGTATCTATGGTTTGTGTTATACTAGGTACAGTGGCGAACGGAACCACTTGGCTGCCTGGGGCAGCAAATGTGGAGGCACCCCCCAGGGGTGGGGTGCCGCTCTGCAGCGTGCATGCATCGTGACGTCACGACGCATGGGCGTGATGCCTCACTGGCCCGCCCCTTGCCTCTGCAGCGGCTCCACCCAGGGCCCAGCAGGGAGAACTAGCAAAGCGTGAGCCGGCCGATCAAGGCGGGGCTCGGCTTAGGAGTCGCCGGTCGCGGGGCCCCGAGTGTCACCCCCTCCATGGTGGAACATGGGGCGGACTGCCCCCAACACCCCACCCCTGACTAGGTATGTGATGGACCTATTTGAGTAATTATATTGGTGGAAAAGCAAACCGGAGGTTTATGAATAGATTTGCCTATAATCTGCACACAAGAAAATTAATGGAGCAAAACTAAAATTCCGCCCTAAAGAAAGCAACTTACATTTTCTATATACATCATGCAACTTATCAATGTTATACAAAGTAGGTAATCTGCATACATTTGCTTATTTTCCATAATTTATTGTGCTTCATCTAGTCATAGACTAGGGAAAAGATGCATAAAAACTACTGAATCCCCACTCCTTGATCTCTGGAAATGATGAAATTTCACCAGGCATTGCCCAGATGTTCATGTCCTTAAGGAAAAACATTTTTTGAAAACAAAATCTCAAAGCTAGAGGTCTCAGGATAATTTAATTTGTACTTGCATGGAATCACAGTGTATATGCAGGTCACAGTTTAATAAAATGTGTTTCTTTTGCAGAGAAATGTTGTGTTGTATTTAATAGGAAATGCTGTAGCACAGGGATTCCCAAACTGCAGTCCACAAACCACTACTAACCCACTAGCTTCATTCAGGTGGCCCTTTTAAATGTGTTTCTGGGATGGGGGGTTGTTCCTTTTTCGTTATGTATTTTTATCTTGTGAACCACCCTGAGATCTACAGATGAAGGGTGGAATGCAAACTTAATAAACATACATACATACATACATACATACATACATACATACATATATCTTTGCTGGATTTTGCAAATATGGCAAGCTAACACTAAGTTCCTCATACTTTAATTTAGTTCAATGTGTTAGTCACAAGAGGGTGCCATTTTCTTCCATTTTGTGTGTTAAGCAACACATTTGGTGGCCCCAATGAGTTCAAGTTATCATTTAGAGCCCTAGAGGGAAATAAGTTGTAATGATCAAAGCTTCAAATGCAAACCAGTTTGTCAAAGAACTTTGAAATCCTCCTCATCCTAGTTACTTGGGAGCGAATCTTTCAGCAGGGCAAATCAGACACGTAGGTGGCAAGATATGGGTGGTAATTTAATTTTAGAAGATATGCAGTGTTGATCAAGAACAATACATACAATTACATCTGAGTAACTTCATTGTATGTACTTTGCACAATTCAGCAACATGCAATATTCAGCACCTTTAATTAAATGGTAAAATATGCGAACATGCAAATCATTATTACATTTGCCTCAACCTCCACAACAGCCAGGCAGGTAAATTCAGGTTTGGCTCCCAGGAAAATATTCGTGGCTTATACTCAAATTTACTCTACCTGACTCTGCATCTCCTCAATCTGTCGCTGAGGTATGCTTTGCAGAATGCTGTACATCTCAGATATCTTTTCTTCAGGTATCACCACAGAAGCTCTAGATGCGGAAGTGTGCAAAGGGAAACAGTGAGAATTGTAGGTAGTTAATTAGCCAAAACTGGATTCCCCTCACACAGAGTCAAACAGATAAGCCCATGGAGGAGTATTTGAAAATAAATCTAAAGGAACTACCCCTCCCTCCAACATACACCATATAAATGTAATACGATATGGATGCCCTAGATAAACATTAACGGGGTTCAGTCTATAAGTATATTTATTTCAATGTTTTAGAACTGTAGAGTTGAAAGAGACCACGAAGATCATCTGGTCCAATTCTATGCAATGCAGGAATCTGAGATTAAGAGTCTCATGCTCTACCGAGTGTTCAGCGTCGATTTTGTAAACCCATTCCAGATACAAACAAGTTGCAACAATGGAGCACACATGACTATAGTGAAAATACCTCTTCCAGTCCAGGACTTCGGAGAAAGGCAGAATATAGGAATCAGCTATGACAACAGGAATGCAGCCAGCCTGAAGTACATCGCTCAGCACAGCTTGTCCCAAGCGGGCTCCCCGCAGAACCACACAGAATGTAGCTTCCTGGTAGCAAATGGAAACAAAAATAGACATGATAAGATATAAGATGCTTCCTTACCCCTTGCAGGGGTAGCTAACCTGGCATCTTCCAGATATTACTGGATTACAGCTCTCACCAGCATGGCCAGGGATGATGGGGACTGTAGTCCAGCATCATCTGAAGACATCACACTGGCTTTTCTGCTCAGGTGGCATGGGAGGGGGGAGGAAAATCCATTTTTAATTCTGCTGTCTCCCCTGTTAATTTATTTGTCATGTGAATACCCATTATTACCATACTATATAACGAATACATGAATTCTTTGCTGCCTTGTAGGCTGGATCTGAAACTCACAAAAAAACAAATGATAGCAAGAAGCGGGTTCCAATGTACTGTGAGCAGGAGTCCACTCATGCAATTTTAAGAAAGAAAGAAAAGTTGGGCTTTTTAATGCAGCAACGGCTGCTCCTGTTGATGCAAAACATAGGTACTATAAGAGAGCAGGAAGCAGGCTCAGCACCAAAAACCCTGAGTGCTGCAAATTCTAGGACACCATTTCAAAGTTTGCTCTGGGTTTCAATTGCTGATAACATGTGAAACACATTTTCTAGTTTCAGCAGAATTCTTAGGAAGGATCCCACTGATAAGCAAACCAATAAGAGAAAAAGTGATAGATCTTTCTTTTTTAAATGTAGTCTTTATGGGTGTGTGTGAAATAAAATTATTTCTAAATAAAAATGCTGCAATTGTGTGTATTCTGTAGCAGACAAATTTATATCCGGGACCTGTGACAGGAACTGCATTTTGTCCAGAAGGTTGATATGGTTTGTGAAGTACCATATACTGGCATTCACAGTATACTTTGTTTAATTTGATTGAGAGATTTATAATCCAATTCTCAAGAATACTTTTCATAAAGCAGCTTATAAAATCATGCATTAAAAAACCTGTAAGATATAAAACCACTTCAAGTATCTACTTCACAGTATTATGGTTATGACCCTCCCCCTTAATCCAAATGTTTTTACACCATTAAGTAAATGTCTGAAAACAGTGCTGTTTTCAGGATAAGGCTCTCAATGGCTACTAGCTATGATGGCTATGCTCTGTCTCCTTGGTCAGAGGCAGTGATGCTTCTGAAGCAGCTGTTGGAAACTGGGTGGAGAGTGCGCTCTTGTGGGTTTCTCACAGGCATCTGGTTGGCCACTGTGAGAACAGAATGCGGGCCACAGGCCTGATCCAGCAAGCTTTTCTCATGTTGTTATGCATGGTCTCCAGAATCATAATGCCGGGTTATTTTATTATACAGTGGTACCTCGGGTTAAGAACTTAATTCATTCTGGAGGTCCATTCATACCTGAAACTGTACTTAACCTGAAGCACCACTTTAGCTAATGGGGCCGCCAGAGCATGATTTCTGTTCTTATCCTGAAGCAAAGTTCTTAACCTGAAGTGTTATTTCTGGGTTAGCGGAGTCTGTAACCTGAAGCATCTGTAACCTGAGGTACCACTGTATATTAATAAGTTACTATTAATAACTTCAGTTTATGGCACCTCAGTTTAAGAACGGTTTACGAACAATTCGGTTTATGAACTCCGCAAAACCAGAAGCAGTGTCCTGGTTTGCGAACTTTACCTCAGTCTAAGAACAGAATCCGAATGGTGGAAGGGCACCGGCGGCGGGCGGCCTCATTAGGGAAAGCACGCCTCGGTTTAAGAACAGTTTCGGTTTAAGAACGGACTTCCGGAACGGATTAAGTTCGTAAACCGAGGTGCCACTGTACTGTTACGGTATATTATCATATATTTACAAGGAACAAAAAAGTCAAATAACACTTGTTAAGAAACCCTTGTAGTTTTGCTAGGAGTAGGGGAATAAAAATGGGTTTAAGGGGGGAAATAAATACTATGATGTGGATGAATATGCTCCTCTTACCCAACTAGCCTTTTTTTCCTGTCTAGACAAAACCTACTATAAATACATGTCCTCATATTATCACCGTTATCAGCCAGACATTCCAAATGGAGATGCAGGGTTCTGTGGGGGAAAGCTATTTTAACTATCTCTGCATGACAGCTCTCCTCAAAGTTTTATTTGTTAAACGCGCAAAAACTCACAACTGCAATTCTAGGATTATTCTGTCTGCCTTTAAAGAAGCAAAAGGGGAAGAGAAATTGTTTGATCTTCAGACAGAACATATGAATTCAGGGAAGCCCTTCCTTCCACTCCTCAATACAGAACTGTAAGCATCTTTCCTTTGCAACTAATTAAACATCTGCATAATGGTGCATTTTTAAATCTCTGAACTTACACAAAGAATGAGAGAGTTTGCTATAGTTAGGAGCAAAACCTCCCTTGCTGTATTTCTACACCAAAGCACCTTTATGCTGTATATGTTGCAGCCATTAAAGAGACATGCAGGCCAGATGTTATCTTCCTTGCCTGACGAAATATGACTTTGGAGCTGTAGATATAACAGAACTGCCACTTCCTGGGTGCAGCAGTACAAGTATGAAATCTAGTTTAACAACTTCATTTGTCATGACTTCAGGGAAGTATAGTTATTTAACTACAGCAATATGTTCTTCAAATACGTCCTTGGCCATTTATATTTGTAAGCCACATCCACCTACAATTTTTTCTCTTTCAAGAATAAGTATGAGGACAAGAAATCCTATAGTGATGCTCGGTACAAGAGTGAATTTGGACACTGGAGTAAGTCAAAGAAAAGAAAAGAAAAAGCAGATCCACTGAAAGCAATGAACTTAAAGGGGGTATCCAACCAACTCATATTCAAGAAAGCAATAGACTTAACATATTCAAACTTAGTTTAATATCACCCATAATTCCATTGCTTTCAATGGGTCTACTCTTGAGTATGACTTAGCTGTATATCATCCTCTCTCTCCTTTAAACTGAAAAAGTAGCACACAGCATCACACACCAGAACACCTTAGAACAAACAGCAACAAACAATATCCAAAGTGTAATCCGACTGTATAATACATCTTATTCTTCAGAATAAAAATTGCATAGAATTGCATATGTTACAATCCATAATTTCCTGTAATCAAATACAAAAGTGATAGAGGCAGACTTACCTGAAGCACCTGGGGATAATCAAAGACCTGATTCTTGTGGCAACGCTTACGAATAAAAGGGATTCCCTCTGAGAGGTTGGTACATTTGTCCAGGATCAGCACAGATTCTGCATTCTCAGCTTGAAGAGCCTCCAAGTCAGAACGGTATTCAGGATGAAGAGCCATCTGAGAGGAAAGGAGGAAGTACCTACGGGGACTGAAGACCCCCAAAATGAGAGCCTGACAAATCCTGCAGGATTCTCAATAGATAATCTGGTATGTGTTTCCTTTTATGCTGCTGCAGAACTCAGACTTGTTAGCTTTATAGCCATAGCATTTCTCTTTTCTTTAGCAAGAAGTGAGTAGGAAATAATTCTATAATGGCACAATAAAGTTGAATTCTGGAAGGATTCATATACAAGCTATAAGACCCAACTAGCAGTAGATATTAGCACATAAATAAAATACATAGTTGTGAACTATGAGTGCAGTATACACAAGGAGTCCCACCATGAACAAGTATGACAAGATTGCAAGTTTACAGCCTGTTCCTTTGCATGTTCACTCATGACAGTTTCACTGAAGGTAACAGGACTTACTTAAACAAGCAGGCAGAGAACTGCAATGTAGAGTAGCAAGATTAAGCATTCTTATTTGGAAGGAAGCACTACTGAAATAAGTGGGACTCTGCTCCCAGTAAATACTGCTAAGAGTCTTTAAAAGCAGATTGGACAGAACAGCATTTTAGGGGGCTTGGCATCATACTGATAAGGATTTCCTATTGAATTAAACTCTGGCATCGTTTCTTAATTTGGCTAAATGCCAGCTTGTTCTAAGTGGTACTTATGTGGCAAGTGCCCAGCAGAAGTGACATTTCCTCTTGATAACTGCTGCCATACCAATTCTGCTTATTAACACAGCAAGTTCTCCATAAAACTTAAAGACCTATATCCTCCATGATGCAATGCAGGCATTCCTTCTCTCCCCCCCCCCCCAAAAAAAATAAGAGCTTGGTTATAATCAAATGGATTTCTTCTGGAAACAACGAACAAGCATTAGAAAATCCAAGTTACAAGCATGTTACTGACTGTCGTAGCAATTTGTAAGAAACCTATGCAACTCTTCAGTGAAGTGTTCATAACTTTAAAAATAATACAAGCAGTATTCTGCATCTTAAATTACACAACTGTGTTATTGGAACTCAGGATGTGTCTCTAACAATCAGAGTTTAGCTCCTTGCCATATTTCAGGTCAGGAAGAGAGGTCGCTTTCCTCACCGCATCTGTCTTGGTTCACTTTATCTGGAGTCATTTGTTCAACATATAGTCTGCTGAGCACCTGCTTCACAAACCTCAAAAACTAGCAGGTTGTTCTGAGAGAGGCAGCTACGAGGTAGGTATATAATCCCACCTTTGAACCTCATTGGTCCATGGTAAGACCTTAAATTAACCAATGCCTCAACTATTTCCCATAACTTTACCTTCTTTTAATAGCTGCCTCTTACATTTACAACTTTGTAGCACACATGAAGATAAATATTCCTACTCTACTTATCACTGTCTTGATGCTCTGAGATGCAAGATATATGTAGAGATTAGTGTTTTTTAAAACCTGTTATCTGAAGTCTTCCCCACATGCTTACTGCAGGCACTCCAGGCTTTATAATTGCAAAGCCACAGATGTGTAATAAAATGAAACTGAACTCTCATCTCAGATTTCCAAAACAAATTAACAGTTAAAATATGCATCAGCACAACTTCAGGCAAATACAATAAATGCCGATGATCTTAGCTAAATGACACATGACTGAAGTCGCTATTTTAAAAAAAAATGACATTCAAGCCCAACTATGAATAAAAAGAGAAATCAATTTCCAATGCAATGGTGAACACCTAACATGCACAACTGTGAACAGAACTTTAAACATATTTCTCTTCATTCACAACACAGCCTTCAGTCCTTATTAAGGAAAATTATAAGTTGTACTGAACCTAGATATGTGAAAGTTCAGAACAGAGGTGAGGAGGGAAGGAAGGGGGGTTGGGGTGGAGGAGGCTGTTTTACATTTTTCCCTGTGTAAGAATTATATGACATTGTTAGCAAGAAGACAAAATATGCTGCATTCACCCACACATCTTCAGCTTACCCCAGCCCTTTATTTGGCAGTTCCACCTCTGCAGACAGTGGACTATAAACAGGAATGCTGACATCATAGCCTTGCCGGTAGGTCCACGTAGAAAAACCTCCTCCTGCCAACAGAGCTCTGAGGAGAAAAGGAAAAAAGATAAGCTACAACTACATTCCCCCCTCCCCTGCAACAACCCAACACCTATTCAAAAGATTTATAATAGAAAATCAGAGAGGTAGAGTGAAGGAAAATGGCAAGCTCGAGCCCTGTAGCTTTAGAAACATTTTGATTCAAAAACAATATATGTAATGAGTTCAGATATCTGAAGATCCTACATAGGCATTCTAGGTAACTGCTCAAATAAGAACATAAGTACAGCTCAATTTGCTGGATCAGACCACTGTCCCATTTAGTCCAGCATCCTGTTCTCACAGTCGCTGATCAAATGCCTAAGAGAAGCTTGCAAGCAGACCCTGAGTTCAACAGCACTCTCCCCACCTTGTAATACCCAGAAAATCCCACAACTGTGGTAGAACATAGCCATCCTGGCTAGGAAACACTATTCTATCCGCCTTTAAGGTGCTCTAAAAGATTTTTGAATGGAAAGGTGGTACTGTATACGTTTTTGAAATACACTGATAAATATTAAATGAAGAGAGCCTCCAGATGACAGGTGCTCTCAGCCTGCCATTCCCAGAAAGTAGCCTATGGCCTGATGCGATGCAAAGCTCATCTTTAATACCCTGAATCTAGTATACACATGTAGATTGAAAGAAGACTGCATCTCTTGGAACATGTTACTGGCAATGTGGTATTAATCTGGGTCATGCGCTGTTTTACAACAGGGGAAAACCCAAACATCATTTCCCCTCTCATTACAGTCGACTGTATACCTAAGCATCAAATTCTAGGGGGGGAAGGACTTCGCTGTATCACTCTTAAAATTGCGGATAATACATCAGAAATAAAATTATCTCCCAAATACTGTTTTGTCTCTGTACAGCTTTTGAGAAGTGAGAACTTTTATTTCTTTATATATATAGTTATAGCACCTCACACCTAAAACAACTCAGATTACAGTCCTTTAAGAAACATCCTTGAGTAAACAGGTCTTTATTTCAGAGGTTGGGGATCAGATCCAGTGAGCAGGTCTGTTTTACAGGTCGGTGTCTCCTCCTGTAAACCTCTTAATGTCAATGTTGTTAGGTTATTCGAACTTCAAAGGAACAATCAAGAACACACACCCAGTCCAACCTCAGTAGAACTGCAAAGGAATAATCTTCAAGATTCCACTCAAAGTAGGGCTTGCATTAAACAGTAAATTTAAATTCAAGTTACCTTTCAAACAAGGGTCTTTCCCAACCCTACCTGGAGACTGAACCTGGGACCTAGTGTATAGCTCCATCACTGAGCTATACCACTTCCCTATGGGGAAGGCGATTTTCACACTGCAGGAAAATGAGCATACTTTTTGTTTTGTTTTTAATCACTTCATGTCCTGGAGATCAGATGAACATAACCCATCACTTCAAGTAAATACCCCAAAAAAAAACAACCCCTGAACAGCAGTAGAATTTATTATTTCCAGACACTAAAATGAACAGGGTCAGACATACTACTTCCAACTAGCATCTACTTCACTTAGATCTTAAACTTCATTCAGTGAAATAGATACATGCCCATTATAGGCACTGTGCAAGGACCATCGTCGGGCTGTGCAGCTGCTCACTACATACATTTACTATTGAGTTTGAGCAAATTTCTTCAACTCATCATTCAAGCTGCTGCAACTACTGGTACCTAAGAATATGAAAAACCTAAGGGTAGTTCACCATCAGGATCCAACACAGAATTTTGCATGAAATGTGATGTGCAAGCTCCTGTAAATACAGTACTTTTAAATAAAATACTAGTCCTCATGGCTGAGAAGACAATGAGAGGATTCCAGTGGTCACATGAGTAGAAGGTTCCTTCACCCATTGCAAGAGGTGATTCCCCACTCACTTCAGCCCCATATGGCACAGCTGACAATATTTTGTAGCCCCCTGCTCAACTCCATGGAGAGGCTTTGGGTGGGTACAGGGGCTGCAGGCAGGAGGGAGAGCAAGTTTTGTTGTGTGAGTTGTCTTCCACTTGCAGAGTCATTTAATGCAACCTCTAGTGAAAAGCAGAAGTTCCAACATTCATGAGGATGGAAATTTGGTGCCCTCTCACCTTTCCTATGACCCCACCCTGTCAAGCCCACATGAACTCCTTGATCATCTAAACACATTCTACTCAACCAACAAAACTCATGCTCAAGGGGTGGGGGACAACAAATATTTAGTTTATATCAGAATAGACAATCTTACATAAGTTATTTTCCATGACTTATTTTGAGCATTAAAAAAAATAGAAACAGCTGTTGCTGAACTCCAGAAAGGATGAACAATTAATGCTATATAAATGCTGTGAACTGCTTTCAGAGTTCCAGAGCTCAATGTCCACTGATTTCAACAAGTGTGTTCTAACTAATGTTGGAAATCACCCAAAAGGCGCTGAATATAATATTTCAAACCTCCCATTAAAAAAAGGAAGCAGACTCAAACATACCAGCCCAAGCTACATGTGTGTTTACAGCAAGAGACCTAGATGAGGGAAGTGTTGAATGATTTTTAGGTCCTAAAACCAAAGTGACTATTTTGCATTCTTTTCCATTTATTTTCAGTGACATGCAGCACAGCACTGCAGAATGCTACTGTTATCCTTCAAGCCTCACATTCCCAATTTCACGTGAATTCAGAGGTGTTGAACAAGAAAGCAAGAAAAAACTGAATTTGGCTCATGTGTTACTTCTCCTGCACCTTTGCTCCTTGTTTCTCCTTCCTAATTAAGAAATAGTAACCAGATTGTTTTAATTTAGATCCAGTAAGCAATGTTAACCCCACTTCATCAACCTTGAGAACGCAGGTGTGCATCTACCTAAGCTAAGCCACAGGGAACCAACACCCAGTTAAGTATTTCAGTTCGGGTGTGCGCTCTGTAGCACAAGAATCAAAATATTAACTCTTAGATTTCTGAAGGCAAGTGGGAAGAAAAAGGAACATGGTGAGGGAAAATTTAAATTTAGCAACACTGCTATGTTATAAACAGTGCTTGTTTGGTTAAGGGTTAATGGCAGGAAGAGAAAAAACTGGCAGTTCAGTTGTGTCTGAAGCCAGGAAAAGATAATGTGTGGAGGCTTAGTTGGCAGCAAGCCAAGAAGCAGCTAGGCTGTTAGTTTCAAAAGAGGTGTTTACATACTTGTAAGGTTTCCGTTATGACAGCTAACAGCCGAATCTGGCTTTTATATGGGATAGGAGAATTGAAATGGGTCACATTGTGATAGGTCACCCAGTGTACATTCTGTTCAAAATCACTGGCTGATATCCAATGTTAGTGAGTGTCTACCCACTAACCCATTTCTATGGGGTTATTATTATTATTATTATTATTATTATTATTATTTGTATACCATCCTATACCTACTGGTCAAGTACATACAGTATATTCCAAAAAGGTTCTGACAGAGAATATAAAAGACAGGCACAATATCGTGTGGAGATTTTTAATCAGCCATCAGAAAGTGAAGAGACTTCTAGGCAGAAGTGGGGGAAAGCAAGTCTGCAGAGGAAGACTCTGGAGGAAGTTCTCCAGTAAGTTACTACAACTCTGGTCAGAAGCTGACTGTTGACTGGAGGAGACATCAGAGAACTGTGACATCTTCATGGCCAAGTCCTGGTGTTCAAGTGCCTGACCAAGAGGAAGGTTTCAGAAGAAAACTGAAATGAGGAAGTGACAGCTGAGAGATCCTGTTCTACCCTGTATCACTTTGGAAAACCCTGACCAGAGAGAAGGCTTCAGGTGGAGTATTTGTGAGTTAACCATAAGAGGAGAAAAGGGGACTGACCATTAGCTTTGCACAGGGATGAGAACTAGCGACAACATTTTTAAAGCACCAGTAACATCTGCTAAAGTAACAGTGGCATATCAACTATTAACAAACCAAGCATTGCTGGGGGCACTGTTATGCAGTGGTTCTGCTCCTCTTTCCTGGGCCGTGTCCAGAAAGTGGAGTTGGGGGATGTGTGTGTTCGGAACCCTGAGCTCTCATTTGTGGGATGCCTCAGAGCTCCGTCCTCTCCCAAATGCTTTTCAACATCTATATGAAGCCACTGGGAGAGATCATCAGAGGGTTTGGGCTGGGTGTTCACCAGTATGCGGAAGATACCCAAATCTTCTTCAAATCATAACCAGTGAAGGTCCTGTGTGAGTGTCTGGAGGCGGTTGGAGGATGGATGGTGGCTAACAGATTGAGGTTGAATCCTCACAAGACAGAAGTACTGTTTCGGGGGACAGGGGACGGACAGGTGTGGGGGACTCTTTGGTCCTGCATGGGGTAATTATGCCCCGAAGAACCAGGTGTGCAGCCTGGGAATCATTTTGGACTCACAGCTGTCCATGGAGGCGCAGGTCAATGCTGTGTCCAGGGCAGCTGTCTACTAGCTCCATCTGGTATGCTGGCTGAGACCCTGCTTACCTGCAGACTGTCTCACCAGAGTGGTGCATGCTCTGGTTATCTTCCGCTTGGACTACTGCAATGAGCTCTACATGGGGCTACCTTTGAAGGTGACTCGGAAAATACAACTAATCCAGAATGTGGCAGCTAGACTGGTGACTGGGAGTGGCCCAGTAATATAGTAAGAATAATATTTATTCATTCATTCATTCATACATACATACATACATACATAAATACATACATACATACCCCACCCATCTGACTGAGTTTCCCCAGCCACTCTGGGTGGCTCCTACAAGAATATTAAACAGAATAAAACTTCAAACATAAAAAACTTCCCAAAACAGGGCTGCCTTCAGATGTCTTCTAAAAGTCAGTATACCTGAAGGAGTGTCTCCACCCCCATTGTTCAGCCCAGACACTGAGGTCTTCCTCCGAGGGTCTTCTGCTGGTTCCCTCACTGTGAGAAGCAAAGTTACAGGGAACCAGGCAGGGGGTCTTCTCGGTAGTGAAGCCCTCCCTGTGGAACACCCTCCCTTTAGATGTCAAAGAGATAAACAACTACGTAACTTTTAGAAGACATCTGAAGACAGCCCTGTATCGGGAGGTTTTTTATTTTTGATGTTTTATTATGTTTCAATATATGCTGTACGCCACCAAGAGTGGCTGGGGTATTATTATTATTATTATTATTATTATTATTATTATTATTATTAAATAAATAACCTGCCTTCAAGTAAATCCCTATTATATTAAATAAGTTTTAATAAATAATAACATATTTGATGCAAGTCTCTGAGTTTTCTCATCCCATGTCTATACCTTGCTGCTGTGTGTAGTAAAAGGTGGCTAAAGAAACATAATGGAATTTAAAAGTGGCAGCAAAAAAGCAAATGGGTTAGACAAAATGTTTTATTTATTTAACCTATAATGGGGGCATGGCACAGAATCCTATAAGAGTTTATATATAAAAATGTGGAAATTACACCTAGTGATGTCAAATACTTAATCAGGTTGACTATACCTTGGATTTTCTAAAGAACACACACACTTACACATTTACAGTAGATGGTAAAATAATAATACTTGACTGCCCTCTACTGGCCAGTCACATCATATATACACAGGAGGGATTCAAGTATTCTGACATAAGATGCTAAAAAACTAAATTACCCATACCAATACATACACAATAATCCATTTTTTTCTGACAAGTCATACAGAGGAAACAAAAATACTCCTTAACTGCTCTCTGTACAGGAACTTCTGGAGTGTAACTTTCTATACACAGTGGTACCTTGGGTTAAGTACTTAATTCGTTCCGGAGGTCCGTTCTTAACCTGAAACTGTTCTTAACCTGAAGCACCACTTTAGCTAATGGGGCCTCCCGCTGCCGCTGTGCCGCCAGAGCACGATTTCTCTTCTTATCCTGAAGCAAAGTTCTTAACCTGAAGTGTTATTTCTGGGTTAGCGGAGTCTGTAACCTGAAGCGTATGTAACCCGAGGTACCACTGTATACACAAGAATTTGAGGGCAATCCAAATTCCACTCAAATCAATGGCAAAACCTCCACATAAGGATATGCAGATACTAACAGTTAGTAGAGACAAACTGAAGCCATGTTTCTAAGATGTAAATCTTAGATTTAAAAAAAGTTTTCGTCTTCAATAGGATACCCTTTGATTGTAAATCAAGGCCAACTAGTTAAATGCTATGTAGAAGTAATTTGTTTTAGAAAGCAGTATATGTTCCATTAAGTTTCAGAAGCAGCAAAGCTGACAAAATGGCACAAGGAGAATAAGTGCTGACAGGGCCAGTCCAAAGCATTCAGTGTGGAGCCACTCACAGCCAGAGTGGAGTAGTGGTTTAAGTGCTGGGCTAGGATCCAGGAGATCCGCGTTCAAATCCCCACTCAGTGCCGAAGCCCACTAGGTGACTTTGTGCCAGTCACTGTCTCTCGCCCTAACTTACCTTATAGGGCTGTTATGAGGATAAAATGGAAAAGGGGGAAGTGTGTATGCCACATAAGACTCTCAGGATCGTGGGTTCGAACCCCATGTTGGGCAAAAGATTCCTGCATTGCAGCGGGTTGGGCTAGATGATCCTCTTGGTCCTTTCCAACTCTACAATTCTACGATTCTATGAAATATAAATTCACACTTTGACTCCCAACAGCTCTGGATCTTGTTTAGAGACTTGTTCTAAAAAGTCTCAAAGAAACAGCAACAAGTTGCCTATTGGGAGAAGTAGGCCAATTACCCTGTTGAAACACCTTAGTATGCAGAAAGTGCAGCAGTTCACTAGCTAATCGTGGTTAGAGAGTAGACTCTTTTTGCTGCAATCCCAGAGAGATGCTAATAAAGTTGTTTATTGTAGGATACACGTAGCTTGGATAGAAAGGTTTCTAGCTCTAGTCCAACTAACTAGTCTAGAGTAGAACAAGGAAGCCGTGCCTGCTCCTTTGCTTCTCAGAGGACAATTAAAGATGACCTCTCTCTCATATTGAGGTCCGAGAGAGAAGTGAGAGGAGGAAGTTGTAAACAGGACGCAACCTAAGATGTATCATGCTAAAGAACAAGGAGATGGAGAAGCAAGCTGATAGGTTAAAGGTACAGGGATAGTGTGGGAATGTGGATGTCCCTCCCACAATCTGTTTTAACCCAATACAAACCCCTCTGCTTCAAGCTGAGTTGCACGCAGTGTTGCCTACCTGTCTCTTGGAACATCAAGTGCTGTGTTGTAGTCAGGTGGTCCTCCAGGCAACATGTTGAACAAGAGGTGATTTGTCCCATGGTTCCAACTGAGAAAGAAAAATGATGGGGGAAATGAGACCACCACACATGCTTGAAACCAGACCTTGAGAGATAAGCACACATCCAAAGCCACTCTATAACAAAACAGCTCTACAAAAAATGCAGGAGTCCAATGGTCACAGATTAGCCATAAATGTCATCATTCGCAGGATTTCTGAACAAGGCACTCCCAAATGAGTTGCAATTGGCCTGCTTGATGTTTAAGCCCAAATGAATAATTACCAAACAGTGGGAGAACAGGGTGGTCAATAATTAAGACTGAAAACCAATGCACTCCTTGACTATCTGGTTCCCCATCTTAGTCCCCCTTACCCTTGTTTTACTGTTGTAGCTCTAGCATTCACAGTAAGATATGTGTAAGTACCGGGAGAGCTGTGCCAAAGCCTGAGCGGTTTCCTTGATACGGAGCATATTCTGGTTGAGTACGTCAATTGATGGCACAAAGAGACAGGCACGGTTGATGTCATCTGTGTAGAAGTCACTGTCGGAGATGGCGGTTAACAGGTCATTGTATTCCCTGGAAATGGTATGACTCACAGGCATGTTGTATTCATCCACATACTTCTTTAGAGAGTAAATATAGACTTTGATCTTATTTTTGGGATTGAAGCCACAGCGGTAGACATCAAAACATGTATGCATCCTGCAGCTGAGATCTCCTCGTTCTGGGATGGCACTGTCTGCTGGAATCTTGACTACAGGCACATCATGAATGCTGCGCTTTTCAACTGTCCAATCATTTGAGGACTCTATGGAGTGTGGCCAGAACTGGAACATGCCTGTAGCAATGAGGCCCAACAGCACAATGGAGAAGAGAGCAATGTAGTAAATGCGGTGTTTAGTCTTCATTCTTGGGATGAGGGCTGGACCCCGGGTGTTATATTTGACTGACGCACACATAATGAAACAAGCCACCTTTCCCACAAGTTTCTGGAAAACAGAATATATGGAAAAACAAAATTTAAAAGAATATCTTTAATTTGTGGCAACCTGGTCAGAAATCCATATAATTAAAATAAAATAAAAACTTTATTGTGCTCTAGTGGATTTCAACTGTACTGTCAACACACTAGAATATCAGTTAAGATGAAAATGCTGTTGTTGTTTTTCAACAGACCAAACAAGGCAGTATCATTGGCATGTACCAATGTGAACTACCTCTCCTTTTTTCTTTTGTCATCTACTGCTATTTAACATCTAGTGCCACTACAGAAGGCAGGTTCCTGATGGGGTTTAGCAGCTTACAATAAAAAACAAACAAACTCGTTTTACAGACAAAATTCATTTTCCTGGGTAAAAGGAGAGACTAAATTGTCAGTAGCATTTATACAAAGCTAGATTGTTCCAAATAGTTTACAAACATTCTCTCAATACTACTTACAATCATCCAAGGCTAAATTAGTATTGTTGCATATTTCAGATTGATTACTTGAGCCTGAGAAATAACTCTTGCCTATGATCAACTTGTAACAGATGACAGACTCCAGATTTGAACTGGACAGATAAATCTGAAATGCCCTGAAGTTTTATTTATATTTCACATGAGAGTTCAGCTTGCTATTTTACAATTTCTAGAAAAAATAAACCAAAATCTCTGTAAAGGCATGCACATGTTAAGTGTTCAGGCACATATTAAACTGTATATACTTAACATTTGCCAGAATTTTATTTTTACTTGTACAATCTTAAGGCATTTATTCTCTAAAACTATTTTTTATGCAATCATGGCTTGTGGTAGATTAAAGTTGTTTTATTTCACATTGGATGATTTGCAATATAACAGTTTTAAATTAAGAAGTGTTAACACTTTTAATTGTGACTGAGTAGTTATTCCCAAGGCAGCATAACTACACCCAGCAAAATACCTCTCTATGGCCAACCCATTCCTGCCTAGAGGGTTGCCAATTTACCACACACAGAACAGAGATAACAGGAAGATGCCAAGTATTGTAGCAACAAGAATGACAGTGGCTGTGTATGCTCTTAAACATTTCAACTAGATAGCCTCAGCAAAATAGCGTTCTTAGCTCTCTTTTCTAAATCTATCAGTAATCAGAAGAAATACGAGCTTATTGGTAATTTACTATTATGGATTTACTATTCTGAAGGACTACATAATGGGGGGGTGACCTTTGGGCCTCATATCTGCCTAGTATGGTTTCACTGCTATTTACAGGAAAATAACTTCACAGACTCTGATTAGGAATGGAAAAGCAAGGGCTGATTAACCCTTAAGCCTCCCCCTTCCTGCAGCTGTCCACTCAATGTAACCACCACTACCCAGTCTGCTTTCCCACCCTTGGAGAAAAAACAGCTTCAATACAGCAAGGAACAGGAGTAAACCCCTCCCCTGCTTCTCTTCTGCTCCCTAACATAGTGTCAGAAGTTGCAAACAAAAGCAATACCCACCTATCAATAAAAAAGGTCCAAGGGGAATATGCATGACACCCCTAGTGCACAGATAAACAATTCCATGACTAAAACAGCTAAACCAGAAGTACCTTGACTGCAACACTCTGGAAAGCATCATATATTACTAAGAATCCTTCCCATTTCTACACATCTCTTAAAACCAGCTCCTATGGCAGGCATAGGCAAACTCGGCCCTCCAGATGTTTTGGGACTACAACTCCCATCACCCCTAGCTAACAGGACCAGTGGTCAGAGATGGTGGGAGTTGTAGTCCCAAAACATCTGGAGGGCCGAGTTTGCCTATGCCTATCCTATGGATCTATCTGAAAAAAGTTTTCACATTCTACTACCAATAAGAACCAAAACAATCACTTCCACCTCCTTCAAGTTGATCCACATGCTGCAAGCCGTCTTCATTAAGCTTCTTTAACTTATTAAGGTGTCCCTCCCAGAACCTAGATTACAAAGTTTCAATGTCTAAAACAACACTACCCTTAGTATTACAATATAATATCTTAGCATTTTAATGAAACTAATTGACACCTTCTTCCCACCAAGCAATGGAATATCTTGATGCATCACCAAGATCACGCATTCATGACAAGTTCTTATGTTGCTGAGTAAAATCTTTTTCCATGCCAAGCTACAGCATACACAGTCATTCCATACAGATGCAAATGCAGTTTATTACTTTATAGTAGGAAACGCCATAGGCTTTATTTAATATTATTTGTTTTGTAGCAGTTATAAAATAAGATTAAGTATTTTATAACTGCTACAAAACAAATAACATTAAATAAAGTCTATGACTTTAAACTGCATTTGCATTCTCATGGTCACATTTAGAATTAGATACAACCCAATTAGCATCAGTAGCTTTCTGAGAAAATCAGTTATTTAAAGGAAATGCAAGGTGAAATACTCCTTTATCAACATTTATCAACATTTAAAAATGTTTGTGCAGTGTGTACTTCTAACAGGCTATCTAAACAACAGCAAATGGTTAAATATTCTTTGCAGATCCCATGAAAGTGAGGCAAATAGAGGTATCTTCTCTGTGCAGATTCACATCTGGACTGGGAAAAGTGCCTAGAATTTCCAGCACTGGACAGCTACCTTCAGAAGTTAAGGACCTGCATAACGGTTTCAAGCCTGGATCAAGAAGCGGCAGAAAACTAGGCTTAGCACTATCTCCTTATCCCACACAGTAATTGATGACAGCCAGGGAGCAGGTAAGAGACTGAATCCCCTGAGAGTAAAAGATTGCTTTTGATATGAATCTGGCACCAGTAAAGCTGACACTGTTGATCAGGTGTTGGGACACCTAAGTTGGTATGAACACTGCAGCTTCCTTTTGTATGTGGGCATCGAGGCTCCTCTCCTCCTACAGGCACACCCACAAGCCACTTAGATTCAGTGAATTTCCATCACAGAGGGAGGGGGCAGGACGAACACACACACAGAGAGACACACATACGTGTCACCAGGCTCCATTTATTCCCATTCTTCTTGTTACTGTGAAAGTAGCATTTAATCTGACAGAGTCGTGTGTGTCTGAACCTTGGCGATGAGAAAGGAACCGAGAGTAAAAAAAGGGGGGGGGACTAAAGAGTGGTTGCTGTGCTGTCAGTGGAACGGACTCCCTGAGAAGTTGGCGAATTCTCCTTCCTTGGAGGCTTATAAGCAGAGGTTAGATGGCCATCTGTCACAGATGCGTTAATTGAGATTCCTGCATTGCAAGGAGTTGGACTCGATTACCCCGGGATCCCTTCCAGCTGCACAGTTCACTGAGAGCCAGTGTGGTGTAGTGGTAGAAGAGGGGTAGACTTGTAATGTGGTGAACCGGGTTCGCGTCTCAGCTCCTCCACAGGCAGCTGCTGGGTGACCTTGGGCTAGTCACACTAGTCTCTCAGTCCCCCTCACCTCACAGAGTGTTTGTTGTGGGGGAGGAAGGAAAAGGAGAATGTGAGCCGCTTTGAGACTCCTCAGGGTGGCGATAAAGCGGGATATCAAAACCAAACTCTTCTTCTTCTTCTGATTCTCCGGTCACAGGTGAGGAGGCAAGGCGTCGCTAGGAAGCCACCTCGAATGGCTCTCACCTGCAGGACGACTTCGGGGTTCAAAGGAGCGCGAAAAGCCCGAAAGCCACCCCGAAGCTCAGGGTATCTGAGGGTCCCCCCGCCCGCGTGCCACTCACCCGGTCGCCCGAGGAGGAGGACCCCAGCGCGAACTGGCTTGCCGGCTTTCTTCGCTTCCCCCTCAGTCGCCACGCCGGCTACGCTCCGGGAAGGACCCAGGTCGTCATGGGAGCCCTCCTCACCTCACGGCGCTCCGGCGGAGGGGAAGGAAGAGTCCGCAAACGGCATACGCCTCCCACGCCCCTCCGCCTCCGCCAGCCGCGTCCGACGCTTCCGGCTTCCGCTCGAGCGGGGCGTCATTTCCGGCGCGACGAAACGCTGGCAGGCGGACGGCCGTTCCCTCGCTTCCCCCCACGCGGGGAACGACGGTTGGTTGCCTAACGCTCCTCGGGCTTTTGTTTCCCGGCGCTCATCTGAAGCCAAAGTAAGGCAAGCAGCGGCAATCCGGTGGCTGAGGTGGCTCACCTGCCCTGTGCAAGGAGATGGCTCTTAAGCATGGGCTCCTCTCAGCTAGTCGTCAGAATTGCTGAGATCCTTGTATGGACTGAGCATGTCACCAAGGACGATTCGTAGAATGAGAAGGGACCCGAACGGGCATGTAGTCAACCCCCTGCAATGCTGGAATAATAATACTTATTTATACCCCGCCCATCTGGCTAGGTTGTCCTAGCCACTGTGGGCGGCTTCCAACACTAATAATAATAATAATAATAACAACAACAAGTCAAACAATAGTAACAATCTGATCCAATATAAAAAGTCACAATAATTAACAACTTCTATCAAATAAAGCAACATTCAACAATACATCAGAATCTAATAGTAAACAGTAAAATTAGACATAAGCAAAAATAATTAAAACAGTTTACCCTTATTACAATAAATAATTACCAATCTATAACCAATAAAAATAACAGCAAATCACAATGTGTAAAATACCCCAAAGATAATAAAAAAAACCATGTAAAAGGATCAAATTAGAAAGGAGGACACACAACTTACTTTTGAAAAAATATTCCTGAACTCCTCCCTTCCCAGCTGCTTCTGCTGTTCTCAAAGTCATGGTCTGGGACTGGAGGGTGGGGCAGGGCAGATGGAAAAGCCATTGCCTGCAGAAAGTCTCTCCCCTCAGTTCTTCCTCTGGAGCAGAGCAGGTCTCATGGTGTTCACATGCATGCTAAGGAGATGCTGCAGGTGGTTGGGGCGTCTGTCGAGGGAGATCATTCTCAGCCAGCTCTGGAATGGGTTGGTTTTTTTTTAGGGCCAGTCAAAGTGGAAGTTTGTTGCTCAGACACAGCTGTCTAATAGTCCCAATGTAGGAGCCTGTGTTTTGATTAGGCTGCCAACCTTTATGTTCCCAGGGGCACACTGAAATTTTGAGAGAATGCTGTGGGCACCTGTTCTACCAAGGGCAGCTGTGCTTTGTGGATTCAGAGACAATAAACACACTTTTGGGTGAAGACTTACTGGCTTTATTCATGTACAGCATGAAACGAAAAGCAGCCGTGTGAGAAATTCTCTGTTTATTTGTAACAGTTAACTGGTCTTTGATCCTTCCCATTAGTGTATTGCTTCTCATACTTTACCTGCCATGTGACATTCTGCTAGTTACTACTGCATAAGTGTTACCTAGAGAGATTCAGAATAACTCTTGCATGGTTATTAACAATGAATTAATTAATTTAATTCGTATACCACCGTATACCCGTAGATCTCAGTGTGGTTACAATGTAAAATCACAAAATACATAATAAAAACAAAAACAACCCAATAGAATGGTTACAAGTAGAAAGCAATTCCAGGTCCAGGTCTGTTAGGCCTTATGTTGGGGCATTAAAGGACTATGGTAATTCCAGACATCAGTCTGAATCCCCATGATAACAGTTCTGTTCCACGTATGTGATGCTACAGTCACAAAATGGCTGCCGCAGGGGAATGTTGCTGGCTGCACAATAGCTGCCATGAGGCTGAACTTGACACAAAATTGGGAATACCAGTATTCCTATATAACAAAGAATCAATTGCTATAGGGTTCAGATTCCCCACTTGGTCATGTAGTTTAGCTTGGCCTTCATCCCCTATAATAGTTTCTGTCTTCATGGGGCTGTTTTTTTGGTGGCCAGCCACTCTTCAGCATAACTTCTTGGGACTAATGCAAAGGAAGGATAGGCAAAAGGTAGATTGAGACCTACTAAGAGATCCATGGATGGGTCTATAGGTCAGCAAGCATTTCCGACTCCCAATGATTTAACAACAGCAACAAAAAGCTTTTCTCCCTTAAATTGGGTGACTGGAAAAGGATGCTTGGGGGGGAAACCAGTAGTGTGTGGAAAGGGCTTCTGAACTTCATTCTCGTGCTAATCGCTGAACTGAGCAAGTGCTCAGACACCCTGTTCCTTAATTTCTGGTATATGCCTTTCTGACTAAAATACTGTTTTGCATCTGGCTCTGGTTACAAAGCCTCAAGATTCAATCTAGTCAAAGCTAAGTAGATCTTGTGGCCTTGAAGACTGTCCACCCCTGATGTAAATGCCTCTTCCTGCTATTCCTCCAAAAGGGAATATTGCCTGTTTCCAGTCTAGCTTTTCTATCCCAGCTTCTCCATGCCTGACCCATCCCAGCTACAAATCACACCTTATAGATTGCCCCCATGATGTAAATGTGAGGTCTGGCCTATTAAATTTAAGTCCGCTTGAAAAATTACTTGCTAAGCAATTTGCCATAGGTTTTTGGACAGCTCTTTCTAAGGCTGTAACATGGACCAACACCAGATGGCAGTGCTGCTCTATTTAGGTTCAGAAATGTAAGTGTGGGTGGCGGGGTAGGGTTGCCATATTTCAAGAAGTAAAAATCTGGACACAAAAGTTGTCTGGACACTTCCTGGTTCTGTTGAAAAACCAGTTTCGCCAGTTGAATCCTGAACATGTCCAGGAAATTCCGGACATATGGCAACCGGGGGGACGACGACGACGACGACTAAAGAACATGACTATATGGCTTCAGTATTTAGAGTGCAATTCTGTACTCAGAAGTAGAACCTACTGAGTGCAATGGTGCATTCTCTCAAGTGAGTACTGTACAAGTTCACAGTTTTAGGATGGAATACTTGTCCTTCTCAAAGTAGACCCACCCATTAAAGCTAACAGACATGACAAATTTAGGCTTATTAATTTCAGTGGGTCTATTCTCAGTAGGACTAGCCTTAAATATAACCCTTAGTTGATTAATTGGTTACATTAATCCATTTAAAACATTGTGATTGCGTTGAAAAGACAGAATTTTAAAAAAACACCTTTTAGACAAGCATGTACAAAAGATGCAGATAAGTGCCACCTTTGAAGAGCCATCTCTTCTCATGTAGGATGAAGCTAAATAAGACATTAATTGTGTGATTGCATTTATAAAGCTTTACAAAAAAAATAAGATGTTCAAATAGCCACAGTTGGGGAACATAGGGCAGGGATGTGGGTTATCTCTCCCCCCCATGCCATATTGCTTTATTATACATGTGTGCATTTATGCAGATGTAATTGCTTCATCTAAATGCTCAGTTAAAACCAATGTGGTAAATCATTGAAGATTTCTGCTATCAGATCACAGCCACTTAATCATGGAACAAGCCTTGAAGGAAGTGGGTAAGAATAGGCATTATGGGTAAATGATTCTTGTGTCAAGGTGTGCAGCCAGTCCTGGATGTGATTGTACTTCCTTTGAAGGAGCAGATATACCAGGGGAAGGAGGGGTGCACATCAATCCAGCATTGTCTCTAGAGGCTCATGTAGTCTTGGTTGTGTGACATGCCTTTTCCCATCCTTCTGGTTCCCTGCTTTGACCATTCATGGACAGAGGTAGCCTAGCTGCAGTGACCCATGCTCTGGTAACCTCCCATTTGGATTACTGTAATTTACTGTACTTGGGGTTGCCCTTGAGGACTACCCAGAAGCTTCAATTAGTGCAGAATGTGGCTGCAAGAACATTAACTTATGCAACCAGATGGGATCACACTGCACTGATTCTGAAAGAATTACACTGGTTGCTTTAATTCAGGCATAGGCAAACTCAGCCCTCCAGATGTTTTGTGACTACAACTCCCATCATCCCTGACCGCTGGTCCTGTTAGCTAGGGATGATGGGAGTTGTAGTCCGAAAACATATGGAGGGCCGAGTTTGCATATGCCTGCTTTAATTCTATCAATGTTCAATTCAATTTAATTCAAGTTTTAAATGATTGCTTTTTCTATGTTTTCAATGGTTCTTATTTTTATGTATAAGTTGCCTTAAGTCCTGTCAGGGGGGAAAGTGAAATATTAATATAATATAATATAATATAATATAATATAATATAATATAATATAATATAATATAATATAATATAAAGCACCCTACCTCACCCCACACCCCAAAAAGATCTCATTAAAAAGTTAGTTTTTTTAAAAAAAGAGAGAGAGATTGGTCACTGCTTTTAATCGGATTGGTCACAATATTTTTGAATGTAAAAAATATTTTTGAATGTAAAAAGTTGAGGCAGTTCAGCAGACGGACCTCAGTACTGGACCTCTGTTTCTCCATGATCACCCAGGAAAGCGAAAGGGCCATGACTTACTCATGCTCTGATTTCCCATTTTGCTGATGGTACTACTTTAATTATGACTGAGACTTACTGCAGACCTGTTGAAGTGAACACATGTAAGATTGCGTGACTCCAATGACTTTCCCTTGAATAGCCGATTGCTCTTTCCCAAGGGGGTTAAAGCAAACGCAAGTACTGCCTGGGCCTCTTCCTGGGAATGTGCACGTTTACGCACCCATTGCAACTGGCAAGGCTCCTCTTAACCTTATACCCTGCTATATTTAGGGAGCGTGCTCTCACTGCCAGCCTTGATGTGGATGACGAGATTACTCATTGCATAGCTAGGTCTGGGTCTGCATTTAGTCTGTTGCCGCACCACTTCTGGAATGGGACGACCGTGAAGGCAAAAGATCTAGGCTAAATGTCTATGGGACATAAGTTACAGTGGAGGAACTTGCCTATGGCTGTGAAATGTAAACAACGCTGTGTGTTACCACTATATTGGTAAGTCAATCTGTTCCATGTGCTTGGTCCCCAAGGCTACGTGATTATGTAGCGAGAGAGGTTCCTAGTGCTCACATCCCAAGTATCAAGTAACTGGTGCTTAGATTATTCTAACCCATACCTAAACGGGGCAATGGATGGATGGATGGATGCATGGAGATGAGACAGCTTCCGGTACAGAAATAGTGTGTCTTTCAGTATCAGCTTTTTTCCTAGGATACACAGTTAGGTTTTCCCCAGGGAACAGATATTTCATCATTATCCCTTTTCAAATGTTCTGAACAGTGCCACACATAATATATTTTTGCATTTAAGAAATGTTGGCTTAGAATGGTAAGAGTTGGGAAAGCTGAACTATGAGCTCTCCACACCCCTCCCACTAGCACTGCAGTGACCTTTTCACCAACCCCAAACTATGTATTGCATTATTCAATCATTTAAAAAAGACAGTCGCACCTTGGATCCCGAACACTTTGTGACTCGAACATTTTGGCTCCTGAACGCCGCAAACCCGGAAGTGAGTGTTCTGGTTTGCAAACGTTCTTTGGAACCCGAATGTCCAAAGCAGCTTATGCGGCTTCCGATTGTGTGCAGGAAGCTCCTGCAGCCAATTGGAAGCCGCATCATGGTTGTTGAATGTTTTCGGAAGTCAAACAGACTTCCAGAACGGATTCCGTTCGACAACCAAGGTACGACTGTAAGTGTAATCCAGTTAGCAGCTATGATCATGATGGAAAAGCAGCTGAGAGATTTGAGTCTGGACCGTGCTCCTGATCTAGACTGGCACCTTGTGAAGATTTGCTGCTGAAAATTGCAGCAAGAGTGTTTACAGTGTTTGTAGGAAACAGCACCTTAACAGGCAAATACCAGGTGCGTTCAACATGAGCAGGTCTAGAAATGGGTGTGAGGCCCCAATCCAGCTTGGGAACACTTTCCAGATCGGTAACCCCAGCTTCTATTTCTTCTAAATTGTAGTGTGTGAATAACGCAACAGCTGGGTACTGCCTAGTTGGTGCCGACCCACAGGGCCTTCTTGGTAGTGGCTCCCCGTTTATGGGGATAGGTTGTGTTTCTGTCTCCCTTGTTATTAACATTCAGGTGGAATTTTAAAACAATCCTGTTCAATGCCTGGCCATTTGATGGCTGCAATATATAGTTCCTGACAACCTTGACAATTTTAGCTGTGAGAATACTTGATCATTTCTCTCTTACAGAGGCATAGAATTGTAGAGTTGGAAGGGACCTGAGGGTCATTTAGTCCAACACCCTGCAATACAGGAAGCTCTCTCTTTCTCTCATATTAATGGCATTGTTTTGCTGTTTTATTTCTTGTCACCCTGTACTCCTTTGAGAGGAAGGGTGGGATAGAAAATTAGTAAATTAATTTAGCTGATTAATATTCTGCAGCTTTTTTAATGTGTTTGGGGGGGCTATTATTTTGTTTTTGTTTTAACTTGTGTTTTTATATTGTGAACTGCCTTTAGATCCTTCGATGAAGGGCAGAATATCAAATAAACAAATAACCAGGGAGTTTGGCCCTCAGCCAGTCCAGATGATAGCCATTGATCAAATGTTTCCAAGTGAGACAGAGGGATAGGGATGGGGGAGTCTCCTTTGGTGAGATGCTCTTCAAGCAGTGAAGGAAATATCACCCTGAAGCCATTTTAGAAAACCGTGTCCCTGTTTTACTGCACCTGCTGTTTTTCACAGAACATGTCCACGAATGTACCATGGGCTCCTGGTTTATTCTGCACCTCTTTGTGTCCCAGAGTGGCGTTCCACAGCCAGGCATTGTCACAAGAAAGTGAGCCCATCACTCCAGAGCTGCTAGCATTCAAGTAGCGTCCCACATCCTTGAGAGTTTCAAGCAGCAGTTGCTGCCGCATGCACTTTCTCAAATGCATTTCATCCAAGAAAAGGGTAGCACAGCACCACATCACTTGCCCACCAGAAGGATGCTCATTACCCTGAGATATCAGGGTCAAAGTTGATTGAAGGTGTAATTCTGTAACCAATCTTCCACTGCTGATTTCATACTCTGACAATGATGTGAGACCTCTCCATGCTTGTTTAACAAACAAACAAACAAAAATCTTCTATTTAACTGTCCTGCTCAATCTGGAGAGGTATGAACTTCTCCCTTTTCCTACCAGCCAAACAGCAGCCATTTCTCTTGCACCATTACTAGCAACTTAATGTGATCACATTAGAGAATCATATAATTGTAGAGTTGGAGGGTTGTCCAGTCCAACCTCCTGCAAAACAGGAACCCCAACTAAAGAATCCATAACAGATGGCCATCTAACCTCTGTTTAAAAACCTCCAATGAAGATGAGTCCACCACCTTACAAGGGAGTCCGTTCCACTGTCAAACAGCTCTTACAGTCTGAAAGTTCTTCCTTATGTTTACTTGGACTCTCCTTTCTCGTAACTTAAATCCATTGCCCCTCTGGAGCAGCAGAAAATAAGCTTTCTCCATCTTTCATGTGCCAGCCCTTTAGATATTTCAAAGGTGGCTATTATATCTCCTCTCAATCTTCTCCAGGCTAAACATACCCAACTCCCTCAGCCGTTCCTCATAAGGCTTGGTTTCCAGATTATTGTGTTTATCTTCATTTGACAAATTCAGGGTAAGGCTATCAACATCTACTAGCCTTTTTTGCAGGAAGGGGGATTCCTGCACTCAAGCGCTCCTCAGTTGCGAAGAGAGTGGCTCCACAAAGGCAGCAGCACACATGCAGATGAATTTGCAGGTCTCTGAACTGAGCCCACAAGCAACCAAGACTGCTGAATAGGAACTTAGGAAACTGCCCATCTACCTCAGTAATGTCTACACTGACTGGCAGCAGCTCTTTGGCATCAGGGGCGTAGCAAGGGGGTGTAGGGGCGGTCCACCCCATGTTCCATAATGGAGGGGGTGACAAATTATCAAGGAACAATTACTGCCCTACTAGGGCGGTTCATAAAAAACTTTTTTTTAATGCCTGCTCCAAAGGTCTTATCTTACTATACTAGGGATTATATAGCTATATATGAAATTTCATGCATATCGGTTAATATCTTGACCCTCCTCCACCAAAATAGCTGTTTACTTGGCTGTTTTCCTTTGTCGTGAAGGCTGAAATTTCAGTTCAGTGCAGCACTTACTGTTCCCAACCCTAACCCTGTGGAAAGCCATCTAATTAGACTTTAATTTGATTTTGAGATATTTTTAGGAGGTAATTTAATTATTGTTTGATTTTATACCAATGTTATGTATCTGATGTTAGCCACCCTGAGCCTGACTTCGGCCGGGGAGGGCGGGATATAAATAAAAGTTTATTATTATTATTATTACTTGTTATTATGCCTTTGTAAGAAAATATGAAATAACATAAAACCATTTTTGCAGGGGTGAATCAATGGGGGGGACAAGAAATTTTCCGCACCAGGTACCAGCTGACCTTCCTACGCCTCAGGGGGGGGCGACAATTTTTTTTTGCCCCCGGGTACCAATTTACCTTGCTACGCCCCTGTCTGGCATCTCAGACAAGGGCCTCTCTCAGCCAAGGATTGAACATACAGCCTTCTGCACACAAGACAAATGCTCTGTCCCTGAGCTACAGCCCTTCCCTAAGGGACCGCCCTTCCTGCCTCCCCATAGCAGCTTCTCTTGTGGGGAGGAACTGTATACAAAACCCTTCCACAAATGTATATTGCTCCTCATACAGGGCATCTGTAGGTTGCCACGTTGCCACGAACAAAACACATACCCTGATGCTATTTTAGGAATACGCAGTAACAAATGGTGCATTGTGAATCAAGTGTTGCCTCTTTATGAATGGAGAGGCTCTCATCTGTGCGAGTGGTGATGGCTGGATGTCATGGAGCCCTGGGGAAGAACTTTGCCATGTGAGAATAACACCAGCCAGTCCACGTGTGGCCAACTGAGAAGAGGGCAGGGGACTGAGGGCGGAGGAGCATGCCATGCTGATGCCCATTGAATGTCCACAGGCATATCTCCCCATGTCAGTGCTTTTCCAGAATGAATATGCGGCATCGGGTCAACTGCAGAAGCAAAATGTCAGTACTAATAGTTTCACTAGCAAAATAGGAAATATCCACCAAGGAGCAGGGGGCAATTGAGGTAGCATAAGCAAATCAGCAAAGTGTATATATTGTGCAATGATTCCTTTTTCCGCTACTACTTAGGTTTGGGGACATTACTCGGAAATGTGACCCTATATCTTTGAGCAGAGATTTCCTTGGCTCCTAAAAAATTATTCCTCTATCTTTGAGCAGAGATTTCCTTGGCTCTGCAGAGAAACCCAGCAAGGGATCTTGTTTGTATTCTGGCGGTGTAGCTGAGGCAGACAGGTCTGCAGCAAACCGATCTATTTTTGGACTCCGGCTTGCCATTTATATCCCGCAAAATTATTCATCAGCTTCAGGGTGACAAGCTATTAATTTGTATAAATACGTCAGAGCAGGGCTTTTTCCACCACTCCGCCCTTTCGCCTTCATGTGCGGCGTGACTGAGGTCAGTTTCAGAACACAAATAAAGTGCCTTCAGCTTGCAGCCAGTTCCTTGTCTGCTGCTCATTCATATTCTAGATGCATCAGCTTACCCAGTTCCATTTGTTCCTTATTATTACTGCAGAGGAGGGCAAAATAGCAACAGGGCTTAGCTGGGATTCCTCAGCTGGTTATCTTTAGCGATGCTGGATTGGTGATGACAGCATCTTGTACAGGAGGGCAGATAGTGGAGTTATCACCTCGTAGCCTGTTATATTGAAGTGTTGTGTACTTAAGGATAAGATTACTACAGAAAAAGTTATGGTTGGCTAGAAGTGGAGTCCCCTATCTCATAACTTATGAACCTTGGCTACATGCATCCTCTCAGATGGGGAGCTTCTAATTCTTGGAACCCATTGTATTCCCTGAACTCTAGACCCAGGAACATTTGACCCCATCACCAGTGCTTCCATAACATAAAAGAGGAATAAAATAGAAAGTGAAGTATTGGGTCATAGTACCACACACTATTATACCAGACATGTTACTAGATCAGGGATGAGGATGAGGAGACTTAGGCCTGGGTGAGGGGGTGTGTGGCAAATGCAGCCCTCTCTATTTGGCCCTCAGAGTCATACAAAGGCCACAGCCCTCCCTAGGCTTTCTTTGAAACCTCCTTTAGTATTTTTGCCTAGCTGGCATCAACCCAACACCACGAGCTCTGATGTTTCTTCCCTGCCTAGATGGATGACAGAAAGGGGTGTGTAAGTGGTATGTAGCCCCCAGAAGGCAGCTAGCCTTCACAGTGGTCCCCCATTCCTGTGCTAGATGCCCATTTTACAAGATGTACAAGATGACTACTTTTGCGAACCATCTAGTAATTGGGAGATACAGCATTTGGGATCAGCAGTGGTCTGGCCTATGAAGAATACAACCAAAATGCACAACATTACGCTTTTGTGTTCAGATCAAATGACACCCCAATTTATGCCTGGTGAGTTGACTTAGCTTGGCTTGAGTCTTTTCTGAAAGTGCTCTGTTCAGCTTCTTCTGTCATTGAGAAAGCAAACTCAAACGCTGGTTATTGAAAGGCTGTTGCCGTGGCTTGCCTTAGCTTTCATCTTTAATCCACCCCATGTTTTCAGCATTCGGGTGTTCAGAAGGGAAAGGGTCATGAGGAGGACTTGCCTAGAATAGCTAAGCCCTCCTGCATGTTTTCTGTGCACATTTGGAATCTGGTGGTGAACAGCAGGGAATACGCAGAGCAGCTAAAAATAGCATTTGCTCCCAGTGTTTATCCAATATATTCTGCTATGCTTGGTTTTGCTCGTGTCCTTTACTATGAATAAGTGTTTCAAGCAAGCTGAGGACAAAAAGTAAACTCTTTTGAACAAGAAACTGCTGAAAAGCCTGGGCCTTGTGACTTGGCAGGCTTTCTATTTATTCCCAACATGCTCCTTTTGTCCAAGCCAGGGATGGGGAACCTATGGACTCCAGCTCCCATCAGTTATAGCCAGCATGCTCAATGGTCAGAGATTATGGGAGTTGTAGTGCAGCAACACCTGGAGGGCTGCAGGTCCCCCACCCGTGTTCTATACAGACTTGTGGCCAGAGCCAACAGCAGCCTGCCCACAAAGCATGTCTGACTATGATGGAGAAAACAGGGTGTTGCCAAGCCCCTCAGCAGGCCCCACTATGCACAGCTGCAGGAGATATTGTGGGCCCAAAAGTGTGTGGTCCTGCTCCACCCTCCACCCCACAAATTAGCTCTATGAATAAGGGCAATATAGAGCTGTAGTTGGAAGAGACCCTGGGGGTCATCAAGTCCAATTCCCTGCAATGCAGGAATATGCAGCTGTCCCATGTGGGGATTGAACCTTTAACCTTGATGTTATCAGCACCACACTCTAACCAACTGAGCTACTGTTGGACAGCCCTTTCTTCCTTCATAGCTATGCTTGGCATGGACAAAGTATGGTCATGAGCAGAAAGCTGCTCCCATTATGCCACTCAGAAGTTTGGTGAAACACACCCACCTTCTCTCTGCAGCCATATTCAGAATGGGAAGGGGAGATAAGGGAGTGGCAGTAATGGCAGTACAAGATCCAGATCTAGCTGCAATGGGCAGGAAGAGGGAGGACATTCTCTCGTTTTTCCTCTCATCGACCTAACACCACCTGACATTTTAAAAGCAGTTACCTGGTTTTCCTTTGAGAAAAGATTCTGTGCTTGGGTGTCTTTGTATTTTAGATACCTGGTTGCTGATTTTTCTCCTCTTGTTATGCTGTTGCTGTTACTAGAATCTGTATGTTTTAATGTGTTCCTAATTATAATTGGATGTCGCCGTGCTCTCAGGCCAGGAATGTCCAGAGTGAGGAATCAACTCTTTATTGTCAAAAGGACACTTGCAAGTTAGGGAAAGACATGTTTATCTGCCCCATGTCTCTCAGCTACTTCTAGGTGTGCACTTGATGTCACAGTTGCCACAATAGAGAGGCCCCATCCCCGGCTTATGTATCTTCCCCATCTGAGCTGCCCACAAGCAGTTGAAGACTCTGCCTGTGTGTAACCTTCTGCTCCTCTTGCTTCAATCCTCTTCTGGCCCTGGGAGACAGTGGAGCAGGAGGAGGAGGAGGTATGGAAGCCCTTGATTCTCCACCAGCCTGATCCCTCTCTCCCTCCTCCTGCACCTGTTCTTCACTCTCCAATCCTGCAGCTTCTCCTGCCTCAGACTCATCTCCTGGCTGTTACAGGCTCCCCCAGTTCTTCAAAAGGGGATCCAACCCCCTTTCTCCCAGTGCCCACTTATCAGTATCCAGCCACCACTCCTCAGTGTCAAGCCAGTCGCCGACATTGGATCTATATAACTATTATTTGGCATGTACAACGTATAGTTCTTATGCTGTACAGGTATTATGTTGTGGCATTGGTGTCGTATGTTATAAACCCATTGTGGTCTTCTGACAAATGTTGGCATATAAATTTAAACAAAAAAAAATTGTATCTGGCAGCCGCTATTCCACAATTGGTGGACCTGAGTATTCTACTAAAAAGCACAAAGATCCCACAAACTTAAGGTCTGATCATCCCTGACCTAAACTATAAATGCAGTTGTACAGGACTGCAGTGAACAGTGCAATGCTAGACACCTTCACCCAGAAGTCCTGTTTATTTCAAAGGGGCCTGCTTCCAGGTAAGTGGTTATAGGATTGCAGTATAAATTGTTTTGCACCACAGATATCTACTCAGTCCCACAATGCATCATTCACCTTTGCTCCCATAGCATGCAGCACAGCTTATGCTAGCTGGATGGATGGGTATTCCTCGTCATGCAGGGATTTCTGACATCTCTCAGTCCCTCTTGTTTTCTGCTTGCTCTACACTTGTAATATGGACGATGCGAGTTAATATGATAGGGGTGTTCAGGGTGGAATATCCTGCTGGAGTAGATGACCTTTAAGCCAACCTTACAGTTCTACCTTCGGAGTAGGGGGCAGGCACAGTTGTCATTCTGTGCTAATGCCCAACACAGCAGCAAAACGGAAAGCAATAAATGCCATACAGTGGTGCCCCGCTAGACGAATGCCTCGCTAGACGAAAAACTCGCTAGACGAAGGCATTCGTCTAGCGGAAGGCTGCCCCACAAGACGAAATTGTCTATGGGGCTGCCTCGCAAGACGAATTTTTTTTTTCCGTCTAGTGAAAACCGTGGTTTGCATTGCCGCTTCGCTAGACGAAAAAACCGCTAGACGAAAAGATTCGCAGAACGAATTATTTCCGTCTAGCGGGGCACCACTGTATATATATGGAAAAGGCAGAATAAAGCAAGTTTACCCACCACAGCTACCAGTGAACACCAAAGGACTAATGCACACAAGGAAAAGTTACTTTCTTCTCTCCCTTTGTTTAAAATCACAATAACACATCCTTTAAAAAAAAAAAAAAACCTTTTTAAAAAACCAAGAATTTATCAGAATTTGTTAACTTGCAAGCACCATGAGGTCCACTTCACTATATTTGAATCACAGTCTCTCTTCTGCCTCTTCAACAATGTCCATCAGACAAGGCCCTTGCCCACTCCACCAGTATGATGCTACTGGATCTTAAAAAGGCTACTGTGAAGCACATCACCGCTAAAAGTTTGTATAAGAACTGAGAACAGATGCTCTTCAATTTCATAGTAGAGGAGAGACTCAAAGTGATTACCTTATTTCAGAGACAGTGTTTGCAGCTACAAAAAACAACACTTGACTGGCCACTTCTTGCCAACTCAAACTATTGAAATTCCCGAATTTAAAAGAGTTGGGACTTAAGCCACTGAGATTTTCATCATTTTTGTATTTGAGGCTGGAGTAGTCACAGCAATGTCAGCCCTTTAAAGGATCAGGAATGGATTGGAGGATTTGTTGTACTCTTCTTGTATATGAATTCTCTTGGCCCTAATCATGGTTAGTCGTGACATATGCACAAACCCTAGCTATGATTAACATACACAGGTAGCCAATGTGGAGTCTTCAATAAATTTTGGACTACAGTTCTCCTACAGGGAAGATGGGAGCTGTAGTTCAAAACATCTGCAGGGCACCAGATTAGCTGTCCCTGGCACAACACTTCAGATTTTGGGGAGGAGCAAACAAAGATTAGAGTTAACCTAAGTTAACATCAGTGCAGCCATTACAAGTAGCCATGGTTGAGACATTTAAGGGAAATTCAAGTATGAGAGGAAAAGAGCTAGAGGGGTGTAATGAATCAGATCTAAGTTAAGGGATGTTCAGAAACCCACAGTGTTTTAGGAGTTAATGGGCACCCCAGTTTGAGTGACAGATACCCCTTGGGAGGCGGGACCTTCCGCTCTTTAAAAGGAGGGAGCAGCCGTTAGTGTGAGGAGAGTGGTGACTGGAAGAAGGAGGGTGTGGGGCCAGGTTAGGTTAGGTTAGGTTAGGTTAGGTTCGTTTAAGATGTGTATATGTTGCTGAAAGAAAGAGTTTACACTGTTATGAAACTAAGCTTATGAACCATTACTGAAACCGTTATGTTCTGTAAGAAATAAAGACCTCTTATTGTTGAGCTAAGAAAATATCGTCGTTCATTTGGTCCAGCGAGTTATATAGGCTCGTGAGGAGGTGAACTCAGGGAAAGGACAAAACTAACCTGAAGGATGATAGTTTGTGTCTTGGAGTTCCCTCAGGAGGGGCTAGCGGGCGGAAACCCTGGTATTGCCACAGAGTTGCTAAGAGGGCTTAGCTAACTGATATAGTGAGGCGATCTAATAAGGAGAGACCCCGAACTGTAGGCAAAGGAGAGGTTAACCCCTGAAGCCCTGAGCAGAGGATATAACTGGCCGCGGCCGCTGGAAGGAAAACTCCCGTTACTAAGGGATCCCCAGATTATAGATAAAAGGGGATTGAAATAACAGACGGACCTCAGAGGGACAGGTGGGGTGCATTGTAATTTGACCCAGAACACCTGATTAAAAATTCACTTAGTAACGAGGGGAGAGTCTGAAGCGGAGGTTCGTCGCAAGGGGCATGTGAGGCTGTGGTCTGTTCCCGAAAGCTTAACCCTGCTTAAGAAGCAGGGAGCATTAAGTAAGCCTCTGAATACCAGTTGTGGGAAATCAAAAGTGGAGAGAGGGCTGTTGCACTCAGATCCTGGTTGTTGGCTTCCCATGGGCCTCTGGTTGGCCACTGTGAGAACAGGTTGCCAGACTAGATGTGCCATTGGCTTGATCTAGCAACCTTCTCTTATGTTCCTACTACAAATGTATTGACTGGAATTCAGTGTCGTTAGTAACAAATACTCACCAACTGAGTTACACACAAACACTGATTATTTACCCGTAGTAGATTATCAGAGATGGTGCACATTTAAATCTGCCTCTAAATTCTGTATTAAAACAACTTGTTAATGAAATATTCAACTTAGGTCACAGCGAATTGTACTTGGATTTCATTTTAGATCATGGAGGATGTAAAAAAAAAAGAGAGAGAGAGAGAGAGAGAAGTTCTTTAGGGGTAAAAATTGAAAACCAGTGAAGATGAACCAGAAGCAGTACAAAGATAAAATCTCTCCGTCTGCACAAGACAGCATGAGCTTGGTAATTATAAACAAAAATTTAAAAATGTGTAACGCAAAGGGTGGAGGCAGAATAAAAGCCACCCATTTGTAGTTGGCCCCAGTTTAATAGAATGATGAGAAGATGGCCACAGGAAGGAGGTTTACAAACGGCTTCCTGCTATATGGAAAATATATCATTAGGTAAGTCAAAGATGAGCAGCAAGAACTTCCAGCGGCAATCAATGTGGAAAGGCACCAAAACCATCTACTGCTTCCCCACCAACTTGCGGAAAACATCATAGACCTCTGGTTTCTCCTGGGCAAACTGTTCCACCGTATTCTTCTGCAGCCAGTCAGACGAGCGCATTTGTTGCTGCAGGAGGCCAATGAGATCGCCAAGGTTAGAGCCACCAGCTGAGGCTGGCTCCTGATGGTGGGACACAAATATCACTTCGTCTGCACTGTCCGCTTTGCCTTCCGAGTCAGACTCCCAAGACTGGTCTTTACCTTCATTCAGGATTCCACGCTCATGTTCTTCTAGAACCTCACGGACCCTCTGCATGCCTGGAGGAAAGGAAGAAGACGACAGGGGGGGGGGGAGAGAGAGAGAGAGAGAGAAACTCACCAGTTGGAACAAAAGCTGGATTTGGATGGAGAGCTATGGTCCTGAAGCAACCAAGCAGTGACTTCAAGAGAACCAACTAACAGGTCTGACCTATCAGGCCACAGTATCTTACTGGTGGGTTTGGCATGCTGGGTCACCAGCTGGGAGAGAAGATAGGAGGAGGAGGAGGAGGAGGATAACACTGACCTAGCTGCAGCCGATGTATCTTGTCCGAAAAGATGATGCGGAACCAGCCAGGCTCACTGCACTCAAAAGCTTTACCACAAGAGAGCAGGACTTTGTTGTCCAGGAAGCGCCTCCAGAGCAGCATTTCCTCTTCAAATGTTCCTCTTCGCAAGTACTGGGGAGTAAAGGAGTCAAGAAGCAAGTCAGCTCCGACTCACAAGAGGGAGTTACAGCCACATCTCCCCAACTTCAAGAAGAACATGGGAGACCTGAGGTTCCCCGCAGCAGGGGCAGGAGGACCTCAGGCTTTTGGGGGGCAATTCAATGCCACAGCCTTCTGATCATTCTGTTAGAACAAGCATTTTGGCTTTTCAGATGAAACTATTTCCCCTCTCCCCCGTCACAAGCCATTCTGGGGGAAATCTCGACACCCTTTCCCCCAGTTTCAGAAGGAGAAGCAGTGGAAAGCTCTGTTGTGAAAAGTCATCACACAAGGCGTCTGCTGACGGGATTCATTAGCTGAGTCACACCCTCAGGATCTACTCTGTTTAATAGAACCTTGAGATCCAATGACAGAAGTCCGGTGCAACATCACTCAAGGGTCAGACATACTTTTTTTCATTTCTGCAGCTTAAGGGGTATGTGTATATGTGGGAGAGACACTTCTGGGAGTCAGAAACATCATGTGGCTCTACTGCAAATTACCCATGGATCTACTAGTAGATCCAGACTTGCCTTCTGCCCACCCTGCCCTGTCATAGAATTAGAATCATGCAAAAAGACCCTGCCCACTAAAAATAAGGAAAGGGTTTTTTTAAAAAAAGGTCTGGAGAGAAAAGGGAGGCATTTTCCTATTTCTGGGAATGGGAGAGAGCCCTGCTCCCAGAAGACTTCAGAGAACTGGAAACTCCATCTTCCACCAGTGGAATGAGAAAGTCAACCACAATCTTTGAAAGGTTATTTCCCTTGGCTGTGGTGATGAAAGGGAAGCACCCATCAGACGGGGGGGATATTTAATTATATAAGGATTTATAAACTGCTTCCCAACAAATGTCTTCAAAGTGGTGTACAAAAGTACCAACCGCCCCCCCCCATGTATAGTCAAAGTGAATATGCAGAACAGTCCAAAAGCAGTTCTTAAAAGAATTAAATTACAAGATTCCATATGAATGCAATACAAAATGGCCGAGTCTCTCCTCAGGGAAACCCTCTTAGAAAGAAAAACAATCAACAGTCACCTAAAGGCAAAAATGCTATGGTTGTAAAAAAAGAAAGAAAGCAAACCTAGGAAAAGGAGGCATACAGGACCCAAGAAAACTACTTCGCTGCCTCATAAAAGATCTCAAGATGTGTTTCTGAATTGAAATAACTATTGCTACTTCTCCACTTTACAGAAAATTCTGAGTAAGCTCTTTCAAAGGATAATTTTGGAGATGAATTATTCGAAGTGGGGCGGTGGCGGGGGAGCCAGATCATTCTAAAATCCATAACACTGGATGTCTACTTGATTCACACCCACCACTGCTGAACTAGAGGGACTTGGTTTGATCCTGCAGGGCCTCCTTCAATGAGCACTGACCTTTCGGAAATCAATCCATACAAAGAAGCCTGCATTGCGGTTCAGGAAGGGAACCCCAAGGGTCTTGAGCTCATCTGTCACAAAAGTGTGGGCAGCTTTCAGCCTTTCATGATTGGCCCGTAAAAACACCTGGTTAATCCAGTCTAGCCAAGAGGAGAAGACACATAAGGCAGTTCAGACACATACTGTACATATAAAATCACTTGATTTCTCAACTCTTTGATGACTGGTGGTTCAACGTGTGAACTGACTCCATTGAAAAGCATTGCATCTGAAGCCATTCAAGAAAATAGGCAAGTTCTGCCTGTGGCAGCTGATCTGCAGCAACTCATTCAAACACTGATCATCACACGGTGCTGCAGGTGAACTATGTGCACGCACAAACAATCCCACAGAGAAGAAAGTGGACAAGATCTACACAACACTGCCCATATTTTGTACTGAAATGTTGGTCTCACGCCACTGCCTTCTTTTCTTTATTCTCACTGTCTGCACGATCAACTATTGCAGCAGCAAAACATGATGCAAAATCCTCATGGCCTTGTCAGTTTAGGCAATGCATTGCAATTTCCTGTTGGTCACATTTCAGGTGTGCACATGAAAACAGTCTTAAGATACACACCTAAAAATATAAGGAGGTCCATCTAAGCCAACTCTAACATAGGCAGAATGTCTGAAAGGGTCGCCCAAGTGAGGAGACTTGTATGCAGGTGGGGATCCCATGCAATCTGAACCCCTGGACTGAGCAGAGCTCCAGATCTCATGGGAGCTGTACACGCAAAGGGGGCTGTTTCACACACGTCCAACCAAATGTGCAGAGCTTGGGGATGTGGCGTCACTTCCTACTCCACACATTGTTGTGTCTATGGTGGGGAGGCTATGAAAAGGGCTGTTGTTGGCAGTGCAATATTTTAATGCTTTAATTGAAAGTGCTGCTGAATTGGCAACCATCTCCACGCTACAGCCTGAGAATCCTGGACAGGCAAAACCCGCAGTTTTGGCAAAGCTCCCTTCTCTAAGGGAGAACAGAGTAGTGAGGGGTTGTGCGACATTCTTGGCCTCACCTCTGTCTCTGAGTAGCTGGGCCATTTTGTACTGGACAGGCCCACAGACCCCGTGGAAGTAGCACAAGGAAGCCACAGCATTGGCAACATCTTGATTCAACGTGTACAGTGTCCCAAAGCGAATCCCAGCAGCAGCAAAATCCTGCAGGGGCCAGAAATTAATAATCTTTTGATCCAACCAATGAATAAACAAATCTCTCTCACACATGGCCCAGACTTTTGAAATAATACCACCTGAGCATCAGGGGGGAAAGCATCTTTATGCTCAAAGATGGAAGGAAGAAACAGTTCCGACAAAGGAAGACTGGCAATTAAAATTAATGGGAGTACACAGAAATAGCGCAACTTACCGGAAGAATGACAAATCAAGAAGAGACTTTTAAAATCAGAATGGGGAAAATTTATTGATTATTTGAAGACACATTATAAACAAATCAAAACATTAGCAGGATTGATATAAACACATGCAGTAAGAGATAATCAAGGGGAAGATAATGGAAAATTAGTAAACAGACTTGAATTGGATATACAGTAATAAAAATATATAAAATAAGTAACTACAGAAATGAGGGGAGGGAAGTAGAGGCGAAGGTAAATTAGATTTGGAAAGATTTTGTTTTTCTTGTTAAAAATATTTGTAAAAGGTGAAAATGAAAATAACATTAACCAAAGAAAAGAAAAAAGCACTCACCTTAGTAATTCCCCACATCACATGGGTCCTCTGCGGATCAGGAAATCTGTGCATAAAGAGAATGCATATGTAGATGTTAGCAACAAATCAACGAGGCTTCTAGGGTATTCTGAAACACCAGAAGAAATTATACAGTCACCAGTGTGGCTCCCAAGGACACCCACTAAGACGTTATCGAGGAAACTGCAAGTGTCTCCAGTTCCCACCCAGTCCGAGTTCCTCTTCATCCTCCCCTGCGTCACCTATGTTATCTAAAAGGCTGGACTTTGGTCTTTCCTATTTCAGCAGCGAGAGACCAAAACCTGTCGTCCTCCCCCACCTCTTGCCTTCTGTTCTGCTCAATTCACTGTGTCACAGTTGCGACCCCCTGCAGCGCCCCTTAGGCTCAGTGCCCAGAGCAGTGAAGCCAGTTGCACTGCCCTAAATCCACCTGTTATCTGCTTAGGGGCTCTCTACTGTTCTGATTTGCCAGAAGACCTGGAAAAGAGGAGGGAAAGAACAGCTTTTCTACCAATGACACCAATAAAATTTCCCCTTGAAATGAAAGTAGCAGCTTGGAAAGGGGATTTTCATCCATGGGACTGTGTCATGGAGGAAAAGAATTAAAAAAAATCTTCCCCACCACCACATATTCTCAAGGCTGCCCTGTGGTAGTCCATCTCCATAACAAAAACGTGTCAGGCCTAGTTTGCTCTCAGAGAATCGAAAGACCTGCCTGAGGTCTCTCTGCTCTGCCTTCAAGCTGCGTATTTCCACACCACATATAGGAAAACCTCCAACCATCATAGATATGCAAAATAATTTCAGGGACAATTGTACGCATATTGTTCCTCTCCTCCATGGTCCTGATCCAGGGTGGGGAGCCTGTGGCTGTTGCTGGATTCAAACATCCATTATCCCCAATCAGCACGGCCAATGATGATGCGAGTTGCAGCCCACCGATATCTGAAGGGTCACAGGTTCCTCGCCCCTGAACCAGAGAGTCATTCTCACAGTGCTGCTACTGTTAAAACTGTGCCAGAAAGCAACCCTTTGAAGCCCTGGGATATCGTGGTGCAGAAGCATGGGGAGCACTTTCCCCCAGTTACAAGCCCCTAAAAAGGGGAATGTATCACACTGCTGCCAGTAGAAGCTGCCAACTTTTAACCCGTCAGGACTCTTAATAGCAGTTTGTGCTGTGAAAGTGTTTGCTCAGTGCTGCTTTTCTGTTTCACAGAACTTTATAGTGTTGGCGACCGCCATTTAGAGGTGATGGAAGCACTAAAGATGCCTTTACCTGTCCATTTCAAGCACACTGTGGAATGTGGCAGAATCATCAAAAACTGACAGCATGTAGATCTCATCTACTATCACGTGCAGCTCATGCCTAGAACGGGAGAAATGAAAAACAGGGAATTTTTTGGCAATGGGTAGAGAGACTGCTTGCTGCCAGGAAGCAGGCACAGTTCAACCGGCTGCCACTAGAGAGGATGATTTAGTAGGGCAATGCTGCCAAACCCAGACAGCAGGAATAGAGTGAAAACATCACACCTAGTAGCCACATTTGCTCTCCCATTACTAAAGATGGCAGCAAAACCTTCATGGACATTAGGTTTCCCACCGAAAAGGCTACCTTTCACTGACACACAGAGCAGCTGGCGGATAACAACAGGGGGCACTTCCAGATTGTTGCTATTTTCGGGTGGGTTCAATCTTATTGTCATTCAATCACACATGGGCAAATTCAGGCCATGCAATTAAAAGTTGATTTGGCTCTCTTGGGCAATATCCTCTCTAAAATTGGACGTTTTGTGATAAGGAAAACGATGGGAAACGGAATGAAAACTGGGCAGTAACAATTGCCGACACAACATTGTATAGGCATCCCAGCAAACGAATCAGAGGGAATGCTCAAGAAATGACCAATGATATCTGACCTTGCAAACTTTGTGGGAACAAATCAGGATGAATGTGCAATAAAATAGGTCACCTGGAAGCAACCAGGATGCTACACAGGTGTAACTCTCCCCCGGCATTCCTAGTTCTTTCTAAAGAGGAAGCAATATCAGTGGAATGGAACCAGAAATTTATCCCCAGTCATGGCATTTGCTCCTCCAGCCCCACCACTCTCCAGTAGATGAAGACCTCCTGCGCCATTGAATGGCACCCCATCAATTCTTCTTTGCTGCCCCTTATAGCTAAAGCTCCTTCTTGGAATATATCTAGTGTCACACCCAACTGTTGCCTTCAAGTACCACCTCACCCCACAAAAAGCCCCTCACCTTTTCTGTGGAGTCTTCAGCTGAACCTCATCCTCTACAACAGGTGTGGGGAACCTTTGGCCCTCCAGATGTTGCTGAACTACAACTCCCATCATCCCTGGCCACTGACCATGCTTGCTGGGGCTGATGGGAGTTGACAGGCCACAGGTTTCCCAATCCTGCTCTGCAGAAACTAAGTACATGTAGCCTAGGCAGATGTAAAAATGCATATTTTCACTCATCCCAGCCTACAATACTTGGTCTGTTGGACTACCCGTCTCCAAACAAAGCTTAGATCATACCTTTTTGCAAATTCCAAGAAGTCATGTAACTCAGAGAGAGAATAGATGTCCCCCAAGGGATTGTGGGGGTTCAGGAGAATTAAAGCCTTTACTTTGACACCCTATAAAACAAAAGCATCAAACTGTAAAACACAAAGAGCAAGGGACCTTATATAAAATACTGCCTGCCGAGAAACCTGCTTGTCCTGAGGCACTTTGGTTTGTAACATTGGTGACCCCTCATTATCAGGCTGCCTTTACCTGCCTGTTGCCAGCGCATCATGGGATGTAGCAAAGTAAAGGAGCTTGGATGAATTCTCTTTTATAGCTTTACAATATTTCTTTAATTAAAAAAAATGTCTTAGTGCAATCAAATTCCACGTAGATGTTAAGTGGATAGTTGCCAAGAAAATCCAACACAGCCACATTTGGCTTTAAAACAGGAAACGTCCCAAAACCGAAGGGATTGGTAAAAAGAAAGTTGAATGGGGAAGTGGAAAGTTTCAAATCTCACCAAAATACTTAAGAGATTGTTCAAAACCTCAACCATACTAGGAAGTACATCACAGATAAAGGAAAGACTCCACAAGGGGCAAGAAGATGCCAATGTGGCTAATGAGCAGAATCAAGGAAGCTATTAGAGGTAGGAAGTTATCCTTCAGAAAATAGAAGTCTTTTCCAAATGAGACCAAAACGGAGCATAAACTTTGTCAAAAGAAACAGAAGCAAGCAATAAGGGTCCATTCAAACTATCCCGTATGCCAAACATAGGCAAACTCCAGCCCTCCAGATGTTTGGGACTACAATTCCCATCATCCCTAGCTAACAGGATCAGTGGGCAGGGATGATGGGAATTGTAGTCCCAAACATGTGGAGGGCTGGAGTTTGCCAATGCCTGTCATATGCTGTAATAAAATAGCTGTCTATCAAATCTCCAAAGTTGTAATGCAGCAGTAAAAACACTGTAATACATCCAGCCTCTACCACACTTGGCCTCAACAATGCTTATACTTAGACCACCCTGGACCACTGAAATGAATCAAAACTAGGGGCTAGATTCAGCTAACCTGGCCCGTTAGCAGAAGCCAGTGCAAAGACTCCCACAAGCAATGGGGCTTCCCACTGCGCCTCCCCTAAATCCTCTCTGGGAGCTTGGGAAAAAACCCAGAACAGTGTGCGGGGGAGACTGTTCCATCAGGCAAGCAGAAATGCTTGCACTGGCAGAACGACTGTATTAGCGCAACACTAAATTACCTCAAAATCTAAAGGTTTGTTGTATTACATTCCACAACATCCCTGTAATCTGTGGCCCCACCCACCAATGAAGCCTTGGAAGATGCAAAACAAAATAAAAAAATCCTTCCAGTAGCACCTTAGAGACCAACTAAGTTTGTTCTTGGTATGAGCTTTCGTGTGCATGCACACTTCTTCAGATGCACTGAAACAGAAGTCACCAGACCCTTATATATAGTGAGAGAGTGAGGAGGGGTATTACTCAGAAGGGTGGTGGGAATGGGTGACTGGCTGATGGGTGTGGAAAACCTGTTGATGACTGTTAACGACTGCAATTAGTCCTAAAGGAAAAACCAAGGGGTGAGATGGCTAAAGATAGCTTTGTCATGTATAATGTGATAAGAATCCAATGTCTTTGTTCAGACCAGGTCTCTGTGGTTTTGAGTTTCGTAATGAGTTGCAATTCAGCAACTTCTCTGTCCAGTATAGAATGTCCTGAGAGACTGAAGTGCTCTCCTACTGGTTTCTTGGAAGGTTCAGCCACTGTAAGATGAAGCAAGCTCACCTCTGACTGGGCGTCCTGCAAGGCCTTCTTTAGCTTTTCCACAGTGAGCTGGAACGGACGGTTGCAGGTGCCGGTGACCTGAAACGCATTAAAGAGTAGGCTGAGCACAAAAGCCTTTTGAAACCGAGCAAAAGCAATTTGTGCTGCACATCTCAAGAAGTCTTAACAAGGACTCCACTCCCTTCAATTGGATGTTATTACAGAGATAAGAATGGTTAACACACTTCCCAGTGACATCAAGAATTGAGCAGCCATTCACAGAAGCTGGAGTTCAACTTCTCCTAAGGAAGGGATATTCGTAGATCTCTACAAAGGAATGCCAGAATGCTGATTCAGATACAAGCAAAGGCAGCCCTCGTAGCCCAAATTACTTAAGCCTTAAATTCAGCAAACATATTCTAGGAAAGGTGTTCCAAAACTTCTTACCACAGGGATATACACACGTGATTTCTGTTCAGAAACTTTGTCTTCTCAGAGAAACCAAATATATCTTGTGTGCAATACTTCCCTCACTGTCAGCCAGTTTGGCAACCCATGCCCAACTTTCCCTGTGACTTGGAGCCTGAACCCATTGTTTAGCAACTATTGCTCAAGTGAACTGTGAGGAAGATATTTAAAGTTGCCTGCTGCCAGAACATGCCATAGGACAATAGCAAGGGTAGCCAACATGGTGCCCTCAGATGTTATGGACATGCTGGCATGGGGACAGATGGAAATTGCAGTCCACATCTGGAGGATGCCATGTTGGCTACCCCTAGGTTATAGAATGTGATGGCTGTCCACTCTCCTTCTTACCTGACTGTCCAAATGGGCATAGACCAGCTTCACATTCCCATAGAGAAACACACTTTGGGTGATGCCTCCGTAGAAAGGGGTAGCAATCAGGAAGGCTTCTGAAATCAAAAGAAGAAAGCCGGTTATCCCACTGCTGCAATTTGTGCCCCTGAAATTTACAGCTGGGACAATGCAGCTGAGGTCAGGGTCTTTGCGAAAAGTTCCTTTCTACAAGTCCAAAGAGACCACTTTGGAGTTAACATTTACTTGCCCTGATTATTGTAGCTAATTAGTGCAAGTACAATGGGCAAGGGAATAAAGAAGAATACCCAGCACAAATACAACCATAAACATTAGCATTTTTGTTGCTATTCTTTGCAATATTCCTACTCCATTACCAACCAACAAATCCATATATTAAGGGTTGTATTCAACTATGTTTGGCTAAAAATAGGCCTACAAAAATTCATGGACCTAACCAAGTCATTAATTTCAATACCACTCAATATTTCTCTAGTTATCTCACTCACCTCCTGGATCACAGAGAACGGTAGCCAAAGCAGAAAACAGAGAGCCACAACCATTCAGTATGATCACCTGCAGAAGACATGTTGGGATAGATGTTTACTCCCACTTAGGGTAGAATAATCATCAATATGAGTGTCAATACATTACTAAAAGAACAAACAAGCCAGGAGTAAATTGACCTACATTTTCTGCTTTAAGAGGTGCAGGTGCCTTGCAATAATAGGTCAAAAACCGAGCCACTTCCTCTCGCAAGCTGAAGGAGATATAAAAGCAACCACGAAATTAGCTTCTCCCAAGGAAAGGCTTCGCTCTCCACCAGAACACAAAGGAGGTTTATGCAGTAGGCATGGAAACAGGATAAAGTTTTACTGGGCCAGCGCAAAACATATCCGTTGTTCACACACATAAGATGCCATAAAATCCCGCACTTTATTATTGTTAATTTCCACTTTAGGTCTGATTACAATGAGAACTGAAGGTATAAAATGCTTAAAAGCAGTGATGGGGCACCTAAGACTCTCCAGATGCCGGGCTACAGCTCCCATCATCCTGTACCATTGACCATGCTGGCTGGGGCTGATGGGAGTTGGAGTCCAACAGCATCTGGAGGGTTATTGGTTCCCCACCCCTGCTTAAAAGAACCATATCCTGGTGGGATGGGGATGGCCCTTCAGATGTTGTTGTGCTACAGTTCCCACCTCTCCTGACTGTTGGTCATGCTGGCTCTGAATGCCTGGAGCTGTAGTCAGCAACAAATGGAGGGGCACAGGTTCCCTGGTATACTGAGCTGAGCTACTTTGCGGAAAAGGAGAATATACATGCAGTTAATTCCCTGAAAGATCAGCCCTTCCTGTCACAAGCATGTTATGTTCCTGGCTGGACCAGTTCAAACTACATGTCTTGGGTATTTCCACAGTCCTCTTTAGCTCGCTCCTTCCTTCCTTCCTTTTATTCTAAGGCAGTGTACATAGCTTCCCCTACACCCAAGTTATGCTCACAACAGCCTTCAGAGAATGAATGTGTTATTGGAATATATGGTTATTAAAATTATCAACTATATTAAAGGGACACCTTCAGGTGCAAAGACTTCACATGCCACACAGTTAGCAAGCAGTCCATTGCACTCTTGAGGTGCTATTTTGAAGTAATTCAGCACGCCCTTCTACCACTATACGCCTTATATATTTTATTTTCTGATTTCTTATACACACATGCACACAACCATGCTCGCTTCATCACCCTTGGTACTCACAACAATCATACATTTTATTTTTTTATTTTTGTATAGCATGTAGCCATTTCAGGCACTTTTAAAAATACTCCTCTTCCTTCTCCTCCTCCAGAACTGTCATGACCTCTCAGCCCCTTCCACTACCTCAGGGAATATAAAGATGAGGGGGAAATACTGGCTGCCCATGGAGGGGGTAAGCATGGGGCTCAGCACTTCCCACAGGGCCCTCAGTCTTAGGGTGTTCCTCCAATAAAAGCCCCTCCTGCAGAAGGGCACTTTGATTCAGCTCAGCCAGTTCCTCAAGGAGGAAGGGCTTTTTTCACCAGAATTCAGTTCCAGCACCTCTCAAGTGGACACCATTGCCATTCTAAGACAACAAGGAAGGTGTTCATAGCGAGTTCCTGCACCTCTTTTTCTAGAAAAATAGTATAGGCATAACCAACCAACATCAAACCTCAGGATTCTAGATGGCCCCAGCTCTCTGCTAAAAACATGTTTCACAGCTCAGCAAAGCAGCTGACCAGGATCCTGACCTGCTTAGAGAGATCTGACTTTGCCTGCCTGGAAAAGGCTCTCTTTATTGCTTGTACTGCACCTGCAATCTCCTGCAGAGCAGGATAATAATTTCCTTGTAGATGCAGAAAACAGAGTGAAGATACTTACAAAGGGGAAAAGATACAGGGCAGTTACTACTCACAACATATGGCCCTTCCAGTCAGGATATTGTAGCAGTGGAGGTTCTATGACGTTCATGTCACTTTGCGTCAGCTGTTAGTAAGGAGAAGGAGAGGGCACAATAATTATGCAAGCCAAACTGGTCTGGAAAAGGTAAGAATCAAACCTGTAGAACCGAATGGTCCCATCCTGCTGGAGGGCATTCCTCTTACAAGTTACAATAGAAATAGAATAGAAATAGAAATACTTTCTTGTCACTGTTTCACATGTTTACAGTGACATTAAACGAGCCCCCCTCCCCCCCCCACAATCTCAGTCCTTGTCACACTCTGTGTGCTGTCGTACTACCACCAACCCCAAACGTCAGCTGCAATGTTGCTGTCTTCCATTCAGCAGCCTCACGGCCCACGGGTAGAAACTGTTCTTTACCCTGTCTATGCGGCTTATCATGTTTCTATATCTCCTGCCCAAGGGCAGGAGATTTAAAAGGTGCTGGCCAGGGTGTGAGTCATCCCTGAGAATGTTTCTCGCTCTTCTGAGGCAACGGTCTCTCGCGATAACATCTAGCGGACTCAGGGGACAGCCCAATATTTCCTGTGCTGTCTTCACCACCCTCTGTAGGGACTCTCTGTCCATGGCTGTCAAGCCAGCATACCACACCATAATGCAGTATGAGAGAACACTTTCTATTGTGGACCGATAGAAGGAAATCATTAGTTGCTGTTCAACTTTGTTCTTTCGCAAGATACAAAACCCAAAACGTGCAATATTGGTCCATCCCATTTTCTTTCATGGGAACAGGCACACTGCTAGTGCTCCTCCAACATTATTATCAGAAGAGGACCTTCATTCTGGAAAGAGACATTGTCTCTGGAAGTACCCAGAATTTGAAAGTCAAAGAAACACCCTAAGTTAAGAGAACAGCAATAATTTCAATTTCTATTATTGTTAAAAGCTTGGTCAGGGAGGTGTAAGGTTGCTAGTTTGGAAATCATTTCCATCCCTTCTAAAGGGTACGGCTTCTCTGCAGAGTCCTGTCTCAATCCTTTGCTGGGTCCTGTGCCCACTTTCTCCCCCAATTATTTTGAGGATAGATAAATTCATGCATACTAGGGAAGCAAGGGCTTGGAGCAGGAATAGGGCAGGAAGTTCTCTCCAATATTCGAAAGTGTCTGGTGGTTGACTGCAAGAAACCCAAGAGAGGTGCCATGTTCCCACCAGCACTACTCTGGAAAAGGCACAAATTTGTAAGCTTCTCAAACGGAAAAGAAAGGGGTCAACAAGTATTCATATCAAGATGCTTCAGCACATCAAATTAAGCCTCTGAGGGCTAACTGATTTGGGAAGGGAAAGAGCAACACCACTAGCACAGCTCAGGAATCAAGCACATTTACGATTCTCTTACCCGCTTGGACATCAGATCAAAGCATAGCTTGTTCTCACTGGTGCCAAAATTAATGATGCCCTGGAGACAGAGACAGAAGTATTGTTAAGAAAAACAATCACTGTGTGTATATGTATTTCACATTAGCTGACGTGCCATTACGCCATCTCAAAAATCATACCCTGTTTAAAAATGTGTTCCTTTAAGTACTGGTTCCTTTAAGTACTGGGGCCAATCAGCACTTTAGGAAATAGATTTTTAAAGATCAGGAATATAAGCAAATAGTATGTACACTTGTGAATGTAACTGAATCCAAGATTCCTCTTTTTGTATAATTACGGGAGGCTTCAGCTGTAAATTTGCATGCATTTACACGGCACATATTCATATTCCTCAACGAAATCATTTCATGCCATTCATTTATGTTCGTATATAGATACTTCATTTATACCAGGGGTCCCCAAACTAAGGCCCGGGGGTCGGATACAGCCCCATTGCCTTCTAAATCCGGCCCGCGGACAGTCCGGGAATCAGCATATTTTTACATGAGTAGAATGTGTCCTTTTATTTAAAATGCATCTCTGGATTATTTATGGGGCATAGGAATTCATTCATACTTTTTTTCAAAATATAGTCCAGCCCCCCACAAAGTCTGCGGGACAGTGGACCGGCCCCCTGCTGAAATTTATACAGTGTGAAAGAAACTGCAGGCCAGTAATTATAGATACTATTTTTCTTGTAGACAGTAGCTTGGGCAGTCACCACATTTACCCAAGTAATTTATTTATTTGCTACATTTGTATACTGCCTTTTCTTAAATAAACTGTGGTGTACACAGACCTCATTTCCCCCCTCACAACATCCCTGGGAAGCAGATTAGGCTGATAAATAGTTACTGGTCCAAAATTACCCAGTATGGATTTGAACCCAAGTCTTTCAAGTCCAGTTCAACATCCATCATGCTAACCTCTTTGAAAGCAAAAGACATGGGTGTAGCCAGGATTTTTGTGGGGGGGGGAGGACTTTTGTTAGAGTGGGGGGGCAGAGCCGATGTGATTGATAAGTTAGTTATTTCTATTGCTTTACTTGACTACACCCATGGATGTGGAGGGACATGGAGACAAACATCTACATAGTGTTAGACTGTGGTTTTTAGTGTTCACAATAGCATGACCCCTGAGTTGTAAAAAAACAAACAAACCTGGGCTAACATTCATTTCAGGCAAGATATCAAAAGATACTATGCTATGTAAATTGTGTAAACTTAGTAGTAGTGCATGTAACTGCCAGTTTCTCCAGGTGGATGGATGGATGTTCAGCTGTTTTTAAATAACAGAGGATTCTGTCCACTCCCTATATTAAATTCTCCACCAAGGAGTGGTGGGGATGGGGGATGCCTCAATTAAGACTTTCCATCCCCTTTTCCTCCTCAAAGCCACCTTTTCCCATTTAGCCTTTGGTTCAATCCTGGGCAGCCCAATACTGAGAGAAGCTTATCCTGTTGAACTCTATACAGCTTATTCCCAAATTGGTACACAGAGGATTACAGTCTTAGTTTTTACCCACAACCAAAATGAAGCCCAGGCTTCATAAATGCTCAGATTTATCCTTTGTACACCCTTCTCCACCCTTGATCACGCGTCAGAATGTAAGCTCCTGCAGCAGAGAGCTCTTCCTTGATTATGCTGAACCTTGATCTGTGTGGAAAATCCATAACCATATGAAATAATAACAATTATTATTTTTGAAGGCACACAGCAGGATCATAGTTTACTCACATTGGGGTTTTTGTCCTCTTCATACTTGTCGGCATGATAGGCCCTGTACCCTTCTTCTGTGGAGCCCCTGAAGATGTTGGCAATATTGCCTCGGACCGAGAGGTATGGGCTGCTTTGGAAATCACTATGGTTGCAGAAATCAAACACATAGGCTGTCCTGTCCAAGACGGGCCGCACCAGCTGTGTGGTCCTCACTTCCTGCTGTGCCCCTTCGCCTGCCCCAGTGCTATCGGAAAATGCTTGGCTAAGGTCCATGCCCTGGGGCAGCCCGCTTGCAAAGGAGCTGTTATTGCTTTGTTTTAGGATGCTGAGCATCTGGGCAAAGACGTTGAACATGCGGAATTCGTGGTCCCGTTCCAGTTCAAAGCGTCGCTGCTCCAGCTGTATCCGCCGCTCCTCCGCCTCCAGGTCCCGTTGGAGCCGCCGTTCCTCCATCTGCAAAAAGCGTTCCTCCATGTCTCGCTGCGCCGCCAGGGTCTTCAGCAAGAGAGCGTCCAGGGGATCCTTCAGCCGCTGGGCTTTCCGCTTCTTCCGCAGGCGGTGCAGGGTGGAAAAGCCAGGCCGTGGCCCCAGACTTTGGATCCGGGATGACGAAGCCATGTTGGGTTCACTGAAACCTGGAGGAGGAAACAGATAAAGGGAAATTCCTTCTTTTGAGCCACAAAATCATTTCACTTATTGACTGTGGTCAGACTTGCTTGAACTGTCTGCCATCATTGCCTTTAATTAGTATCAGTCCTGTCCATAGCAGAATCTCAAAGCAAACCAAACAACTAAAGAACAGCATTTGCTGGGTGAGGCCAACAGTCCACCTAGTGCAGTATCCTGTTCTCACAGTGGCTAACCAGTTGCCTGGGGGAAGCCAGCAAGCAGAACCTGAGCACAACAGCGGTCTCCTCCCTGCAACTGGTATTCAGACACTTAGTGTCTCCCACAGTGAAGGTTATCATGGCTAGTAGTCATTATTCTAGACGAATTTGCCTAATCCCTTTTTAAAGCCATCCAAACTGGTGAACATCACTGCCTCTTGTGAGAGCAAATCCCATAGTTTTCTGTGAGAAGTTTACTGTGGGAAGAAGTATTTCCTGTCCTGAATCTTCTAATGCCCAGCTTCACTGAATGCCCCCAAGTTGGAGTATTTTGTAAGAGGGAGGAAAAACTTTTACCTATCCATTTTCTCCATAATTCTGTGCACCGGTATCATGTTCCCTTACTCAAGTTTTTTTTCTAAACTAAAATTATGAATGTTGTAACCTTTTCTCATAAGGGTTCCTGCCCCATTGTTGGCCTCTTCTGAACCTTTTCCAATTCTCAAATATCATTCCTGAGGCAAGGTGTCCAAAACTGTACGCAGTTAGTCACACCATAGATTTTTATAGTGGCATAATGATATTGGCAGTTTTATTTTCAGTTCTATTCCTAATGATTCCTAGCATGAAATTTGCACATCCAGAAATGCGCCCTTTTCTTTAACTTTTTGCAACAAGTCCCTGATATACAGATGCAACTCATTCAGCATCATGCTTCAAACAAGTTACATAAACTGACATAGAATCATATTGTAGAGTTGGAAGAATTGTAGAGTTGGAAGGGATCCCAAGAGCCATGGTTCCAAATAATGGATGGTGTGGAAGCCCACATTCTGAAGTCTGATACCAACGATGCCAAACTAAACATCTACACTGATTCATCTGCTCATGGTATAGATTTCCCCTCATGCAAGGTGACTTGAACAGAGGTATTATTGCAGACTCAGCATTTAGAGTTATTTATTTGCTTTGTGGCATTTAAAACTCCAGGCAGAGGTGGATTTAGGGAAGTTTTTAATGTTTGATATTTTATCACTTTTTTATTCTGTTGGGCAGGGCCATCTTAAGTAAATCCGACGCCCTGGCGCTAAGATCCCTCCGGCACTCCTCGCGCTCCGCTGGGCAGGGCCAAGCGCGGCGGGCAGCCGGAGGGTGCGGAGGGGCAGGTGGGGATGCTGCCAGCTGTGCTCCACCTCCGCCTCCACCTGCTCGGCCGAAGCAGCAGCACAGCACTGCCATCCAGGGAGCCCTGGCTGCAGCACCGATGGGAGGCTCGCCGACGGCCTCCCCGTGTCCACAGCCCGAGAAGAGGTGGGCGAGAGCGGGGCTGGAGGGCGCAGGCGCCCTCCTCAAGCCGTGGCGCCTTGCACCAGTAGCCTCAATGGCTAAGATGTCCCTGCTGTTGGGAGCCGCCCAGAGTGGCTGGGGAAACCCAGCCAGATGGGCAGGGTATAAATAATAAATTGTTGTTGTTGTTGTTGTTGTTGTTATTACCAGTTGCGGAGTCACAGCCCCCCCCCCCAGGAAGCACTGCTATAATGATGAACAATGGAAGGTGAGAGGTGGGGATTTTGGTGCTGCACAAGGTGCCACAGAAATGCTAAAGCCCAAAATCCGCCAGTGCTCCAGGATCCAAAGCAGCCTGTCTCGCCCAGAAATCACCCAAACCTCTATTTTAAACCTTTTTTTGTAGTTTGAGTCATGGATTTAGTTTACTCTTTTGCATTGTTCCCCATTTGACACATGGGACAATGCCAAGAAAGTCAGCATTCTGTAAACTAAGGTTACTATTTGTAACTGCAAGGGGCATTTAGCTGCAGAACTCATTGCCTCAGAGTGTTTCAAAGGCCCAAAAGTATACCATTTATTTATTTATTTAATTGCCTTTCTTCCTGAAACATGCCCAAGGCAATGTTCTGTGGCTTCAGATAAAGATAGGATAAAGGTTTCTCAAATCAGCACATCGGGACCCTTGGAGGGATTGGGGGAGGGGCACGGACACAAAACACCTGCGATGGGGGGGGGGAGGCTGAAATTATGCTGTATTACAAAACCAGAGGAAAGGTAAGCCTGGCCTCAATGCAGGAAAGAGGGGCTTGGCATCAAAGGACTGGGAATTCTTGGAGTGATCAGGGAAAGTCACTCGATTAAAAATGAGAGTTTTGTAACTAAAATAGAGGGTTGTCGTTCTCTAGGAAAAGACAGATTATTTGGGGGGGGGGGAGTGCATGCCTCATTTTTTATAGAGCAAAGGAGAAGTTGTAACTGGCCACTCTGGAAGCCAGATCCCTCAGAAATTGGATCCTTTGCTTTCCGATCTTCTGCTGACATAACTAGCACACACCACAAAAACAGTGTTAGCTCCTGGCAGGACAACAAATGGTCGGTTACTTAATGTATTGTTGTTGTGTTTTTACTGTGAGGGAAGGAGGTGCTTGTGGGATTGTCTGCCTCGGAGGTTCACCTGCCTTGGGTACTGTGTACCTTGACTTGAGAGAAGGGGGGCAGCATGTGATTGCCCCCCCCCCGTGCCAACGTGTCTCGGGTGGGGCCTGCTCTGTTGTGACCAAGAGGCCCCTTAATGTGTTGACGTTAAGTGAGCCGAGCCCGCCGCCGCCGCCGTCCTACCTGAGGGCGAGACACTGGTTTCGATGGGCATCTCCAGCCTGGAGAGGGGCGAGTCGTCCAAAAAGGCCCTCTCCTCCTCGGGGGAGCCCCCCGGCTGGTAAGTGAGAGAAGGCGGAGGCTCCGGCGTCAAGCACTGCTCCACCTCGGAATCCACCTCCTCGCATTTGATCTCCATCAGCTCCGGGGGCTGAGGAGGCGGGAAGGGCAGAGCCGACGAGGGTGCCAAGTGGGGACGGTAGCTTTCCACTTGTTGCGCCATCAGCAAGGCGCCACTGCTGCTGCTGTTGGCGGCGGCGGCGCTGTAGGCGAGGGACGGCCGGCTGGCCAGGACCCGATCCATCACGTCGTAAAACTTCCAAGTCCTGCCCCCTCGAGGGGCCTTGTTGTTCTCCTTGATGCGGCGGTACTCCAGCTTCATCTTCTTGATCTTCTCCCGGCACTGGTCGCCCGTGCGGTGGATGCCCTTCTCCCGCAGCACCTCGGCGATCCGGTTGAAGACGTGCTGGTTCCGAAGGCAGCTCTCCAGCTCCGCCTGCACCGACTCGTCGGCCCACAAGTGCAGCAGCTCCACCACCTCGGGGTCCGACCAGTTGCTGCCCCGCTCGTACTTCTTCCCTCGGAAATCCATGCTCGCCCCCCGGCCTCTGAACCTGCCGCAGCCCCCTCGGCGCGGGGAAGCCCAGCAGCTTCCCAACAGCAGCAGCAGCAGCAGGAAGCGCAAGGGACGGGCATTAGGGAGAAGCGACCGGCAAGGCGCAAGGAGTGCTTGAAACCCTCATCTGGGGCTGGCACGGATTTGACCCGCTTCAGTTTATTGGTGCTAAAGCTTTACTGTCGGGGATCGTCTTTAGGAAGCGGGACGAGGGGCGAATGCATTTATCCTGCCCCCTCTTTTTTTCTCCTGCTGCAGAAGCCGCAACGCTGAGTAAACCGGTTTGGCACGGCTTGGCACGATTGCTGCCCCCCCCCTTCTGATTTTTTTTTTTTTTTTAAACAAAGCGAGCTCCCGGGTGATGGAGGCGGAGGAGGCCAAATGAGCATGTTCACATCCGGTGTGATGGCACATGCGTGCTTCCTTTATTCCGGGATAACTTTGGTCCGTGTCAATCACCCGTCCCGGCCGAGCTAGGCTGGGCTGGGCTAAACAAAGCGGAGCCGCACGAAGGCACCAGGGGGCGGTGCTTAAGGAAAGCTCCGCCCCTCACAGGCGGCTAAGGGCCGACCTCTTTCGAAGACGCAACCGGTCGCCGGAATAGACGGAACCAGCAGCCCTGCGGAGGTTGACGAACTTCCCAGAACGGGCAAATAAGCAACAGGATGGGGCGAAGGGACGCGCAGTGCTCGAAGGACATCGAGTCTCTGCCAGATCAAGCGGCCTCTAGAGGCTTTGCCTTGTCTTTGTTTTCAGTTGATGAGAAAACGCGATTTTAACGCTTGCAGGTTGTTCAGAAGCGCATTCTGTGCCCACGCTGGTAAGATTCAAGCTCTGCACAGTTCAGTGTTGGATCCGAAAACGCCGCAATATATAGCAGCGGTTGAAACTTCTAGGAATGGCGATAGGAAGCCAGATCTGCCTGGCTTTTATTTTCTCTTTTTAAAAACCTGCCTGTTTCAGGGATAATTATACACTAGAAGTGGGCAAAAATTATGACTTTTATAATCACAGTACAACAGGTTGCGATTCTACGCATCTGTGCATACAGCTTGGTTTAACAGAAAGTAAAGCCTATGACAGGTGCAGTCGTTACCAAGCTAATTTTTACTTACACAGACCTTGATGTTCAATTTAAAAAGAAGAAGACGACTGCATTATATTCCTATGCTGGTTTAGGAGGTTTGACATACACTTCCCTTGACTTTAGTAGTACTTTTTATTATTCTGATTCGATTATTTCATTTATGTATTGGCCTCCTTCCCAAAGGAGCACTCCCCAAAGAGATCTGTTTCGCCCATCACTACAACCCAAGTGAATCCAGTTTGCCAAAATTCTCCTTCAAAGGGAAACAGCCCCACATTTTTTCTGGTTATGGTTCTGTTCAACTGCACAACAGCAAAAAAATGCAGTGGGGAAGAAATGTTGAGTTCTGCTTGTGAAAGCCAGAAGAAGAAGAAATGATAAACACTGGCTCACTTTTGTTTGCAAATAAGTTTATTGTGCATGTTATCCTTCAAAAAGTGAAATATGCAAAAAGTATAGATTACACTCTACAGATTAGTACAATTCAACATTTGAAAGCATTTGCTAATATTTATAAACTCATATAATACTTTAATTATACAATATATACCATATGTATAAATGCAAAAAAGCAAAAACTCCACCCACCTTCAAATAAATTATTAATAAATATCAAATATGAACAATATAACACTCGCTTCAAAAGTGAGCCAGCTTTCCAAATGTTCTTTCTTTTTCTCTTATAAGTACTGTACAAATAGTTTTTCCTCTTCTTGAGATTTGTAATTCTTTTTTATATATTGAGTTACCAGATCTCAGCTTTTTATAGTTTTTCTTTCTTTAATTACTGGCCTATTCCATTATTGTACCGTAACTGGATATCAGCCAAGGACTATTTTCAAACTATAGGCTGCAATCCTATACCCACTTAGGAGTAAGCCCCATTAAACCAATAGGAATGTGCTGTGAGTTGTGCATAGTAATTATAATTTATTATTTTTATCTTCTGAAAACTGCAACACAATGTTTTAGTGCATCCCATCCTGTAAGAGGGGTGCTGTTTAGGACTCCTGAGAGCTTTGAGCAGGAAGCTAGTGCTGTTCAGGTCTTGAGGAGGGGAGCTTCAGGAGTTGGGGAAGGGGGGAAAGGCATATTTTTCTCTGCCTCCCCTTCCCCAATTTTCATCTAGGCTGCCAGATTCTACCCCTTTCCCCTCTTTCTCTGTAGGCTCAGTCCAAAGGTTGCAATCCTGACCAGTTGTGCAGAAAGGCCTTTAAATATTCAGATTAAGAAACACTCCTGATTTCTTGAGAAAGGGGAGCAAAAAGAAAAATTATCTCCCCACACTCCAAGAATTGCAAACTTTCCTATCTTTCAGAATTCTCCTTAACTTTTTCATGTGCGCTCTATCTTTCAGAATTCTCCTTAACCTTTACATGCGCTCTGTGTGTGTGTGTGTTTGTGTGTGTGTGTGTGAGTGATTTATAATTAGACAGTCTCTCTGAAATGTCTTGAATATTGCACATCTAAGGGGATGGTCTCCCATGCTGAAGACTTAGCAATCTTTCCACCTGGACCGATGAAAAGTTCCATGTCACTATAAAGCTTGCAAAAGTGCAGGGCAAAACGGATCATTTTGTGCTCTTCTTTGAAAGATGTGCCTGCTGTGAAAGAGACTTACCTACAGATGGCAGCAGGCCTCCACATTTCCTGGGTAATAATCCAAAAAGCATGCTGAACTTGCAACCTAATTTGGACTTTCAGTAGGAGGACTTCACTGGCTGGAACATACCAGGCTGTTGAGTGGGGAGCATGAAAAACATGTTCAAGCCAAGAGATCTTGGCAGGGTGGGGACTTTGGTCCAGAGTTAAGAAGTATCTGGATGTCAGCATTGGTTTCTTTTGAGTTTTTGTTCTTTTCTGTTCTCCAAAGCGGATGAATTTTCCCATACTGATTTCAGTTGAAACAAACTAATTTCGCAATTTCCACAAAGGAACAGGGCGCTGGGTTGGAGCATGTAAATATCTGCTTATCTTGTTTTAAAACGCACCCAAAAAACGACATGCAGACTAACGTTTTGAAGAATTCCCAGAAGTTTCTTTGCACATTGCAATGTATGTCAACAAGAAAACAAGCAGTGTGTTGTTGGAAATTGCTAGCATATGGCCATAGAAAAATAGAGCATCAGAGCACAGGCCCGTCTAGTTCAGCATCCTGTTCTCACAGTGGCCAACCAGATGCTTGTAAGAAGTTCTCAAGTAGGACCTGAGCACTCTCCTCACTGGTGTTCAGCAGCAGATCTTTAGGGGAGCAGATCTCAATGTAGATCTTTAGTCCCTCCTTGTTCCTGATGTAGGTCTTCACTCACCACTTCTTCCCTGGCCGGGGGGGGGGGGCAACATTTTGTGGTTTGCCTCAGGCGCCAAAATGTATTGGGCAGGCCCTGTGGCCATCACTACACCCTGTGAGAGTGAATTTCATAGCTTAACTATGCAGTGTGCGAAGAAGAATTCTCCTTTGTAGGTCCTGAGTCTTCCAACGTCCAGCTTCATTGGTTCACTCCAGATTCTAGTAGAATAAGAATGGGAGAAAACCTTCATCCTATTTATTGTGCATTCGTAATTATCTGTACACTTGGTGGTACCGAGATGGTTATCTGTGCTCCTGAAGTAAATACGATTTGCGCCCTCAAAGGTACAGTATCTGCTTCTTTGTGATGTAACCATTCACATATACTTCAGGTTGATGCCAGATACCAGCATTCATGTGGGCTTTTGTTTTTTTGTTGAGTGGGCGTTTTGTTTTGTTCCGTTTGGTGGAAATGAGCAATGGTGTGTAGCAAAGCAATCCTAGCCTAAATATACGAAGTGTACAAATTGCAGGCTTTTCCAACTTGGCTTGAGGGAGAGGTGGCCGAGGCCCTGACTGATCAGCTACAAAAGTTGAGGCTGCTGAACAGACTCCTAGGCTCGGCTGTTGTTTGGGGAGTTTTGTTGGGAGGGTTGTTGCTGTTGGATCTTGTGGTATATGTGGAAATTTTTCAGTTGGGTTATATATTTTTTAATGTTTCATTTATTGTTTACGACTACTATTGTTATGTTGTGGTTATGTATTTTTAAAAATGTAGGTCGCCATGAACATGGTTTGAAGTGTGGAGCCGACTAAAGAAACCTGTTCGTCAGAAGCAACCCAGCAATAAAACCCAATTAATAGAGGCAATAATTCAATCTTGGTTTCACATTATTACAGCTGCAGAACTTAAAAAACTTGGTTCAGTCCATGGGAAGGCGTTGTAAGGCCGTAATTAAAGCTAAAGGTTACAAAACTTAAATATTGTATATCTCATTTTTTCTCTATGTGTTTCACGTTTATGACTGCTGTTGTCATAAATAATCCTTCATAAAAGTTATTGCATTACAATCTTCATTAAATTATCTTTCCATTGATATATAATTTTATGGTATTACTCAAAAAAGTGGTGTTATGAGCCATCAAACCTCGGAAATACACTTTTTCCAAAAGGTTTCCACAATTTTGGCCAGCAGTATATGTATGCATGTACAGATGAAATTATGGGTGCACAAGTAACTAAAAAAAGATCAAGAGAAATCAAGGTGTTGGGAGCATGGATGATGGAATGGGCAGTTAAAGTCTGAATGCAACAATGGGGAAACATTGGGGAAGCATTGCAGAACAACTGATAAAGTGAGCTTATGTGTAGGCAATCCAGTATACATCCACAAAAATCACACTATTAATGTATCAACAACATGTTGCTCTACCACTTACCATAAAACAGCAGTCTGAAGTGGCCCTTTCTACATACCATGGGTAATTTTACAGTCCACTTCTTCCAAATTAAAAAGCCCCAAACACCAGAGCTACAAGTGTCCTAAAATCTAGCTCAAGTGGAGGCTGCTTCAGTCTTTCAGGTTCTGCTTTTTAAATTTTTAGTAGAAATGCATGATCTGCTCACATTTTTTAAAATGCACAAAGGATATTACTAGTTCTAAATGAATTGTCAGTATCTGTACTTGCATTTTATTTCCCTCAAGAGATTAATGAATCTATTAGTTTCACTTTATCTCCATTTTCCATTTTTTCACTCTTAAGTTTGGTTCACTCTCCTTTCCTAATATAACTGCAAACATTTTTAAAGTATCTACACACATGACAGTTTGTACACATTTTTGTGTGCATTTATTTTCTCTTAATATACATATTTTTGTATGTAATTTTGCCTAGAAAATTATGTTTTTACAAGCAATTTCCCCTTAATTTAATGCTTTCTTGTACATCCTTTTCACTAATACACTCATCCTATGGGACCCTTTTTACTAATATTGGTTGGCATCCTCTGTCTTGGGAGACAATGGAAGAGTGTGCCTTATATAATTCTTATGTAATTCTATACACATCCTTTGCATAAGGAGTGTACTGCAAAATTCAAAGAAGTGCGGTTTTCAAGAGAGCTTTGTTTCAGTTCATTTTGGGGGGACGGGACACCGTGAATTATTAGGTAATTTCACATTTAAAATGCAAACCGAAATAATTTATTTCCCATCCCTATTCAGACCTCACTGTTTATAATCCCACCACCACCAGGGGCAAGTGATGCAAATCTTTTGATAAAAATGAATATTCCTTTTCATCTAGAATGAAGTACTAATAATCACAGACTAGCAGTTATTGAAGGCCGTACGTGAAGGCAGTGGGAATGACATGTTGTGCCTTAAGTCCCAAGCTTGATAGGTATGCTTTTTAAAGACATCCCATTAAATCCCTTTGATGGCTGTGATGGAATGGCATGCATCACGATTTGTATGTATACACCACTCCTACCTATGTTAATTTGGGCCCTGCTAGGTCTGCAGAGCCCTAGTTGAAGGACCTAATTCGCATTGATGCAATGACCAGGAATTGGCATCGTATGACTTAGCATTGTTTGGATCTCCAGATTAACAACCTAGACATTTCTTTGCCATGCATTTAGAATTACGGTACATGTCCACCAAACAATCCCGAAAGGTCCTTTTCCGCAGCTAATTTCATAGACTTCTGGAATCACAGAATTGTAGTGTTGGAAGGGACCCTGAGAATCAACTAGTTCAACTCCCTGCAATGCAGGAATATGCAGCTGTCCCATATGGGGATCGAACCTGCAACCTGGCGTTATCAGCACCATGCTCTAACCAACTGAACTATCCAGGCTTTCCAATTTATTTTCGTTGTTTCTTTTTCCACTCTTGATTTTGCTTTTTCCTCATATTCCATCTCTGCAAGTTCTCAAGGAGCCTTGAGAATTATGGAACGGTGCATCCTGCAACCAAAGCTGTCAAAATGTCTGTTCAGCAGGTCCATTAATTCAATCCTAAAGGAGACCCCAAGGAAAAGATGGGGGCCTTGTAATGTACTTTTATAGAAGGATTGTTTTATTTTTAGAAACAAACAGAACCTTTGACCTAAGAATTAAAATTCCAGAAACATGGGAACCAGTGCTGGAAAAACAGAAGTTGACATCCATTGAGATGCTCACAGCAGGACAACAACAACGAGTTTATTATTCAAGGATACTGTCGTCACAACTGAATGAAATGCTGCAATTCGTAATGCATTATCAAAATCTGATGACGTTCTCGGGGAACAAAAGATGATGATGCTACATAATGCAACACTTTATCCTGTGACCAAACATGTTTTCTGTATGCTGCACAGCTTCGTCCATTTCTGAGTTCAGAAGCTCATGCTGTGAGACTCCCATTATTTTTCATAGGAGATTATTTTAAAGACAAATTGAACTTGCATTACTTCCAGTATCATGTTTTGTTTTCAAGCCTTAGATGGCTTAGACATCAAAGGGAAGGAATGGGCTGAAGAACTGCCTTTTAACTGAAATCCAGACTATACCTTCCCCAGGAGATACCATAATTTTTAAAACACTTCAAAGCAGCCACAGGATCCAATTTGGATTGGAGCCATGGCAGTGGAGGAGAGGGTTAACCTTTCTTCCTCATATCATTTCCCCAATCAAAATCCACACCACTACTCCAAAGCTTCTATAAACTGCTTCAAAGAAATACTCCCCAAAGCAGAAGGGATTACATTTTTTTCACCCTGCCACTAATAGGAATTCCACTGCATTCAACTACAACAGTCAGTGTAGTTATTTCACCCCAGAGGCAAACTCTATTGTTTCTTGAGAGAGATGGGTAACAACTAACTAAAAAAATTGATCTGCCACTCCCATTATCTGAATTCTAAGCATGCTAGGAAAACACATCCCTGAATCTTGCCAAGTTTCTGCGAAACAAAGGCATTCACTAAGTATCCTGCTGTGAACATAGATCTTCCATCGCTTGTGCTTTGAACAGAAATTTCTGAAAAGAAGCATGGTTCTGTTGAGCCCATTTACCGACACGGTTCTCAGAGTTGTCATGCCTGGGCAAGTGATAGTGCAAATGATGGCTGGTCAGTTGCAGGCTATGTATTTAGAAGGACCCACCTCAGTTCGGTGAAACTCCTTTGGTTTGCTGGTAGATAAACTGCACTGAGCAGTGGCGGAGCTTCATGCTCCGGCACCGGGGGCGGGAAGCAGGCAGGGGCGGGGCTGGCGCGTTCTGGGGGCGGGGTATGCCGAGATGGAACCCTATCTGGATCCCGCTGGCCGGGGCGCCCCGCCCCCTACTCCCCCCCTTCCTACGGCAGTGGCACTGAGAAATAGGGCATGTTGCATGCCACGGATCCCCCCTGGCAGCTGCCCCCTCCCAGTGCATGGCATGGCCGCCGCTCCGGGCGCCCATGCAGCTAACTCCGCCACTGAGTTCCATGCTTCTAGTCTAGACAGAAAAAGAGGAAGAACTTGCACTGGACCTTTAACACAGAGAGCAGGAATATTGCCTAAGAGGCAATGGATAGTGCCCCAGGCCTCCTGCATGTTGAAACTATGGCTGCTTTGCAAGAATGCTGCATTTAGGATTTCACCTTCCTCTCCCTCAAAGTAAAGAGAGGGCGCTTCTACACTGTTACTATTTTGGGGTGGGATTCAATCACATACTTGCAAATTAGGGTCTCACAATTGCAATGGATATGGAGTTTCTGTGCTATAATAGGAATGCATTGATAGTTGTCACAGTTGTGTAGGAAGGCTTTATGCACACTCCTTGCATTTACTCTTTCAGATGGGTAGCATTTGCTGTTTCTCTGCAAACTAACAAGTTTGAAAAGTGCAGTACAGTGGTACCTCAGGTTAAGTACGCTTCAGGTTAAGAACGCCACTTAAGAACAGAAATCGTGCTCTGGCGGCGCAGCAGCAGCGGGAGATCCCATTAGCTAAAGTGGTGTTTCAGGTTAAGTACGCTTCAGGTTAAGAACGGACCTCCGGAACGAATTAAGTACTTAACCTGAGGTACCACTGTATTGAAAACATCACTGCAAAGTCCAACCACAAATTTGCTTGCACGACCAAAAGAGGGAGAACCTCTTTTGTAACTGAAAATACACCATGTACACATTTATCTGGGAAAGAGATCAATAACTAGCTCAATAACTAGCTAAATTAATTGGAATGTGGGATCAGATGTGATGATTGCTACACAATAAGTCTCTCTTGGAAGGCCAACGAAGCCTGTTGTTGGCTGATAGACAGCTTTCTTACAACATGCACAGCAGTCTAAAGAAGAGGATCAGACTTAGAAAGACCACAAAGATTTTTTCCATATGGGAAAGTAATCTTTCAAATCAGGGGATCTAATAATAAGCCAGGAAAATGCCAGGAACCAAACCTGGTACTTTATGCAGGCAAAGCATGCACTCTTATCACTAAGGCCCTTCCCTGCAACAAAGGACAGCGAAATAAAAATAGGCTTCCTTTAGGCTGTGTACACGTACATTTAAAGCACATTGCTCCCCCCCCCCAAAGAATCCTGGGAACTGTAGTTTGCCCCTCACAGAGCTAAAATTATCAGCACTTTTTTTAAAAAAAAAAAGATGAACAGAAGGTAAAATAAATTGAGAAGAGATAAGGGGCCAACCTAATGGCGATGGTGGAGTGAAAAGTAAAACAGGAGAAAAGAAGCAGGTTTTGAAAGATAGACCTCTGAAAACATATATTCTGCTGCAGTCTAGTAATCCTACTATTGTAAAAGATAGATGCTCACCCAGTGTTCTTTTATGTAGCACTCCCAAGCACGCTTCTTACTTAGTGTACTTACTTTCCCCCCTCAAGTTTAATAGCACAGCAAGGGTGCATCCTGGCTATAATACAGTACTACCAGTTCTCAGTTACAGTCAAGTATAAATTCCGGTGACCTGTAAGAACCTCCACAGAATACCAGTACTGGATTCCAAATATATTTTTTTATCCCAAAAGACAGTTCCTATAGATAAAATACACAATCTGTATACTCGCCCCACTTTCGATCCTCAGCAGCTGGTATTTGGAGGCCTACAGCCAATGGAGGTATGACATAGCTATCGTGGCTTGATAGCCTATACTCTGTTAGCCTAATCCTCTTTTAAGACCATCTAAATTTGTGGCAATTTCACAGCATTTTAACCAATTAGGCTTTCTCTTAGGATTTCTAAATAAATAGACATGCTGGTCACATGACCACAAAACTGCCTGCGGACAAACATTGGCTCCCTCGGACAGTAAAGCGAGATGAGTGCCACAACCCCAGAGTCATTCGCAACTGGACTTAACTGTCAGGGGTCCTTTACCTTTACCTTTTAAATTTGTGGCAATCAATACATATTGTGGGAATCAACTCTGAAAGGTAATAAGTGTTGTATGAAGAAGTACCGGTACTTTATTTTGTTATGAAGAGGGAGAGAAAAACTTCTCCCAATCCACTTTCTCTACACCATGCATAATTAGCCCCATGTGAAGGGGATTTAAGGTTTATTTGATTTTTTCTCCTAATTAAAGCATGTCATCATAAATATCACTTAATCTTCAAGTAACTTGATCTCTACATTAGCAGTGCAACCCTATATATGTCTACTCAGAAGTTCAGTGGGGTTTCCTCCTAGACAATCATTTCTAAATAATTGTGTGGCACTTCAGACTCTAACTACAGGCTCATCCACACTTCCCTTTGTCCTGCAATTGCTTCCATTTGTTCTGTGATTTCTAGACATGGGTCCAAAAGGGGTTTATTTTGTCCCACCACTTCCCCCAGAAAACCCGCTGCTTACTGCTGAATCGGAATAAACATCAATCTGCAGAAAACCCAACTGATGTTTGTTCCACTTCAGCTGTAAGCAGTGGGTTTTCCCAGGGAAGATGGTCAGAGAAAAGAAAAACCTCTCATTGGACAATGGAAGTGTAGATGTGCCCAGTTTTGCGGAACAGGTTTTCATGGACAAGAGTTCCCCTCATCAGATACAGAACTCTTGCCCGGTGCTACTCAAGCTATCTGATGTGTTCGACTGGCAATTCCTGCCCCCCAGTGTGCCAGCCAGGGACTGGCGCCTTATTTGGTCCCTGAAGTGTCCCATCCAACCTGGACTGTAGTGGAGCCACTGTGGACTAGCAGCCAATGGCTTGTGGATTTGCACAGATCCATGGATAACCATTTTGAGTATACTTCCAGTCCATGAAAGCTTATGTCCTTCCTAAATCCAACAACATCTAATATCAAACCATTCATTTTCAAACAATAATTCAAGAATACAGCTTCTTCAATTTACTAGAAAAATCAGATGCAGAACATCTAACTAACCTTTGAACAGACAGAAGTCTGCTATTGCTGATTGTGATGGTGTTTGAGATTATTCCATGGTCAGCTTTAAACTTAATTATCTTCTGCCTTGCGGGCCTCTAGAAAGGGAGATCAACAAAATGGCTTGCGTTGCTTGGGTTCAACACAGATAATGGTAATTTCATCACTTACTTGGCACCTGGATTATGGAAGCACAGGACTAGGTAATGCCGATTGTACTTTTGCCTCATCCTTTTGCCTTGTTGTCTCACCGTTCATCATCCTGAAAATTCAGCTCACTGATGGAAATGCACCAGTGATGCACCTTACTAAATGCTAGCCAAACTCAATTATTGGCAGTATATGGAGAATACTGCCAGGTGTGTCCAAGTGTAAACATGGGAAAATATCAGGTGTTCAACTGATTAAATTATCAAGGCCACATTGCTAGCCTTAAATAATCAGAAATTATATAAAGAAAACAAATACAGGAGGTTGAGACATTAGAAGCTTGTGTGGCTATGTAGACTCAGCTTCTTTTCCTTGCATGCATATTTATGTGAGAAGCAGCATGTCTATCTGTGCCGAAGAGTCTTCATTCCTCTGGTTTTTACTCAGAAGTGTGGGTGAGTGGTGTTCAACCCAGTCTGGAATGACTTGTACTCTTCCTAAAAGGGATCAGATCTGATACCTGGGGGTGCTTATTGAGCCAGGGTTGTCACCAGAAGATCAGGTACCTTTTATCAGCTTTGTCTGATAAACCAACAGCACCCATTCGTGAATGGCCAGGCCGTAGTTACCCATGCTCTGATAACAACCTCTTTGGATATTTGCAATGAGTTACATGTAAGGTTATCTTTGAAAATGGATGCAAGATTGCTACCTCAGAGTGAGCATTTCAGTCATATTACACCAGTGCTTAGTCAGATGTTATGGCTCCCAAGTCCACTTCTGGACCCATTTTAAAAACTTGACCTTAAAAGTCCTAAAGAAGGTGAGAACATCTTCCACCACAAAAACACCCAAATTGTAAGATTTTCTTCAGAAGCCCAACTCCAATGAGCCCCACTAAGCATAGTGAGATGAATGGCCATGGCCATTATTAGAGGTACTCCAGAGGGCCCTTGCCTTAGGTTTTTCACCACTGGGCTCTGAATATCCTATGCCTTCCTCCTACCTAAAAAAAAAAAACAACTTTTATAAACTTGTTTACAGGACAGCTGGATGCACTGCAAATCACATTGCTGATGGGACATCCACCATCTTTATTTGCAGAAATCTCAATCCACAACATGTGTACTAGGCCTGAGAAAATTTACATCCAAGTATGGAACTGGACCACTACAAGTAACTCGTGTAGTGTTTCCCACTTTGTAGCTTAGCTTTATTTTAGGAAAGTAGGACTCTAGGAAGTTTTTACTGAGCCTGGCCATTGGCCTATCTAGCTCTGACTGACAGCAGCTGTCCAAGGTTTGGGACCTTAGGTAGATTCCTGGTCCTACTTTTGTTGAGTTTTGAATCAGGGGCCTTCTGCATGAAACACAAAAGCTAAGACCCTTCCTTGGTGTAAAAAATTGCTTATCTAAATGACAGCTCCCCCCAACCCTGACAACTAAGTTCAGAGCTGAAAACTAACTGCAACAGTGAATGTTATTGGTAAGTGAGGCATTATTCCAACCTACAAGCCAAAAAAGGAAAATCCAAAGAAGGCAGCTGCTCAAGAGCTATAATCAGCGGAGAAGAGCAACAAAGACCTATCCTACATGGCTTTCCATAGTTCTGGTTTGTATCTATCTGACAAGAGCATCTAGTGGATTACAAAAAAGGACTTATGCTAGGAATGTGATGCTATTGCAAAACAATCAAATGCCATCTTGAGGCTGCAATCATAGAATCAGCTGCAGCATCTTAGTGACGGTGCTTCTTTGCTTTGCACTATTCAGACCACCGCAGGAGAACTTTGTCCTTTCAAGTTGGGTCCTGTGTTTGCTAAAGATACGGGCCACCTGAAGAAGACTCAGAGGAAAGCAATGAAGAGGCAAAGAGGATTAGAGCTGCGATTAAAGGTTCAAGGATCTATCTATCTTTAGCCTAGCGTGACATAGTTGCCATCATATATCACAAGAACTGCTCTTGCAATATATACCGGTGGCTTTATACTGTTTGCAGATTATAATACTATTTGAACTATTTGTGGGTTGTTATGGATGGGGAAGCTATTATTCCTTGTTTCCCAATGCAATATACACTCCATCTTTAAAAAAAAAATACTGAAAAAGGAAGAACTATATGTTTATTTGTGGTTGAAAGGACTTATACTGGCTAGGTTTAAAAATCCTGGTCACCTCCCCCTCTTGTGTGTAAACCACACAAACTACCATCCCTGGTGTTGTAAAGGAGGTTGACTGCTGCTATGTATGCATGTACAATTTCCTTTAAAGGAACCCTGTCCTACACAAGGTGCCAAGGTAAGGAACGTGTGGCCCTCCAGATATTTGCTGAATTGAAACTCCCAGCATTCCTTACTACTGGCCATGCTGAATGGGGCTGATGGGAATTGGAGTCCAATAGTATCTGAAGGGCCACTGGTAAACCACCAGTGAGGTACGTTATCCATCACATAGTCTTGTCCATCTGGGTGCATGTGGAGAACTGTTGTGTTGTAATGGCTAGAGTGCCAGTTTAAGACCTAGGAGACCCACCTCTCTACCCAGCTGTGAAGCTCACTTGTGCCAGTCACCTTCTTGCAGCCACTGTTGTGAGGATGAAATGGGGATGGGAAGGACCATGTGGGCCACACCTGAACCCCCAGGTAATCAGTAAACAAGTGTATGAGCAGAGTAGCTGCATCTTCCCCCTTGCTCAGAGATTTAACCGCTAGAGACCTAAGGTAGGAAACTAAAATCTGGTGAACCCTTGTGTGGGGTTATGTACACTGGCAATATTTTCTAAAGGCATTCCAAAAAATATTGCTCCCCCTTTGCAAGGGACAAGAGAGATAAAATAAGCAAAGTGGTCTACTAGAAGCAGGGTCAGAAAATAGGAACTACAGGTATCTCTGGTGAACATGGACTGGTGGAGCATGTTTGTTATGCTCATCCAAGTTCTCTGAGTGCTGATATGTTCTAGGGATGCAGCATTAACCCCAGCTTGATTTCCACTGGAGGCTTCTTGGTGTTTTGTAATATCTGCATTTATTTCTAAATATACAAGTTGAGCATAGATGGAGGCACAGCTTAAACAACAGGCAGCCCAAGTCCACTGTTTCCCACATCAGATCTCCAACACCCTAAGATGCTTCCAGCATCCAAACTCAATTCTCTGTTTGTTTCCCTCTGTCTCACTCAAACTACAGTTTGTTGTTCATTTCACACACAGGCACCTAAGACCTCTGCCTGGCTAGATTGTGTATGTGGTTTTTCCCCCCGGGGGTGTCTCTGCAGATTAGTTATCTTTTCTGACCATCACCTAGCCTTTTTAGCTTCCAGGGAGACAGAACACTGGGGCAGCATAGGCTATCAACACTCCTCGGTCAAGCCCAGTATTGCCTCATACCAATAGCCCTACTTACAGAAACTGATAGGAGACCCACAACAATCTGAATTAGTAGGCTATTTGGTAGCTATGCATGAACTGTGCTTCAGGGAAATTTACCTGCTGTTACTAATCTCCTTTGATAAGCTTCCCAGAATGCAGTTTGAAAACAACAGACACCTTAAAATTGAATTCATGTTTGAGATGCAACCTAGACCGCAGCTCATATAGTCATATATTCTTGCCACACACAGAGAAAGGCTTCTGATGGCAAGGGAGCTATGAGCCTGCAGCCACCTGCCAGAGTTTCATTTACTGTATTAGTTCTGTAATTGACAAGAGTTTATGGGTGAAAATCCCAAGCATTGCTACTGGGACTGATCATAGTTTGGGTTGATTCTGGATATGAACTATTTGGCAGCACTCAATCATTACTGTTTTTTTCTTTATTCAGGAAGTGGAATAGCAGCTCTGCTTCAAGACTTCTAACACTCTGTAGTCAAGTGGGGAAGTCCCCTTTCCTCAGCCCCCATTGTAGGAGGGAGTGGTTTTGATTGGGACTGTTGTGTATAGTGAGGAAAGGGTTAAATACTCCCTGCTCTTCACAGCATTCCCGATCATGGTTGTCCCTTTCTACAAGAGGATATAGAAGCAATGCTTTTGGAAAGGAAAGTGTTATAGCTTCAAGAAAGCTCCCACTTGGTTCCAATGAGAAAACATTTCCAAGCTAAATTGGTTTCATGTTATTATTATTCAATTTGTATCCTACCCTTCCTCCAAAGGAGCCCAGGGTGGCAAGCATATCAATACTAAAAACAATGTAATGAAAATGTCTAAGAAGAGGAGATTGCTGTTGTTGTTCAAAATGGCATGCAGGGTAGGGGACATTTTTGCAGCTGAGAAGGGAAGTGTTAATCCTCCCCTCAAGAATGCACATGCTTTAAAAAAATGTAGATATGTAGGAATGTGTGTGTTTGTACACACACACACACACACACACACACACACGTGTGTGTGTGTGTGTGTGTGTGTGAGAGAGAGAGAGAGAGAGAGAGAGAGAGAGAGAGAGAGAGAGAGAGAGAGAGAGAGAGAGAGGAGCTTCACCCACATTTTTCAGTAGCCCCAGCCAGTGCTTTTTTTTTCGGGAGGAACACAGGGGGGCACATACCCCTAAACATTTTGTGAATCTAAGTTTGGCCTCATTGAGAGGCAGTATTTCAATATGAGCAGGAAAATGAGAGTACCCCTAAACATTTTATCAGAAAAAAGCACTGGCCCTAGCCGCCACTGGCACACATGTCATAGACATAAAGCCTTTGTCTCACTGCCACACAGTCCTACAGGTGAGGTGGCCCTCAATTTAATCCCAGCTGCATTTTGTGCATCTCAGTAAAACAACCTCTCTGCTTTCTCCTAAATATTTATCTGCGAGAGTTTGTGCTGTCAGACCCAGGAATGTCCTGAGATGGAAGAGGGATATGGAGCTGGGCCCAGCATTTTTTCTTCGTCTTCTGGCAGATTACTTCCAAATAAAACATTTGCAGACATAAATATTAGAGAATTGGGAAAGGGAGCCACATCTGTCATCTGCTATACCCAGTTTAGTTTAAAACTCCGAATTATAGAGAGGATTTAAAATAAAAATGAAACAATACAAGAAGCCTGCAAGCTCCAACACAAGCTCAGATCTGCCAGAAAGATGAATGTGAACCATCGAGTAGAAACATGCTACCTTTTATGGAAGAAAATTTTGCTGTGGTTGGCCTTGTTGAAATTATTATTATTTTAAAAAAAGAACAACAACTCATATTTGCCCCATTGTTAGTGAGCTGGTGGAAAGGTCTCTGGTTGCAAATTACCATAGCGTTGCGTTTCCGTCTTTGACCAAAACCACAGTAATGTATGGTGAAGCTGTTCATAGTAGTGCTGGAATTTTCTTTAGATTAAAAAATAACAAGAAAAACTCAAGGAAAAAAATTGCCTGGGTAACTTTCAATTCTGTTTGAAATCTACCTAGCTCATATTTTTGGTGCTCAGTTTTCAGGCTAAAAGTACAGTAGTAGCTCTAAAGAGATTTGTGTTGTTGTTTGGGTTGTTGTTATCGTTTATCAGAGACTGGATGCCTCTGAGTCATCAGTTTAAATACTGGGCAATGGAAAATAACACTGTTATCATTCACTCAAGCAGTATGTCAGCTGTGGAAATGCAATGCCCTATAAGAGCTCATCCACTTGACCCATATTTTGATGGTATTATGTATCAATTAATTCCACTCGGCCTGAGAGCTTTGCTCATTGTTCCAGTCTTACCCACTGAAGGGTGGCACCTCAGAAATAAACAGGGTTCACTCAAAACGGCATTAATGCAAAAGAGCACCCCTCCCTTTGGTGTTGTCCTCTTTGGGGCAGACATTTCTGGTGTCCCACCACCTGCATCAGGCCTGAGAGAAATACCACATCGACTCTTAAGAGGACTTCAGGGCCCATGGTCAGTGGTGTAGCAAGGGAGGGGCGATGGGGGTGGGTCGCCCCAGGTTCCAGGAGAGGGGGGTGACACTCGGCGGCCCCTCCCGCCACTCCCCAAGCCAAGCCCTGCTGCCCGGCACCCCATCCGTGCTGCTTTACGGACGGCTGGGGCAGCCCCACAAACCACCGCTCGCTCAGCAGCTCGCTCAGTCGCCACGGGAGCAGCAGCGCCAGCCCGGACGGACTGAGAATGTGCGGCATTTCCACGCATGCGCAGTCTGTCCAACATGCGTCATGACGCCGATGCTCCTGCCCCCAGGAGGGTGCCTCTGCACGGCATTTGCCGCCCCAAGCGGCGAAGAGGCTTCCTACGCCCCTGCCTATGGTTACAGATGTCCCAGAGGGGCAGGGTTCTCCCCTCATCCAGACGTAATAGTGAAATGGAGAGGTTTCATATCTCAGTGGCAAAGATCAAATACCCCATGCATCACATGTTGCTTCTGAGACATTCATACGCCCTTCCTGCTCCTGCTCTTCTATTTGCATCAGTGTTCAAAGGAGCAGAGCTCTCCGGAGTTGCTGCAACGAAGGTTCAATACTTTTGTACTAACTGTGGAGTTTGTTTAGGATTCTAGGTCATTGATCAGAATGCTGAGATTACTAGTCAGATAAATTAGTCTGGGAGCAAACTAGAGATTATGTACTAATGAAAACCATCAGCCTGCGTATGCCTCCAGAGAACAGAATAAATATGTTGCTGACAGAGAGTACGGCTAGTGAGTTATGATGGAGATAGAGAAATCACTAAAACTGTTGGCCCAGCTGCAGTAACAAAAGCACAAGCCAGATATAAAGTATGTTAAAGAAGAAGAGAATAAGAACTGGAAGAGATTCTGAAAAAGACACCAGGGAACTGACGTCAGTGGGATTATTCCATTGGCCCTTTCACACATATCAACCAGTTTGTAAAATCCCTCTTCAGAACTCCCCCCCCCAGTTCTAAAAAAATAACAGTCAAATATATAAATTAACAAAAGTCAGATGTTGAGACACTGGATGTAAGACCTATACTCTCTTTGGGAAGGCAAGAGAAGAAGGCAGGAGCACACATTTATAATCTGTTTGTTTCAGGCAGAGCAGGTTGTCGATTGTCAAGAATGACACACCAGGGCATTAATTTGCACATAGGTCACTGTTCCCGTGAGCACATTTGTGCACTTTCATCCGCACATGAACACTTTCAGTTTTATGTCTCCAAAATCTATCTCAATGTTTGCCATCCACACTAGTGATTGGCACTTGATAGGATGTTTTCGTGTTTTCTGTTGTTGTCCCCTTCCCTCAATGATTACTTCCTCACACACCATAAGCTCCAGAAATTTGAGGTCCTTTTTGGTATGCATGTAGGTATTTGTTTGCAGGTGTGCATATACCTTTGTTTAAAAAAAAAAACAGCAAACAAATCAGAAGATTTGCTCAATAAAGACTGAGTACAGTCTAACCTCATGGATAAAAAAGGTACCCTGACAGTTAAGTCCAGTCTTGAACGACTCTGGGGTTGCAGCGCTCATCTCGCTTTACTGGCTGAGGGAGCCGGCGTACAACTTCCGGGTCATGTGGCCAACATGACTAAGCCGCTTCTGGAGAAACCAGAGCAGCGCACGGAAACACCGTTTACCTTCCCACCTATTTATCTACTTGCACTTTGACATGCTTTTGAACTGCTAGGTTGGCAGGAGCTGGGACCGAGCAACAGGAGCTTACCCCATCACGGGGATTCGAACCGCCAACCTTCTGATCGGCAAGCCCTAGTGTAAGACCATAATGGGCTCTTGAGCTCTTGAGCGGTGGATTCAGGAACACGAAGAGGCAAAACACCATGCAGGGTTCAGCAGGATTTATTTTGAGTTACATATGTAAAGCAAAAGGCACAATCCAAAAGTTGGACTGAGCACTGAGAGACTGGCGCGTACTCCTTATAAAGACAATACAGAAACCGAAAATAGAAACCGAAAATTGGCTCAAGGTTCACATGTTCCCTAGGAGTACAACCTCCCAAAGCCTCCCCAACTCGCTCTCCCCAGTCTGGGAATGTCCTGGCAAGCCTTGAATGTACTTGGCAGACTTCCCAGAAATATAGCAACATCACCTAGCTTGTGAGCACACAGATCCGCTATTGTATGCTGAAGGTTGAACCTATTCATAAGGCATGTGTGTGTGCCTAATCAGCAAGAAAGCATAACTTCAGTTAACCGGCAATAATACTTGTTGCATTAGATAGGAAATACAAAAGCATAAATCAATAATACCCATGCAGGGGGATGAGTCTACTAACTAGGAAATACCTTACATCTTAATGGACTGAATACAATATTAATACAGTTGGCAGGAGCCAACTCCAGCTGCATTCCTCCTGTCTGCTCAGAAAGCGCATACATCCCGTCCAAGGCTGAGAGCCCCCCTTGCTCACACAACTCAGAGCTGCCCCTCTCCCAAAGACCCATAGGAACAATACACAAATATAAATCAATACATACCAATACATGTAATGGATACACAACTCCAACAAGCCTGATGCCTCCAGTATGATCAATCAACAAGACCAGCTCTTAAGCCCATTAAAGGCTAACCACAATTAACGGCACATTCCTTAAAAGGGGCTTTCCGTCCCCCTCTCTCGTGATGGTGTTTCTATGGTAACAGCCAAGGTGCTATTTCTGTATTAACAGGCCATTGTTTAATTCCAGACCGTACACCGTTATCAAAACCTTGAAGCTGCTGGCTAATTTTGGCTGATTTCCCAGAAATAGTTGAAGAAGCAACATTAGGCACATTCCTTTGTCTCTCTTAATATTACAAAAATACAGAAAATATATTAATGCACAAATGCTGTGAATGATACACAAATAAACAAGCTTAGAAAGCAATTAAGGCATTTATAATCAATATGGGATATTTAGCTATTTGAACTGTCCCCTTCATTCCCTCCTTTTCTCTTCAGACAACTCGGACTTCACAGTACGAGTTCGTCTGACGAATCCTCCTGAGCCAAACTGCGATACAGGGTCATTTTATAGGGATCAGTTATCCTTTGCACAGAATCAGAAATACACTTTTGGACACATTGGGCTAAACAAGGGGCCATGTAAATGGATAACAAAATAACAAACAGATATGGTCCTCGGCCATGGAGACCAATTGTGAGCCACTATCATGTAGCATCTTCTCTCCATTTATAGGGGTAGTAACATCATTAACTCTCCCGCAATGGTATGCATGTTCGTATTGAAAGCAGTCAGGTTCAATGGGATGGGTAGCAAAGGCATTTTTCACCTTTTGCATCTATGGGGCCTGACATGCGTACCAAGCAATTTCCCTTCGGGTCCCTCCCCGCAACCTACGCTCCTGTAGGTGCTTCAATAGGAAAAGAAATACCACCACCATGTAAAGTATAGTTAACATGATGCTAACACCTAGAAAACTCAGTGTATTCTCTCTTTGCGTGGTGTTCTCGTGGGGCATCATTTCTCTGCTCTCCACCTTTGGGGATCAACGTATAGGCCACACGTACCACAGGAAGATTTCCTGCTGTTGGAAGTATTCCAAGCAGCTTAACTACTGTTTCTTCCTGACCCTGGGTTCCTGGAACCTCCACCTGAGGGAATGACCCTTCCATTTATTGACGAGAGAAAACTGACTTGCACCGTACACACCTCCTTTCCAATTCCTGACTCAGATGGTTCTGGTATATCACTTGGCCCCTGTGGCTATAGCGATTCCTGTAAAGCAATACACCTCGTGTGTGATGCCCACCTTCCGGATTAGGAGGAACGGTCTATGGACCCACTCCTGTTCCCCAGTGGCCCTATAGGCCCTGCCTTGACTGGTTGGACAACCCAATGGTAGCACTGTCCTGCTGTCCAACTGTCCTGATACCGTTCAGCTGCTGATGTTTCCCAGTTTCTTCTGCCGTGCGTAGAGGTGCCAGCTTCCCGGGTGTGGCACCAGCAGGGCTGTCGTCTCGCGGACATCGAGAAATAATCAGGGATCACTGTCCAATCTGCTTCAACTTCCTTCACACGCGGACGGTGGACCCACGGGATGGTACCGGAAACTTTCACTGTCGTTGGAATAGACAGGAGAACAGTACGCTGCCCTCGCCAGGCCTCGCAGAATGGGGCGGTATGTTGACCCACACTCAGCTCCTGGTTCGATAGCGGCAACGGTTCCACCAGCACACAAGGCGTTCTAGCCTGGGTCCACCTGTTCAAAGACAAAAATCTGAGACAGTGATTGCACATCATGCTCAATATCTATAACATTTCTCGAAACAGCTGAAACCATTTCCGTTGTCTCTTTAGCACAGGATACTTCAGCTGCTTCTTCAACTCCTAAAGTTTCTTCTCTAGCTGTAATTGCTTCTGTGGTTACTTCTTGCTGCACTGGAGCTGCACAAAGTACATTTTCCTGTTGATTTTTTTTTTTTGTTCTTCTGCTACTAGCACCTGCTTCACTGCCTTCTGTGACAGAACTCTTTACTGATGCAGTTGCTACCATTCCTGTGAATTTCGCTTCAGTTGTTAGCTCTCTGCTTCCAACCTCTTTTTTTTTCCCCCTCCTCTTTTTTTCTTCTTCTTCTCGGGGGATCCACAGTTGACTCACTTTTCACAGTGTCATCCTCTGTTAACTCGGCCTTAGTGCGTTTTGATCCCAAAGTAAGCGCATCTGCCTTGTCATTCTGCAAAGATCCTTCAGTTGCAGTTACAAGCGTGAAATCCTTCAGTTCATTACTTTCTGGAACATCAACTTCAACTTTCTTCCGTGCCTGCCCATCTCAAGGTATGGCTGGCATCTGCTACATCCATTTGGATGACATTCACTACCTTTTGATCAGGTGCTGAGACTTCAGCTACTCCCCTCTCCATAGATCTCTCAGCTACAGCTTGCTCTGTTGATGTTTTTAGGGCAGGGTCATCTTCTACTTCATTCATTGAAGGCCCCTCAATAACAACTGCATAAACATCTTGCATTTCCCTCTGCTCAGGAGCTTCAGTCCTGTCACCAATTACAGAGGCTTTATCAGAATTTACCTCAACACATGTCGCAAGGGAATCTGAAGTATCTTCTACCTCAGAGTTGAAACCGACCTCATTCTCCACATTCTGCAGGATCTCCTTTAGTCCTGGCTGTACGGTGGCTGCGGCTTCCGCTTCCATAATTCTTCTGACTGTTCTGAAAAGATCTCCTTATGCACCTTCTCAGGAGGAAATTTCACTTCCACTATGCGCCCTCCTTCTCTGCAAAGACCTTCACACCAGCCTTGAGGGCTGCCTTTTTATGGGGGCTTCTGTTTCCCTTTCCTTAAGAATAATATCACCTTCTGCTGTTTCTACAGAGGATGCCATTTTCTTTGCTTTGTGGAGTCCTCTGCATCAAACGTCTTTGCAAGAACCTCGCTCCACTCTTTCCTTGGCAATCTCTACCGCAGACTCTATATCCACCTTCACTGCAAGAACTTCTGCTTCCACCTTCACATCTGGCTCCACTGTGATGGCCTCCACACAAGCAGATGCATTTGATTCTTCTGCCTTTGTGAAAGGCTCCAAGTTCTCCTTTAAGTCTGCTGCCTCTGCTTTTACCTACTCTGGGAGGAACTTTATTTCCACCTCTTTGACACGGCCATCCGTTTCTATTCTTCACACATGGATCTCAGTCTCTGCATTCTGCTTGTAGACCTGCACTTCCACCTTTCTTGTGGGCAAGTCTTCTTCTACCGTCTCAGCACGGAGAGGTTCAAGTTTTTTTCATTTACCTTTGCCTTTGCCTTTGCCTTTGCCTTTGCCTTTGCCTTTGCCTTGCCTTTGCCTTTGCCTTTGCCTTTGCCTTTGCCTTTGCCTTTGCCTTTGCCTTTGCCTTTGCCTTTGCCTTCGCCTTGCCTTTGGAAATACTGGTTTCTGATCTCAACTACAACATTCTCTGTGCTTTCTGGTAGTAAGCCAAGTGCGGCATGTTCGGCCATACCTAGGTCACTGACTTCATTTGCTGCATTCTGCACTGGAACTGCAGTTATCTTGCTTTGGATAGGTGCCTCAAACACAAAAACTTCGGCACAGGGAGGCTCAGCTTCCTTTTGCTGCCCCATCGGCCGCCCTATTCCCTTGGGTCACAGGTTCCTTTCCTCTCTGGTGCCCTTTGTAGTGCCTCACGGCTATCATCTCAGGGGTCCAAATGGCTCCCAACAGTTCTGCTAGCTGGTTTCGGCGTTTCACATTGCGCCCATCTGATTCCAGCCACCAACATTCTTTCCATATATCTTCATCCTCGTTAGTGTGAGGAAAGCATACTCAAAGTCTGTATAGATGTTTACAGTTCGTACATTGGCCAACCATAGTATTTGGGTGAGGCCACTAATTCAGCTGTCTGAGCTGACGTTCCCGGATCCAAAGGACCTGCTTCAACTGTTTCATATCTCGCTAATCTCCTCCCATTCTGAACAAAGCTGCTTTCATCGGAGAATGAAATTTAGGCTTGCAGCTTTGTAGGAGATCTCGACCCAACAAGGGGATGGGACACTCTGACATATTTAGGAATTGATGGGTCAGCGTTCGCCCCCAATCACGCATTCCATGGGTTGTAGAAAAGGTTTTACTTGACTGGTCCCTGTTGCCCCTGTAACTTTGATTGACTGCTGGCTGATTGCTGTAGTTGTCACTGGAACTACTGAATTCTCCATAAAATTGACCACTTGGTTCCCTATTTACATCTGGGCCATGAGTTCAGGGGAACCCTAAAGTGAACCTGGTCCTCCCTATTGCTGGTTCTCAAAACTTTGCCAGCCCCATGAGTACTGGACCTCCTTGTCCGCTATTCCATCGGTCTGTATGATAGGAGTAGCGACTTTCACTGGTTCCTCTTCTTCCTCTGGTTCCTCTTCTTCCTCGGCTCGGTTCCCCTTGGTTCCAGTCTTCGCCCGCTCTCCTGTTTGGGCCATGCCTTTTCCAATGGCCTTCTCGCCTGCACCACGCACACTGGTTTCTTCCTAAACCAGTTCCGCGCTCTCTGCCTCTTCCTTCAGTTGCACGTCCTCTTCCCTCAGTTGCACGTCCTCTTCCCTCAGTTGCACGTCCTCTTCCCTTCCTCATTTCCTCTTCTCCTTGTTGCTTCTCCCCTATAGCCAGTGCCAACATATTCAATTTCTTCTTTCTGTACTTCTCTTGTTTCCTTTCCTTTTCCTCATCTCTATTATCATATACACGCTGAGCAGTTGCTATCGTCCACTCCAATGAATGGCCTTCTAAACCACCCTTCTTCAGTATTTTCTTGCGGATATCTGGGGTTGATTGGGCTATGAAGGTAGTTTTTAATAATATCTCATTATTCCCCTCCTTTGGATTTAAGGGTGTCCAGATTCGAAATGCCTCCTTCAGTCTTTCCAGGAACATGGCAGGACTTTCATCAGGCTTCTGGATAATTTCAGAAACTTTTGCCATATTGGTGGGCTTTCGCGCATCCCTAATGAGCCCTTGGATCAAAGTGCTCCTATAAGATTTGAGCTTCTGCCTGTCATCTGCCTCATTGTAATCCCAGTTGGGATCTGTGGGGGGATATTGAAGCAATCTTTCTCCCTCGTCTACTTTGTCGTCTGCCAGAAGGCGACGAGCCTCAGTACGTACTCTCTGCACTTCTTCGCTTGTTTGCAATGTCTGCTGGCAATCTTCCCAAGTAGGGGTAGTATTCAGGTCAGTGGTAGAAAGTGGGATATGCTGGAAAGTACTAGTTCTGGGCAGGGGTTCCCCTTCCCGTGGGGCAGGCCCAGGCGCATCCCATGCCTGGCGGAGCGGCATTAAATTAGACGTTATTCCCTTCACTCTTTCCATTTCTTTTAGTCTCCGCTGTTCCTCATAATTTAGCACCAGCTCGCTTGTGCTCAGGAAGGCTCTTAAATACTCCTCAGATTCTTTAATTTTTATCTGAGCCAGCCTCAAAAGCCCATCAGACCCACCTGCAGCAGCCTGCCACCTCTTCATGATCAGCCTAGCCCTTTGGTAATTTACTGCAGTGTCCTCTGGGGTTCTGGCATGGATGCCAGGGGTACATGGCAAATCCTCTGGTTCTTGGTTTAACTCATGGGTGGGATACACACTTTTCTTAGGCGTTTGAAGAACTGCCTTGGGGTCTGTTGCCTCTGTCTCTCCTCCTTGTTCCTCTACTGCCCTTGGAGCCTGGCCTCGCGGCGATTGACTCGGTGGGGGTTGGAATGGAGCACTGGGAACATAAGGGGTTGTCTGCTGAACAATGTCTAAGTCTGTTCTGTCGAGATCACTTGCTACTTGCAACTGTGCTTTCTCTCCAGAGCATGGCATTATCTTCTTTTTGCATTGTTCCTTCGGGTTCTGGTCTATACACCCTTTCCATATATTTACATATGGAATCTGATCCAAACGTGTTTGGATTACTGCTGCCCACAGTGGGTTCACTTTCACAGGATCAAAGGATCCTTCAGATGGCCATCTGGTGTCTAGTGTTGGCCAATCCACTTCACAAAGACTTCTCATCTTTTCCTTGTCTAGCTTGATACCATAGGCATTGCCTTTGTTAGCTAACTTCCAGTTGTTCAAAATGCACTGGAGCGGGGTCAGTGGGGTTGAAGAACCTCCCCCCATTTCCCGCGCCTTCAAACGTGCTTGCACACACACACTCGCACCCGGGGTTCGTGGCCTGGGCAGTCTCCTGCACACAGGAATCTCACTACTTGCCAGTCCCGTCTCTGCCAAGGCAGAGATCCACACTCAGTTTTGGGTTTCCTCTACGGTCCCCCACTCATACACTCTTTACAACCACACAGGCGCCTCACACACCACCTTCCCAACCTATCTCTGGTTCCCTTCTGGACGTTTCACCTACGTCCAACCCTTTTTCCTCCTTTGGGAGCAGCGTTGGGTCACGTCTTATACCTGTGCGTGCCCACTAGCCCTCTCCCAGTTTCTAAGACATCCAAGACGTCCTAGTTCCCTTTCCTCTTTTGAGAGCAGCGTTGGGTCACGTCTTATACCTGTGCGTGCCCACTAGCCCTCTCCCAGTTTCTAAGACATCCAAGACGTCCTAGTTCCCTTCTGGGTGTTCAAAACGTCCACCCTTACCCTAGGGAGCGGCTTTCAGTTGTCTTATGGACTGATCGGGTCCACTCGTACAAACCTATGTGCCTGCCTCCCAGAAGAATGATCAATTCTTCTTTCCCTTATCCCCTCTCCCAGGGGGATTCCTTACTTACCCTTCCCGCGGGTTGCCCTTCAGCGCTGCTCCTTCTCCTGTTCCTTGTGTCTGTTCCTTCGCGGCAAGGCAGTGGCCACAGAAACGGCTTTCAGTTTCCCAGTCAAAGGTAGCCTGGCGTGCACAGAAACTTTCAAGTGTTTACAGCGACCACAAGCCAGACCAGAAAAGGCACAGACCTGCCTTCATGTCAGCATCCAACACTCAAAGAGCCCTGGCCCACCCAGGGACGCCAAATGTAAGACCATAATGGGCTCTTGAGCTCTTGAGCGGTGGATTCAGGAACACGAAGAGGCAAAACACCATGCAGGGTTCAGCAGGATTTATTTTGAGTTACATATGTAAAGCAAAAGGCACAATCCAAAAGTTGGACTGAGCACTGAGAGACTGGCGCGTACTCCTTATAAAGACAATACAGAAACCGAAAATAGAAACCGAAAATTGGCTCAAGGTTCACATGTTCCCTAGGAGTACAACCTCCCAAAGCCTCCCCAACTCGCTCTCCCCAGTCTGGGAATGTCCTGGCAAGCCTTGAATGTACTTGGCAGACTTCCCAGAAATATAGCAACATCACCTAGCTTGTGAGCACACAGATCCGCTATTGTATGCTGAAGGTTGAACCTATTCATAAGGCATGTGTGTGTGCCTAATCAGCAAGAAAGCATAACTTCAGTTAACCGGCAATAATACTTGTTGCATTAGATAGGAAATACAAAAGCATAAATCAATAATACCCATGCAGGGGGATGAGTCTACTAACTAGGAAATACCTTACATCTTAATGGACTGAATACAATATTAATACAGTTGGCAGGAGCCAACTCCAGCTGCATTCCTCCTGTCTGCTCAGAAAGCGCATACATCCCGTCCAAGGCTGAGAGCCCCCCTTGCTCACACAACTCAGAGCTGCCCCTCTCCCAAAGACCCATAGGAACAATACACAAATATAAATCAATACATACCAATACATGTAATGGATACACAACTCCAACAAGCCTGATGCCTCCAGTATGATCAATCAACAAGACCAGCTCTTAAGCCCATTAAAGGCTAACCACAATTAACGGCACATTCCTTAAAAGGGGCTTTCCGTCCCCCTCTCTCGTGATGGTGTTTCTATGGTAACAGCCAAGGTGCTATTTCTGTATTAACAGGCCATTGTTTAATTCCAGACCGTACACCGTTATCAAAACCTTGAAGCTGCTGGCTAATTTTGGCTGATTTCCCAGAAATAGTTGAAGAAGCAACATTAGGCACATTCCTTTGTCTCTCTTAATATTACAAAAATACAGAAAATATATTAATGCACAAATGCTGTGAATGATACACAAATAAACAAGCTTAGAAAGCAATTAAGGCATTTATAATCAATATGGGATATTTAGCTATTTGAACTGTCCCCTTCACTAGGTGCTGTGGTTTAGACCACAGCGCTACCAGTGTCTTACTGATCCTCATTGGGCTGTTTTTGTGTGTAAATTCTTCCCACATGTCAGGGTTGAGCCGGTCGAGGAGAAGTGGTGGCAAGCACCCCCTGGCAAGGCTGCACCCATGGAAGAATCTGGGGAAATGGAGGAATCCATACCTGTAGAAGACTGGTGGCAGCACTCCTCAGAAGAGGAAGAATCAGATAGGGAAGTGGAAAGACCAGAACAGGAGGAGGAAGAAGTTGAGCCAGAATCAGGCCCTTGTGAGGAGAGGAACCTGCGGGCCACCTCTCCTTCTCGCTTCTCAGCTGTAGAACATAGAGCTGAGAGATGGAGGGAACAATTAGAGGCAGCTGCAGATTGTAAGAGACGTGGTTATGAGCCGGCTACTTAAGGAAGACTGGCTGCTCCATTCACCAGCACCTGCAACTGCTGTGCTGGAGCACGTGGTTGTTCTTGCTCATCCTGTTCCCGATTCCTGTGTTTGTGACTTTGGCTTCCTGACTCCTGGCTTGTTCCTGACCGTGGCATCCTGATTTCTGGCTCATACGTGACTTGGCTTCCCTGACTCCTGACTCGAACCGGCTCGGCTACTCCTGACCCCAGTGCGACTGTCTGTCCTCGGGTGGCCTTGACTCGGACTGTTACTGACTTCGGCTTTTCCTGACCCCGGTACTGTTACCTGGCTTCGGCTGGCTCCTGACCCGAACTTTTGGACCTTGGCTTTATCTGACTCTGACTGCTGCTCTTCAGCGCACCAACCTGTTGGCGTCCTAACACCACATTTACAAAAAAAACAGTCCCGTCCTCCCGTGAAGATTTTTTAAATTTTTATTTCTGCAAACCTTGGGGGTTTCCCCTAAGCCTGCAGATCCTTCCTCTTGTGCTGTTTGGTCTACACAAGCAATGGCACTCACCCAGAACATCAGAAATGAAACTGGTGAACACACCAGCACTGTCCTGCATAGCCAGGAAGTACACAGCCATTAATAATAAAATGAAACATAGATGCTCACAAAATGGTACAGTCATGACTATTTGTGACATCACTAATAATGCCACAGTTAATATACAGTAAGTGTCTATGGCCATCCTTCAGACAACAGTGTTCCATACTACAATTGCAATAGCCATGGATGTGATGTCTGGAGGAAGCACTGCTTTCACTACATGCTAAAATATAGAAAATATTCTCTAATAATATGTGAATGGTTGCAACAAAAGTATACCCTCAAGGAAATACATACAGACTGCCACTGCACCAAGCAAGCAACAAGTGCCCATTTGTGGCACTATAAAGTGATTGTGCAGAAAGCCTCTTACGGTATTATTCTTATTGTCACTATCAATTGGCTTTGGACAGCAATTCTGCAGAAAAGCTTCAGACTATTGCAAAAAAATGGGTTGGGTTTTTTGTGGGTTTTTTTTTAAGAATAAGCATTAGAGAAGATTTGATCCATTTTCTATTTTTGTTAGAGGTCTTAAGCAAGGCAAACCTTCTGGGCTGGTCATATTGATTCCCACATACCACCTGTCTCTGATTCAGTGGGTACACTCTTCAAAGGATTGTTGTAGTCCTACACAAAATTGCATTCTCCAACCCACATGGCAATTCATTTCATAGCAGAAGCTCAATGGATGACCTACCATGACCCAGGTCAGGTGGAGTATCTCACAGCATAAAGATATGGGGCCAAATCAGGGCATGAGATCTTTCCAGATGTATGTCCACAAATAGCCAAAGAGGAAGTCCAAGAAGGCAGCTGGTCCCTGAGTGCCACAGTCCCTGGAGACTTTGGCCATTGGGTCAGAAGACTCAAAGCAGAAGAAGAGTCTTCTACATCCTCCCTGTTTATTGTTCTGCCCTAGTCAACTCAGAGTTACAAAAGTATTCCACTTGCTAGCTTATGAAGAGAGAGACAGAGAGACAAAGAGTAGGTTTGTAACAAGTCACCACAGTTACTACTAAATGAAGATTTTTTACAAAATCATGTTGTTTTGTTAGTCTTCTCCAACTTAGACCATCCTTCAGGACTACTGGAGGATGAACATCAAAACTAAGATGTTAAGAACAACCTGTGAAGGGGGGGCAATGGGGGAAGTTGCTTTTTGTAACCATCTGCAAACCTTTTTTACACAGTTTACACAAAACACTTCTGTTCCAAGCCTATTAAGAGGGAGTGTGGGCTTTGTCCATTCGGGCTGTGAGCCAGAACACCTGGAATGACTCATTATTTAAACAGAGGCATGGCATCTTTGTCAGCATGAAAAGAGTAAGATGTCACATCAGGGCATGCTTCAGGTCAGAAGGACTTGTGATGCTCAGCTTGGTAAATATTATTGTTATGTGAAGATGAAAAATGTCATTGAAGAAGGGCAAGTTATTATTACAGCCTTGTTTACAATTCCACGAAAAGGACTCTTTTGCTGTGTTTCAAGCCTATAACAGCTTATGCATTCAAAATGAAAATAGAAGAACTAAGCAAACAAGGGATAAACAAACAAAGACTCTTTCTTTCTGCTACAGTTGTGCAAAAAGTGCAACACTGAGCAGCCTCAAAAGGGCATCCAGTGTACATTCCCAGTGCCACATTCAATGACTGGGGCTCAAGACTTTTCTTTTGCTCATAGTGACACCCAGAAGCTGTGCCAGGTTTTTTGGCACTTCCAGTATCCCCCACCAGAGCACATGGCTTATTTAGCTTAGGGATGACCCTGTGCATATCCCACACACAAAATAGTTTTGCTCATTCCTTCAGCAGAAGGAAGTCCAGGGCAGCTCTCGAGAGGCAATTCCATTGTGAGAACAGAATATTTCCACCATGTAGTACTTTTGCAATATCAGTGTATGAACAAGCATACAAGTAGAGTAAGCAGGAACACAGGGTGGAAATGCTAGACCTAAAACACCCACCGCCACCAATTTGCCAAAGCCACAGCAACCCCTGGCAGCAGCAGCACCAGACTTTCTTGCTAGCAAGCTCCAAAAACTCATGCTTTTTGGCCAAATTAAAACGGTTCCCTTTCTCCTGCTGATCCAATATGGTCCTTGGGGTTCTTTTGCTCCCATACAGGCAGGCAAACTCAACACCCCTAGTAGCTTGCCCTAAACCTTTTCAAGACCCTGAGAAACCCAGAGTCTGGATGCTTATTTGTTGCCTCCCTTCCTTTGCTTCTTGGTGGGACTATACTGTACTGTCAGTGCTGTGATGGGCCCTTCTGTGTGTGAGGCCTGGGGCAGCTGCCTCCACTCCTTCAAAGGACCTGTAGTGGCTTTTTAAAAAATTACAAAGTGCAGTTTGATGACTCGTTACAGACCCGGCCACCCCAAGGCCAAGAAAAGCCACTACAATTATCAAAGAGCATATTTATAACATTGGCAGTCATCATTAATGGTCTGCAATAGTTAGCCAACAGACATGACTGCAAAGACATGGGGGTTCCCTGGACCGTTATCGTAAACAAATCTTGAGATAAAGTTGTTGACTCAAGTAAGCACAGGTTAAACAAACTTGATCCAAGGATAATCTCAGCTAGTGGAAGCCATGTGGAAAAGCCAGCTCACGCTGACATTATCACATGGCGGCCTGTGCAGGATTCGGGCCAGCTGGCGCTTACACCGAAAAAACAAAACCTTGACCCAACTTGATCTGACTTCTTTACATGCCTGTGGGTTCTTATGGCGTAGCTGATGCATCTGCATGTCCTTGGACCTTGAGTGATTTCTTCCTGTAGCTGCCACAGCTTGAGTTGGTCATCAGAGAAAGAGGTCATCCTCACCTACATAGTTCATGGTTAAACATTCAATGTGGGTTGTTTTTTTTTTTTAACATCTAGATAGAATAGTCAGATTCCACACAGCTCACACCATCCATATAACTTCACCAAACTGCATATCTGTCTCAAGTGAGGAATAAAAACTACCAAACTTGCCTTTTTGCTTCCCAGGTGCCAAAGAACACATACATCTATTTGATGCTAGGACTACGCACAACTGCCCTTGGCTCGGAAAGCAGCAGGAAATGGATCTGCGTCATTCTGCACAAGACAGCTGGTCACTCAGTCCTTCTTGTGCATACAGGGATAGGGAGAAGCAAAAGTAATCTTTCTGCAGGCCAAGGAAGGAACAGGGAAAGAAATAACATGGGGGGGTGAGTATACATTGCAGAATACATTTGCAAGAAAATGTCAAAATAGTGCTGTAATTGCAGTGCGAAGAGATATAATTTTCTCCACCCTGCACCCCTGTTAGTATGTGCTGTACAGCACAGATGTCTCCAAATGGGCCACTTGCCAGCACAGTTTAATTGTGGTAATATCCTGGATGATGGGAAGGAATTGATGACTTTGGTTATAAAAAAAAATAGATCACAGCTCAAGGATGGTGTTCCTTCTTAGCAAGGAAGATAGAGTTTGTTATCTCTTTCGTTATCTTCATATAGGGGGGCGTATTTGAGGAAGGGAACCATGATCTGGATTTCTTTTCTTAGAATAAGATAATAAATCCAGATATTACAAGAAGATAAAGGTTGTGGAGGGAACAGAGGGTTAGCATTCAAGTGGTGTTCAGGTGAATATTCTCTTGCTCACACCCGCAGGAATTCTTGTACTATAGAACAAGCAAAAACAGTTTTGGTTTTTGCTTGTTCTTTAAAAATCCAGTTTCCTTTTTGCCCATTTGAAGTTGTTCCAATGTCTGGGCTGAAAGTTCAGCTTTACTTCGAACAGGGTCACTATACTTGGGTTGGAGTCCCCATATTCACTGGATGAGACTGGGATTTGGAGTTGGAGAAATAATTGCTCCCGGAGCCAGCTCCAGGAGTACTAAATGGGAAGCATGCGGGCAAGAGGAGCCCATTGTGCCAGAACCTCTGCAGGTTGAGGAGGTTGTGCTACCTTCCTCTGACTTCAAGGGCCCCATCTCAGAAGCCCTACTGGAACCACAGTCTCCCCCACCCTCAGTCAGAGTCAACAAGGCCTAAAGTAAGCAAGACCCCTTTAAATGAAGATGTTTTATTTATGGAAGACGGAGCTGGTGTCTCAGCGCTGCAGCTGCTGCTTAAGGTTCAGTCTGAGAATGCCTGTTGCTGAAACAACATTTGAGCTCTGCTTTTATGTAAATTCTAATTTGAGTCCTGCATGGAGCTCTCCAGGGTGCTAACCAAGCCTCGTCTCATCTCCGTATTGAGGCCATTGCTCAAAATGGAACCAAAACTGCCTCCAAGGTGAAAGAGACCATCAGAAATACACAAGGAGGAACTGTATTTACAAACAAGTGAGCAATTCATATGTGAAATTATTCCCAGGGAGTTGTTCCAATTAAGGTGATGTATTGCAATTTAATCTCTGACCCGTGTTGTTGTTTATAGGCACTTAGTATCAATACAGGTTGGCTTTATGTGACTCCTTGACTAGGCCTTAACACTGGGTAGTCAAGTTACATGATGGTTGGAGAAGATGGCTCAGCTTTATTCCACTCTCTAGCAAGCTAGCCACAAGTGGATAACAACAGTACCATTTTTGGGAAGACTAGTTGATAGACATCCTTTGTGCAAGTTATTTAAAAGACCTTAAGACCTGTGAGACAGCGAGAGTAAGGCCTTTGTTTTGGAGGCTCTGTGAGTTAAGAACATCAGGGGTTCTGGAGATATAATGTAGAATAGTAGATCCGCCTGCTTGTTCGAGTCTCTAAGCTGTGCCTCTACATGTATGCAACCTGTATATTTAGAAATAAAGTCAAATATTACAGAGCATCATCAATCTCCTCTCTCTCTCTCTCTCTCTCTCTCTCTCTCTCTCTCTCTCTCATCTATCTTCTGAAGAAAGCCTGCACCCTTGGGGACTTCTTGCTGCTCAGAGAAGAGGGTTGCATGAAACAAAATGTTCATACCAGACTCATTTGCTATCAGTTCCCTCAAGAGATGACAAAATACAAATAAAAGAGAAAGAGGAATCTTGTGCTTTCTGCAGCTTTCTGTTTTCTGAGGTGTCCTCTGATTATTATCATTCTGCTCAGCTTGTTGATCCAATAAACTTTGCTTTGCCTGGAATCTGCGCAAGGGTTACTGGAATAAGCAGGCAAAAAATAAAACAAATATACAGAAAAATAATGTGCAAGCTCCTTGGAAACCAGACTGAGACATAGTGACCCAAGGCAAGGGAACATGGAGGGAAAGGGAAGAGGTGATATATTGGCAGTAGGAAAGATTCTATAAATATCAGGAAAGGCAAAGTACGGAACATAGAGACACAGCATCAAAGATCTTTTGTATTAGGCCCCGGAACTTTGCAAATCACCCTACACAAGTACTCTTAATGAAGCAATTGGTAGAAAAAGCTTCTGCTTGACGCAAATGCTTGCAACACAGTTATTGAAAAGGCCTTTGCTACAAGGCCAATCTTTGTGGTGTTGTGTTTTGGAGTTTGTTTGTTTTTTTAAATATTTCCCAAATATGCAGGGTCATGGGAAGATTTACTCAGCTGACTTGAAAAGTACACACCAACATGTTTTCTGCCTATGGAAAAAAAAAGCTCAGAAAATGCTTCTGGCAAGCACAGAAGAAGAAAAAGATGAGTAAGAGGGGAATTTTTCATTTAACTGTGAGAGCTCCAGCAGCTGAGCAAAAATTAATTTTTCTATCTGCCTTCTTTTATCACTGAACAACTTGGTGGCCAAGCACTTCATTCAGGTCTGGCTAAAGGCACTGTTATCACCTACAGGTGGAATTGAACACAAAAGGACACTTTTGGCTGGTGCCTTAATAGTCATGAATGCTCAAAGCGCACTCCATTGCAAAGGCACCCACATACATCCACATTATGAAACAACATCCACCTATAGTATCAGGGGTGCCAACTTGGGCCAGATTGTGGGTGCCCAGTGGCGCACGATGGAATGTGACGGCATGACATCACATTGCACTGTGATGACATGATGTCACATTGTGCACACCACAGTGGTGCCTGGGAACCCCGGAAGTCATGTCTGAGCCCCCATGAGACCTCAGACACCATCTCTGAGGCCCCACAAGGCCTTGGACACCACCTCTGTGCAACTTTGAGTGCTTTGCAAGGCACCGGAAGTTGCATTGGAGGCCTCGCAAGGCCTCAGAGGTGATTTCCGAGGCCTCACAAGCCCTCTGATGCGATTTCCGATGCCACCAGAAGTCATGTTGGATGCTCTGTGATGTGGATGCCCCCAGGTCCACTATAGTTGGTGCCCCCAGGTCCACTATAGTTGGTGCCAGTGTATAATATTATACATCACACATGTAATGATCTCAGACAGGCAAGCAAGCTCTAGAAGAATTAATGACTCTCCAGCAGTTTAATGGTACTTTTATTTACAAAAACACATCCAGAGCGCAGCTTCTAGCCTGCTCTCATTGAAGGAGTTGGTCAGTCTGAATCTCCACCCCTTTCACAGCAGGAAGGACGCCAGATTCCTGCCCTTCCCCTCTTGCCCTTCCGTTGCACTCTGACCTTGTCCAGTCTCCGAGAACGGGGACTGAGAGGTTGGACTTCCCCCTCCCCACTTCCACTAGACACACTCTCCATCCTCTGCCTCTCTGCTGGTTGCCTAGCAACACTCTGAATGCATCCTAACTCTCCTCCTGCTTGAGAGCTATCTGTGTCTGTAACTTCTTCTTGAAGGGGGATCGAGCTCCCCCTTCCTGGCTCTGTCAGCCAGCTTTCATGTGCAGAGCCAGCCTCTCTATCACTTGGCTCAATTTCTGAGTCTGACTCTCCCCCTGTGCTTGGTTGAGCCACATCCCTGACAACACACATGGCACACAGGTTGGAATCTTGCCAGTTCTCTTCATTGGTCTGGATATGTGGAACTCCTTGCCAGGGGAGGTAATTTGCCTTCTCCCCATACTTTTTGTTATTTAAGGCATTTCCTTCCCAGCAACTTTTCACCTGCCTGTGTGAAGAGTTTTTACTCAACTGCTCTCTTGTTGGCAGCACTTGTATCTCTTCAATGTTTTAGTAGTTTACTGATTCATTTTTGTATGTACGTTGTCTCTATGCGTGTGTATGTAAAGTAGCTTTAAGGCATAATCCTATACTGAAGATACCATAGGATTTTGCACACTCCTGCTACACTGTTGGAACACTATATGTGCCACCACCATAAAAGATACTTCAGAAGATCTATTCTGCCATTTCCTGGAGCCTCTTAGCAGATCTCAGGAACTACCTTTCAAGGGGGCATGGTTTGCAACAGATTTTTTTGTATTCATTTTCTTCAGTATGCACAGATTCTCTTTTCTTGAGACATCCAATATCACTCATGATATACAGATTACACTGCCTAAACATGTAGTCTTTCACCACCATTAGACATGGAGTCTGACAATACGTCATTGACATCCCCCCCCCAAAAAAAAAATTCACTTGCAATAAATATGTGGAAGAGCCTCCCGTCAAAGCGGGCAATACTGGGCTAGAGAGACAAATAGTCTGATTTTGTACAAGGCAGCTTATGATGTTCGCTTAAGCATGCAAGAGCACAGATGTTTCTTCAAGGACTTCAAGGAGAAATTAATTGATGAGCATTACCCACAAAGTACAAGTCACCCATTCTACTGTGAAAATTATTTTCACAGAATGTTCCTATTTTTTGCAACATTGAACAGAAAAATACAAAAGTATACTACAGTACATCTTGGGATCAATATGGGAGGCGGGGCATTCAGATTTATTTCCTGCTCTGATTCACAACTGTTTGATGAACAAATACAGCAAAATAGCCAAACAAGTTCCTATACCTGGAAGTTGGCGCAGGAAATGTGACAAGTTCTAAACTGAGGACTGACATTCCCTAACCTAGTGTCAGGGAACCACCACCTGGCCTGCTGAGGGGACCAGAGGCTCTGTTAGGATACAGAGAGCCTTGCCGCCAACTGAGCAGCAGTACCTTGTCCAGTGCGGAAAGCCGCCACATCTCCAGTGAGGAGGAAAGGGAAGGGGCCAGCCTGGCGAGGAGAGGGCTTGGGGATGCCACGGAGAGCCCCAGCGCCTCATCCAGCCAGGAGCAGCAAACAGGGAGTCTGGTGGGAACAGGGCTTGGGGAGGCTACAGAGCCCCTGCGCTCACCTCGCCCGGCTGGTCAGGAGGGAGGCACGCCATTTCCGTCGCCCCCAATTGCGCAGAGGGATGAAACGCAAGGAGGGTAGGAGGAGACTTGGGGTGCCAAAGTTCTTATGCTGGGGAAAGAGCTGGAAGGGGCCACTCCCAGATTCTGCCAGCGACTGAGACAGACATGTACTTGGAAGCTCTGCCCTGTAAATATTTTGCACAATAAACCTGTAAAAAGACAGGTTGGGCTCCTGCTTTGTTACTCGTGAGGCACCAACACATGAACCTTACACCTAGCTTTCACCAAACTCACTATTTTTTCCCCAGAGGTTCAAATTTTCCATACCCCAAATTTCATGAGGACTTTCCCCAGAAGACTTGCTACTTGATTCTACTGACCTGCTTACTGAGCATTCATCCTGATTTGTATCTAGGGAGAATACACAATGCCAGCTATTTATTGAGCATTGACTCATATTTCTCTGCAGGGAGGTTAGACAACGTAGCAGGGGCGCCATCTCCTAGGGGCTGAGCCCCTTTGGGCCCCCCAATATTTTTGGGAGCGGGTCAGGGGCCCCCAAAGTCCAAAGGTGGCGGGAAGCAGCCCTAGGCACGGTGGTGGCAGCAGCAGCAGCACGGCTTCAATGGCTGTGCCACTGTGCTCGGCTCCACCCCTGGCTCCTCTGACGTCCTGACGTCACACGCACATCACGCCCTGCACACCGCTGCCCCTCCATTCTTCTTCTGAAGGTGACACCTATGCAACGTTGCATCAGAGCAGGTATTCTCTTACACTTCCCAGTACATGCTTCCTTTAGTTCCCTTATTTCAAAAAGAGAAGTGGATTTGTTTTGCAAGACTGTAACTATAATTGCAGGTCCTGAATTTGCTGGTTTGTGGTTGAATCCCACCTCAAAACAGCAGCAGTAAGTCTGTATGAACTAGAACTGGGTCTAGGCATATTATGGGTTTCAAAGGTGAGCATGATTTTCATCTCAGAATAAGGCTGCAGATCTATGTACATAACCACTGGAATAATACCACTGTATTTAACGGGAATTACTTTTCGGTGTTGAGCTTTTGGTCTATGCAACAAACAGAATTAACATGATTGTTCTCTAAACACTTGAGCTAAAGGAAAATATATAGCTTTTAAACTGATCATGCACAGAGACAATCCTGTACTTCTTTTCTACAGACATGGCAGCATACATACAGTTCATCACTAGTTATTGTCCCATATTACATTTCCTTCTAGCTGAGTCACACTGGATATTTTAAGCAAAGCTCTGTGCTGCAGGCCAACTTGAAAATATACGATCAAACATTTGGAAGGAAAAAAAAGGCAGTCAGGTCACTCCTGAGGCAGGAGAGCAGCCGGCCCCTTGATGGGAATGAATGTGCAAGAAAGGGATTGTTATGGAAACATCACTTGCACGTTCTGTAACAGCACCAAAGTGATAAAGAGAGAACACATTTTAATTAACTGCCTTCAACATATTCCCGATAACCACTGCTTGTACACACAGTGCAGAACAACATAGCAAGGCTGATGATACTTCAAACTGAGAAACAAAATGTCATAAGATTGGACAAGAAATTAAGTTGTGAGAGGCATCCTTTTCACAGTGGGCAATCTAGCAGCGCACAGGGCACACAACCCCTATGACAGAGCTACGTAGCTGCTCTGGGCATGCACAGACAATTCAATTCTGCTCTCAGCTGTGCTGGTGTAAATTAGGAGGTGTTCAGTTTCTGATGTAGAGTTCCCCATTGTAAATGGATGGGTGTATGGAGGAATGCATAATGGTAAGGAAAAAAATGACTTCTCTTTTATTTGTTCACACACACACACTTTATTGCAACATGATGGTGAAGCATAGGCTCAAGTTTAACGAAAGCAATACAGCGAGAAGCTGAAGAAAATGCTGGAAGTGGATAAAATAAATACTTTGTTATAATCCTTTTCAGGTGATTTTTAGCTGGTGGTTTTTTTCTGCCCTAGGCTGTGGGGAGGTGTGGAAATAAATGGAACCCGAAGAATTGGGTGCAGGGGCAGGGAAGAGATTTTTGGGGAAATGTTCAGGGGGTTAGAATTTTCCTCAATAATTTATTGTATGAGGTGGTTAATGTTAGCAAAGTCACTTTACTGAGCAAACATGAACAAAAGGTGTCTAATTTAAAGAGAAATGTACACAGGTTTGGTTTTGCTTAAGTCGGGTCTTGTACATAGCAGGGAGCTGTTAAACTAACTATACAGGGGGGAAAGTTCCCTTAGAACTACACAGCCTTTAATAAATAAAGGAATAAACAAGTATGAAGCTGATTTCCACAGATATTAGATTATGCCTGGTACAACAAAAGAATACCTTTAGGGGTATATTTAATAATAATAATAATAATAATAATAATAATAATAATAATAATAATAATAATAAATAATTTATTATTTCTACCCTGCCCATCTGGCTGGGTTTCCCCAGCCACAACTTCTCTCCCAGGACAGGTGTTGGCATGGTAATGCCTTGCATGTCATATGATTTGGTTTGTTCCAAAGGTGCAGTCTTTCAATCATAGGTTAGGCAACCTGGACACCTCCTTGAGATTTACAGATGCCAAAGTACTATCAAATGATGTCCTGGTCCTTTGGAACTTGACACAGGGACAATATCACTGGCTGCTAAGGGCACTCAAGGTGGCTATACATCTAACACTTCAGTACTAGGTCTACCACCCCCAGCACCAAATCATACAGTGGGCAGAAGAAATGACTCAACTAGCAGCCTAGGAGAAGGCGACCTTCTACAAGCACAAGAAAAATGGGAAGCTTTCCAATACATGGATCTAAATACAGATCTATTTGCATAAATAAATAAACACTCGGTTGGTCTGGACCACTAGCTGCATCGGCTGTTCCAAATAAATGCACACACCGAAAATATTGCTTTGTTTTCTTCTGTTTTACTTACCTGCATTCCCCTTTTCATTATTTCTCTTCAAAAATCCATAAAAACCTATAAATAAACAAGTTGCAGGACATTTGTGGGATGTGAAGTCAGCTCCTTTATGCTCCTTCTTAGCTCCCCCCCCCCCCCGCTATTCTGGGGTCCTGGAGCCAATTTGGTCAAAGGCAATGTATGTGTTGCTGTCTTTGCTCAGGATAAGGAACAGAGGTAAACGTGGCAGTGCAAGTTCTTGGCTCAATGGGCCCCAAATTGGTCCAGATCTTTGCAACGGCTGCCTTTGGCACCTGCTAGTGCGAGCCATGCTATTAACATATTGTTCTCCTGTTCCAAAACATCTTGAATTTTGGGTTCTCCCATTCCCTGCTGTGATTGCTGCAGAGTGTGTCCGTAGAGTATATGGTTGCTTCTTTCAGGCTGCAGACACACTGCGCCTTTAAAGTGCATACAAAACACATTTCCGCCCCCTCAAAGAGTTTTGGGCACTGTAGTTCACCCCTCACAAAGTTACAATTCCCAGCAACCCTTGACAAACTACAGCGCTCATAATTCTCTGATGGAGGAATTGTGCTTCAAACATGCTTCACATGTATAGTGTATATACTTAGATTCCAAATGAGCTTGCTGTCTTTCCTTTCCTCTTTCTCTCTCAGTACCTGGTAGATTTTAAAAATCACCTTTCAGAAGCCTTGCTAACTATAGGAGCAGGATGGCCTGACCACAGCTGTCCTATCAGGAGTTTGCCTTTCTATGCATAGATATCTTGGCCTTTTTACATTACACCCAACGGGGGCATCATGACAATGATGGAAAGGATGACTCAGATGCTGTGAAGTGTAGCGTACAATGTACATAACATGTTATGAAAGAACACAGTGTATGTTGTTTCCTTTTATTTCCCTCCCACCTTCAATTTTCTCCTCCCAACCTGTTTGCTTTTGTCTCTGGGAGAGAAGCTGAGTCATTTCCCAGCTGAGGCTCTGCTCACTGATGTGCCTTCTATGATACCAATGATTTGGATGATGAAGGGCTGGAGGGAAGTATCCAGAGTGTTCCCTCGTCATGTCTCCCATCACAGCTGAAACCAAGCAATTATGTATTCCACCCTTTCCCTGCACAGAAGAAAAAGAAAAGCCTGCAGATATCACAGTTTCTGCCTGCAAACGATGTGGGCGTCGAGAAGGAACAAGCAAACAAATTCACATATTGTGGGCAGCGTTATTACGACCGGATCTTTATGCAAGCAAATGATTTCATTGGAAAAACAGATCCTGAACTCTTTTAAGTTTTGGTTCTTTCAAACCCATTCTTAATTGACAAGCAGAAGCAGCAGCAGGGATGGTGACATATGGGTATGTTTTTATATGCCTCTCTGCAGTTCTGCCTTAGGCCAAGAAGCAATGAAAAATTGTTCCTGTACTTTAATGAGCTTGATCAGAAGTAACTTCAGCGAACCAGTTATTGACAGCGGGGGGGGGGGGGGAATGCTCGACCGCAATGAATTGTTGTCTTAAATTTTAGTGCTTAATTAGCAACCTCCGTAATGAAGTCAGGAACTGGAAGCACCTGGGAGGTAAGAGTATTAAGGGTCAAATGACATGTTACATGTGGGATGTGTAAATGGATCTCCCATTGTTGTCTCTGAGTGCAAGGAGATAGTTGTCACCCCTGGATGAGCCATAAGCCTCCGATTCCCAGTTTTCTCTCTTTTTAAAAAGGTCTCTAGCTCTTGCAGAGCCTGAGATTTGAGGCAAAGAGTTGCATCCAAAGGAGCACTTAGTAACCATCCTGTCACCACAAGTATTTCCACTTGTGCAATGGGACGTTCCCCTTCTTCCTCCCTGTGCCCCCTAAAACCAGTGGCGGAGGAAGGGGGTGCAGGCTACCCTGGGTGTCATCACTGAGGGGGTGACCAAATGACAAAATTAGAAGTTTTTTTTTTAAAAAAAAAATTGGGGCTCACAAAACTTTTTAGTTCAGTCAACTACTGTAACTCTTGTTGCAACAGTGCAGATCCTTGCACTTGATGGGGCACATTAGTTGGGTACCACCCTAAACATGCAGATTCTCAGGGGTTGGATAACTCCATACCCTCCAACATTTCTGCAATGAAAATAGGGACATCCTAAGGAAAAGCTGGACATTCCGGGATCAAATCAGGCCCAGGTGTTTGGGGATTTTTAACCCTAGTCAGCTGGTAGCTCAAAGTTAAGCATTAAAAGCATTTAAACAACAACAACAACAACAACAACAACAACAACAACAACAACAACAACAACAACATATTTCAGAAACGTGGAATAAAGAACTTTTGGTAAAGCCTTCAAGTACATTTCTGCATAAATTGTGTGTAGAGCTTACGAATTGTCTTTCCCTTTTTTCAGAGAACCAAACCAATTTTAGAACTATGATGCCTTGAAGAAGAAGAAAACTATACAGACGGGGGGGGGGGGGCAAACTAAATAGACTGAATTAAACTTGTTGAAGGAACGGGGCTTTGGCTTTTACCTCCCCAGTTCAAATATCTTTATAAAGTGTTGTATATTAATCATTCACATAAGTCGGAAGGAGCCTGTTAAAGTTGTAGTGTGATTCAAGTTTTCAATATTAATTGCCTATATGACACTATTATTGCACAAAGCCCAGACGTTTTTCAAATATTCATATTGGGGGGAAAGTAGGAGCTGATGCTTACCCTGCAGGGGGAACAGTGTCAATGTGAACACACATTTCAAAGCACATTTTTAATAAAGCAGCATTTGAAGGTACAAATTCCCTTCCCTGACTTTTTAGTAAATTCTCCTTCATTCCTTTCCTGTTACATCGTTTCTTCTTGCCTGTACTTGTCCGCTAGATTGTAAATCTGACAACACAATTGCATTGCATTTTAATGATTGCCGGACATCTTGTTTGGGAAATGCTTTGGAAATAACCATTATGGGGATAGTAATGATTAGAATGCCCTGTTGTGCCTTTCTCTGTATCCCAAAGCATTTCAGGCATTATAACCACGAAGAGAGCATGTCCACTTTCCTCTTCCTGAGCACCTCACTGCCAAGGCATCTCTGTTCCATAAAAATGCATCAAAACCCGGCTTGCCAGGTGAGCTCTAAGTGACATGAACAGCGGGGTGTGCTAATAGAAAGTAGATTAAATCCAAAGAAAAAATAATACTGTACTACACTCCCTGCTGCCCCAAAAGAGGAATCCTTTGAGGCACAGGAGCTGCTTTTGTTCCTTTCACCAACTCAGCAAAGGCCCCCTGTGTGTCAGGCAGTTACAAACCAGCTCAATTGGCCAATTTATTTCCTCTGAGACTCTGTGGTTTCCATTTGCCATTAAAGAAAATATAAAGAGAGGGAGGGAATGAGAGAGAGGCAGCGAGCACATGGGGTTGCATGTATGCACTTAAGCGCATGCAGGTATCACATTCTTTACAATCTACCCCAGAATCTGATGGAGGTATTAAGCTGGTCAGTTGTAAGCTCAAGAGTGGAGTTTGGATAGAAGAACAGGCAAGGTGGAAACAAATGGATGAAAGAGGGTTCCAATGTCCTGCAATAGGCGTGTGGCGCAGGGTGGGAGAGCGCTCCTGTGCTCCTCTGGGTTCCCATAGGCATCTCTGGTCACAGTGAGGGCAAGATGCTGGACTGGATGCCCATCCCTCTCTATGAGTTGGGGGCTGAACTTCTGAAGTGGGGAGACTAGGACCTGGGAGACCAGAGTCCAAATCTCCACTCAGTTCCCTGACGGATCCAAGTCTGGTCGCAGTCTCTCAGCCTCACCTACCTCACAGGGTTGCTGTGAGGACAAATTGGGGAGAAGGGGAACCATGTATGCTACCTTGAGCTCCTTGCAGGAAAGGTGAGGTCAAAATGTAGTAATAAAGAAGTAAAAAGATGTAAAGATACAGCTGAAAAGGATCCATATTTATATCCTGGCAGAGAGTCACTGCTTTCTACAAGATGAGTCAAAGCACTTGTCTTGTAGGTGTTTCTTTCCGCTTTTCAAAAAACAACTAGAAGCAGAATGTGGTAGTTTGTTTTGGTTTTTTACAGTTAATTGCCTTTCCGGGAGACCTGTATTATGTAAGCTTGTGTGTACAAATAATGACTAACTGAAGTGTTTACATGTTAACTGTTGATGAAACTTTTAACTGAACATTTCGTCGCTGGAAGCAAACACTCAAGAGTTGTTTCTCTCTGAAAGCTGCTTTTGCAGAACTGTGCCAAGTGTGAAAGATGCACACGGGAGCCAAAAAAAAAAAAAACCAACCCCAAACACCCCATCTGCTCTGACGGGGTCAGAAAAGGGCAACCAAAATGATCCACAGATGAAGTCATTTCCATATGAAAATGGTAACAATATTTTTTTACTTAGGCTAAAGGTGGTCAATGTGTAAGGAGGAGTGTGTGGATCTGAATTTATGATATGGTTTACCTCTGTAGATCATGGCATGAGTATAAGATTGACATAACTCTAACATGACATGAGACCCTCCATGATTAGCTTTGGTGACTATGGAACCATCCAGATCCCAGCCCCCTGCTGGGATATATCCTGAGTTCGCCCACATCTGACCTAAAAGATTTGTTGTTGTTGTTCAGTCGTTCAGTCGTGTCCGACTCTTCGTGACCCCATGGACCAGAGCACACCAGGCACACCTATCCTTCACTGCCTCTCACAGTTTGGCCAAACTCATGTTAGTAGCTTCGAGAACACTGTCCAACCATCTCATCCTCGTGTCGTCCCCTTCTCCTTGTGCCCTCCATCTTTCCCAACATCAGGGTCTTTTCTAGGGAGTCTTCTCTTCTCATGAGGTGGCCAAAGTACTGGAGCCTCAACTTCAGGATCTGTCCTTCTAGTGAGCACTGAAAGATTAACACATGACAATTTAGTTGTCAAGTACAGGATACTCAACCTCTCAATGGGATAATGGGATCCACCCACACAATGGTCATGTTAAAGACAAACACAGACGGTGATGGCAGGTTCAAGTAATTGCTCGCTATCACAAGTCTTTCACCTTTTGTTAAACAAACAGGATGACCAAAGATTGGCAAGGTGAGAATTAAACAGGAAATTCCAGAAATATCTATAGAAATCGTAGGAATCTCTCATTTCACAGCCCCCTCCCCTCTACCGGTATGCATTGGCAAAATGTATAAAAAGCCATTAGATGCCAAAGTCAGTTAGTTCTCACAGCTCCAACAGGACAGAATTTACCCAGCACTCCCTAGGACTCTGTATGTCTGTTTCACTTCAATCTTTAAAAAAAGTTCAACAACTTTAGGCTAAAATTCCCCCCAAAAAAGCTCAACAGCCCTCACGGCCCTTCACTTCATCAAATCTGGCCCTCTTTGAAAAAAGTTTGGACACCACTGCAGTTTAAAGACATGTATATTTTCCCCCTTCCCCTTTCTAGTGTAGGTTTCTGGCAAAAATGTCATGCCCTGCTTCTGTAGGCCTTTTCAAATAGTTAGGGAATTTGTATGTATTGTAATATAACAAACCAAGCTTTCTCTGTTTCTTTGTGTGAGAGCTTCTTGTGGGCATAAAATTAAGGGTTAACACACATAGATTACAAGCACGCGGCATAACTCCAGCAAAAGATCCTAAACCTCTCAGAAGTGTATATGAACATACATGAGTGCTGGCGGTGCACATGTGAGTCCAAATACACACATCGGGACATGAAAGAGGTATATCAAAATATGCAGAGAAAGATGATAGGGAGGTTCCTTCTATATAATAGCAAAAAAACGGGATTGTCCAATGAAGCTGAATCGCAGAAGATTCAGGGCAGACAAAAGGAAGTACTTATTCACACAAAGTTAAGCTACGGAATTTGATACTCCCAAGATGTAGTGGTGGCTACAAATTAGTGTGGGAATGTTCGGGGATGCAGGAGAGGATATATTGTTTTATTATATCCTATTCCAACTTGTGTTTACAAGTTCACTATTTAGCAGAGTAACATTCCCTTTTAAACTTACACAGTGATTTGTTGCTCAGGCTCGCTAAAGCCTCTATAATAACTGTCCTGGTACTTTCCCCTTATTACCTCCTAAAAGATAAGACACGACACAGTCTTATATAAAAGTATAAAAAGAGTTTACTTACAGACATCTGTTCACAATTGGATCCCAGAAGGCAGACTTAGCTTTAAAAAGTTACATGCACTTGGAGACTATTCCATAAGGGGGATAGTTCCTTGTCTTCTCTTGCCTGGAAGCCAAGAGGCATCTTTGGCTAAGCATATGATGCTTCCTCGTCAAAGTGTAGTCAAAAAAGAGAGAGATGGCAGCCAGCCCTATGCCTTTGTTACCTGCACACCCACCTCTAGTCACATGTAGAGGAAGTCTGTCACAGCCCAGGAGAAACAGGAAGTTCCGACTGGCTGGTCCAGGCATCCCCTTCTATGTCCACTCTAGGGATGTTGTACTTGACTGCTCCAGTGTTTCACATCCCACAATTAGGACAGGTTTCGCGGAGGATCAAGCAAACTGAACCACCTTGAGGTTTCCCCCCTATAATCAAGCATTATATACATTTTATTAAATAAATAAATAAATAAATAGGTGAAGAATAAGACTCTCAATGTCTACTAGTCATGATGGACATATATTACCTCCGGGATCAGAGCCAGTATGCCTCTGAATATCTGTTACACAAGTTAGAGTGGGATATGCTTGTGGGCTTCCTATAGGCATCTGGTCTGCCTCTTGTAGGAACAGAATACTGGACTAAATAGGCCTTTGTTCTGATCCAACAGGGCTCTTATGTTCCTATTCTCTGAGTCCCAGCTTGCTCACCTTTATCTGTCAGGTTTGCCAGCCTTAGTATATGGCAAAATGTATTAACCCTTACCCATGTACTACAAGTCCCAGGCTGCAACATGGTAGGGGATAACAGTAAGACTCGGAAGGTCTGAAATGGTTATAACTACTGGATTAGACCCACTCACATGTACAAACATATTGAAAGTCTATGCCTTCCTTTCCCCCAGGCTACTCCCCAAGGGTATATTTACTCGTATGGCTTGTGCGAGGCCTAAAATAGCATCTGTACTAAATACCAAAATATGGGGGGAGGGGAATACAGTGGTCATGGACAGGTCATCACTTGAGGTAAATCTAGTATGCAAAACCACTGGGAATTATAAGTGGTACTGTTGCAGTTGTTCCCTTTGATTCCAGAGCTTCCAACTGGGAGTGGAAAAAAGAGTCAAGAGTTTTCTGGGGAAATTGCTTTGGAATTTCCCGTATCTGCTCACAAGACTGACAACAGATATGAATTTACAAGGAGCCTGGGTCCCCCCCCCCCCATTACAGTAGAGCCAAACAATTAGGGGAAAACCCAAAACAGTTCCCAAACGTCCCGAATCTTCAAAGTGTGTTACAATAAAACAAGGAAGGCATTAGTGGGGTGAGTCAATACTAACCAGATACAGTGGAACCTCTGTTTTCAAACATAATCTGTTCCGGAAAACCATTCAACTTCCAAAATGTTCGAAAACCGAGGCGCAAAGGGCTGCCAGCAAGTTCAATGGAGAAAATTGAAAAACATGCAGCAGAAGTCATTCGACTTCCGAGGAGCGTTCGAAAATGGAAGCAATTCTGGGCTTTCGGCCTTCGAAAACCAAAATGTTCAGCTTCCAAGACACTCGAAAACCAAGGTTCCACTATATTGCATCTCTAGCCACGAACGTTTATATTTCAGGATATTTTAACAGAAAAGAGAGCTGGGTACAAAGAGAATAGACTCTTCTGTACCATTCCCTTGCACACCATACATTTCAAAAACATGGATCCTGGGAACTATAACTACCTCTCACACTGTTTGAGAAACACTCCTTTAACTCCTTAGGTTATTCTCCCTTAATACCTTAGGTTTCATTTCCCCCTTAAGGTTCTGTTTTTCTGGGCTGAACTTTTGAACCTCTTGCAACCCTTGGAGCGACCAGGGAAGAACAGCCTCAGAAAGCAACCATTTTACAGCACAGAAACAAAACACAAAATGGCTGGATCGTTTTCATTCCTTGGCAATGATGCATGCTGATAAAGACCAATGATGAATTATGGGAAGAGACGTTTTTATCTTTTTGGAGCATAGTGTGGACTTGATAAAGAACGAACTTCCAGCTGATTAGCATGAATGAAAGAACTGGTTGTTCAGAAAATGGAAGCCTGTAACATTTATACGTTAATTGGGAATGGAGTAATAAATTATAATTCCTAACTGCGGGATGTTGTGAACAACCTATCCAAAGTCGTTTGCTTGCACTCACTGATAGGCTGAATTAAGAACACACTGAAATAGCAGGGATGTGCTAATGTACTTCTGTCACTCTCACTCAAATATATATAAGTAATAACCAGGGCTTTTTTTCAGCTGGAACTCATTTCCGGCACCTCTAAGGTGGGTGTGATAGAAAAAGCCAAGGTGTGGGCAGAGATGGCTTTTTTTTTATTCCCCCCTATTCATGAAGCTGCCATCTGTGCATGTTTGTTGACTGAGGCAAATGTAGCTTGTTTGTGGAAAAGACTCATCCAGTAGCAGTATTTGTTAAGAAACTACAGGATCATATGGATTGTGGCTAATAGCTATGCAAATATGGCTTTAAAAATTGGCAGTGGGAGCGCAATGGATGTGGAGGAAGCAGTAATGTGAACTTACACTTAGTCATGCTCAAACTTCACAGTCTTCTTTGTTCCGTTTCACAGACACACAGAGATCCTTCAGAACCTCATTGAGAGGTCCTGTATCAAGGAGCAATCTTCTAACAGCTCCAATGGAGACACATCCCAAGATATTAGCACATCCCTGGATGCCTCCAAACAGGTGTTTGGGGGTGTTTTGAAGAACCTTGGGGAAGGGCAGTAGCTCAGTGGTACAGCTTCTACTGTCTGGGCACACAGAAGGTCCTTGGTAGGTCTGGGACAGAACCTGGTCTGAAATCCTGGAAAGTCATTGCTGGTCAGTGACAAATAGGGATGCCAATCATCTGGGTTTCCCTGGACACATCCGAGAATCGGGAGCCTAAAATGGCATCCAGGGGGAATTTTCACGACCCAGGCAAATGTCCAGGAAAACACGACATATTACAACCCCCTTCGGGAAGTAAGTTTTTCTTCAGAATTGAAGAAAAACGTCTTTTTTGTAGATTTTGCTGAAATCGCCGCCCCACCAATCGCCCGCTCACCCCCTTTGCCACCTCCCGCCCACCACACACCAAAACTGCAGCCCACAACTGCCAATCCCCCACTCACCCGCCACCGCTCACCCACCGCCAATTGCTGGATCACCAGCCCCCCTGCTGATCGCCCCACCAGACAATGACACCTCCTCCACCACCACCCCAGGTCTGGATTTTTCATTTTTAAAATATAGCAACCCTGGTGACTGTTCAACCTGGTTTATTCTGCAACATGCAACCGACACAATGACAGTGCCTTAGTGGTAGATTTATACTGGACCACCCACACATCATTCCCCTTGTTCTATGATGCTTCCACAATAACCATGAATGCACATGGGGTGGTACCTCAGTGGTAGAGAACCTGCTTTGTATGCAGAAGATCCCACGTTCAATCTCCAGGGAGGGCTGGGAAATACTTTCTGTCAGTCTGTGTGGGACAATATGAAGTTAGATAGGCCAATTGATCTAATTCAGTATAAGGCAGTTTCCTATGTTCTGAGGTTCTTATATATGTACAAACAAATATATATTTGTTTAGAGAGCCAATATGGTGTAGTAGCTACAATTTTGGACTAGGAGCTGGCAAACCAGGGTTCAAATCCCTGCTCAGCCAGGAAACTCAATGAATGACCTTGGGCCAGTCACTCATTCTCAGGATAACCTACCTCACAGGGTTGTTGTGAGGAGAAAATGGAGAGGAGGAGAACTACTCACGCCACCTTGGAGAAAAGGTGGGATATAAATGCAATAAACAAATGAATTTAAAAAAAAGGATGGCTGGATTGGAACTTGTCAGGTTACAAGCTCTGTCCAGTTATTGCCTCAAGGAAAGTCACAATGATAGTTCTATTCACACAAAAAACCCAACAGCTTTGATTATTTGTGAAGCTAATGATGACAGGAATGACTGTTCTATAGACTGGAAACAAATATATGACGAGAAAAATACGTGGCTCCAAGTAAACCCCAGTTCCTGGATTTTGATCCCTGGGCTCAGCGTTTCCCACTATTGTGTCTCCTTTGTCTGCCTCCCGTGTCCCTGAGGGAACATGGAGCACAACACAGCTGAAGCCTGTTGTTTCTGAGAGGCATCTACTCTCTGAGCGTTCAGTTCTAAAAAGAACTGGAAAGCAATCCAGGCCTGTTCTGGAAAATGACCTTGGACACTAAACTGGATTAAAATAACTCCTAGAAGTTTGCCTGAAATGGAATAAATAGTTTTTTCCTTTTCTTCAGAAGTTCCATTAATGGGGTAAGGGTGGGCAAAGAAAACCATGTGGAACATTTTAAAAGGACGTCAGGAGGCGAGAATAAAATAGTAAAATGCATTGTTTTATTCAGCGGAAACTGAACCGGCTGAATAAGTGAGACGAAACTGTGTTTGTGCTTAGTGCCGGGGTAGGGGGCACACTTTTGGGATGACAGCTGTGTCATGTTTTCAGACCAAGGGAAGTTCAAGGCTGCGGTAACATTTGAACCAGGAACTTTCCATTCTTATTTGCTATGCTTCACCAGCTTTCAAGGTGAGATGAAATAGTTGACTGCAGTGAACACTTACGTAGCAGCAGACACAGCAAACACGCACACGCACACAAAAAGCACTGGCCACATTTCTTTTTCTGCAGAATCTAAAGTACCCGGTATACAGTTAGGACAACCGAAAAATCAATTCCTTGAGCAAGAATGCACAAGTTATTTCTGCTGTCTTGTGCTTCCTACTAACTGAAAACATTAAAATGCCCCATCCTTTGCCTTATTTGGAGTTATTTTCATCTTTTAGCCATGAAGTGGGGTTATTTCCCATCATATAAGCATATTACATAATCTCTAGCTATCCTTCCTCCCCCAGAAACCTTAGCACCTGTGGAGAAGGGAAGACTATTGGAGCCCTGGAAGTAAGCAGAGACAAATTGAGAGGTAATTTGCTGCACTTACATACACCGCACTACTTATAGTATTATCATATCATCAAGATGTTCCAGCTCAGTAAAAACCAAGTTAGTTGAAGCCGAACAATGTAATTGCAGAATCATCACCACCATCATCAGCCGTCATCATGCATGTTGGGGTCCCTGCTCTGAAGAGCTGGGAACATATAATTTGACCTAAGAGAAACAACAGGGGAAAGGAACATGTGATTAGGTTTTACAGGTATTACAGGCTGAGAGCATGTGCCAAAGAAGAAGAAGTGAAAGATTTGCAGGTACTAAGGAAACCGTGGGAACCCAAATGTTTTGGGTATTCTGTGTTAGCATAATAGTTGGATATGTGATTTATGGGCACCTTCCTTTTATGCCTGAGAAGGGCAGATGAAAAAGTTCGAGGAGAGGGTGGGGGCTCATCCTCAGAGATAGAACTGTTTTTCTGCTTTGCCTTTTCAGTTAAGAACTTTTTAATTTAAGTCTTATTGAGTGCTTTCCTGGAGTGGCCATTAAACCACATAGTCCCCAGGTGTGCCTATCGATTAGGCTCGGTTTTCATATTACTTCTTCCACATGTAGGCAATAGGAGAGTCCTTCCTGATAGCAATCCTGCACGCATATAGAGTAATATAGTCACAGCCTCCAGGATGCAATGAAAGCTAAGAGTCCGGGGTGGGGGCTGCTGTCATGGGGACTGGCACATGTGTACCCCCTGAACCTCTCTGTTGTCAGCCTGGCATGCTGGAAGCTGGCATGCCTTAAGTATTACTCTCCCTGCAGGTACCCTTGCCATGACTAAGGGCTTTCCTGTGACCAGTTCTTGGGGTGACTAAACCAGCTCTTTGTGTCTTTTCACTGAGGCAAGTGCAGTGCAATGCCATAGTTCCCCAGCAATGGTTTTCTGAGTTCATTGGGGTATCTCTGTTTGATAAGGGTGCTTAGGAACAATTTGTTCTCTGGGCAGCAAGTAATTTACTCAGTAATTTAATCAGATAGTAGGAGCTGTTAGAATGGCAACTGTGGCATCATGACCTAGTCACCCCAGAGCAAGATGTTTCTCATAGTAAAGTTTTTTTCAGAAGGAAGGTGTTACCCCCAAAAGAAAAACAGCTGTCAAAGGACTGCCAGCCCTCCTTTAGACTTTTTAACGGCCTTGCATTCTGTCCCCTTCACCCCAGAAGTAGGCCTCTGTTGACGACAAAGATGAAATAATTTTGTTCCCCAATAGTGTAGTTCTTCCCGTCAGACTCATGTACTTTGGTTTCCCTTTGTAGCTTCCTTTTCTCCCGGCTCTCCTTCTTGTCCCCATTCCTTTGTCCCTATAAATCTTCTCTCACTTGTCTCCTTTTCTTTGGGGAAGCCACCTGCCTGTCCCCTTTATTACGGGGCTTAAGTAACAGCTGGTGACGCACAGACTCTGCTGCAAAATGGTTCAAGCATGCCTTGACTTTTGGAATATACACAGTAAACAGGGAAATCAACTCCACACCCCTCCCCGATGTTCTTGTGTTCCTGTTTGTCCAGAACTAGAGCACGAGTCTTTATTACAGTCGTGACTGAGAAACAAATTGCTTGGAGCAGAGCAGGAAAAACTTATTATGCACTCAGCAAGCAAGACTCTGGCAAAGGGATGTTTCTCTTGCTCCAGCTGCTGTATCTTTAGCAGAAATCAACAGGAAAAAATAAAGCCGGGTCCCGTTTTTTATGGTGGCAGAAGAAGTCCTGGCCCACTAACATGGCACAGGCATGGCCAATGGTTTGTGAGGCCGTTATCACTAGTTGAGATGCTAGACATCATAGAGAGCAAGAGAGAATTTCAGGTGATGCAGTTTTTCTCATCCATGCATGAAAACCTGTCCCAACCACTAATTTATTCTGTGTAGTTTTTAAAGGCCAGTCCTCATTTGCATCTGGTCAGAGGTGCCAGCTTGGGAGAGCAACGTGATGTTGACAACCCGACATTGCACATGTGATGTCAGGATGCTGTGAGGAGTTGGGGGAAAGCCAAATGCAGCCCCTCCCCCAGTTTCAATGGCCAGCAGTGCCTCCTCCACTGTATATGTGGGGGTTCTCTATGCATCTTGTAAAGAACAGAAATAGGAAGGAGACACCTGCCATCCCAATATCCCCACCTCCATCCCTGTATGTTAAATTAACTCCCCCCTAATCTCTGAAAAGCGCTAGAAAGAGTGTGTTCAAACCACTTCTATCATACTTACAACTTCTCACTTTGCCCCTGAGGCATGCATTGACAAATAAGGACTTGGATTTCTGGTAGAACAATCATATAGAAGAAGTCTGCCTATTGCACTTCTATCTCCAGCCCTTGCCTCAGTCAACAGATCAGTTGACCTCGGTAGCTGAGATTATGAAGAATACACACCACAGATCTGGATACCATCCGTGACCACATACTGATCTATGATAGTCCCCACACCTCCCTGACCCATATGCTGCCACTCTTCTCTGCCTCTGTGTTGGAAATACCTTTGCTCCACCAACTGGCTCCTCAAGATTGTTGCCAAAGGTAGATATCTGCCAGGAAACGTATATGGCATTTATGAAATGTCCCCTTTTTTCCAGTGCTGTTTTTAACCTGTTGACCTGGCCCTCCAGATGCACATGTTGGTTCATCCAACTTTCTGAAGATTTTTCAGCATATGGCAAGGTGCATTGTGGTCTAGAATTGCATCGAAGTATGTGCCTCACACGGGACGTGGGTGGTGCTGTGGTCTAAACCACAGAGCCTAGGGCTTGCCAATCAGAAGGTTGGCGGTTTGAATCCTTGCGACGGGGTGAGCTTCCGTTGCTCAGTCCCAGCTCCTGCCAACCTAGCAGTTTGAAAGCACGTCAAAGTGCAAGTAGATAAATAGGTACTGCTCTGGCGGGAAGGTAAATGGCATTTCCGTGCGCTGCTCTGGTTCGCCAGAAGTGGCTTAGTCATGCTGGCCACATGACCCGGAAGCTGTATGCCGGCTCCCTTGGCCAATAAAGCAAGATGAGTGCCGCAACCCCAGAGTCATCCGCGACTGGACCTAATGGTCAGGGGTCCCTTTACCTTTACCTATGTGCCTCACACACAGACATAAGATGTCAACATGAATGAAATAACTTGAAATGATAAGCACTTTGTACTGACATAATGTCACAAAACTTGACTGTGTGAATCAGGCCTCAGCCACAACATAATGACTCATGAATATAAACACAAGTGAATAACCTAATGGTGAGTTCGCACACACACACACTGCTCACATCAGTCACCGTGTGGTGAGTCACCAGTGATTGTATATGCGTTCCTTCTGCTAATGTTGCCTTGGCTCCCATTTTGGGTTACTTGCTTCAGGTGGTCAGTGGTGAGTGACTCATCACAAAATTGAGTGATGCTAGTAATTTGAATATGAGTAACTTGGTACAATATTTTTTCACAGGGAAACCACCATGCTATTACCCTGTAGCTCTTCCATACTTATGCATGCTTATAAATGTGCACTCAAGCGGTGAAAATAGCCTACAACTATTGGAAAGGTGAGCTTTCAATCTGTGTAGTTGTATGTAAATTTAACATTGCTTATCATTTTCTTTAAACTGACTTGGAGGGAGATGAGAATTGATAATAACATTTGTTATGTATTCAGTTGTCTGTGTTTGCCTGAGCTTGAGTCTGGACTGAGGATTCTGAGCCCCTGTGTTCTGATTTGATACATGATATCCAATCACAGAATATTTCAGGATTTGGCACTTAAACCCCATTGGCCCTTAAACTCTGAGTCATTATTTGCAGCTTGGAAGTTTAGACATCCAATCATGTTGGGAGTGGGAGTAGCCCAGACCTTCACAAATGTATATAAGCAGTTGCTTTGCCCCTGTTGTCCAGTTATGTGAGTTCAATAAAGGTTCTTGCTGTTAACTGTGTCCTGCCTTGTGGGAACCCACCTACACTTCAACATTTACCTGTAAAAATTGTTCATAGCAACGTGGGAAGCTGTCTTCAACGAAGTTGGACAATTTATTTATGTGATGTAACCCAAAATGGCCTGCACTGTCTGCCTGCAGTTGATCAGGCGTGGTCTTTTCTAGCCTAACCTACCTCATAGGGTTGTTGCAAGACTAAAATGGAGGAGGAGGAATATATACAGTATACTGAGATCATTGGTCCATCTAGCTTTCTGCTGTTCACACTGACTGGTAGGGGCTCTCCAGGGAACATTTCCAGCTTTACCTGAAGATGCCAGGGACTGAACCTACCTTCTGCATACACGAAGAATGCCACTTCTTTTCCTTCCTTTCTTTTTGTTCTCCACCATATTTGTAACCACACATCAGAAGATTCATGTCTATTATCCTTTTTTGGTTGTCTTTTAGCAGGAATCTGATGCTGAACTAATGGTTTATGAGCGGGTCTCTTAAGAGAAACTGTACAGAGAGCTGCCAGCTCTTAAGTAAAGTCACAGGCAATAAGCTCCTATTCTAAGACACAAGGGATTGGCTTGAACCTCCTGAATTTCACACCCCAGCTAGTAGCTGCAGAAAACAACACCAGCTGTTGATCACTGGTATTAATAATAATAATAATAATAATAATAATAATAATAATAATATGAATATGCCAAAGATAACCTTGAAAAACTTGTCACAAACAAGATGGTCCTGCAGAGAAGTTGCTACACAAACCGTTGTCTACTATGACTGTATTTTGGAAACCTTAATAAATATTGTCAATGAATACAAAGGAAGTTAGAAGCAAACTTTATTTGTCCTTCGACCGACTGCAATGTGTTAGGCACAGCCGGCATTTAAACTTGCCCAACAGACTGGAGTGATAACTTTCACTCTCAGAACAAAATAAAATAAAAAATTCCTTCCAGTAGCACCTTAGAGACCAACTAAGTTTGTTCTTGGTATGAGCTTTTGTGTGCATGCACACTTCTTCAGATACTTAGTTGGTCTCTAAGGTGCTACTGGAAGGAATTTTTTATTTTATTTTGTTTTGACTATGACAGACCAAAACGGCTACCTACCTGTAACTTTCACTCTCAGGTCTGCTGGCCAGGCTCTGCCCCCACTGACTCACAATTGGGCCATTCAAATTTAGATTATTGGCAAGCTAAACTGCTGTGAAGTGGCCAGGTGGGAAATCTACCAACTCCTTGTGGCCCTGGAATTGAGGGCAGCTTGTGAGATGCTGAAACTGCACCCAGAGCAGGGTTAGTGGCCTTTAGAAGCAAACTCTTTGGTCAAAAACTAAACAAAGCCCTGAAAACATTTGAAGTATAATTTATGGCAATATTCTGGCATAAAGTCCTTCACAGATTTTACTTTGTCAACAAAATCCTACAAAAAACAGACGATGTTATGTCAAGGAAAAAGTCACTTTCTTACCTCATTGCCTTTGTCCTTGACATGTGGAACAACTCCAAAGAAATGGAAGAACAGAAAAAAACAATAAATAAGAATGAGTCATCAAGTGGAAGCCACATATTCCGATGAAAGATAAAAAGCATAGGGACATAAATCTGTTTTCCCAAGTGGAAAAAGTGACAGCAAGCCAACAGGGAAAGACAAATTCAGACTGGAAAAATACTACAGTATTTTGGATAAACTTCAAATGGAACTACCGGTAGATATGATGCCGCTGTCAAGACTGTCATCTTTATCTGTTCTCTTTCTAAAATGAAATCTTGTGACAGAAATGCCATTGGATAATCTCACAAGTGAATTCATTGCCAATAAAAATTAAAAAGATATAACTTTTACAATAATATAACATACAATTATCTGAATGTTGTTTGTCATTATGTTTAAGTGTTGTTGTTTTTTAAAAAAATCAATATGTGCTACCTACTGCTACTGAATTCTTTTTTTTCTTGGAATTTTAGAGATATAGTATCTTAACATGCTGCTTCTAATGTCAAATACGGGGGGGGGGGGGTTTGCCGGGGGGGGGGGGGTAAGGACTACATACATATTTACTTCTTTTTTAACCAGGCCTGCTCTTAGTTTGCATCCTCCTTCTGCTTTGCATCAATGGCAAATATCTCTTTTGTAAACTTCTTATGCACCAGATTCTTCATGGCCTTGCTCAACCACTCTTTCAGAATAGCCTTTCCCTGCAAGACTAATTACAGCCGCCAACAGGTTTTCCACATCCATCAGCTGATCACCCATTCCCACCACCCTTCTGAGTAATACCCCTCCCCACTCCCTCACTATATTTAAGGATCTGGTGACTTCTGTTTCAGTGCATGTACACGAAAGCTCATACCAAGAACAAACTTAGTTGGTCTCTAAGGTGCTACTGGAAAGAATTTTTTATTTTGTTTTGACTCTTTCAGAATGTATTTCATGCTGTGTGCCCATCCTGTATCCTTTGCCCCAACAGGTTATAACCCTACCTTTTGACCCAGGAGCTCCTGGTCTTGTAGCTCATATTGCAATGCCACCATCTCACTCCCCTATCATTTTTCATCCTTCTTCAAAACAGGAGAGCCAGTGTGGTGTAGTGGTTAAGAGCGGTAGACTCGTAATCTGGGGAACCGGGTTCGTGTCTCCACTCCTCCACATGCAGCTGCTGGGTGACCTTGGGCTAGTCACACTTCTCTGAAGTCTCTCAGCCCCACTCACCTAACAGAGTGTTTGTTGTGGGGGAGGAAGGGAAAGGAGAATGTTAGCCGCTTTGAGACTCCTTCGGGTAGTGAAAAGCAGGATATCAAATCCAAACTCTTCTTCTTCTCCTCCTCCTCTTCTTCCTCTTCTTCTTCTTCTTCTGCAAATCCAGGCAACTACTGCCCCAATCTTTTTATTTCAGCAAAAGGAATTGCATAGTGTTTTGTAATTGCCTGTAACCAATGTCCCTTTGTTCCTTTTTTTGCATTTGTTCTAATGTTTGTCCCTTTTATGAAACAGTAGCTTACAACTTTGATTTACTGTACTTCCTTGGACTCCATCCAGTGGATGATATATAAGTAAGTAATTTTAAGAATTATCCACCACCTTATGGTGGGGGCTGGTATTGCATTTTGGTGTATTTCTTAGCATTTTCATTTAACTACGGATCACTAATTTTGTGACAGCAGCCACGAAATTAGAAGACGCCTGCTTCTTGGGAGAAAAGCAAACCTAGACAGCATCTTAAAAAGCAGAGACATCACCTAGTTAAAGCTATGGTTTCCCCAGTAGTAATGTATGGAAGTGAGAGCTGGACCATCAAGAAGGCTGATCGCCGAAGAACTGATGCTTTTGAATTATGGTGCTGAAGGAGACTCTTGAGAGTCCCATGGACTGCAAAAAGATCAAACTTATCCATCCTTAAATAAATCAGCCCTGAGTGCTCACTGGAAGGACAGATCCTGAAGTTGAGGCGCCAATACTTTGGCCACCTCATGAGAAGAGAATACTCCCTAGAAAAGACCCTGATGTTGGGAAAGATGGAGGGCACAAGGAGAAGGGGACTACAGAGGACGAGATGGTTGGACAGTGTTCTCGAAGCTACCAACATGAGTATGACTAAACTGCGGGAGGCAGTGGAAGACAGGAGTGCCAGGCATGCTCTGGTCCATGGGGAGCAAATCCATTATAATGTAGGACCATGTTTTAGGTTGGAAGTTGAGAATATTTACTTACAGATATTTAATCATTAAGAAAAGGAAATTGACTCTCCATGTGTCGCCCCCCCCCCCATATAATACATTTTCCCAAATTAGTTCTAGGGCTTCTTATACACCCCAGAAAAGGAAGCAAGCAACTTCCCCATTTCTCTCAGTTCAAGGTTCTTAATTTATGGAATGTACTAGGTGAAAATGGCCTATGCTCTAACTAATACAGCAGGAGGGAAGCTTTGGCTTCAGAAGTTACTGAACCACAACTCCTATAATCCCTGGGCATTAGCTATGTTTGCTGAGGCTGATGGGAACTGTAGTGTTATGGAATATAGTGAATGTAATGATATAGCTTGTAATCTGTTGACTTTGCAATTTGAGGACTTGCCCTGGAGTCACATGTCCTGGTCAGTTCCTAAGGCCTTGAGATTCAGTTCTAGCAAAGGGTCTTAGAGGCTCTTTTTAATAAAGCTCCTTTTATAAAACTACTCCTCATTCTTGGTGCCTGTTGTTGGACCCAGAAGCATTGCAGTGAAAATCGGGCAGAGTGGGGGATCCAGATAGGGAGCTTAAAGTGTGTTTCCCAGATTATTTTGATTTAGGCAGACTGGTTCTTGTGGTTACAACATTTAGCACAAACATCTGCTGAATTACAGTAATGGTGCCCAAGAGCTCCAGTGCCCACCTTAGAGAGCTTATTTCTAATCTTTTTCACCAGGGCAGGAGGGATGAAATAGCAATGTCTGCTTTCAAATGTGAAATACTTGAACCCAACAAACCCAGCATCCTGCTCTTGAGTGCATCAAGTAAAAAGCGTAGCAGCCAAATGGAAAATGTGAGTCTTCTGGGATTGTGAAAGCAAGGATTATTTTGTTTCTAAACTATAAATCAGGCAATGCACAGAGTGGAAGGGAAAGCAGGCCACTGGAACCATCATCAGGCAGAGTTACAGCTTTCAGTGGTGCTCACTTGAGAGCTTAATGCTGGGTTATGGCTGGATAATGTTCAGTGATGGACAAAAAAATTAAACAATGTAATGGGAAGAAAACTGAATGCTTCATGCAGAATGTGGTTTTCCTCTTATTTCCACCACTGCCTCCCAGCTGAGTAAAGCTATCAGCTCAAAAATAACCTTGCAGAAAATAAAGATGCACTTTTCTGCATAGTAAAATATATAGAATACTTTCATTAGCAGATCACTGACTGTGAAAACTTGGGAGAAACCTCAACTGAATGTTCTTTAATCAGAATACAAAAAAATTAATAATGTTATAATGCTGTTTTGAATGGGTATTTCTGAAACTTACCGGTATCCAAACTTACCTGAGAAATTGGTGTTTAATTTCAGGTTTGTCACTGGAATATGCACATTTCCACCTACAGTCCTCCATTGATTTTCCAGATTGACAGTAGGCCCAACATTGTTTTTCTCCTGTCATCTGGAATTCAGGACCACACATTCAGGACTTGGATATTCTGTAATTTTGCAAATTCAGATATACCAAATTGGCCCGAATATAAGACGCACCCGAATATACGCCGCACCTTTAAAATTCATGGGGGGGGGGAGAGACAATACCTGAATATAAGCTGCTCCCTTAAAATTCCACAGGCACTCACACCCAGTCTGTTTTACTGTATGTCTGTTTCAGCAGCGATATTGTAAAAGCCAATTTTTGTAAGGTCGTGAATTTTAGCCTCACTTTAACTTTTCACAGTCGGAATTTGGGGGGAAAGTGAGGCTTATATTCAGGCCAATACGGTATATTTTACAGCTGAAATTCTAACTCTTTTTTGAGGGTACAGCTAAGCAGTGCTCAAATTATAGAGGGACATGGGAAAGTGGTCCCCTTATCTTCTGCTATGGTGCTCTGCTACTGTCCTCAGAAGGCTACTTTGCAGGGTGGGGGGTGATTTGGCTAAAATGGGAGGGAGGCATTGGGAGAAGGGGGTTTTGGCTATAACTGTGGTCCATCATGATTCAAACATTGAGTCAGATCATGGTGTTCAACCTTCAGCATGAATGAATTCACAGACCTATGAGTGTATTTAGTATTTGGGAAAGTGGTTCAGGATGAAGTGGTTATGGCTATATGAATATCTAGCTCCCACACCAAGTAATCTCATCCATGACCCTCACCCTGACTCATCCTTGATGATGTACTTCAGTCCTGACCTGCAGGTGTATACTTCCAACTGATGCTGCCTACCATTTGCGTCATTCATACCTGGATATGACTAAACTGAGACCAACTTAGCGGTTGCCACCAAAAGCAGGATTTGAAGCAACTGTCCGAGCCGCATCCTTTGAACGAAACTGGAACTCAAACAGATCAGAGCTCAAATCTCAGTAGATCAGTGGTACTGTTATCTTTTTCCAACTCCACCAACAATGCTCACCCCATTATACTTCAATATGGATTGACTAAGGGCTTATCCACACACTTGCATTTCCTCCACTCTTTCCAGGCAAAGTCTGCAATTTAAAGCTCTGTGCCCACGTGCCTTTATTTTCCTCTTTTTGCTTTGGAGCTTTCCCCATGAAAACCTGCTCTTTAAAGCTCAGTCAGAACAAACTTCATTCTGTGGAAAACTCCAATTGATGTTTGCTCCAATTCAGCTTTAAAGAGTGGGTTTTCATGGGCAAAGCTTGGGACAAAATAAAGTAAAATGCTCGGACATGGAGCATTAAAGTGTGGAACTCTGCCTGGAAAGAGCAAAGCAAAAGTAAGTGTGGATAAGCCCTAAGCCAGATTTTAATGGGTTACTATAAACCACGGAAAGTGTCTTTGCATGTAGCCAGCAAAGCAGTCAGATGTCAAGGTTTTTGGAGCCAGCTGGCGTCGAGGTGACTTGGGGTTGGTGGAGGGGCACCAAGAGTGTGCTGTTGCTTTATGAGGCTTGACACTGCTTTAAAGACTAGCACTGCCTGTGACGGTGCCTGCTTAATCCCTTCTGTTCAATTTATGGATTTGGAAATAAACAGATGTTATGAAAACACCGTAAGGCGCCAGAACTGTCTCCTTGCAAGGAAACAGAACTCATCAAAGGCAGACCACGAAACTCCCAATTACTCCATGAAATGGGGAGTGCAAAATCAGCCTTTACCGATCTGGTGCAGGGGCTGAATGGAATTTTAGTCCGAAACACCTGGAGGGCATCAGGTTGGCAAAGGCAGGCAAAAGAATACAATACTATGCAAAACAAGTTCTTAGGCAGTACGTTTTAGATTGCACCGTGACTTGCTTTTCAATAAACACTTTAGTAAACACACACACATTCGTGTTAAGTAACTGAACACTAAATAGCAGCATTAATAAGAATTTCACCTTTTCCTGTGGGATGTTCTTTTCAGTCCTGTTTCTCATTTAGCTGAACAACAATCCTATGAATGTAGCATTCTCCCCAGGAGAGCTCAGTAATGGCAAGCCTGTTAGGTATATCAGGATTAGTATTAATTATGATTATGCCCACCTGGTGGATAGATGCTATGCAAACTACAGGATCAACCATCAGTTCACACCTTAACCCTTAATTACATATTTTTAAAGCCTACTTGTTAATCTGGAAAGTCACTGGCACTGCGGAACAACTTCTTTGTGTAGAACAAAAAAGCTTGCATTTGCTAAAGAACAGTAAAACAGAGCTAGGCTGAGGCAACGAAAAACAGTGCGGCCCACCAGGCATGTCTTTGGCCACGGGCATAGCCTGGACTTTTGTTGGGGGGGCAGAACTGATGTGATTGGCCAGTTAGTTAAGTATTTCTATTGTTTTACTTGATCTGGGGGGGGGGCAGTTGTCCCCACTCCCCCCCCCCCGGCTACGCCCATATCTGCGGCTTTATGAAAGGATGGTATGCACTGCTGCTAATGCGCGTCTCTTGATTCTGCCTCAACTACTTTGTGGTTGCCTTTAAAATCACGCCCCAAAACCAAAAATTGGTTAAGAAACCAGCATCTGTCATCTCTGAAATCTCAGCTTAAATTCACACAATGCAGTTCTGTCACAAATGTGATTTAAAAAAAAAATGCTTCTGACAGCACTTCTGATCGTACGCTATGATCGAGCTCTTTCTTCGTCATCTTCTGACGAATAGGCAGGCACATCTGCTGCAGCCTTCTGGCAAGTCAGAGAGTATAGCAAAGAGGCAGGGGATGAGTAATCTGTGCTCAGAGCATATTGGGCATTGCCCAATATCCATCAATATTTATATGCCTGTTTTTTTTAAACAATTGGCAGTTAAAAGCCTCCTCCTAAAAGCCGCGAAGGAACTTCTCTCATGGGCACTGTGTTTTGCTTTGTTTTTAGCTTTCCCACTGTGCTAGGTTGTGGGGGTTCCCTGCTGCAATTGAGAAAGTGGGCAAGTGGAACCCACAGCAAAATGTTGCAGTGTGCAATACTTCAGAATGTCAGCCAGCCATGCCCTTTCCTAAGATACTCCATCACATTCCCCTCAGTTTTCTGCTCCCCTCCCAACAGTCTGCATTCGGTATCAACTGAGCTTAGTCAATCTTTCTCATTGAGTGAGGGTGTTGAACTGGGTTTCGGTGTTCTGTCTCTCAATAAATCATGAGCTTTCCTCTCTGTCTTGGCCTGCTCACCACAGCCAAATGCTTCAAAGGCTGGCTGTTAGATGCTTTGGGATCTACACAAAGAGGCTTTATTCAAGCCCCAGCCCTTACCTGTATGACAGTAGGTGTGGAGTGGCCTGCCTAAAATAGCCTCATGGGCCAATAGGCAAGCTTGATGGGCCAAGATTGGGCTGGAGGTTCCCCACCCCTAATCTAGAGACACAAAAATTCACCTCAGGAGCTGAAGGCCTCGAGCCTTGCCGCAGGGAAAGGTACAACCTTGTAAAATGTTGAAGTCAGTCTTCAACTCAAAATGTAAATAAATGTTAATCATCACAAAGACAGGGAATAATGTCCCTATGGGAAAGATGCTTGTCCTGAAAGAAAGTGCAGAAGCAGAAACAGCCACTTATGTATTGGTGTAAGTTGGCAACTTTGTTATTGCTGAGTTTGAGACTGGGAAATTGAACATTTGTTGACCAGGTAATGCAATATGATATTCATTGGTATGAAATCCTCTTCTTAAAAATAGGGACGTCTGTGACGTTTGTCTTCCCAGCAAACGATGATGAATGTTGAGTTGAAAAGGAATAAATCATTAGCGTGCTGCCACAGCTCTGCGCCTGAAGTGGTCACGCTCCCCTAAATCCACCTGTGATACTAAAGTCTCATATGCACAGGGTCTTTGGATGAATTTTTGTGTATGGACATTCTGGCCCTGTCAAATCAGCGGCCACTCAACACCTCAGTGGAAGACTTTAAAACCAAGGGAAGGTTGGGAAAATTCACCTATGAGGCAAGAGAGAAAGAGTGTGTATTCTTTTCCTCTCTGAATGAAAGTTTTGCGAAGTTGAGAGCTGCAGATGGGCAGCAACTCAGTCATGGCTATTTAAGCTGTATCCTGTGCCTTAATCACATCCTTATTTGTACCCTTGTAAATAGGCCACCACTAAGAGTATATTGGTTTTAAGTTCTCTATAAGGTATAGGCCACATTTTTAAAAAGACATAACACCATATAATTTGCAGCTGTATTCACAGAATGGCTCTTTTATTATTCAAATGCCTGTTTTTCTTCTCAACCTTAATTTTTCACCAACTACTTTTAACAAATTCTGACCCAGCAATACTGTTCTGGCAGGACTCTTGATTCACAAGACCTTTACTAAACACAGGTCAGTTTATAAGCTTTGGTTCCTAGTTTGGTTCCTTGAACTTAAGTGGTTTGAAAGGATAGCTTGCCAGTACTGATTTTATTTACCAAAAGATAAAAGTCTTATTGATTTCCTGTCAACTATAACAAATACCTACCTAATTGGTCTCAAATATTATAGCCTAGGTTTGCAAACATTTCATCCAGCCTCTATGGTTCCCTCTTTGATGGCAAGTTTATATGCTGGTGTAACAATGTTATACAGATATTTCTGCCCTGAGCTCTATGTGTGTATAGTTAATATAACGACACCAATGCCACACAGGAACAGTTAAAAAGGACAGGATGAAGTAGAGGCTGCCAATGACTTGGCATACTTCAGAGTGCAGCAGCTATTAAAAACTGAGCAGCAAAATCACTCAGCAGTGGCTGCTTCATTTCTTTCTTTTTCTTTAAGTATGAAGAAATTGTGTTCTCTTATTATTGAATGTCTCTAGAATTGTGCCAAGGAACATAATCATGCTGCTGGAGGATTATGAGCAGCTGAGTTAGGACCTCGTAAAGTTTTCAGCAGCACAATTGCCAGGACCCAGTATCAACAGTAATAGGCAAATAAATAACATCCTCTGAGCCATTTTCAGTAACCCAAGAATCATTTTGCAAGCATGTTGTGCTATCGCCTCCCTTTCCTCCTCCACTTTCTCCTTTTTCACTTCCCTCTCAAGAAAGAAACCTTTCTACACAGGTTTTAAGTATGAACAAATAACCTAAGCCTCCAAAATACAAATATTGTGGAGGAGAGAGAGAGAGAGAAATGATAACCACCCAACTGAAAATAATGCATTACCTAGGAAGATCTTAATTTTATTTGAATCCAGTGTGAAGCCTGCATTTGGGTGAGGGGTGAGAGACTCTGTGGTTGCCATCAGAGGATGGTTGTTTCACCTGAGTTGCCCCACCCTCCAGCCCTAGAAACCTTCATAAGGGAGCTGTTGTACAGTGGTACCTTGGGTTACAAACGCTTCCAGTTACAAACACTTCAGATTACAGACTCCGCTAACCTGGAAGTAGTTCCTCGGGTTAAGAACTTTACCTCAGGATGAGAACAAAAATCACGCAGTGGCAGTGCAGCGGCAGCAGGAGGCCCCATTAGCTAAAGTGGTACCTCAGGTTAAGAACGGTTTCAGGTTGAGAACAGACCTCCGGAACTAATTAAGTTCGTAACCAGAGGTACCGCTGTAATGTGAAAAAAGCCTTCCTCTAGTGGTCAGTACAGAGCAACTGAAGCAGGGTCCGAACCCACATTGAAATGGATCTTGATTATCAGTTTCCCCCAGGAATGCCTGCAGCTGCATCACCACAGGCTGAACTCATCCAGTCATGCAGCTAGCTTTCATCAGCCATGGATTTTACTATTTACTACTGAACTGTAATGCCTCAGAACTGTGAGTGGAAAACAACTTCAAACCACAGACTAGGCCAAGAAGTATGGATCATCTCTGTGTCCACAATGAAGCCAAAGATTGCTGTATTACCTCTGGAGCTGCATATTAATTCCTATAGCACTACTGTATCTGTATTCAGGGTATTTTAAGAGTTGACATAAAACAGATCCCTTCAAAAAGCTTTCAACTGAAACCGCTACTAGGAAGATGAACAATGAGAAGGGAGAGCATAGAAAACAAAGGCATGTGGGTATAAATCTGTAAGTGAATTTATACCAATATTCCCATACATAGCACTCAAAATTAAGTTCAACTTCTCGTCCACATTGAGCATGTAACAACAAATAATAACCTCTAAGAAGACTGTGAAATGGAGCCTCTTGTGGGTTTGCTTTGTCTGAGAGGGAGGGTCAATGCCCGTTTTGACATTTGAGATCAAGATTGAATTGTATATGAAAATCCTCATTGCTCTGCTGATGCCTAACGGCACCAGCTGTGAACTGGTGGCTCTCCAGATATAAGACTCCCAACTCCTATCAGTCTCAGCCAGCAAGTCCAATTGTCAGGAGTTTATACAGGTATCAGCATGCCTTCCCAGTACAAATGTGCTGCTATTCCTGATCAGATTAGCATATCAAAGTCTTTCTCCTAGGGATCATAGCTCAGTGGTAGAGCATCTGCTTTGCATGCAGAAAATCTCTGGTTCAATCCCTGCCATGAAGGCAATTACCCCCTGCTCTTCAACTAAACAGGCTCTCACAACAACTTCCAGAACAATACCAATCAAAATGACTTCTCTATTCAGATTTATAATCTAAAAGACAAAACAAAAAAGTGGGAGGGAGAGGTGAGGAGTGAGGAAAAAGCAGCAAAGGTAGTTCTGCTCTCTGAGGAAGCAGGACACTTCAGCTCTGCTATCCAGCTTCCATCTACTTTTAATTTCATTACAAGTTTGCATTCTGTTGTATACTATTAAATATTTCTATCTGTTTGTACCCCCACCCTCCATGGTAGCATTTAGAAAATGGGCACAAATCTCAGCAGTAAATGAATTAGGGGAAGAAATAGACAAACAAGTTTGATGAGTGCAATTATTTCTTTTAAACAAACATGAAGAATCTGGACAATTGTAGACAGTTAACTGCCTGACTTAAGGGAAGACTAAGAAAGCATGGCACTAGATGGGAACTAGCTCAGTGGCACAACTCCCACTGTGCTTGCAGAAGGCCCACGTCCAATCCCCGGGGTCTCCAAATAGGGCTGGAGAAATCTCATGTCCAAAACCTTGGAGAACCACTGCCAGTCAGTATATAATCATAGAATTGTAGAGTTGGAAAGGACAACTGGGATTATTTAGTCCAACCCCCTGCAATGCAGGAATCTTTTGCCCAGCATCGTGCTCAAACCCATGACCCTGATATTAAGAGTCTTGTGTTCTACCAACTGAGCTATATGGGCTGCCTTAGCTAGAAAGACCAAGGCAGCTTCCTATGCTCCATCCTACTCTGTATGGTGTACTGCTGAGAAGGGAGGATTTTACCTCTATACTTCATCAGTAAATACCATAACTATGTGATGAACTGCCTGCTTTGGTGTTCATGAATGCCACCCAGAGCAACAATCAGAACTGATACTAAAGGGCTATGCTGAACAATTGATCTAACTAATAATACACAATGCATTTATTCATCGGTTTATTTCCTTTCTTTGGAAAATAACAGGAATGATCCTACTTCCCCACATACCTGCTAGAATCCTTTGTATATGAAGGCATAATGCTGCACGATAGAACTTTTGGGATTAAGATGGGCAATTGCATTCCTATCACAGGAATGTCAAACTGCCTGCCAAGCAATGAACGGTGTTCAATAAACTGTCTAGACAGGCCATATCCTGAAAGTTTGTTGAACTGAATCCCCAGCTCTTCCTTGTTTGTTTGCACCGATCTCAAATTGCTTCTCCCCAAAGATGCTCTTCTGCTTGTGGGTTTTTAGAAATATATGATCACTGGCAAAATGCAATTCCCACTAGGAAGTCCACCTGGGTAATTCTTATGTCATCTCTGATGAAAACTACATAACCCCTCCATGGTGACTGTTTTGGTGTTAGTCTGTGGGTTTAACTTGTGGCTTTTACCTGTGCTTTATCTAGAATTTTGGAATGTGCACTGCTCACAGCTTTGTGATTAAGCAATCTATAAATCTTTCTTTAAAAAGGAGGTTTGATTGGGGGGGGGCTTCCTTAAAAAGTTGCCCTGCTTTCTCACTTCAAGGGATCATGGACTTCTTAGCCTAGCAGGCTCTCTACATCTTTAATAGCTTCATTCCAAGGGAAAGTTAAGTTGCTGAAATCGCTTTCATCGTAAGGCTGTGCTAATGGGAGATGTTGCGCCTACCAAAACTCCCTCCCACCCCCATGCAGATACTCATAAACACAGCATCTTTCAGAAGGGGACATCTGACAAACTTGTTAGACCATCATTTTGAGGGAATATGGGAGACAACCCCCTCCCCATCTTAAACCATCTGGCTGTGTTGCTTTTAATACCAGGACACCTCTTCTTTATATATATATATATATAGAGAGAGAGAGAGAGAGAGAGAGCGCAAGTATATCTGCATGCATTTAAATAAATTACCATTTGCCACTAAATGACCTTGTTTTTATTCTAAAATAATGAAGCCTTTATAATATTCTCTCCCCCCCCCCCCCCCGCTGATCTGCTCCTGACTAGATTTCCAAACGGAGTTCTTGGAAGTACTACATATAAAGCATCCTTTCCCTGCAGATGCTGTTGCTGCCTACTGCTGTGTTGCTGTCTGCAGTCTGGCAGTGCAGCATTGCCTGCCCATTTCTGATGGCATCCCAGCTACATACAAACACAGCCACGGGAAGCATACAGGTAAACAGCCTCCCTAATGCCAGCTTGTGTAGAATAGAGAGCTCCAAGAGGGGAAGTTTTATCGGCATCCTGAGATTCTTCCTGACTGACTCTACCTTTTAACAGATTTTTTTTTATCCTTAACACAAACCTGCAGAACCACATTGCTTGAGTCATCCAAGGATGCAGTAGCTTGAATCCTACTAGAGTCACAAAATGCTTTAAGTGAGCATTGCCCTGCTGTAGGGTTACTTAAAAGCTATGGACAATGGGGCAGTTTTGAGTCTCCAAGCAGCCTCACTTGCAGTGGGATTTCCAGATCACAAGTAATGCTGGAAATATCCGAGAAGAAATACAGATGACTTTTAAACAATTATTTCTTTTGAAAGTAACTTGAAAGTGGAACATGCTTGCATTTAGGATGGAGGGTTAGCTTCCAAGTTACCGTGATATTTCTGCATTCTGGATGTATAGATTATGAGTGTGTACATATGTGCATATAAAGAAGATAGTTTGTCTTCTATGGCAAGAGGAACATCTGGCTGGCTCACACATTTCATTTTCTGGCTTTTTTATAGGCTTTTGCTGCACAATAAGCACAGTATCTAAGTGGTAAACCTAACGTATCCATAAAACAGCATAAAATACCTAATCAACCTCTGGACAGTGTTACATAATAACCCATGCTTAAGCTATACATATCAGCAAGGCCTTGTAAACAGAAGACTCTTAAACCGGCATTTGAAACAAAATACTGATGGTGCTTTTCAGAGGTTTTTTTTTACAGAAACTGATGGGGAATATATCTCACTTCCTTGCCTGTCTGATTATTAATGGATTTTTCTGCATGATGAACTCTAAAAAAATTCTTGCATTTCTTTTTTCTTTTGGTAAATTGAAAAATGCATCTCTGCTGACACGCTGTAATCCAGACTAGAAACATTTGTCCTATAATCCAGAAACTCTTGGCTTCCTATATATCTAGCTTTTGTCCTATTCTGCAGTATTTAGTGCTATTCACATCTAGGCTCTAAGTGCATTCTGTTCTGCAGCATCGCCTCTTCGCTGGCACTACAATCTTCATCTCTGCTAGTGCCTCTTATTCCTGGGGGATTTCTGGCAACAGCTCCCACTTTCATCTTTCCTCAGAAACTTGTGTTTTGAGGATCCACCCTAGTCTCTTGGTCCTCTCCCCAAATCCAAACAAGCAGAGTTAAGGACCAGTCTCATTCATAACAATTTATTTCTTGAGAAAGAGAGACCTTTCCCTTGGGCTATTTAGCCGCTATTAGAACAGTTCCAAAATATAGTGACAGGACTACAGGAGCATATCTGATGAAGTGAAAGGCTGACATAGTGCAGTGCTTTGCTGACAGATAGTTAGAAGTATGCATTGAAGGGAGAACAGACATTAGTATTCTGATGCTTAGGAAACTGGGAGCAGCAGTTCTTACGGTCTTAGCACTTTTAGAAGTGCACTTTTATACGATGCAGCAGTTTAAAATGAAAGGTAGAAAAACTGCACATGCATGATTGAAGGGAGCAGAGGAAGAGAATAATGGGCATTTTTAGTTTTTACTGGGATGGGAAACCAATAAATGCGTCTTCCTAGAGTGCAGGCGGCCCTCTGCAAGCCTCCTGTCTTGCCTAACAAGAACTGCAGCACTGCATCAAGTTTCAAAACTTCACAACCCTTTTGGGTTCCCAGAAGAGAAAACTGCTATCAGGCATTGGTCAATAAGCTAATCTCAACATCAAGACCTCACTACTTGAAGTTGTTATCAGAGTCACTCTGCAACATTACATTGCAGGATGTTTTATTAAAACAACAACAACAACAACTGCATTCCAACTCTCAACTTAATATATCTATATTAACCAATCCTTCATTTCAAAGCACTGTAGTAAGTGCACAGCTTTCTGTGTATTGCTTCTTAAGAAGATAAAAAACAGTATGTACTTACATATTGTGGTGTAATACAACCATAATTTATGAGGGGCATGTCTATAAATATTATTACGATGTATAAAGATCAAATGCAGTTATCAATCAGTCCCAGGTGCATTGTGCAAATATATCAATTTTATTTCTCTTCTGTGGAAATAATTACAGACATTCAGGTACAGTATAAACATTTTAAGTTAATGCAGTCCAGAGTTTAAATGCAAAAATAAATATAAAGTCCAGCAGCGGATTGCATCCATAAAGCATCTCATTTTTTTTAACAGTTAGAAAAAGATGTGCAATTTTTTATTTATTTCCCCTTCGTTTTCTAAAAAAAAGGGGGGAGGAGGGGGAAGGAGAGAGAAAAAAACTCAGTCAAGGTAGAAGCATACATACAAGCACTTTCTTTAAAGAGATTTTGACCTCACTTGCGAACTGCCCTGGGCATCTACTACATTCACACCGGATCTTTATCAGAGTTTTAAAGTAAAGAAAGAAAAGAAGGGACAGGAAAGGAAACGAGGAGGTGGCGACTCGCACGCTCTTCCCAAAGTCTCTTGTCTTGTTACAGGATTTGGATGTAGGAGGCAAAACAAGGAGGGGGCGTCCGTTCCGGCGAGGAAAAGCCAAACAAACAGAAACCGTCCCTTTCGGCTTTAGAAAATAAGGACTCTGCGGAGTTCCTCTCGGTTTGGAGCGCAGGGCCGGAGAGGGGCGGCGGGTGTCCCGTCCTGTCCTGCCCGCTTCTCATGCCCCCCTCCCGGGTCTCTCAGAGCGGGGAGTCGGAGTCGCTGGAGTCCAGGCTGTTCCTCAGGCGGCTGCAGCTGCTGAGCTTCTTCTCCCTCTGCTGCAGGCTGAGGTTCTGGGTGCTCCTCCGGAGGCACTCGAGGGACTGCAGGAAGGACTTCTTGGCTTTCTCCTCCTCCATGGGGGAGACCCCTTCCTCCTCCACCTCCTGGATCTCGTCGAAGGTCACCGGCTGCGTCTTGAAGCGCGACTGGCGGGGTCTGCGCAGCTTGCCGCGAGACAGCTTGGCCGGCCGGGTGGGCTGAGGGAACTCCTCGGCGATGCAGACGAAGTGCGGCATCACCGCCTGGTAACTCGAGCAGATGCCCATCAGCTCCGCGGGCTTGGCGGCGGCGGCGGCGGCAGCCATCGGGCGGGGGGAAGAAAAAAAGCAGCAAAAAAGGGAACGCCGAGAAAAGAGAGCTCGCGCCAGAAAACAAGCGCCCCGAACAGCGCCTTGCGCTTGGGTCTCGCTTTGTGCTGCTGCTTCTTCTTCGCTGCCTTGAGGCGTTTCTCTCTCTCTAATGCGAAAGAGACCCGGGCGAAAAAGGCGGGAAAGCCGCCGGAGGTGGGGCGAGAGGGTGGCTTCTGCTGCTTTGCAGCCGAAAAAGCGCGCTGGGGAGGAGGGTAAATCCTGCTCGTGGCGGCGACTCGCAGAAAGAAGCGCGCGCTCCGGTGGTGTCCCCGCGCCACGCTGCTTCCGCGCCTGGCTGGATCTCCCCGCGCTCCCCGCCGATAGGCTATATATATACCCCTCGCCTGCCCACACAGGAGCATGCTCAGATGACAAGCAATGCCATTTAAAGGCGGTGAGGCCGCTTCCCTTCCGCCTGACGACGTCTACGCGCGCTCCCACCGCCCCTCTCCCTCGCCGCCGTGGGGTTATTGCTCTTCCAAGGAAGGGCGGAAAGCCCCGCCAGCACCCACCGCAGAAACGGCCGGGGGAGGGAGCGAGGGAACCCGGAAGGCGAGGGGGAGGTGGAGGAGGGGGGAGAAGGACGAGGGACGCGCCAAAACACGTCGCCCCCGCCTGCTGGGGGAGGGGGGGTTCCTGGAGAAGAAGCGGCCCCTTTCTCGCAGGGGGAGGCAGCGAAGGCAGCCGGGAAAGCAGACGCGGAATAGGCGCGATGGGATCTCCCGACTTTCTTTCTTTTTTTTCTTTAACTTTGAAGCAGCTGCAGGGGAAGCATAGAATCATAGAAGTCCGACTTCGATTGTAGAGTTGGAAGGGGTATCCCAAGGGTCATCTAGTCCAACCCACTGCAATGCTAGGGGATTCTATTAGCAGCGTTTAGGGCGGGGGGGGGGTTTAAGCGTGTGAGTGTGGATTTAAATCCTGCTCCCCACATGGTCCATTTCCTTCCTCTTTGAAGCCCCAAACTCTGGCCGCTGTTACCCCCACTTGCACTGGGGAGGATTTTCACACACAAACACGACTTAAGAGGGCAAGATAAGTGCAGACATACATCGCTGTGTCACGTGTCGCTTGCAAAGCAGCGCTTGGTTTTGTCAACCCGATTTGGAAGGAAGATGTCGTTGGGAATGGTTAGTCTGGGGCTCCGTCGCTTCAGCCCGCCTAACCCTTGCCTTGTGCCACAAAACGGATCCCCCAAATGGCGAAGGGTTGCATTTGGACGGACTACCGTTTGTGTATGGACAACACGCGTTACTTCCAAGACAACGGTTGGGATCAATAGGGCAATTCCAAAGAATTTCTATGGAGTGTGGAGCCACTGCTCTCCCCAGACTTTTGGCTTCTGACAACGTACTGTTATTTCTTTATTGGTTTTTAGTAAGAATATTTCTAATCAGTCCTTCATCCAGGGTATATACAGATCTCCTACAATTACATAAAACATTCATGGAATTTCAGTTGTCTGCAGTGGTAAAATAGACTTGGAATTGGGAAAGACTTCTGTTTGAGATTTTGAACAGCCTCTGCCAGGGGTCTGGCTCATTATAAGACAGTTCGACATGTTCATATAACATACATCACCTGTAAAGGAGAATTGCTGCTTCTTTCCATCCCACATTTGCAAATGATGTGAGAGGGGCACATAACATTGTCCTGCAAACATGTTTTCAGACTTCATGCTATGCTTGCCTCTCAAAATCACACCGACACCTCATTTGCTATGTATTCATTTTCCCTCTGTATGTAATAAGAAAGCTACTTGAGAACAGTAGCCGAAGAAATATTTTTTGGCTAAACGTGTAACATCAAGACAGCATTTTTAAAAATCATGTCAAAAAGATTGGATTTTTAAAAACACTATATATATTTGGCATCCTCAATGAAAAATTTATCTTCTAAAACCTAAAATGTTATTTTAATCAGCTACAAAAGAAACCTAGGAAACCATGTCCACAACCTTCAAAAACTTGCTCCAGGCACTTCTCCCCTGGAAAGCTTTCCCACAACCCAAAGACTGCATTAAACTCTGGCTGAAGCTATTGCATCATCCGGCTTAATTCCTGGCTCCTTTGTGAGCAGAGTATATGGCATCAAATTGCGGGTGGGGGTGGAGAAGGATGCTAACTTGGCAGGGCTAACCTTTGGATGTCTGTGCTACATCTACACTGATTAACAGTGAGACTTGCCTGGCTTTTAAAGAGCGAGGCTGGTATGGCATAAACTAAGATAGGGGCGGGGAAGCCTTGAATGCTAGAACAGCACTAAAATAGCATTGATTTTTCTAGATTTTGTGTATATACACAAGTATCTGTGTAGTTGAAAATATATTGAAATTAGCCTGCAGCCTGTGAGGTAGGACATACCCTTCAACAGTGTGGGGCAACTCGATTCTGTTGATAGGGGAGCTTGAAGTGAATTTGTTATGTACATTTTCTGGTGGGATGCGGGTGGCGCTATCGGTTAAATAAACCACAGAGCCTAGGGCTTGTCGATCAGAAGATTGGTGGTTCGAATCCCCGCGATGGGGTGAGCTCTCGTTGCTCGGTCCCTGCTCCTGCCAATCTAGCAGTTTGAAAGCACGTCATAGTGGAAGTAGATAAATAGGTACTGCTCTGGTGGGAAGGTAAACAGTGTTTCTGTGCACTGCTCTGGTTCGCCAGAAGCAGCTTAGTCATGCTGGCCAAATGTTCTGCCAAGGGGCAGGGTTCTCCTTTTCTTGAATCTGGATCCAATAAAACACACAGATGGAAGAAGAACACAAAAAAAGTATGCTTTAATTTTCTAGATACAATCAGACAAACGTAGCGTACCTGACCAACGCCCAAACACAAATCTCCTCCTCTTCTGCCGCCCGGGGCTTCAAGAGAGCAGCGGGAGAGATCCCTCACACCAGAAACCCCACAGCACCCAAGACCTAGTCTGTGGCGAAGCCCCAATCTGTCCCCTCCATTCCTTTGCTTATATAGCTGACTTAAGTTTGATTGTTTTCACCTGGCTATCAGGCACCATTCCCGAATGGTCAGGGAATCAGGCACCTGAGTGTGGCTTGGCCAAGGTCATTGGCAGCTGAAGGTGTTCTCGACTAATTGCATCCTCCTCACAAGCAACCTTACTTTGCTAATAAGAGGAGGAAAAGGGAATAGGACATGTAACCTGACTCCTCGTGATTACAAAGATCTTCCGCGAGTTTCCACTACACTCCACCCCTTAACATATCCTATTTCCTTTTCATCCTCGGTGTCATTTGATTGAGTATAGCCCACATAGGTTGCACCTTTGCATACAGCTGCTTAATTTTAACAAACAAAAAACAAGTGAAGATCATGGAAATACATATAATCACCAAAACAATGATAACCGGATGCAAGGCCAGGTTCAAAATATTGGTCATGGTGGGACTCCATCCAGAGAATATGTCCCACCAATGATGCACAGTGAGATCCCCAACATCTCGCATCACTCGCACTAACTCTGCTCCCTCATGTTTAATTTTTAACATCATTCCTCTAATCAAATTTACAAAGAAAAACTATACTCATGACTATCTATATGATCCCCCCTCGATCTGTCCTCTGGAATCTTTATCCCGCCAACTCCCCTGCGTTATCCGTTGTATTCCATGTGATGGACCATGACAGCGTAAAATTATCATATGTCCATGGGATGGAGAAGTACAGTCGTTTGCCAGACATCATCCATGTCCCCTGTCCAGTCACATTCATACATCCGCCATGGATGCCGGGGAGCCATCGCCTTTGAGACAGAGCTGGTTGTTCACACAGCAGCAGCGTAGTCGTGTTCAACTCAGGAGGATTCGATTGATCATAGATGTGCGCACAGAGGCAGACTATTACCCACCACCACCAATTCATGGTGTCCTAGAAGCATATAATAAGAAAATTATTATGGCGTATTACAAAGAAATAGGAGAGTCATTATTCTCGCCGCTTCAGCTTGGCTGCATCTAAACATATGGGTGCAGTAGCATTTGCCAAAAGCACCCAGTAGGTGGCCCCAGGTCCCTTACTAACAATCTCTCCAGGTCTGTTTGGCTGATCGGGGTATACCACCCATACCTTCTGTCCAGAGGTGAGAGTGGTATCTGTAGATCCAAACTCTCCTCTCCTCCTGACAGTAGATGGAGGTGGACCTGGTGCTTCCTGAATATCGGGTACACTGATACGCTCGCAAATGAGTTGCGCTATTCGTTGTCCTGTTAGCAGAGATGCATCTTAAGTGCTGACATTATGGAGGAGCACCTTTACTTCTCCTTGGTAGTCGGCGTCCACCACCCCTCCTAAAACCTGCAAGCCTTTTAAGGCTAGGCTGGATCGAGGTGCGATGCGCCCATAGGTTCCATGGGGAACGGTGACCCCAATCCCCAAGGGTACTAGTACCTGCCCTCCGGCTGGTACCACCACATCCTTAGGGGTTATGAGGTCAGCCCCAGCACTATCGGGCGTCGCTCGGAGGGGTGGCTGGCCATAAGGTTGGAGTTTCCAGACCTTTAGGTACTCCACTGGTGCTGGCGCTGGCAAACTTATCATTCGTTGCAATGGTGTTTGGCCAGCGCATAGTGGACGGCTATTTAGTTCAAATTCCGCCTGATCTAGAACTTTACCCCACCCCTTCAGGGTATGGGTGGGGGTCAACTGTTTAAGCTTTTGCTTTAGTAACCCATTTAGCCGTTCTACCAACCCAGAAGCCTGTGGGTGGTGAGGAATATGATATATCCACTGGATATTCCATTCATTTGCCCAATCTTTTACCTCTCCCCCTGCAAAATGACTCCCATTGTCACTCTGTACCTGAAGGGGCGCTCCATACCTCCGTATTAACATCTCCAACCCCTTTATGGTGTTCTGCTGGTTCGCTCGTGCGCAGGGGTAAGTCAAAAGATACCCTGAAAAGGTGTCTACCATGGTTAATGCATACTGCCAACGTCCACATTTGGGTAAGGGTCCTATATAATCAATCTGCCATATTTGCCCAGGACCACTTCCCCGATGTAATTTTCCCATGGGTGTCTTAGACAGAGGCATCTGTCTCACCTGGGAGCACACTTGACAATTAGCAACCACTGTGGCAGCGGCACTCACTGAACATGGAATGCCTCTCTTGATGGCCCATTCTTTGGTGGCTTTGGCCCCCAGATGCCCTGCCTTGACATGCGCCCAGCGTGCTAATACCAATAACTCCTCTTCTTCGTCTTCTGGAGTAGCTGTCCGTACTCTTGCTAACCGATCAGCAGCCTGATTGTACAGGGCAACAGGTGTCCCTGTTGTATGTCCATCTACATGTCCAATGTGTATTTGTACTTTTGAGAGCATCTGATCCAGTTTTATCCAGAGGTCCTGCCCCCACAATGGTCGGTTGTGGATGCAAAAGCCATCCTGTTTCCACTTTGGAAACCATACAGTCAGCCCTTTAAACACAGCCCAAGAATCAGTATAGATATATACAACATCCCCTCCTTGCTCAATTGCATGTTCCATGACCATTAATACAGCCATTAACTCAGCATATTGGCTGGACTTCCCTTTTCCTCCTCTGGTCAGAGTAATTTGTTTTCGAGGATTTAAAGCGGCGGCACGCCAGACTCGCTCATTTCCCTGGTAACGGGCGGAGCCATCGGTGAACCAGACTTCGTCATGAGTAACCTGCTCATACGGGGGAGCTTCCTGTGCTGGGGGATCTTTAAGTTCTAAGCTAGGAATTTCTTGGATTTCTTCCCCTGTAGGAGTCACAGCCAACACTTGCTCCTGCAGTGCGCTCACCCCATGAGAACCAGGTCTAGCTCTTTCTGCAATATACCACTTCCACTTTATAAGGGAAGATTGTTGAGCTCTCCCTACCCTGGGACTGGTAGAATCATCATTCACCCAAGCCATGATAGGAATGGCTGGTCGTAATACAACAGGGTCGGATCCAGTTAGCCTAGCAGTTTCAACCAAGGCCCAATAGCATGCTAAAAGCTGCTTTTCAAAAGGGGTGTACTGAACCGTGGGCAATTTACGAGACCAAAATCCTAGGGGGACGCGCTTCCCCTGCAGGCTTTTCTGCCACAAGCTCCAGACTGCAACTTCCTTATTTGCAGAGACTTGTAACTCAAATGGTTGCCCTTTAAGGTAAGGACCTAAAGGCATAGCAGCTGCCACGGCCGCTTTGGCATCAGACAGAGCTTTCTCCTGCAGCTCCCCCCATTCAAACTGAGCCTTCTTTCGTGTCACGTTATACACGGGTCTTAGTATCTGGGCTAGATGTGGTATATGCTGTCTCCAGTACCCCATCAGTCCTACCAGCCGCTGTGCTTCGGTTTTGGACGTAGGAGCCTGGAGGGTAGCGATTACATTCAGAACTTTTTCAGGGATATGCCTCACTGGTCCAGCCCACACCACCCCTAGGAATTGTACCTGCTGAGCAGGGCCCTGAATTTTCTTGGGGTTGATCTCCCACCCTCGGGACCGCATATGGTCAATCACTGTTATTAACCCTTGCTGCACATCTTCTTCCGTGGGTCCCGAGATAAAGACATCATCAATGTAGTGGGCTAAAAACAGGGCTAGGCTCAGTGTAATCTGCTGCAGGTCCCTAGCCACTAGCCCATGACATAAGGTGGGACTATGCAGATACCCTTGCGGTAAGACTTGGAAAGTATACTGTCTTCCCTCCCATGTAAAAGCAAACTGATCTTGCGATTCTGCATCAATTGGGATAGAGAAGAAGGCATTTGCTAAGTCAATTACCGCATGCCACACCCCGGCGTTCTTCTCAATATGTTCTAACAAAGTTACCATATCAGGTACAGCTACGGCCAGGGGCGGGGCATGTTTGTTCAGTTGACGATAATCTACCGTCATCCTCCATGTACCGTCAGGCTTTTTCACTGGCCACACGGGGGCGTTAAAGGGAGATACAGCCGGCCTTAATATCCCCACCTCAAGGAGCCCTTGGATTGTACGAGATATTTCTTCATGGCCCCCTGGAAGCCGATATTGTTTAACATTTACAGGCTTGGCAGGTGGTGGTATCTTGAGTGGGGTCCACTTGGCCCTACCTACTGTGATCGCCCTGACCCCAAAAACGTATCTTCCTAGCGGGGTATAAAACTCCCGACCTTGCAACAGGTCTATCCCAATGATGTACTCTGGTACATGGGATATGTAGACTCTTGCCCAAAAGAGGAGCGAATCCCCCAAGGCCACACGCAGTCTTACTCGGGTGGTGAGTTCTTCCCCATCCCCATACGCGTTAATATATACAATCTCTCCCTTATGTTTTGCCGGATTACCATGTATCAGAGTGACCTCAGCTCCAGTATCCATGAGAGCTAACACTCGCTGCACATTTGCTTTGGACCAATGAATGGTTAAGGGAATGTGTGGGCGCGGGTCCCCAGGGATAGCCGTCTTTATTGGCCTCACCGCTGGAGCCCTGCCACACCCCTATCCAGTAGGTTGGGGTATTTCCCACCTATGTTCTGACAAAGAGGGGTACAGTGACTCCGGGGGTGGGGCAGTCGGCGTAACCGTGCCCCTGACCCGGGGGCCAGTCCCCTCCTTTTTAATTTTCCCTGCACATTTTTGCTTCCACAAGTTGTACATTTCTGCAGTGGGAATGCCATCTATATCTTCCTTGCGAACCCCTGCTTCCAATAGTTCCAAAAACATCTGCTTCCTCGTCACCTTAGGGGTGGAGGATGTTTTATCTGTCCTGGTGAAGGACTTCTTATCAGTCCCTGATTTTCCCTTCTCCTGTGCTATTCGGGCGCGGGGTTTAGCGACATTTTCTCTCTCTGCCTCCCCTAATTGTCCTATCAAGAGAGCAACTTCACCAACAGGTCTCCCTTGGGCGGGGCCCAGCAGCGCTAACAATGGGCCACGCATATGTGAAGGTGCGCCCTTTAACAGCCGCGCCCTCATGCCGGCAGTGAGACGCTGACTCTCTGGTCCCTGGAACCCTTGCTGATAGATCCCAGCCTGCAAAGCCATGCCACGCAGCTGTTCTATGGCTTCCTCAATGGTTTGCCAGGGGCCTGGCTGTTCTTCCCAATCCATTGGGGCGGGGTATCTGGCGTATACAGCCTCTACACACCACTGAAATAGGGAACCTGTTGCACCCAAATTAGGCATGCGCAAAAACTGATTAACCAATGTATCACGGGATAGGGTTCCCAATTTTACCAACTCCTCCCCCGTCAAGTAAAGACTGGTAGTTCCCTGGTCCCACAACCTAACCAGCCATTGGCTCAACCCCTCCCCGGGTTTTTGCCTGTTTGTCTTTGCCATTTCCGCCAACTCCTGCTGAGTGTAATCCCGTACTATCCGGGTGGCCTGGGCCGCCTGTGGGTTACCTGGCGGTCCCTTACTCTTGTTGGTCACTAGAGGACGTGCCTCAGCAACCCATTCCTCTTCATTCCCCTCATCTTCTCCCTCTGTCCATTCTGACTCCTCATCACTAGAATCCCAAATGTCCCCACTCCATGTCTTGGGGTCCCATTCCCGGGAAGCAATGAGGGCTCTAACCTTCCGAGGGTTAGGGATACACTTCTTTCTTACCCGCTTTGGGTGTTTCATTTTAGCGAAGCGAATAGCCATAGTGGCAGCCCGCTCCTTAGCCAGTTCTTCCCTCCCCCGAGCGCTTTCTAGCACCTCCTTAAGAATTGCCTGCTGGTCCTTTAAAGCAGCGATGTCCTCTAATTGCTGCTGTACCTTCCTCTGAGAGGCTTCTAATTGCTCCCAAACACTCCGGAGCGCAGTGAGTAGGACCCATCCAAGCCCCCCCACTGTCTTCTGCCCCGCACCTTTCTCTATCCCCATTAGCTGCAAACACTTAGACACAGCCATAGGGGTAGCACCTCCAAACCCAGCCATCTCAGCATCCCATGACACTGGTGGGGTCAACTGGTTCAAAATTTGAGCCACTGGTGCCCAAGCACTAGTGCTGGGCCAACCAGGGATGTGGCTCTGGCCATCCTCCTGCCTAGGGCTTTTCTTCTTCCACCAGGGCATTGTCTCCAGATCCTGCTCACAGCGCCAAATGTTCTGCCAAGGGGCAGGGTTCTCCTTTTCTTGAATCTGGATCCAATAAAACACACAGATGGAAGAAGAACACAAAAAAAGTATGCTTTAATTTTCTAGATACAATCAGACAAACGTAGCGTACCTGACCAACGCCCAAACACAAATCTCCTCCTCTTCTGCCGCCCGGGGCTTCAAGAGAGCAGCGGGAGAGATCCCTCACACCAGAAACCCCACAGCACCCAAGACCTAGTCTGTGGCGAAGCCCCAATCTGTCCCCTCCATTCCTTTGCTTATATAGCTGACTTAAGTTTGATTGTTTTCACCTGGCTATCAGGCACCATTCCCGAATGGTCAGGGAATCAGGCACCTGAGTGTGGCTTGGCCAAGGTCATTGGCAGCTGAAGGTGTTCTCGACTAATTGCATCCTCCTCACAAGCAACCTTACTTTGCTAATAAGAGGAGGAAAAGGGAATAGGACATGTAACCTGACTCCTCGTGATTACAAAGATCTTCCGCGAGTTTCCACTACACCACATGATCCAGAAGCTATATGCAGGCTCCCTTGGCCAGTAAAGCAAGATGAGCACCGCAACCCCAGAGTCTTCCGTGACTGGACCTAATGGTGAGGGGTCCCTTTACCTTTACTTACATTTTCTGGTATGGTTTGATTGGCCATGACAGTGTCCCCTGTAGGGGTGGAGGGCCTATTAAGATGATCTCCCCCCTTTCCAAGAGCAATAGAATCAGAATTATTCATGAATGGTCTGGGGGATTTTCTCACTCCTGTCAAGGCACTAGTCTCAGTGTAGAATGGTGAGATGTGCAGGGCTACCAACATCATCACTCTAGCAGGTTTTCCAAACTTGGGTCTCCAGCTGTTTTTGGACTACAATCCCCATCATCTCTGACCACTGGTCCTTCTAGCTAGGGATGATGGGAGCTGTAGTCCAACAACAGCTGGAGATAAAACCAACTCAGTCCAGCCATGAAGCTCATTCAGAAGGATACTTTGGTCAAGAGTCTCAAAAGCTGCAGAGAAGTTGATACAGTATAAAAGAAAAGTAGCAGCTGTGGGCTGTAAGGTTTGTTGGCAGCTCCAGCCTCATCACCTTGGAACCCCAGGGAATGTTCAGTGGCATGTATTTATTTAATTGACTAATCTTTAAACTCAAGTGAATCAGGCACCAGAGAACTTGAGCAAGTATGCTTGAGCTCATTTGCACACCTTAAATTCTGAACCTGCAAGTTCAGAACAAAGGGCTATATCCAATCTTGTGCCAGCAGGTTTCCACTGGCACAATGGGGTTTTCATTCTCCTACTCCTACCCTCATGGTACCAAAAAATCTGCTCCTACCCTAACTCTCTGGAGCTGATTTTGAGGGTGCAGGGGGTGGGGTGGGCTGGCAGGGACAAGAGCGGAAGAGGCAGCAGTATAACTGCAGCACTGGATACAGCCAAATATGTATGCAACTCAAAATGCATGAAATGGAAGACTTGAATGTACAGTCTTTTGAGTCCAAAGTTAATTTCAAGGGTTCCAAAGATTGTTCCATTAAAGCAGAAAAAGGCACCATTTTGTCCCTTGTTATCCACATGGTGACTGCAAAATCAGAAGAGTTTTGGAAGGCAAAGTGAATGTTTGCTTAGAAGATACCTGGACTGAGAGCAGACAAAAATAAGCAGGATAAGAAAATACTTTCAGATTCAAGAAGGGGTGGCATCTACTGGAATCATGGCCTTGCAAAAGTGGCAACAAGGCCTTTCGGCAGCCTGTCAAGCTACAATTGACTTTGGTGGTGGGAAGATATATTAGCTGCCAACAGGAGAAGAAATTAATGATTAAAGTTCTTTGCTGCAGCCTCTCAGTTCCTTGGCTTTTAAAAGCATCTTAGGATCAGGACCAATGGCAAGCTATTTTTGTTGGAAATACAGTTACTGGTAAGTTAATGAAGTAATGATAGCATTGTTTTTTTTTCAAAATGAAATAATTATTTATGCCTTAAATGCATTTCCTCATGAATAAATTCTATCAATTTCCATGGGATTTAGGAATATAGATGTAGAAACTTAGGCTGCAATACTATACATACTTAATTGGGAGTATGTTCCACTGAGCTCCATGGGATTACTTCTGAATAGACATATATGATTGCACTATTAATCTCTCACGTCAAAGTTCATGAGAAAAACATCTTCAGCTTTCATCTGAAATACAGTGTACACTTTTGTTGACATGTAAGAAAATTTGCAGCTAATAGATGTGAAAGTAAATATTCCACAATGGTCCTTACTCTAGATTTTAATGGAAAGCCTTAATTCATTTTGGAATTCAAGATATAGGAATTGATCCAAGTACCGGTAACTATTATAGGAATGCCCAATGGGATTTTTTTGACCTTTCCCTTTTAACTGCAGGCTTTCACAAGGAACATCAAAAACTACTTTGAAACTCCTTTCAGTTTCAGAAGACATATACTATGCAAAGAAGGGGAACTGCTGTTCAGGAGATAAACAGCCAAAACCTACTTTGGGCACATGGCACTAGTCAGGTGACTAGCCAGTTTTCTCAAGCAAATTCACCAGCAGAAGATGCTTATGATGCCCATTTCCTGTTGTTTACTTCCAGCATCTAGCAGTTTAAAGCATCTTTGAACAGTGTTTATGGGTTGTTGTTTTTTAATCAAGGCTAGTAGCTTTGTGAAGCTCATGAAAGTTACATCCTTTCCTTTGAAGACAAGAATGAAGCATTGCTAAGCAAATGCTCAGATTTTCCAATGTCTGCTTTCATAGAGCAAACCCTATTATTTAACACCGCTGAGCATTTCTGTCATGTTGGACTGGAGCTGCTACAGAGAAAGGGCTTGACGAGAGCAATTTTCCTCTTATATAAACAGATGTTTGACCTGCCTTAGCAACAGACCTATCAGAAAAGAATTAAATGCTCTGCACAAAGCACATTTGATTTCTAACCCATAATTAAATACTAATCATATTCATTCTTCCCCTTCTACCCTCCCCTGTTTTTCCTCCATCTGGTTTGAGCCTTACCATTGTGATAATAAATGACTTTGGATAATTTTCTGTTGAGTCAGGGTACCATCACCTGTGCGAAAATAAGAGAGATGCAATTCACCAAGCAACGGGACTACATAGTCTCTATTTATGTCAGTTTGGCCCATGTGGAAATCCCCTCTGAGTCCCTTTGCAACAGAAGCACACTGGAGTCGGGGCCAGTGGGTTTCGCCCAAGAAAGCCTAAATGTTTGATGAGACAATTCAGTGAAAATATGCAATGATGCAATCTTCCAACTTGAGCTTGCAAAGTGCACTAGTGTCTATATTTGTTCCTGTGGCTTAAGTCATTGCTTTAATCTAGATCCCTTCTGGTATCTGGAAATGTGACACCTGACATATAGATGACTGATATTTCATGCCATGTGCTTGCTCCAAGCAAGTATATTCCTTGCATAGAACAAATTCAATATAGCATATACATACAGACCATGGCTGGCCAGGATTACAGGAGACAAGCATTCACCCCTTGTCTATATCTGGTAATGTCTGAAGTGCTGCATGTTAAATAAAATTGATAACTAGTGTTAGCGTTTCTGGCTGCTTTGCAGTTCAGAGCTAAGCAAGTGTCTAGCTTGTTAGCTTTGCTATGCAGATTTTGAAGAAGTTTTTAAAAGAATGGTAGGCAGGTTCAACCAGCAAACATAATCTCTGTGAATTCTGCACTCTCCTGAGAGTCTGGCATGGTGCTATTGGACTGAAGAGCTATAATATCAATATAGCTGTAAGGCTTATTGCCTTGTATGTTTAAGATTCTGAACAGTAAACTCCATAATTTTGTACGCAGAAGAGTTGTCAACATTTTAATGAAATGGCACTGGAGAACACATCTGCAAAGCAATTTTATTTAAACAGATAACTTTATTTGAGGCTATTGAGAAGCAGTTAATGGTAGGTAACTAGGGATATGTCAAATGTTCTCAATTCTATTTATTCATCAAATTGAGAGCAATGGTTTAGCGCAACAGAGTTTTAAAAAAATTATTTATTTGCTGTATTTCTACATCACCTTTCCTCCAAAAGGAGCCTAGGCTGATGTACAACAAAAGATAACACAAACAATACACATCAATAGATAAACACATACAAAGTACCAAAAGTGTATCTAAAATAACAAAGTCTTTATAAATGACTTGGATGAAGGAATTGAGGGGATGCTCATCAAATTTGCAGATGACACCAAACTGGGAGGGGTAGCTAATGCCGCAGAAGACAGAATCAGAATTCAAAATGACCTTAACAGACTGGAGAACTGGGTGGAAGCTAACAAAATTAATTTCAATAGGGACAAATGTAAGGTTCTGCAATTAGGCAGAAAGAACCAGATGCACAGATATAGGATGGGGGACACCTGGCCTACTAGCAGTACATGTGAAAAAAATCTAAGGGTCTTGGTGGACCATGAGGCTGCATCAACAGAAGTATAATGTCCAGATCAAGAGAAGTAATAGTACCACTCTATTCTGCCTTAGACCACACTTGGAATACTGTGTCCAATTCTGAGCACCACAATTTAAGGAGGATGTTGACAAGCTGGAACGTGTGTAGAGGAGGGCAAACTAAGTCTCTGGAAACTAAGCCTTATGAGGAGCGCTTGAATGAGCTGGGTATGTTTAGCCTGGAAAAGAGGAGACTGAGAGGAGATATGATAGCCATCTTCAAATATCTTAAGGGCTGTCACATGGAGGAGGGAGCATGCTTGTTTTCTCCTGCTCTGAAGGGTACTGGTAGGACTTGAACCAATGGCTTCAAGTTGCAAGAAAGGAGATTCAGACTAAACATTCGGGGGGGGGGGAAATTCTGACATTAAGAGCCATTCAGCAGTGGAACATACCCCCCACGAGAGGTGGTGGACTCTCCTTCCTTGGAGGTTTTTAAACAGAAGTTGGATGGCTATCTGTCATGGATGCTTTAGCTGAGATTCCTGCATTGCAGGGGGTTGGACTAAATGACCCTTGGGGTCACTTCCAACTCTATGTATCTATGTTGTAACAAATTCCAGTGGAAGGGCATCAAATAGTCAGGATGCCACCACAGATAAGACCCTGCTTTGCATGCCCAAACCATGAATCCTAGTGGGGAAGATATAGAAAACCACACTCCTACCAATCATAGGGTTTGAGTAAGCTGATATTGGAGGAGGCACTCCTGCAGATACTTGGATCCTAAGCTGTTTAGGGCTTTATAAGCCACTATCAAAACCTTGGATCAGGCCAGTAGCACATTGCAGCTAATGCTGTGCTTTTAAGACTGGTGTTACATGCTCCCATCCCACCACCCCAGTTAATAACTGGGCAGCAGCATTCAGCACTAGCTTAAACTTCCAGGCTGTTTTCAAGGATGGTTCCACATCAATAGCCCAAACTGCAGTAGTCCAAACATGAGGTCACTACACCATGGTTTAATGATATCCCATTCCAGAAATGGCCATAGCTGTTGTAGCTGGAAATAGGCATGCCTTGCCATTAAGGACACTTGAATGTTCCTTCAGGGGGAATGCTATCCCATCCAGAACAGGCTGTCTCCCAGATTTCTGCTCATACGAACTGCCTATCCAAAGCACCTCCAATTTCAGCTGGATTCAGTTGCAGTTTATTGACCCTAATTCAGTTTGCCATTGCCTCCAAACACCAGATTCACGATTCAAAAATAATGGAGAACTAGAACATGCTGATAACATTGTACCCGGTATTCCAAATCACTATGTGACTCCAATGATCTGTTTCATATATAAATTAAATAGTATGGGAACCAAGATGGAACTTCGAAATTGCCATGGGTGCAAAATGAGTCTCCTAATGCTACTCTGGTAGCAACATAGTAGGTAGCAGCATAACCACTGTGACATAAAGTCAAAGATAGGTTTACTATCTCTATCCCTGCCAATGGGTGAATTAGTTGTAATACTGTACAGATCTATTTCAATTTGGTTCCAGCAGCACAAACAGCCTCCTCTAATTAGTTCTATTTTTCATAAGCTAATATATCATTTTTTCCTGAAATGGGAACACAATAAGCATTTTAATATCTCAGCATGCCAGTCTAATCCTTTTGTGTACTTCAGCACCAATTAATGGATTTATTCCAGAGGGAAATGTGTCCTGTTTACTTCAGTTGCTATCTGCTTGCAATAAAAATTTCAAGGTTAATCTGCCCCAGAGGTAACATCTTTTTGTACACTCTCCTTTCCATCATTTTTAGTTATTCCAGCCTTCTTCCATTTTTACATAAAAACTGATCGATGCCAACAACCCAACTCTGACAGGTTGGCATTAAAATGCACTCGGTTCAGAAAGCTTTCCATACAATACTGTTAACATTGCAGCAAAGCCATTCAAAAATGTTCCATCAGACAGAAATAATGTTGTGTTTCTAGGCTATAAAACACTTCACTCTAGTAAAATGTTGTCTCCTTCAAATCTCCAGATCTATTATGTTTCAATAACAAACAGGCACACTTTTATGGAAAAAATATTTTGTGGCAGTTGGGAGATAGTTGGGTCAAACTATCTACTGCATCTATTTTACCAATCTTCTCTAGGGAAGAAGAAGAAGAAGAGTTTGGATTTGATATCCCGCTTTATCACTACCCAAAGGAGTCTCAACGCAGCTAACATTCTCCTTTCCCTTCCTCCCCCACAACAAACACTCTGTGAGGTGAGTGGGGCTGAGAGACTTCAGAGAAGCCGCCCAGAGTGGAAGCCGCCCAGAGTGGCTGGGGAAATCCAGCCAGATGGGCGGGGTACAAATAATAAATATTATTATTATTATTATTATTACTAGCCCAAGGTCACCCAGCAGCTGCATGTGGAGGAGCGGAGACACGAACCCGGTTCCCCAGATTACGAGTCTACTGCTCTTAACCACTACACCACACTGGAATCTAGTGGCAAAGAGAGAAGCTAAAAAACCCCCAAAGTTCATTATGATGGAACGTACTCATAGTCCTCCTTTCAGAAAACATCTTAGGATATAGGGTAAACATATATAGTTACGTTTTGAGCCTACCTTTCTTCCCACAAAAATTGTTATAGGAGAATGAAAAGGAAATCCCTGTTCATGTTCCTTTGAGTGTTTTGAAAAATTGGTGAGAAACAAATGCACCATATAAATAATAATCTATGTCAGGGGTCAGCAAACTTTTTCAGCAGGGGGCCGGTCCACTGTCCCTCAGACCTTGTGGGGGGCCAGACTATATTTTGAAAAAAATAATAATGAACGAATTCCTGTGCCCCACAAATAACCCAGAGATGCATTTTAAATAAAAGGACACATTCTACTCATGTAAAAACAGGCTGATTCCCGGACCGTTGGTGGGCTGGATTCAGAAGGCAATTGGGCTGGATCCGGCCCCCGGGCCTTAGTTTGCCTACCCATGATCTATGTCTTCCTTGTGGTCACTTCTGGAATGCTGACCCTTGCTCATGGTAGCCTCCCGCTTCTAGCACCATTTATATTTTGGATGAATTTTAAAACTGGAACAATCTGTACAGAAATCAGCATAAGGGGCAGTTGTAAGGTATGGTTCAGTGGAGAGGGCTTTAGTTTCTTTCCAACTGTGATTCTAATCTATATTAAACCCCTTCCACTGAAAGGGGGGGCAGAAGATGGGCACTAAATGGCATTTGTGTGCTTAATATATATGGCAGTGAGGTCTCCATTCTTTTTTTAAAACACCTATTAAAACCAGTAAAGTAAAAGCAGTACATGATTATGCAAGTGGCAGTATCATAGGATGAGTGTTTCCTGTACAGAGACAAAGCTGAGACGTTTGTTTCTGAACAATGAAAATGAAATGTTTCAGTACACACCCTGCCACAGCAAATTACTGATATATTTCAGTTCATTTTGCTGACAGATGTCAGAGTGAATAGCAGCTCTTCTGCTAAACTATCAATGGCATGCTGCATTCTTAGTAATTCAGGGCACATGGTACAAGTGTACCTCCAGCAAACAGAAGCAATTGGAACATGTTTTTTTTTTTTTTATAAAAAAACAACACACACAATCATGTTGTATTTGAACATGATTTTAAAATAAAAATTAAAAGGTAACAGCTACATGAAATAGTGCCTTCTGAATCTGGATTCCCTTGCTGCCATGGACTAAAGCAGCCATTTTCATTCTGATCAGCACTACTCATTCATTTACAACACTTACAATCTCCACCCACTTCCAAAGGCTTGAAGGAGCTTAACATATAGTTTTCAAGTAAGCTCCCAAGTAGGAAACTCCCAGAACCAAACATGCTTAATTTCAGCAGAACTGCATCAGTTGTCATCAAATCCTCCTCCAGTTGGTCGTTTCATACTTCGCAACTAGCTTCAATACTGTTCTGTAACAGTCAAGCATGGCAAGACATTTCTTTTACCCCTGAAGTGTATGAAGGGGGGAAATGGTGAAAAGGATCTCCAGAAAGCAACCAAGGATGTCTTCTTCCTCAAAATTCTGGTCTTGACTGTAGCAGACGTCAACAGTGTGAAATACAGTGGTGCCTCGCTAGACGAAAATAATTCGTTCTGCGAGTGCTGTCGTATAGCGAATTTTTCGTCTTGCGAAGCACCAACGAGAGAATAGCGGTTTGACGAAAAAAAGGAAAAAATCGGAATTTTTTTCGTCTTGCGAGGCAAGCCCATTGAAAAATTCGTCTTGCGAGACAGCCTTCCGCTAGCGAATGCCTTTCGTCTAGCGAGTTTTTCGTCTAGCGAGGCATTCGTCTAGCGGGGTACCACTGTAGGCAGAAACTGGCATACAAGGCCATTAGAGTTATAGGGAAATGTTTCATCCTTGTTCATAATTGAACTTAGAATCCAAGTTTAACTTTACGTCAATTTTGGAATTTGTCAAAAAATAACGTATTTTTTTTTTTTTGCACAGGACTGTGCTGTGCACCTAACCTTCTGCACAGCATCTCTCTCTCTCTCAATTTGATGGTATTAGCAGTCATTCTGATACTGGATTTCAGTAACTTTCCAGGCAACAATACTGCCCCATGACTTCACTGGAGCTACATGCCTGCTTTTTCTCAGTGTTGTTCTTGAGGCAGGACAGAGTAAAGATGAGCCTTACACTGTCTTGTAGTTTAGGGAAACATCTTTCAAGGACTAAAGTTGAACTGCATCCTTTGAAATAGTCCGCTTTAAAAGGGGATAATAGCTCAGCCCAGTAAAGTACTTCCTCAAAGAAAGCTTTATTGCAAAGCTAATGCTGGCCAGCAGGAAAGAAGAAACAAATACAAATGCCAAGCTCAGCTTCAATGTAATCCTTGTAACAAGAGCAAGTGATTCTTATTCTGATCAAACAAACACTCTTATCTCTGTGCTAGCAGAGCCAGGAGCTGGCTGGAGATGTGACAGTAGGGGAAGGGCAACATGTGTTCAGGTGAACCAGAGCAAATGGCACATTGATCAAGATAGAATCAACCCTCAGCCCTTCTCGTTGGAGCCTGCACAACATGAACTATCCTGACAGGAGGAAACAGCTATCGCTGTTTGCAGTGGACAAAAGATTTCCCTCACTCCATTCACTGGGCTGTTGTGTGGGACCATTTTCTTCCTGCTGCCTTGTCAGCCTGTCTGAGAAAAGCAACTAGCTCCAGCTTTCCAGAACAGGCAGCTCTCACAGCAGGCCATTAAACTGAAGTGGAGTTTGGCTTGAAAAGGCTACCCAACCTGGGTCTTCCAGGACCAGCTCTACCTATAGGCTTCCAGTTCTGAACATGACATTGGCCATCTTCCATGAGCTCAAGACACAAAGCCTGTTCTCTGATGTCAATCACAGGCTATAGGGTTGTCTCTTTTATATTTAGGGAGCCTTCAGCATATGATTTAACCACTGGTTTATCGCTGCTGTGCACTTCGTGGCTAGGCAATACAGTGGTTTGCTACACTATTAACAACTAGCTAAGTGCCCATTGCTATGGTGAGCAGAGGATGAAGGGAAGGTTTATATACTGTGAAGACCTGCAGAGTGGAGAGGGCTGGGAATCCTTAGATATTGCACACTCTTACACAATCTCTGCCAGTGTAAGCCTGGCCACCTAGCATCAAGAACAGAAAATAGGTTTTGCTCACCCAGCGTCTCAGAAAACCCCCAAACAGCACATTTTGGGAGGGGGGCACTTCTCCATATGGGAGTAACCATTCAGTTTTATGGGAGAAAAATATTTTAAAGGTAAAGGGACCCCTGACCATTAGGTCCAGTCATGGACGACTCTGGGGTTGCGGCACTCATCTCGCTTTACTGGCCAAGGGAGCCGGTGTACAGCTTCCGGGTCCTGTGGCCAGCATGACAAAGGCACTTCTGACGAACCAGAGCAGCACATGGAAACACCGTTTACCTTCCTGCCAGAGCGGTACTTATATTTCTACTTGCACTTTGACGTGCTTTCAAACTGCTAGGTGGGCAGGAGCTGGGACCAAACGGGAGCTCACCCCATTGCGGGGATTCAAACTGCCGACCTTCTGATCGGCAAGCCTAGGCTCTGTGGCTTAACCCACAGCACCACCCGCGTCCCATAATGGGTTATATTTGGTGTCACTTTTGAAGCAGGAGGTGTGTAATACTTGTACAAGCAGCTGGTGGGGAAGAATGGCACCAAAGGATTAAGTACCCTCTCTCCAAGCATTACTACTCAAAAGCAATTTGGGGTCTCCTCTGGAGTGAAAAGGTAACAGGAGATCCAGTCCACAGGTTTCCTGCATAAAGTGTAGTTTGACCTCAATATCGTTAGATGTCTGCTTGCCCCTTTTTGTTTTTCTCAATGGAAAGGTAAAGCCTGAATAACGAAGTCTTTATTTAGCAACAAACAAATGCAGCAAAAATTAGCTCCAGCTCATATGAAAAATCTTGGGACACAGAAATTCAAAGAAGTGGTTTCAGCTTGAAAGGGTGTGGCAGTGGTCCACAATGCAAGCAAACAAAATGTGTTGCTATAGAAACAGGGTGTTTAAAAGTAGAACACACACACAAAAATCACACCAGTAAAAGAGCTTCTTTTTCCAAGCTGAAAATGTTTATGACCAGAAAAGGCAAATTGAGTGACCAACGTGTTTAGTTAAGCAAATGGTGCAAGTACTTGATGAGATATTTTAGGCTGCACAGGCACTCATCATCATCATCTGTCATCTACCATTCATAGGGGAGGAAATATGCTGCCTTGGGCCAGGCAGTGCTGTGTTTTAGTTAGTTCTAGCGCTCCTTAGCCTCTTTTCTGCCATTTGGTATCTATGGCACTTGCAGTAGCACATCAGGCGACTTGGCCAAATTGATCACTCAGGCTGTTCTCTGAACAAGGTTAACAGGAATGGATGGAATGGTGCCAGCCTGGCAGTTTGATAATAACACACGAGTGATTTCAAAGGAATTAATCTGATAACACAAATGCTTGAAAAGCAAGAGGAACAGTGGTAGTGGTAGAGAAGCTGGAGAACTAGAAAGTCTGGATTTACTACTTAGAACAAAAAAAATACAATGAAGCATCCTCACCCACCCACCTCAAAGTGGCTTCCTTTGCTACAGAAGTCATGCCTTAGTATGAAGCCTTAGCAAAGAGCCATTGCTTCTCCTGCGCTTACAATGCCATTTTCCAATTCCTGACCAGTGGGACATATCCTTATGTGTCTTCTGTTGTTGGCCTTACAACACGGCTTCAACAAGAACAATCCCTGAAAACTGATCAACCACACAAGGAGAATTGTGGGGTTGTTCTGCTAAGTGGGCCACGCATACAGATTCAATTCTACAGTTTGAAGAGAAATAGAAGCTATAAACTCTGAATAGATACATCTTGTATCAAAATGTCATGTTTCAATTTGGGGCAATGAAGAATCATGATAGCATTCAGAGACAGATGGGTTTTAGAATTTAAAGAACTAAAAAAATAAATAAAAAATCATCATGTACAACTTAACTCTTATTCTAAAGCTGAAACAGTCAAGAGCCCTTGGCAGATGGCAACTTCTTACAAAGTTCCTTCTAGGAACACATCTTCAGTGGAGTGTTTCTTGCAAGTATAACATTTTTATCTCGCACAATATGAACAGCATACACAACTCATCCACCAGTTTAATCTTTAATTAATGGAAGGATTCTGTATACCTTCAATTCCAATAAATTCTTGTTTAAGCAAATTGCCATAGAAACAGCTGCAAACTATATTTGAAATAAACAACTGGAGTTTTCCCCATTTCATATATAGGTTACACTTCTCATTAAAATAATAAAGCCTATGTTGATTGCATATCTTCATGCACAGTGCCTCAGTCCAAAGACAGCATTTGAAGGAAGACTTTTTAAACCCAATGTGTGGTACCAATGTAGAAAGCAGTGATGGGGGCTATGCTTCTTGGTGGTGGCTCAGTTTAGAGTGCTCACTCTAAGCCAGGAAGGGGTAACCTATGACAACCTAGATGCTGTTGGGACTAAAACTCCCATCAGCCAAAGCCAGCAAGGCCAATAGTAGTGGAGTCTAACAACATTTGGAAGGTTATAGGTTCTCTATCCATGCTATTAGTATGGAAGAGTTGGGACTTAGACATACAATATTCAAGAGTTTTCCCACTATTGCAAAGGGTAGATTCAGGGGGGAGAGGACGAGGCTGATTGTGATAAAGCATCTCCTCCTGCCATGTTTTTTATCCCCTCCCCAGGCTGCATTGCTTATTTTAAATTAGCCAGGCCGAACTATGTAACATACATACCATCTAATTTAGCCCCTAGTATGGACGCTAAAGCAATCCTTACACCAGGGTAGTGAGCAAGGTGCTTTCCAAATGTTGTTGGACTGCAACTCCCATTATCTCTGACCCTTGGCCATGCTCGCAGCAGCTCATGGGCATTGCAGTCAAAACAACCTCTGAAGGGCATCAGATGGGCGAACCCAGCCCCATAAGAATGTGGGGTGAGGCATAGGGACCATTAGGGGAAAGAAATGACACAAATGAGCCTTGGATCCTAAAGCTAAGAGTTCATAGAAGGAATGTTTCCTGTCCCAAACATCCCCAGAATCCCATCCAACACTGTTCAGGTGGGCCCATGAACCTCCTTTTCAAGATTTCCTTCCATAGAATCTTCCTGTACGTAAACTAATCATAGTCATAGATTCTAGCCTACAAGCACTGCTGATTCAATAATTACTGTGGACAGTATTTAGGCAGGGGTAATGCACAGCTGATGAACAACTAACACCTATAACCACAAGGCAGTAAGAAAAAAAACTGGATAACTTCATCGCTACCATTGAATTGGTAGTGAAACATACCCCTAAGCAGCAGGAATAGACCAAGGCAAGCATAAAGTAGGTTGGAATCTGCAGGCAGATTTCTAGGTAATCCAAAGATCAGCAAGGGTTTCTGGCTCATCATGGTAAAAAGCCTTTTTTTCACCCTAAGTGAGGTTACTGAAATCAAGAAAGCTTTGGGAAACAGGAGACAATTTACCTGTGAAAGGGTATGTATGTGAGTGCAGGCACTGAAAACCAATTCCTAGGCTGAGTATGTACTCAGATCACTTTATTCTGCAATTCTATGCCTGGCACCATTTTGCAACTGGTTCTCATTGGTGTCACTCAGGGTTCTATTGGCAAGCAAAGCAAGATTCTGCAAGAATAAAAGCTACCTGCCCTGACATAGACTGGTCTTGGTGAATCATTCCCAAATCTTACAACCTGCCAATTATGTGTTGCCTTTGAAAAGTATATTGAATGGACCCTGAGAACAGGGTGGGAAGCAGTGCTTTATAGATAAGCAGTATAAACCCTTGCTTTCCCCAAACCACTATGGAGCTGTGTATTCATTTCACTGCTGTGTGAGATGCATTTCAGTGCAATTAGGCAATTCTTGCCACTTAGCAGCATCTTCAATGCCAGGGTACTTTGAGTAGATATACAGAGGGTTTTGGGGGGGAAGAATGTGCTGCAGGATGCTCCTAGGAGAGGCCAGGACACTCTCCAAATGCATTAGAATACATATGAGAATAAGTTGAGATAGTAGGAATTGTTCAACAATGTATCAATTAACAATATGGAGAGTACCAGTATGCACAACATGGGGCTCTGAAGCCTGGGATACAGTTTCCAAATTCTATTACTGGGGCATTTAATGGTTTCAGGAGAGTCTGTTCTTCATACAGTGGTACCTTGGGTTACAGACGCTTCGGGTTACAGACTCCGCTAACCCAGAAATAGTACCTTGGGTTAAGAACTTTGCTTCAGGATGAGAACAGAAATTGTGTGGCGGCAGTGCGGTGGCAGCAGGAGGCCCCATTAGCTAAAGTGGTACCTCAGGTTAAGAATGGACCTCCAGAATGAATTAAATTCTTAACACGAGGTACCACTGTACTGTGCTCACATACAGGTTTTTGGGAGACAGGCCTTATGTGTGATACTGCAGTACCTCAAGTTGTGCTTTGATTATTCCCTCTGGGGTTAACTGAGAAGATTCTTATTCATATAACCAATTTTTATGCAGCACAGTACAAACAAAAAGCCCAAATGTAGTCATTCTCCTGTCAGGAAAATCCTCTCTCAGCTTGCCTGAGGGAAAACTTGTTAAAAGTGGTGCTTGCAGATTAACAAGAACTCAAGATATGTGATTCAAACCAGTCATACTAAAATTAATGCTCTACAGGGAAATTTGTTTTTCAATAAAACAAAAGTAGTTTACCACCAAGCACTACACATTAGCAAACAGTACTAGAAAAAGGCATCACTCATCACTGGGAACTTGCGACCGTTACAGGCTCTCATTATAGCAGCCTCTTTCTTCTCTCCCTTCAAATGCTGGCATCATAATACTGAACTGAAATCAGGCTTGTCTCACCCAAACCAGCATTAATCTCTGGCCTCACAGCAAGAGCACAGTACCACAGAACATTTCATTCATGTGCGCACTGCCTCAGAGTCTGAATACATTGTCCTAAATGTCAGATTTACACGGGCTTCCCTGGAGTGATATTCCTTGGGTACGCGATGCTGAAACAAAGAACCAAAGCAAAGTTAATGTGCTATCCATACACAAAGCTTTACTGTAAGCATATACAAAAATATCCATATTCTTGGCTATCTCACAACTTCCGTCTGGACTTAATTTTAAGGCTAAATATTTTTTCAAAGCTTATTTGAAAATATACAAACAAAAACTCAATTTCATTTTGCTTTGCTTTTTGAAAATTATTTCTCCAATATTCATATTCATTATTGCTACGTGAGATTGCCATGTAGTGCTATTTAAGCGAAGTGTTATGAGGTTTCTATCCCACTCTTACTGGTTTATCAGAAAGGATATTATAAAATTATGAAGTAAGATCTCGGAGCTTTGTGAATTGTTGACTGCTGCACAAGAAGCAGTCCAATTCCATAGGAAACAACTCTGCATAATTCCCACTCCTGAAGGCATTTTATTTGTTTGTTAACTTTCAATCTGAGGTTCCCCAATGATTATGCCTTGTAGAAAACCAGGGGGAAGAAATGGCATCCAACTCTAGGGAGTTCAGGGGGAAGGTGAACTATTTCCACTTATGTTTAAACAGTCTCACCTGCCAGTCTTCTTGAGCTGCTCCTTCCATCATAAGCAGTGTCCCATGATCCAGTGGTATATGCACCCTCTGCACATAAGTATAGTCGTTGTTTTCTTCCTGAAAAGAGAAACAGTGTATAATTAACAGTTGAGTGACGTTAGCCTGAGAGATAGAAACTTCCCAAGGTGTCCCAGCAAGCTCCATTACTTAGTGGGAATTTGAACCTAATCCATGGTTCCTAACCCAACATGCTAACTGCTATACCACACTGGTATACCAACTACAGGCAACTCCCAATTTACCCAGGGGTTATGTTCTGAGGCATCGCACATAGATTTGAAACACCATTGGGAAAGCCTGCAAACACCCTCTAATGCCATAGAAACTCTTGAAGAACCCTTGAAAAAACCAGCAGTACTTACCAGGCCACCAAACTCCACCATAATCGCTCCCTCTAAACCTCTTTTTTCAAACTCTCCACAAGGCCTCAAAGGTTGGTGGAAAGCCTCTCGGGATTGCACTTGCAAAGGCTTTCCTAACTCTTTTAGGGCCATTTCTGCCATTTTTAATGTCACTTCTGGGTTCGGCACAACGCACACGTCACTTGGATGCACCTACATTGGGAGCTGCCTGTATATCAACTCTTGCTTCGTGTGGAGGGGATAACTCAATCTTGTCAGGTGGAATGTGTTAGGCAGAAATGGAGAAACTGTGGCCCCCAGGTTTGTTGGTCCACAACCCCCATCAGCTCCACTCAGCATGGCCAACAGTCAGATCAATTGTTTAAGGCACTAATACCTCACACTTCAGTCAAAACTGGTTCGTGGGGCAGTTTACCAAAACCATGATTGAGGTTGTAGCCCAATGACTTCTGAAGGAATGCAGGTTTCCCTCCCTGATCTAATTCTCAGCACTGCTATTCACTTTTTTTAACAGCTAACCTGCTGCACCTAAATGTATCTGGCCCTGTTTTTGACTTACTATAGTAATCTTTTTCAAACAAGGTTCAGCTCCAAGGTATCCTGAACATTATCTTGAATGAGAAGCTCAGCAATGGGGGTTCTTGAATGAGAAGCTCAGCAATGGGGGTTAGAATCTAACAGCATCTGGATGACTGCAGGTTCCCCATTCCTGATCTGTACCAGTCCTTGGGAAACAGCAGGCACAATAACATGTGCTTTGGAAAAGTATATTTGGGTCAGATGTAGTATGTTTGGCACAAAACCAGATAGGGAGAACTGGCAAAGACGAAAGTTACCATTTTTTTTGTTTGACAGAAAATCCAAAGATCAAAGAGCTGAATATGATGCTGGGAACAAGCAATGGATCACATGTCCCATGAAAAGCTGAAACAGCTGCATTTCACAAACTGAACTCGTGGCATAAACAATGGCATAAACACAAAGCAGGGCTATAAGCTTATTGGGTAAAATCCAGCAACTGGCCTGGACAGGGGACAGAAATAAAGGAAGCTGAAGGCACTCTTTGAAATTCATGTATTTGTACCTTCCACTTGATGCTTAAAATGCTTCAGAAACAGTCAGGACTGGGTTTCTTACAATGGCTACCCATGTCTCCGAGAACCTCTGGAGTATATACTTCCACTGTTGAAAGCTGGGAGACCAGGGTTTAAACCCCACGTGGCCATGAAGCTCACTTGGTGACCTTGGGCTGGTCACTGTCTCTCCACTTAACCTACCTCATAGGGTTGTTGTGGGGATCAACTGATTGTGGGAGAACCACGTACGCCACCTTGAGCTCCTTGGAGAAAAAGGTGGCATATAAATGTAATGAACAAATAATTAAAACCAACCTGTACAGTGGAGAAATGATGCTGGTGATAGAAAGGGGGGGGAAGCATTAGGGAAAGATTTACGGCTCTGTATATGTGTGATATAAGCAAGGGTACAGGAGCAGGCTAGCACTGCCAATTCTATTGTGCTCCTCCCAACATATGTATCTCAGGCTATTTTTTAAAGTTTAGGGTCACAGCAGAGCCCTTAATTGGGGCTAGTGCTGATTAATGCTAGTCAACAATGAATGAGTCATCAACGATGCATGATCTGGCCCAGAAGAAGGTTGCCAACGTGCTGTGCAGCACAGACTTGGCTAGATGATTTGTCTGAGCAAAACAATTGCCCAGATGGCTTTGGCAGGATATTCTGTTAGGCATCAATCAGGGGGTGGGAGGGAGGTGGAGCAGCAGTCATCTAAGAAAGCAATTTAGCTGACATAGGAAGCACCTAGTGCAGATTTTATCCAAAATGACTGCATCCCTGTAATAGAGCATACCAGCCAGGCTCTCCATTTTTGCACTGTTATCATGCATGCATTCTATTACTATTAACTACAATAAAATCACCATAACCACCACCACTCATATCCTGCTTTTCTCCGAAAGTGCTCAGAATGGCAGACATCTTCTCAAGTGGCTTACAGGTATACGTTATCTAAAGCGTGAAGATAATTTTTCCTTAGTGGCTGCTGTGTCTAAGAGGGAAGGGAGAGTACAATACTATTGTTAATAAACAATATAAATGGAGACCGTATGGCGCAGAGCTGTCAACCTCCCTTTTTTTGCATTGGGAAACGGCCATAGCTGTCAACTTTCCCTTTTTTTGCAATGGGAAACGGCGTTGGAATAAGGGAATTTCCCGCAAAAAAGGGAAAGTTGACAGCTACGGTATATAGTCAAACCCATTTTTGTTATTTCTCTTATGACCCTCCAATTCTGAGTTAAGTGCTATATTCCACACATATCGGGTCCAGGTTTCTGTGCGGAGTAGGGGGTGGTTTCCCCCCCAATTGGAAGCAGCCGCTTGTCTTGCTGCTGTCATAGGAAAGACCATCAACTCTTTATGCTTGACATTTGGATTGATATCATTTTCCAATGATGGCAAGGCTAACATGGGATCAGGCACAAGATGTTGCTCTGTAATAGCAGATGACAATGAAAAAAATGCAAGTCCAGAAATCCTCTATCACTATATTAACTCACCCTAGAAGCTTAGACCTCTCTCTCCCCTTCAAATTGCACCATTTCTTCCTTTACAGGGAACCCACAACTCTCCCTTTTTAGGCATCAACCCGGGAGTAAGTTCTAGGGAACACAGTGGAACTTACTTCTGAGGAAACATGTACAGGAGTGCACTATTAATGCTTCATCAGCAAAGCAAGAGCCTTTCTCTACAGTTCCTGCTCTATGAAATATCTTTTTTCTTTTATAGACAATGTATAATTCTTACAAGTACAGGGGACTGGACCTTGCTCAGTGTCACATTGGAAGGACAAAGTTAAACAGAGGGTGAGTTTCCAACCATGTTTGTTCTTTGTATCTCTAGAGTATCATGGACATTGTTATCTAACAGATATATAACCCAACTCCTCCTTCCACCCCACCTCGCAGCTGTTTCCTTGGTTACCAGCAAAGCAGCAGAGCTGCTGCCTGACATCTAGCTATTATAGTTCAGTTTCATAGCTTACACTGCAGTGTAGATTTAAAGCTAGTAGGTTAACTGCATTGGACTAATTCCTTAAGCAAATGCGGGGTTCTGCAGCAAAACTTCCCAACGGAACAGGGAATTTCTGTAGAACTTAGGACTTACCGCTTAAACCAAAATCTTGGCTATACCGGGATTTTTCTAAAATTAAAGGCCTCTTTACAAAATTAGCCACAGTGATCATCATTAGTACATGCAATGAATCCACACTAGTTTTTAGAACCCTATGTATGCATAATAGTGTATGTATATAAAGACTTTGCAAGGAGCCACAAATGATTCAGTTACATATCTGTGTTAAATAATACTCTGGGTCATAAATGCAGCGTTTTACAGAAGCATCAATGCCTCGGGCTATTCACCATGCCAACTTGCTTAAGGGGCTTGTGTGTCTGTCACTTCAGTACATAACAAACATTGATTTCTGGCTTACTGCTCATGGTTAATTTCAAACAAACAGACCATAATCTTGATTTGGGCCACCCAACAAGCCATACTATGACGTGCTTGAAATATGCAGGTGTTACATGGAAAGACCCATGCCACTGGAGGAAGCATATTCACTATTAAACCATGGTTGGTTGGTTTCATTAAATTTATACACCACTTGAATGCAATGACAGAACAACTTAAAAAAGTTTAACTATGGCTTATTGGGCCATGTGAATGAGGCCTTTATAAAAACCAATCAATAAACTTTACAAACCAAACAAGACTGAGAGGAAGACAGCACCTTGAAAAGGAAGGTAGGATCTAACTGGAGAATCACTCTGTCACTATAGAAGACACTATGGAAGTCACCCCAGCCGATGCCACCTCTGTAGGGGCTAAAAATTAAAGCCTGTGGGGCTGTAGATCTCAGTGTACCACCACAGCTGCTATGGAGGATGATCCAATGCTTCCTAGAGTAGAGGTGGAAGCATCCACCACTTCCCCCCAACAAGAAAAAAAATAGTAGATGGGCGGAAAGCCCTTTGTGCTCGCCTGTCAGAAGCCAATCCATGGAGAAAAGGGAAAGGAAGGAGGAATATAATCCTTTTTTTTGTATTTATACAAAGAAAGAACAGTAGAAAGAGTGAAGTAACAGAAGAAGAAAATTGCTAAACCAAGATAAAGGAATAAGGCAAGCCAAAGCAGAATGTGACTGCTTGGTGGAGGCAGGAACAAAAAACTGAAGAGGGGCCAGAATATTTCCTATAAAAGCTACTCATACCTTTGTCCACTAAAGGCGCAAGCTAAATTATATTTATTTATTTAGGTTTTAGTAGTTTTTTATGCTGTTAGTTTTATTCTATTTTTGCAAGTTGCATTTTATGGCTTAAAATACGTATTTTTGGTAAAGTTTATGAGTTGTCTTGAACACCTTTATTGGCTGAAAGGAAGCATAGAAATAAACTCTAAAGAGCCAAACTACAGAACAGATTAAGGTTATTCCTACTAAACATATAATCAGAAATGCCAGTAGTGATTGATAGGACACATCTAGGACAACCACTTCAGTATTCCATAGCCAGTGACAAAATTATACTTCTTCCAGATTAAGTTTGTTCCCACGGCGCCTTTTTACACACAAACATAGCTCCCCTCTTTTTTCCTCCATGGCCTGTCTGAAAGAAACCTAAAACAGTTTAGCTAGCTGAAAGAGTGACTGTTTCAAGGTAAAATGCAGCTAAACAAGTTTTCCATTAGACATTATTTCAAGGAGAGACCAAGTAATGCAATGTTTTGAACCAAGTTAGGCCTGAGTAAATTTGAAAACATAGCAGAGACCTCTTTTGCATCCATAATTGCAGTATTTACTAATGCAACCCCACTTACGCAGGGGTTATGTTCCTGGTTACTGTGCGTATACATGAAATTGCATATAGTGGGGAACACCATCTAAAAAGCCTCTAACATCTTCCAAACCTCTGAAAACCCTTTAAAAAAACCAGCAGCACTTACTAGCTATTTCCCCCGCTGTTTTGTGCCATTTTTGCTGTTTTTGCCCTTTTCAGGCTGTTTTTGCCCTTTTCGCATCCTTTCACAGTTTATATCAAATAATTTATTTCCTGGCCCCATGCGTATACACGGTTGCATGTGAGTCAAGCACATGTAAGTGGGGAGTTGCCTGTATACACAGACAATCATGTTCCTAATACATCACTACAGAAACAATCACTAACGTCAGACAAATTCATCACTCCTATACTAGCAGGAGTAACAGATTTGAGGAAGCAGCTGAGACTGGCTTTAAAGAGTTAATGCTCTTTGAGCCCACCCTAGAAGTGTGGTGTAGTAGTTATGGGTGTTGAACAAAGACCTGGAGACCAGGGTTCAAATCCTCAGCCAGCTATGAAGTTTACTGTGTGACTGTGGATCAGTCACTGTCTCTCAGCCTAACCTACTTCACAGTGAAATGGGGAGGAAGAGAATCTTGTATTTTAATCTGTTATTTTAAATTGATCGTTTTTATGTTTTTTGTTGTGATTTTAATTGATGTTAGCCGCCCTGAGCCCGGTTCTCTGGCTGGGAAGGGCGGGGTATAAATAAAATTATTATTATTATTATTATTAGTATGCCACCAGCAGCAATGGCCCAGGGACTACTTGCTACCTGCACAGAAACCATATTACACTATGCAATTTAGAATAACCAAATATGTAAAGGCCTTTCAACCGGTTTACACAGTTCCCTACAATGTAGAAAAGCCAGCACACTCACAGGCAAAGGTTTTTTCCTCATCTCAAACACCCGGGTGGCACCAAGGCTGAGGGAGGCAATGACAGGGTTTCTTCCCAGCTCAGGCTCGTCATCACTGTGCCAGTCAACACTGTCCTTCTCATTTCGATATAGGTTGCACAGCAGAGAGTTGAAGGAGTGCTTCGTGAAATCTTCAATGCGATCCTTCAGCATGGTCAATAATGGGTGCCACTGAAAGTTTGTTCCCACAGAAAATAATGGACAGGAAAAAAACCAGATTAACATGGGAAGAACAAATCATATGCAGAGGGAGAGATGGGGGCATGAAAGAAAAATGCAAAGCATCTAAGGGAGATTTCGAGGGCATCGAAAGGCTTGGAACAGCTGGCAAAAGGACCAACTGTCTCAATCCATTGTTAGAGACCACTGAATAATGGATCAACTGCTCCAGAACGTTCCACACCAGCTTGTGCCATGTTCTCAGCACTTTGTTCGTATGCATTAAATTGACATTAAAAAACATGCCTGGGGGCTATGCCATCAGTCAAGGCCTCATAATGCCACTCCAACGCTTCTACCAATGTGGTCAGATTGGCAGTGAAACAGAGAGGCAAATGCAGCAGCATAGGAAAGGGCATGTGTAACCTGGCACTCTTGTGCACTTCAGTTTTGAAGCTGTGCTGGTATCTGTGCACTTCTCACACAAATACATGCTCCTTGCCAAATAAGTGTTGTATTTTCATTGTGCCAAACACACCTCCAATAATTGTGTTGTATTGTGCTGAAAAAGGGAAAAGTGGTGAGGAAAAGGGTAGAAGAAGATAAGTGGGACTATGAAGGGGACCAATTTAGCATCTAGTTAAAAGAAAAGGCAGAAAAGGTAAAAAAAAACCTGTTACAAATCTAATTAGTACGATTTTGGAAAATGAAGAGAGTAAGAAATTGGTTTTGCTATGTTTGGGGCATGCACATATATTACACATTAGTTTATCAAAGTGAAATAAGAGTTGCTTAGCCTCTAAGAGTTGTCAAGAACCAAATCCATTACATATTCTTCTTTGGGGCTTACTAGGAACACACCCATATATTTACCATCCTTATTACGCTATTTTATTCTAATTGCTTCTCAAACATGATATACCATGTTTCTTTATTCCTTTCTTGCTGTATAGTGAGCTTTGCTATTGTAGTCTGTATTTTTAACTTTATTTCAAAATAAAATTCCATGAGCAAGTTACATGTGCAAAGAAAAAAAAGCTATTTGCATTTTGATTCTAAACACATATTCATAACCTCTTCCAGTTGAGTTGCTGGAATTATTTTGTTTTTCACAATCTGAAGAGGTGCTCATCTTAAATTCCTTCATGAAAATCAGAGAGCCTGGCATTATTACACCAATAGTATTTTCCAACCATAGTATTTTTTTTATAACCATGTACCACCTACCTGGAGCCTGTAAATTGCTCATAGCACTCACTGAATGTGTGTGCCTGTACTAAAATATTTAAACTAGTTTCAAGCCTATTAAATTTCATGACCCATAACTAATGAACAACTGGAGAAGTTAAGAGATCCCCTCAAAGAAGAACTTACGGTGCTGTATCAATACCACAATATCAAGGGTGTACCCTAGGCAAAATGACGCATTTTAGGCTGGCTGAAATTCAAGTGTGGAGGCAATCCTACCTGGGATGGGAGAACTAAATCTCCCTTTCTAACATGTCGCCTGACAGCAGGAATACAAAGTGTTTCGATCGCTGTATGATTCTCTCTCCACTTCCCTCCTTCACTGCAGCATTCCCGTTAGTGAGCTTAGTGAACAAAGACTCTCAGAAGGCAACAGGCATTATTCTGTAGCCAAGGAGTAACTGCTGTCCAGTTGTTATGGAGAAAGTCAGCAGGCTACCATATTATTAAACTTCTATCCTACTCATCCTTCCAAAAGAGCCCAGTGTGGCATCACAATAGCTGTACTGCTCACTTTTAATAGTGAGATTCAGATAAAAATATTGTATTGTATGTAGGCAAAGTTATTTTAACTTCTGCAAGTACACATGTTCAGGCATATATACATACATCAGCATTTGCCTTCATTGTAAGCCTGGAGTAAGTATATGGAAGTTCACCATACCAAGCTGTGAGTCTGGGTTCATCATAAGACAGATCTAGAGAGAAAGAAAGGAAAAACAAAATATCTGTGAACCCCATATAAGTAAACCAGCCCCGATACATTGACCAAAGTACAGTCTGGTAAAGGTCCTTGGTGGGTGGCTTGATAAATGAAGTTTCCTCCCCCCCAGTTCCATCTGCAATTACTCTCTCTGCATTTACTCAAAGATCAGTAAAAACGCTCCTTACACAGAGAAAGAAAGCCTATCAATCCACTTTGCCAAATATGGTCTACATCAAGGGCAGCCATCATAGTTCACTCCAGATGTTTGTTGGACTACAATCCCCATCATCCCCAGCCAGCATGGCCAATGGTAAGGGATGACGGGAATTGAAGTCCAACAACTGGAGGACATCACATTGGCTGGCCTACAATAACTGGCAGCAGTTATCTAGGGTTTCAAACAAGAGACTTTTCCAGCCCTACCTGAAGATGCCAGTGATTGAATCAAGCAGACACTTCAGGACTTGTTTGATGTGGCCAAGGGAGAGATTTTGTAGGCTGTTCATATTATCTGCTGTGTCATTTTGCTTGCAATACAAGACTATAAAAAATACAACACAACTGCCCCCAAGTGGACAAAACTAACAGAGCATACTTCTGCCTGCAATAGTAATATATATATTGGTACACCACAGCTGCAACTAGGAGATGTATTTGAAGGTTTTCCTTTAGGGAAAGCCTATCAAACTATGAAGCAGAATTGCCACTGTTGACCCTTGGTGATAAGCACAAATTATGGCCTTGGTGTCAAACCCAAAATCTTATTGTCAGGCCCTGTTCAAGGGGCAGGTAACCGTAGGACACGCTTTTGCTACAGATTGTGGTTAACCACGATCCTAAGCTATTAGAAAAACCTTGGCTCAGCAGTCACACTGTGCTGAAAGCACCAAGAACAAAGCAGGTTCAAGCTGCTCTCTGGGAGACAGCATGTCTGAGCAGTCCCAGTAAGCCACTGTTTGACTTACGTGTGAACCAAGCCATGAGGAATAGAAGAAGCATTCTAATATTTTTCAAAATATGCAGGAAAGCATCCTTAGAATGCCCACATGAGGATTGGGAAAGGACAGCGAGAATGGTCTTGGTGCTCCCCAACCTGTTCCAAATGGTACCACTCTTAGTGACTGCCACTGCTTGGGACCCTTCACAGCTGCATGGCCTCAGTCACCAGCTTTCTCCTCCAGAAGCAGGCAGTTGTAATGGGCCGGGAACTACAATATTTTCTCTCCCACATCATCCGCCACCAGGTAAGCTCGTCCAGGGGTGCATGGGCTTCCGAAGACTCCAAAACTGCTACAGCCAGCAATGACAATGGAAAAAGGGGCTGGGGGCTAAAGCAATATGTCAGCCTAGTGGGTCCTAGCAGATGCCACGGCAACAGCACGCCTGGCCACAGTAAAAGTGGGCAGTTAAATGAGAACGACTGTACCATTACCCTGCCTGATGTGTGTTCTCTGCCTCCAGGGGATCTCTTGGAGGAGTTGTTCAAACATCCAGTCTGCTTCGTTTAAGTCAATGAAGCCAGGAATCAAATGAATCCTAGCACAGGAAAAACTGGATTATACAGGAGCATTGCGAGATCCGTCTCCCAAGCATTTAATGTACAAATGCATTTCAGTTTAAGTGCAAGTGCTACCTTTGACACATGGCTGTCATTCAAAGCTAGTTAGCAGTTTATGACTTTTTTATATCTCTTTACCAAAAAACGGTATTAAGAGACCTTCAACAGACAAACTTGCTATCAGTGTTTTTTTCCTTAGGAACCTGGAAAAGTAACTCTAAAATTACTGAAAATGAAACTTTTATGGCATAGCCAAATAATATTATTTTTGAAAATGTTTCTATGCTGCCAAGTGTATGCAGGCAATTAAAAAAGAAAGCTCCTTTCTTTAACAGTTAGCTGATGATCTCTGATTTTAGCTTTCACATTGTTTTTATTGTATACAGACATTGTTATAAACTGCGTTGATATTTTTTTATGAAATAGCAGTAGATAGCTTTATAAATGAATATATAGTTTTAAAGTGACCATATTCTGAAGAGAAAATGAGGAAAATACAGTGATTCACAGGAACATCAGTGGAGTAGCTAGCTCAGAGATTTTCCAGCCATTTCTGCTTCCAGTCATTCAGGTAAGATGCAAGTAAAACTTGGGAAGCAAGAGCCTTTCCCTGTGTTACTGTCTAGCGTAGTCCAAATTCAGTGCACTGAAGTACATGCTTTCTGTAGCACCAATGTGTCAGCAGATTCAGTACTGGCCAGAATCCAACTACATTATTCTGCAATTATAACACAGGAGTTTTTATCTGCTTACCGAGATATTCCTGATGGCGATGTGCTGATCTCATACACACCCTGATTCCTAAGAACAAGGAGGAAGAGAAAATCAGCCAGGTATGGTTGAGCAGGCATATGTGATTCAGAATACCAACAAGGGCCAGGGAAAGCAAGTCTACTAACTAAATGACCACTGAGGCCATTCCTTTGCCATGGAAAAGCTAATAGGAAAGAGAAGGTGTTGTCCATATCACTACATGTCAGAAAGCACCTTATTCTACAATGAATTCAAGTTGTACTTACTCTATTCTTTTGGGCTCTGGGGGTCTACGCACCACCTAAGGGGAAAAAACAACAATAGTCTGTACAGCAGGCACATTCAAGTAAGTCAGCTAAAAAGGGGTAATTTGGTAACCCAGTAATAATCCTGCACGTGTCTTAAGTCTTAAGTTTTCATGGATTGGTTACTGTAAGCAGCATTGGCAGCCTTTGAGCTGGACAGTATATGTTACTTATTTAAAATATTTCTAGCTTGTCCTTCATCCAAGGTTCTCAGGCAGAAAACGGTGAAACCGGAGTTAGAAATAACAATCCATAGCAAACATGAACAGAATAAAATTCACACTACAATCCATCATTAAATGGTAGACTACAAAATCCAACTGAATATTAACAACCTCCCAAGGCATAAGTGAACAACCATGTTTTAAGCTGGAGTCTAAATGGAATAAATGCTGAAATTCAGAGGGGAGTTCCACAACCAAGGTGCCACCACAGAGAAGGCCTTTTCCTACACCAATGCGTAACATATGATTCCGGTAGTGGGTTGCTAAGGAGGAGCTTCCTGGTAGATCTTAACACCAAGGCAGAACTATAAAGGGAGAGGCTATACTTCAAGTATGCCAGCCCCAAGTCACTGTAAGTCATCAGCAGTATCTTGAACTCAGACCAGAAAAGTATAGGCAGTCAATGTAATTGTTTAAGAACAAAATTAAATATGGATCCAACTGGTTACTCCACTCAGCAACTGAGCAGCTGTATCTTGTGCTAGCTGCGGTTTCTGAGTAGTCTTCAAGGGCAACCTTATGTAGACACATTACAGTAATCTGACTGTGAGGTTGTCAGAGCATGGATTATTGTGGCCAGAAGCTTTCCCTGTCCAGAAGCAGCGTGTAGCTGGGAAAAAGCATTCTGTACCACTAAGGACACCTGAGCCTCTGGTGACAATGCCAAACCTAGGAGTAGACCCAGAAAACAAGCCTGCTCCTTCAAGAGGGGTACAACCCCTTCAAGAACAGATTGAGTACTTTATACCCAGACCCTAGCACAGCATTTCTGTCTTGTCAGGATTCAGCTATTTAATCTCTACCTCTTCTGGGGCTTTAAAAACAAACTGCCTTTCAGATGGAAGCTGCTCCTCTCTTCTCACCCGGGACTGTGTTGTGCTTGCAAAGGTTTGGTTCCTGCGACTGGAAGTTCCAGAAGCTAAGACAGAAAGAGAAAGAACCAGCCAAATTATTCCATTATATGATCAGAGAACAACTCTCAAATGCAACAGTAAGACTTGTTTCTGCCACTTATGGGGAACCTTCATTGTCACAAGCCTCCTTTGCTTGTGGCCCTCTTCTTGCTGGCATAGTTGGTGAATCTCTTTTTGTCCTCCTTAATACGTCTTAAAGAACTAGGGGTGGGACAACGTACAGGGCAACCTAATTTTGCTACCATCCCAATTCATGCTGTCACAAATCTGTTGAATCCAAGATGCAAAGGCAGAAATGTAAGTGATGATAGCACTACTTCTGAATTTGACAAAACAAACAGCACACCTTAGGACTTGATGTTGGAAAGGTGCTTTGAAATGTTGCAGAGTACAGAACACCTTCAGGTATCTAGCCAATGAAAGAAGTCTGGAATTCTACCAAGCATATACCTCCTGCAACACGGTGGCAAAGCCTTTCCACAACACAGCCTCAGACTTCTCTTGCTTCTTACCTACTTCAGATTTCTCCATCTTCTGCAGCATGTGAAAGAAACTGGGTAATACGTGTTTGGAAATACGTGTATCAAATCAAGAAATATGCTGCCATGTGAAAGAGTAGAAGCTGGTTTCAGCCTGGGCAAACCTTGTTTTTGGAAGTGCATGATAAATTTGACAAATACGAAGAAAATGAAACTGATAGCGATAGCTTATAAAGAAAGCCTGATTAAATTTTATGCAGTATTCATGTACCTGAATAAACTGGACTTTTAATATAACAGACAAATAGTAATTCTATGGTAAACCAAGTTATACATAATGCAAAAGAAAGAATGAAAGGTTACATTGGGTACCTTGAATGCATACACTGTACTATTCAAATCTAAAATGCGTCTTGTAATTGTCTTTTTACCCGATGATTATCCCTAGGAAGCACAAAGGTACACAGTTCTTCAGGCAGACTAAAATTAGTATGCTTACTAACTTCAGACAGTTAGTATGTTTACTTATGCTATTTACCTCAGGAAAACTTCTTAGGAAAAATTGGAGCAGCATCTATTAAGCAGAACCCCAGATATAGGAAAGGCAGAGGAAAATGTTGGATCCACTGACTTTTTGAACAGCAAGTTCTCTCTCTCTCACACAGAGCACACTCTATGCCAACTACCCAGTCAAACGCTACTCATTTTTGGCAAGAAATTCAGCAGAATGATCACCACATATTGAGCTATTGGTGGAACTTGTAGTCCTGTTTGAAAAGCAGGAAGAGATGCCACCAAACCAAGCATACAGACCTGTTGGGGCCCAAGGTCTGAAGAACAGATTATTTCATTCTCTCTCTTTCATCTGGTTTGGAATGGTGCAGCTTTCTTATTCAAGGTGCAGCATAGAGGATACAACATGCCTTTTGGTAATAGTCTGCAAAGTTGTATTAATAAGGATTATCCCCTAAGGTTAAGGGGCTTAAGAACATTATACAGATCCAAGCTTAGGAATGGTAAAGAAAACTAGACACTTTTAATTTTCTTCGGTTATACACATCTATATATAAACAAAAACATGATCTTGCCTGCACGAGAAGCTGCTCTGCTATTAACTGGTCCAGCCCAGCCCCCTTGCACTCTGGCTCGTTGCCTTTTATCTTCCATTATCCTTTAGAGTATCTTCCAGACCCTGTTGCAAAGGATTTAGCTTTCTTTACTGTTTTAAAATATAAAGGAATGATAATTAAGCACATTAAGATATCCACGGCTTCTAGAGAGGTGATAGAACATAGCAGATAATAGCCTGCCTATAAGCCACAGGACCTCAGTTCAAATGTTAACTTGGGCCACATTCAAATCATACATATAAAGTTCTATGATACGATTTTAAACAATCATGGCTCCCCTCCTTAAAAAATTAATTCTGGGAGCTGTAGTTTGCTAAGGGAGTTGCTATGTTAGGAGACCCCTATTCCCCCCACAGAACTACAATTCCCATAGTGCCCCATGAAGAAGGACTGATTACTAAATCACTCTGGGAATTGTAGCTCTGTGAGAAAAATAGAGCTCCACTAATAACTCACAGCACACATAACAAACAACAGCTCTGGGAATTATTTGGGGGAAGCTGTGACTGTTTAAAGTGGTATCATAGCGCTTAAGATTTATGATGTGAATGTGGCAGCCTTAAGAATTTACTTACCTGAAAGTAAGCCCTATTAAACTCAAGGGTAAGTTACCTCTGGACAGATATATGTAGGTTCATTCATGAACACGCTGCATAGCCTCAGGCAACCTACTCTCAGTTCCCACTGTGTGATGGTTACTGTGTGGAACTCAGACCTGGGAGACCAGGATTCATATCCAGCCCATGGAGCTCACTGGGTGACCTTGGGCTAGTGAAGATAAATAGGAGAGGGCCACACCTTGAGCAGGCCACACCTTGAGCTCCTGGAGGGAGTGAAGGCAAGATATAAATCTAGCTACAAACAAAAAAACATACCGGTACTAGGGGAGAACTATTGCTTTGGAAGCAGCAGCAGCAGAGCTGGAAGTTAACTCCCACTGAATCCAGTGGGACTTCCTGCACTGTCAGCGGCCTGGTCTCACAGACGCAGGACCCCCCCCCCCTTCTTAAATCTCTTGAGAAGAGGCGAAACATACACGGAGCAAAACAGTGCACGTTCGGAACTACGCTGCAGCCTGAGGAAGGGAAGGCAGAGAACGGTCGGGCTCTCTCTCTCTCTCTCTCTCTCTCTCTCTCTCTGTGTTGTGTATTCTCTCTCTCTCCCGCTCTGTGTGTATGTGTGTGTATATATATATATATATATATACACACATATACACACACACACACACACATTCTCTCTCTCTCTCTCTCCACACACACACACACACATATATATATGCATGCAGGCCCAAACAGAGGGGGGGGGGGTAATATGGGCACTTGGCCCTGGCCTCTGATTCCAAAGGGGGCCTCGTTCAGCATATTCACAATCGCTCACCATTATTTAAATGTAAACACTTAAAATAATCCTTTTCCCTATGTATTTTAAAAAAGCACTATTGTATATTTTCCATTTTGTCTTTATATGCAGATACGGTTCAAGCCTTGAAATAAAATTACTCGTCAGCATAACTTTTGTGAAAAGTATGTACAGTATAAGACTTTGGAGATCCCCAGGGTAAAAAAAAAAAAAGGGAGGGCACATTATCTACCTGGTCTGGGCCTCTGCCTGGATCTGCAAGGGCTTGTATGCATGCATAGCCGTATGGAGTCTCCCTATCCTGAAGCAGCATAAGCAGCAGCAAGGCCGCCTTTCTTTATTTCCTCACAACTCGGCCTACCTAAAGCCCGCCCGCCCGCCGAACCTCCCCGACTCCGCGTTCTTCCGACCTCTCCCTTATTCCCGCCCTCCTTTTAACTACTATCCCTCCCGCCCCCCGCCGCCGTCACCGGAGCTCACACTCACCGGCGGCACAAAACACAGCAGCTCCCTCCTCCTCCTCCTCGGCCAGACACCTGCGGTAAGAGGCAGCCCCGCCCCCGCCTGCGCGCGCACGCTCAGAAAAGCCCCCGCCCCCTTCTGCCCCGCTGCGCGAATGGGAACCGACAGGCGGCCCCCGCGCTCGCCAGACCATTCCTCACGCAGGCCCCGCCCCCTCTGCTGACACCGGGACCTCCGAGTAAGGTCCGGCTGCGAGAAGGAGCCCTGCCGCAGAAAGCCCGCCAGCCTACGTAGCCTAGCATGGGGGAAGCCGCAACAAGCAACAATCTTCTCCCATCCCTGACCCCCAAGCAGCTGGCATCAGGGCCGTAGCTAGGTGGGGGTGAGGTGGGCTCCCGCCAGGGGCGCAGGCGAGCCCCCCTCGCAAAATCGGCTAAATAATAGGTCCATATATATGTCTATAAATAAAAATATCAATTATTGCCCCATAAGAAAAGGTTTAAATAGAGGGTGAATTGAATGGGGTGGTGGCGCTGGAGAGGCGGAAAGAAGAGCTCACTTGTCCGTTGCTACGAGGCGGAATCTGGACGGTTCTGCCAGGGGCACAAGATCACCTAGCTACGGCTCTGGCTGGCGCTGGGGTCCCATACTGCCTCTGATTCTGGAGGTGGTGGAATAGGACATATCCTGACATTTGGTTGTGTATTTCCACTCCCCCCCCCCCCTTTACATAGAATCAGAATTGAGAGACCCTGGAAGTTATTTAGTTCAACAACCCCCCCTCCGCCCCCACTTAATGCAGGATATGGCTACAGCATTACTGGCAGGTGGCCTTCCAGTCTCTGTTTAATTGCCTTCAGTGAGCAAGGGCCTGCCTATTCCTGAGATTGTCTGCTCCACCGATTTATGCTGGGAAGAAACAAGAGTTCCGAATGTGTTTTGCACTGTAATAGGCAAGATTGTCTAAATAAATGAATCCCCATTAAACATCATGAGAAATATTGTTTTATTTTAAATTGAAAGTTTTACAGAACAGGTATTGGGGGGGGGGGGAACAGTCAAGCTACATAGGCAAGCCAGCAATCTCAAATACTCTCCTTTTCCAATGGCTGCAGCACACAAGGTGGGACACCACCATTCCACCACCCTCTTGGCTCTAATGGCACTGCTGCTTGCTGGACCAGGCTGAGCAAGGAGTGGGTTGGTAAAAGGTGCACAAAAGGGCAAAATGCTCAAAAATGAGCTACAAACAAATGATTGTTTAATATTCCACAAAACATCTATTTGTATGTTTGCATGTTTGAGCATTTTATCTTTAACCCTGTTTTCTCTATGTTTTTTTTTTTTAGAAAAGCACAACTTTTCCTTGTGTTAGTGGGTGCATGTGTGTCTGCATCTATGCCTGCTGCCACCACCAACCCATTGCTTCCACTGCCCTTGCCCCACCCCATCTCTTTGAGCAGTCTTGCGGCTGGGATAGCACAGCAGCATTGCAACTGCCTTACAAATGGTTATAAGAGAAGCTTTATACAGCCAAAATCCATCTTCTTTCAAATAACTATATAGAAAATTCAAGCACATTCTGGGACAAAACTTGTTTCTCAATCCTTATCAGCACCATTGCATCGGTTTTCATTTATTTTCTATGTACAGTATCATTTAACACACATTTACTTTCAAACCAGAGCCTTAAATTACTTCTCCAATGGTAGTAGATGAAACAGAATGCAGTGTTTCTACCATCAATAAATGTGCTCAAACACACACGTGATTCTTCAGGACATAGGCAACTGATCACGACCCATCATTTAAGGGCAATGGTAGTGGGCAATTTTTGCTTTTCTGATTCACCTTATAGGTAGGGTTCTTCAGTTACCACTAGCCACCATTAGTTCAGCACCCTTAGGATTCTTTGCTCTCTATACAGAGTTCATTTACAACTGATCATGTGCTATGGTGATAAAACTGTCCTCTGTACGCCATGAAAGTATCTAAATGCAGGAAATTGCCAGCCTGCTGCACCTTTGGATCTGGTCCCACAGTCTCCCCTCAATTCTACCCAGCAGTTAAATAGGGATGAGGAAGGGTCCCATTTGCACAAATGGGAATTTTATTTCAAAGCCTAATCATGCTTGGGGAAGGAATATTTGATAGGGGGAAATGAAGGAAAAGAAAAAGAGAATAAGGGGGGGGGGTAGCAGAAAGAAAATGAGCGGCCTACTGCTATCTCTGGTCAATGCCACTGTTAACTTCAGGCCCCCACATTGTGTTTTCCCAATGTACAGCCCCCAAAATATTTTGTGGTTCTCAGTATCCGAAAGGTTCCTCTTCTCTGATCTAAAGATACAGCATTTTAATTTTACTTGAGTAAAAAACATACAACTGGTAATGCTTGAGCAGAGAAAATCTAGAACATTAGCACGGAAATCTTAATTTGCATGTAAAGGCAGCCAATTTTTTAAAATGTAGTTTCCACGATGCACATTCTCAGTTCATTGGGTCTGTAGTGTAGGGCCAATATATACACATAAAATATTTCTATCAGTATCTAATTTCAAACACTGTTATGTTAAGCAACAACACAGGCTTGGATCCAAGAGTTCTGGTGCAAGAGGAGGGCATGTCAGTTTGCACAAGATTCCTCTTTCCCCCAATTTTCCCTTCCTATTGTAGCCTTCTGTGACACTCTATACTATTCTAAAGGGTTTCCTCAATCCTCAGAGGTAGCTTTGGGAGGGGTGGCGCAGGAAAGCCCTGTTGTACAAGCACATCTTTCAATCCAGGGTACGAGTAATTTAAGGATTTTTTTCATAGAATTGGAAGAGACCACAAGGATCATCTAGTCCAACTCCTTGCAGTGCAGGAATCTTTCATCCAACATGTGGCTTGAACCCAAAACCCTGGTATTAAGAGTCTCATTGCTCTACCAACTGAGCTAAATCACTATCAGAGTAACTGGCAAGATTTGTTACTGCAATCTGTAGCATTTTTCTTCCAACAGTTTGATAAAGCCCACCTCTCAATATATTAGTAAACAAAAGTATTGCCAATGGATAAAATCAATACAGTTATCACATAAAGCCCTTTCACTTCAATCTGATCATATAAACTGCAACAATTTCACATTTACAGTGTCTTAGGTGGGGAGATTGTGTAGAAGGGAGTAGAATGCCTAAAGAAGTCTCTGCTGACAAGGCAAGGATTTTGTGGCCCATGTGTGATGGAGGAAAAACTTGTCCAATTTCATTCATGATAAAGACTGTGTGACTTCTTGCAAAGTAAAAATAAACGACAACAAATATTTAATGAAAGAAATACTGCATTGACCAGTTCAATACTATTATTAGTGTTGTTCTGTATCAACACCAACAATGTTCCACACCAAATTCTGTCAAATTTATCACACATCATTTCCCAAACCAAACATCCCAAACCAAACATATCGAGAGAGCAATGAGACTGAGAGCTGCTATCTGAACGACAACAGTGTAGTCATCCGGATTCCGAGCATAGAATTTTATTATTATCATTATTATTATCATTTTACTATTTATGTTAAGTGCCAAGGAGCTATTACCTTGAGTTTTAATAGGTTATAAGGTTTTATTGGTAACCATATTTGTTGTATTTTTGTTGGTGTTTGTCTTTTAGATGCTATGGCCAGTCGGCTACGCAAATAAAGTTTGAATTTGAATTTGAAACCAAACATCTGTTGGTGTTAAGTGCATTTTAGTAAAGCTAGTAACTACAAGTATCCATTACTGTTTCAAGTCACATCGAAAAAGCACATTCTAAAACAATAATGCAGAACAACAACAAACAAAATCAACAAGTTGCTGGTTGCCTTTTCCATGCTCCTCAGTTTTCTCTTTGTTCACGCTGGACTGTGGTCCCAAAAGAAAATCCCATTTGAAAGAACTTTAAGATATGACCAGTATTTCGCTCCTCAATGTATCCACAGAACTACCAACCAATTGGTCATGATGATGCAACTCAGTTCCCCTTTAGTTTCTTCAAATAACGAGCTCTCAGTTTTATGTTCGTGTCAAGCGCCATCTTTGTGAAATACCACTGGGGCACAAGCCTGCTAAACCAGGTCTAAGAAATGGAGGAAGAAAAAGGTTCATTATCAAATCTCTGAAGACCAGAATTTAATGTGACCATAAGGGAAACCTAATTATAACAGTGAAACCCAGATATTAACAAGATACAAGAGCCCTGCTGGATCAGGTCAAAGGACTTTCAGGAGTGGGAAATCTTTGGTCCTTCAGATGTTGAGGAATGACAACTGCCATCAGCCCCGGCAAATATGGACAATGGCCAGGGATGATGAAAGCATCTATATATATAAAACGCAAGTGTCTCTGCGTCCAGTCCCTGTGCCTCTGGGTTTGCGCTACTGTGCATGTGCCCCAGGGACACAGGGATTGGATGGAGAGACATCGGCCGGGAGCAGCGGCGGCAGTTGAAGCGGGGCGGTTGATTCAGAACGCCAGCCTCCAGAGGCCGAGGGGAGGCCGAGAAGGGAGGCCACGCTGCCTGTCGTCGTCCCCACCCTGCCAGTTTCCCTACTGAATCCCAGTTGCTGAGGGTGGAGGCGGTGCACACACAAAGGGGCTTTGCCTCGCCGCTGCCGGGCGAGGGGGGACCCCCCTCCCGCCCCACAAAGCCCGGCCCCTGGGTCCAGGGATGCTGCCCCATCTCTCTCCCTCCCCACCCCACACTCTCACCCAGAAGGGCTCGGAGCCGGCCGGGCCCCTGCAAAGCCGCTGGACGTCCATGGCGGGCGTCGATGTCGGGGCTTGCCCAGCCTGGCCGGCGAAAGCTCTGCCTCGCTCGAGGGAAAGGAAGAGTCTGCCGGGGAGGAGGAGCCGCTGGCCGAGCCGGGCCAGCGCTGATTGGGCGGAGCGGCCGGGGGAGAGGCTCCCCTTCGGCCCGGGAGGAGCCGCCTCACAGCGACGGCCTAGGCACACACCTCCTCCTACTCCTCCCCGGCCCTCGCCCGCCTCTCTTCCCGCAGGGGCCTCTGACAGACGGGGAGGGCCGGGGGAGGATGCCACGTAGCGGTCCACGGGCGCCTTGCTCAGAGTAGGCCCCCTGAGCTGGCTGCAGGCCCCGTTGGTCTCGGCCGGGGTCTGCTCTTGGATAGGGGCCCGTCTGCACAGTGCGGGGAAAGCGCGACGATGCCGGTTTAAACAGTCATGGCTTCTGTATATATATTCTCTTTCTCTCTATATATATTATTCTGTCTCTCGATATCATATAGGCGCTGTCTAATTGAATTATTTGCTTTACTGAATATAAAAATGTGTGTGTGTATATGTGTGTGTATAATTGACAACATATGTTCTAGCGTCCATTATTTTAACGGGCTTAAACCACTAGTCAATAATATTTGGAGAGCCAAATATTCCCCACCCGTGGCTATCTAGTCCAACAACCTGTTCTTACAGTTGCGACCAGATGCCTATAGGAAGCCCACAAACAGCACCTGGTATTCTAAAACAGGAGGGGAGCCTCCAGTCCATGGACCCAACTTAGCCTGCTGGGGGTTCAACTTTATTGTCATATATGATGTCAGGTGTGGGGCAGATAAAGACATGGCACAGCTGGGAGCCTTAAAAGTGCAATCCCTGTAGTGCATTGGCAAGGGAAAGTATTTGGTTCAAGGAGCCAAACACCAAAGCCTGCAAAAATTATTTCAGCTAAAGCCTTCTGGATCAGCTGTGCAGGGCTTTGCATAGTGCTTCCCAAGTCCCCGGCAGCCAGCTGGTGGGCAGGACAACTCACTTGTGAGCTATCTGGTGTCATCATGACATCATGTGAATGACAGGTAGGTTGTCCCACCCATCTGTCAAAGCTGACCTGCAATGGGAGTCGAAAAGGTTCTCCATCCCCATTTTCTTTCCACAAATAGCAAATGTACTAAGAGTAATAAACTGACTAATACATACCACCAATGCATGAGTTGGGCATCCAGCAGTTTGTGTCTCAAGACCAACGGTGTTGAGGGCATATTTTACATAGTCTTTAGGAGTGGGTTTAAAGGCTGATGGTTTACGGATGTTGGTCATTTTTGTAACTATAAAATATGGCTGAACGCTCTGAAAAGGAAAGGAATAGCAGAATGTTTTTCTTGTTCTTAAAATATGCCTTCATGGATAATTATTATGCCAAGAAACAAGTATCACGATGAATACGAAGTGATTCAACATGCAAACAGCTTTCACTATATTATCGTATGCAATATGTTTTCACATTCAACGATTTATTATTACACTTTTTTGCTTTTCAGGAAGACATCACATAGCAATTTATAGAAAATCATTAAAACATCAGTAATTCATGATGTGCAAATTCTTCTCCAAACACAACTACTAGTTCACCCCAATAGCCATTATCTCTACTAAAATGGCCATCAGAAGACCTTGCATTAGATAACTGCTGACAGGGATATGGTACTTCTCTTCCACATATGTGCTCCCACTTGCTCTCTCCTCTCCCTGCCCTGCTGTTGTCACCAACCCAGTTATTCCAAATCAGCAGAAAGGGCTGGCACAAAGCAGTAACAAGCTTTGCCTGACTCAGGTATGCTGGTTCTTAAGGATGTGGCAGGCCTGATGTAAATATCCCCTTGTGGAAATAAGACCATTTGGGTAGTTAAAAACTAGTCACTGTTGATTTCCAGAGTATTTATTAGAAATAGTAGTAATATGCATCATTTTGATACTGCTTATAGGTGCCAATAAGACTACTGTCTGCAATGGAAATAGAAGATGGGTAGCTCATATCAAGCCATATCTCACTGTGTAGCTCTCATTGTACCATACCTCTGGGTAGCATCCTGCATACACAAAGCAATCTATTCTTATTAACACAGTTTATAAGACCAAAATGCAAGATACAGTGAGGGGGGAATGTATTTTATCCCCTGCTAAATTTTCCTGTTTGCCCTCTGATGAAGAAATGAGCAGTCCATAATTTTAATGGTAGGTTTATTGTAGAATAACAACAGGGAAAACCCCAGAAACTCAGAAGACAAAAGTCAGAGATGTGCATTATAATGAGTGAAATAAGCATTTGATCCCCTATCAACCAGCCAGATGTCAGGCTACCTGGTATCTTCACTGTATGTAATGAGCTGAGATTAGAAGCACCTGCTGTAAGGGAGAGGTCTTACCTGTAATCCCAGCTCGTTACAGTACCTGTACAAAAGACACCTACATTTCTTCATCAGAGGGCAAACGGGCAAATTTAGCAGGGGATCAAATACTGTATAAGTTAATTAACTAAGTCTTGAAAGCCCCACTTTCACCCAACACCAAACCATGGCTTAATACTGTGAGCTTGAGTTGGAACAATCCCAAGTGAAGCATTAGGCTTGCATGTTAAGATGCCTCCCCAATCCACCAGCTGCAGAGCCAGGACAATGGCTTTGCCTTGTGCTGTCCAAACTGGGGGTCGTAGTCCATGCTAACTCTGATCAACCTTTAACAACAGGTTGTGGAACGGGTTTGTTTAACTAACCAGATTTTGTGATAAACCAGGGGTGGGTAACCTTTTTCAGTCCAAGGGCTATGTTCTTTTCTGGGCAACTCTTCAGGAGCCACCTGCCATTGGTGGGCAGGAGGCAAAAGTGGATAGAGAAATGAATACAATTTTTTACCTTTGTTGTTTCTACACCCACCTCATACATGCCTCTCTATACTGCACCCAGGCAATACAGGTGAATTATTAGAGGTCAGGGAGAGATTCCAGCCAGGTAAACATACTTAAAGAAGGGGGGGGGACATTGGAGGGTGTGGCCTTGAGAGAGTTCTGAGGGCTGGACAGAGAAGCCAGGGATGGGGAACCATATTCCTTTGTGTCCTCCCTATGTGCTAAACCACAATCTTGATTGGATGGGATGCCTGAAAGGAAACATGGCCAAAGTCCTTTTCCCAGCTGCCTGGAAAAAGCTGAGAAAAAGAGCTCAACATGCAAGCATGAGTCTTTGCTTGGGATTGTTTTCGCTCATGCATGTGGTACTAAACCATGGTTTAATATTACGTGCAAACTTGCCTAATATCTAAAGTTGTGTTGCTCAGCTACAGCACTGGGTGGCGCCAAAGGATGGACTACTGGCAACCAAACTGTAGTATAGCGCAGTCACAGCATTATACAGTTTTTGGTCTAAGAGCTGGTCTATTCATCTCCATCATTCTTTAAATACACATTTAGTACTGTAATACCTTTCCACATTGCCTTTCCTCAACTAAATATTTTATTCATTCACCTTCTAAGATAGCTTACATAGGTGTTCCATTTCCCCAAAGTAAAGTTACAGAAAAACAGCAAAGGATCTTCCAACCACAATCAATGAAGTTAAATCCATTTATTTCAATGAGTCTACTCCCAAGTAAGGAATATCACTTTAAATTTAATTTAAAAATATTGTTTTAAATAGATATATTTTAAACTGCCCTAGGTTCTTAACTGATGAAGAGCAGTTTAAAAATGGACTAAATAAATAAAATTAAAAGTTACACTTTAAACCTTGTAAACCTTGTAAGTACCAATTAGAATACAAAAATTGGTCATGAGGAGCAGCAGCAGTAAAAGCAACTCAATATAAGAAACTGTTCCACCTTAAAGAAATTTTGGAACAGTCATGTTCAAGCAGACACTAAAAATAAATAATTAAATAAATAAAGCTACCTCCCGAGGGAGTTATGTCCACAAAGTGGGCACAACTGATGAAAAGGCACTGCTTCCACTAAGCCTAGGTCAGCACTGGGACTTCAAGCAAAGCCTCAGATGTTGCCACACTTTCTCTATCTTAACTGGAAACAACCAGTTAAACAACAGTAGAGCTATAACACCCACAGCGCCACCTGCTATAAGAACAAAACAGTTCACCTCACCTGCACAATGATACCTTTCTTTTTGTATTCTGCACTGAGACCTTGAGAGAAGTAATCAACAAAAGCCTAAATAAATGCAATGGGAAAGTATGTTAGGAATGTATTATATGCAGATGAACTTGCAGCATAATTTATATATTTTCCTCACGAAAGACAAACCCTGCCTAATTCTACAAATATAGCATTCGGCGGAAGGTGGTATTCCAAGCCAAAAGCTGTGTGTATGTGACGGAAGTTATACAAGAGGACTGCAACCAAACCATGGTTGATCAGGATGAGGATGCTAATCTAGATGCTCTCCTTTCTCCAGAGTTTCTAGAATCACATGCTTAGCTAAGTTTTTAAAAAAGTACTTCATCTTCACCAACTAAAACATGTTCATAACCATCACTTTGTGTTCAAACTATATTCTCATCTACCGGTACTTTAAACAGATGAATTAGAAATGTCAAATGTGAGTCCCATACATATATACAACATATATACTACACTTCCCTAGAAACGCAACATTCCATTTTCTAAGAATCTCAGCCTTTAGAGATTACGGTGTGGCTTGTTAACATAATGCCAAACAATGGTTTAACGTGACAAGGATGAGTCACAGCCTCACATTCTCCCCTCAACTCTGTCCTCCTTCAGAGAAGCCACAAGGCAATCAGAAGCTTCCCACTTCCATTTCAGATTAACTACAGGTTAATCTGTAGTTGTCAGCTGTCATTAATCTTAACTAAGGGTAGTTGAAAAAACTCACTTTCCTAAAATGTTTTAAAATTAATTTGTTTCAACCAAACTTAGTCAACAATAGTCACAACTTGTATTGCATAACACAGCAAGCTGTGGTTAATCTAAACTGGAAACAAAAGCTTCTCAACTCCTCACAGCTTTGCTGGAAGAGACACAGAGCTACATGAGCCCAAACCTCACAGTGGTTTATATTCATAATGCTAAATGGTGGTTTAGTATTATATCCAACCAACCTCAATAGTGAACAAAGCTGTCTTAAATCTCATGAGAATGGGCTAACTAAGGTCTGATATGGGAGTTTTGCATGTGGCAATCTCAGAAGGACAAATAATCTCATAATTACTTGTAACCTCATAATTAGATTGCTGTAATGAGCTTTATGAGGGGCTACCCTTGGACTTAGCATGGAAACTGCAACTAGCAGCAGTTAGGGTGCTGAGTAGGGTACCTAGCTATACACATAATACACCTTTTGTAAAGTGCTTTGGGATGTCTCATGAGAAGTGACTCATAATGAAATAAATAAACAACACACATGCACTAAAAGAGTAAAAAGAATAGCTATCTTATTTGCTATCAAACCATGCTCAGTGCTTTGTTTTTAACATATAAAGCTCTGAACAACTTGGGACCGGAGATACCTTGCAGACTCCCTTCCTCTAGACCAGTGTTTTTCAACCACTGTTCCGCGGCACACTAGTGTGCCGCGAGGTGTTGCCTGGTGTGCCGTGGGAAAAATTGAAAAATTCAAGAGAATTACTTTATATATAGTCAATATAGGCACAGAGTTAAATTTAACATTTTCTAATGGTGGTGTGCCTCGTGATTTTTTTCATGAAACAAGTGTGCCTTTGCCCAAAAAAGGTTGAAAAACACTGCTCTAGACAGAAATCATCAATCTTTACCATCATTGGAGGCAGTCTAGCTGGTTGTGCCATCATGGCTGGTGGATTGCCATCTCGTGACAACTTTTCTATTGTGATGTTGGTTCTCTGGAATACCCTCACCCTGTGCAATTTGAGAGGCATCAACTTTGATGTATGCTATCCCCTGCTCTAAACGTTGCTTGAAATATGAACAAGTTCATTTGCTAAACATGCTTACAAATTACAGTGACTGCCCACCAGAAAGCACTTGGTTAATTTTTTAAATATCTGATAGGAGGTGCAGTTCACAACATCTGTGGGAAAGCATGAACTGAGACAACATTATATCATCTCTTAACTAGAAGATTTTAGGACATGAAATATAAAAAACCCACCTATGCTCACTTTTTGATGGGCTTTCTTCTTTGTGAATTATTTTACAATTTTAATTTTAAAGGATTTTATTGTGAATTATATTCAGTATTTTACTGTCTACTGTATACCATCCAGATAACTTGGTAGGATGCACAATACATAAATGCAATAAAGGGATAAATAAATTTACCTTGGTTGCGGAATACACAGTCAGCAATGGAGTTGGGTTAATCGCAGAAAAAGAGGAAATGTTTACTATAACTCCCTTGGACCTAAACAGGTAAACATAAAATATCAAATCAAACCATTAGAAACAGAAGAACTGAAACAGGTTATTACAGAAACCAAAGTTTGGTTTACAAATATTTTTTCCACCGCCAGTTCCCTAAATGACAGTTTAGGTCTTAGCATGTGCTCTATGGGTGCATATACCTGTGTAGGCATGGATACGTGATAACATCATATTGTACTGAAATGATAATTTAATGCCTCTTAGAGCTTAGCTTCTCTCTGGCTCCTGCTTTGATGCCTTCTTTTCTTCTAAGAGAAATGCCCAACCTCACAATCCTCTGGTGCTAACCCACAATCCCAGGTCATGCTTCTGCTATAAAATGAAAGTCAACACACCCATGTGTACATTCAGAGAGACCTCTTCAGATGCCAACTAAAAGAAAAGCAGCATGAGTTAATAGGGACAAATAATTCTGATTCCCCACACTGTACAGATTTTACAGAAGACAAATGTTGTTGTCAATGATTTTTTTTAAAAAAAAAACCAAAGGAATGTTTCTTTAAGTATTTGCTACTTTGCAGCTGAAATCCTGATGATCCTTTCTACAGCATGGCATATAAAGGTCTGGTGACTTCTGTTTCAGTGTATCTGAAGAAGTGTGCATGCACACGAAAGCTTATGCCCTGAGCAAACTTAGTTGTTCTGCTAAGGTGCTTCTGGACAATTTTTATTTATTTATTTCTACAGCATGGCAGTTTCCCACAAGCTAAGAATCAATGGGGAAAGTCTGACAAGTCTTTGCATGCCTAATGAACGTGGTTATTTGTAATCACTGAAAATGCTACATCTACTTCCAAGAAGTACGAAAATGCTACATCTACTTCCAAGAAGTACGAAACTTTAACCTTCTACAGTAATGTAAAGATCTATTTTATCACCACCATGGCTGTCAGGAAGTGCTGGATCTGTATGCACTGCCTTGCCCTATGTTACTGAATTGGTCTTCTCAGCAAAGAACTTTCTTGCCTGGTTCCACCCACTCACTGAATCCTTCTGGGTAGGAAGAAGCATAAAGGTCTTCCTGAACTCTGGCATGTTTGTGAATTCTGGCTTAGTTGGTTTTTTTTGGCCCATCTTATTCTTCAGTCCTGCTTCTTATTTCCATCTCTGTCCCAAATTGTAAAGGAGGACACAATAGAGGTGTGGAGAAAGTAGAAAGAGCAAAGCTTTTCTTCCTCTCACATAATATTAGAAACAGAGGGTCATCCAACGAAGCTGAATGGTGAGTGCTTCAGGATAGACAAAAGAAAGTAGATCAGAGAATACAGTTATATGGAATTTGTACTACAGGATATAGTGATGGCTGCCAACTTGGACAGCCTTAAAAGGAGAGAAGAAAAATTCATGATGGTGAAGGCTATCAATGGCCACTGGTCACGACTGCTATGTACTATATTTGCCAGTGTCAGAGGCAGAACCTGTCTGAATGCCACTTTGTTGGGGATCTTGAGTAGAAGATTGCTACTGTGCTCATGTCCTGCTTGTGGACTTCCCATAGGAATCTGGTTGGCCAATGTGAAAACAGAATGCTGGACTAGATGCCGGACAGAATGCTGCAGTTACTTGAACAAAATAGTACAGCAAATTATAAAATTTCTTGCCTAATTTTTATCTGGCAGAGCTCTTACATGTTTCTTTGGTTCCAACTCCTAGCTTGGACCCTGACCATGTTTGGCCCTACCTCTTTCATCAGGTCTGATCCCTGGACTATCTTACTCACTCTACACTCATCTCAAAATGCTGCCCATGGTCTACCCCTAACAATTGGATTTGCCTTTTGCAGATATCATTTCAAACAAAATGCAATTCCAGCTTTGCACAACATAGTCTGCTTTTCCTGTTACAGGTTAAAAAACCCTCCATCAAGCTCAATGATATTTTACTAGATCACGCTACTCATTTAGAAAATGTTCTTTGCAACCATTTTGGAGTTTTTGTTTCAGTTGCCAGTAAGCCAAAAGCCAAACTTTGGGACCTCTTCTATCGTAAATGAAATATGGTAATTTGGGTAAGATGTTTTAAAGTAAACTTGCAGTTAGCCAGTTGCCTGAGGAGGGAAAGAATTACTTCCATGCAACTCACAGCAGGGGAATTCACTTGGTTCTCTCTAATCCTCCATTCTAACTTTTAAAGTCACCATCATGTGACTGAGGACAGTTATTTCATGCATTCAAGCCATCACACGATAGCTACAATTAATATGTTAATGTTATATGGGAGGGGGTGATAATTAGCACAGAGCAGGCAAGTTAATACTTCCTGTGCATTAGGGACACGACTTTGTGGAATACTGAAGAGCATGCATAATGAAAAGATATTGCAATAAGTACGCAACACTATCTACACAGTGTTGGTGGGTCAATTTCAAAAATAGCTGCTCCTAGAAATCTTAATTGCACTAATTCAATGCGTTGGCTAATAGAATAATCAAGAATCCAAGTAAGCATGCATTCAAGAAAACTGTAAGAAAGTAAACACTCTAAAAACCAAGTACATGCCCTTTCCTTTATATAAACATGCATGTTTTGCAACAGGCATAATTTAGAACGGGCATTCTTCAATCTCTCACACAAAAAAGTGAATGCTTTTTTTAACATGGGGGTTTCTGTCTGCATTTTTTACCAGTACTAAATAAGTACAACAAATTTAAAAGTCTCTTACCCAATTTGCAGTTGATTAAAAAAAAAATTTAAATGGAGCAATCCAAACATTTTAATGCTACAGTCCTAGTGGCTACAAGATTTCCCTGAAGTCCAGGGCACTAAGGTTATCTCTTTGTAGGTGCAACACAGTGGGGCACTAGCCGGAAAAAATTCAATGACAAAACAAAATGTTTTCCACGCAACAATGGTTCCATTCATGCATTTTTCCTTTGTGAAAGTCAAGGCTACATATTAACCCAAAGATAGGTTAGAGGGTAAGAATTATAAAAGCAACAGCAATTATGAAGATTTTGCTGATACCAAAATTGGGGGGGGGGGGGGTTAGGAGAAGGTGTGAGAGACCGGACAATAGCTTGGCAAGCTGGAACTGAGCCAATGGATATCTTTATATATAAAATTTTACTACACATTCTCTATCTCTCTCTAATCATATTTGTCTAACATGAATGCACAAAGTGACTGACTGAACACACCCTAATACCTCATCAGCATTCTACCTTAAGCAATATTGTAGAAAAACATGCTATATTTAGCTCTCCCATTGTTGTTATGGCAACCCTCGTCTGCCCCAGCTCTATGTAAAGTGGTAAAAAGCAAGCTGCCTCTGTAATACAATTAACTTCTAGAGGCGGCCGGGGGGGGGGGGAAGCCAACAATATGTTTGCCGTGATTTGAATTGTGCACCACTGCTCTAGGCAAAGATTGTGCTGTTGTGCTGAACAGTGTACCACTTATCTTTCTGCAGTATGGTTATGGATAAAATATACATAACAGGTGATGAATTTGGCTTTATGCAGAATGTAAGTAACCTTACCACAGAATGTGGATCTTTTTCTTAAGAGGGTTGGAACAATTTCTAGCACCTCGAGAAAGACTGCATAGTATTTGCTTCTCAGGGATTGTCAGTCTGTTTTAACAACCATCTACTCGCACAAGATGCTGCTCACGAGTGGTCAGAGTGGTCTGCATTGACCTTTAAGCAGACTATGAAGACATTTTTCCCCCAGCGCACTTTCTGGTGAAGTGTGGTGTGCTGCTATTTTTAGATAGGAAACGGAGGAGATATGTATTTAATTGCTTTAGTTCTGTGAACTGCCTTGCAACTATTAATTATTTTTAATAATCAATTTCTGTCTATTTTATAGAAGGCATCAATTTCATACCACTGTGGTTTTATTATACCACAGAGTGGGCTGAGGCAGGGGATTATTTTCTATTTGTATATGTGAAATCATGATTGTTGCAGTACTAAATCACCAATTTATGGCTGCAATGCATTTGATGCTTAATGCTTTTTGTTCTCAATTCTTGTGGCTATAAAATATGTTTTATAAAGTCAAAGTGCACATTTATTATTATCATTACTGTCTTCAGCATCATCCTAAAATAGTATACAAATATTATACACCAAACGTGGTGGTGGATCTTTGCATGAATTACTTATGCCAAGCCCATCTTCTGCAGGTTTGGTCACAGGTGGATTATCAATTGAAGATGACAAAACACAAGTTGGCAACCACCAATTGAGCATCCATGGAAAGTGATGGATCAAGGAATACCCCCAAGGTATTCTTCTTCTTCTACTACTACTACTACTACTACTCCAAGAACAGTGTAACCCCAACCAGGACAGATTGAACCATCTTATCTAGGTCTCCAGTACTCATAATCAATAATAGCTCTGCTTTGTGGAATTAAGTTTCAGCTTGTTAACCTGTATTCACCCTGCACTGACTCTAGACACTGGTTCATCACTTCCACTGCCTCCCTGAGATCAGACAATGGAATCAAGAGGAAAAGCTGTGTGTCATCTGTATCCTGCTGACATCTAAGCTCAAAAACGCCAGATGATTTCATCCAAAGATTTGATGTATTCAAAAGCACGAGAAAAAAATGGAACTTTATGGCACACCATAGGCCAAAGGCCACAGGGTAAGACAGCAGTCTCCAATCACCACTTTCTGAGTACAGATATCTGTATGGTAATGGAACTGCTGGAAGAATGGTATCACATATACTCATCCCAGCAAGATGGCCCAGAAGCATCTAACAGTTGATAGTTCTGAAAACTACTGACAGATCCAAAAGAAACAGTAGGCTAGCACTCTCCCTTGTCCATCTCACAGATAAGTTATCCACCATAGCTGTTTGTGTCAAAACAAGGCCTAAAACCAGCCTAGAACAGATCCAAATAATCGGTTTTATTCAGAAAACTCTGGAGTGGAGATGCAACTGCATATTTGAACGTGTAGCTAAAAAGTATTAAAGACTGGATACAAAACTAGTTAATAACATGGCCTTTCACCATCCAAAAGAGTTCCTCTGGACAACAATGAGCAAATGCAATGGTGGCAGAGGTAAGAGTCTTTACAATCATCACAACCCCAGAGTTGACCCTAGTATGGGACTAATGTGTTTGGTCTGAGTCTTCTGCCATTTGCACACCTAACAGCATTCCCTTTCATTTAATTATTCCTACCTCCTCAGAAAACCAAGGGATAGCCATGCTCTATGGATAGGGAAAGGACATTTAGAAGCAAATTGTGTCATTAGCTTGTCTCTCCTTATTTCAGAGATCAACTAGGGCTATAATAGAACCACCAGTAGGAAAATTCCAAGGAACAACAGAAATCCATAGAGATCCATAAGCCTTTGGGAGATGTACCAGCATAAGGGGTTCCTCATCTCTGCAGATGTCACCAGCAGCTCCTAACCTGAACAAAATACCAAAACTTGTACATGCTTAGCTAAATGTTGCTGGATATCAGGCCAAATATAATCTCAGATAGGTCAATAGAGTCCTGGATTATTAACTGCAAAAAGAACTGGATAAGAAGAACAGTGGGCTAGTAATGGAAGACACTGAGTGGTATTTAAGATTGACAGACACTTGTGTGAGAACATGGTAAGTCGAAGCTATTCCTTGAGTAACACAGAGAAAATGACTGAAATCTGTCATACACAACTCTCAGAATCTATGGAGAGATACAAGCAACAAGACCACCACACAAGGGCAAGCAGGGATGCCAGAAAGGTTAGGAAAGTTAAGTATCTGCAACTCGAGAACAAAATATGTATCTGTTTTTCTTTCCATGGAGAGTAAGAAGGCTAAATGCTGGAACAAGGAGGGGCATTCCTGACCATAATCATCTCCGCATGTGTAAGGTCCCAAATACTGAGTAATTTAAAATAAAATGTTGGCTACTTCCAACTCTTCCTGATCATCCCAAACTCCAGAGAAGGATAGTGTGCCATCACCCACAAGGAGTGAACAGATGATCTCCACTGTATTATGCTCAGGAACTGGAGCAAGTGGTATGGCAGTATTAAACTGGATGCTAAAGACTACTGCGGTCTCAGAGAAGTTCTGAACAAGTCTGAGATATGTGAGGAACACATATAAGAGAAAATCTATAAAAGGGAATTGAACTGTCTGCATCAACATTGTTACGGATGAAGTCAAGAAATTCAGAAGCTAGTGAAATATACATTAGCAATTATTTGATCTCTAGACTGAGTCACTGCAAGTCAGTAAAAGTGGGTTGGCAGAATTCTTATGGAGGCAAGCAGGAACCCTACCAAGAATGAAGAGATTGGAACAGATCACCTGCAGCAAGACTGGTTTTCCAGCTACCTTAGTATGTGTCTCAACCGAGCAAGAAGGAATTGATCCCTGCAGAAGAGGGGTGGCAAACCTATGGCTCTCGAGATGCTGTTGGCCTCCCATCTCCCATCAGCCTCAGCCAGCATGACCAGTCATCAGAGATGACATGATCAATAGCTCAGCAACATCTGGAATACCACACATTCCCCTCTGCGATAGAAGAATCCTGAAAGGATGGAAGACCATTTGTAATGTTGAACAAGACACAGTGCTGAAAATGACACTTATACCAGTCTGAAGCAGGATGAGGAAGATACCAATGGCAGGGTGTCTTTTTGCATCCATTCTTTCTTTCTAATTCACTTGGGAGGAATGGGGGAAGTGGGAAGTTTTACACTTTCAGAAGGACTACCTGCCTCATGCAGCAGTCAAATGACTGGGAAACCCCAACAGAAGCTCTATAGGAGTTGGTGTGCTAGCCTTATAGGCAGGATGCATTACAGGAGACAAGCACCAAAAGGTTGTATATATTACAGCACCATGTTATTCCAGGAGCTTCCTGCTTTTGTTTGCACACTTCCCCCAATCTGCCACCTGCAATACAACTAGAGCTTATTCTCTATACCCATTTTGCTTCCCGTGCCTCTCAGAAATGGCTTTAAGAAGGTTATTCCCGGGAACATCCCAGTAACCACAGCCACCCCCACAGAACTTCAGGTTGTTGAGTTCACGCCGATGAGTCAGAAGGGTTTTTTTTAAATTCCATTTTAAAAGAAATCACCACAACAGTGAAGGGGAAAGGGAAAATAAAAAAGGGAATCAAGTGGAGATAGGCTTCCACGTCTGATGATTCATGCACCCAGAACCATGACTCATATGGCATTACTTTGCCACTAAAACATGGAGGCCAGGCTGATTAGTCATAGTAATGAATTTTTCAAAGAAAGGATTCTCCCCTATAAATAATGATGACTGTCTGGATAGTATTTGTGTGACTCACCTTTCCAGCATGCTGGGCAGCACCAATCGTGTCATCTGAAAAAATAAATAAGAAACAAAAACCTGGTGATTGAGTGGGATGCAGACACCAGACTGAGGAAAGCCTCTCTGCCTCCTCATAAAGAAACCGACCCCTCTTCACCTCAAAATAGTCTAGGAGAATTGAAGGCCTTCATTTGTGGAAGCAGCATATTTTTATTCTATTGGTGTCACTTGGTTCTTGCACAAAGCATGTGCAGTGAATCAGATGAACTCATCTGCACTTGTTACAGCACACACCAGTAGTCTGCTCTTCTTTCTGGTTTGCACTGCTACAGCACCACTTATTAGGGGCTTCTAAATACCATCTTGGTGGAATTACAGCCAAATACCTGCAGTCCTGGATCTCTTAATACTGATTCTAGGCACTGGTTTCTAGTAGAGGTACAAGAATTCTAGTTACACCACCACCACACCACAAAGTTCAAATGATGGCATAAGGGCAGTGGAAGCTTTGTGAGGATTATCATGAAGTTTGTATGGTACTGTGATTTAAGGTAGAAAGACAAATAGATGCTCTTTTGGCTCCATTCTACCTTAGATTCTATTCTTCTTCTTAATAGGCACCAACCAATTCTAAAATCCAGCATCACAGAATGCTAAAGTGTGAGAACAGGACAAGCAATGCAATCCACAATGCGGCCTCTATCATCTTTAATGGCTGTGAGCCATGGGCAAATCTTGCTGACATGAACTGAAGTGGTCTGGCTACAATGCTTCTTTTTTAATGGATTGTGCCAGGTCTAAACAAATCACTGGTGTCGTAATTGAAGCAGAATGGGGATAGCCATTTTGTACACATTTTGCATAATGTCCTACCCTACACAATTCCTTTGCCAAGAGATGGCCTTGGAGAATGTAGATGTCCTGGGTCCGTCATGGGAGTAAATTGGTGACTTTTGCTGAGTCACACTAATCATGTGTAAAGCAGGAATGAAAAACAACCTATGCCAGACAGAAGTTGCAACAATGTACAAACTTGTACAGCAATTTACATTTTGGGAGCACTATTCCTAATGTCACCTTTTATAATTTCTATGATAAACTTTTTTAAAAAAGCTGTCATCTCTATATCCTTGTATTTGGAGATGGGGGAAAGGATAACCATGCAAACATAACAGAAACAGGGGACCTTGGAGAGTTAAATCCAAGCTAAATATGACAAATATAAAGGTATTTCCTACTTTTATTAACCATCACTTACAGTCTTTCAGTTAAGCATTTTCATGTGGTAATGGGACAAACCATGTAATCATAGTGATTGTCTGCAAGGGCAATCAAGAGCTTATGACCACTTCACATGCAGTGTCCACCTGAAAAATCTCAGAAGGGCCACATGCTTGAAGCTGTTTGAATAAAAGAACAGTCAGTAGATGTGAGCATTGGCACTGGTGTGATGTGCTTATGTGACTCAGTGGGGCTCCTTCCCCAACGTTATATTCTATTGGGGGTGGGGAGAGATGCCAGGAAGAGTGCTTTAGAAATTATAACTAATTTTCAGAACTCCAATATTCTTTTAAAATGAGCACTGTGGGTAACAAAAGAATAGTTTTGGACCAGAGCAAAATGCTCTCTGGTGGATTCCCTCTGATGGGCAGGCAGCATTAACACTCTGAGTGTACCATTGCTTACAGCCACCACTGATGTCTCCCTATAGTGTCCCAGAGCATTCTGAGAGAGAAAGTTGTGTTATTATCAGCTGCAGAGTCACTTCCAGAGGCTACTAAAGAAAACAGGCTTATGTGGAAGCTATTGTAACAACTTGACAAAACAGTAGTGTGAAACTGCACCTACAATAGGCAGACTGCATGGATGAATATGATATTTATGACAAACAACTGAATTACTTGATACTGACAAATAGAAAAAGGTGCCATATCCTCTCCCCACAAATCTACATAAGTTGGCACTTACCTTGCACACAGATAAGATATTAATATTCACCAGCCTGTCAATTGTCTATAAGAAAAAAACCCAATGAAATACAGCACTATAGCAGGATACCATAAATTCCTGATTTAAACAAAAACTGCAGCAATTGAGATGTATGACATGCTTATATATGTATTTTCTTAAGTCAGGTAAGGAAGCAGTTGTTAAATTTTAAAAATAACACAAAAGTTTCCCACTATCAAATCAGCTATACTCAACACAGAACACTTCACAGGTATGCAGAAAAAGTACCTTTGCTCTGGTAATAAATGCTATTGAATAACTTACACTGTTTCATGTGATAAGGAAGTGAATTGGACAAGAGATTGGGACAGAGATGCTTCTTAGCTTCATAATTTCTTGGCTGATAATACAAATCTCAGCAAACTCTGATTTACCTCTGAGTGGCTAGAAATAAGCCTGTATTTTCTCAGGTTTTGAGAAAACATTTTGGCTTATTGCCAAACCAATATATATATATATATAGTCAATATAGTCAAACCAAGCCAAGGAAAACCCAAGTGGGTGGAAATAGGTTTTATCAACATGATAGCACAGTGCAGTATAAACCATTCAGCACTATATTGCTCACATATTCCAAATTTTATGAGCAGTTAAAACAATCAAGATAATTTAAACATGAAGTAGTTGCAAAACACAAAATGGGTCAATTCTTGGTCTTAGTGACTAGCATGGTAGCCTCAACTGTTGATTCTTCTGTATCATCATCATTCTTTATTTAACCGTCAGTCAGAAAAAAATACATTTATCCATACAAAATTAAAATATCTAAAGGAACTTTAGAATAAAACATAGCCAGCACTAACATGAAGTTATACAGATAAACTCATGTCAATGCAATCAATTTTAGTCTTACGGCACTTAAGAGCTAGAAAAAGAAATTTGGCCACCAAGGAAGCTGTTTTTCCCATAACATTATTCAACAAATATAGAACCTGGATTCTTCTGTGTCAAAATAAATACCTTAATAAAATTGAGAGGAAACCTGCCTAACCACCTTAAGAAACAGATATGCAAAATTAAGTTTAACTTAAAGCCATCTTATCAGTATTTAGGGGATGGGACTGGGTTGTGACAACCTAAATCCTTGAATTTGGATTACATGACCACTGTGAACCTCAATTTTACTATTCAATTATTTATGAGACTGCATAGAAAACTCTTTGTTCTTTTCGCTACCACATTCTACCTTATTTTTACCATGTTTATAGAAATACATCCAAAGTTGTGCTTATTTTTTTACAAGTCTATCTTAAAATTTTAAAATAGGGACAAGAGTAGAAGACAATACTTACTTTATCTAGGTCTGGAATCTCAAGGAAGAATTCAGGATAAGTATATGAAATACCCACATTATTTACTGGGGGGGGGGGAGAAATAGAAGGGTTAAGTTCATATAATAATAATAATAATAATAATAATAATTTATTTATATCCCACCCATCCGTTACATTCTGAAATTAAATGTGTACATCACTATATTCAGCTTTTAAATAATCTGAATTCACTTGATACCTAGACTCTCAGCTCCTGGTGGGAAAACTATTGCTAATTCAGATTATAAATTCATCTGAGTTTCTTACAATATCAACAATGTGGACACAGAAGATCATTGACCAACGGCAAAAGAAAGGCAACATAACTTATTCTGTTAAAGGCAACTCCAGTATGCTGATGACATACTTCTCCATAACATCTGAATCAGGAGAGGCTGTGAAAGCTCTGAATTGGTGTCTAGATGCAGTGATGGACTGGATAAGGGCCAATAAAATGTGTTTGAATCCTGGTAAGACAGACGCTAAAGAGGACTCAGAAACTTCAACTGTTCCAAAATGCAACAGCTGGGGTTCAATTTAGAACTCATATAATCCCTATTTTAGATCAGCTGCATTGACTACCTGTCATTTTGGAGCACATTTCAAGGTGCTCATTTTAGTGTTCAAAACCCCTAAACTACCTCCTTCCCTCTTGAAGACTACCTCCTTCCCTCTTGAATGTTGAGCATAAAAGGGGCCCTTCTTGGTAATTTCAGTGCCCTCAGAGGTTCAGGATGGCGGTGGCTTGGGAGAGGGAATTCTGTGTAACTACTAAGTTGTGGAATTCCCCACAGAGATGCATCTATTTTATAGTTATTATATAGTTCCCACTGAATGCTGAAGATGCACCTTTGGCACTCAAGATAAATATTTTCAGGGCTTCCGGCGAGGGCGCCATTGCCGGCGGTCGAGGGTTGTCTCGGCAGCGAGACGACCCTGGCTTCCCCGGGGGCTAGGAGCTCCGCTACCGCGCAGCGGGCTCCGTTAAGCCGCGGGTCGAGCGTCCTGCGGCGTGGGCTCTCCAGCTGGCCCCATTGCGCTGACCCTTTCTCCGTTCCCCTTGTAAAAGGGGCGCAGGAGTGAAAGGGCAACTGCGCGGGGCTGTGGAGGTTTTGCCCCAGCCGGGGAAGCTAAGTGGCGGCTGCCGCCGGCGATGAGCGTATCGTTCTTACCTAAATTGAAGCAAAAGAAGAACCCCGTAAGCTGTAAGTACGGAGTTTAATTGGCCTTAAAAAAAAAATTTAATTGGCTTTTGGGGAGGAATGTCAAAAGGAAGCCCGTTCCTCTCCCTGCCGAATTGGAAGAAAGTAACAATGTATCTGGCTGTTGCTGCATTTGGCTGATACAATGTTTCTATTGGAGTTTCTCTGACAAGTATGATCTGTTAAAACCCCTGCTAGGGGAGGATTGAGAATTTTAAAGCATTTCTTCTCAAAGTTGGTGGAATATAATTTTCGCACCCTGATTAGGGGGAAATGGCGGCTGAAACTTGAGGCTTAAAGATGGAAAAGTACTGAACTTTGTTATTTCCTGCCTGCTTCTGCCATTTTTGGTTTCGCTTTTAAAATGACTTTAGATCCGGGAATGACCCAAGGACAAAGGATAATTCTTTTGAAACTAGAACTTTTAAACCAGAAATTAGAACTGCTGAATCAGAATGTCGACGAAAAGTTTTTCGGAATTGGTAAGGTTTCTGAGAACTTTGCTAATGAACTTGAGGAGAACCTTGCTGGGGAACTTGAGGAAATATTTGGAGAACAAGACACAGTGACTACGCAACTCCAAGAAGAAGAAAAACCCTGTGGGTGTGAGAGGCCCAGGGTTGAATTTAGACATATTATATCCGATTTCTGGGGTGGGAGCCCAGAAATGAAGGAACAACAATCTTGGGAATTACAATTAAAAGTTGATTGGAAGTTTGAAATGGAGATGCCGGATGGTGACGTATTATATTTCCTGAAGAGCTTTGCAAGGATGCTTCTGGACAAGGCTTTGGCCTTTAGATACAAGGAAAAAGAGGACATTCTGGACAATGGTTTTGGAAAGGGGTGGAGGGAAGTCTGGTGGGTGATTCCGAGGTGGGGAGAAAAAAATGGTAAGAAGAGGGGTAGGGTGAAAAAATTTAGATGTGTAATCAGGAAGGCTTATCATGGTACCCCGAAGTCAGAGTGTTAAAAAATTTGATTTGGATTAGAGAAGAGATACTTGGACTGTTTTTAAAGAAGGATGGTTTATTATATAAGGTTTGAATTAGAAATACCAGCAGCAGTTTTAGTGGAATAAGAGATAGATAAGGTTATAAGAAGTTAAGATTCATATTAAGAAGTTGTATTTTGATATCTTGATGTTAAATGACTTAAATTTTAGAGATGAAGATTATGAATTTAGGTGAATGAATTGTTGAAATAGAAAGTTACTAAAGTAAATTAGAATTGGAAGCAAAGGAGAGAACGGGGGAAGTCCCCCTAATTAGATTTGAAATAAGATTTTAATTAAATGTATGGAGTGTTGGTGTTCCGGTGTAGGTATGTATTTTCTTTTATTTCTGTTTTTCTTGTTGTATTTGTTGTTGTTGTTGTTTTTCTATTGTATTTGTATTTGTTTTGATGTGGAAAACCAATAAATTCTTGTTAAAAAAAACCAAGATAAATATTTTCAGCACCCACCCTATGCCTGTGAGTGCAATTTTTTAAAAAATGTTTTTATGATGGAGGGTAAGAGATTTAAATATTAATAATAATGGGCTGCTAACAGAGTTGATCTCTACTTTCCCCCCTCCATTTTGCAAAAATTTATTCACAGAATATCTTTCTTTGTTTTGACTTTTTGTGTGCATTATGTCCAATGCCAATAAACTTTCCACTTGACACTTGCAAGGATACTGAGCAATAGTTTATTTCATTATCAGCAATTAACATTCCAAGTTTCTGATCATAAACTGTATCACAGCATCCACTGTGATTCTGTTTATTAGAAATGTCTGCAGAAGAGTAGGTATTTATGACACAGTGAGTCATTTTGGAAAGAAAGTACCTGCAAAGGGACAGTATTCTTACATCAGTCCCAAATCAGATCATAATCAGTACGTTAGATGGCAGTATAAACCAACACACTACACTAGCTCTTTGAAAACAGATCATAAAGAATTTTGGGAGATAGATGAAGAGGTAGAGTGAAAGAGTAATGCAAGAGAAACCTCATTAATGGTGTTCTTATTACATTAAGCATTCTATTTTTTCAGCAACAATTACTGGCTTTCTGAATAGGTTTGCTTGCTCCTGTGCGATTTCAAGGTACATTATACACAGATTCAACAAATGAAAGCATTCCATAAAGCTGTTTTCATACCCTTCATATCTGTGAAATTGTACCCTTCCTTCCACCCCCAATTTGTAGCATATGAAATTTACTGAGCATTGTTTAAATCTAATTTTTCAATGGAACAATATAGTGTCCCCTAAGTTTTATTATCAGACTCATTGCTTACACTAATGTAGACACTCCAATATATCAGGGAAAACCTCCCATCATCTCCCAAAGTGCAGAGAGAACTGGGAATATCTAAATTAATTTTAACTGCTAGTATGAGCTTCTCTTGCTTTGTTTACTGGTCCTTTATTCCTAAATTCACACGTCAGTATGCATATACTGTCTAACAGTATGGTATAGGACCACTTCATGTGGCATTGCACTTAACTTTGTGTGGAGCAACTGAAATCTGTACTGGTATGCTATGGCTTCCATCTGCCATGCAGTCAAGTGAGGGACCAATTTGGGCATTGTAGGAGAAAGTTGCATGGTATAAATACACTGAGTCGCTCCAAAGGGAGTCTTATGAATGCACATCCTCAAAGAGGAGATCCTGTACTTGGTGAGTCCTGGTTTAAGCTGATAATCCTACTGAATTGAAAGTATCCCCCAAACAGTTGCCATTTGCCCCTGGCATGTTCTCACACTGTAGGTGGGCAAGTTAATCTTTAATGATCTCAGAGCAACATGCATGGCATTATCCCATTTTAATGTCACTATAACATAGGCTGGGCTGAGAAGAACTGACTTGGAAGCAGTCCAAGTCTAGAACTCCAGTCACTATGGGCGTAGCAACTTTCCAACATATTACGATGAACTATTTAACTATCCAAATGTCAGCAAAACAGATGAATGGGAGATATGGAAATTGATTTCAGCCAATGTAAGCAGGGCACTTCTCACTTCAGGGAACTTGTGGTGGCAGAAACAGAGCAATCAATGCCCAAGGGAAGAGGAGTACCAACTTATTTTTTCCCAGTCTTTCCTCCAGTTGGTGAACAATATAAACTAGTTTGCTGTCCCTCAGTAATATCATTTCTGCAGTTTCAGCCTCCAATGCAACAAATTAATAACTTATGAATCTGGGATCACCTATATTTGATCATACCCTGCAAAATGCTTCATTTCCACAAGCAGAAATCTAACCTATAACACTGAGTGAATACGTGGATGCAGATTTACATATATTCTACCACTCATACAACCACTGGATAACTCAGTTGATTTTAGAGCGTGGTGCTGATAATACCAAGGTCACAGGTTCGATCCCCATATGGGATTCCTGCACTGCAGGAGGTTAGACTAGATGATCCTCAGCGTCCCTTTCCAGTTCTACAATTCTATGATATACTCTAGTCAGAAAGGAGATGCAACACATTACTGGATTTCAAATGCATTTGAAGAGATTTCCTTAATATGGCTCAGAATAAAGAGTGCAAGACAAGCAGGAGCCTGAAGAATAAGAAAGACTTCTATTAAAGTCCTCCAATCCTAAAGGAACCATCTAATCCACTAAACAAGAATAGTAATCTCTGACTGAGGAGGTGAAAAAATGTCTGGGGCCTAGACTCTATATTATTAGCCATATTTAAGCAATCACACATGCAGTAGAAGGCAGGGGTAAAATGGAAGAGGTTAAGCTTTGAAGCTGCTTTAGCCTCAATACTTGAACTTCTCCATGCTGGAAAATACAAGAAAACTACTACAAAGGTACCTAGACAGATGTCTGAAGCATGAAGGACATAAGAGAGGAGGTGACCTTTTTCGTAGGATAAGCTACTCTTGATAACAGTGCAAATTCTTCCACTTCTAAACAACCATTTTATGAAGCACAGAGGCTTCAAAGTTTATTCCAAAAGGACTTGTTGCTATGAACTGAGTAATTTTATCTACGGTACTTTCCTTGGGAGCAAAGATTCCAAGAACATAGCAAATAACATGGAAATAAGAATAAGATACAAACCTAGCACACCAATCTCAAGACCTTCCAGGCCTGCTTTTATGTTTTTGTAAATAGATTCACGATCTTCAAAATCAGCAGGAATGGTTTTCGTTTCCACCTTAAACCGCTCTCCTGAAATAAAGCACACACACAAATAAACATGGATTATTTTACAGCAAACATGGAAAACGTTAAAATTCCAATGCAAACCTCTTCTGTTAAGTCCTAATGGGTCAAATAAACATCATCAACACATGGCATGCATTTAAAGTTGTTCTTACCAGAATGAAACTACCAGTCTTTTGCCATTAAGACCAATTTTAAATGATCCATCTGACACACTGGACCAAACCAAGTTCCAACATAAGCATCCTTGTGAAGGAATAATATACTGCATAGATTTGTCCTTTGTGTTAAAATCACTGTGCAATGGGAGCAAAATATTCAGCTGCTTGGGACACTGAAAGTAGTTTCCTAGTGTTTGTTAGTGACAGGGATGAGTATGTCACTCTTAAGTATGTTCACATAATCCAAAGCTCTTCCAAACAACATGGTTTAAGCATTCTGAGGGACTTAAGTGTATGTAAGGAGAGAAAGCTGTACCTTATTGCAGTATTTTCAGCTTGTGATGGATCAAAAATGTTAAGTGTTGATTAAAGAAACTGCTTGCAAGATGGTGCAACCTTATTTGGGGGACAAACTGCATTGTATGCCAAATCTTCCATACAACTGCAGTCTTATGCGGAGCTAAGACATATCACATAGAAAAGCTTTATGCATGGGGTGGATTAAAAAAAAATATGTTAAGGGCCACAATCCCTTGGAAGTAATCTGTCAGGAGCTGCATGCTGGCGATAGGCTGAGTCAAAGTCATAAATGGGAAAGACCCAAGTCTGAACTAAGGGCTTCCTCCTTTTCCTATCACTCTTTCCTCCACCTGCTCAGTTTCTCTGGCTCCTCACACCCACATGAAATAAGGTTGAGCACCTAGGGTTCTCTATTCCTGCTTTTACAACTTATTAATTAATTAAATTTGTTAGTGACTTTATCTTGTCCAAGGCAACCCAAAGAGACTTAAAACCAAACAGACTTGTCAGCCTATAGTCAAATTATGTTTAACCACCCTGTGAGATAAATGAATCTCTCCATTTTGTAGACTGAACAAAAGGTACAAAATTGAGACAGCTGTCCACAATCTTATAAGTAGAATGTAATTCTTGCCTTGTTTTCTTGGGTCTCAACTGAACAGTCTGAATCAATTCTGAAATTGAAGGGACAAAAATCTAAACTTCTCCTTTATGGTTTGGGCCACTGAGAAACTGTGCTTAGTGGGTTCTCTTCCTCCCTGTGTCACTATTCATTCATTTATCCATCGTCTACCCAAGAAAAATGCTTTATCTACTTTCCTCCCTGCCTCAGTTGCAGAAACAAAAGACAATGCTTCTGTGATTTCTGTGGCATTCTTTCTTTATAGGCTGCCACTGAAAGACTTTAGCAAATTCCTTGACTTTCAGTACCACTAATACATAGGACACCAAGTTCTGCTTCTATCCCATACTTTCCCCCATTCAACCCTTCTTCATGGACAGATGGATGGCTCACTATTGCCTCAAACACAAAATAATCCATCACTGAACTTGTTTTCTTCTAAGTATTCCTCTCACTCTATATCCTCCATATTCTCTGATACCACCATTGTTTTATTGCTGACACACACATCCTTTGTTTCCTCTATTCAGGCAAGCTAAGTTATTCCTCACTGAAACATTCTCAGGCATTGAAGAAACTATGGCATTACCTTCATACAACAGTAGGGTATGTATTTTAGTTTTTCAGGTGTTACACACCTCATGTTTTTGTTGCAAACATACTAGTTTCCTGCAGTATAAATATTTGTGGCCCAGAGCACACTAGATCATGGTTCCTTTGAAAAGTTTCGAGTGCTAGTTCTTTTTTAACAAAGGATTGTAGTTTATTGCTCCCATAGATACTGGGGGAAAGTGCAGCCGGAGCAATTCAGCAGTGTGCACTAACAAGTTGCTCTTTTATGGTAAGCCCTGGTTTATGACTTACTAAGTTGTCAGCATGTGGCCTTTGTCAAATGATGCATGCTCTAGAAATCATCCAATTTGACCGCAAGCTTTTTCTCTATCATTTTCACTTCAGTCTTTTCACCTTCATCCAGACCTTTGCTGATAAAATAACCCACTTATCTCATTGTACAGACCATGCAACACCCCTTTAACCACTATGCACTCTTCTTGTCCACTCTCTCACCCAACAAACTCACTGTTCTTGCCTTCAGTGCTTCCATGGTCTTCCCCCCTCCAATTTACCTCACTACTCAACTCCAAAGAGGGCTTTTAGAGGCGCATGGGGGCAGTGGCAGATCAGTTATGCTAACTGTTGAATGGAATTCATAGTATTATAAAATCAAAAAGATGCAATAACCCTAAACATAACTTCATTCTAAGTGATTGTTTTAACAGACACTGGTAAGGCAAAATACTTCAAGTAATTCATAAAAAATAGTTGTGAGTTTAAAGGACAAAGTCATTCCTAAGTTTCTCCCAACCGAGAAAAACAATTGCTTATGCATTCATGCAGACTTGTGAACCTAATTGTATTCAGTTGCTTGCTTCCCCCTCCCCCTCCTAATATCCCTAATGGCAGATGCAACTGTTTGCTTCCTACTTCATCTTTCAGAACAGCTGCATTGTTTATAAATCCCGAGGGATATGCTGCTATGCAAAATAACGACGTAAATAGCATTAAGTCCCCACTGCAGCAGTGGTCTTGTGATCACGTCAGAAGAAAATCAAGTTCAACATCTCTGTGAAGGGAGGTGGAGGCTTGCTATTTTTAGCAACATCTGCTGTATCACTACACATTCATGTTTGAAATCTTGCGGTCAGCGTATTTGCAGATAAATATATCAATGGGCACTACCCATTCTCCTTTCTTTGTTATGAAGTACTTGAGGTTTTTACTGCTAGCAAAAGTAATAATCCAAGATTTAGAAATAATCCAGGATTTAGAAAAAGAGTAACATTAATATGCACTGCTACATAGCATTTTCTGCCATGAATGCACAATTTAGCAATAGCTTGGTTAAAAAAAAACCACATGTACTGCAATGAGGAAAGTTGCCAAGTTGAGTGAGAGAAACAAATATTTCATATCATTTACAGGGATGATCAGCCCAAAGGAGCTACACAATGGACATGGGGCCTGCTCAGGATTTAACATATTCCTATTTATCTATTTGCACTGGTGTGCTTTTGAACTGCTAGGTTGGCAGAAGCTGGGACAGAGCAACGGGAGCTCACCCCATCATGGGGATTTGAACTGCTGACCTTCCTATCAGCAAGCCCAAGAGGCTCAGTGGTTTAGACCACAGCACCACCCACTCAGTAGCTGGAGCAGGGAGCTCCACACTAGTCGAGTGACACAGGTGTCACTCTGTGGGCAAGAGCCAGTGGAAAGTTGAGAAGCCTAAGCGTAGGTATGCCTCTGTCCAATCCAACACCCACTCCACAACAGCCCTCCTTAAAGGGAGTCTTCATTTTTCTCATACTAAACAGGCAGAACCAACAGAATCCTATAACCTAAATAGAAAATTCAAATTAACCATGAGAAGGAATCGGGAATATAACCCCCATGCAAATTGGTTGTAGCTGTATACCATAGAAAAGCACATCTTCCATTATATCAGGCATTGTATTCTGCAAGTTGAAAAGTGGGAAGCTGTGTTCCATGTTATATTAAAATGGAATGCCAATGTTTTTGTTTTTTTACTTGCTGAATACTGCAGCATTGTTAATCCCATCTGTAGATGTTACAAAATCCTTTCACCCACTACAATCACTCTTGTAAATTAGGGAGTAGGAAGTTGTGTTCTGCCAATCATGTGGTGCCAAGTATCTTCAGTAACACCAAGTATAACCAAATATACTCCTAGACTAGCAACTCTTTAAAAACTCAATAGCACCACATATGTATTATGCTGTGTTTTATCATACCTGACAGGATACAACTGCTTCAGTTCTACAGACATGGAATGGGGTAAGCAGAGAGAAGGAATTGCCCTCCCTTCAATCCACTGAAAACATGACAAAAACCTTGATTTTGAAAGGTGAGGAAATTAATTTCATTCAAGTAGTTTACACCAGTTTGGATGATTTGGCAATGGAAAGAAAAATACTGTGTTCATTTCCAAGTTCTGCAACAAGGTTATCGTGATGCTGCTCATGTCTGAGTGTGTTCCTCATGCTTATGGTAATGAAAGCTATTTTTAGCCTTGTTGAAAGGCAAACACCTGCCCAGAGGTTCCTGCACAGATTGCACCATATATACAATCTAGTGGATTGCTAAACTCAGTTTTAAACCTGGATACTTTATTTGAACATTGCATTTTAAAATCATCATTACTTATAGCAACAGTTGTTGAAAATGTCAATTAGTAGCTAGACAAGCTCTTTTTATAATAAAAATTCAAACTATGGTATGAATAAAAGTGCACCTATTTACTAGCACTTACGGTAATAAGACTGTCAAAATAGAGCTTAGGGGATATATTTACTACAACAATGACAGACCCAATGCAAACTAAGTTCCCTTTAGTAAACATGGTGAACTCTTTTATGTAATACCACATTAAACATATTTCTTACCACAATTATAATTATACTAATGTTGTTTTGTAATATTCAACACTGTCTTTGAGTTTGTTGATTTTATTGTTCTCTGGTTCTGGTAGTTTTGTCTGATTCTGTTCTGATCTTCATCTCCAATCTCTTTTGTTGCTTGATTTCATTGTTTTATTGCTTTCTACTGTTGTTAAGACCGGGACGCGGGTGGCGCTGTGGGTTAAACCACTGAGATTAGGGCTTGCCGATCAAAAGGTCGGCGGTTCGAATCCCCGCGACGGGGCGAGCTCCCGTTGCTCAGTCCCAGCTCCTGCCCACCCAGCAGTTCGAAAGCACGTCAAAGTGCAAGTAGATAAATAGGGACCGCTCAGGCGGAAAGGTAAATGGTGTTTCCGTGCGCTGCTCTGGTTCACCAGAAGTGGCTTTGTCATGCTGGCCACATGACCCGGAAGCTGTACGCCGGCTCTCTCGGCCAGTAATGCGAGATGAGCGCCGCAACCCCAGAGTCAGACACGACTGGACCTAATGGTCAGGGGTCTCTTTACCTTTTTACTGTTGTTAACTTAAACAAGATGTGGGGTATGTATCAATATTTTTCAAGATATTGCATACAAGATATTGCCAGTGTGGTGTAGTGGTAAAGAGCGGTAGACTCATAATCTGGGGAACCGGGTTCGTGTCTCCGCTCCTCCACATGCAGCTGCTGGGTGACCTTGGGCTAGTCACACTCCTTTTGAAGTCTCTCAGCCCCACTCACCTCACAGAGTGTTTGTTGTGGGGGAGGAAGGGAAAGGAGAATGTTAGCCGCTTTGAGACTCCTTCAGGTAGTGATAAAGCGGGATATCAAATCCAAACTCTTCCTTCTTCTTCTTGATGGTTCACACAATTTAGGAAAAGCACTAACTACAAGACATCTCCTACTTCTATTCTATCACTCGCAAACATGACAGAAATTTCTTCCTGAACCCAAATTACTACAATTTTGACATGAAATAAAATACTAATCTACTCAGAGTAGAATTATTTTGTTTAAAAAAATCTGCCAGCAGGGGCCTATCTCTATTTCAGCCACCACCTCTTACCATGGAATTATTACACAGCAGAGGAAAAAGGGTGGCTACAAAGCTTTCTGGCATCAATAGCCCACAATGATGATTCCAGATCTTTCATAAATGTAGACATTGCTGCTTGTAAAACAGAGTTCTCCATACCCAAACCTGTTTATAGTATTCCAGAATTGTAAAACTCTAACTTAATTCTGGGGTTTTTTAAAGGTTGGCCAGCTCATAGATATTAATGCTTATATATTTGAAACACACACACACACACACACACACACACACACACACACACACACACACAGCTTGAGTGCAGTCGATAGACCCAAAATACACAGTACAACAATAGTTAAGCTCTTCGACAACTTTCCCCACTCTATTTCAAAAGGCTTTCATGATATGAATTTGATGTGAATGCATCCCTTTTCACCTTCTGCCTAGAATTATCAAGCATGGCTCTCCCACTTACTATTATAAATATATATTATACACATAATACATTATCACAGAGAATTCAAGCCAGTCTTCCCTGAATAGTTGTAGGATAAGATGTAAGAATTTCTGGACATCCAAAGAAAACAAATACTGGAAGATTCAAAACAGACAAAAGAAAGCTGTTATTCACACAACACATAGTTAAATTCTGGAATTCACTCTCACAAGAAATAATGATGATCACCAACTTGGATGGTTAAAAAGAAAGTAGACAAATTCATGGAGGATAAGGCTATCAATGGCTAGTAGCCAGATTGGCTATGTTCTCCTCCTACTGTCGGAGGTAGTATGCCTCTGAATGCCAGGTGCTGGGAACGCTATCTTCCAATATGGTTTTTGTTTCTTTGTTTTTACAAAGAAATCAACAATTACTTCCAAACTCAACAACATGCTAATTAGTTTATTCTATTTTAGAAGCTTTTAATTCTTGTCAATTTATGTTTTTAACTTTGTTTTATGGTTTGTATTTTCTATTGTATTTTGTACACTGCTTGGGTATTTTTTTAAAAAAATTAGAATGGTTACAAATTGGGGAGGGGGGATTTGAAGCACCCAGGTTCTTGGTAGTTCTAGAAAATGTGTTGATCATAGTATATATAACAGTACGCGTGATTTGAGTATTTGATCGTTTTAACACTGCTATTTAACCTTTATTTAACTGCTGTTTTATTAAAGCTGGCAAACTGATTATTCCTGCAGAGTAAAAGTGTTTCCTGGTGGTGTGTCAAGTATGTTCTGAATATAATTTTGGAAATAAATTTAACCTGCCATAAACTAGCTAATATTTTCTACCACCATATTTCTGGCACTGGTCTCCTGCCAACTACATTCTAGGGGAGACTGTAACTTATATTCATTCTCAGCTACTTACAATGATGATTACATGGTATTTTCACTGTGCTTTTAGGTTTTAGCTTATTTATGGACAAGGAACAAAAGCAGAGCACTTGTGACATGTACATGTAAAAACTGATGAAAAATATATACAGGTTCAATACTGTTCAATCCTTAAATTTTCCAATAGGACCTTCTACTGGTTCTAAAGCCTATGCACAAATGGGCAGCTTTAAATGCAAATCTGTATTTTCAATGAGTCTTATGCACCTCTATCATGTGCTCTCTTCCTTTCAATTAAAATGTTGAAGGGGAATTGCTCCAGCCCCCTTTTGTTGCCCCTTTCTACATTTTTTCCAGCTCCACAATATAATTTTTGAGGTGTGGTTATCAGAACTGCCAACCATGCATTATATAACTCCACTGAGAGGACTGTCAATTTATATCTACTCTCTGCTTCCTCTGCTCTTTAACCAGTTTTTACTTCATAAGAGAACCTGACCTGTGAAAAGGCTTTTTAGAAGCTGGTGCTTGCACGATGTCTACTGGATCCGCCCTATGTAAATGCTGATTAACCTCCTAGCTTTCAGATGTTGCTTAACCTTCAACTCTCATAATCCCATTGGCCATAATAGTTGAGTTCAGCAACATCTGGAGGGGCAGATGAAAGGCAGGGAAGCTGTGCATAGGGCTTCTGCTGATGAGGCTCACTGCTCGAATCCCATCATCCCTTGTTCTAGCTCTCAATAATCTAGTTGAGTAAAGACCAGAAATCTACTTACTTATTTCCTTGGCAACCTGATCCAATTTTTCCTGAGATCTGCTTATAAGAACCACCTTCATTCCACGCCTTGCTAACTGAAAAAATAAGGGCAAAAGTCTAAGAGTGCCAGTTACAACTCTATGGTAGCATTTTACTGATCAACACCACTATTTATACAGGAAATTCAATTACAGAATTAGATCTAAAGATATCTCCTCTCCATCAGGAGGAAATATTTGGCTCAAATTAGGTTAACAAATAATAGAAAAAAAGGAATTACAAATATAAATTTGACATAAAGAGTAGGAAATTAATAATCTATGGTAACTGAGCGAAGATTCATAATTAGGATGGACATTGAGCTAGATCTCTTCTAAGACACCAATCCACTGATCTAACCAGATCACTTGTGAATGTGTGAGACAGGATAGGGAACCTGAACTGGCCAATGGAGCAAATCCTTATCTCACCTATCTCCCAAGGACCAAACTGGTGAGGTTGGAAGGGTCACCCATCTACCAACCCACCTGACATCAGGTGATGATTGTTAGAACTTTTTACAAAGAACCCTCCTTAGTGCTTTGAATTGCTGCTGATCAGCAGGCTTGAAATTACTACCTATCAGCTGATGGATAATGACTTCAAGCCTACTTTCTGCTGGGATTAGGGAACTCCAACATGAGTTCCACAGGGAATTTACTGGTGCAGCAGATCCTTCTGCATCTCTACCTGCCCCACATCTGACACCATGTATCAGATCGGACTTGGGAGCCAAACTGGGACCAGTGCTTGGTCAAATGTGACCAGTAAGCCAGGAATTCTCCACTCCTAGTGTAAATACAGGCATTAATCTTCAGATGAGGCTTTAGGTATCCAAATGTAGAAATATTACCTGACTTGGCTGCCAAACCTTAACACTGAATCCAAAGTACTATGTGTAAGCAGACACTGCCTAGTACAAATGAAGACATTGGAAAGGATGTCAAACTGTTAATGGGTCATGTTTTAAGGATCAAAGTTCTTTTTTTCTTTTGCTTTACGCAATATGCTCGTCTTGCAAATATGGGTGGAATCATATATTCATATGATATCCAGACAACAAGCAATAACTTAAGGGCAGGAGTCTTCGTAGAGCAAATTGTAATGCACATTATATATAATCAGGGCCTTTTTCAGCCGGAATTCACCAGAACTCAGTTATGGTACTTCTCAGGTGGGCTCCCTTGCCATTATAAGAGAACGAGGGAGGAGTTCATAGTGAGTTGTGGCACCTCTTTTGTTTTTATAGAAGAACAGCACTATATATAATGAACTATAATACACATCTGACCTGAATAACAGATACGGTAACATGCACCAGACCCATCCCAGAATTCATTCAGATTGTTAGACTGCCATGCTAAGTTAGCTCTGTTACACAAACAGTGTTTTCATGCAGGTTATACTTTCCCACATTGTCCCTGTGTTAAAGAACAATTTGCCCTATCATTCAGGCAAAACAAGAACATGACATACATACAGCACAGGATAGACTCCAATTTGTTGTATGCATGTCAAAATGCACAAAGGTACAATATGTTACATTAATCACAACTTACCTCTTCTGCATACGCCTTTCCAATTCCATCAGTAGCTCCTGTGATAACTATAAAACATGAAAGGCAGAAGAACAGAGATGTTAGTGTGTTTCCAAAGCTTATATCATAATGCCATAAATCCTTCAACTTCTAGAAGTGATACAAGTTTTCTGGAAAAGTTGACTTAGTTTAGGAATTTTTTATTCAAATCCAATTTAGCATGTATGTCTTATGAACCATTAATGAAAGCTTTACAACACACGTTAATTTTACTTGTTATGTTGTAATGACACCTCTAATTCGCTCCTTCAATCCAAGCATTATACCGATTCAGCATTTCTTCATCTGAAAAATAATGCTTGCCTCCTTCGGATTCGGATTCAAGACTACTGTGAATTAGTATTTTTATAGTATTGAACTGGAAGAAAACAGCACAAAGGAGAGTGATATAAGAATAAATAAGATAGTATTTGATAGAAGCAATTCAGCTATGTCATCACTCAAACATGAAGACTGCTGAGTAGTCTTGGGCAAGCCACTTTCATGAAAACTATCAGCGTTGCTTTATTTAGGGAGAGGCTGTTTCAGCTATATATTTGAATCCACACCCTGCCTTCTACTCCTTAGATGGAGAAGTAGACAGAAAATTCTAAGTGACATTTCATTTTGGGATTAAGAGGGTGAACTCTTATAATATGTGAAGAAAAATGCAGGGCAAGATGCTGGTACCTTTCCTACCACCATGATCAAACACTGATTAGTCCTTCCTGCCAGTCATACATCTGTGCACTTGCTGGCTTAGATTCTCAAATGGTATATATATACCTATACACACAGTTGCCACTGGTAGTGCCTGTGACTTATCCAACGTATATAGTGACATCACTGCAACCCCCGTTAAAAGACAACTATGATTTTTACTCCGCATAGACCTAACACACAGGACAAAATATCTGAAGTCATGGTTTTAACTAACTGAAGTTATGCATAGTCCAAAATTTATGTCGCGAATGTGGGAAATCAAGCATCTCTCTCCTCAGTTATAAGTAGCTGCAAGTAATATTCCAATATATTACTTAAAGAGAATCTATATTAAATACAGCTTTTAGCAGGAGTTAACAAAACAGTCTTCCAAATCAAGGCATGTAACAGAAAATGGTAACACTGAATAGGTGTGAATTATGTAAAGGGGGGGGGGGTCCACTGCTATTTCCACTACAAGAAGCTTGTGAAAGGCAAACAAGTCATACTAGCCCTTCAACACAACAAAAACTGGAAAGAATAGAGACAAGTCCTGGTTGGCATCAAATAATGCCTCATTTAACAGAATATATAAACACTGGCATCTGACCAACACTTTCTTCCAAGATTATCTGCAGCCCACTAAAGCATTTTAGTTTGTGTTAGTTAAAAACATTTTACTATGTGTGTGTGTGTGTGCGCGCGCGCGCATGTGTTGCTAGCCTGGAAGAAACTTATTTTTAGTAAAAGCCCAATCAACCTTATCAAAATCAAGTATCAAAAATAGACTGGAGGAACACTTGAAGCAAATACTATTTTTAGCTGCTCTGCCTATTCCCTGCCATTACCCACCAAACAGAATGCTTAGTTATTCCAGACAGGTTCTCCTCATGACCCGTTTCCCCCTCAGAACACCTGAATGCAGAAAACACTCAATTGATTAAAGATTAATACTGCCGCAAACTGTGACAGCTGCCGTTTGTCTGAGGGTTTTTGAGGAGGGGCGAGTATATGCAATGACAGAGAGCTTGCATCAGTATTCCTCTTGGGATCTATTGCATGGAAAGAAAATTGCTATTTCAATTCCCCTTTGTTGCTAAAAATAGCTACCCCAATTGATTCAAGCAAACAGGGCACCAGCTTAGCAATGCCAAATTTAGAAGGCACTGAAGTCCCTAGAAGTGAACGCTAATGCAGTCTAACACATGCCAGCTCATATTTTAACAAGAACAAAGAAGATAAGCGTGCAGACTCTGCAAGTTAATAGGACAGCAGAAACACAATACGTTTACTGAACAGAAAATCTGGTGCAGAAAATGAGACAAATGTTTGCTTCTAAACCTCCTATTTCTCACTCAAATTGCAACCACAAATGTTCAGATTTTGCATATTCTCCCTTCTCTTTGGCACCCACAGTGCATTTCATATGATAGATTATAGGCATGATAATATGTGGTAGTCAGATCTTGTGGCAAGCCACTGAAGGTTCAGGAACTGTCTAGAATAGTGTGGGTTAGGGCACTGGGAAATATAATGAAAGGGGACACTTGGCTTGAGACACTTTGCAAGAGAACCCTTAAGCTCACTGTTCTTTCTCCTCTGGATCCAACTCATTGTCTTTAGCACTCAACCACTGAACAAAGATTCCATTTCAAAATGCAGCACACTTTTAAAAAAAACAAAACGATCAGCGATAGAATATGTACAATCATGTTGGAGTGCTGTGGGTTAGAATTGTAGAGTTGGAAAAGATCCTGAGGCTCATCTAATCCAATCCCCTGCAATGAAAGAATCTCAACCAGAGCATCCATGGCAGATGACCATCCAACCTCTGCTTAAAAACCTCTAATGAAGGAGAGTCCACAGCCTCCCGAGGGAGTCAATTATGGAAAGAGTAAGAAAGCAATGTTAAGGAGTGGAATTTGCCACCACAAGATGAGGTGATGACCACCAACCTGGAGGGCTTTAAACATATTCATGGAGAATAAGACTAGTATCCATGGCTACTGGTCATTTACAACTACTACCTCAATTATTTGAGGCAGTATACTTCTGACGACCAGTTGCTGGAGAAAAAGTGAGGGCCAATGCTGTAATCCTCATGTCCTGCTTACAGGCTTTCCACAGGCACCTGACTGGCCAGAGGGTGTAAAGGATGCTGAACGAGATTGGTCTTTTATTTGAACCAGCTGAGCTTCTCTGAGGTTCACAGAATTGTAGAATTGGAAGGGACACAAAGGTCATCTAGTCCCCCTACAATGCAGGAATCTCAACTAAAGCATCCAAGACAGATGGCCATCCAACCTCTGCTTAAAAACCTCCTAGGAAGAAGAGTCCACCACCTTCCGAGGGAGTCTGGTCCACTGTTGAAAAGCTCTTACTGTCAGAAAATTCTTACAGATGTTTAGGTCGGAATCTCCTTTCTTTGAACTTGAAGCCATTGGTTTGAGTCCTACCCTCCAGAGCAGGAGAACACAAGCTTACTTCATCTTCCATGTGATAGCCCTTTATATATTTGGCTATCGTATCTCCTCTCAGTCTTCTCTTCTCCTGGCTAAACATACCCAACTCCCTCAACCATTCCTCATATGGCTTGTTTTCCAGACCCTTGATCATCTTGGTTGCCCTCCTCTGCACGTTACAGCTTGTCAGTATCTTTTTAAACTGTGGTTCCCAGGAACTGAACACAGTACTTTAGGTGGGGTTTGACAGAATAGAGCAGTACTATTATATCCATTGATCTGGACATTATACTTCTGTTATAATAATAATAATTTATAATAATAATAATTTATTATTTATACCCCGCCCATCTGGCCGGGTCTCCCCAGCCACTCTGGGCGGCCTCCAACAAATATCAAAATACAATACAGAGTCACAAATTAAAAACTTCCCTAAACAGGGCTGCCTTTAGGTGTTTTCTGAATGTCAGGTAGTTGTTTATTCCCTTGACTTCTGACGGGAGGGCGTTCCACAGGGCGGGCGCCACTACCGAGAAGTCCCTCTGCCTGGTTCCCTGTAGTTTTGCTTCTCGCAGTGAGGGAACCGCCAGAAGGACCTCGGCGCTGGATCTCAGTGTCCGGGCTGAATGATGGGGGTGGAGACGCTCCTTCAGGTATACAGGACCGAGGCCGTTTAGGGCTTTAAAGGTCAACACCAACACTTTGAATTGTGCTCGGAAACGTACTGGGAGCCAATGCAGATCTCTCAGGACCGGTGTTATGTGGTCCCGGCGGCCACTCCCAGTCACCAGTCTAGCTGCCGCATTCTGGATTAATTGCAGTTTCCGGGTCACCTTCAAAGGTAGCCCCACGTAGAGCGCATTGCAGTAGTCCAAGCGGGAGATAACCAGAGCATGCACCACTCTGACAAGACAGTCTGCGGGCAGGTAGGGTCTCAGCCTGCGTACCAGATGGAGCTGGTAGACAGCTGCCCTGGACACAGAATTAACCTGCGCTTCCATGGACAGCTGTGAGTCCAAAATGACTCCCAGGCTGCGCACCTGGTCCTTCAGGGGCACAGTTACCCCATTCAGGACCAGGGAGTCCCCCACACCCGCCCGCCTCCTGTCCCCCAAAAACAGTACTTCTGTCTTGTCAGGATTCAACCTCAATCTGTTAGCCGCCATCCATCCTCCAACAGCCTCCAGGCACTCACACAGGACCTTCACCGCCTTCACTGGTTCTGATTTAAAAGAGAGGTAGAGCTGGGTGTCATCTGCATATTGATGATGCAGCCTAGACTAGCATTAGTTTTTTTGCTACTGCATCTGTTGTGATGATTAAGAGCATAAGCCAGGAAACATTTAATTTGGAGATTCCTTGTCATAAAGGCAAGAAATGAACAAAAGGAAGTTAAATAGATTCTTTTTAAGTTTTTCATAGGAAGTAAATAGATTTTTAAAAAAACTTTCAGATCTGAGTCTTTGCATTTGACTGAGTTCACCAGTTAATTACAACTGCCAATACCCATGCACAACTCCAAGTATTACAACTGTTACAATTCTTTGTTCAGTACCCAAGTGTTGCATTGTCTTTATCTGCATGTCACATTATACTGCAGAAATGTGAAATGATGAGACAAGTATGAATACACAAGTATTAAGGAGGCTCTTCAGTACTGTACAAATGGGGTTAGGGTTATATTTAACATGCAACATGACTAGATTTGAGAATTTCTGACATAGTACCGGTATCTACCACCAGCCATTGTAAAACTCATATGTGCCAAGGTAACAAGCCTTAAAAATGCAAGTCACCTCATCTCTCCATTATGTTCATTTATTGTTAAGTTACATTTATCCAGCAAGTGATTAAAATACATTCCTATAAATTACTGTCCACTGTTCTTAGACTTGGGATTCAATCAACCTACCTATACATTTCAATGTACATCGGTTTATATGGTTTTTGAGAAAAATGAAGACTGTTCTATTGCCCTACATGCTACTACATTCCATGCTACATAACTTTCTGTCTGCCCTTTGTCAGAGAAGGGACAGAAACCATAAAACAAGCACCATGTGTGTCTTGATTACTTTGCCTTTGCTGGTTGCAGATCTCCTCAAAGGATACCCTGAGGATTGTTATTAATCACTCTGAAAACATCTTTCTGCATGCTAAGTATACATTAAACTGCGCAATCAATTTGTGTATTAGGTCAATAAGATTGTAATAACTTAAAAAATGAGGGCATGACTTGCTCAAGGCTACTGAGAATTTTTATTCCCAAACAGGAACTGGAACTCGGGACTCATTGCTGAAGCACAACCAATCTAACACAACCCACCAACCCATATTGATTTCAGGAGAATCTCCCCATAGTACAGTGGTACCTCGTACTCTGGCGGCGCAGCGGCAGCAGGAGGTCCCATTACCTAAAGTGGTGCTTCAGGTTAAGTACGCTTCAGGTTAAGAACGGACCTCCAGAACGAATTAAGTACTTAACCTGAGGTACCACTGTACTGTATTTGCTCTGAGAAAAAGAGAATATCTTACCCACAGTACCAATGTGGTTTTAAATTTAGTGCTTTGTGGCTGAAGTTGAAGAATGTCAGGAGAGATTGGAAATTATAGAAAGGCATCTAAATCCATTAATTCCCCCCCCCAGCGCACTTACTTTTGTGCACTAGAACAGTTCAGCCATAATAGACAATAAGCAGAGATGCGTAAGCAGCTGCGTATAGAAAAAGATGAATGAAGTGCATGACGTTAAAGATCTGTGAACTGAGGAGTTTAATGCATGAATTGAAATCCAATGTAACCACCTCCCCCTACTCCAAACTACACACTGCAAAGCATAAAACAGAGTAGATAGGTAGAAGGGTAAATATGGTCTCTGCCACATTTACAAAAACTGATGGCCTGTCACCCAGACACTGATGAATATTTTTACAGGATAAAAATGGCAACCTACAGTCTAAAAATAGACTAGTGTGCTGCAGACCTGTCTGGTTTGGCTATGCTTCTAGAATACCAATGCAATTCCTTGCTGATATGCTGCCACCATTTCACAATGCAGGAAGAGGGGAAATGGTTATTGAAAACATTCTATTTGCAAGAAAGAGAAACATACAGAAATCTAGATTTATGGTGTGCATTTACTTTCAAATTTGTAGACTGCAGAAGCTAGTAGCAATCAGAAATGCCCATTTCTGTAAAGGAATATTCCTCCTTACACTCTAGGCAACAGAACAATGTACTTCTTAATTTTTAATATCTGCAACTCATGACAGAATGCTCTCAATATTTAAAAATTAAGATGTAATGTATCCTATTGCAACCTTCATGAAAACCATTTTTGTCTATTGTGTCTATTTGGGATGCAAGTAAGCTATTTTACACATCACAACATCTATTCTTAGCTAAAATGATGTAACAACCATAAAGTCTCTCCAAGAAGCTGCCTTATAGCACTTTATAAGAAAGTACATAAGCCCGTTAAAAGATGACTTGCCACCTCTCTATTTTATACTATGGTGTCAGAAAGGAGATACACTAAAGCTGATTGTACAATGGGAAAACTAAAAATTCCCTGTTTTATTTCCTCTTCCATCTTGAACAAATACACACACACACACACACACACACACACACAAAACCCAACATATTTTGCTTGACATATATTTGCTTTGCATATTCAAATATACATTTCAATATGGTGAAATGTTAACATTATATTTACATTCAACATGTCTTCATTTTGGTTCACATTTCTACCCTCTCATATTATTTTTATCAGGGGTGGGGAAATTCTGGCCAGGGGGTCAAATTTGGCCAGGCCCCAGTTTTGCCCACATGTCAATTTCCCCAGATCTGCCCCACACCTGATGTCACTTGTGAAGTACACCAGTATGAAAGGCAGGGATTAGACCATGAACATCTAGTGAGCTACATGGCTGACTGAGATCTGAAGTCACCCTCCAACACCCTCTTGGCATTATGAAAAATAGCCTGGAATGAGCACTGGCTTCTCACTTTCTCCTACCCTCACTTGATACAATTCTCTCCACTCTTGGTTCACAGCAAACCACCACTTGCCATCATGAACCTAATAGCAAACCAGGAAGGGGAAACTGCAGAACACCAGATAGAGAACATCAAAGTCTATTTATTCTAGGCTTCTACAGCATGGATTGCCATTATGTCGGAACTTAACCATTAGGATAAATAAATACTTATTTGATTTATCTGAGACTTTCTTGAAAAAAGTTCTGCAATTGTTCATTTGTGGCTGAGTAAGTATAAGTTACTTTTGTTTATAAATGCCATGAAGGAAGCCAAAATGCTTTCTTAAAATACTATTCAATACTGAGCATTAACAGGAAGGCTGTTTGCCCTGTAGAGAAGCTCAACAATATAAAGACAGAAGTGCAACTATCAAGCTTCTTTAAGCATTTCTGTTAGTTTGTTTGATGTATCTTATTTTCACTGAAAGAACAAAGAGGACACTATATAGGCATCAGAATGCTATGCTCACCATAGCAATCCCTCATCCCGGTTAAGAACACATGGATTTTGAGCATGTCCTTGACACATGGCACTTCTCCCCTTTGGGGTTCAGTCACATCTATTCACCAAACAAGCAGTTGAGTCCCACTGCTCACTGGGAACACAGCACATTCATACGACAGCATAAGCAGATGAATGGTGCAACTGAATTCAAAGACTGGCCAATTCACAATGCTCAGTTTACTGAAGAAGTTAAACACAATATATGGTGTGTCCCAATACCAATAATTCAGGCTCCTTCACAAGTTAAAAGACAGATATATTTCTGTGTTTCCACAATTCAGTGCCCTTTCAGTACATATATTCACATGTCTGCGACCACACTATAAATACACTATTAGGAGCCCTACTCAATCATGAGTTCCAGAGATTCGCAGTGGTGTTTGAAAGCATGCAAGAAAGGTGTGCCAAAAAATAAAAAAGATCCACAGCAGAAATGTGGGGAAAGCAACCCTTAAATTGGCTTAAACATAGAGCTTAAAGGGTGTACATCAAATTTCTGTATAGGAAAGGAAGCAATGTATAATCCTACATGTTGCTTATCACATACAGTTATCTACAAGCATGAGGAGTGCTGGAGCAAATGCTTTGCATCAAGAAGGTCTTAGGTTCAAATCCCAAATCTTCAGTGAAAGGATAAGGTAATAAACAGGTGATGGAAGAGACCTCTGTCCAAGATCCCAAAGAGCTGCTGACATTCAAAATAGAAAATCCTGGACTAAATGGACCGAAGGTGTGATAATAGAACAGCTTCATATGTTGTTGTAATAATAATAATAATAATTTTTTATTTGTATCCCGCCCTCCCTGGCCAAAGCCAGGCTTAGAGCAGCTAACAACAGGTAAAAATAGCACAGTGTACATAAAATCGCAGTGTCAATTAATTAAAACACATTCTAGAATCAATTCAGAATCAAATTAATGGCAATCATCGGGTTAGAGTTCTATGAAGATTACAGAAGGAGAAAGGGGGTCAGACTGCCTTGGCCAAAGGCCTGGTGGAACAGCTCCATTTTGCAAGCCCTGCGGTAATAATAAAGAATAAATAAACTGCATTTTATTGCCTACACGAAAGTATTTCTCATGTATACAAGGTATGAAGTAGCCCAAGTTATGGTGGGAAATGAACTTAACATAAGCACAGAATTTTCCTTTCTATACAAGTAACTGTTCAAACTGACAACATCTGATTTCATGAACTAACATAACAGGCCAAAATACAGAAAACTAGATAGACTTCTTTTACCATGGCCTTTGGGATCTAAGTTGTATGCCGTGTTTTTACATCATTATATTATTTCTTTTCTTTTGTGGTATGCTGCTTTATATTTGGATGGACCGTGGATGTTTTAAATGTTAATGGTTTTGACAATATTTTTAATTGGTAATTTAATATGGTTGTAAACCACTTTGGGAGGCATTTCACAGATATTAAGGGATGAACAGGAATAGTTGGGAATGCTTTCCAGCTCAGATCAAAAACCAAGCTCTGAGAGGACTCAGGGATTTGAAAGCTTGCTTCTTGCTTGAGGTGGTCTTTTATGAGCCTGCCTCAGGAGAACTTTGTTGACATCTTTGCCTGCATGTGCAATAACTCTTAACAAAGAAAGCCACCCCACCCAAAGTATTTCCTTCTATAGGTGGAGTGGCTGCCTCACTCTGTCAAGGAAGTCCATTCAAGATCTGAGTAAATCTGAAATTATATATGAGCCAAATAGGGTTAATTTAGTTGGGACACCAGTGGAAACACAATCAAGGAGCAGCATAGATGTTTATTACAATACATTTTAAAATAATGCACCAACATTGTTCAGTGAAGATTCCTACGTTAGAGATATATATTATACACATACCAGCCTTCACTGTTGTGTTCAACTGTTTGGCAGTACAGTAATTACATAACTGAAGAGAATACTGTATTTTTAAAGGAACGCTACAGTTGTAGGCATAAAAATAAGGAGGTCGATTCACAAGTTAGCCAACAGAGGATGCTGTGTAGCAATACATAAAAAAGCTTCATTCTACAGCTAAGACACTCTCAAAAGCACAATCAATTTCAAACCAGAATGTTTTCCCAACAAACATGACCATGAAGCAACTTCTTCATTACACTACTCACTCTTCAAGTTTCTTTAGAAAAACTGCCAGAGGGGTTTACTTGAACAGTTAAGAAGCAACTGCATATAACTCAACATTTTACATGCTCTAAAAATTACACAGGGTCTCTATTAATTGTATGGTTTAGATGCATCATATCTGCATTTACAGGGCAGCTTAAAAAGTCATTGTTCCTTCTGGTTAAGTAAAAGGCAACAACAATTATGAGAACATGCAATGTAAAAGTAAACACTTCTAACTTCACCAAGAAACTTTCTTCTAACTAAAGGAGCTGAGCAACGACAATTTGCTCACTTCTGCATGTGCCAAATATCAAGTCAGGTCTGTCCCAGCAAAACCAGAATGCATGGTTTATGTTTTTATTTCTAAAAAGCTATCCAAGATTCTTAATAAAAGAAAAAAACCAGTAAGTACAAGTTCACATGATGGTCCAAGGACTGAAATTTAAGTGTTTAAGTACAGTGGTACCCCGTGTTACGTACACGATCCGTTCCGGGTCGTGCCATGTAACCTGGGTGTACGTAACACGAATGAACCAAAAAAAAAAGGAAAGAAAGAAAAAACCCGGAAGTCTGCAGGTTTTTGCGCTTCTGCGCATGCGCAGAATGGTTCTGCGCGCTCTGGAGGACTTCCAGATTGTGGAGGTGCGCAACACGAGATATGACCAAGTCCCTCCGTCCCTCCCTTTCTCATTCTCTCCCCTTTCTTTAGCAGCACAATGGAAAGCATGGAATCTGCCTTGCAGGTTTCAAAGGGGGCCAAATACCCCCAGAAAGGATGGTACACGATGAACTACCAATCCTTACAGAACACTTATGCAATAAATAGGACAACTATTTTTCCTACTTGCTCCCCTCTAAGGGTCAGGCTGGAGCTTGAGGGTGCTGTTAGAGCTGGCCCCATCTGTGGAAGTCCAAGTGGATTCTGTCATAGAAATTATGTTCAACCAACTACAGCTGTTGCACTAGTTCCAACCCCATAGAGAAAGTTTTGCCAGTTATTCATGTACTAGTGACAATCCATTTAGACTACTTTAATGAGCCGTAGTGTGCATTTAAAGACTACAAGGAAACTTCAACTGGAACAACAAACTGCAGCTAGATTTCTATCTGGGATTGGTCAAATGGAATCCCTCTCAAAACTCTGTAACTTCCTAGTTCATTTCCAGGTAAAAGTCAATGAGCTGGTTTTCATATTTAAAGCCTCAAATCGCTTAAGACCCAGATACTTGGAGGACTGCCTCCCCCCACATGAACCTGCCAATCTAAACACCATCTTTGTAGGCCCTTTGAGGCTTCTCCCTGCCTTCTGAGGTGAGTGATGATCACAAAGGGGGCCTTCTGTTGTTCATAACTATAGGTATTGAGGAATGTTCTTCCCCAAGATCTGACTGTCTTCAATTATGTGTTTTCACTGCAAGGCAAATATCTTAAAATAACCCAGAATTTTTGTTTTGTGTTTTTCTGTTTTTTTTTTTTTTTTGTTTATTGAGATTATGCTGAAGCAGCCCTTAATTATCTTATTTTATACTTTTATCCTCTTAAATGCTAAGCCACTCTTAAAGACTCCAATGGAAGAGCAGAATAATATTGTAAGTATTGATTAACTATCAAACAAAAAGTGTGTGTATGGATGAGGGGTAAAGGCATCTGGGAAAATTCACAGGCATTGTGAGACATGGAAGTGTCAGGCCTGCTGGTCCATCCTACATCTCTATCTCGGTTGTGTCTGTGTGGCTTCTTCCAGCATTTTCACAAAGACCCACATCCAGGATTTGCAGTATGTGGGGTCTTGTACACTCAACTGATACCATTCCATTAGGTTATAAGGGACAGTTCACATGGATTGTGCCTATGTTCATTATATTGCAACCAATCCCCTTGCTCACCAGTTTTTTTTGGGGGGGGGGCTCAACTTCTGATTCCTACAAAAGATGCAGGGCAAAGTGATTAATAAAGACACAATGTGCCACAGCAGCTGCAATTTTCTTGCCGCTTCTGGATTTTTCAAGATGTAGGTACAACTTGGCAACCCCTAACACTTGTTTTTATATACTGTATTTTTTATTTTTAAAGTTCTAATATAAAAAATAATAAAAATCCATTTCCAATATATCTGTATAGATTGCACAAGTCAGAGGAAATAGTGGTAACTGATTCCCTACACCAGTGGTTTGTGTGCCATGGCACCCTGGGGTGCTTTGAATGATGGTCAGGGGTACCGTGGGCAACACTGGCCTCTGTCCCTCTTTCCTTCCCTCCCTCCTCTGATGCCCTCTCATGTCTCTGCCTCCCAAAGGCTTGCATAGCTTTTTATTACAGCCCTGGCTATAAGCTTTGCAGGGGAATGGTGCCTATGGGAGCCACCTTTTGGGGGGGGCAGCTCAGAGACCAGGGGCAGCAGCAGGACTCCCAAGGAGAGGGGAAAGGAGAGGAGGCTGAGGAAACACTCCACAAGGGAAAGTGTTTGCAAAAGGGTGAGAGGCTGCCAGCTCTGGAGGCAAGGGGTGACATAACTGAGCTCCTGAGCCCCACAGGGGTGCCACAGAAAGAGTGTAGTTCATTAAGGGAGCCGTGGACTGAAAAATGTTGAAAACCTCTGCCTTATGCTGTGGGATGAATGTCTTCTAGAGGTGCACAATATCCCTTATGTATTTTGTGCTTGGGTGTAAAGACTGCAGATTTTATTTATTTATTATTACATTTATAACCCACCTTTCCCCCCCAAAGAGCTAAAGAGGAAATTTTATCCTCACAAGAACCATGTGAGGTACCGTATTTTTCGCTAAATAGGGCGCACTGAACCACCTCGTTTTTAGAGGAGGAAACAAGGGAAAAAAATATTTTTCTGGTTTTCCTCCTTTAAAAGCCCTGTTTTTTTTGAGGATCAGCTAAAAGTTTTGCAGCTTTTTTGCAAAGGGGAAAGCCCTGTGTTTTTGAGGATCAGCTAAAAGTTTTGCAGCTTTTTTGCAAAGGGGGAAAAGCAAAGCTTCTTTTGCAAAGGTGGAAATGCAAAGAGGAAAAGCCCCGTTTTTATGGGGTTCAACTCGCATTTCTGTGACTTCTAAAGGAAAGGGAGCCTTTTCTACAGTTTCCAGACAGATAATCTAATCAGCCAGTCACATGTCGCTGGGGAAACAAACAATCTCCCTCTGCAGCATATTCAACAATGGAGGCCTGGGCAAGAAGGCGGGGCTGAAAGGGAGCCGGGGACTCTTATCTCTCTCCCGATCTCTTGCTGATCAACTGATCAGCTGGGTTCTTTCAACACCCCCTTTTCTCTTTGTAAAATAAAAAGCATGATCCTCTTTTGGCCCCTGGGCAATTCAGCTCCAGGGACCACCATTCGTTCCATAAGGCACACAGATATTTCCCCTTACTTTTTAGGAGGAAAAAGGTGTGTCTTATGGAGAGAAAAATACGGTATGTTAGGCTGTTTGACTAGCCCAAAGTCTCACCTGGTAGGCTTCAAGGCTGAGTAGGGACCTGAATCCTGGCCTCCCAGGTCCTAGCCCAGCACTCTAACAACTTGTCCACACTGCCTTTATTCCTGACTGAGGAACAAGAGATGGTTGTACAGAGGAAAACTAGGCTGTTTATTCCACCCTAGTGAGATTTTATCTGGATTAACATGTCCCATTCCCAAATGTCATACTATGAGGATGAAGACAAATAGAAAGTTTGTCCTATCCCCTACTAAAGCATTTGTTAAAACTGAGAGGTACTTTTCTGGAAGACAGGTACAGGTACAAGATTCCAAACTAGCTGTGTTTCAACACACGGTAAATTGGACCACCTCAAAGCATGTATTAAAGGAGTGGAATTTTGGCTTACCTATATGGACTATATGGACAAACCACAATGTTATCGGAAACAAAGATGGGTTTATGTCTCTATCTTAAATAATGGGAGACAGATGTGGATAGGATATCTCTGGCTGAAGTAATTCTTACAAGTTTTAATTTTAATATAGTTGCCTGATATTTTTTAATGTAAATGTAACCCTGAGGACCTTTAGTTGCTGATATGAGCAAGATCAAACCATAGTGCAAGCAGCCATCCACCTGCACATCTAGGCTTCTTCCTTTCCACACCCCGATGTGCCCCTAAAATCTGTTCTGGAAGGGAAAATAGAAAACAGAAGATCTGCTGAGCAAACTGGTGGACATCACTGGATGACACTTTTACATACAGCAGACTAGAAGTAAGGAGGTAAAGAAACTAAAGGTGATATTCAGCTAATTTTTATGCAGAGAAGACTAATTAAAATAAATGAAAGTGACAAATAAGTTGATTAATTTCACTGGGTTTACTATGAGTAAACCTTAGTTGAATACCACCCTACAGCCCCACCATTCCTATTTTCCTTCTGCAAGGGTATGGTTTTCCACGAAGAACAAACTCGGTTTTAGAATTGCATGTGAGAATAATGGCTAATGTATGGTAAATGTAACATGTTTTGAGGGAGGTTAACTTGGAAAAGTGCTGTTTTACTCTAGGCTGCTCTCAAATATAATCTCAAGTATGTGGCTACATGTGTAGAATGAGCAATTGGCCTAAGGCACTGAACATGTCACATTATTTGGGAAAGTGAGAAGCAGCTTGTGGACTGTCAACAGCATGAGCGAAGTCCAGAAATAATGTCTGTGGCGTATCTCTTAAGCACATGGACAATATGCTCATGTTTCAGTACTCTCTGATAATCATTCACCTAGACTGGGGGTTCCCAAACTGTGGTCCACAGACCATCAGCTGTATTTGTGTGGTCCACAGCATGCCTGTGAAAAACGCTTACAATTTGAATTCTACAGAACTCTGTGAAATTTAAATTGTACTACAATAAAATAGAGTGTAAGATATAAAAAGCCAAAAAACAATTAAAAAATCTTAAGGCATATAGCACAGTGCATTACCACTGCTATAAAAGGCAAAAGAAAAAAGGAGCAAAGAGTGCTCTGCCAGTTCTCTAAGCATTTTTAAAGAGGGGGTGGGATTTGGGATCAACTGATCAAGATTATGCAGTTTTCACAAGATGTAATCTCCTAGGTAGAGCTACACAGACAGGCACACCCACACATTATCTGATAGGTTGATGGAATTATCAGGTGAGTGATATCAGGATGAAGGTTGTTTTAGTGTGGCAGGAAAGTACTAATGGATAAATATTATGTAATTTGATTGCCAAAGTTGGAGTCTTGGAAGCTATCCAATGGAACTGATTATAAAATTAAATTAGTATGCCTATACTCAGCCATCAAGCTACCGGATATGGGTTTTTTTTCTCAGAAACTTTTATTTAAATTGTTAAGAATGTATTAAAAAGTGGTTCATCTGACTCCTAGAGTTGTATTAAGACAATTAACATGACACCATTATATTGTGAACTGTTTAAAATTTTGCACTTTTGTAGAAGTATCTAAGTGCCTTTTTAGCACACAACATGCTCGTATTCCTAAAACGTTATCTATGAAAAAAATGAGTACGTAAAACATTTTTATTTGGACCTTTTACTGTATGAAAATAAAAACATTACATTAGCACAAGCCTGCTCAAGATAAGACCCAAGCGCAGACCACTGTCCTCTCCCTAACTATGTGCAGCTTCAGCCATATATAGCCTTTTCCTATCTCTCTCTCTGTGTATGTGCAAATCTGCAGGCCAAACAGGCTTCCCAGTATTGGGGGATGAAGGGATGGGAGCTTGTCTACAGTACATTCTATCACTGCTTCTTACCATGAATTTAGAAGGATCTGATAAAGTTAGAACTAGTTTTTCCAGTCTGTTGGAACCTGACTAATCTGATTGAGACAGTGAGAATTACTGTATTGAAATAATGAAAACTAGTTGTGAAACTCCAGCTACTGAACTCAGAAGAAATAAAGACGGGGTGGGGATAAGAAAGAGACAAGAAAAAAGGGGAAAGAAAGGGATGCAGAATATGTACTACTGCAGAAAGACAAGGGTGAATATTATGGGATACAGAGAGGGGTAAATAGTTGTGGAGAGTGGTAGCCTTTTTATTTTATTTGGATAGTCATAGCAACTCCTTGTGAAGTCAGGGTTCTTGTTCCTTTTGCATTTTACACATCGATGACATCAACCATTTAGGAATGATTCTTTTGGAATATCAAACTTCTATATCTTCCACAAGTGATACTAGACAAAGATACACTCTGGGACAAAACAAGAATTTCAGTTAATATAAACGAGTATAGTCGTAATGCATGCATCACTGCACAAAGAGCATGGGGTTGCGCATTGAAATCCCCAATGCCAGTAAAACTTCACCTCTTATCTTACTGTTGCACACCACTCCAATCTCCACAGAAGTGCAAGATTTCAGGGGTCAGGCACTTACCCAGGGTCTGTGTTTCCTTTTGGAAATAAGGCACAGTAGAGACTGTGATGTCTTTAAGTTACATGGTTTATTTACACATATATACATCCTAAGCCTATGGTGTAGGGGCTTCCAGGATTACACTCCAAGAGGGTTTCATTTCTTCCATTTCTGCAGCCTTGGATTCAAACCGTCTGCCCACATTGTGCTCTCTCCCCACTTTTGCCAGCCTGCTACCACTTGCAAACTGCAACTGTTTTCCCTCCAGTTTACATCATTTCCCACTGTAATCCTGAAACTCCCTTCTAGAAACACTGGCAATGTCTTCTGCTAGCTACCCACAGTTCAGAGTGGAGCTCCACCCATTTTGCTGTCCAGCACAGAGAGTCTCTGTTAATGGCTCATATTCCCTGCCTTTGTTTGCTTAACAAACCGGCCATTATCAGGCTGGCCTGTATTTTTACACTGCTAAATGCAGCCAAGCATTGATTAAATTATAGCACTTAATTTATGGCACCCCAAACCCCATAAAATCACAATATAAACTGCCCCAGGCCACTACACAAGTCGGTACTGCCATCAGGATTGCTGTGTCAGCACTACAGAATAACCTGCCCATAATACAAAAGTGTCTCAAGAGTACTATAGAAGAGCAAGAAAGACAAGGATAGCAACATCTTAAATGAAATCAGAGCAAAATATGCCAACAAAGGTGTAACTCAAGGGCACTTGGAGTTGTTACTAGAAGCAAATGTGGCAGAGTTAAACAAGTAATGCCTATTTGCCTCACACAGGATGCTATTCTAGCTACTGCAGCACATGACTCTGCACAGTTCCAGAGAATAGAACAGAAAAGTAGAATTAAATTTTAAAGGTACTACTGGTGAAGAATTCAAAAAAAAAAATCAAGAGCTACTAGCTGGCACATACTGACAAGCACAGAAGCTGGTTTAATAAAAGGTGTGGAGAAAATAATCTGGCTCTTAATACTGCCAAGACCAAGGAACTGTTAGCGGACTACCGGGGGGGGGGGATATTCAGCCCCTGAATATTGGCGGGGATCGGGTGGAGAGGGTGACTGTATTCAAGTTTTTAGGAGTTACTATCAAGCAGGGTATGACTTGGAGTGCAAATACCACTGCTCTGGTAAAGAAAGCCCAGCAGAGAACTTATTTTCTCAGACTTTTAAAGAAGAACAATCTGAGTGAGAAAATGCTGGTGTCCTTTTACCGCAGCTCAATAGAGAGCATTCTTACATATTGTATTTGTGCTTGGTTCTCCAGTTGTACAGTAATGGAGAAGAAGGTGCTCCAGAAGGTCATAACCACAGCCGGAAATATTATTGGTCATCCCCTCCAATCTTTGGAAGAACTATACAGTTCCCATTGCCTTAAAGTAAAAAATATTTTAAAAGTTCCATCTCATCCTAGATATACCGGTAGTCTTTTTGCGCTACTGCCTTCGGGCAAGAGATATAGAACAATTAAATCAAGAACAAATAGATTAAAAAATAGTTTCTATTCAACAGCTATAACCATCTTAAATGCTGTAACTAGAGAGTTGTGATGGGTATGTATGTACGTGTTTTCATAGCTGAAGTGTGTTCTGTGTTGTTTTGATGGGATGGCATCCAATTTCACTGTACTGTACAATGACAAAGAAATATTATGTTATCAGCAATTTTATAAGGTTTTTAATTTCTTTAAGGGGGAAAATCTACATTATTCATGACCCTATGATGCATATATTATAATACACTGGCAGTTTACCAGGGGCAATAATTAAATTTATTGATTACATTAACATAAATGAGAACATGTTTCAAAAGCTCATACAGGTCAGTTGCAGAGCAATCAAACAAAAGCATAACTCTGATTTTCTTTACTTGGCTCCTAATGAGAGCCTTTACATTATAAAGAAACTCTAAAAAAAAGTGTTCCTGCTTTAGGTTCTTTTAATTCTGCTTTAAATTTCCATTTCAGAAGCTTTGCCTTTATCATTGCTTTTCCTTGTTTTTTAAAAAAAAAAAACTTGGAAACTATGTTGAGTAACTCTCAATTGTAGAAAATTGGGGTATAAGGTAACCTCAGTATACCATAGGCATCCTAACCCTTAAGGGATCCAAGCACAGGATAAAACTATTCTAGTAAGCTCCATTCTACCAGTAAGATGTCTTACATGAATTCAATAATGACCCTAAATAAATATTTCTTGGGAGAAAGGGCCAAAAGGCAGATACTGTAGATACAAAGGATTATCCCCACTTTCCTTGGATCAAAAAAATCTATAATTACTATCAATTCCTGCTTCTGAACGCTCAATCTCTATGATGGAACCAAATCACAACAATTAACAAGATAACATCGTCGTCCCCCTCCAATACATGTGGCCAGGAATCCATCTACATCAATAACCAACAACACTAAAAACATTATTACCTCTATAAGTATGCATCAAAAGAGAAGTAAAGGCTTTTTAAAAGTATAAAAGCAAGAACTCATCTTATAAATCTTACTGTGCAGTTGAAGCTTTCGCTGGGCACAGAATTTTAAACAATTAAAGTATGTACAGACTTACTCTTCCCGCCCCAAATCTGCCACAGCGCCGATTACAGAAAAGCAGCAGCAGCATGTGAAGTGATCGGGCTAATCCGTGGCGAGTGACCTTGAGTGTGTACCGCACTTTATTCCAGTCCAATGCCAGTAAGGAGGTGGGGTGAACAAGGAGAACTCCTCTCAAAACCTGGAGAAACGCTCAAAAGTTAACCCCCGCCAACATAAAAGGGGCTAGAGAAAGACACAAGCACACTTGCGCAGGAGAGAAAAGGCGTGCGCGAGTTTGACGAAGTGGGGAGAAGAAGAAACGAAGGCAACCGAAAACTGCTAGGGCTGAACAGAGGCCTAGGAGTGTAAGGCACCGGCCGGACTGTGAGGAGAGACCTCGAAGGAGCAAGAGAAGGAAAAGGGGGTTGGATGCCGAGGCCTCCACTGAAGAGTTCCGAGCCAAGGGGTACCGGCGCGGCGGAGGGCGGGTAGACTCACCTGCCCACGCGCCCAGGTGCGGGCCCACCGCCGCCGGGTCGCCCAGCACCCACAGGCGGACGGCATAAAGTACGCGCTGAAGCTGCAGCCACACGAAGTAGGCGACGCTCGACACCCCGACCCAGTAGAAGAGGCCGGCGTAGGAAGACAAGAAAGAATCTGAGGCCCCCATAGCGCCGCCGTAGCTCCCGCGACCACAACGACGAGACGGCTGAGGCGAGAATGAGCCCGCCCGGCTCCTGCCGGGCCTATCCCACGGAACTGCCCCGCCCCCGCGGCGTAGCCATTGGCTGGCTGATTCCCTCGCGCGCTCTCCCATTGGACGTTTTGCAGCTCGCGGGGAGCGCGCAGGGAGTCCACGCTCGCGGAGGCCTACTCAAGTCATTCTTTCTCCCCGAATCCGCCCTCCTCCACACAGAAAAGCTGGTACCTTCGCGAGTGCGTACTCAGGGGTGGGGTGGGGTGGAGCCTATTCCTTTGCCTCTGATTGGCCGAGGCCTTCTTCATTCATCTGGAGGCCACGCGGTAAGCAGGTGGGCGGTTTTTTTCCGGCGGGGAAATTGAAGGCGGGGAGCAATCGGGTGTCTCGCGTGTGGAGTCCAACGTCCGCTGGGAAGGCAGTCATACGCTCAAGGCCGGCCCAACCATGAGGCAAAGGTGAGGCGACTGCATCGGGAAGCAAGATCCACAGGGGCAGCAGATCCCAATATAGATATTTACGTGCTGGATGAAAAGAGGCTCGTGGGACCTTCATGCCTGAAGTCTTACTACTGCTGTTATCGGAAGAGGCTGCTGGGGGGAGGGGGCGCAGATGTTGCCCCGCTAAGTTCTTCAACTCTCCTTAGAGATATTTGTGTGTGGTTGAACTCCACAGTGTTTTTCCCTCATTGGGGCATAACTGAGGAAATGATAGGAGACAGTAGCTCGTAATAAAACTAATTATCCCCCCCCCCAGATGGTTGGGCAAGCAGGCTCAAATCTATGCTCCCCAGGAGGAGGTAAAAAGGTAAAGGGACCCCTCACCATTAGTTCCAGTCGTGTCCGACTCTCGGGTTGCGGCGCTCATCTCACGTTACTGGCCGAGGGAGCCGGCGTACAGCTTCCGGATCATGTGGCCAGCATGACTAAGCCGCTTCTGGCAAACCAGAGCAGCGCACAGAAACGCCGTTTACCTTCCCGCCGGAGCGGTACCTATTTATCTACTTGCAATTTGACGTGCTTTCGAATTGCTAGGTGGGCAGGAGCTGGGACTGAGCAACAGGAGCTCACCCTGTTGCGGGGATTTGAACCACCGACCTTCTGATCAGCAAGCCCTAGGTATCTCTTCAGAAATGATGTCATCAGCAAGCAACAAGTGCCTTGCAATGCAGAGGGTATCTGTTTAAGATCTATACAGGCATGTTCACAACTTTTCATGTGCATTGGCAAATACTTTTGAACCACCCAAATTTCTTGCAGGCATGTAGCCAGCTATGTGACTTTTCCTGCATGGTGTATCTGCTATAGCTCCCAAGACGTTTCACTTCATCTCATTGTTTTTTTTAGTTTTTTTTTTAATAAACTCTTTATTTCTTTCAAGTTTTACATAGACCACAAACAAACAAAAATTAATAATAACAAGAATACACATCACAAAAAAATACACATCACAAGACTTCATCTCATTGTTCATGTGTCTATAAATCATTTGGCTGAAGGTTGCATTGGATCTTTTAGCTTTTTGCATATGGGGGGAAAGCCCCATTTTATAGCTTTGGGCACCAGGCAAAAGCATTTCTCTATAACCAGGGCTTTGGCTGATTGACATTCTTTGGCCTTTAAAATGTGTTTGTGGAAAGAGGATTATTGGTATTGGTTTTGTTTTTGTTTTGTTAATATTTTGTGTTCTCATTTTGTTTTTTTGTGTTGTGAACTGCTCTGTGATCTTCGGATGAAGAGCAGCATACAAATTTAATAAAATAAATAAGATACTCTCTCTTCTTTCTCGAGAAAGTTATTAGTATACAGATACCTTCTTCTCAGGAGGTCCATTCCATATGATAGAGGAATTGGCCGTTAGCTTCACTTTGAAGCTAACTTCTGTTACTGTTGCTGTTCCTTTTCTAGCAACACTTTTAATTGGATATATTTATCCCAGTTTGTATCTATAGTGAACTTCAAATTGCTTTTAAATACACTTTTATTGTGGTGATTCTCTAAGTACAATGCTTAGAGTAAGCATTTGATTGCAGATATTTTGGTTATAGGCACATTTGACTTGATTTCTTTATGGAAAACTTCTATACCCAACTATCATTTTCTGCTGTCCATCTCTTACAGCACCTTCATATTGTATTGGTGCACATTCAGTTTATCCAGTGTAAGAGATGGTGGGTAGGCCTTCACCATAAGAAAATGTATACAAGGAGGTTTGTGAGGTATCCTGCGACTCAAGGGAAAAACCCATAGGATTATAGAGGATTATCTCAACCATTACACGCTATATGAAATTACAGTACTTGGTAATGCCCAGTTGTGTGGGAGTTAAACTTTAGCAATGATTAAAAAAAGCAGGATTATCTCAACATCATTGTCTGGAGTGTCAGTTGTAATAATGAACACATTACATGACAACCCAGTCACTTGGAGAGACTATCTAGAAAAATTAAGAGGCCAATTGGATCAGGCCAAAGGCCCATCTAGTCCAGCATCCTGTTCTCACAGTAGCCAACTGGATGGCAATGGGAAGCCTGCAGCAGGACGCGAGCACCATCCCCACATGCAGTCCTGGTGTTGACACATGCTGTATTGACTTCAACAATGGAGGAGGTACTGTACATAGCCATCAAGTAAACACCATTGATAGCTTTATCATCTGTGAATTTGTCTATAATCTTTTAAAGTCATCCAAGCTGGTGGCTATTACTACCGGTACTTCTTGTAGGAGCAGGAAATACTCTGTACTTTTATCTGTCCTGAATCTTCCAACTTTCAGCTTTATTGCATTGCCCCAGCTTCTAACATGGAGGGAGAAAAACTACTTTCTATCCACTTTCCACACCATGTATAATTTTATATATTTGTCATGTCTCATGTGCCTTTTCTCTGAAGTAAAATAAAAAATCCAAATGCTGTAACCTTTCCTCTTGGGAAGTCACTTTGTCCACTTTGATCATTTTGGTTGCCCTTTTTCAGTTATACAATATCCATTTTGAAATGGGGCAACCAGAACTTTACACAATATTCCAATCATGGTTAATCCATAGAATTGTTGAATGGCAGGAGATTGGCAGTTTTATTTTCAATCTTTTCCCTAATGATCCCTAACATGAAATTTGTCTTTATCATAGCTGCCACATGCTGGGTCATTGCCTTATTCAGCTATTAACCACAAACTCAAGGTTTCCTTCTTGGTCTGTCACCACCAGCTCAGACTCCATTAGCAACCGTTTTGCCCCAATATGTATCACTTCATTTGTGACCTGTAGCTTTTGTGCAAATGAATGGATAGTTTTCATCTTGCTGTCTTTCTGACAATTTTCTACTCTCTTTTAAGCTATTATCTGCATTGCTCCATTTGTTAACTAGCAAGTAGGAATGTCAAAACTTTTTTTAAAAAAAATCATTTTAAATACCTTGCTCTCATTTCACCTAGTTTTATATCTCTTGTAATTAATGCCAGCATATGATAGTGGTGTGTGATACCTTGTTTGTTTTCATGTCTTAAAGTACCAGCTCCAGTTTGCTTTTTTTGTCCTATTCAGAAGAATTAGGGAGCCTCGGTTTATAATCTGAAAATGGCTGTTACTTGTCTGAACAAAGATCTATTGCCTACTTAAAAGTAAGAGCCTCTATCCACATGTTTTGGACAGGAGCCAGGACATAACCTGTAGATGTGGCAACAGCACAAAAGGTAAATTTGTGTAAGGCACCCTGTGAACTAAAATATTGTTGACTACCCCAATTTCTGAGCAAGCTTCCAGGGATTCCAGGCACTCACTCCGGGTCCATGTTTCCTTTTGTAACTGAGTGACAGCAGAGACTGTGGTGTATTTCTGATATATAATTTATTTACAACCTGAGCCTACAGCATCAGCACCCTAAAAGGGTCTTGTTTCTCTAATAGCTGCAGCCTTAGATTCAATCAGAAATCGAACATTGCTCTCTGATGCTCTGCTTGCTGCTTTTTTTCCAGCTTCTAGCTCACATAACACAAACTTTGCTTTCAAACTCAGGCTTTCGTCCTTTCGACCCCCACCCATTTGCTATCTGGCACAGAACCCCATTTCATGTGTTCTTTTAATGACTATTGCCTTTTGTTCTTAATGGCCCACCATCCCAGGTGATGACCTTGTGAGGAAGGTAGCCTGCCTTATATTTTAACAACTGCTAGGATGGATTAGAAAATTGGCGCCACCACCAACTCTTAACAGTTTAAATTTCTCTGTGCAATACTAATATGTGGGTGGCTTTCCCAGCCCCACCAGGTGAAGCCATACGCCTCTAGTGTTGCAATTGCCTAACAGAGTTGCTACAGGTGTTGTCAGTTTGTTCACATTCCCACCCTTCCTTAGGCAAAAACTTTCTAAATCCCAAACTAGTAAAGCAGGATGAACATAGGATTTATTGTGTTGGTGACCCGGAAACTGCAATTAATCCAGAATGCGGCAGCTAGACTGGTGACTGGGAGTGGCCGCCGGGACCACATAACACCGGTCCTGAGAGATCTACATTGGCTCCCAGTACGTTTCCGGGCACAATTCAAAGTGTTGGTGCTGACCTTTAAAGCCCTAAACGGCCTCGGTCCTGTATACCTGAAGGAGCGTCCCACCCCCATCATTCAGCCTGGACACTGAGATCCAGTGCCGAGGGCCTTCTGGCGGTTCCCTCACTGCGAGAAGCAAAGCTACAGGGAACGAGGCAGAGGGCCTTCTCGGTAGTGGCGCCCGCCCTGTGGAACGCCCTCCCATCACAGGTCAAGGAGATAAACAACTACCTGACATTCAGAAAATACCTGAAGGCAGCCCTTTTCAGGGAAGTTTTTAATGTGTGATATTTTTGTATCTGATTTTTGTTGGAAGCCGCCCAGAGTGGCTGGGGAGGTCCAGCCAGATGGGCGGGGTACAAATAATAAATATTATTATTATTATTATTGAGTAGGCCATTGTGAAAGTCAATTCTTTTAACCCAGAGGTGAGGAACTGCTGGCCTGAGCTGGAACTGACCTGACAACCCTTGCTTTTTGGCCTGTCAGCCTCTTGCTAAATTTGTCATTATGACGTTATGCCGAAGATGTGAAAAACCCTGTGAACCACTCTGAATCATGTGGGATCAGTAGTCGCAGTAGTGCTGGTAGAATTGGTGACATAGCTGCTGAAGAAGAAAAACCAAACCACAAGAAGTCTGGAATCCACAGGCACTCTCTGGGGTATTGAGGAGTGGTGGTCATCTGCGTGATAGCACCCACACCCACGTGCTGGGAGAGCAGGAGTGTGCAGAGATTGCTAGAGAAGCATCTGAAAAATTTGCAGTGATAACTTTTCTACATTTCTCTTCCAGTTGCCCCATTTATCCGAAGTACCTATTCTTGATTGCTGCTCTGAAACTAGTGCACCAACATACCACTATTACTTACCCTTGTCGTTTGTGCCAAGTAATGTTGTTAGTTCCTATTTTCTACTTATAACTTTATGCCCAGATACGGTGTCCTGATCAAGGGAAGTAATAGTAGACCACACCTGAGTACTGTGTTCAGCTCTGGGCACTACAATTTAAGAAGGATATTGACAAGCTAGAATGTGTGCAGAGGAGGGCGACCAAGATGATCAAGGGTCTGGAAACCAAGCCTTATGAGGAACAGTTGAGGGAGTTGGGTGTGGAGCAAGTTGTTTTCTCCTGCTTCAGGTAACTTGAACCAATGGCTTCAAGTTACAAGAAATGAGATTCTGACTAAACATCAGGAAGAACTTTCTGAAAGTAAGAGCTGTTTGACCGTGGAACCTTGGAAGGTGGCGGACTCTCCTTTTTTGGAGGTTTTCAAGCAGAGGTTGAATGGCCATCTGTCATGGATGCTTTAGCTGAGATTCCTGCATTGCAGGGGGTTGGACTAGATGACCCTCAGGTTCCCTTCCAACTCTACAGTTCTGTGATTCTATGTCAAAGTTTATTTAAACTCAGGGAAGCACTACTTCTGTTCCAAATGATTTGCAGTCTAGCAGCACATTCCTAACCGTGTTTACTCAGATGTAAGTGCAATTAAGTTCAAGGGTGCTCGCTCCCAGGTAAATGGCAGTGGAATGAGAGAAAATCAAGCTGCTCCAAGCTCATTTGTATATGTTTGTATCTTAGACTGGATAACGTAGGAGAAACCTGGAATAGAGCAGAATGTGAATGGCATGCCTACTTGTAGGGATTTACTAGGATATCCCCATCAATTTTTACATAGGATTTGCTACAATTAATGTAAGTTGTGCTGCACTTTTAAGGAGATTCCAACCCACTAGACTGCCAAAACCAGATGGTGGCTTGCTGAATTCATGAGCACCTGAGTAGTTCTGCCTTCCCCTCTGGCAACATCCCTGCCTGTACATGACTTATGTAACCCATTCCCAGAACAATAATTAATGAGGCAGGCTCACCCTGACTTCAGGAATAGTATAAATGGTCTACTTATTACCAGCTTAGCAATGCTACTCTCATAAATCAAAATCAGGTGACTACAGAACTGCAGTACAGCAGACTACATATAAGAGCAGAAAAAAGAACACTTCCCTCCCAGTGACACCTCCAAACAAAGCCTGGTCAGAAGGGTTAGGGACTGCAGAGTGAATAAGGACGCTCATTTTAAAGTGTCACATAGCACAGTAACGAGGGGGAGTTGTGCCCAGTCACAAGGGGGATTGCAACAAAATGGTCAGGTGGAACCAAACACCCAAATATGGCTGGTGGGCTACAGCTTTTGACAAGTGTCTGTCCTTTTATTCTGGGACTACAATTGGATACAGAAATGGAGAGGCAGAGAAGGAAGACCTCTGGCTACCAAACCAGAAACAACAATCAAAGAATTGTTGTAGAATATAATTGCATATAGTGCTGTTTCAGGCCAGAAAATAAATCAACAAAAAACAAAAACCAGGAAACTGATATATTGGATGAAATAAAGCTGGAGATAGACAGAACGTTGTTTTTTAAATGTGAATTTGAATGTGTGAGTAGCCATGATTAAGAATGAGAATGTAAGACCTGCCCGGCCAGTCTTGTGGGAGTTTGACAAAAATACACATTCAAGCAAAATGATTGCCAAACCTTTATTGAAGATACAGTGTGCAGTAACAAAGCAATGCAAAAATTACATTTTCATGTCATAAAATTACCCTGTGCACCCACACCCAGTGCTATTTCTATTTATGCCTGACAGTTGGGCTGAATCTTTTAGAATTCAGACCATAGCAAACCACCCCAAAAGGTGTGCTGCTATCTTTTGAGATTCTACATATGTAAGTTCAGTAATTTAACAGAGTTATGTGGGTCTTCTAGTTGAATGTGCACAGAAAAATAACAAAAGGAACGTAAGGGGCCCAGTTTGAAAGTTCTAGTGTAGACTAGGCCTCTTTTTCTGTTCACTGCTACCAGTAAGTAGCATGCCACTATCTAATCTTGGTTAGTCTTTGCTGGCTTGCATACCCCTTAATTGTCCCAATTAAATCAGGACATCCTTTTTGGGGGGCATGTTCTCATGTGGGTCACATGATTCACACAACAGCGTGGCTCCAGAAGGCAGGGATCCCGGTTTTCCGCTGCAACATGTTGGAGGGTATGGGCTTGGCATTTTTGAGACAAAATACTGGTAATGTGCTACTCCACAAGCACAGGGAAACAGAGTACTCAGAAAACAAAAGTTACTTACACTTAGTTTCTTCAGGTCCACAGTTCTTGATTAAAAATGGTATCTGTTTAAAAGAAGAGACAAGCAGTGTTAAACATTTGGATCAAAGAAAGCTAGGGTGGGGACATGCTAACACACACAAAAGACTTTTAAATCTACTGTTTATTAATCTGGATAGACTGGGAAGAGGTACTGGGAGGCAAGTAATTTAAATTAAGAGTTCAAGGGGATTAAGTAAATGTAGGTAATGTATAAACAAAGAAACAGTATCCTAAAGGGAGTGTAGGGAAAGAAAAAGCTGAGAAGATAATTGAGGAACGTGGATAGCCCTGCTTTTTGCAGGATTCCCATTTGTGTACACAATTTGTACATAGGGATGTGGGTGGCACTGTGGTCTAAACCACTGAGCCTCTTGGGCTTGCTGACTGGACGGTTGGTGGTTCAAATCCGTGCAACAGGGTGAGCTCCCATTGCTCTGTCCCAGCTTCTACCAACCTAGCAGTTCAAAAGCACACGAGTGCAAGTAGATAAATAAGTACCGCTGCGGTGAAAAGGTAAATGGCGTTTCGTATGCTCTGGCTTCCGTCATGGTGTCCTGTTGTGTCACAAGAGGTTTAGTCATGCTGGCCACATTACCTGGAAAGCTGTCTGTGGACAAACGTCAGCTCCTTCAGCCTGAAGTGAGATGAGTGCCGTCCCCTATAGTCGCTTTTGACTGGACTTAACCAACCAGGGGTCATTTACCTTTACCTATTACCTTTACACAAATTGTGCAAATGCTGGTCTGAATGCATGATGGTCAAGAGTGGGGCTGGACATCATGCAAAACCTGAGCAGTTGCACTATGCTAAGGCTCCTTCTGCAACCCATATCCCACTGTATAGGTTTACTGCTTGATGGAAGACAAATGTCCCATATGCCTGATTTCTATCTGCTGCTGTGACTGAGTGGGTAAGAAAATGCTCTGTGGGCTAAAATATCTTCAGACTTATTTACAGACCATTCTCAACTTACACAGGGGTTACGTTCTGGGGATAGTGTGTAAAGCCAAAATAGCATATAGTCAAAACACATTGGATGGATGGGATTGCCAAAGTCTTTTTTCACAATTGCCCCCTTTCTAACTTGTTTTGCCGACCATGTAAAGCTGAATGCACTAAAGTTAATGTGCATAAGCTGCAATTTACCTGTATTTTTAAAGTAAAAATTAGCACAAGACCCTTACATCCCTAACCATCATGGCTCCCTGGTGCTGGATAGAGGCTAACAGAAGTACAGAAGTAAGCAGATTCTTTATTTATTTGTATGTATGTGTTTATTACCTCAAAAAGCCCTTAAGGTTTTGACTATGAATGTAAAAAGTGGCATTTCTGAATTTTTCAAATAATTTCTCTATATCTTTAAAAATTGTTAGTATTTTTTATAAAATAATGAATTTATACAATATTCAATGTGTCTTGATGTACTTCACATTTTAATTCCATTCCAGTATAATACAAAAGGTATCCAATTGTTTATCAGTGTGGATTTTCCACTGTTCCAGTCTTTAAAAGTGGGTAATCTTTGTTGAGACCAAACTTTGAAGCCACATATCCATAAAAGGAAAGCTTGATTTCTTCCAGTGCTTTGCAACCAATAGCTGAGCCAGCATAAGCAGGTTATTTAGCAAACACTGATGTTCAGAGGGTGTTTTTTGTTTTACATCGTTCTAATATTTAGTTCATTATCCAGTCACTTCCAGCTATAGCTTATTGGGGAAGGAAGAGCAAGCCTTTGAAAGCAGCTCATGTTGGTAGAATACTTTTCACAGAGTTCTTCAGCACAGGTGCTTGTTTGGTTGTAGAGCAGTATGATGAACCTCCCAACAGGATGCATAGCATATTCTGTAATGTAACATGATGGTAAACACAATGTACATCAGTAAGCTCCAGCAGAGCATTCCATGTGGAAGAGGCTGTTGTTTTTCTAAGTCCAGGAAATGATTCTTCATGTCTGAATATATCATTGAGATTCTCATCTCATTTTTGGCAGCCAACACATTTATAAAAAGAGCTGCACATCTCTTTTTCACTAAGGTGAACTTGATTCCTTTCTTTGACCCCTTAGCTGTTGAGGTACCAAATAACATTACTTAGTTATGATGTGTACTGTCATCAATTTAGTTTGGTTCTTTCTATCAGCTGTTATTTTATGAACACATTTAAATGGTATTGGCCAATTTTCTCCATTTTTTTATGTGTCTCATCTGCAGAAGGGTTTGCAATTTCCTTTCTATAGAGGATGAACAAATTCCCTCTCTTCTAAAGCTTTCCAAGTTCTTTGGCAACTTGAAAATGCTATGTTGATAATGTAGCCTTATGTTTCAGATAAAGTGGGATCCAGCATGCATAATTACATGGTCAAATGCAAAAACAAAAAACGGTATATGTGTGAGAGAGTTCCATTAACACATCCAGATACACAAAGAAACATTCTCCAGAGAGCACATGTAGACTTATGCCAAGCACAGTATTTTTGCCATCACAATTGCCCAGTACTGAAACCAATCACTACTATGTATTCAGTCTTCAAAACATGCTTGAAACCTCAAAGTGGCTAATTTCCTGTTTCTGAATGAGTTACCATAGGCAGGGTGCAACAACATGTATAAAGTTGCCACTGGGATTTAGGGTGGTCTTCTAATGCATGCTACATGGTTGTTTGGGGAAATAAGCTTGCATTTCCTACCATTGCTATTCCTTGTACCAAGGCTTGGGTCCAACCACCTTCCCAATCACGACCACAAACTCATCTTCATACTTCCTAGGCAACGTCCATCTGATCTAAGCTGGTGTTTGTCTCAACTTCAGATATACAGCAATGCATTTCAATGTATTTGTTGTGTATCAATCAGATCATTGCTACTGTGTGGGCCTTGTGATGAAACTATAGAAGAACAGCAGTACACTTGGGACTCTCTATCACGTGACATTTCAAGAATGTGTCTTGTACCTGCCACTCCTCCCCCTTTTTCGTCCAAATTCGTCCTGTTCATAGATGTTAACACATTAAGGGGACGAAGATAAGTCTTTGACATTAGAGGCAACCTGGCTACGAGACCTTTCTTACAGGGTTGTGCAAGCAACATCAGTCCAATTGGAACAGACATCTCCCAAGCAGCATGTGTATGCATGTGTTTGTGACTGCTGAATTTCAGTAGCTGGTTCTGACAGGTGCAGCTGGTGCACCTGTTCATTGGTTTGGTTGTTGATGCCGGGGCCTCCTAAAGCCACGTTAGCTAGAACAAGCTAACCATCCACATCACAAATGCAAGTTACAACAGAGCCTCTTTGGAAATGGACCCAAGACTTCACAGTCCCATTATAATACCCATAGCAACAAACCCATACCTGTAACTGAACAGTGTTTCTGCCTGAGAACATGACATAAATGAAACTGGATGGACCAACCTGAATAAACAAAACAATTCAGAGGTAGCTCACAGCCAGAGTTACATGGTAGAGAAATCCAGGCAGGGAGTAAGCATGGAGAGTCCTTGAATAAAGGCAGGATAAACAAATCATGCCTCCCTAACTTGCTATGATCTGCTCCCTTGTGGCTGCGGGAAAGAATGTCAGAAGTGCAACAAGGCTAACCTTCCATGCACTGCTCTGTGCTCTTATGAGAAAGCTCCAGCAACAATCTTACTCAGAAGAGATGTTCATTAAATCAAAAACTATCCACTTTTTAACAGCCCATGGCCCAATTTCTGCTTGATTTCTAAGCAATTTTGTATGTGGCTGACACAGACAAATTATATAAAATGCCTGTGTATGTGCACATGTGTATGTCAAAAATTTCTAATAAGTCCAGTCTTCTGAATTGTGATAATGTTGTATCTTGTTTCATACGAGTCATGGTTTGTTTTACCATGCTTAAATAAGAACATTTTCACAATTGGCTGTGCATGTACAAACATGTACAAATCCCATGCCCCAATATATGAAAATAATCACTACGTATTAGTCCATATATGGTGTAAATCTGGTTCTTTTGTGTAACAGTGCATGAATGGTTGCGTATGCTGCTGCAATTATATTGGAAAAAGAAGTATTTTAAGGCAGTTATAGTCTGCACATAAAGATTACATCTTTTTTTAGAGTTTGCATTTAATTTCCCAGCTATATCTGAGCACCTGTGTTCAGTAAAGACCTTGGTGCTAACCATACTTAAGTACTCCACAAAGGAGTCAGTTTTTGTGGCAAAATACACTTATGGACCACAGCACTAAAAAAGCAGCCACAAGTGAACAAGTTTTCTTCCTTACCAGGGAACACATGGGCCTTTCCCCCCACATAAATGACAGTTGCCATGCTCTAAATCACTGTTTCTCTTTACAAAGTGTGAAATAGCCTTCATTTTTCATGGCTAATTGCCAGGAGTAATGTAAACTCCGTTTCTATAGAGTTGGTGGGTCCTCCTAATGCTGTTACCACTGGCCCTTTCCTTGCCCCCTTCAGACCTGTTCGCCACTTCAACTTGTGAGTGGGGGTTTGCCAATTAGTCCTACCCCATGCACGCCAGCTTCCCTATCTGTTAACAATGTGGAGCTTTTGTGCAGATTGTGATTGTGTTGATACCTTTGCGCCTACAGCTGAACATGCAAAGGCTTTCTCCCTTCAATGTTGGCACTGTCCATGGACATCAAGAAAAGCAGCTGGGCTAATTTGAAAAAAAGAAGGAATAGTAACAGAATTGGTGAGATGCTTTAATTGATTACTCAAGGTGTAAGGGAATAATTTTGAAAAGGAGACGAAGCATAGGAATGTTATATATTTCAAGATAATCAATGTAAAAGCAATATGAAGTCAATTTTTATTGTATGTGTGTATGATTTTAAATTTGATGTGTATGGTTTGAATATCTAATACAGATTACTTTTAAAGATTAAAAAAAGAAAAAAAGAAGAAAAAGCAGGTGGGCTATGCGGTGTGGATCTGCTCACATACTGATTTAAGGCACTGGCATTTGGTGTCACCTGCAAATTTGGTGTCACCTCCCAATTTTCCCTACAGAGAAGGAACTTACCATGGTAAGTACCAACATTCACTCCTCCAATCTGTTAAGGTCATTTTGAATTCTGAGTCTTTCTTCTGCCGCCACCAGGAAAAGGACCTTCCAGCTCAAAAACCTTAGGGGGACAGAGTGCAGCTGCGTGAAGAGATGCCCTGTGAGTGCCTTCAGTACCCTGTGAAGGTTCCAAGAGGGGAATCTGTACTGTGGGTGGTTTTAGCTGCTCCCTTCAGAAAGTGTCTTACCGATGAAATTAAATTTAATCATTACAGACAACCAGTGATATGAGGGATAAAGATCCACATGGAGTTAATAGGAAGTCACTTTTTTCTTTTTCTGTTTTCGATTGTAGTTTGTTGTTATGTTTATATCCTTGTAATTTTGTTTTTGAATTTTCTTCTGTTTTTGTATTATTTGTTCATTTTATTCAATGTTTGTTTGTATGATGTACAAGTATAAATAAAAAATTAAACAACAACAGAAAGTGTCTTACCAGGGAGAGGGACCCCAGAGGAGTTCTTGTTGATCTGAGAATTGATCCCAAGGCTGCCACCTGCCTGCGGAGGGTGTTTGGCCATAGCCCCTGTTCCAAGGCCTCCTGTAGGAGGGCTAGAATGTCTGCTAGGGGACCCACCTAATTTCTACGTGCCCACCTGACAAAGGCCCGCCAGGTGAATTCGTAGATGCGCCGAGTGGACTCTGCCGGAAGCTAAGATGGTGGAGGTTACCTCGTCAGTCAATCCCAACCCTTAGGCATTCCCTCTCAACAGCTAAGCATGGAGTTGTAGCCAATCTAAGTCTAGGTGGTGGACCTCTCCCAACAACAGACTGCTCCTTTGAAGTAGGGGCCAAGGGTCTGCTACTGATGAGGCCCTCAGATCTGCAAATCAAGGCCTCCTTAGCCAAAAGGGAGCCACAACAATGATCTCTGCTGGACCTGTCCCACCTGAGCAGTCTCTGGATCAGGGCCATGGGAGGGAAGGCATATAGAAGTCCCCCTGGCCACTGGTCAAGGCACCCATGCCCATCGCTCCCCTCATCATGAACCAGCAGAAGAGCCCCATCTTTCAGTTCTCTGAACTTGCAAACAGGTTCACCCTGCTTGAGATACCCGGTGACGGCTGAGCCAGTCCGCTTGTGTGTTGGAGCATGACACGTGCTCTGCCAATAGGGATTCTAGATGCCTTTCTGCCCAAGACAGAAGAATGGTGGCCTCCTGCATGAGGGTCTGGGATCTGCTTCTGTCCTCCCTGCATATATATGATTTGGTAGCCAGGTTGTCTGAATGCATCAGCATGTTTTCCCTCCACCAACTTCTTGAAGCGGAGGAGGGCCAGTCTGACTGCTCTGAGCTCCAACCAGTTTATCGGTTAGTATGCTTTCTCCTTGGACCAGGTCCCTTGGGCATAATGATCACCTGTGTGCGCTCCCCACCCCGAGAGACTCGTGTCCATGGTTATCTGGACCTGTGGCTGCTCCCTGAAAGAGTGCCCCTTCTCTAAAGCTGGGGAAAGCCACCACTCTAGGGATTGCCTGGTCTCCCTGCTCAACTGCAGCCTGACATGCCTCCGCAGTATGACGTCCATCTGATAGGGATGGAGAGCCTACTGCAGGGGTTTGGCATGAAATCACTCCCATGGCACACGGGTCATGGAGGCGATCATGTACCTCTGCAGTTTGGCCAGCTGGAAGGTGTCTGCCCTCTTTGCCCCCAGGACCTGTCGGACCGAGGTCCGAATCTTGCCCACACACACTGAGGAGAGGCTTGGTGCTTTCAAGCTCCCTAGGGCAACATGACCTGCACTGGAAACAGCTTACTTTTCTCCATGTTCACTAAGATCTGTGCTGCTGCAGGCAGTCTAGGGTCTCTGCTACATCGCTCCTGGCTTGATGGAGTGAGTCTGACCTGATCAGAATATCGCCCAAGCATGGAAAAAGATAAATGGCCTTTTTCCATAGATGGGCCACCACAATTATCAACACCTTTGAAAACATTATCAGACTTTGGGCCAATGCAAAAGCCAGGCAGGTGTACTGATAATGCTTTTCCTGGTATGGAAAATGCAGAAACTGGCAATGTGCTGGGTAAACTAGGCTGTGGAGGTAAGCATCCGTCAGGTTTAGGGAAGCCATGAAGTCTCCAGGCCTGAGACCCTTTAGAAAGGTCTTCAAGGTTTCCATTCTGAATTTCTTTCAGGTCAGGTACTGATAGACCCACTTGAGATCTAGAATGGCCCTTCATTTTCCTGATTTCTTTGGGACCATAATAGAGTAGCAGCCAGATCCTCGCTGTGGTTTTGGCACAGGCTCTATTGCCCTGATCTCCAGCAGATGCTGGATTGCTTGAAGCATAGGGAGGTGTTTGTGTGTGTGTGTGTGTGTGTGTGTGTGTGTGTGTGTGTGTGTTTGGAGTGTGTGGAGGAAATGAATGGGGGCAGGAGAGAGAGAGACTGGTCCAACTCTATATTGTAACCCTCCTGAATAATGCTGAACACCCACAGATCTGTGGTCGAGGCTTCCTGCTGTCGCCGCCTCTTGCCTCCCCTGTAATTGCTGCCTTGAGGCTGCTTGAGGGAGCTCTGGCTACATGAGGATCTATTTGGGAAACCCTGCCCTCCCCAGGAGGGTTTGTATCTCTTGAAATCTCTAGCATTGAGTGAGCCCCCATTGGAACGAAAGGAAGAAGAATTTCCCTTCCTTTCCTGTGCACTGCCACGACTGCCGCCATGGCCCTTGCTGCAAATTGCAAGGCATCCGACTAGACATGGACAAACCCTGGTGGGACCTCTGCTTGAAAGGCCTGAGCCCAGATGCAGGCCACCCTGGCCATGAAGGAAGCTGCAGCTGAGATCTTAATGGCTAGTGCAGAAGCTTCATGTGATCTGCATAGCAGAAACTCTGCCCTTTTGTCCTCAGGGTTCCTGCAGTAATCCTGCCCATCTCTGGAAACCATGAATCCACGAGTAAGGGAACATATGGGGGGGGCATCTCAGAAATCCCACTCTAGACTTATCAAATGGATATACTGTAGCCGCTTTATGAGAGAGTGTGTTGCCTTGGAGGCCCCAGGTGCCTGCCATTCCTGCAAGATGCTCTCCTTAAACTCTACTGGAAAGGGCCTTGTGCTTGGGCAAGGCTTTGGAGGCATTGCCGGCTGCCTGGAGTTGCTCCTTGGCTTGCTGGGCCTCCTCAGGGAGACTGACTGCCTTTGCAGCCTTTCCCAAGAGCTGCTTGATGTCTGGGCTCAAAGAGTCAGGGGAGATGCTCCCCCTCCTCCCTGAGGACGTGGATGAAGCCTGGAAGATGAAGAAAGGGGTTGAGGGCATGAGGCATCTTCTGAACTGGCTGCCCTAGGGGAAAGGGAAGGTTCAGTTCTCCTGTAGGCCCTTCTGCCAGAGCCCCTTTCTCCCCTGCTCAGCACCCGGCATCGCTTGTGCTGAGGCCCCTGCCTTCTCCTAGCCCCTGTGAGGGGACAAGGGGCTGCTCCAAGAAGAGTAGTATTCTGAGGGGGAAGGGGAGGGATCAGCCCATGTCTTAAGCACGTGCATGGGCTAGGCGACTGGAGCACCTTCACCGACCTTCCGATCACAGGAACATAGACACAGCATTCCCGGAGAACAGGTCCTGGTGCAGTGGACTACATCTGCTCATTGCGAGCACCTCAAACTCAGCAGAGTAAAAACAGAAGCAAGCTGTGGAAGTTTTGAAGTATACCTAATTTATTTCTAACAGTCACTACAAATCACTACAGACATGCATGAGAGGAGCAGCTCTCATACAGCCATCTTATCTCTACACAGATAAGAGCGAAAAGTTTTTCAGTACCAGAGACAGAAGAACCAAAGATTAGCTTCCACCCCTTCCTTTCTCATAACATGAAAGCAAAACAAAAGATCAGGTGATTCTTGCAATGTGAGGGGTGAAAATGCCAACACTACTCCTCCCTGGCACCCTGCCATCCTGCTAAATTCAAGGGAATTCCAGGCCCCTTTGCGGAGGTAGCTTGGGTTCCCACAGATCCCTCTGATGAATCCAGAGAAAGTTCCATCTCAAAGAAAAGAAAGTCTCCTCCTGAGAAGGAAAACCCGTTCTGCTGGGTTTCAGTCCTTTCCTAGGCTTTCCTCCCAAGTCCAGAGGCCTCCAAAGACTGTAGGCCCAAAGGGAGACCTAGTCAAAAGTAGATCCGAGAGGGGGGGGGGGGAACCTGGTATGGATAACAGAAGGGAGCTGAAAGAGTGGATCCAAGAAATGAAGATAAAGGAAGAACAAAGGAAAGAAAAATCCCTTCCAAGATGGCATTCCCACCTTTTTCTTTTGCCGGGCCTAGAGCAGGTAAGAGACCAGTGGTGAAGGCAGGAAATGGAACTGGAGCAGGAGGCTTGTCTCTTGTAGCTATGATGCAGAAGACAGACTCAGAATTCAAAATGACCGTAACAGATTGGAGAACTGGGCCAAAACAAAATGAATCTCAGTAGGGACAAATGTAAGATTCTACACTTTAGGCAGGAATAATCAGCTGCAAAAATGTAAGATGGAGGAAACAGATCTAGAGGTCTTAGTAGACCACAAGCTTAACTTGAGTCAGCAATGTGGTGCATCAACAGAAAAACTAATACTATTCTAGGCTGCATCAACAGAAGCAGAGAAGAAGAAGAAGAAGAAGAGTTTGGATTTGATATCCCGCTTTTCACTACCTGAAGGAGTCTCAAAGCGGCTAACATTCTCCTTTCCCTTCCTCCCCCACAACAAACACTCTGTGAGGTGAGTGGGGCTGAGAGACTTCAGAGAAGTGTGACTAGCCCAAGGTCACCCAGCAGCTGCATGTGGAGGAGCAGGGACACGAACCCGGTTCCCCAGATAACGAGTCTACCGCTCTTAACCACTACACCACACTGGCTCTTTGAGTGTCCCAAATCAAGGGAAGTAATAGTACTGCTCTATTCTGGCTTGTGAGACCACACCTAGAGTACTGTGTTCAGTTCTGGCACCACAATTTAAGAAGTATATTGACAAGCTGGAACATGTACAGTGGGCAACCAGGATGATCAAGGGTCTAGAAAAACAAGCCTTATGAGGAATGATTGAGGTTGCTGGGTAAACCTGGTTAAGAGGAAACTGAGAGGAGGTATGATAGCCATCTTCCAATATCTAAAAGGTTGTCACATGGAACAAGCTTATTTTCTCCTGCTGCAGAGGTTAGGACCCAAATCATGGTTAGGACCCTAACCAATGGACTCTCTCAGAAGGTGGTAGACTCTCCTTTCTTGGAGGTTAAAAGCAGAGGATAGATAGCCATCTGTCAATGGATGCTTTAGTTGAGATTCCTACATTGCAAGGGGTTGGACTGAATGACCCTAGGGGTCCCTTCCAACTCTACAGTTCTATGATTCTATGGTATCCTAAAGGTAAAGGTAAAGGGACCCCTGACCATCAGGTCCAGTCGTGTCCGACTCTGGGGTTGCGGCGCTCATCTCGCTTTATAGGCCAAGGGAGCCGGCGTTTGTCCGCAGACAGCTTCCGGGTCATGTGGCCAGCATGACAAAGCCGCTTCTGGCGAACCAGAGCAGCGCACGGAAACGCCGTTTACCTTCCCGCTGGAGCGGTCCCTATTTATCTACTTGCACTTGGATGTGCTTTCGAACTGCTAGGTGGGCAGGAGCTGGGACCGAGCAACGGGAGCTCACCCCGTGGCAGGGATTCGAACTGCCGACCTTCTGATCAGCAAGCCCTAGACTCTGTGGTTTAACCCACAGCGCCACCTGGGTCCCTTCTATGGTATCCTACCTGCCTTTAATCATGGAACTCAAGGCAATACACATATGTCCAGGCTCTCACCCATCCAGACACTGACCAAATCCAGACATGCACAGATTCAGCAAGGTGGTAGCCTCATGCGCCTTCAGACCATACCCCATATTTATAGAGGCCTGCACAAAACTCATATCAAACCAGATGGACAGGAATACATAATAAAATTATTATTATTAAACAGGAGTGGTCAGAAAAATAATGATTTTGACATTTCAATTTATTTTCTGTTTTTACCAATTCCCAAATGTTAACATACACTTAACCCTTTTTGATAAAGTATAATGCAACTCATGCACAACTTTGTCTATACAACTGCCTATAATGAACAGTAAAAAATTTAAATCAAATAAATTACTGTTTGGACATTGCTAAACTGGCTTCCACAGAATGATTCTGTTAAGCCTTGTCTACTTTTATGCCATCATTACCTTTTCTAACCAAAATCACATATTTACCACATTCTCTCATCTAAGTAAGCTTCCTTCTCCCTTAGACATAATATCTGAGCAGTTTGTGTGCCATAAGAAAATTCCTAACTGAATTTAAATGTATCTCACACACACACACAGTTTTTGCTGCGCAATTGCTTATTAAATCATTGTGACTGTATAGGAAGGTTTTAAGCAGCAATGTAAAAAAAAAATCAGCCATTGCCAGGTATCTCTCTACCGGCACAGAAAAGGTGTCATGTACTAAAGGAAAGCGCAAACATGAAATCACATTGGCAAAAGACGTGGAATAACACAAGGCGAATAACTCCACCCTCCCATCAGCAAGCTGTTTAAGCTAATGCGCCCCAATCCTAGCAAGTCAGATTTAACAACCTGTTTATTTCAATCAAAACCTGTTGTAGCATTGCAGAATTCCTCCCCCACCCCATCCCCCGAGGTTAAAGCACAAACACAAGAGAGAGCCTCAGTCAGCAGAAACTGAAACGGCGCTTTGACACGCAGCCAACGAAGCGACCGGAATCACGACATTTTCATCAATACTGGAGACAACGATCAAGAGGCCCCAAAAGCAAGCAACCTTCTCCACTTAATCAGCCGCTGCATATCCCGAGACACCCATAATTTGGGCGAGCTCCGCATTTGCATTCGGATCGTTGAAAATCGGGCTTTTGCCGGAGATAAAAAAATCCCTCTGCGGCATCCCTGAAATCGGCCATTACAGGAAGAAGCCGGAGCGGGTTTTACGACATCTCCCAGCATCCTTACTGCCTACAATTCCCACACTGCACATGCCCAGCAACTCCAGCGTTAACCCCTTGGTTGCCCACAGGCAACAACTTTGTGTCATCGGGCTTGACTCTTGTTTCCTCGACTTTCCCCTCACATCCCTGTTCACACAAAACAGGCAACACACGCGACGCGTTAAAAACACTCAGTGTGTCAAGAGAAAGTGAAAAGGGGAGACCACACGCGGAGAGCTTCTAAAGGGAACCCTGGAAAAAAAAATTCAGCATAAGAATATTCTTTTAAAATTCTCCAGAACAGTAACAAATCTGCATCTGCAGTCATCCTCAGGTGTTTACTATAAAACCTTTTCGGTTTTAAGTCTACTGTTCTTTGTTTTCTTGCACGCTTCTAGAGACTACAGTTTCTTTATATCAACAATTATCAATATTTTTGCTTTGCACCTCAGACAGCAGGTGGAATTTATTCTCCCATCTGAGTACCTCTTAATTTTTATTTTTTTTAATGAATGCACTATTTGTTCTTAAAATCACCAGGTCTCTTCCCAAGATCTCAGAATACATATAGACAGACAGCCAGATAGATAAACAGATAAGAAAAATAAAGCAGATTTAGAAAACCCTTGCTATTCTACCTTTCTCCTTACAAATATGCATTCAGGTATATATCAGTATTGCTATACTATGCTCCTGCTTTTCAGTTCCTTCAGTGTTTCAAGAGCCTAACTACATCTATAAACAAAACCATCCACAATTTAAAAGAGATTAAACAGTATCTAATTTGAAAGAGGAAAACAAAGCCTCATGGCAAGCCTTCCTAGACCTTAACTAAAATGGGCATTGAGTGTACACACTTCTTACTATTTATTATTAATTGCATTTGAAATAACTGCCCTCAAAAATAATTGCCAAAGAAAAATCAGCCTAATTATTCTAATTTGTACTGTCATGTTAATTGTTACATGGCTAGGAATTCTAGAGACCATCTGCTTCCCAGACAGCACAGAAACCTAGCTGGTGCTACAACCCCTAAAAGAAATCCAAATCTCTCAGAAATCTGTTACACATAATAAAAAAACAGACAAAATATGGTCACTTACAGTCAAGTTGTTGTAATCCCACCTCCTTTATAATTTATTTTAGACCATGGAAACAGCAGAAAAAGTGGTCATGCTTCTTTCAAAGAAGCTGACCTATAACGTACTCCTACACATTTTTACGAAGTTTAATTTCCAACAAAATATTTTGAACATTAAAGCGGTTTTCAAAGTGATACCTGGCTAAAACAACGACAGAAAAAACTTCCCTTTGTGACTCTACAGACACATTTTGTATATCCTCCAAGCCAATACAAGCCAAAGTCATTTCAAATAATACTCATACGCTTATTTACAATTTATTTCTTGGTGCAATGATTTTTGCTAGTTTTTCACCCCAAAAATTTCTACAGGAATATCAACTTTTTTAACAGCCAGCACTGCATAATTGTCCATCAACATTTCCATAGAAAAACCAAATCCTTCAACAGTCAGGCATGCAGAGCTCTACCTTTTTCATTTACAAACAAGCCACAATCATTTTACAAGCATTTTAATACATAGATTAAAGCCACAACGGACAACATGGCACAAAGACTGTGTGAGAAGAAACGTGAAATATAACAGGCCTCCCCTTATAATCCATATTTAACTATAGAACTGCTCAGCTGTATACATGTATATTTCTCTGTCTCAATGAAAAGATGGACTATATGTATTTTGAACTATTTGAATTAAAGTTTATAAAGCTGGCCTATTAAAAAGGCCTTGTTTTTAGGATTTCATTAATTTTTACATTTTTGTCTTATTAATATTATTTCTTTATTTCAAGTCAATGAAGAATTTCAGAATAACATTATTAAGTAATTTTAACCCTGGTACAGAAAGCTTTATTTAATAAATAAACAAAAAGTTGCAAGATTAATGGAATGTTGACTTATTGCAAACATTTCTAGATATTAACAAAAGCACTTGAGAAAAATACGCCTCAGGTGCTTTAAAATGTTGACAATTTTTCTGGCAATAGATTAAATCTGAAATTAAGAAGTATAAATATTTTGAAAGGATCCAACCATACCATTTCATAATGGTATGTATCTTTCTGGCTTCAAGCAGAACTATTTCTCTGTCTCCTCACAAAGGCAAAACATACACAAACACAAAAACTGTAAACCTTCATTACTTTTTTCTAAGGTAATTTTTTTTGTCATAGGGAACTGCAGACAGAATCACTTTCTGCAGCTTTCAGCCAGTGCGCAATAATTTTACCAAAAGGTGAGAAGGCTTTGCTTTTGCCTTTAAAAGATTTCACAATAGCGTGGAGTTTTTACTGTCCTAAACCTTTGGGGTTTTTTTTTTAAACACTACCATGAACATCAAATTTTAGTAACCAGAATTTAATAATCAAAGTGAAATACACAACTGATATGGAGCAGGTGTGTGTTTTACAACAACATACCTTACACTTTTAACAGGTTTTATCCCACAATTTTTGCTACTACATGAAATTATCAAAGGTACAGATTAGGTCAGTAATATAATATCCCCAATGCCGTCCCCCTCACTCCACCCTGCCACACACAGCTCTTTATGTCCTCTAAATCACATAACTTTTAAAATTGACAATTTAGTCTTAAGAAATACCATTGCATCCAAAGCCAGTAAACCCAAAATTTTATTACACAACAGCCTACTGTATTTTTAATTAACTAGCCTTTTTTAAAAATCATAATTTGGGGCTCAATCCACTGGGAGCTTTCTAAGCACATGTCCAAAGAAAAGAATGACATTTGCAGAAGAGGCCTTCTACGACTACCATTTCAGCAGGCGTTGTATGGCCAATGTATCTTGTGGGACAGTGCTGCTCATCAAAAAGAGACTGCTTTATTTTTAAAATGTTTACCAAATCACTCAGGTTGAGAAATACTGTTTTTATAATTTAATTCTTGCATAACCAAAATAAAACCACCTTTCACCTGGAATTGTGTTTTTGTGTTTTCTCATATGGATCTGGCTCACATACATACTGAACATTACATACTGAACATTACGTTATTCTTAGGCTTTTGGTGGGGTAACTCAATGTCTACTTAACCATCCTTTCACACTTTGCTAGATGCTAGAACAACCTTAACTCGTTTTTTTCTGTATACAATACCTTACACAAAAATAACAACCAGGGTTTACGTGGCTTATTAGTCTAAAGGCCAAATAATATATTATGGAACTATGGTGTAACTATTTTCTTATCTCATCAAAAAAATTAGGCAATAAACTGATGCCTTACCAGTAAAAGGGGGTTCATTTCTTTAATCCATCACTGGCATTTACTGAAACAAGGATTTCCCAACAGTCTCTGTAAAACTAGAGAGAGAGAAAAATAAATCTACCAGACAATCAGTTGCAATTTACAAAAACTACTTTTTGTATTTTTTAAAACAGTCAGGACTCTTGAACTACAAAAATCTGTATTACTATACCTGAAATATATATATTTTTTTTGAAATGTGGGGCCTGTGTTCTTCATCACTATAACCTGGGGGGGGGGGTTGTTTAAACTATATACACTGCACTTTCCTCCTTTTTTGAAAAATAGAAAAATTGAAATCCTATATAATCTTTTTGTCTAGAAAATAAAAAATCATATGAGTAGTGGTTTGTTTTGAGGGAAGAGGAAAATGGAAGATACTGCTCCTTATTGCCTCTCCTATATCCTATTATAAGCATTCATTTCAAAATAAAACAGTTTTACTCTTATTTTTCCCTTGGTTTATAATACTGCATATGCTATACAATAATACTGCTTGAATGCTTATATATATAATGCATAATTTGTTCCTGCAAGGTGCTCACATTTTTTCTTGTACCCCTCTTTTGTTCGCAAGGTATTACATAAATAAAATAACTGCAGACCCACTATTTTCATGGTTTGTTTTCTTCGTCCACCATCTCAAACACATCCATTATTAAGGCAATGAATGTGCATTGTATCCAGAATCAGACCCTTTAAAGGCTTTCATTTTATAGGGAATAAGTGGCATCCTTTTTTTGTTTTCAAATGGAAAACTTAGGATGTAAAGCTAAACCAGTTACTTGCAATCACTTTTTTCGGAGTTTAATCTTCCAGAATTAATGTTGGTATAAATGTTGCCTAACACCTGCCCTTCCAATGGAGCTTCAGCTCTGTTGAACTGTTGCAATTCACATGCTCCTCCCTGATTTCAAAGGTGACCTCAAAGGTAGTGAGAACGAAGGAAACAGTTGGACATAATACTAACTAGGAAACACTTCCCATCAGTTTTTTTCTTTCTACTTTTGCTGTGTTTACTTTGGGCTAGTTATTAGCATTATATATATATATACTACTTCCTGCCTAATATTATTTTGTACCCTTAACTGGTCCTATGAAGAAAAAACCAGAATGAACTGAATGAGTAATGCTCACAGATTTTGTACAATATCTCGGGCAGGGGGGTGTTTAATAGGAAAATTGTAACCCTTGAAAATTTATTCAATATGTATCCCTTGATTTAAAACAACAAACCGACACAATATCTGTAACGACCTGTTGGTCTACAAAAACTTCTCTATTGGCACAAAACAAGCATAGGCTCCAGTAATGCACTCCCCCCCCCCCCCCGATTTATGTTATGGTATACAGCAGAGATTTGGGGTACAGCCATTTCCTAGAAGAAGCAGACTAAGAATAACTGAAAATGCTTTTTGAAGATTATAGCATGCTGCTCAAAGAGCCTGATGTTTTACAGAAAACTCTTTACTTGGGACTCCTAGTAACACTTTTTAGGCTTCTTAAAAACATAGAGAATTTTGAAAATCTGCTTTAATACCTGCAAAGTATTTTGATTTCCCCATCTTAAGTCAGTGAGAGTACCTGCATTGGTTTCACTTTTGCTCCTGACACTTGTTCTTGTTCCTTAGTGGCTCAGAGTCTCTTAGGGCTTTGTGGGGTGGGGTAGGGTGTTCACCTACTGTTACAGGTGCACTTTTAAAATAATTTTTCCTAAAGATATAAATTATGCTGATACATGTATATAATGGCATTTTATTGGCCGCTCACTAATATAGTTAACTGGGTAGCTCACAAATATGAAATCATAAAATACAATATGTAAAATAGCATAAAAAGAATCACAGCATAAAAATTCCAGTTTTTAAGAAAACGTAATTTTGAGGATGAGGCGAGCTTAAAGAAATTGAAAGAATAATTACGTAAATCTAAAGCTATTGCATGTACACCTAAACTGAAGGACATGTTTCATAGCTAAAATCCAGTGATGGTTACCAAATATCACTTTAAATATATCCACTTTACCCATTATACAATTGAATATTGCTTTTAAAATAGCGTCCTAGCCTCTGACTATTCTGACTGTAATAAAGTATTTTTATGATTCTATTAAAATTAATAAATCAAACTTCATTTTTCTGTAAATTTCTAATTCCTAATTATCTAGCCTATCTCTCACCAAGACAATGTGAAATTAGGGGAAACTGATACTATCTTTCACCACCTTATAGTTGAGCCAATTCTCTCTATAATTTAGGTAAACTGCCTCTCACGCAACCACAATCACTTGCTTCAGCTATCAAAGAGAGAGAGAGAGAGAACTGATATTTTTCTGTATCCCTCTTTTTCCTCTTCCTGTTGTGTCCTTGGCCACAAAACATTCTGGGCCCCAAAATGCTTTGTAAAATATTCCTATAAATTACATGCTTACTAGACATACGTATAGGAAGCATAGCTGTTTAAAGCACGTGGTTTGAGACTCAGGTAAACACTCATTGCCCAAACAATTCCTTAACTAATACTGCAGTCCAACCCCCAACTCCCCTTGTGCGCTGGGCTAGGGTGTTGGTGCTTGGCTTCTGCTAGCATCACTCCTCTGGTGTGAAGCTCCTCATTCAGCCCAAACTGAACATGTGTGAGTGAGTGAGTGCTGCCAGTGGGATTGCCGGCAAAAGCAGCCTGTGAAAAGTCTCCAAACAGGGCATTTCAAAGAGGAGCTGAGCCAGCCTCAAATCTACTGGATCCTGAACCAGTCTCACGGATGTCATATCTGGGCTCGATTGCTTTGTCAGCTTCAGGCTGACGCAGCCATTTCCCTAGCCCCTGCCTTCTCCCTTTCCCATTTTGAGTGTATCGAAGCTGGTAATACTCTAGACCCACTGAAATCTGTCGACTTCATTTATTTCAGTGAGTCTACTCTTAAGTATAACTAACCTTGGTTATCACCCTATATTTGTATATTTACAGGTTAGTGTCCCACATGGGAACTGAATGAAGAAGAAGAAAATCCAAATTCTGGTGGAACACAAACCTACTTGTTCTGAACAGGCCAATTAGACAGTTAAAAAAAAATTATCGCCTCCCTGCCTGCCTGCATAATTCTGTGTCATAAAAACTGGACCACGCCATACATTTAAAGCACATTTAAACACACATTGAAAACTCACAGCTTCCCCCAAAGAAACATTAGAACTGTAGTTTGTTAAGGGTGCTGGGAATTGTAACTTGGTGAGGGGTGTACCCCAGTTCCCCAGATTCTTTGGGGACGCCATGGGCTTTCAATGTATGGTATGGACCCCTAACACTGAACACCACTCAAGATTCCTGCAAACAGAGAGCTACCAACTCATCCACCCAGCTCCTTCCTGTTGCTCCTCCTCTGTCGAGGTGTCAGGTATAGGGGCTACCCTATATATTCCCATAATTTATTTTCTGAATAACCTCCCGTAAATAGTTATTGCTTTTGTGTTGTTCTCTCGAGCTGCGTGGTATTGTAATGCTGACTGGTGTATGGAGAAGGTTTTTGATGTAGAATGGGAGCAAAAGGGAATTCTAGCCCGTTCAATTTTTGTGCAGGTTACTTCATTTTCTCATCAAATACCTTACTTTATGGTACTCTCATTCTAAGTAAACTTCCTCACAAAATGTAAAAGAATAGGCCCAAGTCAAATGCCCAGGTACAGAAGGTAAGTATCAGAATGAAAGACAAAATCAGTTTCCTTACTTCTTGCTTTGGAAATATTTAACAGTAATAAACAACACCATTTTTTTTTTTTTAAAAATGCCTTGGATCCAACATCTGCTGCACCTTTACAGTGACAACAATCCAGACTGTAATTGGTCTAACCACAAGCCAGAAATAAAATACACAAGAGGCAGGAGAATAATGGGAAATTAGCTATATGGTGCAGAGTCAATCCCAGGAAAGTTGGGACCACTCTCCTTGGTAATAAATTGCTGTTACACAGCACTAACAGTTGTGGATTATTTATTTTTACTTTTTATTTGAGGAACTCTGGACAATTGCATCCACATTAACAGAAGCAGGAAAGAAACTAAAAGTCAACTATTAAAGTTTCCAGAAACATAGTATTCTTTCCTTAGCTATAAAATATCTGTTCACATAAAAGGATCTTCTGTGAGACCTACTAGAGCCTAGAGCAGCCTTTCCTGACTATTCTGGCAGGGGTTGATGGGAACTGTAGTACAAAACATCTATGACAGCATCAGGTTGGGGAGGGCTGGTCTAGAGTGTTAGGCTTGGAGGTGGGAAATCACAGGCCAGTTTCCCAAACCTACTGGATGATATTGGACATGATACTTACCTTTCATCCTAGTCTACGTTATGGATGGTTGTGAGGCTAAACTGGATTTGTGCTCTTTTTAGAGTAATGATCAGTTACAAATATAAAAGCAATGTCTAAAGCAGAAAGGTTTGGACTCAGCCATGAATCAATTCTATAATGGGAGGGCAGAGAAGGTACATGATAGCACTTATGGTCCTTGAAACAGTGAAGCAAGCACCTATATAAGTGTTTAAGGCAGCACATTTAGCAGGGATTAAGTATCGTTAAACTTTGTGTGGCATACTTCTGAGTAAACACGCTTAGCATTGCATTACATGGCATCTAGGAATGACGGATAACTTTGATTCAGGTCTCATTTGAAGCCGAATCCAAGCAAATTTGCAAACCAAAACACAGCTGTCCTTCAAAATTTGTGCTTATCTAAATTTTGCTATGTAGTTCACCAACCAATGTTTACAAAAAACGCACATATTAAGGGAAAGTGTGGATAAAAATGAATACATTAGTGAAATTAACACACAAAATGCATTATAGTAGGAGGAAATTGCTTGCAAAAATGTGCAAGTTAGGCAAAACTGCATATAAAGTGTATTAATTTGGGGGGGGGTACACAAAAATGCTGAATTTTCACCAGGATTTAAAAAAGAAGTGACATGTAGCTGTAGATATGGAAAACTGAATTTAATAATGGAAAAATGAGAAACTGAGAGCAGTGCCATAGCGACCGGGGGTGGGGGCTTGCTGGGTTTTTTGCCCTGGGTGAAGCCTCCAGAGGGGCACTATTGAAGCTCCCAGCCTGTTTGTATGTGTGCAGAAATGTACATGGGGTGTGTGCCAAACTGGGTCTTTGACCGGGGTGAAATAAAGCCTAGTTTCGCCTCTGCTGAGAGAACTGAAATTGACAGATTATTTCATCCTAAACAACAACGCATTTTAACCAGGCCATAGACTGTCTAACTTTCCCTGAGCCTACCCAACCCCCCAGAGGAAAGTATAAAAATATTTATACTTACTTGTGTATGAATTTAATGAACTACTTTTGCCAGGGCCTCCTCTAGTAGTGACTGCTTTAAACTCATCTCTCCAGCAAGAGATTTTAAATGACCAGACTGAAGCAGAGGGCATTTTGATTAACAGCTGAACTGGTGGTGACAGAATAACCACCACTCTCAAAGCAGGTAAGAGCGTGGGTTATTTTTCTTCCTTGTAGTCCTTCGTGTTTGGAATATTTGAAATTTTGGTTTCAAAAGGGGCGTTATTTACGGCATCTCGGGCCGACATAATTGTTGGGCCTGTTCCTGGAGCCTCTCAGCAGAATGGAGGGGCGTTAGATCCAATAAATCCAAGCTAGCTCCATCCCTGCCCCATCATCGGAATGTCCCATTGTGTGGTCTAATGCTAGACTTATGGGGGCTGCCAGGGCATAGATACCAGCCACCATTGGAGGGACATTTTTGCCCCATCCTAATATCCTCCAACCAGTGGATCTGGGGGTTAGGGATGCATTGAAAGACAAATTTCACTACAACTTGGGTTCCCATGTTTTTTAAGAGTCTGTAATTGATTCCATGATGCATGAAGATCACTGATATATTGAACCTGCCCAATCAGCCTTATATAGGTATTACCTGTTGAGCCTATAAAAATAGTTCTGACATGTTCAAATAGAGGATCTTCCCAAGTTTTGAACAGTTCAATTAAAAGATTCATATTTTTGATAAGTGCATAGTTCACGTTCCCTCCGCCACTACTCTAATTTCTCGTTGTGTGCTTTTTGATGGTTTGGTCAAGTTATTAAGGGCAAAAGTAAGGGTAGGATGAAAATGGATAGGACAGTTGAAATGCTGGGGTGCTTTTTTATCAAACAAACTCAAAAGACTATTGTAAAAAATGTTAACTGGAGAGCTCACAATTACCAAAAGTACTATTAAAAGTCTTCTAAACGAGTAAATATAAAATACACCACAGCAACTCTATTTTTTTATTTGTGTGCTGGCAAACAAGTGGCATGAACAAGACAAGCACAGCTAGATTGGGGTGGGGGAGAATTACCAAAATTACCTATATGAACTCAGGCACACCATTTTGAAGAAAAGCTAGTCTGTAAAATCTTATCCTTCTTAAACCTCCGTTTCCTACCACTCTTAACAATAAAGGAACAGTCTGCTTCATGTTAATATAGCATAGCACAATTTTCCAGTTGGTTGAGGAAATGAAATATTCCCTCTTAATAACATATGAAACTCCCTGAGTAATGTTTTTAAATGTCTTAACCGAACATTTTAATAATAAACAGTTCTGTCATAAACTAGGGGGAAAAGGTAAATTTACAAGCTTTAAATGCAGGACTGGATTATGACCTTTAGAGGCCCTAAGCACTTAAAAGATTTTGGTGTCCCCAAATATATCTAATTCAAAATATAAACAATAATAAACCATAAAATACGGGACAGCCAACATGACCAAGATAAGAACGATAACACGAGCTTCAGTGGACCGAGTGGCAGTTTACCAGTTACCAGATTCTAATGTTGTTGTATGCCCCAAATTAATGTATATCATTAATCTCTATCATTACTGTTTTATTATTACTATTTTTATTATTGTATCTATATATACACTTATGTATGTATTTTATTTATTTATTGTAGGAGCCTTTTTGTAGAACCTTGGTTCAGCTGCAGCATATGGTCCATGGTAAATTTGGCAATGGAAAATTTCTGTGGTGACCCCCTTACCTTCATGCCCTAAGCACATCCTTATTTTGTTTAACAGTTAATCCAGCCCTGCTTAAATGCTTCAAGGGTACCTACAAAGTGGAGTGAAGTAAATAGCCTCCACTGAAGGCCCCGACATGCACCATTAAAATAGGGTGATGTGTAACTATACCTATGTGAGCCAGGTCTGCCGACTTATGCCTCTGTCATGACACAAGGTTCTGGAAAAAGATGAAACTAATTTTGGTAGAATTTACTTTAGTCAAGTGTTCCTTAAATGCTTTTAGGCCATGAAAGTGTTATGCTGTAATAGTCTGAGGAAGAGAGTGGGGTATTACAGACTGACTTCTCTTAGAGCCTTGAAAGGAGGGGGGGGGTTACTTGAAAAATATGTTCCTTTCTGAACCACAGTATATCTAAACTCACCATATTTTAATGGTATAATGATATGAGTTCAGTAACATTGGGAATAAGGCTATCCCAAACCAATTGCAAAATTTCACTTGTAATATGGAACCTGCCTGCCACGTATATAAAAATTATGTTGTTTAGCCGCAAACCAAATACATCTATATCGCCCTCCAGATGTTGTTGGACTCCATCAGCCCCAGCTAGCATAGTCAGGGAAGGTGGGAGTTGTAGACCAGCAACATTTGGAGGACCATAGGTTAGCCACCTGTACATAATACATCACAGTATGCTCCCAGTACATACTGGGAAATGTTCTGGAGTTATCTTGCCAGCTGAATCTTCCAAGGAGCTGCACGTGGTGGTGATATGGCTCTAATGGGGACCTAAATATTAAAAGCTACCTTGTTATCATTTGCCTGTTCCTGGCACTGTGATTTGAAATACATGACTGGGATGCAAGTCCTATTGATCAGCAAAAAATGGAACTTTGTTTCTGTGTTTGAGGACTGAATATATTTAGAAAGACAGACTTAAAGAAATGAATTAGACTTCCATTCATGATATGGGCTTGTTCAGGGTTAATTTATTTCAGCAGAACTCCTCCCCAAATATCTATCTATCTATCTATCTATCTATCTATCTATCTATCTATCTATCTCTACATATCTGTAGACAGATAGCTATAGCTACAGATGATTGCGTCTTAAGTGGTACAAAGACAAACACATAAAGTGGTGCATGCATTTCACTTTTGCATAGCTAATGTGGTGCCTCCATATGCTGTGGGTTATAACTCCCATAATCCCTGAGCTTTGACCATGTTGGCTGGGGCTGATGGGAGTCCGAAGTCCACAACATCTAGAGGACTTTCTGGTCCAGTGATGGCCAAACTTGGCCCTCCAGCTGTTTTGCGACTACAACTCCTATCATCCCTAGCTAACAGGACCAGTGGTCAGGGATGGTGGGAACTGTAGCCCCAAAACAGCTGGAGGGCCAAATCTGGCCATCACTGTAAATCTGGTCTAATCTGATTGTATTGCCAACCACTGACCAGAGCCATGCTGCCTAGGCCTGATGGGAGTTGGACTCTTATCTGGAAAGTCCCAGGTTCCTCAGCTCTGGCCTAAGGGAAATTTGGGCTTATATTTTTTTGAAAACCATTCCTGAAATGGAGATAAATGTAAAAAAGCAAACGTTGAGATGGTGTGGAGATCTTTCATCTAAAGAGAACATGTCCTGTTCAATGCCCAAAGAATCTCTTGGATTCCTGGCCCATGACTACAACAGAAATTGGCTTCATAAACCTTAAGAGGCAGGAGTAACTTAAATTTATTTTTCCCTTGATTTTTCCCTTAAGACGTGTTTATGTAATCAGGAGTGTATCATATTACAATCTGAGCATATCCTACAACCCTGCCTGTGAGTTTATACATCATTCCTAGTTCATTCAAAACCAAATATTAAACATTTTTATCCTTTGCTGTTGAAAAATAATCCGTAAAATCGTTTAGGTTGATTTACATAGACTCCAGTAAATATTGACATTTTGTCAAGGAGTTATACACAAGGTGAATCTTAATGAATTAATTTATTATTTATATTTTTTCCTTATTCAAAAAGGCTTTTAATTTGTCCTAGAAACAGTAACACAAGAGCTATTATATTATTCTTTGCTTCCTTGCAATATGATAGCATGGTGCTGTAACAGAACATGCAAGTTGCTCTTTTTACATTGGTAAAGAGTAAGGCCCAGATATTGAGACTACTCTTCAGATACATTTACAAATGTTTCCAACTTATGTAAGCTTAAGTGATCACTACGGCAGCTTTTGATAATATAAAGTGATAGAATGTCATTATATAAGTCATAATGTCCCTTCTACTGAAAGTTTTGTTTTTCGCATGGATTTAATAACAATTACCGGTAAGATTTGAGTAACAGAGTACCAATGCTACAGCATAGATTTGGAGAAATTAATATTTCATGGATATATGATAAAATGTTTGTAAGCAGTCTATTTTTTTCTTCCTTGAAAATTAATCTGTGACAGTGTATATGTGTTCTAGTCCTGAATAAACATACCCTTTAAAATAGGATATAATTTTCATAAACTAGACAAGAAAATGGATTTTGTGTGTTTGGGGTGTTTGCATGTTTGGTTGTCATGTTAAGAGTTTCCTTATAGATTTGATATATTATACAGCACAATACAATATTTCTGTGTAGATCAACAAACAATCATGGTTTAAATTACACTGTTTGAAAACTGTTTCAGTTTACCTTACAAATTGTATTATATGAGAAAATCTTATTATTAGGCAGCCAGAAAATAAGCATGTTTACTTAGAAACAAGATTCATTGATGTTCTTGACTACTGTTTAAAAAAATCTACCACATATACATTTTTTAAAAGGCATGAGCAGCCCCACAAATATAGTTTACATTTAAAAAAAAAATTCAAGACCCCTTGAAATATTTGTAAAAGCATTTATAGAAAATTCCTTTAACTAATGCCAACACTGAAATCAAATACATTTTTTGGTAATTCTCATTGTTCACATTTTCAATTCTGATTTTCATATTAGCTTTAAAAAAAAGGTAAGTCAATGAGTCAGTTTGGAATAAATGCAGCAGATACAGATACACCTGCTATTTGAGCAACTGGATTAACTGCCAAATTTTAAAGATTCCCCCCCCCCAAAAAAAATCCTCAATACTGTATATAATTAAATATACTAAGGGTATTTAATTATTAGTTGTAAAATTGTAGACATTGTAAGTTTTAACATCTACCATATATATAAATTAAGAAAATTGATATAAATGTTATTTGCATTTTCAAGTGATTTTTCATAGATGGAGGGACAATATTCCTACATAAGTGCAACTCTATCTATCTATCTATCTATCTATAGATGCACATGCCTCTTGGGGGGGGGGAGAATATTTTAATTAGCCATATGAACTTAAAATATATAACCTTATAACATATGAGTTGATTATTAATGCTTTATAGGAGCCAGTCCTGCAATATGTTTTTAGTTGCATATATAGGTGTATGTATTTTTTAAAAAATTAAGGACCTATCAAGAGTGGGTATTTTTCTTTAGAACCTTTTATTTATTTATTTATTTATTTATAAAAAATGTTCTTCCTAGTTAAATGCTGAAGTAAACTATAACTCTGTAAAGTTACCTAGGAAAACAGTTCTTTTATTGCTTGTTGCCGGAAATTTTCCTTGTTTTTTTTTTTTAAACAAATAGACAATTTGTTATGCAAATACTAGCATATTTTATTGTATTCATTGGAACTTATTCTCAGGAAAGTAAGCATAGGTACTGCAGCCTTACACCACATTCCTATTTATGTCTGTTCAAAAAATAATAATATATTGTTAAGTTCAGTTAAGTACTCCCTTCAGAGAACTTTGTCCAGAAAGGTGGTCTACAAATATAAAGAATAAATACATTTAAATAAAAAGTGGATATAGGATTGCAATCTAACAATGCAATCCTATACATGTTTACTCAGAAGTAAACACTACTCAGAGTTCACTGGAACTTACTCTCAGGTTAGTATGTATAGAATTGCAGTCTTCGTTTGCCAAAAACAATGGCGTTCCAGTCATTACACGACCAGCACAGATGAGTTATTTGGTCTTCAGTGCAAGCCTATGCAAGTTCTCACAGCAAGGCCCACTGTTTTCAATTAAGGTTCCTCTCAGGAAAGTAGGCACAGGTTTGTAGCATCAGGTGCAGTTCATTCAAAAGAACTGCAGTTTAACTATTGTTTACTTATACTATAAATTCTTTTAGTGCTATTTTCTCTCTGGCCTTTTGGATTTTGTCCTCCTGTGATGATGTTGCTCGTCTTTTGATTCGAGTTGTGCTGTTTTGTATTGCTGGCGCTTGCTGTAATAAAACTGAACTAAACTGAACTATTGTTTCCTTTTTTAAAAAAATGAACTAAGTAAGAGGAGCTGTGCATTAATTAATTAATTAATTAATTGTAAGAAGCTTAGGTACACGTAGGTCTCATTCAAGTTCAGTATTGCATCTTACTTACCTTCTTTTAACTGTTTAAAAGTAACAAATATCTGAACAAGTTTTGCTGACCTCAACAATGAGGGTTTCACAACACTGAAGAACCAGACGGCTCTCCCAATCACTCGCTGGTTGAAGGACCTTTCCTCTCTTGCAGTATATGAAAAGGCTGTTTTTGCCTGAAGGCATAAGGAGCACAATTATTCTGAGATAATTTAGAGCTTATTATGCAATGTCTACGTCCTATGGGCACTGCCAAGGCCCCATCCCTCTCTCTATCCAATCCCCCACACTTCTCCCTCTTTCTTCTATTATTTTTGGTTTTAACCACTTAGGCATGGCCTTGTAAACTGGCACTGTGAATTGCAAAGCTTTAATGATTTTTTCCCCTTCATTGTTTGTACTTGTTACATGTTTTGTTTTGTTTTTGAAATCTTTTTTTTTTAAAATAAAAGCCAATAAAAACCAGTGCATCTTTTTTTCTGATGGCAACTAACTTGCTTTTAAAATTACCGTCTTTCCATTTTCAGTACTATTCAGGGCTGTATTAAATTACTGAAAAAAATATTTATGCTGCAGTAATCAAACCCCTGGTTATAAAATAAAGTTGAATAGGATTACTTTAGAGCAAAATAATCTTTTAAAACCTACCTTTAAATGCCAGTTGTTTTTAACAGAGTAGAATTTTATATCTCAAAACAGTATATATGGGCTATATTGTAATTCTCTAAACTTTTTATAATTTAAGAAAATGAATGTAACACAGTTCAGATATTAATGTAGGAAATTCAAGCTTTCCAACCTTAATGTTATCTCCCTTATTCCACATTACAAAAATCTACTTGCATGAGGCTTAAAAACATACCTGCTTACTTAGGTTTGTCATCGTCCAATTTATTTTGTCTTTAAACTAATAGCAAACTTTGTTGTTGCAATCAGCAGGGAACAGCAATTTTGCATCATCTGCTTAAAACCCTGCACCCAGCCGTCACAACTAAAGCTAGGGAAGTCAGATAAACATGTATTATGTCTGAAAGGAAGTTTCAGAACCCTACACTTTAAAAAGATATGCAAGTAATTACCGGGTCACGATCTCCAAGGCTGATTCTGTCACTTGGACCTGTGGATAAGGAGAAACCTCTTGAGATTTTAGTCTCTCAAAGCCCCAGCCTCAGCTGGCTTGAGCGTACCATTATCAGGAGAGGGCTGACGGCAGAAGCTCAGAGCTCCACAGCAGCTTAAGTAGTGCACACTATTGTCTTGGGAAGCAGGGACATAATAAGACCATAGTCTTAGGGCTATGACTTCTAAAGCACATGACTTTGCCCAACGTATCCTAGGAACTTCACTTTGTTAAGGGTGCTGAGAATTGCAGCTCTGTCAGGGATAAACTACAGTTCCCAGGATTCCTTGGGAAGAGTCATATGCTTTGAGTTTGCTTGAAATGTATGGTGTATATACAGCCTTTAATTAGACAGCTGCCAGTAGATAACTGGTGGGATGAGGTGAAGCTGCCTTCACTTCAGCTTACCTGGGCAGGGCAGTGGTGAGGTTGTGGCTATGCAGATGCCCCAGTGGAGCCAATCTCACACTCTGGCATATCCACACAACCCTGACTTCGTCGCAGCCCTGCTTGTACCAGGTGAGCTTCTGTAACACCAGTGCTGGGAAGGCAACTTAGCCCATCGCACTGCTAATTGCATCACTGCATGGCTCTCTGTTGGCAGGGATAGTCCTCCACTGCTTGAAGCATAGCTGTCAACTTTTCCCTTTTCTTGTGAGGAATCCTATTCGGAATAAGGGAATTTCCCTTAAAAAAGGGGGAAAGTTGACAGCTATGGCTTGAAGCACCCATGGAAGTGCAACTCTTAACCCTAACAGCATGATAGATTAGGAGGGGACTGTTCTAACTCCTGTATTCTTGCAAATGTAGGGTCTGTATCATTGCGAGAAACCCTCTACCCAGTTAGGTATAGTGGTTGCCCACACATGGATATGTGGCTTTCAAAACACAGAAAATGATCTGACTTCTAATCTATTTCTGCATAATTTATTTTTCAACTATTTTTTAAAAAGTTAACATTTTTAGTTGTCTGTGTTGATATGTGCCCTTGTATCAGAGAAAATTCTGAAACATTTACTTTCAAAATCTATAATCCAGGACTACAGAAGATAGTGTAATCCACAGCCCACAATATGAGGAACCATTGAGGGACTTGGATATGTTTAACCTGGATAAGAGGGGACTGAGGGGAGATAGGATAGCTTGTTTTCTGCTGCTCCAGAGGCTATGGACCATGTCTTGGACCAATGGATTCTCACAGAAGGTAGTGGCTTCTCCTTCTTTGGAGGTTTTTAAGCAGAGGTTGGATGGCCATCTGTCACGAATACTTTAGTTGAGATTCCTGCATTGCAGGGGGTTGGACTAGATGACCCTTGAGATCCCTTCCAACACTGCTGTTCTATGATTCTATGACTCCTGTAAGATTAAACCAACATGCACTTCAGCATTACAGCATTATAATTGTGCATAAAGTTGCAAGTCAATAGGAAAATTACACTGTTTTTATTAATGACTATGCATTCTTCACTGTCTAGATATATCTGACAATTTCACTGAGATATGAACTATAGAATAAGACTTTGGCTAGTATACAATGTTAACATATTTCTATGTTTTCTTCAATGTAACACTCTCTTTCAACAGAAACAAGAAATGTTTTGTCTTAATATTTTGCTACACTTGCAACTTCCACAAAGTTTTCCTCTAAGAGTGAGCAAAACAAAGTCCTTATGTCAGTTTCTCTGTGGCATAAAATGTTACTTATACATGTGAGGGGCAAATTGCTTTTATAAGTCCATGAAATAAATATATCCAGTTACCTTCCCTTAATCTTCAGCCTAGTTCTGGTTATCTTTCATCTGGAAAAGGAGGATGGGAGCCTGCTTTGGGAGTTAGATGAGCAAGGTATTATTTTCAGTTTACAAATCCATTTATTAGAGCACTGCGAAAAGGATGGTTTTGATGAATTTCCATATAATAAATGAGCTTTCCTTCCTGATTTTTAATTTAACTCAACTTATTTAGGTTCTAAACTTGCAAAAAATAGTGTCACAGTTTTAGAAGATTTACAAATGAATTTTCTAAACCAGTTGTATGATGCATTCAAGACTGCCTATTCAGTGATACCAGCGCCAGATTTAGGGCAGTACAGATGGTTCCCCTGTATTGGACGCTGAGCTGAGGAGGCACCAAATAATTATAATATGAGTTCCTACTGAGAAGGTGCATAAAAAGCAAAAGGAATTATTGTGAAAATAAAAATATTTTGGGGCAGCGCCAAAAGTTGTCCTTGCTCAGGGCGCTGTATTACCAAAATCCACCACCGGTCAAACTAAAAAAATCTGAGTGTTAACAGTCAGTTATCACTAGAATAATTATCTAGAATTATAGCTGGCTAACTCCACTGAGCATTCTAGGAGGCTGAGCTCTGTTATCTTTTGCCCATAGAACTCACCAATGCTTATGAAGATCCCACTGACATTCATGCAGCGTTTTTTTTTAAAGTGTGAGAGGGTGCTGGGGAGGGAGAGGAGGAATTGGGTGCAGTGGGGGAAGGGGAACGAGGACAGAGGTGCTGCTACCAACATAGTGACAGCAGGAAGAAGAGAGACAGCTGCAGGCCACCTGCCTCGAAATTCTCCTTTGAATTTTGAAGTGTAGTTTACCAGCCAGGTGAAATGTATGAAAGCATATATACTAGGATAAACTGTGCATTAAAATACGTGTATTCATGAAAATAACAGACAATAATGCATTATATTATACAAAATTGCATACAAAAATGTGTGTATTAGAAGAAATTTGCACTAAAATGCTGGTGAATTTTCACAGTGAGATTTTTATTTTTCAAAAAACCACAAACTTGAGAACTAATGACTAGAAAAATGAGAAACCGAGAAAAACAAAAATTGTCAGATTTGCCCATCCCACATTTTTGGAATATGCATATTTGTACAGTATCTTTGGTTGGATGGGCAGTATTAGGATCAAAACACCATTACATCTCTCTCTCTCCTGTTACATATCAGACAGACTTCAACTTTACTATCTTTTGAGTAGGGCTTAGTGTCAAGCTGGTTTCCTTTGGAATGCAGCCATTAGCAGACCTGTCTTCTCTGACCTTCTTCAAGTTGCAAGAAAGGAGATTCCAACTAAACATTTGGAATAACTTTCTGACAATAAGAGCTGTTCATCAGTGGAACAGACTCCCACAAGAGGTGGTGGACTCTCCTTCTTTGGAGGTTTTTAAGCAGAGGTTGGATGGCCAACTGTCATGGATGCTTTAGCTGAGATTCCTGCATTGAATGGGGTTAGATTAGATGACCCCCAGGGTCCCTTCCAACTCTTAAGATTCTATGTTTCTGTGACCTGTGTCCTTGCCACTCCTTTTTGTGTTGTCACGTCCCTGAACATCATATTCCAGGTCAATCAGCTCTATAGATTAAGTATGTAATAAATAAATAATTGACATTGTGTAAATGTTTTTGTTTTAAATATATACAGTGTGTGTGTGTGTGTGTGTGTGTGTGTGTGTGTGTATGCCCATCCCTATTCATAACATGAAGTGTTATCCTCAGTTGGCAGAATTATATACACATGGATATAGAGGTAGGAAATTTGAAACAGTGGGACCATTGACATTTGACTTCACTGTTTACTTTCCCCCTCTTAGGCATGCTGCCAACTGAGAATAACATTTGATGCATTTGATAAAGTGGAGCCTGGTTGACCAAATGTGACGCTGTAATAAATTGGTTCATCTTTAAAGTGCCACAAGACTCCCTGTTGGTTGTATGTGTTGAAAGGAGCTGACAGATAACTGGACCAAAGTCATCCAGGTTAGTATTATAGACAGTGTTGTTGTTGCTTTATGCAAATCTGAACCCAGGTCTTCCTGGTCCTAACCCAACACTCAAACACTTAAATAGCACAAGAGAGGTTCAAAGGCAATTGAATCCTCACAATCACAAGTGAAATTGACCTCCGAATGCTGGCTTTCATTCTGTTCTATGCTGCTGAATTATTTGGTCATTGTAGACAGGTTGTTTCTCCAATCCTTGTAGCACAGCACTGGGAAGAGGATTTGTCATTTGTTGAAAGAATGACACACACACTGTGCCACAATTATCAGTGCTGGATGCACTCATCATATTAAAATCAATATATGAAGAATAGAATCAGAAAAAAATGGGACAAAGTGTTTAAAATGTTATAACTGGTCCAGACATTGAAAATGCCTGCATGTGGGATTAGACTCAATTTGATTAAAATAATCAATAATTTTGCAAGGCTGCAGTAAAGCTAATAAAAGTTGCTTTTATAACGCTCTTTTCTTAGACAATACGTCTTGGGTTTAGCATGTCAATATGTCGCATCTTTGTGAAACAATTTAGTTGTAAAGCTCCTGTTAGCATATCTTAGCTTCTTTGTAAATCATGTAATTCTACATCCCAATCCAAAGCATTTATTTGAATTAAGTCCCATTTATTTCAGCAGGCAGCAAGTATGTATGTCTAGGATCATAGCATTTGAGATAGAAGTGACTGCTGAGACTGCAGTCAACCAAGCACTGATGCTGCACAGTCTCAATTCATTTAAATAGGGAATGTGCAGAACGACATGATGGCACTTAACAAATGAAATGGTCTAAGCCAGGGGTGAAGAATCTGTGGCCCTCCCATTATTGTTGGACTCCAGCTTCCATCAGCCCTACAAAGCATGGTCAGTAGGCAGAGCTAATAGGAATTATAGTCTCGATGGCCACTACATTTATTGCATAGGGTTTTAATGCAAGCCATCTGCTTGCCGAACACCAGTCCTACAGTTGTCCTTTTTAAAGGCTGCTGTAGATAGTTTGGACCAGATGAATTGCCTTCTCAGTTGTCCCTCACAAGAGAAATTTCATCCAGAGTTAATATAAAAATGAGATTCTTTCATGCCACACTTTTTCTGTTCAGATTTACATTGCAACAGCCCTCAATGCCTGCTTTCACATCCCTTGATCGCTGTGCTATATATTTTGTAAAGAGAAAAAACACTTTCCGAGAAGGAAAACTCAGATTTAGTCAATAATTCAGTTGGTTAATTTTGGCCAAGTCCTATCTACTGGCGTCAGTTCCTAATCTTCTCTCTCTGTCTCTTTTTCTCTCCCCTCCCCCTTCCACGATAAATAAATAGTTAAATTGATGAAGAAAGACAGTGTGAACTGGACAGTTCCTGAATGCAGAGCACAAACCCAGTGATAGGTCACAGGAGGAGATGCTACATTACCTGATAAATGACGTCAGTTCCTCACTCCCATCTCCATAGTGATGATGCAGCTTTAGCATTCTGCTATTGTTCAGTTTTGGCTTAGAGGCTTGTTTAATTTTTTTTTTTTGGGGGGGGGGCTTAATCTTAAGGTGTGTGTGTGTGTGAGAGAGAGAGAGAGAGAGCTGGTGTTAACTCAGAACAATGCAGTTAGAAGTCTAGTTCTGTAATATGCTGGGAGCACCAAACACCTGCCATAACAGACTTAGAAATGTGGTTCCAAAAATATAGGATAGAGGGATAAAGGTGTGATATAAGCGTAGAGGAAGTAGATAAAAGAGAAGCTTCCTCCCCATCTCACATGAAAGCTGAGGGTCGGAAGTTTCAGGATAGACCAAATGAAGTACTTCTTGACACAGCCTGTAAGTTAAATTATGGAATTTGCTACACAAGATGTAGTGATGGCCCTCCTATTGGATAGATTCAAAAGGGGATTCACGGACAATAAGTCTATCAATTGCTATAGCTATATACTAACTCCAGTATTCCCCTGAGTACCAGTTGCTGGGGACCTTGAACAGAAGAGTTACTGTGCTCTTCTCCAACTTGTGGGCTTCCCAAAGACATTAGTTGGCCACTGTTGGAACAGTGACGACAGACCTTTGGTTTGATCCAGCAGGGCTCTTCTGAAAAAATGGACAGACATCATCACAGGCACAGGGATCTGATCGTGGACCTGTCATGGCATTTCTGCAGTGTTTTCCGGAGATAACTGCAGTAACCTATGGGAAAGCAACTGAGGAGCTAAATGTAATATGTGTAAAACAAAAACAAAAAACCACACCACTCACACAGCACTGTTGCTAAGCAGATGTAAAACCAGTTCAAAGAACCATTGCCACCAACCCACCTCAATCCTTTCTTCCTTTACTTATCATGCATTAGGAATCAAATGACTTCAACCCATTATTAATTCCTTGATGGCCACAGTTTAGACAAAGAAATCTAACTCACTCAAGTGAGGTAGGAGCAAAACTGTCACGCTTTGGGTCCCTCTGACTAAGATTGCCATTTTTTCTAGCTAAGGAAAGACAGAAATTCTTTTGCCAATGTGGGTGTTAAGTACAAAAATCCAAATTACTGTCCATCATGTAGCTATAAAATAAGAAGAATAAAACCTGCATGTATGTTGAGAATATTTTGTGTATATTTTTTTGGCCATCTTTATTACAGTCTTGTTAATAGTATTATTCCTATGCTGCGTAGCTTTTCCTGAGAAAGAGTACCGGTAGTTTGCTGAACACCATCTAAGAAGTTTGTGGATGAAGCAAGATTAGAGTGGAGGTTGTCTGCTTAACAGCTCACACTATGAATATATTTCACCAGCTCCTAAAGCACAACTTGTGGTTTGCCAAGCTGAGAGTGCACCACCCTGACAACAAGCTTTTATTTATGCAGTGGTTTTTAATGTCTCCAGTATGCTTGGCGTACTCTGGTCCATGGGGTCACGAAGAGTCGGACACGACTAAACGACTAAACAACAACAACAACAACATGCTTGGTCAGTCATTATTAACTCATCCAATTTAAGGTTTTGTTTCATTGAGAAATGTTACAAAACCAGAGTGATGAACAACCATAAACTCATTAATGGTTGTGTAGGGGAAACCCCAGAGTCGTCTGCGACTGGACCTAACAGTCAGGGGAAATATAAAATATATATATAATATATAATATAAAAAATGATGTATCGCCTCAGAAGCACTGCTTTTTAGTGGGGTCAATTCACATGTCCAGCACTGAGTCATCATGCACAGAGAAATTGTATAGATCAGTGTTTTTCAACCACTGTTCTGTGGCACACTAGTGTGCCGCGAAATGTTGCCTGGTGTGCCGTGGGAAAAATTGAAAAATTCAAGAGAATTACTTTATATATAGTCAATATAGGCGCAGAGTTAATTTTTTTAACATTTTCTAATGGTGGTGTGCCTCGTGATTTTTTTCATGAAACAAGTGTGCCTTTGCCCAAAAAAGGTTGAAAAACACTGGTATAGATGTGTGAACCAGCTGTTTGTTCAAAGGTTTCTACCTACCTGTGTACAGTTTTCTAGTGTGCTGTGCTTTAGCATTTCACCCTCTTAAAAGCAGAGAAAATTGAATTGTAAAATTTGGTATACATTCTAGAAGTACCCTAGAAATCTATTTGAAGTGCATCTGAAGTTAGTTTATTAAATGTGTGGTGCTAAGTCATTTAAATCAACATGGACTTGCTGGCTATCACTGAGTGCTTCATTGCCAGCAAATCAATCCAGTTAAATATAAACTAAAGCAGTACTGTACTATGTGTTGTCCAGATACCCGTGTGTTTTTAGTGTAGATGCCACTGGTCAAGTCCCAATAAATCATCTTCAGCACAACATTATTGCACGGTGATCTGGTAGTAGCATAGACAAATCTACAATCTAGATTACATTTGCGGGACAAAGAGAAGCATATCCAATAAACATGAGCTTGCACAAACAGAAGGTTATCCATGAAGGACATGAAGCAAAAAAAAAAACGAGGATATGGGAATAATGATCACTGAGCACAATATATCTTAATTTTGTGTTGCTTTTTTACTCTGTTCTTTTATTGCTTACTACTGATTTATTTTGTATGTATTTCTATTCAAACTGCCCTGCAAATACTTTTTGAAGTGTGGTATGTAAATCTATTAAACAAACATATATGCCTGGGCAAATGCCTTTTGATATATGTAGGAATATACATTGTCTGGTGCATTTGGATAAGACAACATATCTTAACAGGTTTATGGAAAGTAGCACATAAACTAGTACACAAATAAAACACAGGCCAGTGTTTCACAAACACTTAACACTTGAAGCACAGTTTTCTCAATTAAAATTGGAGGTACGTACACATAAACATTTCTTCATCAGTGCCATGGATAATGGACAAACATCACTCCAACTGGGCTGGGGAATTGATATTACTTCTTGGTGCCAAATCCTAACCCTGTGCTTCCAGGCCAATGTTAATCTTTCTGAAGTTCTCCCTGCCCATCAGCTGTAGTGTGAGCTGCATCAGGAAATCCCGGTGGTGGCATTTCCCCTCCCATCAGGATGATGTCACCACCCAGAAATTGGCAGATTGAGGAGAGAGTAAATACTGCATGGGGCATACTTGCTCTGACAGGCAGAGGATGTTAGCTAAATCCTACATGGGGGCTTAATTTTCCAAAGCACATTTCAATTTTTCAGACAGCACAGTTTGGAAATTACTGGCAAACTTACAAAGATGCATGCTTGGGTTACTGTACACACATTTTCCCGTGTCTCTCTTTTATTTTATTTTTTCTGAACTAAATGTTGAGGCACCTTATCTCTATCCAGAAATAGGGTTGGTGTACAGTAACAGCAACCACAAAGCACACAATTAACATGCATACATAACAATATTCACACAGACATACCTAAAATAGGTCTCTTCTTTCCAGAAGGTTGTCTGATGGTTTTCATTTTCAGAATATGTATCCCTCTTTTCCCCCTGAAGGACACAGATTAGCACACTGAGGATAAAGCACAAAAACAACAGGAACAGAAATATAGTAGATGCTAACTTGTGCTTATAAAAATTTCTTTCTTTCACTTTTATTCAAGGCAGGAACAACCAGCAATGTTCTCTTCATAAGTTATTTTATCTGAAGATGAAAATCTGGAATTTGGCATGGGAATAAGAGTGTGCTGCCATCAAGGCTAACCTGCCCATTAGCTACGCTGAGACCTTTGCTCAATTTTGCCTTACAGATTTATTTATTAGTTATTCATCAAAGATTCCTAAGCAAACTCATGGGATAAGAAGATGGGAGGGAGGGTCTCTTATGGATCAGGAAGCAAAGAATGAAGGGGCTGACATGGCATGTATCACTGAGACTTGAGCAGAGGAGTGGGGTGGGCCTGACTAAATTTGGCTGTGCTCAGTACAGCAGCAGACCAGATTGGAGGACAGTGGGGGGAGGTGGGGTTGTCATTGCCAATAAAAGTGTCATCTCTTTCCCCAGAAGATATATTGATATTTGGATGATACTAGATATTGGTCTTGCATCTTGAAAAATGATCTTAGTTAAGCACAGTTCATGATGGAGACCTGGACATGATGGAGGATGGTTATAGATATATGCAGGTAACCATACATATCCCAAAGAAGGGCAGTGCCAAAGAATGCTCCAACTACTGTACAATTGCACTCTGTAATTCTGTAATTCAGTATTACCAGAAAGGAGTAGAAGGCATAACATAGATCTGTTTTAACCTCTGTTGCAAGGCATGAGCGTAGTGGAGGACAGACCAGACAGTTTGAGATAATAGGATATATAACTGGCCTTGAATGAGTGACCTGAAGTTGGAGTCTCTATCTCTTAAGTTATCTAGATCACAGGTAAAAATATGCCCAAGACAGAAATCAGGGTCAGTTTGCATAGACTGTATAATAGAAGTCTGCTGTCAGTTTCTGCAATGGATCCATAAACTGTACATTTGCCAGACAATGGGACTAGAAAATTGGAATGTGACTTAAGAGTACCAGTAATTCACTCCACCATCTCTGTAATAGAAGAATTCTATAAACTTAAAATCATCCCCAGAGAAGCAGCATAGCCATTTTAGGGCAATACAGTTTGTTAACCTATTATCCTTCCAGTTAGGCAGTAATTTCTGATATTCCACATTCAGTCTTCTTTGCTGCATCTTTTTTTGGTGAGGATCTAAACATCCTGTGAATAGAGTTCCGTTCATGACATGCTTCTGTTGGAGGAAAGGAGGCAGTAATTGTGCTGATCTCCCCTCCCCCTAGCAAACCCCTATATCCCCCAAAATCTGCTCTAGTGGAGTTGGGAGCATTGGAAGTTGCTCTGGGGTGGGGAGAAATAGATGAAAGTTGTCTCTCACCCCTTATAACAGCAGGAGCTCCCTTCTGAATCAAAGACACATCCAAAAATGGAAGAAGCTCCTCCATTTCTGGAAAGCGAGTCTACACACAAGCCATTTCCCCCCGCCCTGCCTCAAGTGACATTGTGATTAGTTGCCCTCTCTCTACTTTATGAAAGAAAGACTTTATGGAAGATCTCAATATATTAGATAAATCTTTAATGTTATCCCCCATCATCTTTTGATAAGTACACAGACGATAGCTCATCTCTTTAGTATATACAGGTATATAGGTTTCACAATTCAGCTGGATCAATGGGAGAAATTATGGAAATGTGATATTAAATTTATGGCATGTTATACAATCAGAGAAAATTTGATGAAAATAATGTACCAATGGTACTTCACCCCAGTAAAATAGGCAAAAATTTACAAATCAAAATCAAACACCTGTTGGAGATGCAAGAAAGAAATAGGAACAATGTATCACATGTGTTGGGAATGTTGACTTATTAAACAATTTTGGAACGAAATATATGAAGAAATCAAAAAAGATGTTTAAAATATCTTTTAGTAAAAAACCAGAGGCATTCCTTTTAGGAATAATTACAAAAGATATTCCTGGCAATCAAAGGAAAGTATTTGCTTATAGCAAAAAAACTGGAGCTAATTTATATCAGACACAACAATTAAGAAGGAATAAAAAGTTTGAGGTCTCAAAATAGAGGAAGGAAGTCAATATGTGTGTGTATATATATAAGTATATGTACTGATATATATGTTTTTGTTTTTAGGTGTGGGTTTGTTTTTTTTCTTTTCTCCCCCCCCTTCTTTTTCAGTCCTGTATGTTTTCTTTATTTTTGTTGGTATATTCATTATGTATGTTTGTATTTTTTGTTGTAATTTGGTATTGCATATTCAAAAAATACTGTATGCCTGGCGTGCTCTGGTCCATGGGGTCACAAAGAGTCGGACACGACTGAACGACTGAACAACATTATTCAAAAAATAATATAATAAAATAAAATAAAATCTCTTTAGTATATCAACCACTTTCCATGTGTGAATGATCCAGCTAAAAAGCCATCAAACACAACTTCACCTTAGAGACAATGCTTTTCAATGGAGCCAATCAAGCATTATACTTTAGTGATACTTTCCCAGTTCCTTCTGCCTTTTACACATGTCATGTATATGTCTGTATCTTGCTGCTTTTCTTTTCTGAATCCTAAATTCCTTCTCTAAATGCTACCCCAAGTGGATGGCATTAATTTTACAGAGGCATTTTCTTTTTTGTGTGTGTGTGGCACACTGTTGAGATACTGTAATCTCATAGTCTTCTCAAAGCTGCTGTAGCCTAAGTAGTTTCCCACTGATTTCCACTCCCCATCTATATATGTTTAATACTTGGATTGTGCAATGGTTCAATCACAATGATGCAGATGGCTAACCCTGCCAGGAGAACCTCCTATTATTGCTACAAGGAAAGCCATTTGTGTAATGCTGCTTTAATGTCATTTAGTGTGGTTAGCCAGGCTCCTAACACCTTTATTCCCAGCACTGCCCAATGTCTTGAGGGGAAAGAATTGTTCAAGACCACAGAGTAGAGCTGGGGCAGGCATGCAAGCAGCAGTGAGGCAAGGATAGCTTCTGCTGATTTGCAGGATCCTAAAGTTGTCACAAGAGTGCCAACTGTGGACTTCTGCCAGTGCTGGGAGCTGATTGTAGCAGCTCAGACACACAGCAGCTCATAGGATTAGCAGCAAGTCATTAATGAAAATGTTGAACACCACTAGATCCTGGACAGATCCTGCTAAACCCCACTTGTTAGCCACCTTCCATTCATTCTTTCATTCCTCTTGGTAGTGTTAAGCTTAGGGATGACACATTTCGAAAAGTGAAAACACAAACACAAAATTAGTTGAGTTTTTTTTGGAAATTTTTTTGGCAAAATCTTTTTCAAAAAAGTTTTTGAGCTATTTTTTTAAGGAAAGTTGCCAAAATCTACACTTCCGACACTGATTGCCATACCTCTGTATTTTCCCAGACATTCAAGTGATTTCTGTCCAGACACTGTTTCTGACAGCCAAATCCTGGTTACGTCTGGCAAATTCCAGACATATGGCAACCCTATGTTAAGCAAATGCAGATTTTCAGATAGCTGGACCTGAACATACAGGTTTTCAAGCAGCTGGATGATGTAATACAGCATAGTCTAAGCCACGTTTTTGCAATTTGTCATTGTTGAAGGCCTTGCTGAAACTGGTATGTGTAAAAAAGCCAATGCAATTCTGGGCTGAATCAATAGGAGTATAGCGTCTAGATCAAGGGAAGTAATAGTACCACTGTATTCCGCTCTGGTCAGACCTCACCTGGAATACTGTGTCCAGTTCTGGGCACCACAGTTCAAGAAGGATACTGACAAGCTGGAACGTGTCCAGAGGAGGGCAACCAAAATGGTCAAAGGCCTGGAAATGATGCCTTATGAGGAATGGCTTAGGGAGCTGGGTATGTTTAGCCTGGAGAAGAGAAGGTTAAGGGGTGATATGATAGCCATATTCAAATATATAAAAGGATGTCATATAGAGGAGGGAGAAAGGTTGTTTTCTGCTGCTCCAGAGAAGCGGACACAGAGCAATGGATTCAAACTACAAGAAAGAAGATTCCACCTAAACATTAGGAAGAACTTCCTGACAGTAAAAGCTGTTTGACAGTGGAATTTGCTGCCAAGGAGTGTGGTGGAGTCTCCTTCTTTGGAGGTCTTTAAGCAGAGGCTTGACAGCCATCTGTCAGGAATGCTTTGATGGTGTTTCCTGCTTGGCAGGGGGTTGGACTGGATGGCCCTTGTGGTCTCTTCCAACTCTATGATTCTATGATTCTATTTGTAAATTTGGCCCTCTTGATTGTAGCTACTTGGTAGGAATTCCCCCACAATCACCGTACCCAATCACACGGAACCTTGCCATTGCATGTATGTTGCAGATGTATGTTTCAGCATGCAGATGGCAAGGGTGAAACTTGCCCCTACCTGCCTTCTACATGCCTTCTCATTATACACATGGAGAGCAGCTGGGAACAGTTTTGAGTATGCCATTTGAACTGGGGAGAAAGAGAGCTATGTTGTGTCTGAAACTGCAGGACCTTGAGATATAGGAGTTCTCTCTGATGCAGTGCTGGTGGAGTTGCTGCCTCTTGTTGGAAGGTCTGCTTACCTCCAACAGCTCAGCTTTTATATTGGTAAATGAAATCACTATTACAAGGAAAAGAAACTCAACCATGGATGGACAGAGAAAAATATCTGACACATTCCAAATTGTGCTGACAGATAAGGAAATTAGTTTGGCTCTTCAATATTTGCTGTTAGCATACCCATGCTTGCTTCTGCTAATCATTCTGTTTTATTGTGCCTCTGCTCTTCTCAGTGTAGAAGCCAGACCACCTAGCGGTACAGGTGTTTATTATACCCTGGCTCTTCCTCTAAGAATTTCAGAGTTGCTTACACATGGTTCCCAAGATGTGTCCTACCCAGATAGCTTACAAGTCCAAACTTGCTCAGCTTCAGCAGTAGGACTACATCATCATGAGCCTTCAGGAGACAGGAACTCCCTATTGAACAATGAATAGAGGTTTTATATGTTAATACTAGAAGCCTCTGAGCCAAGATGGGGGAACCTGGAGTGCTTGGTGCTAAACAACAACATAGTGGGCATATCAGAAACCTGATGGAATGGAGAGAAACAGTGAGACACAGTTGTCTGTGGGTATGAACTCTTTTGAAAGGGCAGAAAAGGGCACATTGGAGACAGTGTCAAACAGGGGGTTCAGTTCAACAAAGTGGAAGAAACTCTTCCACAGAATTGCTGCAGGTAACGATACCAGGCATGAAAAGTAATTTGGGACAAGGGATGTACTATGGCTATTTGACCAAAATGATGACCATGAGATAGAGAAATAAATTAGGGAGGTGGATAAAGAGAAAGTGTTGTAAGAATGGGCGACTTCACCTACTTTCAGATCAATTGGGCAAATGCATGTTCAGGTCACAACAAAGACAGTTACTATTATTTATGTAGTACAGTACCATCCATCTGCATGGCATTTTACAGAGTAGAACAGGATAGGTCACTTTTTCAGAGGACTTACAATCTATAATCTGACAAGGGAGACAACAGAGAAGAAGGTGGTAAATGGGAGTAGAGATAAACAAGGAGCATATATGTAAAATTTCAATTACAGTGAATTAGGCTCAGTTGCAGCTGAGCAGAGAGGGAAGGGGACTGTTTCAAAGGATTCAACGAAAAGGTGGGTTTTGAAGTGGAAGGTAGCATCACATAGATGTTCTAGCTTATGTTCCAAGATTAAGGGGCAGCAAGAGAGAAAGAGTGGTGTTATTTGGGAGAGAAGGGTAAGCTGCATAGCTAAGGGTGGTAGAGCTGGAAGAGCAATGGTGATACGCAAGGATGGATAAGAGCATAGAGATGGTGATGAGATTCTACTGGAACTGTGACTAGAAAAGTCATTAGCATGACGACATAAGGAAGGATGTCACATGATCAGGGCAGTAAAAGAGGTCAATTTACTTCAGCAGTAGACTCATAGACAAAGGTAAAATGGTACAAACCAGAGAGAATACAGTGACAATAGACAAAGTGTGAGATTATGGATGCTGTAAAGAAAGAAGCTAGATGACTTGGGCATGGACTATATATATACACCACTTGCTTATAGGTAAACCTCTCTCTCTCTCTCTCTCTCTCTCTCTCTCTCTCTCTCTCTCTCTCTCCTCTCTCTCTCTGTGTGTGTTAGGAGAGAGAAAAGGCAAAGAGAGACCAAAGACTCATTCCTGTCTTACAGCGTAGATTAGTGACATTGTCAATGGATATGGACAAGGGGAGGGAAGTAAAGGGCCGAGGAAGGGAAAGGAAGAACTGGAATAAAGAGGAAGGGGTGGGAGCGAGAAAAAGACAGTTCAGAATGGATGGTTTTCATTTTAATACTGCAACATCCTTCAGTCAAACAATTTTGTGTTTACAAAAAAGAAAAAGTTGTTTAAAACTCAGCCTGGTAATAAGATAGTTTGTTTACTACTCTCACTCTAAATTCTAAATACCAAGTAATAAAAATATTTTCTGCTTTGGGGAGCCTGTTTCAGGACTAACAGCATCTATGTACCTATTGTCTTTCTTCCTTCTCAATGTATATATTTTAAACTGAACACACTCTGAGAATATTATGAGCTAGCTTGGAAGACACTCTGTAGAGCAGAAACATATTGCCTAATCCAACTGAGGACTTCTATTTCCTAGCTCAAGCCTGCAACCACTACTACATTCTGGCGGTTCCCTCATTGCGAGAAATAAGGTTACAGGGAACCAGACAGAGGGCCTTCTCGGTAGTGGCGCCCACCCTGTGGAACACCCTTCCATCAGATGTCAAGGAAATAAGCAGCTATCCTATTTTTAAAAGACATCTGAAGGCAGCCCTGTTTAGGGAAGTTTTTAATATTTAATGCTGTATTGTTTTAACACTCGATTGGGAGCCGCCCAAAGTGGTTGGGGAAACTCAGCCAGATGGGCAGAGTACAAATAATAAATTATTATTATATTACATTCCAGCGCATGTAGCATCTTTTCCATAACAGCGTATGTTTAAATATCTCCCACACATTATTTCATGTAGCAGCACATTAATATTATACACAGAGAGAAACAAAAGTGATTAAAAAATAAGCGCAGTTTCAGCAACCATGAAAACCAGTTCTTCTGTGATCCTTATTTCTGGAATTATTTGCGTATATCTGTGCAACATCCTTCAGTCAAATTATTTTGTTTACCAAAACATCAAGCTGCTTAAAAATCAACCTGTTAATAAAATAGCATGGAAAGCTCCCTCAGAGTAATTAATGTTATCCATATACCAGGTTGGCAGCCAAATTTGGCTTAAAAAAATTAAATTACAAAAGCAGCTAATTTGGAATTCGTTTATGGGAAGAAAACTTGAAAATATTTTTAATATCATATCAAATCATAAAATTTGATATGGAAAACCAGAGTGTATAACTTGAAATTTCAATATAAGACAAAATAACGATGACAGCCGAGAAGGCAGCTGGGGCTGGCGTGGGGGGATGGGGAGGATGGGGAGGAGGACTATTTGTCCCCCTCGCAGTGTGCATAGGAATTCGTTGTTGTTGTTTTTTAAAAAATAGTCCGGCCCTCCACAAGGTCTGAGGGACAGTGGACCGGCCCCCTGGTGAAAAAGTTTGCTGACCCCTTATTTAGTCACTAGGTTATGTGCTAGATTATAGGAAACAGTAACTTTCTTGTCTAGCTTTCTAATGGTATGAAAGCCTTGGTGTGAGAAGGAAAGTTTATAAAGCTACAAATTCCTAACGTGACAAAGAAAAGTTCACAGTTCCCTGCATGTGAAACCTTCACCTTTAGTAGTACTTTCTAAATGGAAGGAAATAATTGCTTGCTTCTGCCGGGCCATAAACCTCCACAAGGAAAAATGAATAATGCAAGTAAGTTTGGCCCTTTATGTCATGAGAAAGAAGCAGAAGAGGGCCACAAGCACAACTCTCTCAGAGTTTGTGTCAAGCCTGAGGCCCATTTCATCTCCAGGAGGAATGTGGTTTATGAGAGGATTTGCTTCTATCAGAGAGCTCAGAAGCCAAGAGATAGCTTATTGAGTCGTTTGTTAGGGCCAGCCTTGTATGAACACTGTGAGTTTTCTGATAAAAAGGAGAAGCATCTTAGAGATAGAACAGTTCTTGGAATTCTAGACAAAGGGTGCTCTGGGAAAAATGCAGCTAATAAAGAAGTCTTAGTTCTTCACAAAGTCAAAGTGGTGTCAAGACAATCAGTGTTGATCAAAACCCAGAGCAGGGAGCGAAGACAACGTTGGAGTGACTTGGAAGAGGTAATCTCCACACCACAAAACCCTAGAAGTAGCAGTAGCCATTTTGAAAAGGACAAATTAATTCCTCAAGTCTCTCTGCAGGGCCATCACAAAAGAAAGCCCAGAAAAGAAAATCCAGCAATTTGAAAAGCACTCTGCATGCTGTTTTCAGATAGCATGCACAATATGAAACATTAGAGGGGTTTGCCCTGTAAGGGGGCACAGGGCAGCAAATTTTGTTAACATATGTCATAGCAGATACTAATCTACCTGTTTTATGAGGAATGGGAAACTATCGATACCTTGGGTCAGTGGTTCGTCACCCAAACCACTTGAAAACTGCTGAGGGTCTTGGTGGACCACTTAATGATTTCTTTGCCTGATGTAGCAATTGCAATTCCAAAGAATTCAAATTGTAATGCAATCATATACAATATAAGAAATAAAAGAGGCAATAAAACACAATTAAAAAATCAATATGAGTAATCTACGTGATGGGTGTGCCATTGCCTGTCTTCAACCACAGCTCTGCAGACAGGCTACTGACAACCTGAATGACGCTTGGAGAAGTCCACTGATGGTACAAAGACCACAGTTTGGGAACCCTTGATCTAAGTTTAGGTTGATATTTGCAAGACATATTAACAAAGGTGCAATCAATAAACCCATTGCAATATCCACCACGGCCTGACTTTGAGGACCAGATCAAGACAAAGACTTTAACAAAGATAAAGGGCATAATCGCCAATGGCCCAATCATATAGTTCAGGGGTTGGCAACCTAAGGCCCATGGGCCGGATGCAGCCCAATCGCCTTCTCAATCCGGCCTGTGGATGGTCCGGGAATCAGCGTGTTTTTACATGAGTAGAATATGTGCTTTTATTTAAAATGCATCTCTGGGTTATTTGTGGGGCATAGCAATTCGTTCATTCCCCACCCCCCACCCCCAAAATATAGTCCAGCCCACCAAATGGTCTGAGGGACACTGGACCAGCCCATGGCTGAAAAAGGTTCCTGACCCCTGATATAGTTTAATGATGCCAATAAGGTCCCATTAGTTAGCACTGATAGAAGGAGCCATGCAATAGGTGAAGTGCTACGACAGCTGCATGGTTCAGAATGGATGCCGATCACATTCTGCTCCATAACTCCTACCGAAGCAGAAAAACACTATGCACAACTTATAAAGGAATGTGTTGTTAGCATTTAGGCATATAGAACTGTCTGCTACTGCCACTAGCCCTCACTACTATCTTCAAGTAACCGATGAAGCAGAGAGCAGAATGTAACATATTTATACAGAATGAGCTACCCACTGTTATCTTAAGCTACATGTCAACACCGGTGATTAGCCCAGCAAAGCTGCTAATGGGAAGACAAATCAGAAAACCTATTCCAGCCCTAGGGAAGAATCACATTCCAAATTAGCCTGGTATAGAAAAGGTTGCTGCTTTCACATTACCAAGTTCATAGAGGTTATGAACAGTGCTGGCCTGCCCGTGAGCCAGACTGAGGCAGCCACCTGAAGCTGGTTTTTGAGGAACACAAATGTAGCATATGAATATTGGGATGTATCTGCTATGTTTTACTCACAGTAGACCCACGCCTAAATTAGGGCCATTAATTTAAACAGGCCTACTCTGAGTAAAACTGAGTAAAACTTAGTTGAATACCAATTCTTTTGTTCCTGAGCACTAACTATGGGAATTATGACTGGAACTATTTGATATTTCATGCAAAATAACTGGACCATTTAGTGCCATTCAGGCAAATGAAGTTATGATGTTTATAACTTCAAATTATTCAGGCTAAACTGAGTTGCTGGCTGTGTTATTAACCAGTAAAACGAGGTAAATGAAACTCAAACTTAAAGGAAGGCTGCAATTATGTATTGGGTTAATGCCTCCATAAATTGTATTTTAAATAAAAACAATAGCAAAGATGCTATAGATCGTGGTTCCATGTGAGTTCAACTCCTGGGATCTTCCTCTGATGATTTTGATGCTCATACACCATGTCCACTGTCATACTAGAATAGGCATGCATGTCCAGCCATTGTGGTTTATCTCAAAGATGGAAACTTGCATCTGATTCTTGCCCTTCCCCATTAATAAAAGCACACAAAAGGCTTTTATTCTCTAGGTTCTATTAGAAAATCTACTGCTCTTTCTCCTTTGTCCATCTTTTCTCATTCCTGTCCATTTTTTCACTTTCTAATAATCAGTTTATCATGGCGTATTAATCTGAATTGCTTGTCATACTTTTTACACAAAATGCCCTGAGCACAAATTAGCAGATTAAAAAATGGTTGTTGTTGTTGTTGTTGTTGTTAGAACTGTAGTGGCCGCCTTTTTCATAAATCCTGGGTGGGTCTATCAAGGACAGGTAGAAAGCACTGAAAGTCAGTTTATGATCACTCCATACAATCCAGTAGTTACAAATAAAACCCAAATGCAGATTGAACGGTGAGGAAGATATGATTCAGCCACAGGACTGTTGAAATCAGTGTTGTGCTGGGTAATTATTATTTACACAATGCCCCAGAAGCCAGTAGCTCTGTTTATAAAAAACAATAAACATGGGAGAGAGTCCCTCTGTGAAGCTGGCAGAAGGACTAATGGCCTCCTATGTGTACCTTTATTGATTATTCTCTCACATTCTAAAAGCGCTGAATAAAATTAAATAATGAGAATACGCTTCTAATTATTTTACAAAATTTCTAGACTGCATTCCTTCTAAAAGTACCGATGTTGGTTTATGATTAAATAATTATAAAATCAGCACACAAAACAAGCAAGCGATAAAACACAATTATTGACATCAAGAACAGAGCAGAAATAGAGAGAACGGCTCAATGCTTAATTGTGAAAGAGCCAACAGTATGTTGATACTTGAGATAAAGTTAAGATGGAAGGTAGCCTCACAGGCCTTCCTGGGAAATGTGCTCTCTGACTATAACATGCCCTCCAACATTTCTCTGATGAAAATAGGGATGTCCCATTCCATAGTGATAGTTTGACTATTTATACCCCACACATCTTACTGGGTTGCCCCAGCAGCTTCCAACATATATAAAAACATAATAAAACATTAAACATTTTTTTTTTTAAAAAAAACGTCCCTATACAGAATTGCCTTCAGACAGCTGGGGAGCTGAATAACTCCATGCCAACCAACATTTCTCCAATGAAAATAGGGACATCCTACCACACGCTTCAATATTTCTCCAGTGAAAATAGGGACGTCCTAAGGAAAAGTGGGACATTCTGGGATCAAATCAGAAACCAGGACGGCTTCTCTAAATCAGGGATGTCCCCGAAAATAGGGACACTTGGAAGGTCTGCTGTAACACTACTATGCAGTTCAGCTACTAGAAGATCAAAAAGAAAGGCAAGCATTTTTTTGTTTTGCCCATCAGGAAGTCAAAGGAGGTGACCTGTCACCATATTCAGAGTTGCCACCCAACCCTTCCCAACTTTGCCTTTTATTTTTTGCTTTGACACCAATTGCCAGAAAAACAAGGGTTGTCCAGGGGTGTACCAAGGGGGTAGCGGGGGGTGGGGGGGTGGGGTGGCAGTGCGCTCCTGGTGCCACGTCTCCGGGGGTGACAAGGCATGCGGTTTGCCGGCGGATGGTGCCGGGATCCTCTGCTCGCGGCTGCAGCCGCATGAGGAGGATCCTCCGTTTGCGGCTGCAGCCGTGAGCAGAGGATCTCAGCACTGCCCGTACAGTGCTGGAGCGGCAGCGCCGGCAACCCGCTACGTAGCAAGCATGCGCAGCGTCGCTACGTAGCGACGCATTGCCGTACGTAGCGACGCTGCGCATGCGCGCTACATAGTGACGCCTCACCCCCGGGTGCACATCGTGTTTGCCGCTCCGGGTACCTGAGCGGCTTCCTACACCTCTGGGGTTGTCCTTTCTCTTTCAGCTGTTCTGTTTTAGCTGTTCACCTTAAATGAATGTCCTGTTTTTGTGTTAGACTCTGCTTGCCCCTTGCCCCACAAGTTCTGTTCTGTGCTCTGCACCTGATTCAGAGGATTCTCTCTCCAGCCGCTGTACAAGTGGCAGCATTGGCAATTCCAACATGATATTATTTTATGTTATTTATTATTAATATTTAAATAATTGCATTTTAGGAGGCACAACACGTACATGTGAATACCCCCCCTTTTTTACATTGAGGTTTGTGAGAGCTCTGTGATGAGGATTTCAATAACAGGTCCTTAGGTAAGAAGCCTCTGTGTGACCACTACAAAGTCAACTTGTTAAGTCTACAGGGACATTCCCACCACCACCACCACCACAACCACTGTGCACAGATGACACTAATGTTGCCTTTTGAATTTCCTGGGTCTTGTATGTTAATTAAAAACCTACATTCATTAAAGCATGCTTTAGTGAGGTAAAGGACAAGATGGTGTCACCTAATTTCCAGAAGCTGGCTGGCGCATGTGCAGGAGGGGGATGAATTTTACATCAAAATGTCTGTGTAGCAGCACCTTCCACAGGATCAAAGGGACTCGGGATAGCTTTAGAATGGGCCCTGGTCAGGTTGCATCACATACATAGCTGTGTTCCCACCACCCCACACCATTTCCCCTCCTCCCCTAGTATCTGCCACCTGAGACAGTCGTCTCATTCTGCCTAACAGCAGGGCCGGCCTTCGTTCTGCTTTTTATATTGCGTTGACATTTTTTAAGTGCACACAGCTGTGAGAGGCTTCGAGAGGCTTTTCACCATATTGTTTTTATTTATTTATTTATTTGTCAATTTGCTTGCAATCCTTTTATCTCACTCTTCTTCTTCAAAAATAAAACAACCCCCACAGCAAACCAGAGTAGTTCATGTGGGCTTCTGAGCAAACCTTCACTGAGACACTGATTATACACGAGGCCCATAAACAGGCAAGCATTGTGAACAAGCCAATTCCCACTAAATTCTTTTGGAAAACTCCTTCCCAAATACAAAACATGTGTTTATATCTAGATGAGCACAGTGTGTATGTGTGTAAGGAATACTGATATATTGCAAATAGTCCTGTGCTTGCTGTGATAGGTCTACTTGGTATCTGTGAAGGGGATGTAAGTTAAGAACACTGCACCTAGGAAGGGGATGTTAGTGATCTGCTGATGGTTGTTACTTTTAGGAGTAATCTCGCACCACCTCCTTTATGGCAGCTGGTAGGTATTCTAGGTAGGTATTCTCTACCTTCTGGACCCAGCCACTTCCTCCTTTCTCAATGTTATAAGCCAAGGAGGATGAAGTTGAAGCAGCCCTCACTTTTCTTAGCATCCTAAGGTTGCAGGAATTGAAATTCACCCAACAGACTGCATGATGCTCTGTGTACATTTGTTTCAATAGTGCCGTCTAAGTGAAGTTGGGGGGGGGAGGCAATGATTTTGCTCTCGAAATATTTAGCTAACATGTCACAGTGAGCCTCTGGAGGTTCCTATATGTCTCTTAGTTGGCCAAGTCAGTGATGGACCCAAACCAGTTGAAACTCCAAACCAGCTCTGATTATAGTGTGCAAGAGGTTTTTCCTAATATTTAGTCAAAACCCTCTTTTGCATAATTTGAATTTGTTGGATTGTGTCTTACCCTTGGCAGAAACAAATTTTCTCCATCATCTATGTGACAGTCCTTCAAATATATGAAAATGGCTATCATAGCATCTATTGTACAAACTAAACATATCCAGCTTTTTCAACACTTCCTCATAGGACTTTGTCTATTCCTCAAGTCATTTCTAAATCCCACAGAGCAACTAGAGCATCAACAAAAGCACCAGCTGTCCCAAAGGACTCAGGAATCCTCAGATTCCATTAGGTTTCAGGGATGGGACCATTTTAATAGGTCCACTATCGCTGTGTATAGAAATATCTATGATATCTCACCAGGAAGTGAGCAGGGGAGTTTAAAACAACCCACAATCAGGCCACAATCCGCCTTCCAAGTTGACAATATCAAATTGGGAGTACTACATGTATTGGTGGCATTTTGGGACGGCCTCATGTTGTGTCAGGGCAGTTATGAAGGTCTAAGCTGTCTCAAACAAGGCAGCCTTGGCATTAATATAGAGGTCCCTCAAGCCTCACCATTCCAGAGGTCCTTAAAATGGTGTTTGGGGCACTATCAAAATTCCCAGTCTCTTTTGTTAGCCAACACCAGGTACAAAAAACATTCAGAATTGGAACCTGCTCAGGTAAAACCCAGTAGAAGGAAATACCATCCGCGTAAACCACAACAACTTCCCTTTCTTGGTCCTCAAGCATGTTTTATGGTAGACTAACCCGTACACACATCTGCACATGAGAGCAGTGTGTGGAGGAAGTTTTTGTATATTGATGCAGTGTAGAGACATCTTGCCTCCCTCTGCTCAGTTATTGCCAGCTCAGTGAAGCCATATAGTGTCATGGGTGAAATATAAGTTTTGCTCTTATTGAAGCAATGTTGCAAATATAGCATTTTACCCTTTTACACAGGAGATAACAGGAACCATTCATATGGGGGGGAGTGGACAAAAGGGGCAGTCAGGAAAAACCTATCAATGGGGAGTGAACATGCCATTGGCTCCCCAGGACCCCCAGTTAGTGAGAATCAATCCTACACCTATCGGCATAGTCCTATATTGGATTCTGTTCCTTAGTCACACCAGAGCATGACTGTGCAGGGAACTGGCCTTTTGACTGATTTTTTCCTAGATAGATAGATAGATATTGCATATTTGTATATATTTCAGTGTTTACATATAAACCTTGTTCACTGCTACAAGGGTGTTCAATAATCGAACCAATTCAACTTGGTTGTAAATTGCTTTGGGTAGTCTTGGGCAAGATAAAGCAATTAACAAATTTAATAAATAAAATGTTAGATCTGGTACCAAAGCAAGTAATCGGATACATTGCAACTCAAAAAGATGTCATGTTCCATTGCTACTTGAACATTCAGTATTCCCCACTAAGTACCACAAATGGTAAGAAAGTAAACACTGTATCTAACAAACATAACAGGCGGGCAGAAGCTTAAGACAATTTATGAAGAACAGATAATCTGGAACAATTTCTCTCTGCCCACTCTAATATTGAGCGGGGCTTTTTTGGAGCCAGAACTCATTGGAACTGAGTTCTGGTACCTCTTTGGTGCGTTATGTCACCTCTGTAGCATTGCAGTGCCGTTCCCTGGCACGTCGCTTGCAGCTGCGGGACAGAGGTGGTGGGTGGCATGGTGCTCAGGGTTGTGTGGTATATCCAATGTATATTTTTTGGGTGTGGTGAGCGGGTGAAGAAGAGAAGTCCTCTCCCTTAAAAAAAGCTCAATAACTTTGGGTGGGTGCTCCCCCTAAAAAGGGTCAACAAGTTCCGGCACCTCTTTTTCTAGGGGGGGGGAGCCTTTTTTCATCTTTGGAGAATATAACTCCACAGATGTTTCCTTCCATTTGGGGAATTTATGATGAGTGTGAGGTAGGCCAATTTGGACCCTACTCTTACTTAAATTATTATGAAAGTACAAGCACTTTCCAAATTAGACATATACTGGAACATTCAGTGCACATCAATACTTAAAACAGTAGATTAAGCCTATACTTTCCTACATGCATTCATACCAGACACACATGCATATGCATTTTTCCTCTTAGTATTCCTCAATAAATGTCTTTCAGGGCTTACACTGCAAAGCACAGGAGGCAATAAAATTATCCTGAGAGAGCACAGATGACTGAAACAGCCTAAAATGTTATCCCAGTAGATGTTACATCATGTGGCACAGCCCTTTGTGGCCAGTGTCACTGATTATAGATGGTGGACAATTTGTTCAAAAGCTTTGCCATCTTAATATATCTCAGCACGCTGCAGAGAAAAGTTCTGGCTCAAACCTTTTGTTGATGTACCAAATTTCTATGGATATGGAGAGTCCCCCCCCTTTTCTCTCTCTCTTTTTTTTTTTACACAGAAAGCACTCAGGCATAAGTTTTCCACTTGCTTTCTGGCACGATGCATTTCCAATAGCATCCAATGATCCAACTATTTTGAATGTTCAGATTGGCTGGTTAAGTATTGTAGACAACCTCAGAGTTTTGAGAGAATAAATGATAAAGTAATCAGATTATAATGGCATACCAAGTAGCCCCAAGTACCCACCTCAAAGTAAAAGAATTGTCACAGGGAATATCATTGTCACTGGGTTATCAGCATTCCACAGTCCATGGTGTAAAACGTGATCCATGAGGAGAAAAGGAAGGACTATCAAGAGCCATCTGGATGAAGATGGGGTGCAATGGCATCAGAGGGGCTCTTATTGCCACCAATGCATCACTTTGGGGCTGACTGATTATCATTTAGCTATGAGATGAATTGGTCTCACCATCTCTAGAAATATAATAGGTACAAAAAAGATGTCTTGAAGCATTTGTGTCCTCTAAAGGTTTGCCATAATGTACTCCTGTGGTGGTAGTAACATCATCACAATTTCCACCAATCTTTGTTGCTATCACACGAAGATCCCTTTGGGGTTTTAATGTATTGCAAGAACAGTCAAAAAGCCAGTGTTTTTTTTTTAAAAAAATGTTTAGGGGTACTTTTATTTTCCTACTCTCATTGAAATACTGCCCCTCAATGAGGCCAAACTTAGATTCACAAAATGTTTAGGGGTCTGCGTGTCCCTGTGTCCCCCCCCCCCCCGGGGGGGAAAAGCACTGAAAAGAGCCATATGAGATATGCACTCTGCAGACAGCAAAACATATGTGGCCTATTGTATAATACACATTAACACGACACACTCTTATTTTTCTTGGTTACATGGAAAACAAAGCCTTGGTTATTTCGCTTGGACCTGAGCAGTTATTAAGGGATACGTAGGCAAGCCCAGTCCAGTAAGCAACAGTATGTGTACAACACTACAGGCCAAAGCGTGGATAGGGGTTGGGGCAGGCATGCTAGCAAGCAGCATTCCTGATGTCCCTGCATGCATTGTGCAGGGAGCCCCAAAGTGTTGGCTCTGCTTAACCAAATGATTGAGTTCTTAAAATTCAGAGCAGGTATTATGTGTCCCCCGCAGTAGTGCCAATACTGCCAACTGAAATGGTTGAGTAGGCACATGTAGGTAATCTTGTAAGGGCTTTATATACTAACAGTAATATCAGGGTGGCAAACAACAACAAAAACTAATGTTTCCTTATTTTTAAAAAATATTTTAATAATTTCAAAGTTGCCAGAAACAACGTCTTTCAAACACCAAATGCCTGTGTAAATGTTAATGTTTTTAGATTCTGACTAAAATAAATAATGAGGGAGACAGGCACGTCTCACCAGGGAGGGAATTCCAAATGCATTGTTCTATTTTTACTGCCAGGAGAAGAACAAGGAACTTGTGGCATTTTCTACCCGAGATGCTAAAATAACGTGATCAGCCTTGGATACTATGCACCTTAGGGATGCGGGTGGTACTGTAGTCTAAACCACTAAGCCTCTTGGGCTTGCTGATCAGAAGGTCGGCAGTTCAAATTCGCACAACAGGGTGAGCTCCTGATGCTGTATCCCAGCTCCTGCCAACCTAGCAGTTCAAAAGCACACTAGTGCTAGTAGATAAATAGGTACTGCTGTGGCAGGAAGGTAAGTGGTGTTTCCGTGAGCTCTGGCTTCCATCACGGTGTTCTGTTGCGCCAGAAGCGGTTTAGTCATGCTGGCCACATGACCCAGAAAGTTGTCTGTGGACAAACTCTGGCTCCCTCAGCCTGAAGCAAGATGAGTGCGACAACCCCATAGTCGCCTTTGACTGGAGTTAACCATCCAGGGGTCATTTACCTACCATAACTGGTTGCACCTTAACTGGTGTGTGTGTGTGTGTGTTGCTCCACCACAGGCAGCAAAATGTATTGCGCTGGACCTAAACACCACACACACAATTACACATTGCTGATGATCCATCATATGCTATATTTGCTTTGCTCTGCAGAAACATCTCCACTGATTTAAAACCCAAGAGGGTGTTTGTTCTACAGTATATTATCAACTATTCAAAATAAACTTCAGGAGCCACAGTGTGTGAAATGTCATGCTATTCACTATATTGTGCCCTAGTGTTAAAACTCATGTTTTGCATGGATATGCACTAGAGACAATACACCTCCATTACCAACTTCAATCTGACTTACTGTATGTCTGTGTAGAAAGATGCTGTCAGACACAGCTTCTAGATACTTTGAGCTAAACTGAGAAGAACTGTAACACTAGCAAGTAACACTTCACTGTCAACATTTTAACAAAGCATTTCCCCAAAGGGGCAGGGATTTCCCCAAAGGGGCAGGGATTTGCAGAGATGCTCACCTGGAACAGGAACCATGTTGGAAATGGGAACAGCCATTGCTTCATTATCCCAGAATTCTAGGTATGTAAACTGATATCTGTAGCACCTAACAAAGATGTGTTCAACCTGCAATCTCCATCTTGGATCTGAGTCTACAAGCTGACCTTATAGCTACAACATCCAACTTATTTTTAGTACTTTTAATTTTTAAACCCAACCCCCCCGCATTCATTTCATATAATGTCTTGCCTGATGAAGAGAAGTAGAATGCATGCCACAAAATTTGTGCGCGTGCGTGCATGTGTGTTTTAATAAAGATACTGCCCAACTGTGCGGTTTGGAGCTTTTTTTACTTATGGATCAACACAGCTACCTTTGATTTTTATGTACAGTACATTGATATTGTCTTTCTAGTAATGAGATGTTGCAGATTTGCCTTAGGATTATATAAAAAACAAACCCGACCACAACAATATGAATGAATGGCATCTCAAGTTTGAAGCTGGTTTTACCTTACACAACAACTACAAAAATCCAAATAAAGCAAGCTTAAGTTGCATATCGTCTATGCAAAGCAAACAGACAATTTTTCAAGATAGACAGGTGTAAAACCTGTCCATTTGTCCATACATCTGAAAGAAAAATTAATCCTCTGAAGGCCTGCTCATCCCCTTTCCTGTCTGATATTAGGCCCCACAACACATTCTTACCAGGTCCTCCTCTCACACTTGCATTGCATGCACAACATACCTTTCACCCACAATTACAGCTGTGCACTAACAAGCAGGACCAGCTCACTTCTGAGATTCACCAAAACTGAATAAATTTTTGTTCTCAAGAACTGACAATGTTAAATAATGTGAAGGTGTGCAGGGGGAGCATTTTTACAGAAACAGTTTTCTGTGCCAGTTTTGAGCCATGCTAAGACAATTGGTTGGAAGAGGAGCGGATAAATTATGAGGCAAAGTTGGGGACGACTTGCAATAGAGTTTTTGTCCTCTGGTGCCACTGCATATATGGAACTCCCAGGCCCAAGAGGTTATCACCTTTATTTGTGTCCTGCCAGCATTTGAAAATGTTTTCCTTTTCAAGCAAAGTTTTGATTCTGTTGCTGCTCAGTGTGCATTGTTTATGCTGCTTTTTTCTGTTTTTGCATTTGCTTTCTTTTGGTGCTGCTTGAATCATTTGATTTTTAATTGCAAGCCACTTTGAGGAACTCCTTTATATGGAGGGGGAAAGTGGGGCATGTTTTTTTTTTTAAAAAAATGAAATAAATACTACCGGCATGGAGGTAAGTTTTAGATGTAAATTTTGCAAATTATAAAACATGAGAAATCTAATATACATAGCTGACTGATAAAAGGGAAGAAATTCTGTTATCAGCACAACGTTTTCATGATGAAATTAAGAAACCATGTGATTTGTATTTTTAAAAAATGAAATAAGGAGAGTTACAGTGCAAATCTATATGCGTTTACTCAGAAGAAAGCCCCATGAGTTCAATGAAACTTATTCTCGGTAAGAGCATGCAGGACTGCAGCCATAAGGGTTTTAATTAACTTTTCTAATATTAACAGCTGGCACAGTGATAAAAAAAAATAATGGTGGCCTGACCTGATACTTTGATTAAATGTCTCCTATTCATTGTTATATATCATTATGACCCTGACTATAAATACATCTATCCCTTCATTTAAATGGGATGTTTTTCAAAATACATAGAGTTTTGTTGGTTGCTTACTTTAAATTTCATTGCATTTACCGGTAATGAATGTGCTAGCCTTGATGCCTGGAGAGGTGTTTAGATGGGCTCCAGTCACAGGTAATGTGACCAGTCACTAATAATTTGTTAAAAAGAGGGCTACAGGTGCTATTGTAGGGCTGCCATACACCTGGACAGAATTTCTGAAATATGTAAAAATGTCCACGAAAACCAGGTGTACGGCAACCCATGTCGGAAGTGTTTATTTTTTGGTGAGTCGCCTTAAAAAAACCCACCAATTTTTTAAAAATAGATTTTGCAACAACTTTTGTGTCTGGATTTTCACTTTTTGAAATATGTCAACCCTAGCTATTGCTCTTGGACCTATGGATCTGGGTGATTGTCAATATCATGTCTGCAGTTAGATTTGGGATTGCTTTTAGAAGTGGAACATTTGCTGATTCTATATATAAAATTAACCTGCTGAAGGGTTTTGGTTTGGAAAAGAAGAAATAATTTTTTTTTGTTTTTCTATTGTTCAAACAGATAGTCCCTATAAAGGCCCTGATTTTTGTTTTGTTGAAATGAATGGCACTGCACACACATAAATAAATGAGTTGGGCTGACTTGGGGGCAGAGGAGGGAGGAAGCAAGGATTTGAGATTGTTTTAATGATTTCATAAGTGACCATGGTCATTCACCGCTTCCCCAAGGGGCGACATTTGTGGTTCCCTGTGATCCAGCCTCGATCCCTGCCACTTGGCTGCTTGTGGTGAATTTCCCACAGCTTAGGATATCAGGGAGGATTTCCCTGCCAAAAGGACAATTCAAACATGCCAATCAGTGGCTGCGCTGGGCAGCAACACCTTAAAAGGTCAACCATGCAGTGGTTACAATAATCATGCCATTTCTTTCAGGAATCTACAAGCTATTGTACTGTTGAGCACAGCACAGGAAGAGAGGTCCGAACATGCAAGAACCCCCCTCAGAATAATTTGGCTTCTCAGTTATCTAGCTTGTGTTTTTAGTCCTCCTCCTCCTCCGCCTCCTCCTCCTCCTCCTATTATTATTATTATTATTATTATTATTATTATTATTATTATTAACCTGCCCTTCATGTTAAGGTCCCAGAGTGGTTACAACTTTAAAACACAACATTTAAAACAATTTAAAACATCTTATAATCACAACAATAAGGTGGGGCCTAGCAATCTACACCTCAAGTGCTGAAAGCCAGAGTAAAGTGGTATATCTTCAGCATTTGCCGCAAGCTGTAAAATGAAGGTGCCAGATACACTTCTGTGGAGAGGGAGTGCCACAGCTTAGTTTATACCTCCAAATTTGCCATTTGTTCAAATGGAGTGGCTTTGCCTGTGACTTATCAGGGACTAATTTAATGTTGCAGAGGATGTGTGGTATTTGCTAACTAGTGTTTCTATGCACTTGCTTGATAATGTCCAAATAAAATAAATGTGTGATATGACTACGTTGTGCTTGGCATTTCTGCAATCCCATTCCAATTCATTGGCTACAGATTGTCAAAGGTGGGAAAGCTCCAAATTTCATGCCATGTCGTGTATATTAAGAGTGGCATAATCTGGGAGCAGTCACTTCTTCCCCATGTTTGTTGGTTGCAGCTGCACCAATTGTTAACATTTGTAACCCATCATTCCCCCACTTACAAAGGATGGCATACATGTATGTAGGTTACTCCAGTTACTCCTCACAACAGCCCCGTGAAATAGGTTAGGCCAGGGATCAGCAACCTTTTTCAGCCATGGGCCGGTCCACCGTCCCTCAGACCTTCTGGTGGCCCAGACTATTTTTTTGGGGGGGGGTGAACAAATTCCTATGCCCCACAAATAGCCAGAGATGCATTTTAAATAAAAGGACACCTTCTACTCATGTAAAAACATGCTGATTCCCGGACCGCCCGCAGGCCGGATTGAGAAGGCAATTGGGCCGCATCTGGCCCCCGGGTCTTAGGTTGTCTACACCTAGGTTAGGCTGACACCAAGTGATCAGCCCAAGCTCACCCCATGAGCTTCATGGTTGGATTTGGATTCTCTGCTCCACAGCCAAAGCCCAGCATTCCAACAACTCTTAAGAAGCTGGCTACTCATCGCAATCAAGATTTGGAAAATCCAGATCTACTATCAACAGAAGCAACAGGTCGTGCCTCTGGCACAATTCTTCCCCCCAAAGACACCGTAATGCTGGCACAAGGTAACTTTTCCAAGTTAGTTTGTGATGATATCAACTTCATCTACTACAAAAATTAAGCATTACCAGGCTATAATCCTAACCCCATTTCACTAGGAATATGCCCCGGTGAATTTGATAGGACTTACTTCTGAGTTGACATGGTTAGGAGGATTCCATTGCAAATAAGAATTGTTGCTGGTGCTATTTGCATTGCCCCCACCTGAATTTGGATGCTGGTGGTTTTACTAATGCAGTCTGAACTTAACTGCCCAAGAAACACAAAGAAAGGATGCCTTTGGTCAAGACTTATAGCATTCTTGCTTGGCTCTATGAAGGGAAATGAAAGCTTCCAACCCAGTTTCTTCATAAACCCAAGATGGGAAGGGAAGAATATTTTAACTAAACTCTTTCTAACTGCAAATTAATGTAATTTAATTTTCCATAAGAAGTGATTGCAACATATAACCCATTTTGCTCTATCAGAGGTCTACAGAACCCGAGCTTCAAAACATGATATAAGGTGTATTGGTCCTGAACAACATGTGAAGTTAAAATGCACGTATTACGCACAGAGATATACTGTAGCATGTTGCAGGGGGTTTAGTGCTCACATCTGTTAGGGTATCCATGACAGACCCTGGTTTCCAAAGGATTATTACAGCTCAGCCATATTAATTTTCCTGAGTGCTGAAACATAATGTCTCAGCTTCAGAGATGCTTTTTAAATACGAAAACAAAGCAACCCCCTCCCCAGTCTCTATGTTATTGTATCTCTGAAGAGGTCGTATTCTTAAGATTGTTTTGTGGAAATCAGATTTTCTGTTGACTGAGCTGCATTCAGAAAACAACAACAACAACAACAACAACAACAACAACAACAACAACTATTATTATTATTATTATTATTATTATTATTATTATTATTATTATTATTATTATTCCACCTCTTTTTGTGACAGGGACTCAAGGAAGCTTACAGATAAAATAAGAACCGCTAAAACTATAGGGAGGGAAACAATCATTAAAAACAATGAAACATTAACAGAATTAAAACTGTGTTTGTTTGTTTGTTTGTTTGTGTGTATGCATGTAAATATAGACAATCACAACAAAAACAGCATGGCACCAGCCCCCTCATTAAAAACAGTCATTTCCCCAGAGCATGTTGGAACAAGGAGGTCTTCAACTGCTAGTGGGAGGACAAGAAGGAGCATGCCACAGTCTAACTTCTCTAGGGAGAGAGTTCCAAAGAGTTCCACATTATTTGAAATATAATCCTTAAATATATGACTCTGCACATGTATTGTCTGGAACAATTTTGTCTACGATAACTACACTTCTTCAGAGTTCAACACCAATCAAAATCCTTTCAAACACAAATACATGGCATCTCAAATGTGAATATTGTTTTCACGTTGGAGACTCCTGGGACTAAAGTATGGTAGGTCTCAGGCCTACCCCGGAGATGAAGATGTGTCACATTAAAGAATAGCAACCAGGTGTGGTGATTCATAAATGAGTTTTTTTTATGGCGTGTCCAGTGTTCACACTGATCTGAATTTCTTCCAAGCACTTTTCAGATGTTATGTGTATCAAGAATGAAGGCACGCGTGGATTTGTTATATAGTGAAGATTCCACCCCCAGCCTGTACGTGTTCCTTAGGATGTCTGAAGAAAGCCCTTGAGTGTACAGGATGGGCTCTTCTCATACATTCTAACGAAGACCCATTGTTGAGGGGACAATGCCACCACACACTCATGAATGTACACAACTCGTATGCTTCTGAATAACAGAAACCACAAGTGGGAAGAAGGCAGGCTTCTCATAAGCACCTGGCTGGCCACTGTGAGAACAGGATGCTGGACTAGATGGCCCATTGGTCTGATCCCGCAGGGATCTTCTTATTTTCTTACACACATATAACATGTGGAAAGGGCTTCAGATTAGGGACATTATCATAAGCATATTTTTTAAAATTCTTTTGTTAGTGTGCTATTCTTAAGACCAATACCACTTCATGCCACATGCATACCTTTTTATAAAGATAATTAATGAATTGCATGTCACATTCACTCATCATGAGGAGCTACATACATATTGATGCGTGCGAATCTCCCATCTAGGGTTACTAATATCTGATTCTTAAAAATACAAGTTTCCTGAGTGAACCTGTAGATCCAGAGAAGGAAGAGGGAGATCAGGCCTTGATAGATTATAGCTAGACACAGGTCAAAGCTAAAACTAAGAGCTAAGCTGGACAATACGCTAAATGCATGTAGATATTTAATATGCCTTCTGCGTTGCATTGGGGTTGGTCTAGACGACGCTCAGCATACCCTCCAATTCTACAAATCTATGGTTCTTTTTTCTTTAATAATAATAGCCTGAGGGTTGGGGGGGGGGAGGTTATTTGGAACTAAGTATGGCAAATGGGTTTGGTTTATAAATCTTTTTTTTTTTTAAGCACTCTTGGTGACCCCACCCCAAGCTGTGATTCCCCGCTGGAGGTAAGCTGCTACTGGTACTAACAACAGCTTAGCTGCTCCGCTAAGGAATAAAACTGACATTATGTCAATGGGATGGATCCCATATTCAGGTGAGTGGGTGTATTTTTGTCAAGATCACAGTGCTTGGAGGGCTAAAAAATGCAGGCCATGTGTCAGGCTCCTTCTAGGGGCTGCTATGTTTAATGTAAATAAAGTGCACTGCTTAGAAATATTAAGCGGTTTATAAACACATATAAATAAATAAATAAATAAATAAATAAGGTTAAAAGGCTAAAGGTAAAGGGACCCCTGACCATTAGGTCCAGTCGTGTCCGACTCTGGGGTTGCGGCGCTCATCTCGTGTTACTGGCCAAGGGAGCCGGCGTACAGCTTCCGGGTCATGTGGCCAGCATGACTAAGCCGCTTCTGGTGAACCAGAGCAGCGCACGGAAACGCCGTTTACCTTCCCGCCGGAGCAGTACCTATTTATCTACTTGCACTCGACGTGCTTTCAACTTAATGTTATCAAACAACAACAAATAACAGATCAGGGATGAAATCAGAGTGGAACCTGGTGGGTAAACCTGGCAGAATCTGATTCCATTTTTTAGGTCTTATCTGGCAGGACAGTTTTACCTGTCCATTAGATACTCTGTTCCCACCTAGGCAGCATATAGGTCCAGACTAGTTTAGTTTCAGCAGGAAAACTGTTTCCTGTGTCCTTCTGAGAACCTATTCTCTCAGCTCACTTTCTTGTAAATGTAGTACAGCAATACTCAAAACGAATGCTATGTGGGAATTAAGGTTTGTTATATTGTGTGTGGAAGACAGGAGTGTCTGGCGTGCTCTGGTCCATGGGGTCACAAAGAGTCGGACACAACTAAACAACAACATGTTTGGGGGGGGGGGAAGGGATAACAGCCGAACAACTTTCAGGGACAACGTGGAGATACATCTGGTCTAAAGGCCCAGCAGCACCTTGCTGTGCTAAATTTTTTAAAAAATCACTACAAAATCGCATACAACATATTTAATCTGATATTGTTGGATGATATCTGAAATAGAGACCTGATGGAGATGTAGAAGCCCGAAAGCCAATTATTGTGATATCTGGTAGCAACCCTATCTGATTCATCATTTTTGGTCAAAAGTGCTTGCATATTAATAAAATAATGACTGGGTCTGTGGTCCCTATGGGCACCCCAAAAATCTTTATTGAATAGAAGTATTGAAAACTTATATTGGCTGTTATGGCTTATGCAAGACTAATGGGAGGAAAATTTGTGGGTTTGTTTTTTACATGGATTAAATCTTGAGTTCTCTGTTCTGTATGATACAGGGCTGGAATGGTAAAACTAACAGACAGTATCAGAATCAGGGAAAATTAATTAAATTTAAAAGTAAATGGACTGTTGTTACGGTGACAAAAATGGAAAATTTAGCAGTATAGTCAAGTGTAATGTTGTTCTTTGATAGTGATATTTTTATTTATCAACATAATTTGTAATTGCTGTATTTGAATAAACGCTGGGAAACTTTTTAGAGAACCCCCCACTAGCTAGCTTTCTTTTCTTTCTGTGCTTTGTCACCTCCTTTTACATTGTTATTAGAAACATATTATAAATTAATTGCATGGAAAGACACAACAAAATCCAAACTAAGGGGTAGAACCAAACCCAATTCTCTAACCTAAGCCTCCATTCCTAATCCAGTTTGCTTAAAATGAATCTGAATGCCTATTCTTTCCTTGCTGAAACAATGCAAACTGAATCAGTCTTCAGGGCAGGGGAGACAATTCAGATACTGAGACAGGGCTTAAATACTATTTTGTAACAGGGCAGCAGCAGTGGCTATCACGAGAATCACAGCGGGAATCACAGATACAAGTAACGTGTAGGTGGCTCAACACAGAAGGGTGGTTGCAGGCCAGTTTCAGAAATTTGCATGTTCCCTAGGGTTCACCAGGGTTCAGATACACTGCCAAGAGGCAGCCAGGCACAAAGATGTTTGCTTTCTTTTTCCTGCTGCAGATTAGCTAAAAGAATTACCTGGCTTGGTAGTCTCAGTCTGATGCTTGGCTCTAGCCCTGAGAAATCTAGAAATTTTTCGAATATCAGTAGATAGCTAATATATGTGTGTGTGTACATGTGTGTGTGTGTGTGTGTGTGTGTAATGAACATTAATTCCATTTGGCATTTTTTTAAATGAGAGAGCTGATCTCATTCAAATAATACAGTGCTTGGGTCTTGTGAGCCTAAGTATCGGTTAAGCCACAGAATAATTGTTTTGTTAGTTTCCTGAGCATGTAACTGTCCCGTTCCGTAAAGATATTTATATCATAGCATAAGCTACCTTTCCTAGAAGGGATGAGGATAGGTTATAATTGTATAAGCAGAAAAGATTGCTAATTAAATCTATATCATTCAGCTATGTTGCAAGAAGAAAAGGTAATAACATGTTGAAATTTGTTGTTGTTGTTCAGTCGTTCAGTCGTGTCCGACTCTTCGTGACCCCGTGGACCAGAGCACGCCAGGCACGCCTATCCTTCACTGCCTCTCGCAGTTTGGCCAAACTCATGTTAGTAGCATGTTGAAATTAAATAACTTTTAAAAAAACTAATAATATTAATATTTACCTTCCACTAACAATTCATTTTTTGCCTGACCTCATAACAAGGGACTGGGTATTCCGCAACAGGAGGGAGAAGCAACCACATGTCTCTAGGCCCTCTTGCTATTTTGCAAGATGTACATAGACGCTTTTTCAGTTGATACTAAGTTTGCAATAGGATATTGTGGAAGAGAAGTCCCTTAAGAATATAGTAGCCAGTGCCACCAAGCTAATTTGGCTGTAAGAATGAGCAAGTCTTTATTTATTTGCATTTATATAGCCACCCCATAACAAAAAGTTCCCTGGAAGCCAACTAAATATAAGCTTTCATCTCCCATCTCTACAACTTTATAATAGCATACGTCCAAAAAAATAAAACAAGTCTGTTGATGTACTGTATGAGGGGTAAAAGGAACAAGAAAGACTGTAAGGGCTGAGATCCAAAGAAGCACACCACTTGTGCCACATTTCCAACGAGGCCATCTTGACACTCCATGCCACATGGCAAATCAATTGTGAAACAGGACAGGACCTTCCAGATGTGTTTGTGAGATGGCATGGTGGCCTGCTGTAAAAGATGCAAAATATGCTACTGTATATATCCTATGCCCTTTTAAAATATGGGAGGGTGTTTTTTAGTGGGAGGATTACTGGGTTGTTACTTTTATTTTGATTATGCATTTTGTGGTTTTATTCTGCAAACAGCCCTGAGACCTCTTGGTATAGGGAGGTATAATAATAATAATAATAATAATAATAATAATAATAATAATAATAATAGCAATAATATACCTACTGTATGGCTCTCTGGTCCACTGCCGTAGGCTGCCATCTTAGGGGCATTTATTAGGAAGAATTGACGTTAACAGCTCTGGATAAACATGGTTAAGCTCAGCTCAGATGTCATGGTTCCGCAAGCGTATTTGACTGCTGATTTGTATGTGCTATTACATTTGAAAATTTACAGTTTGTGAAAACTATTTAAAGATAAAGTTTGTCCTCTTGATCGGACATATACTCTTGAAAATTGTATCGTTATATAAATTGCATGGTTGTATGTTTCTCGTTTTTTATGTTTACTGCTGAGTTGTGAATAGAAATTATTCTCATTATTGAATGGTAATTGTTGGCCTGGGTTCTTTGTTTGCTTTCTAATTGTATGTGCTATTGGCATATTGGTAACTAAGATATTTATAAGCAAGCCTTAAATTATTTAGGTTTCAATCTTACATACACTTACATACACTTACCTGGGAGTAAGTCCCACTAAATGCAGAGGGACTTGCTCGCAAGTAAATGTGCACAGGATTGCTCCACCAGGCTCCAGTCCTTCACATGCTTTCCTGAGAGAATATCCCATGGAATACAATTGGACTAACTTCTGATTGGAAATGCAGAGGATTGCAGCGTTAATCAACATTAATCAACTATAGTGTTAATCTCTTATCAAGATTTTCACCTTTGATTAATCTGTGCGGCTAAAATGGAAGACTGCTCCAAATTAGCAGATTTCTCTCCTTTTATACTGATTCCTCAGTATCATTCCAGCAATAAAGCAAAAGCAACTGAAGGGGATAGTGCACAACTGAAATCCAATACAATTGTGTTTGTTTGTTTGTTTGTTTGTTTGTGTGTGTGTGTGTGTGTGTGTGTGTGTGCAAATGATGATGAGATTTGAACCTGTTCATTTTAAGCCTTTTGGCTCTAGTGTCCTATTTTAGCTGTCCCAGGGCTATTTATATTGAAGGGGCAGCAAAGAAATTTTAGAAATAAATGTATAGAGATAAAAGTCAATATAATATATTCCAAATTCCCCCCATTCAAGTAAAACAGAAGATTAAAGATGGATGTGCCTTCTAATAATATATGCCTTAATTGTGTGTGTGTGCGCGCGTGCGTGTATTAGTATCCCCCCCAAATATGCATCAGCAATGAGATTTTAGTATTATGCAAATATGTATATATATATATATATATGTGTGTGTGTGTATATTTTAAAAATGCATTATGTCTCATGAAATGAAATAGTTCCATTCGCTAGCTGCCTCACTAAACGTATATATTAGGGTCTTCCCACAAAATAATACTGAATGTATGTTCAAAATTCAAAGTTGCCTATTTAGGAGATCACCATAATTTTCTGCTTACTCCAGGGAACTGAAACAATAACGTACATGTATTCCTCCAGCACCCCCATTTTTAAACCTACCAGAGAGAATTGTGTTTTTCATAACCACATTCATGTAGGCATATATGTACCTGAATTTGCTTAATTTTGTGCCCACTTTTATTTCTTTGTTGTTTTGTGTTGTGTGTAAACTATTCTGAAAGAGACCTGTCACTCTGGGTTGTTGTTTTTTTTTTGGCATGGCGTTAGGCAAAATTGTGCACCATTATTATTATTATTAGGTATACTTTAAATAGGCCTGATTTTAACACAATGATTACCATTATGATATACATAGATAAAATATGGCAAAATATGACCATGACCAGAATATGAAATGGAAGAATGGTATAAAGAGGTGTGGAATATAGCTACTCATGATAAATTAACATGTGCCATTAAGGTAAGACGGGGAATATTCAGGAGGAACAATTTTGAGGAGATGTGGAGGCTGTTTGTAGAATTTGTACTGTTAAAATGAAAAGGGGTCAAACCATTGCAAGAGGTGTTGAAATTTTGAGAGGTTGGATAGTTACAATTGAATGGTCTCGGTGGTAGGGTGCACATTTTTATTCTTATTGATTTGTGATTATTACTTTGCAGGTGGCACTGTGGGTTAAACCACTGAGCCTCGGGCTTGCCGATCAGAAGGTCGGCGGTTTGTATCCCCGCGACGGGGTGAGCTCCCGTTGCTCGGTCCCAGCTCCTGCCAACCTAGCAGTTCAAAAGCACGTCAAAGTGCAAGTAGATAAATAGGTACCGCTCTGGCGGGAAGGTAAACAGCGTTTCCATGCGCTGCTCTGGTTCGCCAGAAGTGGCTTAGTCATGCTGGCCACATGACCCGGAAGCTGTACGCTGGCTCCCTCGGCCAATAAAGCGAGATGAGCGCCGCAACCCCAGAGTCGTCTGCGACTGGACCTAATGGTCAGGGGTCCCTTTTCCTTTATTACTTCATCAAAATAAAAAAGAATGTATAAAATGTAAATAAATGTATAAAATATAAATAAAATGGGGGGGGGGGAGAGAGAGAGAGAGACTATGACCACAATCTAGGAGAGTGTTAGCTATGTTTAACTCTCTCTCTCTTGGATATTGGCTCATGGCTAGAACATGAAGATGCTTCCGCTCCATGTGCCCTAACAGGCAATGGCTGGTGCAATCAGCTCCGTCCCTATTTTCTACGGCAGGAGGGCAGCATGGTTTGGGGGGAAATGCCTCTTCACTCCTCCAAAACATACTGTCACTGTTGGAACTGAACAACCATCTACTGAGGGATGTGAGAGCATGAATCCAGTTAGCTATTTAGGGAAGTTTTTAATGTCTGAAATTCTATTCTGTTTTTAGTCCTCTGTTGGGAGCCACCCAGAATGGCTGGGGAGACCCAGCCAGGTGGGCGGGGTATAAATAATAAAACTATTATTATTATTATTATTATTATTATTATTATTATTATTATAGCTAAGCTCATCATGTGCACAGGCCGGGATGGTGAGTTGTGTTTTTTTTTTTTAAAAAAACAAACAAACCATCAAACAAGCACCCTCCTCCCCGCCCAGCACCTGTTTGCACGTACAGAACACACCTAACAAACATCTGTGAAACCTTTCGCCAGGAGCCTAATTTTACATATGGAAACCTTTCCTGGATTAAGGAAACAATCATTCTAAAATTCCTAACACTGCAGTGATGTCATATAGTGTCCCCTGTTTGTAATGCAAACGCTCCTCGTACAGTTCTTGTCTCTTTCATTGAGGCTTGCACCACAGAAGTGGTTGCTCGATCAAGTTTAGCCTCCTGTTTCATCAAGTTTCAAAGGATAGTCATTTACTGTATAGCTGTGACCCATTAGCACCTCTCCCATATTATCCAGATTAGATTATTATAACATATATTTATGAATAGTAGATGTGTTGTAATTGGGCTGATAGAGAATTAGTTATATAATTTTGCCCTTGAGAATAACAGAAAACTAATGTGTGAATTGTGTGTAGAGAGAGAGAGAGATAATTAAAAAGTAAGAAGGGAAAACAGGGGGACATTCCTGGTGAATTTTGTCCATTATGTGCATATACAATAGGTAAGCAAATCTTATGTATTCAACCAATATTTTGATTCTTATTCTTATTCTCTCTCTCTCTCTCTCTCTCTCTCTCTCTCTCTCTCTCTCTGCTTGCCCAGTGAATGGGTTTTTGTTTTGTTTTGTTTTTTGCTTCTTGATTTTACTTTTGTTCACTTCTCTTTTTCTGTACCTTTTTTCCAACGGAAAGTGAATGCATGCTATCAAATTGGGCAAATTGTTAATGAGAAAAGAAAGTGGTTTTAATGTCAGCATTATAAAAGAGCCCAAAGAATTTCTTTTGTTGGATAGTACATATAGCTTGCTCGCTCTCTTTTTCAGGGGAATGAAAATAAAACAAAAAGAAGCATACCAAGTTGTATATGTTTTGCATATAGGTTGATTGTGCTATGTGCTGGTCTTGGATTCTGCAGATTTGCTTGAGCTGAAAACTAGGATGACATGACGTCCAGTATAAAAGTTTGGTCCTCCATATCTAAATATTGAAGCTAGTAAGGAGGGGAACTTGGAAACATTTTTGCAATAATTAAACTGAATTCAAATAAATATACCTGCAGGTACAAATGAGCAGCTTTATTTTGAGTGCTACACTTTTGTCCATAAATAATTTATCTGTATATTATATTATAAACATGTGCATATGTATATTTGTGTATGTTACTTCATCATGACGGGTAGTAATTTTGGGCAGCAATCCAGGCAAGGAACATGTGTTTAACCATCATATTTTTAGGCCCAATGTTGCTTTTCTAATTGTAAGTTGCTTTTATCTCTTTTTAATATTGTGTTGTAATGTTGTGCTATAATGTCATTACCTGTCTCAGGACCTAAGGAGGAAGAGCAGGTAATAAATGAAATAATAATAATAATGTATTTGCTCCCTATTTAGACCCAAACTATATATTTAAGGGCAGGCTCCCACACTACAACACCTAAGGCTGATCCAAGAAGCCACTGTTTAATACAGGGCACAATGAAGGGGGAAGTTGCCTTGTGCAGGGCATCAATGAGATGAACAGCAACCATGCAGCATTTGCCCAGCTCCTATTCCCTTCAAGGCACTTCCATGAGAGAACTTCCCTGATAGACTGTGTCCCATGTGCTCGAACAATCTACCACTCATTCTGCTGCTTTACTGTCTTGGAGGTGGCTGCCTCATTTTCCCTTGCAATAGGGCCACCTCTGAAGGTTGAGCTCTTGTATTGTTATCACACATCATGTTATCAACACATATGTATCTGTCCAAAAGGCAGTTCCCAAAGTACAATAGTGTTCTACTCAAACACAACAGAGGATAAAGCTATACAGTTGCTTGGCAGTGAAGCAGACTGCAACAAAAGGGGGTGGGCTCTCCTTCCTTGGAGGTTTTTAAGCGGATGTTGGGTGGCCACCTGTCATGTGTGATCCAGTTGAGATTCCTGTATTGCAGAGGCTGGACTAGATGGCCATAAGGATCCCTTCCAACTCTATGAGTCTATGGTTTATGAACTCAGTTCTTCTTGGCTAAGATGACTGTGTTATCAAAACAATGGCCCTCACAGGGAAGCAGGATTCTTTCCCTAAATATTTTGTGTTCCAGCGCAAATCCTCCCAATTTCCTACTCCAATATGAGACAATATGGGGGCAGGGAGAAGCTTTAGCTCCATTAAAACCATGTCCCCAAATGTAGTGTGGAACAGTAAAGCACTGCTCTTAATGCTTGTGTTGTAGGCAAAAGCTTCCTTCCCTCCTGGCACTGGGCTGCCCTGGCCCTCACAAGGAGTTCATCTTGTGCGCACAGACCACACTAAGATGTGCTGCACCCCAGGAGTCCTTGCAGTATACAAGTCTTTCTTCCATATACACATTAAGCACAATGATTGGACATTTTGCTTGTCCAACATAAGCACCAGGTCTCAAGCTACAACAGCCTGAAATAATTTGTTAATCTAGCACAAGTTTGGTCACGGAACTTTCATCTTATTTGTCTATATTGTTGCATAGATAGACTTTAGCTTATGCCAGTACGTTGTTTAAAGGAAGGGGAGACAGCAGCAATGTTGTAGGGATTTAAAGGCACAGTCAGAAGGCAACAGGACTGACACCACATGTGATAATTTTAGCATGATGATGCCAATAAAGCACGTTGGTATTTGCACTTTTTGTTCGGTGCCCAAGATATTTCTCCGAAATTAACAATGCTGACATATTCTGGGTATTGTGGGGAAATAACAAGTTGGCTGCTTAATTGGTCTCATTTTCCATTGCTTCCCCAGATGACACAATCACTTCATTAGGGGCTCTCAGTACTATTGAATGAATGATCATACACCTAACGCTTCCAAGCACAGTTCCTTTCTATAGGATAAAAACAAACTTCTATGCTCTTGTTGTTTAACTTTCTATGCTATAAGTCATAAACAGACTAATGCTTTGAATGACTCTCTATCAAAAAGCTCCCATAGCAAGAGGGTTGTTTAAAACGTAACATTCTTTTATCTAGTGGCCCTAGGACTGTGTACTGAGAACAGGCATGGAGTAGTGGTTAGAGTATCAGATTGCTGAGCTGCAGCCTATCCCAAAGGAATAAAACTGGCTATACACTTTTTGAGCAGATTAAGTAGAACAGCTCATACCTGGATTTGCCTTTAAGCAGGATATGGGACCAGTTTAAAGAGATGCAACTAATTTCTGCTTAGAAAAAGGAAGTCCTTGTTGCGCAAAGGAACAACACAAATACAGACAGAGCGCGCACCCACACTTTTGCTTATTTCCCTTTTTGTCAGTAATTAAACTCCTGAAAAAAGAAAGCTCTAAGCAGTGTAAAAACCTGTCACCACCACTACCACATATATCAGGGGTCAGCAACCTTTTCCAGCTGTGGGCTGGTCCACCATCCCTCAGACCATGTGGTGGGACGGACTATCTTTTGAAAAAAATAATGAACAAATTCCCATGTCCTACAAATAACCCAGAGATGCGTTTTAAATAAAAGCACACGTTCTATTCATGTAAAAACACCAGGCAGGCCCCACAAAATAACCCAGAGATGCATTTTAAATAAAAGCACACATTCTACTCATGTAAAAACACGCTGATTCCCAGACCGTCTGTGAGCTGGATTGAGAAGGCAATTGGGCCGCATCCGGCCCCCGGGCCTTAGGTTGCCTAACCCTGACATATATGGTCACATGTTTTTTTCGTGCTGCAGAATCTTGGCATTTCCCCCCATCTCACCACAATCCTGTTACTACTAAAGTTACTCGGTCCTGCTGCTCAGGTAAGAAACTTGTGGTGTGCTTTTTTAACCTCAAAAAGAGAGAGAGCATGCTCACCAGTTGTTTCTCCCTTCTCTGTCTTGCGAAAGGCCTTCTACATCCATTGCCATGCCAGCCTCAAGTACACAAAGAGACCAGCAGCAAAGTATGACTTGCATGTGGAAAGGAATTACGCCTCTTCATGGGAGAAAGTTTCTCTCTCCACATTGGTTGAAACAGAAATAATGAAGAGAACAATGAGTTCTTCAAAACTACCGAAACACCGTGGAGTTCTGGATGAAGTGAAAAGCTGGAACGTAAATTCAAGTCAGAAAACAAAAGGAAATCTTATTCGCCAGATATCTGGGAATTGGGGGAGTGCAACAGTTTCTAATGATGTTGCATAATTATCGCTGTGTGTGGAAATGTGGATACAGATCAACGTGACCCTTAAAGTTTTTCTGACGGCACAGAAATCTGATGGCCATTTTAGAGCAATAATATGATCCCAGCCTACGTCCGTCCTAAAACCATGAGAAAAGAGCAAAGTTGTGCCAGGCTACTAGATCACCTTCTTCAAGAATATTAATATGAAATTAAATATATAAACAAGGCTTCCAGAATGCAAGGGCAGTGACCCTAAAATATATAACTGAAATTTCTATTTTATGACTGTTCACTCAAAGTAATTACAAAGACAATCTTTGGAGTGCCTTGCATTAGCCAACTTTGAGAGGCTGAAGTTGAAACAAGTTACTGAAATGATCTCAACAATATTTATTTAATCAACAAGCCCTGCTGTGTATATGTCTGTCTGTCTATCCGGATTGGAAAAAGACTATTGTTTCCTTTAATTAATATGTTGTATAATTTCCTCACTTTTACTCTAGGTTACATTTGCGCAAGAGGCCCTAGGTCTCTCCTTTCACAGGCAGGGCTACAGTCTCCATATAAAAATGAAAAATAAAAAGCCAACGTAAGATTTCTCTGTAGACCTGCAGTCTCTTGTCTAGGATCTGCTCAGCCCATTTTCCAACCCTCTGTAGCCAGGTATTAAGCTACCTGCAGCAAAAATTTGCATTTAAAGATGTCTCATATCTGTGACCATTAGCTGAACCCAATAAGTGGCCTCCGCAGCACTGGCCCTAGAATAGATGTGGTACGGTATTTAAAACATGACGATTTGCAGTAATAACAGAAACAGAAGACCCTCTTTCAATGCCGGCAACCGTTGGATGCAGCTAGAGATAGCTAAATAGGATTTTTGTTGTCGTTGTTGTTTCATCTCATTTTGCAGAAAGCTTTGTTCATCCCTCTTCCCCAAGTGAGTCAGCAGAATAGCATGACGTTCCATACGATGGGAATCACCGGCTCGGAAACGGAGACCCACCGTTCACAATGTGGCAATTGGGCTTCCCTAAGGAGGCGGTATTAGTTACTGGAAGGAGCCTGCTGAGCTCCTCTCTTGACTCCTTCCAGGTCACGATTCTGCTATAACAAAATGGAGGGATTCTAGAACTTCCTTCCTAACCTATACAGTGACCTCTACATAGAGAGCAACAGTTTTTGCTCTTGATATAGGGAGGGTCCCTGTGTGACAGGCAGTTGGAAACCTGTCTAATTACACTTCTGTATAGACAACAAATATATTTGTAATGTGCACACATACAAACACCAAAAATAATTAGCTTTTATATGATGAGGGCAGGGCCGGATTTAGGTTTGATGAGGCCCTAAGCTACTGAAGGTAATGGCGCCCTTTATATGTCTAGCTGTCCTTTGTCAACAACAAATTGTCACTGTTTTTTGTGTTGAAAGACATTTGCCACTGTTGCTGTGTGTAGGTTTTATTTTATTTGTTTTTTATCTTATATTTTGGAAATGTACATTCAGTTTTTTTCCCCTTTAATTTTTTTGGGGGCCCCCAAGAGAGTGGGGCACTAAGCTATAGCTTGTTTAGCTTTTACGCAAATCCAGCACTGGATGAGAGGGGGAATGTAAGTGAGATAGAGAACTTGCAATTTAACAGCCCCCAAATTTACTACTCTTTGGGTTTTTTCTGAAATTGGTGGAGTGGGGCAGGAGGGCAGAAATGCATAGTTGGTATGTTAACTATTCAGTAGGGATGCAAAGGTGCTGAAAATGACCAAAGAGCAAAATGACCTCCCAACCATTTCCCATAATTTAAAGAACAATAAATATTAATTTATGAATGCCTATAATCAGTGTGTTTCCATGTGAAACATAGGCCACAATAGTGCAATGTGGGAAAACTTTAATCTCTAGATGAAGATTATTTTAAGGTGATTGCTAGTGAACTCCTACCTATAACAAGAATATGATTTAGGTCTGACCTATAGGAAATATTTGGACTAATGAAATAGGAACTGAACAAGATATGGGTGGTTGAAGAAGGCTGTGACAAACTGGGATGCAAAGATTCATGGGCAATGATGACAGCATTGTATCTGTCCCTCATATAGAGAGACAACTGATATGCATATTTGAAACAGAGTATCTGCTGTAAAGGTAAAGGTAAAGGGACCCCTGACCATTAGGTCCAGTCGTGGACGACTCTGGGGTTGCGGCGCTCTTCTCACATTACTGGCCAAGGGAGCCGGCGTACAACTTCCGGGTCATGTGGCCAGCATGACTAAGCCGCTTCTGGCGAACCAGAGCCGCACACGGAAATGCCGTTTACCTTCCCGCCGTAGCGGTACCTATTTATCTACTTGCACTTTGACGTGCTTTCGAACTGCTAGGTTGGCTAGGTTGCTGTAGAAGGACACTTAATTACATTTGGGAGACACACAACCCACCCAGCTCAAAATCAAGAGAATCTTGTTCTTCGAATGTACAGAACTCTGATGACCAGTCACAAAGCTTCAAAGTCTCCCCAGCCAACTTACTTTCTTGAACAGTTTTTTCAAGCGTTAGAAAAACCCAAAAGCATGTTATGGTTCTCAAAAACTAAAGAAATAAAATGATGGACAATCTGTCAGATAAAAGCACAATGGGGTGGGGAGAAATGAAGGAAGGTGGGTTGGTACACCAAAGAGAGCGAAGCACCAAAAGGGGGAAGGGGGGGAGGCAATCGTCATTTGATTTTGAGGCCTTGTGTATGTCATTTGAAGGATACGTCGGAGTAGTGGAGCTCATTCCACAGAAGCGGAAAGACTCACATCCATTCCTATTTGCAGGTATGCCTATATGCAGGCTCAATGAGTACAAACACAAGCAAAATAACTCATATACTGCCAGCTTGGATAGCTCATTCGGAACAGCATGAGACTCTTAATCTCAGGGTTGTGGGTTTGAGTCCCACGTTGGGCAAAAGATTCGTGTATTGCAGGGGCTTGGACTACATGACCCTTATGGACCCTTCCAACTCTACAGTTTTAGGATTCTGGTATAATAGTAATAATAATATAATAATAATTTATTATTTATACCCCACCCATCTGGCTGGGTTTCCCCAGCCACCCTGGGCGGCTTCCAACAAATGATTAAAAATACATTAAAACGTCAGTCATGAAAAACTTTCCTAAACAGGGCTGCCTTCAGTATATCTTATGGATGCTTACTCAGAAGTAAATTCTACTGTGTCCAGTGGGGTTTCCTCACTAGAGAGTGTGTTCATGTTTGGAGCTTTAATGATATTCACTATTTAGACACAGGTAGGTAGCCGTGTTGGTCTGCCATAGTCAAAGCAAAATAAAAAATTAAAAAATCCTTCCAGTAGCACCTTAGACACCAACTAACTTTGTTCTTGGTATGAGCTTTCGTGTGCATGCATATCTGAAGTAGTGTATCTGAAGAAGTGTGCATGCACACAAAAGCTCATACCGAGAACAAACTTAGTTGGTCTCTAACGTGCTACTGGAAGGATTTTTTTATTTTTTTATTTTGTTTTCACTATTTAGACATTACTTCTGTTGTCAAACCCTAGTATATTAACACTTTAAAACTGTTTATGCCCAACTTGGGCAGAAGGAAGAACTTGGGCAGTTTACACCCCATTCCTATCCTTAGGACCCCTCCTGGTTGAGAGATGTTGTCTTTCTGTCTCATACTAAGGTTGCAGCCCCGCACACATGTACTTGAGACTGTTCACCTCATTGAGATCAGTAGGAAAATTTTCCAAACAGACATGCACAGGACTGATATGGTATGATATTGAACCCTTCCTGTGTTTCTGTACCTAAATATTTGTTTAAAACAATTTATCACAATGAGGGATGATGTAAGAGTTGTAAAGCAATGTGTGGCATAAAGAATGGCCTGGCCCAAGACAATGGGAAAAACAGCACCCTGTCTGTGATGCCACCAAACCGTAATAGCACCTTTCTGGAGAACATTCTCGCGCTTACAAAAAAAGTGTGCATTATAGGATAATGGCTTCCTATGCAATTACAGGCCAAAATTGTCTTCCAGAAATGGTCTTCTAATAGAAAGAGATCTTGAAAACGCTTACTTTAAGACATATAACGTAGCTGGCTGGAATACATTTTTTTGGGGGGGGGCAGCTTTTCAACTATGGACTTTTATAAATCCATAATGAGCTTATTTCTTGTTCTGTTTATTTTAGACTGATGGACAGGATGGAATTGAATGCTTAAATTTATCAGTCTCTAGAGACTGTGAAAAAAGGCCTGAATCTCCTCCCTGCATATATCCTCCCTATGAATCCATACATAAACAACAACCCAACCTTCTCAGGAATTTAAGACAAATGGCCGATAGTTTTGTGGTCTTCATTCGCTTCTTGGTAACACTAGGGTAAAGTCAACCCTGTTAGGTTTCTTCTTGCCTTAAGTGAATCACCTCTAACCACTGCTTAATGGTAGACTTGAAGCTACATAAAGGTCAGCAGATAAAGGAAGGCACCGTTTAGTGCAGCAACCTTCATGGCTGCTGTCTCGTCCACAGGTACATCACATTTGTTTAATTGAGATGTATCAATATAACTGTGGGCCAGAGAGGTCTGCAGCCCATACACACAAGCTCTGAGTTAATGCAAAAGGTAAACGGGAAAGAAAAGTACTGCGCGTTATGGACCAAACCACTTTCTAAGTGATGACAAAAAAAAAAATTTGTTAGGCTGGTAAGGACGAGCAGCATTTTTAGTATTGTCTGGAATTTTATGAAATCATAGCTTGCTCTATGGCCATTGTGGGGGTGCCAGTTGCTGACTCAATTTATATCTGAGATTTCTCCCTTTATGCTTGCTTGCCTTAACCTAAGTTTATCCAGTGAGCATGTGTCTGCTCATCCTTGTCAACGCATTCAAAAACCCCTCCTCTGCCAGATGTGAACGGTCATCCTGCAGTTTAAGAATCAGGCCCTTCATAACATGAAGCAGCATTAGAAGTATGTAACTGCGAGGTGGGAAGCCGAACCGTTGATACCAGCCCAGTTAAACTGCAGTCCTAGGACTATAGTTGGACTGAATCGTCCTTCATTGTCTTATCTGAGTTGAGGGTCACAGTCTTCAACTGCACTTCTTACATACAATGAAGGGAAATCTGGGTTTATTTCAGATATGTAACAAGTCGTTGGTACTGAAATTGACGCTTTAAAGTTGCATGTGAAGCTGAGAAAGGGTAAAACAGTATAATTTGGATATCTTCTGTTTCAAGGGGAGAGGCCTTAGCAGCTAATTGAATGGCTAGTTTCTACATTTCCATTTCAACCAGGGGGGAGATACAGCATAAACTCCCTTACCTGCCTGATTTTTTAAATCTTGTCATTCCCCTTGAGAAACCCCTTTGACCTACCCCACTCCCAAACTTTAGCCAAAGGCCTTTAGAAACTGCCTAGAGGCAAGAAATTCCTTTGGGCCAAAATGGAAGAGTGGGCAGAACACCCAGTTCTCTGCTGAGGGTGATTCTTTTTAAATTCGGCAATACTTCAGTGAAACAGGGAGCAGTGCTAAAGATTATCACATCTCAGTCGAACTTTACAGGCCCCTTTTATTTCTGCAGGGTGAGGGGAGAACGTAACTCGGCCTGCCTCTCTTTTACTTCACCTTTCTTCCTCCTTTTCTTGAAAGGGCGCCTATGAAAGTATATGGTCACACGCTGCCCCGTGCTAAGGAGTGATATCGACCAGCAAGTTACCTCAGCCTGGAGTTTCCTTTCCTTTCCTTCCCTTCCTTCTCAAAAGGACGTATGCAGCCCCAGCCTTGGGAAAGCGCTGCACTACAGGCCCTACAAACCCGTTTTCTGCTCTGGTCAAGAGAAGGAAGGGACGGATCTCAAGGGCGCGCGTTGTTTAGTCTCTTTGGACGCTTTTGTTTAGTCTTTCCAGACCGCTGTGACCTTTCGCGCTAACACTGCTGCTCACGCGGTTGTGGGGTTTCTTTTCCGTGTGCGCTTACGTGTTTCTCACCTGCAGCTCCCAACCAGGCGAGTCCTCTTCTCCGTCCTCTCCCTCGGAATCCCATCTCTTCCAGAATGAGGCCTCCCCTCGGACCGCCAGCCCGGAAAGACGGGGCCGCCACCTGCAAAAGGAGCACAAGCGTTCTCGACGTTAGCGCTTCCCAGGGCAAACGGGATTCTTGTTGCATGGAAGGGGGGACAACACGGAGGCTGCTTCTGCGGGAAAGAAGCAAGGGAGGGAAGGAAGGAGGGAGGCAACAACCTCCAGTCGAAAGAGCATATCGCCTCTGCTTACATCGGACGTCCTTGAAACTTCTCGGGAGACACGTCGCATGGATAGGGGTGGAGGGCACGCAGAAATGGGAGGCTAAGTGGGCTAAAGGCTCCTTTGGAAAGAAAGGGAAGGTGAGTGGCTGGCTATACATTTGATTATTTTTTTTAAAAAAAAACCTTTCTCCCAAAGATCATTTTCTCACAACAATATCCCTTGCCTTTTCCGACGGGCGTTGGTTTGGCTCTTCCACCTGACTCAGCTCGTCTCGTCTTTTCAGACAGCTGTAGTCTCGGCTTTGGGCCATTCCTAGCGTGCCCTCGAAATTTAAAGGTGGGGGCATTTAAAGTATTTCGGGGGTGATGGTGTGGGGGAGTTTCTTGGAGAGGACAGATAGAACTTTTCTGCATCTTTCGAGAACGATCTCTGCTCACAAATAAGAAAAGGTAGCATAAAAGCGAGGCATGCAGAACAGATACAAGGTTAGCCATTCACCTCCCCCTTTCCTGGGCAGGGGGAGGGGGGAAAGCAAGCACCCCCAGCTTCCCCGCAGCCTTTGCCTGCAAGGACGTGAGGATTTTTCATTGGGAGAGAAGGAAACGGAGGATGAGGCCTTGCTCGTGTTCTAGACGTGGTCTCTAGATCCTTAGGAAAGATCTCATTGACTTCACTGAGAAGAACGCCATTGATCCCCCCAACCTCCCCCCAAAGAGCAGAAAATCTTTCAGACTGAGTGGATCACGCCCAAATCACTGAGATCTGGAAGCAGCAAGGGCTGTTGTTGCCCGCCACGTCGGGCAAGGGAGCCTGCCGCGGTTTTGCAGAGCAGAGCTGACAGAGCTTTCCTCTAGTCGAAAGCCACCCCCTCAAAATGTCCCCTCCCCTCTCCAAAATAAAATAAAATACCAGTCATACGCAATAGTGGTGGAGGCTAGGGGAAGACAGGCGCTATGGTTTGCTTTTGCCCTTTTAACCTGCATTGAAGAGCAAGGCTTGGAAGTGAGAGAAGGAGCTCAGATTCCCGCCACTACAGCAGTTTCCCCCAGACTGGTAGCAACAGTTGGCTGCCAATGCAAAGAGCCGAAAGGAAGGGAGCTAACCCACGGTGGCTTGGTTTTTCCAAGCGTTCCTCCTCAGACACCCCTCCCCTCCCAGATTGCTTAGGTTGGGATTCTCCTGCGACAGGGATGGGCAAGACACACGCACAGCAAAGGAGAGGCTCTGGTCGTGGCTGATCCATCCGTGCACTTCCCTCCCTTTCAAGCGCCCCTCTCTGCCCTGTGTGAGCCTTTCCCTTCAGAGATGCTCCCCAGACTCAGAGCCTGCGAAGAGGGCTGGGAAGATGGGTAGAGAGGGGGGATTCGGGTGGTGGTAGTTGTGCAAGAAGGCGAAAAGCGGGGATCTCGGGCAAATGCCCGTTGCTTTCGAGGTGGAGTGACCCACCTAGTGCTGCCTCCCTCAATCCTGCTCTACTGCCAGCCACCAACCCTGGCCAAGGAGGTGGGGAAGGGGAGAAAAGGTGGGGAAGAAACCAGAGGCGCTCCTTTGCTTTTGCCCTGCATCCCAGCTCAGCAACTGGGCAGACTTTTACTCTTTTCTGCAACACCACCAGCCTGTCGAACCCCCTTTTATCTCTGGAGAAACAGCAGCCCTCAGCCTCGGCTGTGTCCCTCGCCCTCAATATCTCCACTGCAGCCTTCTTTCCCGAGCAAGAGACGCTCCTTCCGGAGTTGAGCACTTTCTCTGTGTGTTGGCTAGGAGCGGGGGGTGGGGGTGGGGATCCCTGAGAGTTGTCAAGAGTTGGAGAAGGATCCTTTTTGGGTTTCCCACCCTTCATCCTCCTCCTCCTTCTTCCAAAGAGGCTTTTGCACCCAATAGGCCCCGAGATTGCGACAACCGGGCATTCATTGTACGGGCAAGTTGCTGTTCGCCCCTCGTCTGGTCTGTCCGGGCCGAGGTGCATTTGTCTTCGTAGGGGGGGGGCTTTCCTCCTCACCTAACGCCCCTTCCTTCTCCTGCCCACGAAATCCGACTTGCTAATTACAGCAAAAGGGGAAAGGCAAAGCAATGCAGGCTGCCTCTAACTCTCCTCGGCGCTATGTGCATGGCTAAGGAAAAGGCGAGGCAGTTTCAATAGTGCTAGACAGCTGGGCTGAGGCGGCTTCGCTCGCTACCAATCACCTCGTCCAAAAGCAACGCCTCGGCCGGGTTTCCCCCCGGATCTGGCTTTTTTTACCCCAATCGGGGCCATTTGGAGTTGGAAAAGGGGAGACCTCGGGAATCGGAGGACTGGAAGTTACCTAAAAGGAGGTTGAAAGTGATGGGGGTGGGGAATAGAGGCATCGTCTGATGGCAGAAGTCTCCCCTTAAATCGGCGCCGATTTGTGAGTCCCCCCTCCCTACTATTTATGGGGTGATCCCCCAGTATCCCACCCACTCTGAAATCGATAGAAACCTCCCTCCCCCTCCCCATCTTAAAGAGAGACTTGTCGACACTTGTCTCTCAATTCAGTGGAGGACTTACACATCCAACTCCATCCCTGGTGGGGTGGAGGGGGATGGGACACATCACACACCCTTCTGGCGTGGGAGGGGGCGTCCTCTGAACTTTTGAGAAAGTTTTATTGTATTTTATTCTGTGAAGGTTTTCTTTAAAAAGAAAAAAAAGGCAGTTGCATGAAATCATCCACGGAAAAGTCGATTAAGAAAGTTAAGCTACGAAAGGATCGTGGGAGTGGGGACGAGGGTGGGGGGAGTTTAATTCTCTCGAGACACACACGCTGGGTGGGGGAGAAGGGGGTCGTGGGGTTACAGAGGAAAAGGGAAAGGAGGGGCGGCGGTGAGGGGGGGGGAGCCCAGAAAATCTAGATAAGTCCGAGGCTCGGCGGTCGTGCTGCTGCTCCTTCGGCGAAAGCGCCCTCCGCGAATGCTTTTTGGGGTAAGGGCTTCCCGGCAGGTAGTTATATACAGCAAGCCCAGACCGCAAAAAGATTCGCAAAGGACAAAGTCTCCCGTGGCTTCCTACATCCATCCATCCGGCTGCCACCAAAACGGGGGAAAAAATTCAAATATCCAAGGCACCCCAAGACGGCCGACGGCTGCTTTCCCAGACACTATCGGGATCACACCATCCGCCCCATCGTCCATTCACTCACACACGCTCCATCCCCACCGAGTCCCTCTGCAAGCCCAAACCGAGAGATCCAACTCAGGAGAGTCTAGGAGGTGGGGAAGGGGAAGGAGGGGGTTTCCCTTGGCCCAGCCCTTCACATCCAGCCCCCGCTCCATCCCCTTCCCCCTCCCCGCGAAGGGGCCGGGAGCAGGGGCTTGCAGAATCAGGGGGCTCTGTGAGCAAGGCAGAGTTGGGAATGCGCTCCCCCCACACCCCTCCATCGTTCTGCTCCCGAGCAGAGGGTCTAGCGCTGTGCACGGACGCTGCGTAAAGAGAAAACTCTCCCCCTGAGCACTAAATAAATAGAGACGAGGCCGGCCGTTCATTGGTGCGGGCTAAAATCGTCATTCGCCAATCAGGAGGAGCCTCACATTTCTCTCCCTCTCCCTCTCCCTCTTTCCCCTCCCCAGAAAAAGGGGAGGGGGAAGAGCGAGAGAAAGAAACATTTCCATTTCTAATTATTCAACAAACCCTAGACAAGACCACGCTCCATAGTGTTGCTATGCCTGCCAGACTTCTCCTTGCTGTCTGCCCCGGGGTTGGAGATGGGGAGGGTTGGGGGGGGGGTAAGAGCAGGGGTTTGAGAAAGCACTTGAAAACAGCCTGCAAGGCATCAAACCGAGCAGTTAGGCTTCACAACACAACACAACAAAACACTTACCCCAAGGACCAGGTTGTGCGCCATGTGGGCGCAAGAAGCCACAAGTCAAAAGTTCAGATCCGCTAAGGGTAGCCTGATCCCTTCAGTCACCAAGTCGTGCCACCCAAGGAAATGCCCACTGGGGGAGGTCAAGCAGTGGCCATCGCTGATCCATCGGCTGGATAACTCAAAATGAGATCCAACTGCGTTGGGATGACTAGGAGGGGTTGCTGAAGCGCTGGGGGCGAGAGTCCCATTGAATTTGCCCCGCAGTGCCTCCTCGGAGCCTCTGCTCAACACCCGCAGACAGACTGGGTGGGGGACGGGGGTGGCGGGTGGAGGGGAGAAGAAACGCCTCCCCAGCTAAAAGTTGCGAGAGCACGACACTGAACTAACTCCACAGGTCTGCTGGGAATGGGAAGCCTGGCGAAGGTGCTTCTCCTCTGCAGCAGCTCGAGAGTGGCCACTTTGCCACGGAGTTCCCTGGGCAAAGTTCGAGAAGAAGGCATCCTCCTCTACCGCGAGAGTCAACACGAGTCAGCCCAAGAACTTGGAAGTTCCCTTCCTGGTTGCCTGCACCCTGCAGCTACAATGACGCCTCAAGAGCACAGGAGTTGCTACCGGGAGATCCAAAAGTCCCTACCTTCTCCGTTGCCTTTCCCCCCAAGCAAATCCACCCCGAGAAGCAGCAGCAGCAGCAGCAACGGCGGCGGCAGCAGCAGCACCAGCCCTCCGGCAGCAGCAGCAGCAGCAGCAACAGCACCGCAGCCTCGTCGAGATGCAAGCTCCTACTGAGCCCTACCTGCTTCCTCTTTCCCTTCAAGTACTGCTGTTGCTGCTACGGATTCGCTCCCAACTTGCTTTGCTTGAGACTGGCACCTCTCGCAGACATGGGGAGCGAGGAGCGGAGGAAGGACAACAAAGTTGTAAGCCCCCTCCCCTTTACCCCCTTCACTTACCTTGCTTGCCAGGCGCTCAAGCAGCCCTTGAGTAGGATAGGATCCTTGCTGGAGGTGCAGGAGGCAGCATCTCCCCCAGAGTATGTGTGCCTGTGCGTGTGTGTGGTTTTGGGGTGGTTTCCCCACCTCTCCCCCCCTTTGTTTTTAAAGGAAACTCGTGGCAAAGCTTCCCTTCCTCCCAAGCGTGTATAAACTACTGTAGTGTGTGGGAGGGTCACGATCTTGCTAAGTGCAGAAGATTTCCCCAGGATTAACCCCTTCCTCTCCGGCCTCCTCCTTCTGCAACTTGTTGCAGATAGGTGTGTGTGTAGTGTGTGTGTGAATATATATATATATATATATATATATATATATATATATATATATATATATATATATATATATATATATATATATATAGTATCTGAAACACACACATGCGGATCAGGAAGCAAAAAAGCAAGCAAGCAAGCAAGCCTCGGAGGAGTCCAGATGCCCCCCTGACGCCGTTTTGATTGGATGGTCTTTTCATGTAGAGGGGACGTCTCAAGTCGAAGTCACGATTCCTCCTCAGTTTGGAACCATCTGTGACTGGAGCCATGACGCAGCCAGCACACATTACTCACTTTTACAGTCACGACTTGGAAATCCGTGCAGTTTGCAACCAAAATTACACCGCCACCATTGAATTATTTAATAGGATCCAGTTAAGGGTAATCTTATGCATTGTGCCAGGAGATGTGCGAGGATGATCTGGCAAAAGTGAGGGTAGGGTAGGGTAGGGTAGGGAGATCTGAGGGAAGGGGACGCGAGGGTGGGTACTCGGAAAGGACCGGCAGCTTTTGGTTTGCTTGTAATGACTTTCACGGTTTGTGTGTGCATATAATTCATTGATGTCCATATGGAACGGTATGTCAAAGTGTTTGGAAGCACTTTGCTTGTTCTCAGACGACCCATTTGTAAATACAGACACGAAAGCCTAAGAAAAGGATGGCTTCTCTATACATCATAGGGACATCAGTGGGTGGTGTGCTCAGCAATTGATTCTTAGGCTTGCGTTGTCTCAGCGGCAAGAAATGTCCAAGCTATTGCATGCAATATGAGCCAAGGCTGCTGTGACCAAGCCTATTTATCCACCCTACAATGCTCTCCCGGTGGTCATTACCGCATCTCTCTCATTGTCTGCAAGAATTTTAAGTGTTGCTGGGCTTTGCGTGTGGTAGGTCCATTATAAATACAGTTGATTCTGCTGCTTTCTTTAAATCCCCTTCCTTCACTGTTACCTGCTTTTAACACCCCCCCCATCGCTTCTTGCTGACTTATGGCTGCAACTAAAAGTGCCTCCCCCTTGGGAATACAGCCACCCTTTTCCCGTTGTTGAGACAAATGGATTCATGCATGTGAGTGTTGCGCTGTGTCTGTTTCAAAGCACTCAGATGACATGGCTTTTGCCTAGCTAGAATGCCTCTGAACCGGCATGATCACTTGCTAACAAGAACATCCCCGGCTTCAGGAAGGTACCGGAGGATGATTGATGCTTGTCTCCTCAAGGTAATGGAGCATCTGCTCGGTACATACCATAACAAATCCTCAATACCCCACTTTTAGTCATTCCACCAACTCATCTGGTGAGGATCTCTCTAAGGAGGCGAAGGAAGGGCAATAATAAGAAACACACACACACACACACACACACACACAAAACACGATAGGCAGAAGGTGTGGACATTTTGGAGGGGATAAACGAGGTGGGAGGAGAAGGGGTGAGTCCAAATAAAACAACCTATAGACTGTTCTTTTGAGAGGCACCATCATCAGGTGCGGGCTATTTCAAACGCACGGGCGGGAAAGGGGCAGGCAAGTCTAACAAGAGCGGCGCTTTTACGCACCCGATGGGAAAACCTGACTTAGATGGGAAGCGCCCAGCATTTAACGAACAACTTCTGTCTCCCACCATCTCACCGTAGCCCCTCACCCACCCACCTGTCCGCCTCCCCTGGCATACGTGCAGCGAGGGTGACCTAAGCGAGAGCAAGGTAACAAGGTCGAGCTTCTGCAGAGGCAAAGAGCCACAAGCAGAATGGGCTGCTGTTTCAGCACCCGTATCCACGGACAGCTCCCAGCAAGCGCCGCTTGGGTGGCTTCTAGCAGAACGCGAGGAAGAATAAATTGATAGTGTCAGCATATTCTATGATCCCTTTATGCAATCTACAGAGAGAATCTCGCTCGCTCGCTCGCTCCGTCTCGATCTCCGTCTCTCTCAAGCTACACAGGAGCCTTGCCATTAGATTGCGTCTAGCCACCCTTCCGGGAGAAAAAAAAAAAGACTGAGAGCTCGAGAAAGAGGGACTCAATAGCGCCGACAGAGAGGGAGAGAGAGAGTTGCAGCTTGCTATTGATTCAGAGATTTACCGACAGGGTGATTCCCCTTTCTGCAAGAATTCCCTGTGTCTGGGTTCCGTGCATGCACCAAATTCGTTAAGCAGACGAGTATGTTCCACTCTCCCCTCCCTCTTCCTCCACCCTCCCCCTTTAATATAAAAATAGCAAGAGAGACAAAATAAGCCCAAGCATGCATAAAATAAAGGCAAGATCCACCGTCACTCTCTCTGCGGCATGCACAAGAAATATTACTACTTACCCAAACGGGAACTCCTTTGGTAGGAATGGGAGGGGAAGAGAGTTGGGGGTAGGGAGTGAAGGGAAAGTGGTGGTGGTGGTAGGGGCGAGCGGAGGGGGGGGGAGAGAACATACAGACAGAGAGAGGGGAAAATCCAACAATTAATTTCCAGACAGTAGTTGGGAAAAATATACTGCGGTGATGTCCAGGTTTTCTTCCACCCGCGCTGGCGTTTATATACAAGTGCAACTCTCTGTCTATTTCTGGAACGCGATCAAAACCCTGATGCTATTTTTAGCAAGTGCTGGGGAGAAAAAAAAATCCACACAAAGGCATTTCGCTGGAACGTTACGTCCAAAATATTAAATGTGCATTAAGTCTCCCACCTGCCCCCAACTCCCCCACCCAGCTTCTTTCTCCTTCACCATTCAGAGTTGTTTTAGGTGCAACGTTGCAGAGAATTTAAAGGGCTCATATTGATCGCTTTCCATATTGCCCTATTGCTCAACCTTGCCCCCCCACACACAATTCACAAATATGTTGAATATGACTCTCTGCCTGTTGCCTTGCAAGCATTGTTGTGTCTGCGTTCTTGCTGTGTCTTTAATAAAGTAAACGTAAAAAAACAAAAAACAGCAGCACACACAACAGCCATGCACTACTTTACCCTCATGCACAAATGTGGCATTCAAGCAAGCTTGCTTGTTTTTCTGAGAAAAAGAGAATCTTGCAGTGAATTACACAGCACAAAGAAAGGTTGTTTTTAACATTCTTCTTTCTCCACCCGTTTTTTTTAAATCCTTTGTCTTGAGACTAAAGAATCTATAAATACACACACACACACACACACACACACACACACTAAAAAGACGTGTGTGTGTGATTGCGTTCTAGTAATTCACTACGAAGGGAGATGGGGGAAAATAGAACCATTAAGGCTTGCAGGCTACAAGAAGCCAGCCTGAGACTCCTTTGCAAGGCTGCGTCAGTTATCAGCTATTGACGTCACGTTCAGATTCTCCTCTTCAGAGGCTCCAGTTCATCATAAAAGATGTCTGTGCTTGGAGCCTTTGTGCTTGCAGAAAAGCACTTCAAATCTAGGGGAAAGAGTTAATTAGCAATTGGTGTGTGTGTGTGTGTGTGTTGCACCTTTTTGTACACACACACAAAATGCATGGGGGAAGAAAGGAGGAAAGGGGAGACAAAGGTGTTTTTGGAGTGTTGTGTAGGGAGCTGAATATATTTCAAAACACCTCCTAGAATCGAGCTGCAAAGGGAGCCAAAGCATACTATATAGATACATTGTGCAGGGACATCTCCTATGGTATCTCTTGTATTTTGATGTAGCAGAGCAGGGGGAAGGGATGTAAAACCTGAGATTTTGCATATTTGTCAAGCAAACAGGAGGGGAATGGTAGCAGCATTTTAACAGCCCCTCCCTTGTACTCACACACCCACACACTGAAAACTGGGGAGGGGGGGAGAGAATAATGTTCAGCACCCACATCCTGTACACACAGAGACACATATACAACACACACACCTCTCACTCTTTTATTTGGCTACAGTAGCAAAAGCCATATATTGATAAAGCTGGGATTAATTCTGTGTATTTGTCAGGCAAACAGCCCCGTCTCCTAGAGTGACGCAAATAACAGATTCTATGGCTCTGGCTTTCTATATTCTGCACCCACGCACTCTGCTTGGTCTCCCACGGAATCAGCTACAGAGAGCAATGATCCAGATTAGAGGGGAGGGGGAAGAGAGAGAGAGAGAGAGAGAGAGAGAGAGAGAGAGAGAGAGAGGCAAAAGGAACAAATGAAATTGCAATTAAAAATCATACTGCTATAGGTCTCTAAGCACAAGACTAAATCTGATGTTACAGAGGTACACACACACACACACACACGAAACCTGTACCCTTCTATCAAACAGCAATCAACCCCAAGAAGATTGTCATATTGATAAATTTAGAGTTTATTTGGGAGAGGTATTTCCTCCTCACATATATTCCCCCCACCACAATCTCCATTACAAATATGTGTCTGCAAAGACCCAGATTACAAGCACTGGCAGGAAAAATAAACACTGAGGTTGAAAGATAGGTGTGGGTGGAGAGGGGAAACCACTGTATATCCTCAAGTGGATTAATCAGGACCTTTAAAGCAGAATGGGCATTTCCTTCCCTTTTCTTTTTTTTGAAACACCCCCACTCCCACCCCAGCATCTTCAAAGAAGCATTCAATGGGCTGTTGCTATATTTAAAGATCTCGTGTTTGTGGGAGGATGACACGAGGCATCTGGGCAAAAATGAAAAATGTGGGATACGGTACTAAGAAAGCACACACACATGCACATACGCATCCAAGGGGAACAGAAAGTTCTGTGGATCAGAGTGGAAACCACAAGTGTTGAAAGGTACATCCTGCACCATACAATCAAATGAATATTTCCTTCCAACCAGTCCACTCCACTTTTTGTCTGCTCAAATGAAAAAGGCCGCTCAGACACATGAAGTTATTTACAGTCTAAACCACACACACACACACACACACACACACACACACCCCTCTATGTGCAGCTGTGCACAAGCACACACACATACACATACACACTGTGTATATAACTGTGTGTATAACTGTGCCAGTTATTATCAACTTTTTATAGTAGACAATATATTTTATAACATCCATACATTGTCAATGTGGAAGTAACAAGAGAACCAGCATAGACAATGACTTTCACTGAGGCAGCAACTTTGGGGTATTTCATACACCTAGATGAAGAGATTACATCTAAAATGTTGCTAACATGAGGGAGACTTGTTTGGCTTAAAAAAAACACACCATGCTGCACTCTTTGTCTTTGGGCAGCTGGGATCAGATGCAGTGACATTGCATGTCCCCATGTACCTCAGTCAGTCCGTCAGTCCGTCTGTCTCCTTCAATTATGACTCACCTCTCTGCCAGAAGGCACCCTAGGTGGCATGCAACAATTAAATCAATACAAAATCCCCGTAAAGCATTATGAATCTATAGTAAGCTAACAAAAGCAGCAGTTTACTCTCCCTTTTGCTAGCCTGACTCAAGTAGCCAACTTTCCGTCATCTTTTTTGTTTAAAGGCTACACACAAGAATACATGGCCTTGGTGAAGTATTAGGAGTATGCTTCTAAAATAGCTAACTCATACAGAGGAATAACCTAGGATGGGCCAGCTTAAAGTAAACCCATTAACTGAACTGGGTTCAGTACTGTAAAGTAAACCCAGGTATCTGAAGAAGTGTGCATGCACACAAAAGCTTATACCCAGAACAAACTTCGTTGGTCTCTAAGGTGATACTGGACAATTTTTTCATTTTTTAAATTTATTATGACTGCATTTGACCAGCATGACTACCTACCTGAATCCAGTACTGAACTGTCAGAGTTAGTACAAACATTAGACACACACATACATTCCCCAGCTAGGCCTTCATTTCTCCAACAAAAAGCTTAACAGAGTCATCAGGGTTAATAGAGCCATCCTCTTATGGTACGGCCCAGCCAGTATAGGTTGATGGGCCCTGTTATACAAAACATGAAAGTAGCAATGCAGATGGACTTGTTTTGGTGACAAACATTAGAATTAACACAGAACTAATTACATCTCCCTGATACATCAGGCTATGCAGTCTAGATTATATTGCAGTTTAGATTAGCCAGGCTATAATATGATAGTGTTTCTCTCCTTGAATTAAAAACAGGTCTGCCATGAGTATTCAGAGATCACTCCTCTTCCTTATTCCAGGTTCTACAAGATTTTTGAAAGATGGAGTATGCTCACCTTTTTCTAACAGGAACTATTTTGACTTGGTAAAGTGGACACAACTGTCCACAGTCTCAGTCTCATTTGGTGTGTGCTGCCTTCTGCACACATCACCTGTGAAAGTCCCAAAGCTCAAGAAATGCTTTTTTTGAGAGCATGGAATCTTTTAGCAAGCCACCCCTGCTGTTCTCGCTTCTCTAGATAATTTTTTTGCACTAAAAGGAGACTTTATCTTTCAATTTGATATGTTATGGTTATCAGAAATCTTTTGCTTTCCAAAGAACTAAAGCTTGATGATAACAGGGATATAATGAAATCAACAGACCTCCCACTCATTCCTCCATTTTGAAGAGTATTATCATTCTTACTCAGATGGAATTGTGATGGCCACCACCAGATAATGGAATAATATTATACCACTAGAGCTATCCTGGGTGCTGAAATAGGTTCAAGTTTTTTTAATGGGTATGTTCCACAGATCAAAGCACTCCCAACCACTTCATACCCCTGTCCTTTGAATAATGAGTCTGAAAAAAGAGAATGCTTTAAAGAATATACATAGCCACACCTGGTTTTAAGTTCCCTTAGTCTTTGAAACATAGAGAGCTATTATTATTACACTCAGAATTTTTGAATGAATTGATGAAGAAGAAATCTAGGAACAGGGAAAAGAGAGAGAGTGATGTCTAGATTTGTTTTTCTTTGGCCAGACCAACATCAAAGGTCCACCTTTTACCAAAGTCTCTTCCGAACCCTTGCTGGTTTTCACTTTTGGTAGTTGTGTCTATGCCCTACTACTGCAGAGTGCTGAAGAGGTACTTTGCCATTGTACACTTTCTTAGTTGAAGATTATTATATACTCTTGATCCACTGGTGCTAGCGCATATATCCTGAGCTGAAAAATAAGTGTTTGTTAAAAACACCCCAATAATGCTTTTCATCTAAAAGTCTTCCAGAGTGGTTAACAAATCTGAAGATAGGCCACCGTTTTGCCATTTGTAATTACAGGAAAGTGATTGATATAATCCAGTGTACACCCTATGGAATACCAAGGGGTCAGCATTATCATCTTATTTTCTTTACTTACCTTGCACAACAGACCTCACCACCAGTCTTTCCAGTTGAGAAATGAGTTGCTCAGATCTAAATAGGCTTCATTTTTTAAAAATTAGTTACCTATCATGTGAGACCATAATATAAAGGTAGGGAAAAACTTTGAAATCCACTCCTTCGAATATTGGTTTGAGAGAATGTATGTTACAGTGGAAATGAAAAAACCCATATGGCAGAAGGCCAAATGCCGTTATAGTTGTTATTAATAGATATGGCTTCTGTTAATAGAGTTTGAATAGAGTAGAAAATCCAGGCCTTCTCCCCAAGAAAGTGGAGCAGACATTGCACATCCATGTCATCATTACACTTGTGCAAAAATTGTGTTTCATCAATAATCTACAGCTAGTTTTAACATTTAAGGATAGCTCAACATACTGCATCATCTGCTGTATTTTGTATCTGATAAGATGAATTAATTTCTATATTTATTGTAATTAAATAATTTCAATATTATATATATATTATTAATACAGGGATATTAAATAGTAGGGCTGGATAAAAGTCTGACTGAGACCCTGGGAACCTGCTGCTGTTCAGAGTAAATAATAGTGGCAAGATGGACCAATGGCTTTTGCATTTCCAATAATACAAATCATGGAAGCACTGTTTCTTTAGCTTATATGTACAGACCAGTTGCACTGACTCCGATTATCATGAAGTGCTTTGAGAAACTGGTACGCAGTCACATTATTTCCTGTCTTCCACCGACTTTTGACAACTACCAGTTTGCACACAGAGCAAATAGATCCATGGAAGATGCTATCACTACCACTCTCCATGTTGCTCTGTCCCATCTGGAGCGGGCGGGGAGTTCTGCAAAGCTGCTGTTTGTTGATTTTAGCTCTGCTTTTAACACTATCCTACCTCATAGACTGATGTCCAAGCTAGAGGCGATTGGGCTGTCCAACTCCATTTGTCTCTGGGTCTTGAACTTTTTGTCAAATCGTTCTCAAAGGTTAGAGTTGGGTCATATATGTCTACAGCCCTTAGCCTTAGCACCGGTTCACCACAGGGCTGTGTGTTGAGTCCCCTACTCTACACCCTCTATACGTATGACTGCACAGCCATCTATTCTAGCAACAAAATCATCAAGTTTGCTGATGACACTACGGTGGTGGGGCTCATCTCAGGAGGGGATGAATCCGCTTATAGGAACGAGGTGGAGCGGCTTTGTGTTTGGTGTGGAGAAAATAATCTGGCTCTTAATACTGCCAAGACCAAGGAATTGGTAGTGGACTACGGGGGGGGGGGGGGAGTGGATATTCAGCCCCTGTATATTGGCGGGGATCGGGTGGAGAGGGTGACTGTATTCAAGCTTTTAGGAATGACTATTGAGCAGGGTAGGACTTGGAGTACAAATACCACTGCTCTGGTAAAGAAAGCTCAGCAGAGAACTTATTTTCTCAGACTTTTAAAGAAGAACAATCTGAGTGAGAAACTGCTGGTGTCCTTTTACCGCAGCTCCATAGAGAGCATTCTTACATATTGTATTTGTGCTTGGTTCTCCAGTTGTACAGTAATGGAGAAGAAGGTGCTCCAGAAGGTCATAATCACAGCCGGAAATATTATTGGCCATCCCCTCCAATCTTTGGAAGAACAATACAGTTCCCGTTGCCTTAAAAAAGTAAAAAATATTTTAAAAGATCCATCTCATTCTGGATGTAGTGTTTTTGTGCCACTGCCTTCGGGCAAGAGATATAGAACAATTAAATCAAGAACAAATAGATTAAAAAATAGTTTCTATCCAAGAGCTATAACCATCTTAAAAACCATCTTAAATGCTGTAACTAGAGAGTTGTGGTGGGTATGTATGTATGTGTATGTGTAGCTGAAGTGTGTTCTGTGTTGTTTTTATGGGATGGCATCCAATTTCATTGTACTGTACAATGACAATAAAGAAATCTTATCTTATCTTATCTTATCTTATCTTATCTTATCTTATCTTATCTTATCTTATCTTATCTTATCTTATCTTATCTTAGACTGTCCAGTGTTGAAGGCAGTGCATTCTGCACAGGATCAGAGCAACATATCTTTTAAATAGTAATTCACTTGTTTTGGGCCTAGTCGAGATATTAAAAAATACACCGCAGGTGGGATTGAGCCCTTGCAAACTTTGTCTCAAATCGTGCCCTTTCTAAACCCATGAAGAAAATGCAAGGAGTGAAAAGTAATTGGAATTTAGAAAATAAAGTGATCAGCATAATGAAATCAAGAAGAGAGCACACTATTTAAAGAAGTGACAACACTTTAATTTCCCATCAAGAAAACAATAACCAAAACCTTGTATTTCAAATATATTGATAGCGGATTCACCTTGGATATTTATTTATTTTACTACAATTGTTGCTGACATTTGATGTACACTGAACTTCCTACAAACAAGATCCATGGCCCTTATAATGAACAAACCTCTGGCCATGGTCATGAGAAAATTGTATACGGATGAAGGTATAAGTATAAAAGATAGGTAAAAGTTGTAGATCTGCTTCTAAGTCTTTGGAGTAAGAAAAGCAGAGAGGCAGTTAATGGAAGGCACCTTTGTTTCCAAAACTGTAAATATATAAATTCAAAGGAAGGAACATGCATAAATAAATAAATAAATAAATAAATAAATAACCAACCAAACCGTGGACAATATTAAAAAAATTCAGAAATGTCTTAGTGTTACTTAGTTCACAGGAGTAAATTTAGCTTCAGAAAATGGGTCTTTACCAATGCTAGTCCTATTAATTCTAGTGGGTCTACTCTGAGTAGGACTAGCACTGAATACACATCAATATATAGTTGCTATTCAGTACAGTAGAGTGAAAAAATGCATGAGGAGATAGGAAGGATGTCTGTAGTCTAGCCTTCCCTAATTGGATGCCCTCCAGAGGTTTTGGACTGCAACTCCCATCATACCATCCCATTAGTCATGACAGTTGGGGATGATGGAAATTGGAGTCAAAACATCTGAAGGACATCAGATTGAGGAAGGCTGTGCAGTCCATTGAAGGCATGGCTGAGAATGAAATGAGGAATGTAGAGTTACAAGAGCAGGAATAGCTGAAGCAGTTACAGTTCCTTCTCAGAACAGCATACTATACATCATACTATACATCAGGGGTCAGCAAACTTTTTCAGCAGGGGGCTGGTCCACTGTCCCTCAGACCTTGTGGTGGGCCGGACTATATTTAGAAAAAAAAATGCAGACAGGCCCCACAAATAAACTAGAGATGCATTTGAAATAAAAGGACACATTTTACTTATGTAAAAACATGCTGATTCCCGGACCGTCTGCTGGCCGGATTTAGAAGATGATTGGGCCGCATCCGGCCCCCGGGCCATGGTTGGGGACCCCTGCTATACATCTTACTTGGCTACGAGTGATCGCCAAAGAAAGGAAGGCGGAAACTATACAGTACAGTGGTACCTCTGGTTACGAACTTAATTCGTTCTGGAGGTCCATTCTTAACCTGAAACCGTTCTTAACCTGAGGTATCACTTTAGCTAATGGGGCCTCCCGCTGCTGCCGCCCCGCCCCCCTGTGATTTCTGTTCTCATCCTGAGGTAAAGTTCTTAACCCAAGGTACTACTTCCGGGTTAGCAGAGTCTGTAACCCGAAGTGTTTGTAACCCGAGGTACCACTGTACTCCCAGTGCCATTTAACTGATTTATAAAGTGGTCCTCATCAGTCATAAAACTCGTACTTTGTGTGTGTAAGATTCCAGGTTCAGAACCTGGCAAATCCAATGAAAGGAATTCAGATACAGGGCTGGAAATCATCCCTGATACCCTGATGAGTTGTTGCTAGTCAGAGGAAACAATACAGGACAGTTTGCAACACTGACCTGACAGTATAAGGCAGCTTCATGGATTTATCTATTCACTTCTCATTGCAAATTGTTAAGCTCTATGGGAGTATTAGGAATATATTATTAAAGGCATGGCTGTTTTGCCCAACATATTACCATTTAACTGCACAATTGTTGAGCAAGTAAGTCATTCTTTCTAGCAGTATCCCATAACCAAAATATTCAGAGTATGAGATGGAGGTTCCTATGAATCAATATAGAAATCAAAATTAATCAGCCTTAACAGTATATGTAGTGAAGACTGTGATGCTTTCTGGTGGAAGATGGAGAAACAAATCAAAAATTTCTACAGTTCATTAGATTCTAAATTTTAATTGTTAATAAGCACGATCTTTTAAGCACTGACAGCATTAAGACCAATCTCTGCCGTATAAAGCAGAACTAAATAAGTGATTGTATCAACAATAGGCAGACTATATAATACCCACAGAACACTCCTTAGCAACATACAAACCTGTCTGCTGGGATTCTGCTTCACTTACCTAGCACTCTAATCCTAAAGACAATAAGTCCCATTGGATAAATGAAACTTTATTCCAAGTAAATTGGGCGTGGATTGGGATACAAGACTTAGCAATGACTTTTTCCATTTAAACAAAACTCCTATACCTTTCAGTGTCAAGAGCATGATTTTGTTTATCACTGGAGGAAGGTGGCTTGGGAAACCACACTAGGAAGGGATTGTTATCATTATGTACTGCTTGTGGGCCTTCCATAGGCAACTGGCTGGCCACTGCAAAAAGCAGGATGCTGAACTAAATAAGTATTTGGTCTGATCCAGCAGAGCTCTTCTTACTTACGTTCTTACGACAAGTGTATAAACAGAAGATGAAGCATTTGCAAGGAAGAGTTTCTTAGAGATCCAAGACACAGTATCAAAATATTTAAAAGTAAAAGACAAACACAGGACAAGTGAGAAAATAATGTGAAAGACTCACATAAAGGACCCATCCACCTGCAATGCTCTATGGAGGATGTTCTCAATGAAATTCTTCAAATTCAACCCTTAACTTTATTTTCTTGCACTATCATTGGTCTTTGATGTATCCGTTTAAGTTTTGTTATGGTTATTTGACCAAGGTTAAGATAGCATGGCATCCATCCCTTTTGCCTCTCTGTTCTTGGGTGTTAACGCTACTGTAGAATGCAGTCCTAACTTATGGAAAGTAAGTCATGTTAAACAGTGGAACTTTCTTCCAATTACTGAAGCTGCTGGAATGTGACAGTGTTTGGCTGTCTTAGTAAAGTGGATGTTTCTCTATGATGGTCCTGCTGCTGTAGAATTCCATGCCGATGGACCCATGTCAAATGCCTATAATTCAGACTTCTTGGGAGGCCCTAAAGACCTATCTTTGGTTCAATTAAACTTCTAGCCATGATCCTTATTAGCTGGGTTGATGATCTGGTTGATCTATGTTTTTTCTCACTTGGTTTTTTTTTTAAAAAATGTGGATTGTTGCTGATTTGTAGATTCAAGTTTTTAATTTTTGTATCACTGATCTTTTTATCTTTTGTTGTTTTTGATTATAAGGCATTTTGAATGGATATTTGCCTAGAAATACTCTTAGATCCATGAACATGGGTTATGAATAGGGATAGATGGATGAGTCTATTTCTGATTCATGTCAATTTTTGCATATTTATTTGTAAGTCCATTCTACCCCATTTACACACCAATCTGTATTTTTTTAAAAAAAATAAAAAATCTATAGAAATACTTGTGTCTAAATACATATTTTATTTCAAGATATGTTTTTAAATGCATTTTATGCTCTACTAAACTATTTTATCCTACATATTTTTATGCATTTTCTATTTTATTTTGAACTGATAACCATAGTGCAAAAGTGTGGAACGTGAAGCATAATTACATTTGAATCCAAGAGATGCAGATGAGGTCAGTTTGCTGTAAAATGCAGACTGAATTAAACTTTTCACCATGCCTATTTAAGAAAGCTTAGGATTTCATTATTTCACAAGAAATATAAAATGTAAAATGCTGGTTTTCAAACTGTGTACCAGGAAACTGTTAGATTCCTCAAAAACTTATCAAGGGTTCCACAACATGAAGATCAATAGCAGCAGACAAATTTCCCAAAAAGATATATTGACCTCTATCTCCAATCTTTTCCTCCTGCAACATTCATTCACAGGGATGTGTTGGATATGTTTATGGCCTTAGTTTCCATTCACAATGCTTAATGGCATTGAACAGTACTGAAATAAAGTACAGTACAGGAACCACTACTGGGTGGCATCCCTATTTTCATTGGAAAAATGTTGGAGGCTATGGAGTTATCTGACTCATGAGCCATCTGAAGGTAATCCTGTAGAGGGAAGTGTTTTTCTTTTTTTAATGTTTAATGTCTTGCTATATATGTTGGAAGCTGCCCAGAGTGGCTGGGGCAACCCAGTAAGATGTGTGGGGTATAAATAGTAATATTATCATTATGGAATGGGAAGTCCCTATTATCACTGGAGAAATGTTGGAGCATAGGAAGTTGCAGCCTATTACTCTAGAACAAAGGTGGAGAACTAGTAGTCTTCCAGATGTAGTTGGACTCCAGTTCTTATTTAGACAAGCCTACCCAGACGCGCGTGGCGCTGTGGGTTAAACCACAGAGCCTAGGGCTTGCTAATCAGAAGGTCGGCGGTTCGAATCCCCACGACGGGGTGAGCTTCTGTTGCTCAGTCCCAGCTCCTGCCCACCTAGCAGTTCGAAAGCATGCCAGTGCAAGTAGATAAATAGGTATCGCTCCAGCAGGAAGGTAAACGGCATTTCTGTGCGCTGCTCCGGTTCACCAGAAGCAGCTTTGTCATGCTGGCCACATGACCCAGAAGCTGTACGCAGGCTCTCTCAGCCAGTAACGCGAGATGAGCGCCGCAACCCTAGAGTCAGACACGACTGGACCTAATGGTCAGGGGTCCCTTTACCTTTACCTTTACCCAGATGTTTAGAAAGTTTATATGAAGTTTAATTTGATCTAGTCTATTCTATTGTGGTTTTAACTTTCTGTATGTTTTAAATCATGGTTGTAATTTTTTAGTGATAATTCTTTTTTTGTTTCTGCAAATCACATTGAGGCTTATTTTTTATCAAGTGGTATATGAATTTTATGAAACAAACGAACTCCCATCACCTACAGCCAGTATGGCCAATGGTCAGTGACGGTGGGTGTTGCAGTACAACAACATCTGGAAGATGACAAGATTCCTTTCCAAAGGGTACCTTGAAGGCAGGAAATTTGACTATCAGTGCTGTAGAGACACTGAGAATGACACAAATGCTTCTTTAATGTATGTAAATATGAAATTTGGTAAGTGTTAAGGCCTTCTTGAGCAACATTCTTTTTCCATTTCCAACATAGCACAATGACATTTGGTACCATTTTCTATATCCACAAACAAAGGATGTGATGGGGTGTGAGGAACAGAGAAGTCTAGATGAACTCTTCTTCAATGAAGACTTTTAAGAAAGGTCCATAAAAAGATTTTATGGATAGATTTCAGTCAGGGAATTCTTGACTGAAAATAAGTGGTAATTTTTTAAAAAGTGAAACCTGGCAAAAACCTCCATATATTTTCGTTGTTGACAGCAAGTAGAGGAATGATCTATTGTCATTACAAGTCAAGTAGCCATAATGTATTTGATAAAATATTAAGCAGGACATATAGCCCTTGACCAACAATCAAATATTTCAATGCTTCAGCTGGTCACTCATAGTTAAATGGGAATTTAGACTTTATGGTTGTTTTTAATTGCTTTGCTGTTTTCACCTGCTCTTTCTTTGGTTGTTTTTATTATTTTATTATTTGCTTTCATATTCTATTTGTATATTTTTATTGTTAGCTGCCTTGGACACCTTGTGCTGAAAGGTAGGATATATCTTGGAGGCTTTTAAGCAGAGGTTGGATGGCCATCTGCCATGGGTGCTTTCGCTGAGATTCCTACATTGCAGGGGGTTGGACTAGATAGCTCTCAGAGTCCCTTCCAGCTCTACAATTCTGTGATTCCATCATTTGTACTGGCACTGAAACAATGAATCTATGTACCTGCTTATACATACTATCAGAATTGTTGCTTAAGTTGCCCTGGACATAAGACAGCAGTTTAATCTAGGTATCTAATTCTGTATTACGTGGACCAAAATATTTAGTCATAGTAGTGAATGATGTGTGTTTGGGGAGAAAAAGGAAACGGCAGTAGGGTTGTCCACCTGGCAGAAAACAATGAATGAGTTTCATCTGCAGAAAAACTGCTTGGATGGATAACAATATCTATGACCCTTGGTAGACCCTTTAATTAATAGATATCAGTGCAATTATTAGGGTTAGGGTTATTTTTATGAAGATGTGTTTTTAAGAAAGGTGGCTTAGTAGTTTCACTGGCCTAATGTTCCCCAACCTGGTGATATAGCATGCTAGCCAGTGTATGTATTAACTTTGCTTTGAATATTCGTTTCTGAAAGGTTTGGTGTAAATTCAATTCTCACATCCAGCCATTTGAACATTAACTGGTCCAATGAAAAGTATCTAATCCATTTCATGTTCCTATGAACTCATGTTCTATGAACTCATATCTTTCCTAATTTACACCAGGAAAACCAGATCTGAGCACTGATGGCTTGTCCAAGGCAATCTGTAGCGGCCTTCAGATTATGTATTCCCACCTGCCAAGTGGGGCAGATGGCCTTAAAAATGCAAACTTTAAAAATGTTTTTTTTAAAAACCCATTTATTGTGGGTTGCCTTCTCATAAGGCCTTATTTCAGGGGATTCTATTAGAATGCATAGCTTTTTATTTCTTCTGATATATTTATTATCAGTCTTAACTGACCTGTGCATTAAAAAATGATAGCTAATACTGCTGCCTTGGTAATTAGAATCTGCATTGTGTTTTTATGACATGTAAAGCATATTGAGTGGGTTATTCCCCAAAAGGTGGCCTATAATTTTATAGATAATAAGTAAGTAAAATATCAGGACCAAGCCACACTGTGGCTTATAGGCAGTGTCATATTGGATGTACAGCAACTGGTGATAAAGCCTTGATGGGGGAGCAAGGCTCCTGCACCATACCAGTTATTTCCAGTGAGCTAGGCGGTAACTTTAAGCTTCTATCTTCTAGTCATTGTGATGCAGCAGCAGCAGATGGTGATGTACCAAAAATTAGGGGAGTGTCAGTGGCTAGGACAGAAGTCATCAGTTGATGAAAGAATGGACATGGCATAAATAGAAATATGGTAGTTGTATTATTGTGTGGTCTGGCTTTTAAAAATGTGCTGTGCTGTTAGAAGGGGCACTACCCAGCTATCATAGCATCAAGCCCCAAACAAAAATGTTCAGTTATACTCGGAGAACATAACATCCAGCTCCTCTTCATTTTTTTTTTTTTTGTGTCCATGTTGTATACTAGGGTAGCCATGTTCTCAGCTATAATTTTACACTATCCTTTATTGTGCTGGAATCCAATCCTATATTTTTCATTTCTTCTTATTTTTCACACCCACTTTCCTTAAACTCTTGATAGTCAGAGAACAGGCAGGGCTGCCGAACAAAGACTGCCCATGCCAATGTGAGACAGTAGAAAGATGTGTTCCAAATCGTAGGTGCTAGACTGTGGTTCCTCATAGACTTGCCATGTCTTTCATATGGCTTCTGGGAATCCGAAATCAGACTCAAAGAAAAGTAAGATGTCATATACCCAAGTAGGTGTATAGAACTTTTTCTGGGTTTTGGGCTCCTCAGTGGGTTTAGATCACTTGTTTCTAAGTTAACAGTGGCCTGGCAGCCATAAAGTATTGGAGGAGTTGCTGAATTGCTGAATAATGAATTTTCTTAGGAATAGCTGTAATTGTCATCATTAGGTGAGGTATATGAAAGGAGAAACAATGTGTGGCTAGGTTACCTACCTTTGGTGTGTACATCCAATTGCCAACTATATAATTTTATTCTCATATATTAACATGCATTCCTACTTAGAACTAAGTCCCAATGAGTTCAATGAGGCTTACAGCCTGAAATATCTACATGGTGTTATATGTTTAAATGAAAGGTTCCCTATATTATCCACTTTGCATTGTAACAGTTTCCTAGTTATTTATCATTAGATTATTCATGTTTATATTTCAAACATGAAAGAGAAAAAGTTTTAAGAGTTAAGCTCTGCTTTTTGGAATTTGCAGTAAAAAAACTAAAAGGCTCTTCTTGTGATAGTACACCACCAGCTGTGAAAGGGGTAAACTACTATTCACCTATAGAAGAGACGGTTGGTTTATTGTATTATAGTGATGCATAATTGTACATACAGAAATAATGTTTAGCCAGCAGGTCTTTCCATCAGATGCCACTCTGTCGGCTATTTTTAGCAAATGTGTGTGAAAAGCCAGAGTTCTGTACATCACGACCAATATGACCCATTGTAGCTACCTCATTTTCTTTTATAAAATCTCAAGTGCTCCCAGCACCCTTTCCTCTTCTTTTTTTGGTCAGATTGAGCACCATTCTCTATTTCTGTTCTTCTGGGCTAAAGTGATGTATGTTTCCACCTTTGCAAAACGGTCCCTTATATGTTCATACTCTTTTGATTCCGGGTTTATTCCATGGCTACCAATCAATCGCTTCGTTGTCAGTAACATGAACCAAATGCATCAGTTTCCTCTTCAAGACTTCAATTCTCCACTGTACGTAAGCCCAATTAAGTTGAATGGGACTGATACAGGCATAACTGTGTCCAGGTTTGCAACTAAGAGCGTCCATGAAAAGAGCTCACAAATTGTTCCTGTTAAGAAGGGCTCCCATCACCTAGGGCTGCCCTAAAATGTTATGCCATTGACCCATTATGGTTTCATTCAGCTTGAGACCCAAGAAGCAGAACCATAGCTCACTAGAGACAGCACCGTCTAATTGTCTAACTGTGGATACGGCAAAAATGAGTTGCCCAGAGCAGAATTTGACTGACAAATCAGGAAGTTTCATGTAAACTTGGATTTGGTTTTGTTTTTTCCGATTTGAAGCCCTCAGGTGAGGTGGCAGGGTGGGAGGGTGGACCACTTCTGGTAGGTCTGAGAAGATCAACAATTTAACAGAAGCAACAGCTGTCCAACTAGTGGCACCAAGCCTTATGAAGAAGTCTTGTGGCACGTAATGAGTGAACCCACCTGGTGCAACAATGAAGAGAGCAGGGGGAAATCAACCATTGTTCTGCCCTTTGCCACTATTCATTAAGCCACTCAAAGCAGCCAAAGATGACTATTGTAGACTTTACGCTCTATAGTGAATCCGACTGCTGATGCGAGGGATATTGTGGCTTAGCCTGCATGTATCCATTTCAGGACATAAATGGCTATATAAGATAAGGCATAGAAACCAAAGGATACTTATATTAGCATTGTGACTCGAGGGGTGTTTGGTAGTTTATAACCTAAAGCGCAGTCCATGCATCATTGCCAATCAAGAGAAATATGTGACCGGCCCTGATAGCAAGACTCCAAAGAGGATTGAAAGCCTTGACTAAAGCTAGGCACGTTACAGCCTTTGACGTCACAGCACGACTGAGGCATCGATCTTTTGATTACAATGTTGGGTTCACCACCGTAGGTCTGTATACTGTTGCTCTTCCATCCTACAGTGCCATAAGCATGAACTTTAGGTTTAACACTCCCAGCTCTCCAAGTCTTTTTCAGGCATAAGCTGAAATATTCAGTCTACCACTATGTGATGGTAGCCTTCCACTCTGCAGCTCCTGTCCCTGAATCCACAGTTTGTTCTACATGGGATTCTAATGAAGCAGCTCCCAGTGTACACACAACTGTCAAAATCAGGGTCACTGTAAGTAGAGTTAAAAGATGTTGTAGCGTCAACACCGCAAGTAGCAGTAAAATTCTTTCTTGCTCGCTATCTCTCTCCCCAGGGCAAAGAGGTGGTCAAAACCCAGGATCTCCACCATTCTCCTGGATAGAGTGCCGTGTGCCCCTAACCATGCTAACTCACAAGTATGTGCCAGATGAGTTCAGTGGGACTTGCACCCTAGTTTAAAGTATGCTCAGGATTGCAGTCGTGATAGCTACTAATTTCTAGGGCTGACTTTGCAAAGAACAAAAACACAGGCTTGGAATAGCCACTATCCTGAAAGCACCTTGAAATGAACGATAAATCAGAACTTCTCGGGCAAGACATCTGTTGCTATTCACTTCTTCAAGAGGAACGGCACTGAAGACAGCCCGAGTGGGTGCCAAAGGATCGGAGTGTTGTTTCCCATTAGCTTCCTGTGAGCCAACAGAGAATTGCCAAAAAGAGTATGGGCAATTTGCAGACACCCCTGAATAAATCTGGCTCTTTCATTCCCAACAAAGTTTGGAATTGGATGTTCTCTTTCATTTTCTTCTAGACACTGCTATGAGGGAGGGGGAATTATTGTGTATAAAGATTTCCCTCTACAGGTGGTTGGAGACTGTGGCAGTTTCTCACTCTTGCATCAGAGAAGACTCTTGGAGTCCTGGTTTCCTCTTCCTATAGACCCACGTCTCATTCTGCCTCTATATAGTCCATCCGAGAGTTTGCTGGCTAATCCCTCTATGCCCCAAAAATATCTTTCCTTCCTTACCTTTGCCCTGATTCTGCAGCAACATTGCACAGCTTTTTATGTAATCAGTATTTCATTCATTAATAAAGCACTTCTCCCCTTTGCCCCCAATATAGCAGACTGAGACTAGCAAGGTCTGCCCCAGATGGGTGGAAACTTCATTCATATATATGTATTTCTTCATCTCCCCAATTTTGACAGGGCTTTAAAAAAAGATTGGGCAGGTAGGTCCATCACCTTTATCCTCCCAAGTTGGCATGCTCCCCCCCCCACCGCTTTTAATTTCTCCCCTTGCAAAAAACACAAGTAAACACACTGCAAATCCAACCCATGGCAGTCTAGAGAACTTTCCCCTCCTTGTTGCTTTCCTAAAGGGAGGGTTTGCTGGCCAATGCATCGTGCAGCTTTCCAAAAGGCAGTCAGCAACAGCAAATCAGCAAAGTCTGCTCTTTGCAAAAGCATCCGGCAACTGAAATCAGAAAACTTTGCAAAAAGCAAAAGCACAAGTGCACACACCACACACAAACACAACACAGAGACACAGAGGGAGCGAGACAGAGTGCAGAGAGACCTACCTTTGCCACATCTTCTCCACTTATGTGTGCGAAAGAGGGGGGGTTGGGTGGGTGTCAAAATAAACAAAACAAAAAGCATTTCGGAAAAGCCAAAGAAAAGAACAACCACCAAAACAATGAAATAGAAATCAAATGAAACAACAACACCCCCCACCTAAAAAGAAAAAAAGGGGGGAAAGCCCCCCCCACACAACCGATTTCCTCCCCACACGCCTTAGAAGCTGGTTTTCTAGGGAATAATTTGGCGAGAGGACTGCGAAGGGAAGAAAAGGGTGTGTGGGGGAGATTACATAAATAAAAACTCCAGCGTTTGGAGCGGTGTGTGCACCCTAGCAAAAGGCTGTGTAGATTTCGCGAAATGTGTGTCTCTGTACTCTTCCAGGAGAAAGGGGGGGAAAAAAACAACAACCAAAAAAACCCAACCCTAAAAAAATCAGTTCGTGTTCTCTGCCTGACTTGGAGACAGAGAGAAGCAAACCCCCCTCCCACTCACCCTCCCACCCACGCATCCACCCCCACACCACCAATCCAGGCACCTCCTGAGTAACTGATCAGAGCAGAATAACTCATCACCCACGTTCGCAAGCCTCCCTCCCTTCCTCCGCTCCCCCCCCCCGCGCGACCGTTTGGGGAGTAAATTGCCAATGCACGCACCTTCGCGAGCTCTATTTATAGGCTCCTAATGCTGTGTGTGCATTGCATTCACAAGCCAAATGTGTGTGTGTGTATCAATAACGCTGCTTTGACAGGTAAAAGAGGGATTTTTTTTTTTGCACTGCAGTGCGTCTGATCACAGTTTTAAAAGATTTTTAAAGGGGGGGTGTAGGTGCGTGCAAACAGCAAGCAAGCATCATTGCTTTTAATTGTGGGGGGGCATATTCATAATGACTATATGGGGGGCATATATACACACTGTTCAACGCCCCACTCGGGGATTATTAGTATTATCATCATTATTATTTGCAAAATTGTGTGTGTATGTGTGTGTGTGCAATAGCCGGTGTGTGTGTGTGTCTTGGAAAAGGCTCCCAGCCCTTGGCTCCCGATAGCACAGTCAGTTCCTCCAGTGTGTGCTATTGACCTGCATTGACGTCATTGCGTCATTAGGTCTCCCTTAGAAACACTGACTTTCAAAAATAGTATCAAATTAATTCAACTGGCAGAGAGAGGCCACTAGCTGGAATGAGCTATAAAACTCCAGAATCTTCAGCTAAGCTTTGCTGCGCTCTCTCTTCCCCCAACCCCCCCCCCCCAACAAGCTCCCTCCTTAGGAGCAAAAGGGGGGAATAGAAAAAAGGGGGGAGAAAAGAAAGAAAGAATGAAAAAAGAAAGAATAAAATTGTATGGAAAATACCATTGATAGAAATTGGGGGGGGGGGTCAAATTAGATTGCAAACCCCAGACCAGCCTCTCTCTCTCTCTCTCTCTCTCTCTCTCTCTCTCTCTCTCTCTCTCTCTCTCTCTCTCCTTCCTCCTCTCCCTTTTCTGATCTAAAAATAACCCCTTGCTTGAGCTGACTGCGGTATCTTTTGTGTAGCATCTTTCTGTTTTTAGCCTTTACATGAGCCATTGAAGGGTGTCCACAGGAGATCAGAGAGGCAAAAGATATTGATCTAGCGAGACCCCCGCCCCCAGAAGGGGGGCAAGAATTGGCAATGCATTGCGCTGCATCTTGATTTCTGGCCAAGGGTGTCTAACTGGGAGGATAGGGCGACCCGGGGTGGAGGGCGGGGGAGGGAAGGGGTATTTTAGGATATCCTTCAGAATAGATCCTTCCTTTAAAGCTCAGCTTGTTTCAATCTCCCCTCCTCTCCATTCAGTTTCCTTTATAGAAACACACACGCACGCACACCACCATTCCTCTCCCAAGCCTCACGTGGACGTGTGGGCAAGCACATGTAACCCCCATTCATACAAACACAATGCAATGGAGCGTAGGTAATGTGCAGAGATGGTACATTCACAAACAGTAACGCAGTCTCTTTCATGCAGGCTGATTTCATTGAAAGGACATCCTAGCCCAGAGGAATTTGAGGAGCCTGGTGGATTTTTAAGTTTACGAGTTGCTTATTAGATCTTCCATGGGGTTCGTCTTAACCTGGAAAAGTGGAGGAGGGGGAAGTGAGTTGCGGGGTGTGTGCTTGTTTCCTCCCCACCCTTTCATTTTGACAACTGTTGTTTTGCAAAAGCACACACACACACACACACACACACAGCCTTTCCAGGCAATAAGGAAGTCGTTTCTAATGTCAAGTTAGGTGCCATTGAAGGGGGATGGGATGCTTAAGTCACAATGTGTGCTGCCAAGATACTGGTAGCAGGTGCTGTGGATAGTGGGATAAAGGAGAAGCGTGGAATAAAGACACCCATCAGGCTGGGGGGGGGGGCTGCTTTTGGAGTGCAGACAGGCATATATACCTGTAGTGTCTTGCTAAATTTTGTTCAGATGTGCCATTTTCTCATTTTCTTTTGGAGATCAAGCTCAAGGGGCAACTGGCTCTGCCCATTTGCAATAGAAATTAGCTGTGTCTAGTGCTGATTGGCCAGCATCCATGAAGCCACTCTCCTACCCCACCCTACCCCGCTTCTTTGGACCACTTTCCCCACTTATTTAATCAATTTTCCCACTTATTTCCCACTTATTTAATAATATTGATTAAATAAAAATAAAAATAATTTGTTGCTGTATTAACATTTATTTACATAGCTCAATGTATAAGCAACTCTCTAACCATTTTTTAAAAGGCACATAGCCTATATGAAATAGGGAGGGGGCAAAACTGAAGACTAAACCAATGTCTATGTTGGCAGTAGCAACACCAGCTAAATGCAATGCAAAAGTGGGGGAATGGGGAGTCATGTTCATTTCATTGGAGAAAAAAAGAGTGACGTTTTTATATTGTGCATCATATGCACTATCCAGTTGCAGTCCTTACAACGGTTCTGTAAAGTATTGTCATCTGCCATATTGTAAAGTGGGGTGGGGGGAGCTGAGGCTGGCAGAGTGGCTTGCCTAAAGCCAGCAATTGAATTCATGGAAATGCTCAGAACCCCTCCCTCCAAACAGCCAAGATGCCTACACAAATTCCAGAACAAATATTCCAAGTGGGGGAACAAAGCAGGCAACTTGCCCCCCAGATAGACATCACAGCACCAAACAAAACCAAAAACCCCAACTTAAAAAAAAATATGGGGAGGGACAGGGAACCTTGGCAGATGCCCACAGTCACTATGTTGTGGGTCACAGATATATCACACCAACAACTCCAAACTTCTTGCCTTGCCACAAACTACAGAGAAAATGGCACCCACCATACCATGCAGCAGCTCTGCCTAAGGATTTGGTAGATCAAAGCAAGAATGACATTTGATGTTCATTTGTTTGTTTCTCCTTCCATACCACAAAGCAATAATAGAAAGCTCAGATCACATGGGGAAAGTCCACAATGTGACTAATGTTGCCCCATTTTCTAGTAGCAAATGCTGGACCTTTGAAAATGTATAGTCTGTGGTGGTATTCTCTTTAGGCTAGACTTCTGTCTCTGATTGTAACTGGTTACTCTTGCCCTTGTTATTAGCAAAACATTTCAAAATTTACAGCAATGAGGTGGCATAACAAGTCTATAGTCTCTGGATATACTAACTAGGATGTCTCTGAACACAAACTAACCATGTACACATAGGAATTTAGGCAACTGCCTTATAATGAGACAGGCCATTGGTCCATCTTGCTCAGTATTGTCTACAATGACTGGCAGTGGGTCCTGTGGCTAGATTTCAGACAGGTGTCTCTCCCAGTCTTACCTGGAGATGCAAATGATTCAAATCTAGGACATAGGAAGAAGAAGAAAGTCAAAGAAAAAACGTGCTTCTTAACAGAATATGCTAAGTTAACCCTGCAATTGAGGCTGGCATGTAGTCCTTTGATGCCACTTGGTGCAGTTTTACACAGCAAATTCTAATATTAGTGGAAGGAAGCCCCCACAAACGCATGTATCACTTTGGACCAACCTTCTCACTGTTCAATCTTCTCACTGATGAGTTTGCAAGGAGATCATATCATATCAGCTACTTACTGAGCATTCACTTTGATTTGTCTGTGGGGAGGTTAGATGACATTGCATCAAGCCAGGGTTATCTCACACTGCCCACACTTTCCCTGTCATTTCTCTTATCACAAAAAGTCAAATGTCTTACGTCCTTGTGGGTTCCAAACAGGGGGCCAAATTAAGTAAAATATTGGGGGGAGGGGAAACCCCCACTACATAACTGATCACACGACACAGTGCACATACACCATTTGAATGACAATGCCCATCAACTTGAAGGGGGGGGTTGCCTCCTCAAATATTTTAGGGGGGAGTGAAGCCCCCACAGCTCCTAGGAGTTGGCTCCTCTGGTTCCAGGTGCCTTCAGAGCTCCAGCATATCTCTTATGTTTCTTTCAGGAAGGCTAAAGAGTAACGCCAACACAAATTCGGAGTGGAGTCCTTAAGACACTTGGCTGGTGCCAAATGTATTGCTTTCTTTCCTTTGGACCACATCAGCAAGGCCAAGAGTGGTGTCTTGTTGTCTGGGCAGCCCAGGTCCTCCATACACACTGCCCTCTTCCTCTTTGGTCATGCTTGCTGTCCCCTTTTCTTCAGCTCGAATCTCTTGTCTCTTAATTCACCAGAGGTGATGCTTTTCTTACTCCTGTCTCTTGCTGCTACCCCTGTATTTTTTTCTGTCCTCTACCTGGCTCTCTGTTTGTTCCTTGTCCTCCTCAGTTACATGCTCACTCACACATCCACATGCCCTTTCTGTCCTCCATTCCATTCCACTCACTGTCACATCTTCGCTCTCTTCTTCATGCCAGGCTCCTTTCCTGCCTTCACACACAAAATCTCTTTCACTCTCTTCTTCTCTCATGGACTTGCATTTATATTGACTCTCTCTGCCTCTTTTCACTCCTGCTCCCTTTTTCTGTATGTTAGTTTATCAGCTTCTGTCTCTCCTTGTCTTTCTCGGTGACTGGGGCCCACATGAAGTGTGTCTCTCGACCCACCTATATTCTTTGTTGGGCTGAGCAGCGCTGTAGCACATCCTCAGCACGCCCTCTTTGTAACATCATTTTCTTGTCTGACTGGCTCACCTCTGGCTGCACCTTGGTATTTTGGAGAGGATGCTGCCTGATCTCACATCCACTCTTGTGGGCAAGTTGGTTTGGTGTGCAAGACCTCCCAATCAACTGTAATTGTGAATCTTACCTGAAAATAGTGACAATCTGGAGGTGCCCAGAGTTGCTGAATTGACTTTACACAGAGATTTCACTTTATCCTGTCTAGAAATTGCTTACATAAATGTAATTGCAATTGATGTTTTTAATTGCCTGTTTTAATTTATTACAGTCGTACCTTGGTTGATGAACGCCTTTGCGACTTGAACATTTTGGCTCCTGAACGCCACAAACCCAGAAGTGAGTGTTCCGGTTTGCGAATGTTTTTTGGAACCTGAATGTCCGACATGGCTTCTGCAGCTTCTGATTGGCTGCAGGACCTTCCTGCTGCCAATATGAAGCTGTGCCTTAGTTTCCGAACATTTTGGAAGTCGAACAAACTTCTGGAACGGATTACGTTTGACTTCCGAGGTATGACTGTATAATGTTTATCTTTCTGTGTGTCACTGAAAGTTGGGAAGGTTAGGGTTATACTGTAGAAAATGCATAAAACGTTTGAATTGACCTTCTGTTGCACCCCCAGACCTTAGTGGTCTTTTCTGCATCCTGCATTCCTTCCTCACCCTTGAGCAACTAAAATTGGCTTTTGTGACTCTTGTTTCAACCCTGCCAACATCCTGATGCTGTGTAGGCCATTGTGTCAGTTTCATAGACAAATAGCTCAGTAGTGTCCTCTGAAGTCTTCAGCTGGAGTTAGACGCTACCTGAAGTTCATGGTGGTCATCTTCCAGGAGAGAAGAAGGAAACACTGTTGATTTTAGGCTGGACTAAGCCTGCAGCAAGTAAGAGAAGCTACATACCTGTCCTTTTTTTAGGAAAAAAAAGTAGGGCAAGTTTAGAAGCCAGAAGCAACACTTTATCGTTTATTTCACTGTAATTCCATGTTCTGCATATTTTGTTAATGTACCACATGTGTGGTTTGGATACAAGGGGATTCTGTACAGACTATATTATCTCACTCCACATCCAAACCTTGGCTTTATATTTTAAAGAAAAAAAATCTCAAAGCAGTTTACAACCCCCTTAGTGAGGATTCTAGAGAGGGGAGAGGACTCTCTTAAGGACCCCCAGATGCCAATGCAATGTTGTTGCTGGTGTTAAACAACAGGCAGTGTTCTTTCCGCAAGAAGGTTTCCATTGAAGTTACTTATAAGGAAGAATGACTTCAAGAAAAAAAAAAGTCCCAGACAAGTTAAGGTAACCACAGTGCAAGTTCCTGAGCTTATTTCATTGTGCAATCATCATGGGCCAGAAGCTGAATACCAATCCCCTTCTTAAATTCTCACTTATCCCATCCTTGGACTATAGGAATAGGCAGACTAGTTTTCATGCTGGCACCTAAACTCAGAGTTTGCTGTCAGGATTTTGTCATTGAGAAGGTAAAGACTTTAAATAAGTGCTCTTGGGACTTCAATGCATCCTCTTCTTATTAAATACAGGGACGTTTCGACTTCACTGTCCTTTGCATTGATGATTATATGACTCTGGGCCAAAAGTTTTGAATAGCCCAAGGCAAAAGGTGTAATCTTAAACAAGGAGAAAGATTTCTTCAGGCAGTCATCATATCCCTAGCATCAGCTAAAATGGGGCAGCAGTCTCAGGTGGGCAGATGTCAGGTACTTAAAATGGCAGTCAGTTGTTAGTTAGTTAGTTAGTTAGTTAGTTAGTTAGTTGATAAGTTAAAAAAATTATTTGCCACCTACCCAGATAACCTTTGTTATCCAATGGAATATAAATACTATAAATGATTAAATAAATTATGTCCAGCAAAATATAATCACTTGTAGTTATAAATCTAATATTTGATGTGTAGAGTTGATGCAGATGGAATGCAGCATAAACAAATGAATATATTCTCATGGAAATATATGGATTTGTTTACAACACCAGTTCTGGGGAGGGCCAGGAGTGCATTGTGGAAGGTGCCAAAATATTTGGGGCCAACTCTGTATTCAGGGAAAACAGAAGAGAATGCAATACGAAAACCCTGGTTGTATTCATACTAGAATGCTGTAATGCTCTCTGCATAGGGCTGTATTTAAAGACAGTTCAGAACAGAAGCGTGCCTAGGTTCCCTTGTGCCCTTGGCAAGGAGTTGTATTGGCAGCCCCCATGTCAGAAAAAAACAACAACACTTTACTCCAATAGCAACATTAGAAATTACTACATTTTACAGGACTCAAGTACTTGAAGCATCCAGAATGAAGGCTAAATTCGCAACCTTACACAGAAAACTTGAGACAGGTTTTGCCAACTCCTAAGTAAGCCTGTGGTTCAGAAAGGGAAACTGGTGCAGAGCATAGCCACTAGGATGATTGTGAAAGCCAAGCATATTGATCATTTTACGTCAATATCTTCCCAGGTTCATTGGCTACCTATTTGCTTCTGGGATCAATTTAAAGCGTTGCTTTTGATCTTTAAAGTCCTAAATGGGTTGGGACCAGATCATTTAGAGAACTGCATGTTTCTCCTATGAATCTGCCCCTAGGCCTTGAGATCAGCCTGCTAGGCCTTCATCTGTGGCCAGCCATCAAGAGCCATCAGACTGGTAGATACCAGAGACAAAGCCTTTTCAGTGGTGGCTCTACTTCTCCAGAAGTCTCTCCCTAGAGAAGTATGCATTGCCCTTAAGTAATTACCTTTAACAGAACATGGACACTTTGGTGTCTCACTCATTGAGTTGGTTCCAGACATAATCTTCCATGGATGAAAATACTCTATCCTTCCAAGGCTTTTGGTCCAGGGGAGAGATCCCACTGCTAAAGGGGGAAGTTGTGATACACCTCCCACCTACCCCAGCCTTTTACTTTAAGACCACCAAGTCATTCTGGTCCTATTCTTGTCCATCCTGTCAAAGCAGTGAAGCTACATCTCCCCTTCAATACACAAGTTGTGGAAAGTATTCCGTCTAGCAGGGAGGTTGAGAAATCCAGTAGTAATTAACACGCTGACAGCCCCACTTCAGATGCCCAAGGTAGCATCACTTTTTAAGCCATGTGACACACATTCTATTGGCTTGACAGAACCATCTGTCAATCAGAGCCCACCTGGGTAAAGAGCCCTTAAAAGCTGGAGTGTTGCCAAAATTTGGTGGTCCCTCACCATCAGTCTGAACATCCAAGATGCTCCATTACTCACAAAGAGAACAGAAACCTGTTTGTAAGTAGCTACATTTGGATAGGCACAACTGAAATATTTCTTTTTTATACATTCATACACCTTTGGTTTGCTGTCTGCTTAAATCCTCTCCCAATAAATCTCTTACAATTGAATATTTAATTGATATTGAACCTTTCCTCCAAGAAGCTCAAGGTACCATGCATGGTTCTCTTTTTATTATTAGAGTTTTTACTGGTTTACAAAAGTACATGCCTTGTTTCTTTTTTCAAGTTGTACAGTCTTTTCTATAGATCAGTTACATTTGTAATGAGACATTAGCTTTGAGTACAGTATAAGGTCAGGAAGAAGAGGGGGGAGAGGAGGGGTGGTGGTAAAAATTATATTTTTGCAGTGTACGTGTGGGGTTTTGTGTCAGTGTCAACTAGATAGGTTTTCTTTCTATTCGCTGTCATGTTTCCTTGGTAGTGAGAGAGGTTGGAGGCCTAGGGTATGGTTGGGTGTCTTTGGTTGGCTGCAATGGGGTCTGTTTGCCTTTGTGGGGGGGAAGGCTTTATATGGGTCAAGTAAGATTGATTTGTATGCTGTTGGTGGGTTCTTGTTGTTGTCTTGTTGGGCAGTGTATGTGATATACTGGGGTGAAGGTGTCCTCTTTTATTTGTCCCCATGTCAGTTTGAGTTTATTGGTTAGCTTTTCTAGTAAGGCTGTTTGTCAACAACAAATTGTCACAGTTTTTTTGTGTTGATTATATGCTATATGGCAGGGGTAGTCAACCTTTTTATACCTACCGCCCACTAATGCTGCTATTTCTTGATGGTAAAATTTCCTTACCGTCCACCGGTGCTCAATGGAAGGATTCATCTTGTGCCGTAGAACCCCCTACCGCCCACCTAGAATCCTGAAACGCCCACTAGTGGGCGGTAGGAACCAGGTTGACAACCCCTGCTATATGGTAATTTATGGACCTAATAGGTACCTAAAGCCATTTGCCACTGTTGCTGTATGTAGGTTTTATTTTATTTGCTTTTTATCTTATATTTTGGAAATGTACGTCCAGTTTTTTTTCCCTTTAATTTTTTTTTGGGGGGGGGGGCTCCAAAAGAGTGGGGCCCTAAGCTATAGCTTGTTTAGCTTATACATAGATCCGGCAGTGGTTATAAGCTCTGTATAATGTGAGTGAGTGATCATTATGATCTTGGAAGATGTTCAGTAGAGCCAGTTCTGGGGTGAGTTATTTTGCATATTTCTTGTAGGACTGCTGTCCAGAAGGGTTGGATTTTAGGGCATTCCCAACATATGTGGAGGTATATGCCTGTGGAGGTACAGCCTATCCAACATCTTGGTGAGGTTCCTGGGCGTATCAGCACCAGTTTCTGTGGTGTTAAGTATCACCCGTGGGTGAGGTTCAGAGTGAGTTCCCTTCTTTTGGCTGATATGGACTTAAAAGGAGGTTTAGACCACATTCTAGTCCATTGGGTGGGGTTAATTTCATAGCCTATGTCATGCTCCCATTGTTCTTTGATTGCATCAAGGGGGTTTTGTGGGATTTTGGAGCAGTATTTTGTATATCGTGGATACCATCCCTTTGCCATGTCCCCCTGCTGTCAGCATGGATTGTGTGAACCTGTTCAGTGTTGTGGGGATTTTCTTGAGTTTGTTCAGGAGAAATGGGTATGCTTTTGTGGGGGTGGTTTCGATGGTGTCTCTCTCCAAGTGGACCCATTGTCTCGTCTCGTCTTCTAGAATTTATGGGATTATGTGGCGTACTTGGTTGGTGATGTAATATGATTCTGTGTTGAGGATCATGGTCCCCTTGTTCACCATTTTCTTCTTACAATGGGCCTTAGAGGTAGATTAGGCTGAGAGACAGTGACTAGCTCAAGTCACCCAGTGAGCTTCCAGGTCCTAGTTCAACACTCTAACTACTACACCATGTTGGTTCTTTTGGGGCTCTTGTGAACATTTGTACCCAACTCAAAGGGATATTTCACCCTCACTGCCTTAGGCTATTGGGCCTTATGCTGTGTGTCCATATCAGTGGGATTTGACTGAGGAAAGCTTGGTCCCTTGTGGTCTGATGGGTGCTAGCAGGATGATCCCTCATCTCCATGACTAAAATTAATCACTCAGAGCCTTGAGAGCTGTCCTTGCCTCAGGGTTAGAGTAAACAGAAGGCTGATAACAGCCAACTTCAGTTCTGAGATATCAGAAGTGCTCCTGATCTTGTGCCAAGAGGGAGGCTACTCGTGAGCTCTCTGTTACAGGGGTGACTTTAGCGACTTTCCCTGCAGAACTGGGCACCACCTCTGACACTGTTCCAGTGGAGTTGTGTAACATTTGGTGTTGAGGGTGGCCGGGGGAGTGGAAATCTCCAAAAACTGCACCCCTCCCACTTTGCTCATCAGATACTCTCACGACTGAGAGTGAAGTCAGGATCCAACCCAGAACTGCTGTGGTTTTCCATGTGTTTGGTTTTGTGTGGATTTAATTGTATTTTACATATTGTCAGTGTTTTTTTGGGGGGGGGGCACAGGGGTACGCATACCCCTAAATATTTTGTGAATCTAAGTTGGGCCTCATTGAGGGGCAGTATTTCAATATGAATAGGAAAATGAGAGTACTCCTAAACTATTTTTTAAAAGAAAAAAAGCACTGCATAGTGTTATGTTTTATTGTTTCCTTTTGCAAGCTACCATGGGAGAGTTTCTGCCCTGAAAGATGGGTTGTGCATTTCTTAAATAATAAATAAACAAATAAACAAATAAATAAATGCTACTTATCACATAAAGAAATCAACATAAAACAATGTGCTAAGGAACACACTATGTGTTAGCTTAGATGGTAGAGGCTCCAGATACTTAAGCAAGATAATTAGACATTTACAAATCCAATTACGTTGTCAGGGGCATTTCTAAGAAAGTGTAAATTCTATCGGTGTGAAAGAAAATGACTCCCTCCAATTTACAGGACAAAATATTTCAGTTCAGGTGATTTTGTAGGCAGGTAGCTCTTTTGTTTCTTTAATTACAGTGGACACTCGGGTTGCGAACGCGATCCGTGCAGGAGGCGTGTTCGCAACCTGCAGTTCTGCAACCAGCAGTGCCGCATCTGCGCAGGTGCGGTTTCACAATTTGGCGCTTCTGTGCATGCGCAAAGCGTGATTTAGCGCTTCTGCGCATGCGCGAAACCTGGAAGTAACCTGTTCTGGTACTTCCAGGTTCGGCGCGGAGCGTAACCCGAAAATGGATAACCCACAGTGTTCACAACATGAAGTATGACTGTAATCAAAGCTTTTGACAAGATTTCGTATAAGGCTAAAGATAGGCAGAGCAATTCTATTTCCCTGATTTGCTGGCTGGATGAGGTTACGATGGGGTGGATGAGCTTCCCTGCTGCATAAAAGGAGCTCTGCCAGAAGTGGTGCCACATCTGCCAAGGAAGTCCCCATTATTATTATTATTATTATTATTATTATTATTATTAATACACTACCCTATACCCGGGGGTTCTCAGGGTGGTTTACCGAATAAAATCAAGATACAAAACCACAAAAATAAAAACAGCAACCCAATAGCCCCTCAAAAACACATTTTAAAAGGGCATAGGATATAAATCGGATTAACCAAAGGCCTAGTTAAAAAGGAACGTTTTTGCCTGGCACCTAAAGGTGTATAATGAAGGAGCCAGGTGAACATCCCTGGGGAAAGCATTCCACAAATGGGGAGCCATTGCAGAGAATTCTTGTGTTGCCACCCTCCGCACCTTCCGATATGCCCATGGGAAGCTCTGCAAGCATAGATGTTCTGCTGGCAGAGTTTCTAGCAACAGAATCTGGAGTTACACCAGGAGCAGGGAGAAGGCATAGTAGTGACCTGGGATCTGCTGCATTCAAAACCCCTCCATTTTCCTAAAAGGCCCTAGGATTAAGTCCCTTACATACAACAGCCTGGCCATTTCTGCACCCCGCATTGATTTGAAAGTGGGTTGGGTGAACTGGACAGGATTAGTGAGAAGAAACACACCACAACCACACACTTCCTACCCCACCCAGTGCAAGCCAGCAGAGCTTTGGAAGTGGCAGACAGCCTGCCACATCACTTGACCACCCGCAACCTCATAAAAGCATAAGAAGAGTCTGCTGAATCAGATCAGTGGCCCATCTAGTTCAGCATTCTGTTCTCACAGTTGCTAACCAGGCAGGACACAAGAGCACTCTTCCTTTCTGTGGCTTCCAGCAACTGGTATTCAGAACATTACTGCCTCCAAGTATGGAGGTGGAGCATAGCCATCATGGCTAGTAGCCATCAATAGCCATCTCTTCTTTGAATTTCTCAAATCCTCTTTTAAAGCCACCTAAGCCTCCTATGGGAGCAAGTTCCATAGTTCCATATGACGAAGTGCCATGTTTTTCTGTGTATAAGACGCCCCCATGTATATGACGCCCCCTATTTATTTAACCCAAAATCAAGAAATTAAATAGTTTAGCTTTTGGGGTGGGGGTGGGGGTGGGAGTGGTCACTTCCACCAATCGCTCACCCGCCTGCCCGCCACAGCTGATCGCTTGCCACAGCCACTGCCGATTGCACACCTCGCCACAGCCGCCAATTGTCTTTCCACTCACCGCCACCAACAGCCCACCCGCTCACTTGCTACAGCCGCCAAACGCCTGCCCGCCTCGCCGCAGCCACCAATCATCCACCCAATCGCCGCTGCTAATCTCCTGCTTGCTGCTGCCATTCATCGCACGTCCCCCCTCTGCATTCTCTATCCGTGTATAAGACGACACCCAATTTTTGCCTAATTTTTTTTTTAGCAAAAAGCACCGTCTTATACATGGAAAAATATGGTACTTTCTTTTATCTGTTCTGAATCTTCCAACATTCAGCTTCATTGGATGTCCACAAGTTCTAGTGTGAAGAGAGAGGGAGAAACACTCTTCTTTATCCACTCTCCTAATGCCATGCATAATTTTATAAATTTATATCATGTCGCCTCTTACTTGCCTTATCTCTAAACTAAAAAGTCCTGAAAGCTGCAACCTCGGGATTGGACTCCTAGCATGCAGATCTACACTGATAAGTATGAAGAGGGAAATAGATGGAAACCTAATTGGAACAATCAGGCCACATCTGTCCAGACCATAAAACATATTTATTTTCCTTGTTTTGGGACTCCCTGTCTAGAGAAACTCGTCTTGCCCTTTCCTGATGGTTTCCCACCATCTTTTGTCCTTTTGGCTGACTTCCTATTCTTTTGAAGCACTCATTCGAAAACAGATTTATATTGTTTTATGCTGTGCTTCTATTTTTTAATCTTTACGACATTTTATGGGATGTTTTTATTTATCTTATACTTGGTTGCAAGCCACCTTGAGCATTTGTGACTTGAGCATGACTGAACTGCAGTTGAAAACATCTAAAGGGCAGTTTTTTATTCCACACAATGGTGAGATATAAATATTCTTACTAATGAAGATATTTATAAAATCAATGTCATTTCTTTCCATTCATATAAATAATCACTATGGAGCACATAAAAATGCAAGTAATTGAAAATCAGTTAAAACATAAAAACAAAATAGCCTTAAAGGAAACAATGATACAGCAGATACAGGTAGAACAACACTATACAAAATTGCAACCTGCCAAAAGTAAACATAATAGTTTTGAAAGTGTCTGGTAAGTGTCCTTGGGGAGACTATTCCATGACTTGATCAAAGGGAGAAGGTGCAAAGCATGTTTGTCAGTTGGACACACATCCTAGATTGGCTTGGACTAGCATTTCGTAACTCTGCCACCTAATTCAAATAGAGTGGGCAACAGATCCCCAAATGCAACACAAATGCAACACACCTAATAAAGCACATATCTAATGCAGCACATTGATAATTCATTGTTGTTGTTTAGTCGTTCAGTTGTGTCCGACACTTCGTGACTCCATGGACCAGAGCACACCAGGCACTCCTGTCTTCCACTGCCTCCCGCAGTTTGGTCAAACTCATGTTGGTAGCTTCGAGAACACTGTCCAACCATCTTGTCCTCTGTCGTCCCCTTCTCCTTATGCCCTCCATCTTTCCCAACATCAGGGTCTTTTCCAGGGAGTCTTCTCTTCTCATGAGGTGGCCAAAGCATTGGAGCCTCACCTTCAGGATCTGTCTTTCCAGTGAGCACTCAGGGCTGATTTCCTTCAGAATGGATAGGTTTAATCTTCTTGCAGGCCATGGGACTCTCAAGAGTCTCCTCCAGCACCATAATTCAAAAGCATCAATTCTTTGGTGATCAGCCTTCTTTAGGGTCCAGCTCTCACTTGCATACATCACTACTGGGAAAACCATAGCTTTAACTACACACACCTTTGTCAGCAATGTGATGTCTCTGCTTTTTAAGGTTTGTCATTGCTTTTCTCCTAAGAAGCAGGCATCTTTTAATTTCGTGACTGCTGTCACCATCAGCAGTGATCACGGAGCCCAAGAAAGTAAAATCTCACACTGCCTCCATTTCTTCCCCTTCTATTTGCCAGCAGGTGATGGGACCAGTGGCCATGATCTTGGTTGTTGTTTTTTATGTTGAGCTTCAGACCATATTGCTTTAACCATTGCTTTAACTATACGGACCTTTATTGGCAAGGTGATATCTCTGCTTTTTAAGATGCTGTCTAGGTTTGTCATTGCTTTTCTCCCAAGAAGCAGGCGTCTTTTAATTTCGTGACTGCTGTCACCATGATAATTCATACCACCTTTTAAAAGAGTCCTAATTCTGAAATCCTGTGCAGAGCATTCTTTCCCTGATACTTGTGAGGCTACTAGTCTTTTAAATGTTACCCAGCTTAAATTTGAACTACCATGACTTCAAATTGGTGTCATCAACCACAAAATCGAGAGAGTGTTCTTTTTTTCCTGGGCTTTTCCAGGTTTAATGGAAAATTCCAATTTTGATTTAACATATGACATTTCATTTTGAAATGGCACCCTTGTTTAAATTTAAGTGAAATTTGGTTTCAAGCTCCCAACTATCTTCTGTGCCATAAAAAAAGAGCGGCAACAGGCAAATATCTCTATACACTGTGACCTTTTTCTTGGCTGATTATTCTCAGGTGCCTTTCAGCTGGTAATCAGCAAGAGCATCTGAGCTTCCTTTCTTTCTTGTTTCTTTGTTTTCTCCAATTGTTAAGCCTGAGCTGCCTGGGCAACAGCTCAGACCAGGTACATGGGATTCCATCAAAATGTGTGGATCTGAGCTTACTTTTACCAATGCAGTGGGAGATGTTCAATATTGCATTTTAGTTAAAATATATTATTATTATTATTATTATTATTATTATTAACCAGTATAAACCTACCACTAATGCAGTGGGACAAACAGAAGTGTGGATGACTGTAAAGTAAGGTTACTAGATTTTTTTCAATGAATCCGGAGACACTTTTCAACTTCAATGGATTTTGTATGGGGACTGATTTGTAAATCCAGGGACTGTCTGTGGGAAACGGGGAAATCTGGTAACCTTACTCTAAAGTGGAACAATTCCCTTGATCTGGACACTACTCTTCTGTTGTTGCAACCTAGAATTGCATTAGGATGGTGTCCCCCCCCTTCTTTGCTGTTGACTCAGATTAAGCTTTTGATCTACTAAGACACCTAGGTACTTTTCACATGTGCTGCTGTCAAGCCAGGTGTCCCCCATCCTATATTTGTGCTTCTGATTATTCCTGCCTAAGAGTAGACCCTTACATTTGTCGCTGTTGAATTTCATTTTGTTAGCTTTGGCATAGCTTTCCAAACCATTAAGGTGATCTCGCATCCTGATTCTGTATTCCGAGTTATTAACTACCCCTACCATTCTGGTGTCATCTGACGAGCATCCCTTCTGTTCCTTCACCCAAGTCATTGTTAGGATGTTGAACAACACCAGGCCCAGAACAGAACCCTGAAGCACCCTAGTTGTCACTTTTTTCCCATGATGGCAAGAATAAAACAGCCTGAAAGGTCATACCCTTGTATCATAGACTTGTACAGGTGTATACAGTTCTGGTTGCTCCATCTTGAAAAGGATATTGTAGAGCTGGAACAGGCGCAGAAAATGCAAAATATCAGCGGAAGTGGAGCAGCTTTCCTACGATGACAGGCTAAAGCATGTGGAATATTTCAGTTTAGAAAAGAAAGGTGACTGATGGACTAAACTCTACTTAGAGTAAGGTTACCAGACAGTCCCCAGATTTACAAATCAGTCTCCTGACAAAATCCATCTATTTAGTAGGAAGTTGAAAAGTGTCCCCGGATTAATTGAAAAAAATATGGTAACATTAACTTAGAGGTTTATAACATTTTGGATGGTGTGGGAAGAGTGAATGAAAATGTTGTTTCCCTACTCTCCTAATATTTTGGGTTTTGTCACTCACCTGATATTTGTGGCCCTTTAATGTAGAAAAACAGCAAGAGCAATAGAGGTGAATAATATTATCAATACTGTAGTATGGAAAACAGAACTGAGGTCATTCAGCGAGGCCGAATGCTGTGTAATCAGGTGAATAAAAAGAAGTTTGGATTTGATATCCCACTTTATCACTACCCAAAGGAGTCTCAAAGCGGCTAACATTCTCCTTTCCCTTCCTCCCCCACAACAAACACTCTGTGAGGTGAGTGGGGCTGAGAGACTTCAGAGAAGTGTGACTAGCCCAAGGTCACCCAGCAGCTGCATGTGGAGGAGCAGAGATGCGAACCCGGTTCCCCAGATTACAAGTCTATGGCCCTTAACCACTACACCACACTGGCCGGTACTTTGGTTTTCAAACGTCTCAGAAGTCAAACGTTTCGGTTTTTGAACGCCAAAAACCTGGAAGTAACTGCTTCAGTTTCCAAACCCTTTTCAGAAGTTGAACGTGCCATGCAACTTCCGTATTGAGTTTCCTGCAACTATATGCTTCCGGAAGTAAATGCTTCGGTTTTTGAACATTTCGGAAGTCAAACGGTCTTCCAGAATGGATTACTTTCGAAAACTGAAATACTACTGTACTTCATACAGTGCATAGTTAATCTCTGGAACTTGCTCCTACAAGATGCATACTTAAATGGATTAAAAGGGGCTTAATTCCACCAATTTAAATATATATAATTGATTTTTGAATTTCATTTAATATAAACATATAAAGTAATAATAAATAGTCATCAAAAGGACTACTGAACTTGGAGAATATTAAAAGTAAGTATCAGCGGAAGGTTGCAGTCACTTGTGTTCCAACATAAGCAATCCTATAAAGGTGTCTTTCCATAATCTTCCATGTGTTGATACAGATGGAAATCATGTTCAATCTATTTGACAGTCAATAAAAGCATACCATATTGCATAAAAGATACTTCCCTGCATCATGTTCTTTTTGTAAAGCGGTTAATTTGTCCTCAAGAACAATGCTCCATACTTGTGAGAGCCAGGCTTCAAAAGATTTGTAGCTAGATATTCTGCTACCAGTAATTTAGTTGCTCTTAATAAGTGATGAATAAGATCTTTATTAGTTTCATCTTAAGTCTCCAGTTGTAGCAACAGTGTTGTCATTTGTTGGGGGGGGGAATTCCCAAAACAGGTTATTTTGAGGCAGTGCCACCACATATGGAGTAAAGACCCAGGCAGATTGCATCCTCACCAGCAAAGTTTTGGAATATTGTAGTTGATTTTATTTAACCTGACTGGGCACATATACCAGTGATATGGTAATTCTAAGTGTTTTCTTGGGTCTTGACCAAGGTGGAACCAAATGGCAAACTGTTCCAAATTTGTTCCCAGAGTTATTTAAATGGATTTAAAAGGTATTTAGACAAATGGAGGATAAGATTATCAATGGCTACTAGCCTTGGTGACTGTCCTCCCCTCCAATGTCAGAGTACTTTTGAGTGCTAGTTTCAGGGAATCACTAGTGGGAAGAGTGGTGTTGTGGTCACGTCCTACTTGTGGGCTTCTCATAGGCTTTTGATGGATGGATCACCATGAGAGCAAGATGCTGGGCAAAGACAACAGGGCTCTCCTTATGTTCTAGAATTTTGAGTCAACAATGACATTGAGAGGCAGCAGATTCAGAGTAAAAAAAAAGCCTCCTCTTTGGCTTTCTCCTGATGATGCATGTGTTCCACAGCATGCCCTGCCCCCCCGCTGCCTACAAACACAGGCCTGACTGCCTCGAACCCGCTGCCACTGCCAGCCTGCCTGCCAACCGCCTTACCTTCACTGGCTCTCTGCCACTGCAGCTGCGACTAGACCAAGGCCACTGCTGCAAAGGCTCCATTGAAGTCCACTGCAGCCACTGATGTACTTCTAGAAGCTGGGCCACACTTCAGAAGTATGTCTGCGGCTGCAGCGGGCCTCAGTGGAGGCCTTGTGACTGCGTCAGAGGCCTTGGCCTAGTCACTGTGGCAGCAGCAGAGAACCAAAAGAAGCAAAGCGGTGGGTGAGTGGCAGGTGGCGGCGGTCTGGGTTGCGTTTGCAGGCAGGCAGGCAGGGAGTGGTGGTGGTAGCTGGCAATGTTGCGTGTGCATCAGGAGTAGGCTGAGCATGGAGCTCAGCATCGCACACGTATGACATTGTACCCACCCCCAATCTTGGGCGAGGGTTGGCAGCTCTGGTGTTTGTGTTGCCCCCGCTTGGCTCTAAAGACTCCATCTGAGGAGGCATGTGTAGACTGTATACATAACTCTCCCCCTGCCCTCTTTCTGTAGAGGGTGCTGCCCACCTTGTGGAAGGGGGTGTTGATAACCACCAGAGGCTAGCATCCTCTCCTCCCTACAATCCTATACATACCTACTGAGAAATAAGTTCCATTGTTTTCAGTGGGGCTTACTCCCGGGAAAGGAGAACTGCACAGGACTGCAGTCTTAGTTGCTTCAAATTTATAAAGTGATGGGTTTTTAATACTACTAGTTCTAGTGATGATGACTTACAAAGCCATCAATTCACTATTACTAATAATACTACTGAATCACTAACACCACTATATCCCTCAAAGCCCAAGGTAGGTACACTCTCAGACCCAAATCTGCAAGGCTCATGCAGATTCTCCTACTGAGGTTCTCAGTTTCTCATCTGCAAGCTGGTTTCTGTCTCCCTCTTTCCCTTTCCTTTCTCTTGTTTTTCACCCAGCCCCAGCCAACCCCCCAGCTATCACTTGCAAAAGCCTAGGCTACCGCAGCATTAACTTATGCACACACCATTCACCAAGTGTTCAGCGATGGGTTTCTCTGTTTTTGTCAATGAATGCACATTTTATGAATTAGAACAGCACATGCCCCCTTGTGGCTTGCCTTGGCTCCCTTGCCTGCTATGCAAGCCCCTTCCACACTCGAGCTAGTGACACTGGGGCTAGGGCGGCAGGAGAGGTTTCTTTTGCTGATTCCCCCGGGCATTGCCTGCGGATTTTAAAGGAGGGCAGCGCGTGCTGGAACAATCTGTCCAGCGTGAGCGACTGACCCGCAAAAATCCAAGGGCACAGCCGAAAGAAAGCAACTGCCAAAGGAGCTGGTAGAGGCTGCTAAGGGAGGGAGGGGAAAGAGCAACACAGGCAGAAGCAAACTTAGAGGGAAACTCTGAGCCTCAGATCCTGCCATGTGCCTGTCTAGCAACCATGCACTGCTGGTTTGACTGCATTGTACAGGTAAATATCCCACGTTATACACCAGACTTGGCACTCCAGATTAGTAACCAGTCCCTGGATCTGCACTCCTATGTGCTAAAATCCACAGTTGGGCAACACCTTTATTGGAACCAGCCAAAATGTCACAAATGCAAAGCTTTTGTGGTGTTCTCCAAAACTTATGAAGCACATGGAGTTACATATGTATTTATTTACATAAATATTTCATAAAAATATTCCTGAGCAATTTATAACAAACAAACTTAAAACCACACAGTAAACATATTTAAAAAGTTAAAAACAAACATTAATTAACTGTTGTGGAAAGATGTATTCTTAATCGCCTGCATGGTCCTGGGGGAATAGAAAAGATTTCAGCAGGGGTTTAAACTTTTACACTAAAGACACCTGCTGAATCTCTGTCAGCAGTGTTTTCCACAATACTGGGCCGAAGAAGAAGAAGAAAAAGAGTTTGGATTTGATATCCCGCTTTTCACTACCCGAAGGGGTCTCAAAGCGGCTACCATTCTCCTTTCCCTTCCTCCCCCACAACCAACACTCTGAGAGACTTCAAAGAAGTGTGACTAGCCCAAGGTCACCCAGCAGCTGCATGTGGAGGAGTGGAGAGACGAACCCGGTTCCCCAGATTACGAGTCTACCACTCTTAACCACTACACCACACTGACACTAGACACAGAATTAGAGAATTGTAGAGTTGAGAGGGACCTTGAGGATCATCTAGTCCAACCCCCTGCAATGCAGGAATGTGCAGCTGTCCCATACAGGGATTGAACCTGCAACCTTGATGTTACCAGCACCATGCTCAGCTCTAACCAGCTGAGCTACCTGTGTTCTCCCAGTAAATGCTTTACTTGTTGCTATCAAGTGAGACTTGCCAACTTGGGAAACAACTAACGATGCTGCTGCTGCTGATCTCAGTGACTGAGCTAGGATATAAGGGCTCAGGTGATCCCCGAGGTACCCTGGAACTAAGTTGTTCAAGGCTTTGTAGGTTAATACAAGGATGATAGACGGGCAGCCAGGGCAGCTGTTTTAACAATGGTGTCACATGTTCTTGGCCAAATACCCCCATCAGCAGTGGCTGCTGCATTCTGCACCAGCTGGAGCTTCCAAATGATACCCAAGGGCATACCCCCCCCCAATAGAGTGCAATGCCCTAATTCAGCCTTGAGATTAGCAATGCATGGACTACAGTGGTCAGGTTACACCCGTCCAGGAACAGCCGGAACTGATGAACCAAATGAAGCTGGTGAAAAGCACTCCTAGCCAAAGAGTACATCAGGCAGGGGGTGAGAGAGAGGGAAGGGGGAACAGAAAAATTAGACTGATAGGCCAAGAGATCAACTGATAGAAGTTCCAAGACTGAGTCCCGCTGGGTTGCTATGGCTTGCTCCTAGTTGCTCCCCATTTCTGAGAATTTAAAGTCTGACATGTAACCCAGATCTGTCCCAGACTTAAATGAAGCATGTAACTCCTTGGGCTAGGCAATGATTTCACAGATCCTAAATAGTTTGCTCTAGCCTTTTAGGAAACCTTATTAACCTGCCTGTGATTCACTTCATTTCTCCCTCATCAACTATTTCTATTTGAAGCTCAGGATGAACATTTTTAAACTTGGCCATCGTAGACTTTCTTTCCTTCTATTCCTTTCCTAACCTCAGTGCCCAGGATTTCAATTCAGCCAGAACTAGGGTTCAGATGCTAGGACTTAATTTGAATTGAGCAGCATGGAATGTATTTTGAATTCAAAGTGCTGCATGTCTTGGGGGTCACCTCTTCCCATATGTACCTACTTGAGCCCTGAGATCACGAAGGGATGCCCTTCTCTTGAGGGAACCACTCAAACTGGAGGGCAGCTATAAGGGAGTGGGCCCTTTGGCAGTGCCTTCCACACCCAGTATGGAACACACCCTCCCAAGAGTGTCTCATCTGGTGCCTACATTCATGTCCTTCCAGGACCACACAAAGACTTACAGTGGTACCTCTGGTTACGTACTTAATTCGTTCTGGAGGTCCGTTCTTAACCTGAAACTGTTCTTAAACTGAAGCACCACTTTAGCTAATGGGACCTCCCGCTCCTGCTGTGCCACCAGAGCATGATTTCTGTTCTTATCCTGAAGCAAAGTTCTTAACCTGAAGTGTTTTTTCTGGGTTAGCGGAGTATGTAACCTGAAGCGTATGTAACCTGAGGTACCACTGTATTTTGTTCTCCCAGGCCCTTTAGCATCAACCGTGTGCCTTTTAACATTATTTGAATGTTCCTATTAGTATTAGTATAACACTTCAGTGGGTGGCACTGTGGTCTAAACTACAGAGGCTAGGGCAGTTCGAATCCCCATGATGGGGTGAGCTCCCATTGCTCGGTCCCAGCTCCTGCCAACCTAGCAGTTCGAAAGCACGTCAAAGTGCAAGTAGATAAATAGGTACCGCTCTGGTGGGAACGTAAACGGCCTTTCCGTGTGCTGCTCTGGTTCGCCAAAAGTGGCTTAGTCATGCTGGCCACATGATCCGGAAGCTGTATGCTGGCTCCTTCGGACAATAAAGCGAGATGAGCGCTGCAACCCCAGAGTCGTTCGCGACTGGACCTAATGGTCACGGGTCCCTTTACCTTTTTATTAGTATTTTAGCCTCTGTTTTTCTGATGGCTAGAGTGTGCTTTAGCCCTCATGAGATGGTTTAATTCTCTGTGATTAGGTCATATGATCATGGCTGGTGCTATCTGTTCTGGTCTGTGTTTGATTGGAGGTCATCATATCCAACAATGTGCTTTTCAATACCACATATTCTGCTTCAAAGTGCACTGCTGATTAATCACACAGTGAATGATCAAGTGTTGTACTGGCACGGATAAGCCAGTCCTAAGGTGCATAGAGTGTTGGTTCTGGAACAGGGTGGCCTTAATTTTAATTGTAGATAAGAATCATAGCTGGTTCACTGTCTGTATAATGGGAATGCTAGACATCCACTTCACTGGACTGGGATAACAGGCAATAATCACACATTCTTGAGCCACGGAGGCAGAGGTGGTGTAGCTGGTCACACGGGCACATGCACACATACACCCACCTTGTCCAGGAAGACCTTGAGCGATGACTGAACTGAAATTACCTTCTGTGCCTGGGAGGTTTTCAGGAGCAGCAAGCAAGCCAGCTGCTGTCCTGAGTTGCCCCTCATTGAACTAATGAGAGATGCTACTTGGGGTTCCATAGGCAAGACATAAAGAAAAGGGATGTGATAATCAAGAAAGCATATGTCACTAACTCTGGTCCATGGAGAATCAGCATTTGGTGCTACAGAAATTCTGCACCATACAAATAAGATCAGTAGCAACACACACACACACACACACACACACACACACACACAGAGAGAGAGAGAGAGAGAGAGAGAGAGAGAGAGAGAGAGAGAGAATACTGCAGGTTTGTTTCATTTTTTCAAGGCAAGAGTGATGGGGAGCAGGAGAAGATATATTTGCTTAGTAGGAGGGAGAGCATCACACATGATGCTTAGTTTTGCCATGTGTGAATAGACAGTGAGAGTCTGAATGTGGCAGAAGCACTGAAGTATCATGGTGTAGTCATATTAAAGTGCAGTTTTAGGCTGATTTTAAGCATGGTTTGTGAAAGTATCCTCCAAAAGTCCATCTGGTGACCAATGTAAGGCCCTTAAACCTAACCTGCTTTCTCAACCTCTTGGGATGCCACAGACTCTTTTGCACAACAGGGAAGACCAAGCACTTGGTTTAAAATAATGCATACAGATGTGCAGGGTTCACAAGTAACTATGACATAGGCATACTAGTTGTTGGGAATCACAAGTATGGAAAATGCCCTTGCAGTCAAGTCCTCCTTGTGAACTTCCCGTAGGCTTCTGGTTGGCCACTGTGAGAATAGGACGCAGTACTAGATGGGCTTTTGGCCTGATCCTGTAGGACAGTTCTTATACACTTAAGTTCCTAATGGAAGTAAACACTAGTGTTGAGTACTCCAAGATGATCTGGCTCTATCTTTTTTGTGCCAGATTTAAGGATAAGCAAAACAAAAAACAGAAATAAGCTGTATATGAAACCGGCAAGAAGCTGATATTGAGGTGCTTGGGTTCCCCATCCCTGTTCTAGAGGAAACAGAATTTGCTTCTCAAGTCTCCCTTCCTCCTGGTGTTTTGTATATCTTGATTTGATTGGGATGTTGAATATGGGCTGTTCTTACCTTTTCAGATACTAATCAGTCTAAAGCAGGCAGGCATGTACTTCTATAAATCCATTGGTTGATGATGGTTGAGAGAACTGAATAACCCCTTTCTTTTGTAATGTGGCTTTGCCTTCCTGCCCTCCGTTTATCAGATATTTGAATCATGGCATAGACATATGTATCCCTTTTCTCTCCCCTTTCCATTGATTACCTGCCTGGCTCCATGTCCAAGATAGAAGTTCTGACTGCAAAGTTATTTTTGCATTTTCTGAATCTATTACTGCTAAGCTCGTGGTCATGGGCATAGTCAAGGGGAGGCAGGGGGCAGTTGCCCCCCAATCAATCAAAATCAATACAAATCTGAGGTTTCCCCCCCTCCTAACAAAAGCCTGCCCCCCCCATGGTCGTAGCCAGGATTTTTGTTGGGGGTGGCAGGCTTTGCATCATGTCTACATTGCATTCAGGATCAGTTCAAATATGCAGAAGATGCAACTGATGGTGGAAGGTCATATATTATAATGCTTTCCTTGAACATAATGCTTCCTTCAGTTGAAAACTTGCATATTAGGAACACAGGTACAAGTCTACCTGCCTGCTAATATGCTAGATTTTCACCACAATACTTTTTTTAATAGAAAAGCAGATCTTAAAACTAGTCTTTTTTATGGTTATACCACCCACTTTTTCAGTCAATCCTTAGTGAGGCTCAGAGATGAGTTGTTTCTTGACCTGGATAAGTTTTCTGACTGTGCTAGCATTAAACACTAATTCATGGCCTGTATGCTCTTAAACTAGTAAAAAAGAAGAAGCATAAACATAGATATTTGAGTCAAACCCTCACATCTGGCAAATGTACGCAGTGTCCATTATATGCACTAGCTTAATCATTCCCTAATACAACACAGATGATGGCTTCTTAGTATACACATTAATTTTCCATTTATATTTCAATGTTACTTTAATTGTATTACTCAAAAACCGTAATAAATAACAAACCCCCCAAAATGGGCAGAGTCATCCTATATTCAGCAATGCGGAGTGGGGGATAACTGTACCCAAGGCATGCTGAGCTTGGGAAGGAAAGAGGAAAACACACAAGGAAATACAATAATGACCAAAAAAGAGAGAGGCATTGGACATAACATGGGGCATTTGTTTTCCCTCTCTCCTACCTCAGTCACAGAAACCAGGAAACCTACAGGAAGAACTCTGGTATGGCGGAACAGCTAAAATTTTACATGGTGGAGGGGGCTGGTTTGAATCCAGGATAAAGCCCTACATTAGGAAAGGAAAGCCCCACAATGAGCCTCACTAAGCCACTCCAGGAGTAGTGTTGTGCGCATCAAGAGACTAGCTCCTGCATTTGCCAATCAACCCTTCAGCCCACCCTTCCCCCTGAGGACCCATGTGAGCATCTCCCTCTTGTCTGATGGGTCTTCCCTGCCTGGTATCATCGCAGCAGGCCTCCCATTACCCCTCGGTCTGCTCCATGCAATTGACTGACTCAGACACTAATAGCAGGAGTTATCCCACTCCAGCAACCTGAGACAGCTGTTTCCTCATAGTCTGGGGATCTGGACTGAGCAGAGGAAAGGCCACTGCCCTTGGGTGCACCAAGTTCTCCAACCTCTTTCGGAGGCTACCTGGGGCCAGATAGGTTGGGACAAAGGGAACACCTTCTGTCATGCCTTAGCAACAAAGAAACAATGAATGTGGCAGTATAAAAAAAAATTCTAGGATGGATGAGAAATACACACGCTAGTCAGTCACTCTAGCAGGGTTCATATGTCTTGGATTAACACACAAAATATGTATTATAACTGGAAATCATGCAAAAAAAAAAGTGAAACAATTCCTATATTCACCATGTGCAACAAACCTGGCTGCTGCTTCCCAGTACAGGTATATGTTGCGTACAAGGCTGACTCACACCTGCATGCATATTATTTGGTATTTCTGCACTCTAGATTTATTGAGCATTGCATTTGACCTGATGCCAGAGTTCTGCGGTGTTAAACTTGTGAAGGCCACCTCACATATGCAAAGTCATCACTGGATTCTGCAATTTTCAACCGATTGGTGAAGTATTGTGAACACACCAAGGCATTGCTTGCTACTAGACCACACGAATGTGGCTGGAATCCCTTTAATCTCTTGTCACTGACTGGGGATTTTGTGTGCTGTTGTTCTCAATTTTATTGGATCGCGGTTTTGTATCGTTTTCATTGTCCATCGCCCAGAGACCCTTGACCACCATGCAGCCACTAATAAAGATAATAAATTAATAAGTTGGATGTATCTGGACTCTTGCGGAGAGTTGCCTTTTTCCTACCCCTGTCATCTGTGGCACAGCCCGATGGACCGAAGCCATTTGTGAGCGAGGCGCGTATTTATTGATCTTAAAATAGTAATGAAAAGCACTCGTTGCTACGGGTGACTGCGACTCGTTCCATTGAGGAATTTCCCTTCTCCTTCCTTTCAGACAGCTCCGCTCCCCGCGGGTTAAAATGATCTATTCAGTTTAACAAACAGCCTGTGCCACCTTCCGCAGCCTTCTCCTCTTTCTTTGCAGCGCCGCGCCTCTCTCTTTCCCTCGCAAGGCAGCCCCACTGAATTCCGTGGAGCCAAGTCCCAGGGAAACGTGCCGAAGGCTTGCAGTCTCCACATCCCACCCCCCCTCCTTTCTCCTCCTGCAGGCGAGCGCGGGGAGGGGCCTGAGCCCGTTTGCGTATTTCGCTCCGTGCGCCCCTTTCCCCCCGCCCGCCTCTCCCCAGCGAATAAGATCGTGCGTTTGTTTGTGTTTAAATATAGCCTCAACCCTTCTAAGGCTCCCAACTTCGGAGGAGAAGGGCAGAGGCGGGCGGCAGCAACAGCAGCTGGCCCCGCCTTCCCCGACCCCCTCGTACTGCTGCTGCCGCCGCTGGGAAGCACAGGCGAAGGGCGCCTCCGTCTGCCGTCACCCCGTGTCCCCACGAGGCACCGCCGCCGCCTGCACTCTCAGGGAGACACACTGACTAGGTGGGGCGGACGGGGTACAACTTGCTGCTGCGGGGGCTGTTTTAAAAATGCGCCCCAGCCAGCCAGCCAAGCTCCCCTGCGCGCGAGAGAGAGGGAAGCTGCAGTCTTGCCTTTGCAGCGTGAGCCTCGCTTTTGCACGCCCCTCCTCCTCCTTCCACCGCCCTGGAATTGTGTAGTAGCCCTGAATTAGCATGTCACGTGTACGGCATGTGGAAATGAATCAGGGGCATGTGAGCAGCAGGCGGTGGGAGGGAGAGGAGGACGCCTGTGTTTGCATCCAAGGATCTCCTCTCGCTCGGTGGTTGCGTAGGTGTCTCGCTTCCTCCGCTCCCTCCCTCCCTCCCTCCCGCGGCTGCCTGGAGCGCTCCCCCCTCCCTTCGGCCCTCCATCTGGCCGTCCCCCCCTTCTCTTTCCCTCCCCCCCCCCCCGCTCGCCGCCTCCTCTCTGCCAGCTCGAGCGAGCCAGCGGCGCGCTGCCTGCTTATTCAGCCCGGCAGAATCCCTCGGTCACTCTACAGCAGTGGCAGGAAGACGGGGGACCCCGCCAAAATTGCCCACTTCCCGCGCAAGCCGAGAGCCTCCGTGCGAGAGAGAGTGAGCGAGATTGATGCACATCTATGCGCTTCCCTCACGATGTCGAATTTTAAGCACATCGCGGGACACACAGACGTGCCCTTTGAAGTTTCCGGGGAGGGGGAAGCAATGGCGAAAGGCCACGCTCTGGGATATGGCAAAGCTTAAAAGGCAAAAGCAAAGCTTCTGCTGGAAAAGCAAATATTAACCCTCGCCAAACCCCACAACGGAATTTTAAAGGCGTTTGTTGTGACCGGGTTGGTTTATACCTCCTCAGACCTAAATGCAGGATCACTTGTGGCCAAGAACAAAGTGCAGGGTTGTTTTGTGCACTTCATCGCTAAGAGATGTGCCCCATAGACAAGACACCCCTGGAGCTAGGGAGGGTCAAGTCCGTGCCCAGAGTGCAGTACTGGTGGCCCACCATTTGGACCTAGAGACAAGGTCACTCAGCCTTGGGGTATTCTGGAGTGTGGCCTGTGCACAGGGGGTGGGGAAAGCATTCATAGAGGTGGGTGGAAATTTGGGGTGGAACAGCCTTGCAGCCATAATAGTAAATACCTTTCTGTTCCATGAGGAAGATGGGCACAGGGATCAAGGGGGCATGTTGGGCTGGGAGAACAAGCCGCCTTCCCCCTTATAATTCTATAATTCTCAGCTGTGTTTGACTCAGAATGGGCTCGGTATGATTTCTGTCAATATAACCCAGAAGGGCGATGGCTACATTATATTAGGATACAAGGTGTGAACCCCCATATTTTTGTTCACACACACAGCTTACCACAGCCTCCAAACAGAACAAGTAGGCAATACCTGGCAGCACTTGCCAAAACCTGATGTCCTAGGAGGATGGAATAGCAACCGAGGAGATGGTTCTCTTCCACTGCTCTCAACACAGGGTCTATCTGCAAATGGAGGGAGTAGCCATAGAGAAGGTGTCCGGCATGTTGTTGCTGATTATGAAGCATGACCAGGAAACAGAATTGGTAATATATAATATATAGATATAGGTGTTTGTATCTTTATAGATAAACACATGCCTGTATATAAGTACAGTCCATATATCACTCTGTGATGACTACATCCTCCACATTTTAATTTCTAAAATGAGGAAGTGGTGGGGCCAGGGGTCAGTTCTGTTTAGGGGTCTTGTTATCTGACTGATTTCCATCGTGTGGCTATCTGTGGTTAGGTTGCTCTGTGGTGAAAGAAGGACACTCTGCATATGGTCAGAGGCACACTATGACTGCTTCACATGCCCAAGAGCTAAACTCTGGTGCTGAAAACAGGTTGCCGAGGTAGGTCCTGGCTCAAAACCATAATGACAGAGCACATGTAGAACATTTGAGGTTGCCTTGGTAGCTCAGTTGGTAGAGCATGAGATTCTTAATCTCAAGGTTGTGGGTTTGAGCCCCATGTTGGGCAAAAGATTCTTGCATTGCAGGTGGTTGGACTAGATGACCCTTGGGGTCCCTTACGATTCTGTGATTCATCCCTCAGGTATTGCTCGTTTATAAAAAGAACCCATGCAGAAGTAGACAGTAACAGTAGCTTCATCTGTCCCTGTAAGCCATGGGTGGTGAACCTGTGGTTCTCTAGATGTTGTTGGATTACAGCTCTCATCCATTGGTCATCCTGGCTGGTGCTGATGGGATCTGAAGCCCAATAACATCTAAAGAGTCATAGGTACTACCCTCCCTATATATGGAAGTTTTTAATGTTTGATGTGGTTTTATAAATCGTTGGAAGCCGCCCAGAGTGGTTGGGGCAACCCAGTCAGATTGGCAGCATGCATGCATGAATATTTATTATAGGTCCTTCCCCTGTGCTTTAAAATAAGATCTGCATGTATAAAATCAGAAAGACATTCATACACTAGCCTCTTTATTTTGACATACGTGCACAAGACAAGGCATATTGCTGTGAGGTGGCGGTGGGGTGGGTTGGCCAGTATATTTGAGTCCCTTCTAATTCCTGGATTCAATTCAGCAAGGATTCAATTGTTGAATTAGCCAGGCAAGGGCCATTATGCCTCCTATGTATAGGTCCTAAGATAACAAAAGAAGTGGCTCTGTGCCAGACGTCAAATGGATGGGGCTCCTCTCCCTCAACTTCCTGATAGTTAAAAGGACAAAGAACAGAGAATAGTGGTGTATGTAAGCTAGAAGCTAGAAGCAGGCTGTAGGCTGGGCAGTTGAGAGACAGCCATGCCTGATTTCTGCCGAGGCTGTGGCTGTGGGAGAAACAAGACCTTCTTGGGATGGTAACATTGTGAGCCCCTCCATCTTAGGCCCAGGTGGTACATATGTGTAAATAAACCGTATGTCAGTCTGAGGAAACTGAACCCTGGGTAAGCACCTAGAACCGCTGGAATCTCACACCGCTCGGAAATTTGGATGGCATGCAAGAATATATACCTATCTTGCATAGAGCAGGTGAGGCGGACATAGATCTAATTTATTGTGTCTTACTTAACACTATGTGCCCTGCAAACTGCCGTAAGGTCTCCTCTCTTAATCTTCAGAGGCTGGTTGCTCCAACTGCTTTGTGTTGCCCTGGTTTAAAAACAACAACCCTGACAGCAGCGCAAGCAAATCAGTGAATCAAGTATCCCTCTTCCCGCTACCACACCCATTCATAAATTGCACAAAACATGCTAGGAAATTGACAGAAATTGCAAACTAGGAGCGGAGAGAAGAATGGAGAGCTGGCAGTGAATGAGAGATGGAGTCATTCATGACAATGTTTGAATGAACATGGAGCTTCCACATCCTTTTAATGCCAGGTCATCATGCTTCCCTCTGCTATTCTCTCTTTCCCCAGATTCTCTCTCTCCCTGATTCTTCATTATTTCCCTAACTACCAAGTGCCTGCTTCTCCCCAATTTCTTCTGTCAGGTACAGTCTGTCCTCATCGCCCCCCTTCTCCCCATACTGCACACTAGGCAAACCATGTCCCCAGAAGCCCTCCCCTCACAGGCTAGCGATGCCATCTTTCTGCAATGTGGATGAAAAAGGTACAGCCACACAGGGGGAAAGGAGGGAGAGGGAGAGAAGTGAGGCTATAAATAGCTCAGTAAACGCTTTTCTCATTGACATGGCTTGGACAGAGCATGGAAAAACAAACAGAGGAAACTCCATCTAACAACCCCACATCTAAACAACGCCTTGCACATTCCTCCTGCTAAATAATAACAGATTTTCCACGAAGGTGCGGATAATACCCAGGAAGAGAGCATGAACCAAAACAAATTATCAACACCCAGTGGATGTCAATATTTTGGTCCCTTTCAGTTCTCCCATTGTAGTAGTTAGACACACAGAGATTGCCTATATTTAGAGGAAGGTGTATTTTTAATATGGGGAAACAGAGTTTGCTTCCATTAATAACAGTGGAGCACATTCACCAAGGCAGCCCTGGCTGTGAGTAGTGAATGTTGCTTTAGTGACGTATGGAGACCTGAGAGATAAAGGACAAGGCAGGAGAGAGAACAAATATTTTGAAACTCAGATAGCAACTACCTTCAACATCGCAATCATGGGGTTATATTTTTTTTTATAAAAAAACAGGCTATTTGCATTTGAAAGGGAACACCTTCATTTGCTTGGAAGCAAGTCCTATTTGTTTTGGTGGGATTTGTGGAGCTTTTAAGTGGCCTGTACTCATTTTTGGAACAGGTGGGTAGCCGTGTTGGTCTGCCATAGTTGAAACAAAATAGAAAATTCTTTCCAGTAGCACCTTAGAGACCAATTGAGTTTGTTCTTGGTATGAGCTTTCGCGTGCATGCACACTTCTTCAGGTACCTTCTTCAGGCAGTTGTGTGTGGTGAGCAGTTCCATACATTAAAAGCAAACAACTGAAACATACATGTTTGGTGCATTATGTGCAAAGCCACCAGAAGCCTGCCAGTAATGTTAAGACTGGAAAGAAGGAAAATAAGTACATTTGCAGGCGTTGGAAGGAAAGTGATAGTTGATTTAAAAAAAAAAAACCATTGTGCTAAGAATCACTGAACTTGAGAAGCCTGACATAATAAAACATCCGTATAGTTGGGAATAGCAGACTCCATATTCTGCTATTCTCCATGTTCTGCCAGCCAGGTATCAAACCAGTATTCCTTTGGCTCCGCATTGATGTCTGGTCTTCATTTTACTTCTTCCTTGAGGTGATTTCCCTCATTGGTCATTTGCCCTTTTAGCTGTCACTTGTAACCATTTAATTAATCAGCATAAAATGTGGCATCGTGCTGTTATATTGGGCAGTCCAGTATTCCAGTTTACAGAGCAATAAAAATCGAAGATCAGTTGGAATAAGAGGAATTTGGAATAGGCAGGTCTTTTGCTAAACTTAGTCCCTCATCCCAGCTCAGCTGGAGGTATGGCAATACAAGTCCTTGGTCCCACCCAGAAATTCTGGACGTATGGCAGCCTACCAAACAGCTGCATATGTGTGACTTTTCTATGTGTGTCATGACTTCCTTAGTTTTCTCCAGGCACAGCTCATCAGAGACTGTTCCTGGGAGTCCCTCAAATTTCAAGAGTGAGTTGTTGGTCAATGGTGCCAGTGTTGGAAGATTGACATCCTGCTGCATTCACAGAAGCTTCCTGTGCTTCTTTCTTTGGACCAGAGGATTGCAGCATCTTTTAGATGAAGAAAGACTAAAGCATTTGAAGCTTAGTACAGATAAGATACAACTAAGGGAGGGTGGAATGATGACCACATGTTAGAAGATGATTCATGGTGTAGACAAGTGATGGAGCACTCCTTAAGTTGTTGGATTTCAATTCCCATCAACCCCAGCCAGCATGGCCAATGGTCACAAATGTTGGGAGCTTTGGTCCAACTGCTGGAGGACTGCAGGCTCCCCATCCCTGTTGTAAAGAAAGTGGATAGGGAAATGTTCTTCCTAATACTAGATTGGCTGTAGATTTAGAACAGACAAAATAGTGTTGTGTTTTTTGAGAAATCGGTGGGATATAAATTCTTTAAATTGATATTCAGTGCCACAAAATGTGATGGCGATGGCTTGGATGACTTTCAGTGTCAATTAGATACATTCATGGAGGGTTTATTAATGGCAGTTAGCCATAATAGCTGTATGAAACCCAAGAGCTTTATGCAGTTGCCCTTTGTAAAAAAAGGAACTAAGCATTTGGAATACATTGATGGTCCTCTGCAACAGAAAAGAATCCTCTTCTTTTAAATACAATAATACAAAGTCGGGATAAGCTGGCGCAGTTCTACAGCACAACAGGAACCACAGTTAATCTGCTGTAGGAAGCTGTAGGTGCACTGCTAGGAGCCCTCACCATGAAAGTGATGCACACAAACTGTCTAGATATGCTTTTTACAGTTGAAGCACTGCTGAATGAGGCGAATAGAATGGTAGTGAGAATGCAGCAATGGAGGGTGTGATTCCAGATAACTGAGATGATGTGTAAGTCCTATATAAACCATGGTTAGGCATGTGTAAGTCCTATATAAACCATGGTTAGGCATGTTCATGGGGGTGAACCTCTGCTGTGCCCACAAATTGGCACACTGATCTGGTGTCACATTGGCACCATGCTGACTATCATTTGTTATTTTCATCTAGATAGATTAAAAATAAATAAATAGTGACTCATGTTACTGGACATATGCCATGCATTTAAACCCATTTCCAAGAATTAGATGGTGAGTGGTAAACGACATCTCTTGCAATTTAATTATGTTGCTGGCTGGAGAGTTGTGAGGTTTTAGCATTAGGTTACCAGGTATCATGTTTTCGTATTCACAATTAACAAATGGAGAGAGCAAGATGAATAGGGGCTGAAGGAAATCAGCTAAGGGGAATCTCTGATATCGTGGTCATGGCAGCAGCCCAAAGATTATGGCTCTGGAAACTAGGGGTTTTAAGCTTCTTGGCTGAGGTGCTGCATGGTCTTCTGTCTTAATGGTTAGGATCATCAACCTCAAGAATCATAGAATCTTGGAGTTGGAAGGGACCCAAGGGCCATCTAGTCCAGCCCCCTGCAACACAGGAATCTGAGCTAAATCATCCATGACAGATGGCAAATATTGTCTACTGTTTGGGTGGGGGGGATGATCTAAAAAACTTGTTTACCTGCATTGTATCAGAAAGCTTTAGATAAAAATAACTTACCAGAAACTCCCAAGTAATCTTAGCAGTCAAGGGATAAGCAAAGTCATCATATGGATTTGTAACTGCTTACAAAACAGGAATTAGAGAGTAGGAATAAATAGACTGTTCTCCCAATGGAGGAATGTAAAAACCAGAGTTCTCCAAGGACTGGGATTGGGACAGGTGAGGGATGAGCAGTGAGAACAAGTGGCTGCCAGGTGACACCAAATTATTTAAAGTGAACATTGCAGACAAAAAAAGGGACGGGGAGGAACTCCAAAAGGATCTCTCCAAACTGGGAGAATTGGCATTTAATTGGCAAACATGGTCAAAAAACCAAGTGTCCAGATTTGAGGCCCTGTTTGAGTTTCAGGATTAGGCCAAATGGCCCCCTGCCCCTACTCTGATTGGCCCAGACAGTAGTAACTGAATAGGTGCAGGGCCTTCCCCTGAGTAAATGAAGCAATTGCTTCAAATGCTGATGCTGAAGTTGGCACCAATCCTCAATTTTTTTTTGGCAATCCTTGGTTGCTGCCACTGGCATCCCTGGAAGTCTTTCTTTACTGCTGCCTGACAGCACTAACCAGAACTCGGAGAATGTTTCATGCCTCCTTCTCTGGTTCTTAGTACCCTTTCACTTTTGCAAGTTCCCCAGCTGCTGCTCTTATGGATCTATCCATCATCATTACTGGCCACCCCAGTAGATGTTCCCGTGACTGAACATACTTCTTTGCTGGGTCAGGCACAGTGCTGTTTGACTCCCTGGCTGTGCTAGTCCCATCAGCTCCATTAAAAACAGTAACTTTATCAAACTTTTGTCTTGTCCCCCCCCCCCTCAATTGTGCAAGGTTTGAAAAAGCAATCTTTAATACTGAAATTCAAGGTAGAAAAGTTCTGGTGAGAAACAATGCCAGCCTTCCTCAACCTTCCCATAATGCAAGACCTCAGGGTAAGCCCATCTTATAAGCAAAGTGGGGCAAAACCCTGCCAAGTTTCAGAATTCACCAAAACTTCCAAAGCCATGGTTCGATCTTTCTCCCGTCACACAATAACATTAATAAATTTTCAGTGGCGGACAGACTTTCTAGATCCGGCATCCCCAACCTGCGGCCCTCCAGATGTTTAGGCTTACAACTCCCAGGATCCCTAGCTAACAGGACTAGTGGTCAGGGATGATGGGAATTGTAGTCCAAAACATCTGGAGGGCCGAAGGTTGGGGGTGCCTGTTCTGGATGCTTCTGCCCACCTCCTCTGCCTGGCCGATCACTAGCAGTAGATCTGACCCCTGTATCCAAGGAAGGAAAAACAACTATCTCACATAGAAAGGGCTCAGCTTGGGGTAGGGTGGGAGCAGTGATGGCTCTTTCCCCAGCCTTTCTTTCTCTCAGAAGCTAAACAGGACAAGCGCTCTCTCTCTCTCTCTCTCATATATATACACACACACAGAAAGAGAGAGAGTACACACAGAGGGGTGCTAGTTATCTTATAGTTTTCTTCAAATTTAAGTTCAGAGCTGAAGGTTTGAAAATGCTGTAGATCTTCTTTCTTTGCATCTTTTTTTTTCTTTAGCAAAGTAGGAAGCCCTCCCTGTTGCTTCTCTGGTTACTTATGAAGAGATCTGGTCTTTAGGAAAATCATTCTGAGCATGTGCAGATTCTGATAAACTCTAGTGCTAGCACATGGGGCCACAGTATTCTCGAAGCAGTGCTAACCCCTCCTATATCTGCTATCGTGGTTGTGCTGGATAACTCTCATAGCAACAGATGGAGTGGGAGCCTTCCTTGTAGGGCTGAAATTCAGGCAATCCAATCAGTTGTATTCCTCTTGTCCCACTCTCTGCAGAGATCGTCCAACAAGGCATCCAAAGATGACTCAGTCAGGCCCAAACCGGGGGGGGGGGGTTCATATGGGCCACTTGGCCCAGGCCTCCTATTCCAAAGGGGGCCTCGGCCAGCATATTCACAATCGCTCACCATTATTTAAATGTAAATACTTAAAACAATCATTTTCCCTATGTATTTTTAAAATGCAGTATTGTATATCTATATTTTCCATTTTGTCTTTATATGCAGATACGGTTCAAGCCTTGAAATAAAATTATTTGTCAGCATAACTTTTGTGAAATTTATTTATATACTTACTTATTTATAAGACTTTGGAGATCCCCTGGGTAAAAAAGAAAGGGGGGCACATTATCTACCTGGCCCGGGCCTCTGCCTGGCTCTGCAAGGGCCTGAACTCAGTACCATAGTCAGACATGTATCAGATTGGAATGGATCTAAATCTGTGCTATCTAAGATTATTTGCAGCTGCCCCACCACAACCCTCTCCACCACCTTCCCCACAAAGAGTATTTGCAATTGGTCAATAGTTGTTCCAGTCCAGGGCTGGTTTCTTTAGGAGTTGCCATACAACTGCATCTTTCAAGGCAGCAGCGACCATCCCCTTGCACAATGAAGCATTAACCATGCTCTGGACTCAACCAGTCAGACCTCCTCTGTTGGATTTAATAAGCCAGGGGGGACAGCGGTTAAGGGGGCACATGGTGGGATATGTTGCCATCGGCCCCTTGTCCCCATCAGCAGACGGTGTAAACCGAAACTGATCCCACAATCACCGAATCTGTCATTGGGTACTTCAACTTGAACTGAATCAACTGCAGAGTCAAGATCAAGTGGAGAGACAACAGAATACAAAAAATACAATCTGTGACTAGATGAGCCCCGGGGTCCCTTCCAATTTTAGAATTCTATGATTCTGTGACAATTTAATTTGAACTTAAATGTGTGCAAAATGACCCTTCACAGCAGCAGTGATGTAGTGAAAGGGGAAAATCATTGTTTCTGTTCACACTCAAATGAATAGAATTTAATTTAGTGGTTGAAGAAAAGGATGAGAGAAAAGAGTAATATACATGAACCTGAGGTAAAAGCAGGTGGGTGAGATAAGAGCTCTTAAGAAAGGGCAGATCACTGTGGAATAGATAACAAGCTTCTAATGAATGGTGTAGAATAGATCAAGTGAATCTATACAAATGTTCACACGTTCCATGTGATCCTAGAATCTGTATTGGTGCAAGATCTGGGGTTTGTATAATCAGCCCTCGACATCTTAGGTACAGAAAAATATAACTCATATCTCCTTTTGCAGATGTCATGGCAGTTCTTCATCTTCACCTATCATACAATTGGCCAGAGATGAGTCCAACATGCACTCTGTCTGAACTTCATTTTGCAACATCCATACACAGCAAAGTGGGTAGGTAGTAAGTACATTGACTCATTTTGTTTCTGTGTTTTGTGTGTGGGTAGGGCAGAGTTCCATGGACTGCAAAAAGATCAAACTTATCCATCCTTAAAGAAATCAGCCCTGAGTGCTCACTGGAAGGGCAGATCCTGAAGTTGAGGCTCCAGTACTTTGGCCACCTCATGAGAAGAGAAAAGACCTTGATGTTGGGAAAGATGGAGGGCACAAGGAGAAGGGGACGACAGAGGATGAGATGGTTGGACAGTGTTCTGGAAATGACTGGCATGAGTTTGGCCAAACTGCGTGAGGCAGTGGAGGATAGGGGTGCCTGGCGTGCTCTGGTCCATGGGGTCATGAAGAGTCAGACACGACTGAACAACAAGGGCAGAATCATTTGGGGCAGTATGCACTTGAAATTTCTCCTGTGTAATCTCAATTTAATCAAAGACCTGTGGAGGATCATGGTTGTGTCACTGGATAATGATTTCAACAGAGGCTGCTTTGTTGACATAGATGGTTATCATATGCTGCCAGGAATACGGTATGTATTGTCCATATCATAAAACTTCCCTTAGAAGGCCACGTGGGTTCATGGTGGTAATTTCATGCCTCTGAATATCAGTCATGGGGGAACACAAGCAGGAGGGCACTGTTGCCCTCAGGTTTCCCAGTGCCATCTGGTTGCCCATGGTGGGAAAAATGTTTCTGGACTCGATCAACCTTCGGCTTGATTCAGCACGCCCTTCTTATGTTCTTAAGGTTTATGTACGTTCTCTTTTTCTTTTCCTCCTCCTCGTCCCTTGTTGCCACAAAGAAGATTCCAGAAAACTGTTAGCATAGTTGCAACCTCTGTGCTGCAGTTTTGTAAGAGGGAGTGGCAACCAGATGGTGTTGGATTCTACCTACTGTGATATGTTGCAACCATTATGGTCAATTAGCTGCACCAGTCTGGGAAGAGCTTTTAATCCTATTTTAATGTCTTATCTGGCAGATATAGATATGAGATGATACAAGTCTTCATTAATCGCATCTATTTTATATGCTTTAAAATTCTCTGATGAAGGATGCCACCGACAGGATTGCAACATGTGTTCCTGCAATGGGAGAAAAGGGATTGGGGAACTAGTTGAAAGGACTTTGTTCTCCATTTTGTTGGGTGTGTGTTGGAGCTCTTGCACTAAATTCCTCTCTCTTACTTTTAAAACAATGCATCAATAAACACAGGTGCAAAAAGAATTAATGGATGGAGAGTGATTTCCCCCTCAACACATCCATTAATGTTGCATACAAAAATATAAATGTAAAGAATCTAGGTAGCAAGATCAAATGTATTTGTGGTTATAACAGAAGGAACACGAAACACACGGCAAAGCAGATACGTCAAGGCTGGCTTTCCTGGGTAAGAAAGAGTTAATCCCTCTGGGGTTTTCATGTACGTCAGAGCAGGTTCCTGTCTGTGCAGCGCTCAGCTTGGATTGAGAGCTTTTGTTCCTTGTTATTTTTCATGATTTCTTTGCATTTAGTGGTGTGGGTTCACCTCCCTTCCTTTTTTTTTTACAAGAACCATACTTTAAAGCATGGCAACAGAGGTTAGATTTACTGCTGTCTTCTTTTTCCAATGAGCAGGTACTTGGTATACATAGGTAAGGCAAGGCACCACCAGCCTTGGTTCTCCACTGCTTACGCCTTACGCATTACAGTGTTATCATCACAGCCTGCAGAAAAGACCACACCTTTCCCTCCCATTTACATTTTATTTTAACTAAAAAGAGAAAAATGAACATTTTTTTAAAAAAAATGAACCAATGTATTCCAGATCAGTAAAAAACCAAAAGTGACAGAATCATGGCGTTTGTAATCTCCAGAGCGACTGAAAAAGGAACTGATCTTGTATCACGGAATAGAGGAAACTTTATTATCCTTAACAACAAGGTTCTATAGTTTCTATACCAGTTAACTGCAAAGGGTGACTATTGAATGGGATTTCAGTCTTGGGGTTGCTGCAGATGATCCCTCACATTCACATACACTTCTTTCAAATGTCCAAAGCAGCATTTAGATGTCGATACGACACACAGTGCAGCTCTAAGAGATACACGGGTTATGGAGATTTAGGGTCACTCCTCACATTAGGCTTTTAAGGCATACTGCACATCTAAAAAGTTTTAAGTATACACCTAATCATATAATGTGCGTGCATGACAGGTGTCTTTTTTCCAGATGTGCGGGTGATGGGTGAACTACACAACAGGAGGCTGGAAGTGACTGCAACTCCACACCTTGTGTAGACACAGTGGAAAACACACACTTGTAATGTGTGAAGAGGCCTATCAGTTTCAATTGTCTCATTCAGCGCAGAAAAACCTGCCTTTGTAGCTAGCTGTGTAGCTTTACTTCCATTAATGCCTAGTCATCTTGGTACCAGGTGTGAAATGGGGGATAATTGGGTATGGTTATGTATAGGTGCTGGAGGAGACTGTTGAGAGTCCCATGGATAAGTTCAAACTTATCCATCCTTAAAGAAATCAGCCCTGAGTGCTCACTGGAAGGGCAGATCCTGAAGTTGAGGCTCCAGTACTTTGGCCACCTCATGAGAAGAGAAGACTCCCTGGAAAAGACCCTGTTGGGAAAGATGGAGGGCACAAGGAGAAGGGGACGTCAGAGGATGAGATGGTTGGACAGTGTTCTCAAAGCGACTGGCATGAGTTTGGTCAAACTGCGGGAGGCAGTGGAGGGTAGGGGTGCCTGGTGTGCTCTGGTCCATGGGGTCACGAAGAGTCGGACACAACTGAACGACTGAACAACAAATGTATAGAGCAACACATTGTTTCAAGGACAGGAATCACTAGTTTGGGTAGCCAATGCAATGCCCTCTTGACATTGTTGGACCCCAGCCTCCATCAGTGCCAGCTGGCACGGCTAATGATCAGGGATTATGGTGGGCACCACATTCACTACCTGGGCTGTAGCTGAAAACTATTAACAGGGACAAAGGCAGAAGACCAGCTGGTAAATGTGGACATGGATGGGGTGAAATCCACAGGACAATTGCCTGAGGAATATATTGCATAGGACAGACCTTTCCTGACCAGATCTCTTTAATTAATGTTTCCATTGCTAAATTGTATGACTCAGTGGCGTCGGGGAGCTTTTCACTGCAACCAGATCGTTCTGGATGCTTAAGCCTCTGGAAGGATTATGAGTGTGTGTTTTAAACTTCAGCCTTTTCTCTCTCGGACTTGGTTGCACGAATCTTTCTCATCTTGAGTGCATGGGAAATAAGGAGCTCTTTAATATTCACTGGGCTGTTGTCTTCATCGGAGTTGTGTCTTCTGTTCCGATATAGAGCCAAAGCAGTCCTTTTAGAATGGTGCCCTCTTGTGCCAAAAAAACCCCACATCTCTTTCTCTGTGCAGCTAGGAACATAAACGCTCTTATCAGATTATTCAAAACTTCCACGTTCCCCACTTACCTTTTCTTACTGTTTTTTATGCATCAGATGCCCACAACACCAGACCGAAACATGCCATCAAGAATTGAATTCAAAAGAAGACTTTTTTTTTTAAAAGCATGAATTAAATGAGGTGAGATGGGGGGGATGTTGCTGGGGAACCAGGGAAGGAGAGGTGGTGGTGAGCACTTTTAGGTTTATAAGCAAGCTGAACACTCCTCTCTCACACCGACTCCCAACAAATGGGCAACAGGTTCAACTATGAATGTATTAGGAAAAAATGGTCACCTTTGACACCTGTAAGATGTCTTTCATTCTTTATCAGTGGGGTGAGGATGGAGGGCGGGAAATCCCTTTTCAGGCCACCTTCAACTAGATAATGGCAGAAGAATCCCAAACTTCAACCCTCTTTTTGAAAAAGACCAACCCCACCCCCACCTTCCTGGTGTCTTTAATTGTAATCTTTCTACAGAGAGCAAAGGGCAAAGCCAAAAACAAAATCTACACATTAGAATTTATCCACATTGCTAATGACCTTTCCCTGACTTTGATTTTTTTTAAATTATTCTTCTTCATGGATTTAGCTCTTGCAGGTGAGTAGAGGGGCTCGGTTCAGCTTTTAGATATTAGTATGTCTTTTCTGCTTATATCACAGCTGCACTTAAAATAGGATCCAGCTGCCACCTGGAGGATTCCAGAAGTGTTGACTACATTTTCCCTTCACCACTTTTGGCTGCTCTTCACATTTCTAGAAATTTGCAAGCGTTGGATTTTCCAAGATAGGGAGGCACCATGCACTCCTGGAATCCGATAATGTTATGTGCTCCTAGCTTCTCTGAATAGTAGCAGAACTTTCAGGGTTTGTCCTATGGCATTTCTGTAATATTTATTTATAAACAAATATACAAAGGTGGTGACCAGTAACAGCAAATCCATAGCCAGTCATTAGATCCTCAGAGAGGCAGCCTTATGCCTCAAGACACCCCCAGTTAGGGTGGCTATTCATTAGTTGTGGAAATCTAGTATAAAAGATTGACAACCCATACTGGCCACTTTCTACTTCTGTTATATCCATCAAGGGTCCTTTAAGTTATCAAAATTCAGGAAGATGAAGCTATTATGTGGTCAAGAGTGTTTAAACTCAGGTGCTTAGAGAAGGAGACTGTGTAGGATAGCATCTCTCACTTGTAAAAGAAACCCTTTAAATGGGAAGATCAAGTTTCTTCCTGTGGAAGGGGCATAAAGAAAAGATGAGGTATCTGTTTTTATGAGTCACTTATTAGGTTTGATAATAGTTATGAAAAAATGAACAGACCTTATTTTCCTGAAAAAATGAGCATACTTTCAAATTCTTGAGTTTTGTTACTTATTTTCACTCCAATCTGTGGAAGGCAAGCATGCCATTTTATCAAGATATACAGCATGTCTATGTATTGTTACACACTATCCCAATCTTCTCAGCAGTGAGATATTCCAGGGTCTGTGTTTCCTTTTGGAAAAATGAGGCAGAGCAGATATTGTGGTGTCTTTATGATACAGTATATGGTTTATTTACAGATATATAACCTGAGTTTTTGATGGAGAGGTTCCCAGTACCACACACCAAGAGCGTCTTGATTCTTCCCAAGATGCAGTCCTGGATTCAAATTGTCCTCAGGCATCTCTCTGCCTCCTGCTTGTCACATTACTCCTACCCACATTGCTTCCTCTCGCTCTTCTCTTAAGCTTTTGGCTTTATCTCCTAAAAGTGAAAGGGGCCCCACCTCTCTGCCATCTCTCACAGAGTTTCTTCAATGCTTTGTAGTCCTAATGGCCCATCCCTCAGGTGACTACCTCAACACAGGAAGCTTGTTGTTGTTGTTGTTCAGTCGTGTCCGACTCTTTGTGACCCCTTGGACCAGAGCACGCCAGGCACCCCTATCCTCCACTGCCTCCCGCAGTTTGGCCAAACAGGAAGTTTAGCCAAGCTTAATTAGCCCCAAATACATGCGAATTCCAGAGGATTTAGAAGCGCCTAATACACAGGCTTAAATACACACAGGCGTAGCAGTTTTAACACTAAGCCTTAATTAGATTCTAACACCTACTGAACCCAATAATTTAGGGTGTTTAGCACCCACAAACACACGTTGGATGTGCAAGGTATGTATGGTGATGCACCTGCCTACTATATTTAAAGGAACTTTATGAGCCTCTGTTTTGGACTATCAGTTGCGACCTACATATACATCTAGCTCAGTGGGAGCCATTGTCATTTGCGTTTTCAAGCCTTCATTAGTAACTGGGGTCTGGCATGCCTGATCTCCAAGTTGACATTAGGCAGGAGCTGGCCTAGTTGATCATATGTAATGAATGCAAACTTTTAAAAAGATTTTGCAATGTGTTGTTTGCTGAGGAGAAAAAGTCTGAGGGTGGGTGGGGTGTCTGCTCTAGGGGTGTAAGCTTTCCCTGTGTCTTAAAGTTCAGACTGTGCTGCATTCTAATTTGCAGCACATGGACAAGTGTGATCCTATTCTCCCACTCAGTGCAACTGGAAATGTGTGGAGTCAAATGCCCAGAGAGTCACATATAGAACACAATCCAAAGACCGCTTGTACTCCAGTGTAACAAAGCTGAACCTGATCCCTGTTGTACATTCAATACAACTTAAGGCAATTGCACCGCATTTGTTGTAAAAGACATTTGACTATATAAAAAGAGAGGCCAGCATTCTCTTCATTAACATAATTCTTTATTTTATTTTTCCAAGTTATGTGCCCTTGTTGATTCAACAATGAGACATGGAGCTTCAAGTCCTTCACTGATCAAGGTGGGTACTGATTTGGAAACAGACCTTTTGCCTTGTTTGCTAAAATGCTCTCACTTTCTCTGACTTGTAGAGTCACAGAGCATGTGGACAAATGCCTTTAACATTTGCACCTTACACTCAGCTGGGTAAAACAAATAATTAGTAAAGACAGGCTAAGGGCTGCAGAGGGTTTCACATATATATGGATATAAAATCTCTTAAATAATGTTTTGTCTTTTTTCCCTTTTCTTCAGGTAACCAAAATAAAAATGATTTTACAACTAGATGTTGTGCTTGCCTTTTCTCCTCCTCCCTCTAAAAACAGTACAAAAAAGGGTCTGCAGCCACCTGCATTCTTATCTCACAATCAATCTCTGAGCTGGTAATGCTGTAATATGGACTGGAAGAAATGGTAAAATGTGAGTTTCTGATGGATAAAAATCTTCTTCCTACATAGTGTGTCTGGTGCAATGATGTGCTTTGCATTTTCATAGATATGCTAGACAAGAAGCAGGTTACATTCTATGCTGGCACCAATTTGGATTATGGAAAAAATCTAAGGATGTTTGGGTCACAGGCATGTGGAAAGTTTCTGGGCTCCATATTTAATTATACAGATGTTTAGTAAAAATGTTTTTTTTCTGTAATGCTTCCAAGGATGCTTCCATTTTTGAACAATAAAAACAACCCCCAATTCTTAGTAAAAATCCTGGTTTCCCAATTTATATTAGCAATCCTCATTACAAGCATAATAGTGAAGAATGATTCGGTTGTCTTTTAAAAACAAAAGGAAAAAATGAAGGAAGATTGTGATCTTTAAGGAGAACGTCTTTCTTTTTTCATGAGTAAATGACACTGAATGGCACGGATCCGATTCTTCGCTGGTGCAAACTCGGGTTGGAGTTTCAATGTTGATTCATACCATCTCATGGCTTTCTCAAACTCCTCCTGTAGGGCCCAGATGCAAAATGATTAGTGGTCAAAGTACCATAAGCCCCAGCAAAGCACCTACCAAACAGGTACCATGCTATAGATAGCAGGGCTATCGTGTTGAACATCAGGCTAAATTTCACACTGCTGCTTGTTGGATCAAGGCAGGAACAAAAACAGCAGCTGAATTCTGGCACCTTTCAATAAGCCATAGTTTAAGGTAAGCTTGCTGGACATAGCAAGAAACTAGGCATTAAACAAAACAAAACCTGAAATAAAATAAACTTGGAAGTAGATGCTTTGAATCTCTTCCTCGCAGCAATGCTTGAAAAGGGGAAGGGGAAAGGAAGTGTGTAAGCCTGCGGCTTGCTTCTGCTCATTTCTGTAGTGCTAAAAAACAGTTAAGCCAGTGTGGTGTAGTGGTTGACTCGTAATCTGGTGAACCAGGTTCGTGTCGCCACTCCTCCACATGCAGCTGCTGGGTGACCTTGGGCTAGTCACACTTCTTTGAAGTCTCTCAGCCCCACTCACCTCACAGAATGTTTGTTGTGGGGGAGGAAGGGAAAGGAGAATGTTAGCCGCTTTGAGACTCCTTCGGGTAGTGAAAAGCGGGATATCAAATCCAAACTCTTCTTATTCTCTTTTTAAGGGTTCTATCCAATCGGGGCCTTTGTATAAAGACATTAGGGGCCTGAAACTCAATATCTTACTTTTGTGTTACGGTAGCCACTGAAAAATGGGAGTTGTATGCACACTGTTCCACATTAGAAGCTGTTTGTGCTAGGCAATGCACTGTATGCATCAGCTCAAACTACACCAGCAGTGCATAAGAAGCCAAACTAAACAACACACACAAAGTGACAGGCTGTATGTAACTATATAAATTCTTTTTTTAAAAAAATATTTTCAATTCTTTTTAAAATACGATTCAACATATATCAAAATATGTGGTTCTGTAGACTGACTTATCATATAAACAAAACATTAAAAATTAAAAAGAATTAAAAAAAAGAATTTATATACACACAGCCTGCCACGTTGTGTGTGTTGTTTAGTTTTGCATTTACGTGACAAAGTGTTTGGTAATGTTTTGTGCATAAGAAGCCAGCATACAAACTGCTTCCCTTGAGGACCAGGGTGTTGCTTTTTGCCAGGGGCAGTGTCATCAAGGTAACATAGAAATTGGCCTGAAGTCATGGAACTAGTTTATGGCTCTTCATTGACTTAGCACAAGTTATTTCCAGTTTAGCACTACCTTCAGGAAATGGAAATAATATGGTCACGTTTTGCTGAGTGGTGCAGATTTTTAAGTTTTTGGTTTTTGTATTTTTAAAGGCTTAGTTTTTAAATGAAAAAATTAAGAATGGTAAGAATCAGTTTATGAAGTATATTGTGTCAGGAAGAGATGGATCATGTGGAGTTTTTACATGTCAAGACGGGTCAACCAGTTGCATCATACTTGAAAACTAAAAGCCACAGACTTTCACGGTGTCATCAGCTAAGATCTGTTTCCCCCTTTGCTACTCCTTGCTGTTCTTATACTAGAAGAGAACACTTCTAACCTGCTAGCATTCTCATGTCAAGATGTTCCTCACATCCAATGTAGTCATTCTTGAGGTTATTGCACTCCCTGATGACCCAAAAAGTCCACACTTAAACATTAGACTGGCAGAAGGGCATGGCAGGTCACTGGCTAATCCCACACTCCACTGCATTTTGCCCCTAATTTATGCCTTATCTGAATGCAATTAAGGCCAGAATTTTGACATTAATAACACCTTTACATTTATCAAAATGCAGAATTGCTGCCATTTCTGCAATTGCTCCTATGTTGACCTGTCTTCACACAAAAACTTCTATCAACGTTGGTAAGGCATCGCTTGTGTGTTATGTGAACTTGCTACCAGCAAAACTTCATGGATAGATGTTTCCCCATCTACTCACAGCTGTGTGCCTACAAATATGTGTAAAGGCATTCTAAGATATACCCCTTATCCTTGTTCAGAGTAAGAATGACCCTCCCAGCAGATCATCCCAGACAAACAGGAGGAGCTTTTAATTTATATTTTTTAACAAAGCCAGCCAGTGCCTCTGGTGGCTGCTGGAGAGATGGTGGTTGCCAGGGCAACAGAGAGTGACATGGGAAGAAGAAGACCATGGTGCTGTTTCCAGGTTGCTAGTGATGCAGTGCTCTCTTTAATTGCCTCCCCCATCAACTGAGATGCTTCTGCAGCCCACAGTGTCCTATCAAATGCTAGCCAGGCTTCATGCCAAGGGGGAACAGGTCATGTGCTATGAGGGTGCCTAAATCTCTACTACAGGAAGAAAAAGGAAGAGTGGCATGACAAAGCACAGTGCAGGATGCTGCCCCCACCCTAATGCTTGGGACTGGGGCAGGCAAGCACCACAGGCACCAAACCAGAGGGCAACTTGATCTGAATTGGGAAGCTGGAGACACCCACATAGCCTTTTGAGAATTAGCCAGATGATATCAACCATCGGAAACCAACAAAATCAGAAGGGACGACTCTCTACCTACCAGCTACATGACTAATTGCTGACTCCACACACAACTGTGGTTTCTCTCCTTGTTCCTAAACTCTACCTATCTGTAACACTGGAGCATCAGGATGCTACGAAAGGAAAGGGAACCGAATCTAATGATTATTCACTTACCATTGCTACATAGACATTAGCCAATGTGAAATGATTGACAACAAAGTGTGGGGCAATTTCTACTGCCATTGTAGCCACAATGATGGCATCATTCCAAAGCTTTGCATTGTGAAAGATGTTTGCTAGGCTTATGAGTGGCACATCCTGAAAGAGAAGAAAAGTGGAACAAATCTAGTGAGAAAAGTATGTTGCTTTAGGCCGAATCAGGTCATTGGAAATGACAGCTGTTGAAAGAACCGGCTTTGCTTATTAGGGTCAGCTTCTATTTTGGGGGCTCTTCTTTTCTTTTCTTTTCTTGCATTGCCAAGAAAGATTTTAATGTATAATGACAAAATGAAATGACAACTGTTTAACTGACAGTGTGCCAACAGAATTTCCTAAACAAATAAATCATGCTGAGATTATGAACTGTCCAAAAGGCAGTGCCTTTTTGTTGTTGTTGGGAGAGTTTGGTAGCCTGATATCCTGAAAAGTCCAGGTCATCTTTTCATTAATGTGCAGGCATGCAGCTTGCTTTGTGTTCCATTATGGGAACAGAACTTAGCTAGCCTCTGTTGTGCCTACTGCAAGCACACAAAACACAGGTTGGATCCAAATAGTCTCTTGCATTTTTTTTTTGTTTTGGGAGGTGGACATTTCCCCAGCTATAATCCTCCACACTGCACTTAACACTGTCCTCTATCCAGAACAGCTTTCCAGTGGGGGAAAGAGGCTGCAGCCAAGAGCTGAAACCAGCAAGCCAATCTTATTATTGCGAGCGGAAGTGTTTCTGCCACACTTTATATCTATTTTGAAGGCAACTGGAAGGCAACTGTAGATGATTGCCCTAAAATACTTTAAGGCTGTCTTGAAACTTCTGTATTCAGTTATTTATTCATGTGGGAGATGTTCTGGAGGCGTTAGTAACAGTGAAAGCACATAAACTAAGACACACAAACTGAAAGCTGGAAATCACAGACAGGCACACAGGTGATACAACACATACCTTCATATGATAGGGAGTATGATGCAGAGCTTGCCGGAGGCAGTCAATTGCTTTTTTCCCTTGACCTTTTACCCTCCAGTAAAGGGCTGCCATGCTGGAGAGGACCCAAGAGGTTTGATTCTGGCGTGGCATAAAAAACAAGATGGGGTGGGGGGGCAATATAATACATCATTCACATTTGCACAAGGACCTTATTATTTTCTTTCCTCCATCCTAAGCTTATTCAAGAATCAAGGCACTTAACAACTTAGTAATGCACATCTTGTCTATGCAGACAGCATTATATCAAAAGGTGCTCATGGATGTCTGCAATGGGTAATAATAATAATAATAATAATAATAATAATAATAATAATTTATTATTTATACGCCGCCCATTTGGCTGGGTTTCCCCAGCCACTCTGGGCGGCTTCCAACAGAATATTAAAATACAATAATCTATTAAACATTATCAGCTTCCCTAAACAGGGCTGTTTCAGATGTCTTCTAAAAGTCTGGTAGTTGTTTTTCGGCTATGTGCTTTCTTCCAAGAGCAGAACCTCGTACTGTATTTTGTTTAGTGCAGAAATGCTGCCACTCTTTGGTGATTTTCAGTAGCTATTTAAACTACTGGTTAAGAGTTCTGTTTCCCATGAGGTGTTTCGAAGGAGGTAGATGGTCAGAGACGGGGTGGTGGGGAGAATAAGCCTGGGATGAATGCCAGCATGCCTGTTTTTCAAAAGGACCAACAAAGACCCTATAATCTCTGAAAAAGTACATTTAGGGCAGGGGTCAGCAAACTTTTTCAGCAGGGGGCTGGTCCACTGTCCCTCAGACCTTGGTGGGGGGCCGGACTATATTTTTTGGGGGGGAAATTGAACGAATTCCTATGCCCCACAAATAACCTAGAGATGCATTTAAAATAAAAGGACACATTCTACTCATGTAAAAACACGCTGATTCCCGGACCGTCCATGGGCCAGATTGAGAAGGCGATTGGGCCTTCCCATGATTTAGGGAGACCCGAGACTCTGGTACATAGCCAAAGGAAAATGGTAAATAGGTGCCCTTTGGCAGTGTAAGAGGTTTCTGGTCTAATTTGGGGTGTTTTCTGTTTAAAAAATAAAATAAATATAATACTTAAATTGATACAAAGAAACATCCAATTTACACCATTTACAAGAATGTACCACTTTATAAGCAAATTTTAAACAACAATGATTTCTATTACAATCCAAAATATAATACCCACAAATAAGAAAGAGAATAATAATGATTTACTAATGCATGTTAGCTTCTGCTTTCCATGGTTTTATTGCCTTTCCTCAGCATACTGCGGAACTTCCTCTCATACGCCTTGCCTTTATCTCAAAGACTGAATATCAGTTTGATTCGGAGGCTAGGCCACTTCTCAGAGAGGAGGGACCAGACTACTCTTATGTCACCCCTTGGAATGACTACTGCAGTGGACTTTATTTGGAACTGCCTTTGAAGATGACTCAAAAGCTTCAAGTGCTGCAGAATGCTATAGCCTGCCTCCCTGAGAATCTAAGGAAGTTGGAGCATTTTAAACAGAGCATTTTAAACAGCTTCTGGGCTCATTTCAAGTTACAGGCTTTAACCTTTGAAGCCTTACATGCCTTCAGATATCTCTCTCCAAATATGTGCCCCTTTCCCACCAGTTGAGGTTTTCAACAGATCTTCTGCTGGCATGGCATCATTATGGGAAGTAAGGATGACGACCACAAGAACCCAAGCCTTCTCAGTCACTGACGCTAAATTATGTTACCACTCCCCAGAAGTCTGCCAGAGTAAATCACATTAGAGAGGCTGCAGGAAGGTGTTCAGTTGATAAATATTGTTCCCAATGATGGCTTTAATTTTATATTTGTTGTTGATTTTTTAAAATGTGCCTTTAAAATGGTATTGGGAGCCACTTTATAAGGATATTTCAAAGAGAAAGAATATAGCCTTGCAGTGGAATTCAATGTAGCACTCTCACAATTGTTCTGTCCGTGCAAGTGTCCCAGCTTGCCAGACAGAATGATAGCTCCTCACCCTGTGTACTGTTCTGGGAGTTCTCCCGACCACCCCAGAGCCAATTTTGGGGTGTATGCAGGGCTAGTAAGGGGCAGGGAGCAGAAGCAGAAGCCCAGATTTGTATTGCAGGTATTGAGGCAATACGACTGGTTACAGAGATGGCTATCAACCAGGTAAATTTAAGACAATGTGAACTCGTAAGCTCTTAGTTGTGCACACCTACCTTTTCTAGAACTTTGGCTATTCGAGTCCCAACTTGTTCTAAAGACTGTGGTGGATAATGGTCTTTCCCAAGATTCTGCAACACCTGAGGAATAAGAGAAGGCAACAGCTTAGAGTAATACAATCAACTCCATCTTAAAATCTGGACATTCCCTTTTGAAGATATAATCTGCTCCCTTCCGACAGGCAGTGTGCTCTTATATCTGTGTACTGTATAAGCTTTCTGGCATCCTACAAACGCAGTTACACGAACCAGAAGAAAATAGTAACTTCTATTCTGAAAGTGATGAGAAGCCAGGTCAGTGTCTAACCAGGGTGTGGTGCCCTCCAGATTTTGCTGGACTACAACTCCCATCATTCTTGGCCACATTGGCTGGGGCTGATGGGAACTGGAATCCAACAGCTGAGGAGCACCATGTTTCTTATCCCTGACCTAAGACAATTCAGTTACTGGTACTTCTGCTTGATAGTCTATATGTGGCAGCTAGACTGGTGACTGGGAGTGGCTGCCGATACCATATAAAAGATCTTCATTGGCTCCCAGTACGTTTCCGAGCACAATTCAAAGTGTGGGTGCTGACCTTTAAAGCCCGAAATGGACTCGGTCCAGTATACCTGAAGGAGCGTCTCCACCCCCATCGTTCAGTCCGGATACTGAGGTCCAGCTCTGAGAGCCTTCTGGCGGTTCCCTCCCTGTGAGAAGTGAGGTTACAGGGAACAAGGCAGAGGGGCTTCTTGGTAATGGCGCCCTGCCCTGTGAAACACCCTCCCATCAGATGTCAAGGAAATAAACAACAACCTGACTTTTAGAAGACATCTGAAGACAGCTGTTCGATGTTTTATTATGTTTTAATATTCTGTTGGGAGGTGCCCAGAGTGGCTGGGGAGGACTTACCAGATGGGCGGTGTTTAATTAAATAATAACAATAACAATAATAATAATAATAACAAAACAATTTTATTTGGGTTGTTGGGGGAGTCAGGTTCATGGAATTTAAACTTCTGATTCACTTGAGTCACATGGCAGGATAGCTCAACAAAGGTTCGTTCTGTACAGGCACACTGTCTCCCACCACAATGTTGTGCATTAGCACACCATTAACGTGGGATAAATGTTGAACAGAAGCAATACGAGCACACTTCATACTGCACATCCTTTCCCCACAGGTGTCCTGCACATCTGTTTTAATGCTAAAGTGCAAGCTGGAAGCATAAGAAACCTTCGGCGTTGGCACGGCCATCTATCAACATCTGTTTCACACATGCCGCTAAACTACCTCTGGCACTGGGTAGATAGCAATAGGAAATGTTACCTGCAATGTGCAAAGAAGCTTCTTACCAGTGTGTGTGTTTGAAGCCCACAGGTTAGCCTACCTCTTTTAGCTGACTCTCTCCTATGTAATGAAGACTAGCCCGATTGGCAACACCTTGAAGGTGATCCAAAGTATGCATGCTGGCAGGTAGGTTGGCACTGCAGAGAGGTTCCACGGCAGGTTCTTGCAGCTGGGTTGCAAAATCTATGTGTTCTGTAATACTAGAAATGAAGGGAAGGCCAAATCTCATCACTGATGAAGTATTCAGAGAAAGAGGTTGAAGGAGCAACAGTTCCAAGGGCAGCAATAACTTCTCTACAACACACTGTATGTCTGCACCCTACCAGCTAGTTTCAAGTTACTAGTTTTTTTAAAAAAAAATCTACAGTGACTTATAATTGAACTCCTTCCAACAGCTTATAAATAAAATTTAAAACACAAGTAAATAAGCAGCAACATTAAAATGCAGCACTAAAAATCCATCCTTTAGTCTGGATGCTAATTGTATCTTACACTCCAGGGCTTGCTAGTTGCTCCTGTACCAGCCTTACATCGGTACTGAGGACTGGCATGTTCCTTTCACTTCCACCCCTTTCCTCTGCATTCTGGAACAACCATTTGCACTGAGAAAGTGGACAGCATCCCAAAATTATTATTTGCATGCTTGTGTCAAAACCTGGAACATCTGAGCCCACTGTCTGAATGAATGAATTTATTTTTACGGTCACAGACCAACTTACTAAATCAATAATACAAAATTAATACATGAAAATTTGCACAGCAAAAACCATACACGTATACGTATACAGCAGCATTTAAAATATATAGATTAGAATTGGAGCATTAAAATATGGCCTAAAAAATGCCATTTAGGGTACTATTCATAGCGATAACACCACTTGTTCTCTGAGCTTTATGGCTGCTACACAGTATTTAGCTACTTTCAGGGTAATCTCAGGGTCCATATCTTCTACAAGGCATTTAAGGCATAGGAATTCATTTAAAGGATTTTGTATGACCGGGGAAATAAAAACCCGGTGTATGTCGTTGTAAAAGCGGCAGTGTAATAAAACATGAGAAACAAATTCTACCTCCGGCAGGCCACAGGGGCAGAGTCGTTCCGCATATGGTTTACCTGCAAATCTTCCCTGCAATAAGGCAGATGGTAATACATTAAATCTAGCAAGGGTAAATGCCCGTCTATATTTGGGTATTTGTAATTTTGTCAAATACTTTGCTGGAGAAAATCCTCTCCCATTGTCCCTTATAGCTAGATGTTTGTTCAGCTTACTCGTATGACGTTGGAGTTCCACATCCCAGACTTGTTGGCGAATGGTTGCTCTTGCTTTCTTGTATCCTGCAGCCAACAAGGCCTGAGGCGAGAATCCCAAGTCTCTTAGCTTTCCATACAGCGTGACTTTCCATTTGGATTGGAAAGCGTCCAAAAGTGTTAAGGGTGCCAATCCAACAGGAAAAAGTACAGCTATACTTTGAGTAGTCTGTCTGTCACTTAATAATAGATTGATATATGCTTCTATTTCATTGCCCCGGTCCTCCAAATGAAACAAGTTCAGCTAATCAGGTTTGAATGCTTGCACAAGTCTTCTCAATTTTCAATTAGATTCATCTTAAGATAGTAAAGAAAAAAAGGAGCTTCCTTAATAAAGGGGGGAGGGTTCCTGGTATGAGCTTTCGTGTGCATGCACACTTCTTCAGAAGAAATAAAAACCCGGTGGGGGGAGGGGTTAGATTTGATCTTCATTTTAGACAAAGAGCTTTTATTGCTTAAGGGAGAAGCAGGCTACTCAAATCTGTTGCTACCATTCCTTGCAAAATCCAGAAATTACTTATGGAGCAAGAAAACAACTGACAGCTTTCCCAATCCTAGTGTGTGGATATGTAACAGCAAGCTTCCAAATCCTTCGTAATGCATTCCTTTAGCATCAGGTTTCACTCTCCCACAGTAAGATGGTATAAATGCTGATACTGCTTGTGAAACTTCACTGGAGTTAAGAAATTTGTTAATAGGCCAGACTAAGTTCCAGAGGAACTCCCAGAAGTGCAAGCTGGATTTCGAAGGGGCAGAGGAACCAGAGACCAAATTGTAAACATGTGCTGGATTATGGAGAACATCTACTTCTGCTTCATTGACTACGCACAAGCATTTGACTGTGTCAACCACAGCAAACTATGGCAAGTTCTTAAAGAAATGGGAGTGCCCGATCACCTCATCTTATCTCCGGAGAAATCTCTATGTGGGACAAGAAGCTAGTTAGAACTGGATATGGAACAACTGATTGGTTCAAAATTGGGAAAGGAGTACGACAAGGCTGCATATTGTCTCCCTGCTTATTTAACTTATATGCAGAATTCATCATGCGAAAGGCTGGACTGGATGAATCCCAAACTGGAATTAAGATTGTTGGAAGAAATAGCAACAACCTCATATATGCTGATGACACAACCTTGATGGCAGAAAATGAGGAGGAATTAAAGAACCTTTTAATGAGGGTGAAAGAGGAGAGTGCAAAATATTATCTGAAGCTCAACATCAAAAAAAAAAAAAAAAAAACTAAGATCATGGCCACTGGTCCCATCACCTCCTGGCAAATAGAAGGGGAAGAAATGGAGGCAGTGAGATTTTACTTTCTTGGGTTCCATGATCACTGCAGATAGTGACAGCAGTCACGAAATAAAAAGATGCCTGCTTTTTGGGAGGAAAGCAATGACAAACCTAGACAGCATCTTAAAAAGCAGAGACATCACCTTGCCGACAAAGGTCCGTATAGTTAAAGCTATGGTTTTCCCAGTAGTGATGAATGGAAGTGAGAGCTGGACCATAAAGAAGGCTGATCGCCAAAGAACGGATGCTTTTGAATTATGGTGCTGGAGGAGACTCTTGAGAGTCCCATGGCCTGCAAGAAGATCAAACCTATCCATTCTGAAGGAAATCAGCCCTGAGTGCTCACTGGAAGGACAGATCCTGAAGCTGAGGCTCCAATACTTTGGCCACTCCCTGGAAAAGACCCTGATGTTGGGAAAGATGGAGGGCACAAGGAGAAGGGGATGACAGAGGACAAGATGGTTGGACAGTGTTCTCGAAGCTACCAACATGAGTTTGACCAAACTGCGGGAGGCGGTGGAAGACAGGAGTGCCTGGTGTGCTCTGGTCCATGGGTTCACGAAGAGTCGGACACGACTAAACGACTAAACAACAACAACAAAGTTCCAGAGTCAACAGAGTGTGTTAGAGGATGACATGATTCCAGCTCACTCAGCATTGTATTATATCAAGCGGGCTTAGGTCCTGGCTTTAGCAACAAAAATTTCAAGCCAGCTACCTGAGAATGTATTATTTAAAAAGTGGCATTCCACACTGGGCAGCAACTCACACAGCTTTCAGGTTATGTGCTTCTGTTAAGAGAGCTCCAAAGATGATTTAAAAGTTGAGAGGTACATACAAAAATACTCAAGTTAAGAAAGATACACTGCTACTTTAGTGACATGCCACCTGCACTATGGCAATGTGCTCTATGCGGGGCTGCTTTTGAAGATGGTTGACAGAATGATACTAGGGCAGAATGTGGCTGTCCTAACACTGAATTTACTTTTGAATGTCACCATCTTGAACATTTATCTACTAACTTGACTACCTCACTGCTCATTCCTGACTCCACATCATTTATGAACTGTTAAGTTCTTCAGGGCAGGAGAAACTGCTGGAGGGCACTGTTAACAGATGGTGACATATTATGCATTAAAAGAGACAAAGATGATTATCCTGGGATACTATGGATGACATGATTAGGTAAAAAGGTAAAGGTAAAGGACCCCTGGACAGTTAAGTCTAGTCAAAGGTGACTATGGGGTTGTGGTGCTCATCTCGCTTCAGGCCAAGGGAGCAGGTGTTTGTCCACAGACAGCTTTTTGGGTAATGCGGCCAGCATGACTAAACTGCTTCTGGCACAACAGAACACCATGACACAAGCCAGAGTGCACGGAAACACTGTTTACCTTCCTGCAGCAGTGATACCTATTTTGCCTACTTGCACTGGTGTGCTTTCAAACTACTAGGTTGGCAGAAGCTGGGACAGAGCAATGTCCCTTTTATGACATGATTAGCCTCCCAATAACAGTGTGGCTGGAGTAGGCAGAGTTCAGTGCACCAGCTCATAATATTTTAGAACACTGATCAGTCCTCACCAGCCTGGTGACCATTAGCTGTTTTGGATTCCAATTCCCATCAGCTCCAGTCAGCATGCAGGGAGGGCACCAAGCTGGTGAAGGGCGCCACAGATTATCTGTACTGGTTTGTGCACTAACCCGGTTTGTTTTCAAGAAAAAACACTCACTCGATATTTTTAGCAGAAACAGCAAGCCATGTGCTGGCTACTGTAGTAAGTTCTACTCTGCGAAGTTTTATGCACTCATCAGGACTTGGCCAACCCAAGCTGCGGTAGTCTCGCCTTTTCCCTGGAAAGAAGCAAACAAGTTTTTAGTATTAAGTCTGAACACAGCCAAAATATGCAGTGTACAAGCAAAATAAGGGCTATTGCAGCTGGCTAACTGTTATAAACAACTGCTCATGTGAGTGTTCTAATCATGTGAACAGGTCAACATCTGATGTAGGAGACATATAGAAGATTATGATGGATACATTTGTGTCTGGAAAAAAACCCGCAAGATGCATTTTTCTATCTATTAGACACTGCAATTTTCTGTTGCACCCCCCACTTCAGTCAATAATTTATACATGGAAAAAATAAATGGATAATTAAAACACAAGTATCAACATAATTAGCAATACTGGCCCTAAGGTAAGAGGTCATAGGAAACTCCAAGCTAAAAGATCTTTGGGAAATTCTGCAACCACACACACAATATGAAAAGCTTCAATTTTTTCTTTACACAATGGTTGAATATATTCTACTTTGCAACTTTTTGAACAGCAAATTGTGAATAGACTTCTGCTGCTCAGATCCATGTATAGAGACATAGGAGCCAACTCCTAGGGGGCGAGGGGTCTTCGGCCCCCCAATACAATATGTGAGGGGGCTCGGCCTGCTCAAAATGGATGGGCATTGCCATTCAAATGGTGTGTGTGCACTGTGTCATGTGGTCGATTATGTGGGGTGGGGCTTGCCTCCCCCTCCCAATATTTTCTTCAAGTTGGTGCCCCTGTATAGAGGTGTGGCTTGGTGCGAATGTTTTTTTTTACTGTCGAGCACAGGTGGATTTAGGGGAGCATGACTGGTTCATTCGCACTGGGTATGGAGCCTTGGGGGCGCCACAGCTATTATGTATGTAAAGTGCAAGGCAAATGGCAGGGTTTGGGCACTGAATTTTTGTTAAGAGATTTCAAATTGCCTATGTGCAGAAATTCAGCTGTCTATCTTCAAGCAATTACCAGTTGGCAGAAAGCCCAGATCTGCTCTCTCTCTAGACCCTTAGCAACGACCTGTGATTGGTCAATGAGTTCCTAAAGAGTGAGCTCTGTGTGAGAGCTGTGGTGGTGTTAGTGTTAGGTTGGTGTGGAGAAAGTGGTCAGTGTAGAGAGAGAGACAGAGAGGAAATTTTTTATGTTTTGTTTCTTTTATTTTGTAAAGTCTGTAAATAGTAACTTATGGATTCTAGTTGCTTCAATAAATACTGTATATAGTTATCCAAGTGAGTTGCTGAGTTCCTGCGTTGTGCTGTCCAGTTAATTACACAACAGCCAGAAGCTTCCAGAAAAGTCTGCAGTTAACTCTGCTGTGTCCAGGAATACATTATACTCCTGACACTAAATCTTAAGAATTTTGGCACCACACAAGGCGCCACTCAGCCCAGTCTTAGTTCATCAGACCAAGAGTCCTGGAAGTCTCTGCTGGTAAGTGCTGGTACAGTGGTACCTCGGGTTACAGATGCTTCAGGTTACAGACTCCGCTAACCCAGAAATAGTACCTCTGGTTAAGAACTTTGCTACAGGATGAGAACAGAAATCGCAGGGTGGCAGCACGGCGGCAGCAGGAGGCCCCATTAGCTAAGGTGGTACCTCAGGTTAAGAACAGTTTCAGGTTAAGAACGGACCTCCAGAACGAATTAAGTTCTTAACCCGAGGTACCACTGTATTACCAAAAAAGGCAGCAAATAGACAACACAGGTGGAAGAAGCTGGCAGACATCCCTTAGGAAACAACAGTCCTATCCTTGCTTCGCCATAATGCTGTACATCCCATCCCTACCCTGGGGTTTTAGGACCATCTATTTTTATGCTCTCTTGGCCATGCTATGTTTGTTAAGTTTGGCTCAGGTGGTGCCTTGCTCCCAAGTTGCATTCAGCCATGGGATTTGGCATGGCTGCTTGGTCTTCTCTTAGTCCCAGGATGGTAACATGAATGCTTCTCCAACAAAATCATGCTACTAAAGAGGGAATGAGAGAGACGAGGGTAGCTTAGGTGGCTCAGATCAAGAAGCATTTTAAATGCCCTCACCAACATGAATACAGTCCCCGCTCCTTATTATGAGGTAAGTAAAAGGAGTAAGATAGCAATTCTTCTACACAGAGATACATACTTTCAGAAATCCAAGTTTGACTCTGAGCTTTACTCTTAAGTAACTTAGACAAAAGGTTAATCAAGCCCTATGCCACATTTTAACCCACAGGACCTCACAGTTTTGTTACTTGTTTGTCTCTAATTCACGTATGATGAATATAAGCTGTGGAGTCCTCAGGTCTTAAGTCACACTTTTATTCGTGTTCATTCCGCTCGCATGACTGTCACTTTGGCTACTGGGAAATATTGTATCATGTTATACATCTAACACAATCTCACTGACTACAGCAAAAAGCTACGGTACACTGTCGTTCCAGGACAGAAGGGTCAAAAGACTTACATTCTTTAAAAAAAAAAAAAGATTTCCCACACCTCACCTATGTAATCATTTCTTATGCTTCACTTGAATCAATCATGAACAAAACACAACCTGAAGCTCTTTAAAAAAAATAATCCTAAATATATATATACCTGGAGGTCCTGGGGAGGGTATTTTTGGCCCACTGATCTCCAATGCCATTTGGTAAAGGTTATCATTTTCTCCATTTACTCCCTCCTCTCCATTTTTTCCTGCTGGCTCTTGTGGATCTAGGTTTTCCATTTTGGGTTTCTTTACACGTTTTACTTGGAATGTTATCTGTCAAAGGAAAAAAAAAACACCATGAGGGTTAGCAATCAAATATATCAGGCGTGCTGTTGAGAATAAAGTGATAGCTGGCTTTCGGTGGTCTGAGTTGATTTCAAGGACAATTTCCAGACAGTTTCTCTTTTCCCTGGATCTATCGGCTCTCCTCCTTCTGATTGCATTTCCTTCATCAAATTGCGCAAGTACTGTATATAAAAATAATTCACTTAACACAAGGTTGGGCAACAATTCAGCACTGAGGACCACACTTGCAACAGATAATCAACATTGCATGGATAGAGTCTCACGGGTGAGATAGAGAAGTTTGGAGGGCCACTGGGTCTGTGGTTTGTCACCCCTGTCATAGGACTAACATGGCGAGGGTAAAGAGGACCATAGGGTGGGTATTCACTTAAATTTTACTCACAGAAGACCTACTGAAACTAATGGAAAACTAACGCAGTCATGTTTATAACATTTTATAACAACTGACAATTACAATTGATAAACATCAATGAAAAAACACAATAGTACAGCTGAGAAACACAGAATTAATATACTATATATCATATACATCAGGCAATAAGAAGAGGTCTAATAAGGAATGCTATATTCAAAATACAACTTGCTCTGTGATTGACTTATTGGAATGCTGAAGCAAAATAATCATTGCAGACTCAAGAGGAGCAAACAGGGAGGGACTGTATAATGGACTGTGTTAAGCCTTTTCTAGCCACTTGATATAAACTACAGGAACCAACAAGCAGACAATGTAACCGATATAGAATTTGAGTAATGTGTTCTGAAGGTCTGGCCCCTTTGTCATGGACTTTGAAGAAGCACGAACTCGGGATGAAAGGAAGAAATGAGCTAAGAGGAAGCCATGTCTGCCAAATCCTCACCATGATCAACTACCACCCAGAAACCTATGTCCCATGGGACACACCTTGTGTGAATGTTCTCTCATGTGATTATCAGGATGCCTGAGCAAGGCTATGGATAACCCAGAGACACTGTACAAGAAATACACAGCTTGACCTTGCTGATGGGAGTTCTTACCCATTCAGTTTCGTCATCGTCATCATCTCCACAATCTCCAAAACAAGAGCTGGGAAGTCCATCCTGAGAACCTTTCTTGAGGACACGGATCCCTTGCAAGTCCATCCGATGGCCTTTTACTTCCAGTGCCCCCTCAAAGGCTTCAAGGGGCCATGAATTTTCAAACTCGTCGACCAATGCCAACATTTCTTCGGACATCTGAGCATCTCCCAAACTCTCCACTTCTTCTGAACCATTGCTTTCGGCAATGACGGTGCCTGCAAAGGGGGAGCGACAAAATAAATCACTCAGATCAAAAGCTGTATTGTAATTAGGCTTAGATGCCAGACAGGTTGGCATCACACTTCTGCTTTTCCTTATGACTAAACTAATCCATAACCTTTCATTGCCATACCTAGCAGCCTATATATGTTGAAAAGTCAAGTCACAATATCCGAGACTTTATGGAATATTACATATTAATTACAATAATGGTGTGAAAGGCATGACTGTGTGAATCTATCCTTGTTTTCTTGCTACTTTGCAAGACCCCCCCATAAAACAAGAACACAGAAGAGTTCTTTTGCATAAGGATCCAATGCTTAAGAACTGATTAAAACTTTCAGCACTATGATATTCTCAACCCACCCATATTCTGTTTTTGTCTGAAACCAAGACTATGGGAATCAATTTTACATTTTTTTTACATGATATAAATGCAGGCTGATTGTAATAAAACCTCTAAGCGGTTTATAATAATTATTAAAAAATACTAATAAAAGTTTGATTTAAGTAATTAAAAACACAAGTTCATTGAAACCAATAGTAAACTAAAGAGGGATTAAAACACAGCAGCATCTTTGTGTCTGGATAGACTTGCTTAAAGAAAGATGTTTTAGCAGGTGCTGAAAAGAGTAAAGTGAATGTCAGTAAGTGATGGGTTCCAAAGTATAGGTGTTGCTATGCTAAAAGATCCATTTCTTACAACTTGTCACTTTGGATTGAAAAGGACTGATCTTTCAAAGCCCTCTCATTAAATTGTTGGTCGGTTTGAAAGCAATAATTTGAATAGCTCTCGGTAGCGACCCTGCTTGGAAAGTTTACATTGTAAGGACAGATCTAAAATGCTTGATTGGCACAAGCATCATTTCTTTCCACTGTATTTTCCAGGAATGAGTACTTTTAGGCAATCAAAATTATTTTTTGATTGCTAATTTTTCAAAATCAGACAATATTCTGCTATCTGGAAAATACCCTTTCCCATTTTGAGGGGGGGGGGAGGGAAATATCCAACCTGAAGAGCTCAGAACCTAAAAGGTATTAAAAATGTATTCACCTCATAATTCAACCTCTCAAGCCACCATGCAGGGGATTCCATTAAGTTCCTCTAAAAAATGTCTCCGGTGAAGCTATCATTCAAGAGGCAAAATACATCAAAAGCAGCTGCATGCTTCTCTTAATGAAATCTGCAAGAAGTTCCCATTAGCTGAAGGGAGCAGCAGTTCCAGAAACTGGAGCATTTCACCAAGTCATGTAAGTGAGGGGTTTATACACAGGGACTGTTCACAGAAAAGCTCCTGCTGGCATGACAAGAAGGAAATTCTGTGGACTTGCCCTTCCACCAAGCAGAGAATGGTAAGGACAATGCGCATTGCCTCAGTATGATGTGGCAACTGCAGAAAGTGCAAATTGCTCATTTGTACAATTGGGGAGGGGAACAGGCAGTTGCTTGGCTCTGTTCACATGACTGAGATATGGATTGCACCTTTTGTGCCCTGATCTATATCCATTCCCTTTTACTTCCTATTTTTGTGTTGGGATATTGATTCAGAAATCATTAGCGAGTGTGATTTCCTATTAGAAAGCCTCATATTAAGGCAAGAGGATGAATTTGGGTAGAGGGTATCAGGCAAGCATCCTATGTACCTACCAAGGCATGATCACTAAACGGGCATAGCTGTCAACCTTTCCCTTTTTTGCGGAAATTCCCTTATTACAGCATTGGGAAATAGCAGGGAGGGTTGACAGCTATGTATATAGCAGTGGAGAACAGCAGGGAGGGTTGACAGCTATGCTAAACGGGAGTCCCCAGAGTTTACTTGCAGTATGTCTCTAAACTGCAATTGCTGAGAGCTTAACAAGAGGAGTAGAGCACTTGTTGATCTCCCAGAAGCATATGGTATGGTGGGCTACTATTAGAGGGTGCAGGACTAGACAGACCTCTGTTCTGACTGAGGATGGATCTTCGTCTAATCTATTCAAGGATCCCATTCTATCACAAACTGCACATGCGCTCTCAGAGCAATGTGACACCATTAACATGTCTGACAGATGGGAAAGTCCTTTAACAATGGAATTAAACTACAATCAGATGCAATCAAGCAATATGTCTCTACTTTCCCTAATTGTTCTGCAATCAAGTTGTAGGTAGCTCAGTGAAGCCTGATTTATACATGACACGGACCATAGGCAAGGATGTGTTCTTTTGGTGCTCTACTATTTTTTTAAGCACTCAACAAGTGCGGTGACTTATTTTGTGGTCCAGGCAGGTATGCCATGGACAAATGAACCAGCGGATATGGCAAGTGCGTTTAAACATATGCACTTCCGTGCAAGAGATTTATCTGTAGCCTGTTCTGCTAAGATGGTCAAGAGTGTAGGTACAGCAGAGATGGCCAACTTCGACATTAAGGTCCTTGTATCCTTAATGGTTGTATCGAAGTGGGAAGTTTCAAATTGCTGCAGAGAAGTTGCACACAGTGAAATTCCTTCTCTCGTACACTTATTAACGCTAACAATGAAAAAGAGGGGCTTTCTAAAGTTAGAGAGGTACAAAGTAACAACTGCTCTGAAAAAGAAGAAAAGGTTCAACCTCCCTTTGCTGTGTTCGCTATTCCAATATTCACTTACTTTCTAAAGTCAAAGAGGATGACTCTGTTGTGGAGCTGTGAAGAAGATCTGTGGAATCGTCTTCAGTCACCGCCACCAGATTTTCTTCCATGGATATGATCTCAGAATCGGGCTTGTCAAGGTACTTCTGCTTGGTATGGCTGTTGTCTTGGCTCTTCTCGTGACAGTAGCCTGTGAAACAGACAGACATGACTCCCTTAGGCCAAGCTGCTATAATCATCTGAATTATTGATACACACAAATGGTCTACAAACAAGAATGATCACGTACAATGCTTTGGAAATTAATGGCAGTCATTAAGTGACACACTTTCTGAAGTATCTCACCTTGTCAATTACAAGTGGGAAGAGGAGCACTTGGACGGGCTACGGTAGAAAATCAAAAAATGCAAAAGGAAAAGGGAGAACGACGGCAAGAACAAAAATATGGAATGCATTTTTATTTAGAAACCAACCCTACAGACAGTGCTTTAAGTTCCAACATGGTAGTTGAAACAGAACTGAGCGGGGAACAAAAAACATGTCCCTTGATGTGCACACACGGAAGGGAGGACAGGACACCCACCCCAAATGCTAGCCAAGCTTTGAAAACTTCCTGAATGAGACTCTGAACATACACAGAATTCATATGTTGGATTACACAGAGAGCACGAAGATTTTCCTGCTCTTTCTTTCTGCTGCACTATGAAGGCTGGGTCCTATTCTTGAAAATCCTGTTATTTGACTCTCACTTGGTTTCTACTGGGTTGATTTTGATTGCTAAGTTCAAATACTGCACTGTCTCTCTTTCTCTTTAACTGATACAAATCTGCTCAGGAAAGCCTTACAATGTAAGTTTATAGCTAAGTTGTGAAATACAGTGATACCTTGGTTCTCAAATTTAATCCGTTCTGGGGGTCTGTTCGACTCCCAAAACCATTCAAAAACCGAGGTGCGGCTTCCGATTGGCTGCAGGAGCTTCCTGCACTCAAGCAGAAGCCGCGTCGGACGTTCGGCTTCTGAAAAACATTCGCAAACTGGAACACTTACCTCCGGGTTTGCAGTGTTTGGCCAAGCCGTTCGAGTACCAAGGTACCACTGTAAATATGTCCTCAAGCCACATAATCCATGGCAATGTTGAATAAAATTCACAAATCTAATACAAAACTGAGACTTTCATCCCCACACAGACTTTTGCTCCTCCTTTTGCACGGGTCAAGATTAAACCGGTTTCCTGTTTCAGCCAGACCATAGTTAACGATTTTGGAACAAGTCAAGTGAACTTCAAATGGTTTTATATTTAATAATGTTAAGAAATGAGGTGATTAAAAAAACCCAAGTATGCATGGGCAACTAGATCCGTGAAAACGTTTGTGAACTAGTCATACTGGGAACATGCTCGGCTGCTAAAATGCAATTTTAGGTTTGGGTATCCATTGCTCCAAGTGAAATATGAGAAAGTATGAAGGCTCAGGATCTCACATAAATAAGGCAGACTTTTGTTACTTAGAGAGAGGCCAAAACAAAACAGAGTAAGAACTGAAGGACATGCAGCCTCGGTAAGAATCTCCCTCTTTAATCTGCTGGTGAGTGGTATTCTACTCAGTAACAGAATGAGACGATAAGCAAAATTATTTTACAATGTAGGCTAATGACAGAGTAGCATAAGCAGCTAAACTTCACACACTTTTAAAGCATCTGCTATACAATTACATTTGTCTTTGTCATCTCTCCCTGGTCTCAGTACTGCGCCTCCCTCCCCTCCCCCAACTCATCTCACCCCACCCCCATTAAAATTTAATTGGTTTCATCTTTTTAAATCTGCTTTACGCAGCCTCATGTATAATTCATCAGAGATAGTGAGCACAGGACCACAACACGGAAATGCGGCCTTTTTGGTGACATCTGATCCAGACTACATTGTGAGATGCCCTTCAGCAGAATGAACCTTGGATACTTTGGCATTCCAAAAAAATAAATAAGAGGATGCTATGGAAAAGCCTTATGGTGCATGCGTGTGTTTATATACACCCACGCCCACACTAAAAAGAACACTGTGGAGAAGAGATGAGGGAAGGACAAAATGGGAAAAGAATTAAATTCTAGAATAATGTGCTTGTTAAGCTAGCACCATCTTTATTATTCATTTTAAATAGATTAGATCGGGGTGACCAACTCCCAAGAGACTGTGATCTACTCACAGAGTTAAAAACTGGCAGTGATCTACCTCCTTTTTTGGGGTTCAGGTCAAAGTCTACCTGTTGGACATGCCTGGACGAGATGATGGCATGCACCAAGAAAGCCAAGGAACCTTCTTTACTTTACAGAAGTAAAGCAGTTTTACTTTTACAGAAAAAGCAGTTGAAGTATTGAAAACCAGTAGCAGCACTTAAAAGAGCCACTTTTAAATCTAACGTCTAACATCTCAGGTGCTGGAAGTCTTGACACCACTTGTCAGTGTGTACGAGACTAACTGCATCAAGTGGGGGAAATAAGAGAAAATGGCACTGCTATGGAGGACTTCTAGTTGAACAGAGGTGGGGAACCCTTTGCAGCCTGAATGCTGTGCTCTCTTCATGGGCACCTGGTAGGGTGAGCAGGGCCACAGGCAAAAATGGGTGGGGCAATAGGAGCAACTCTGACTTTTGCACGAAGTCTACAATCCAGCCCAACAAAAGTCAGAGGTTTCTACACATCCCCAATTCCATCCAGCCAAGCAGGAAGCCCCGTCACAGTTCAAAGGCACATCCCAGGCAAGCAAAAGCACTTGAGAAGGGCATGGAGGCATTTGGTTCCCTACTTCTCTATTACAAGATCATCAGCTGAACAGGAGCCAATGTACTCCATTTTACTGTTGAAATCAGGGCAACTACAATTTTGATTAGCTATTAATTGATACATCCAAGTTGTGGGCTGTTTCCTCTCAACAATGGTAAGGCTTTAATTTATATAATACATTTTAATTTAACATTATAAAGTAACCACAGAAGGCAACATAAGATGGTAAAGCAGTAAGGATACTAGACATGTTCTTTGGTTTAAAAAGTTGAAGGATCTGGGCAAGAACATTCTAGAGAAAACTAGCATTTAGAGGCATATGGAGAGGCATATGGCTTCTTGGCAGTGGTGGTAGAACATAGCCTTTGAGAGTGTCACCCTCCAGAAATTTGTCCAATCCTTTTTTAAAACCACCCAAGTTGATGGCCACCACCACCTCTTGTGGAAGCAAATTCCATAGTTTATAACTATACGGTATGTGGAAGAAGTGCTTTTTTTCATCTGTCCTGAATTCAACTACATTGGATGTCCCCCAGTCCTAGTGTTATGAGAGAGGGGGAGAAACTTATCTTGATCCACTTTTTCAACACCCAGCATAATTTTATATACGTCTATCATGCATCCTCTTATTCACCTTTTTCCCAATACCAACTTAAGAAACTGCAGACTGTAAAAAACAGAGTTGGAAAGGGCCTTGTAGGCCATCAAGTCTAATCCCCTGTTCAGTGCAGGAAATCCAGAATTAGACTATCTCCAAGAGATGGCTCTTTAGTGTATACTTAAAGATCTCCCAGAGAGGGATCTCCCCCTTGCATGTATAAGTGTCAAACTATTTTGACTATGAAGAAGTTTCTCTTAATGTTCAACCAAAGTATATCCTCCTGTGACTTTATGAAAGCTCAAAAAGAAGAGTCCTAATCAGGATGTCAAATATCCATGGAGTAGGAACCCAGCACTCTCCACAGCTCCCTGTCCATCTCTCATGGTGGTAATATGCACCGGTCCCCCTACTGTTCTGCTATTCCTGTGATAGGGGATCTCTAGCTTGTGAGTCCAATTAGGCCTGGCAGGGGTCCTAATTCATGTCTTGCTACAATGGAAAAACAGTTCACCTGATGTCATGATGACATCTGGTGACTGACAGTTGAGTGGTCCTGCCCTTCTGTTAAAGCTGCCCATAGGGGAGCTCAGAGACTCTAGCCATTCCCCATCCCATTGGTATTTCTACTCCTTGTGTACTTTTCTTCCACTCTCCCATTCAATCCCAAACAAGACATCAGTAACCTAAATCCAGAAGCAGAATCATACAATCAGTTTAGCCAACATTGCTCTCTAATTTACTAGACCATGGCTCTTAGGCTACACTACTGTGAATGCAATAATGGAATGAAGGGCAGTTTGATTGATACTACATACTTGGATCCAATATATTATTATGCAAAGGAAACTAATTTAGTTGATGCTGTAATATGTAGTTCATTATCAATATAAATTTCAGCAAGCGGATGCCCTCATATATATTGATAACAAACTAGTTCTATAACAAACCAGTGCACATTTGTTTTTAACTAGGGTGTTCTCATCCCTATTATATGTAAATGTAGAAACAGGTTGATCCTATTAACGTATAGGACAAACTGTACCAAAACATCTGTTACTCCAATATAAGTTAATTACTTTTAAATGTTACAGTTGTGACATTTCTTTTTTGCATTAGAAAAGCAGCAGCAGCAGCAGCAGCAAGGCACACAACCCAATGTCTGACCAATTGCATAATGGGCTCTGTTCCCAGCAACGATAGTGCTAAAAATTACCCTTATGAAATATAAACCATCACTAAATAAATCATGAAAAGAAAAAAGCAGGGCGAACGTCTGTCTGCTAAATTTGAACACAATGTGGCACAAAAGGGACACACGTACACAAACCCACCTCCCCAGAGAATTCAGTGGGATGGCTGACAATCCTTTAAAAATGCACAATTGATCTATGAATAACGGGGCAGGGTTGCAGCTACCATAAAAGCCACTGTACCCTAACCCTTGTCCTCCCTCGTCAATGGTTACAACAGGATTTTTCTCCCTGTGACGTGGATAGAGACCACAGCGTGTTCTCAGCCCTGTCTGGGAACGAGGCCCAACATGGAAGATGGTTTCTAAATTTAACTCTCCAACATCATCAGCAGATAAGAAAGACTAGGAAATGCTATTTGCAATGCCTCTCAGGGTACTCTGATGCTACATATAGAGCAGCAGGCTAAGCAGTGGTGTGGCCTGAATTTCAATTAGTGCCTCAAATATAACTTGACGTCCTTTAGAAGACAGGGGAGGGTGAAATGCACAGACCGTTAGAATGGTGATGGCACGTTCTCGGAAAACTTCTTTGGTTTTTGTATTACAGCTTCTCGTATGCATTTCTGTTTTTCCTCTTTCCAGAATAAAATATTATCTATGTCCACAACCTTTCTTGTATGGAGAACCCCCATCTTCAGCCATTATCTTCCCAAATACAGGCATACCTTGGAGATGCAAGAAAGCGACTATCGCAATAAAGCAAGTAACACAATTTTTTTTTTGTTTCCCGGTGTAATATGTTTACCCTATGCTGCAGTAGCCTACTAAGCCAGGCCCCCTGGCTGCAGGGGCAGGAGGGGAAAAGCAGTAGCCGGCTCTACTTTTGTGGCCAGAAGAGGGGCAGTGATGGTGGGGGGTTTCCTTCCCCTGGAAGCGGGCGGGCTGCCTGCAACTGTACCCGCAACCTCATAAGGAGCAATACTTGTGAATTACATTAAGGCAAAGCGCAATAAAATGAGGTGGGGTTCTATGGCTCTATGTCTCAATATTTATGTAAACCAATTCTATCTATCTACTGCTGTTTAGAGTAAGCCACAATGACAGTAGCTACATTTACATTGATTTCAATGGCTGTGGCCTGAGTCCAACCCAACATTGCTTATTTTTAGGGTAAAATATCTGCTCAGTACTATTTCTCTCAAAACACCCAAGCAGCACAGCTGAAAATGTTCCTGAGCCATGGCCACAGGACCAGAAAAAAGACAACTTCTTGCAAACTGCATTAATGGATCTCTTAGTGTTAAGGCAACCTGTTCAACAATACAGACCTATCTCTAGGAATGTCTCATGTGATGGAAGACTGCCACTAATGTGCAATATATATGCAATAGATTTGTCTCTCATTTTCATAAACATGAAATGCCTGCAGCATTATTTTAGGACTGTCACACTTAGACATGTAAAACTTCAAATCTTGAAAAGTATTGCTAAATAGACTGATGAGTTGAAAGCAAGATAAATTTGATCTTCTTTCTACTTGCCTTATTTGTGATTCAGCAGCACTTCTTGTATCTTCAAATTCATCTACGTGACCAGGAGGGCCACATTTCATAGTGGCTCAGAAAGAAACTTTAATAGCAAATCTGATGCACACAAGCAGTTTCACGAAATTCACTGGAACTTATTCCTAAATGTGCATAATGTAGCAACCACAGACACTTTTGCTTGTCAGATTTGGGTTTGTTACATATTTCTAACAAGAGTCCTGCTCTTGGCAAGTTCCCTTGTGGCTGACTGTGGATGGATAGCACCCGCTGCATGAGAATCCCAGAAGCAGAGTTTGAGCTGAAGGGTGATCAGATAGTTTTCCAAAAGAATGCCTATGATAACAGATAGCTTCCACATGCTTGCTGTGTCTTTCCTACCTTCTTACTCTAAGAAAGCAACTGAAAACTCTCTCATGAAGTTGCTTTAGGGATTCCCCCACTTGACTTCTACCTATTATCTTGTCCTTTCACCATTTTCCCTTAAAGAAATGGTTTACTATTTATGATGTTATTATACTTATGTTATTATACAAGCTTTAAATAATATCTAGTAAGGTATAGATTCTTATATTTTCTGAGTAACAGAACTTCTGTTCTGAGAGAACCCTTACTCTATTTACAGTGGTACCTTGAAGTCGAACGGAATCTGTTCTGGAAGTCCATTCGACTTCCAAAACGTTCAGAAACCAAGGTGTGGCTTCCAATTGGCTGAAGGAAGCTCCTGCAGCCAATCGGAAGCCCCGTCAGACGTTCAGGTTCCAAAGAACGTTTGCAAACTGGAACACTCACTTCTGGGTTTGTGGCATTTGGGAGCCAAAACGTTCCAACTCGCAAGGTGTTCGGATCCAAGGTACGACTGTACATTACTTATCTGTAAACATTTTAAAAATAATGTATGTGAAGGCAAATCACAGCACCTATTTTTTTAAGACACTATTGTGTTGCTAACTGTAGCTCACTAGCATCTACCCAAACAATATGATCCTGTTCTTCTTGTCCAAACTGGAAAAACAGGATTACAATTTCTCCCCAAAACTTTGGGAAATATTGCTTTTCTAAAAAAAAAATGTCTGAAGGTTCTTCAAAGCCTCATGTGTGGTGTGGGTGATGTAAAATTGATAAGATACTAGTCTAAAAATAGCTTCCTCCCATGTAAGATGCTAGTCTACCCCATTCTAAAAGCTGATCTATACTGTATAAATCCTCCCAGTATAGCTCTGGAGAATACAACACCAAAAGGAAACTACCTATGGAGCTTATTCCAAAAAGCTCATAGAAGAAATACATACTGCTGAATGGAAATGTGATACCTTATGCCACAAGAGGGCACCAGAAAACACAGCATTTTCAGAAAGCACAATAGATGCTGCTTAAAGAAAAACATATGTAGTGTGGAAATATTCAGATGAAATGAGAAAATGTATATAGGATAGGGAATGGACAGGAGCTTTTTAATAATAAATAAGCTAAGAAGCTAAGAAAAACCAGAACTAGAGTGCTACAGAATGAGAATCACCATGTATGGGCGCATATACACAAAGTCCAAGCCAACTTTCTTCAACCTGGTTCCCTCCAGATGTTTTGGACTGCAACTTCCTCCATTCCTGACCATTGGCAATGCTGGCTGGGGCTGATGGGAGTTGTAATCCAAAACAACTGGAGGTGACAAAGTAGGAGAAAGCTGTCCTAAAGAATGTAGAGGAAGACACCATCGTGGCAGATGAAAGAAGGAGGCGTGAGCATATCACCGAAGTTAATTTTTGAAAGTCCGCCTGGGACCATCCAGGGTAATTCCCCAAACAATAGCGCTTGATATTCATGTTAACAAAGGAAAGTAGGGATGTCAAGGACTGGAAGTCAGAAACAGTTATTGTGGTTGAACATTTATTTTGGCCTACCAAACTTTTCTCCAACCTGTTGTCTTCTAAATGTTCTGGAGAACACTTCTATAAACCCTGACCATTATTTGGCCACGGCGACTGTTGTCCAAAACACCTGGAGGGCACAAGAATTGTCTAGCTCAAGCAAATTTAAGGCTCTAACCCTACACCTGCTTTACTGGGAACAGAACTTATTTTTGAATAAGCATGTACAGGTGGCACAACACTGCGACACCTAGGATATATCCTAAATCCACTTAAAAGGGAGTAAGTCCCACTGAACATCAAGTTACTTCTAAGTAAATATGTATACAATTGCATTATTAGGCCCCCGACACACACACAGGAATTTTAACCCTGGTGAAAACTATTTTTATTATGACATATTTGGAGCAGTTCTGGTGACCATTAATTTTTGTCATGTAATTCTGTACCTGGGACACAGAGACACTAAGAGGCAAAGCACATCCCTGTGCCTAATTGCCGTTCTATGTTCTTTGATAAACAAATAAAATTATTTACCCCAGATAAAAATCACCCGTTATCACACTAACCAGCATTTCAAGGGAGGAGTGTGGTCTGTTTGTACTGAAGCTCACCTTTATAGTGAGAAAACAAAAGTAATGGGAGTGTACAGACGTACCTTGGAGATATTGCAAGTTTGGTTCCAGACCACCGCAATAAAGTACCGGTAAGTCACATTTTTTTGTTTCGTTTCTTAGTGCATATACAAGTTATGTTTTACATGATACTGTAGTCTATTAAGCCACACACCCTGCAGCTGCAGGGGTGGGAGGGGGAAAACCTAGCCCCAGCTCCAGCCCTAGCCAGTTCTATTCCCAGATGGATGGCAGGGGCAGGGCAGGGCTTCGTTCCACTGGAAGCAGCTGGCCTGCTTGCAGCTGCACCCATGTCTTCGTAAGAGGCAATCATCTGTCAACCGCAATAAAGCGAGGCATGCCTGTACAACATGCCATCCCATTTCTGCACTATGGTCAGTTCAATTAGTAGTATGCTGAAGAGTTGTGCTCAGAGAGATGGTAATTCATCAATGCGATTAACTCCCACCCCATACCTAGCTGGGGCAGCAACAAGTACAATAGTGGTGATACTCAACTACCCTGGGTATTTAGTTGTGTATTACAGTGGTACCTCGGGTTACAAACGCTTTGTGTTACAAACTCCGCTAACCCGGAAGTAGTTGCTCCAGGTTGCAAACTTTGCCCCAGGATGAGAACGACAGCAGGAGGCCCCATTAGCGAAAGCGCGCCTCAGGTTAAGAACGGTTTCAGGTTAAGAACGGACCTCCGGAACAAATTAAGTTCGTAACCTGAGGTACCACTGTATTACTGAACCTTAATCTGGATGCGTTCAAGATTACCGGACTTGTGTTCCACAAAATAATGACTTTCCATTAAATAGGAGTTGGCACCAGTAATGTGTGGAATGCAAAAAACAACAACAAAACCCCTACATGTAGATTTTATTTCTTTGATTATGCAGCACAAAACTTCACTACACCGATGTTGCACTATCTACTTTTTGTGTACCAGTGGTGGAGCATACGCGTTACATGCTGAATATCCCAGTTTCAATCCTTGGCATTTCTAGATAGGACTGGGAAAGATCCCTGTTTAAATCCCTAGAGAGCTATTGCCAGTCAAGGTAGACTAGCATTCCCCAACTGGTGCCCTCCAGATGTTTTGAACTTCATCCACCATGGGAACCATAGGAGTTGTAGCCCAAAACATCTGGGGGGCACCAGGCTGGGGAAGGATGGCGTACACAATAACAAGCTAGATGGACTTGGTCAGTTCTGGGTGTCCCTGTGCTTGAGATATGCTCAAATATGTTTCAAAGGTTTGATTCCTATAAAGAGGGTTTATTCTTTTCTTTTTGAGCCCATTTTCTTTTCTTTTTGAGCCCAAAAAGATAGAACACAGAACAATGATCATCAGACATCCTGGCAAATTCCTGGTTTCTTCTTTTCACTTTTCATTTTTTTTCAATCCCGCAATAAAATAAAAAATAAAAAAAATCAAGTGTCAGAAGCTGGAGTCATTAGAATGTTTATTTCACATTCTAAAAATAACAACAACAAAAGAAATGTCCACACCATTTCTCATGTTCAAATGTCTAATGTTCTCACATTAGCAGGGGATAGACAAGATGACCTGAAGTGTTGCCCACCTTTGTAGTCTATAAAAGAAAGGAACACAGCATATGAAGAGCAAGAAAGAGAACAATGTAAATATGGAAGCTTCCAATATTGAATCCATGTTTTGTCCACTTTCCCACTGGTAGAGCTTTATTTATTTATTTATTTATTTTTCTGAGAGCTATTAATAGTTATGAACAGAGGGAAGAAATATAATCCTTATGAACCCAGATTGGTGCCAAATTGGGAACAACCAGATTGGGACCATCATTCTTATGAACAGAGAGAAGTTTTTTTTTTTACTTCCTTCCCACAAACAGTCATGCAACCAAAAGAACTAACATAGAAGAATGGTGCAGTTCTTAGAACCCGTATTTCAATAAAACCCATACTCTCTGCATAGCTTTGTTGCCATACTTGCTGATTGGGATTTTACTTCAAAAGATAAGACGAACATGAAAAAATTCACATACTCTAGCAGTCATGAGAAACTCAAGTTACAAAGGCAGAGTTTTTAGTCAATATTCTGATACTGCGCTTTCCCAGTAGATGGCCTTGAATTTAGCAATCCTAAACTACTCAGAAGTGCATATATATGTGATTTTTAACACTTTGTATAACCAAGGGTTGAATAACACTCAGTAGTGAAAATCTGTAACAAGCACTGAATATAAAGGAAAGTTTCTTCACTTGTTTATGGAAGCTCACAAACATTTCCTGCATCTTTGGGTTCTACTTACACCCTAAGAATTTGGAAATGTTTTGACAATGTCAGGTATGACAAAAAGAAAAGAAAAGAAAAGAAAAGAAAAAGAAAAGAAAAGAAAAGAAAAGAAAAGAAAAGAAAAGAAAAGAAAAGAAAAGAAAAGAATGGAGGTTGGGCATTGGAGGACAATGAAGTGGAAGGCAACAGTCTTAATAGCCTTAATAGAAGAGAAAAAAAGCACTTGTACACTACAGGAAACTCTGCCTACCCCCCTCACTACCGGCTCAGACTGCAAGAAGTCTTGCTCAGCACTACTGTGGTTTAAGTCTTGTACAAAAGCATAGCTTTAAACTTCTCCCTTCTGAAATGAAAAACTTCCTTTTTGAAAGCTGAGATTCTGAGAAGTCTGACTTTATGTTCTGCACTTACGCTAAGAACCTGGATGCACATATGCAGTCCTGTTTCGAATCCCTTGAAAGGTATCTCTTTATGAAACATGGGAAAATAAAATCTTGGCACAGAGAAGATACTTAAGTAGGGGAATGCCATGCAACTCCATCCCTTAAATCAGCATTTTTCAACCTGTGGGTTGTGATGCTTGTGCAAATGTGTCATCGGTTGTATAAGTAAACCCAAAAGGATTATTGCTTTTAATCCTTAACTGGTATAATACCTCAGATAACATTTTGGGTTTTTTTTGGCATATTATAATGCTGTGTTGATACTTGTAACCAAATGCCAGAAAGGGTCAAGTTTCACATTGTAATGCTAGTAAACTTCTCTCTGGTGGCTTGCAGCAGATCTGGTGACAACTTGCTTGTAAACACCCACAAATCAGAAGATGAGTAAGTAATTGAGCCAAGGGTGATTTGAAACGTGCTCAGTTGAAATAAGAAATACTTTTATCCTACGTATTGACTGATGTGAGACTATGTCTGACAACCATCAAAGTCTCCATTGACCTACTTGGTAATAAAATGTAAGCCCAAGCCATCCCACTGATACTTGTCAAAATGGGCTTATCGTAAATAAAACTTTAAGATGCTCGTAGTTCATTATATCTAACACTGATTGTGTAACTATGCTTTTAGAATAAATTTTTACAGTTTATGAGGCAACACCTTGCAATTTGATGGTTGGTGTTCTTACATTCTCACAAACAAACCAGTAATAATTCAGTAAGTACTATAAATATTTCAATAAATTAAACTCCACATTAATAGGGGTATTGTTGAATTTTGCTTGGATGCCTCAAGTGATGGTTTAAAAGTAGGCAGACTTGCAATTGAAATGCATAAAACAGACAGCTGCTGAAGAGCAAAGTCAAAAATTCATGTGACAGTAAAATGATGGGTCACCATCCTAAGTAAATTTGGACTTATTGGTCGCCATATCAAAAAGGTTGGGAACCACTGGCATAAATAATCCTAATGTGTTGGCTCATATGAATAATTGGATAGGGATTATACTAGTTCAGTTCTAATCATATATTCAAATAAAATTTAAGTGTTATTAAGGAGCAAAAATGCAGCGGAGATTTAGCAGCTATAGGTGAAGACAGAATTTGTTTAATCTTTTCACAGCTTTACTTGAACAGGAAGCTAAATCTCTTCAAATATTTACAGCAGGTTCTGAAGAACAGGGAGCCTGCTTTTATATAGTGGTGCAGATGGGTTTTAAGTGACATGTTATCCCATGTTTAGGGTCATTCTCTCTCTGTCTCCCTGGTTCTTGGTATTTGCTAAGAAAACATGGGACTATTTCAGCAGCCCTACAGCAGAGCAATGCTCTTGAAGGGCTTGAAACTATCCTAGCGTTCTCTATTTAGTAAACACTGCACCCAATTTGTAAGGAGAATTAGATAGGGAATTCTGGGAAGACAGCTTTCCAAAAATTACTCTCAATTAGATCTAACTAAAAAACAAAAGGAAACACTGTTCCCTTTTCTAGTTGGACAGAAAGAGAGAGAGCTGATGAAAAACAGATTATCAATGAGGGAGAGAAAGAGAAGTAGTCCAATTTCTGCAGGTAGTGTTGAAGGGATAAAGTTACTAATTTGGGGACTTTTTCAGCAGCTGCTTACCACTGCAGGCAGAAGAGGTGATGTTGTACAGAAACGGATAGAACTGCAAACAGCGGATCAGCTTCAGGCTCCTCTCGCACTCCAGACACTTTGTCGCAATCTCCAGGGCATGCCTGAAAGCCTGCAATGCCCCGCTGACATTCTTCAGAGCCAAGCAGGCATTTCCTAAGCTCAAGAAGGTCAGAGGCTAAAGAGGCGAAAAGCAAACTTCCATCAGCACAAGCATAGGCAAAACCCAGATTTCAGTTCAGTTGTCAAAAGAAATGGAAATTTGTAACAAGCATGCTCACATCTTGGGAGTTCTGTTTCAAATATGTGTGTGTATGTACGCATATGTACTTAAAGCCGCCCTTTAAGAAATCAGTATCTTTTTACATTAAGACTGATAATACGGTATTCAAGTCTATAAGATAGATACAGTATAAACTTATTGGTTTGGCTCTTAAGTAGCTAAAGTAGAAGGAAACTCATTCAAGGGGACCTTTGCATGCTCTGCCCCATCTAGTTCCCACTGTTCCTACAAAAGCTTCTCTAGGTGGTATAGTTAGGGATCCTCCGAACAGTAAGGGGTGGATTCAAGATTCCCACTTCTCCCAATTGTTCAAGAGGTACTTTGATCCTCTAGATTTGCTTTGGAAGGGGCACAGGGGGTTGGATGGGACCCCACCCCCTTGTGTGAGCTTCCTTCCACTCAATGGTTTGTGAACATTACTGAAGTGTTCTGAAACTCTTGTATAAATATTTCTGACTAGTTAGGAGCGACAGGCAACCATGTCAATTAACAGCAGCTGAACAAAACGAAGACAGGGTTTAAAGAATTAATTTATGTGACGTTAGCAAACATGTGCTGGGCACCATTGAGTAATTATATTTTTACACCAATACATTCAAGCAACTTCCCAAGATTCAAATTTAACAAACCACTTCCACTAATTCACTTCTGGACACTGAAATGGGGTATGAAAGAAATATGAAAGATGGGGGGTGGGGTGGGATGGATGTTTAGTTGGGTGTAGGAATTTGTTTAATTTTGGTGTGTTTGTAACTTTTACTGCTTTTTTTGTATAGGTTTTAATGTGATTTTAATGGGAGGGGTCAGGGCTGCCTGGGAGTGGGTCCCAGCCAACAAAATGGCTGGGGCAGGTTCCACGGAGGAGGGGGGGATGCACTGGGACAACCGATCTCAGTGATCATGGGTAGGAGGAGGAGTTACGCTAAGACTAGACCATGTCATTACCGAGGAGGCAGGTTTAGTTGTTGTTTGAGGACGATCCCTGCCTCCGGGTCTGGTCCTGATCGGACGGATACTGGAGTCAGCAAGGGATACCCACATGACCTGAAGGTGCTGCTGTGCAATGCCAGGTCAATGATCCATAAGACCACCACCATCCATGACTTGATCGTGGATGGAGGACTTGACCTGGCATGTGTAACAGAGACTTGGTTGGATGAAGCAGATGGGCCTGTCCTTGCTGTTGCTTGTCCACTAGGTTTCTCTCACACACAGCAACCCAGGCCATCTGGGTGGGGAGGGAGGGCTGCAGTGATTTTTAGGAAGTCATTAGTTTGCACCAGGCGTCCTAACGGGAAGACCCAGTTCTCTGAGTGCATGTTCTGGAAGTTAGGCAATAGGGGCAGTACAGGATTCCTTTTGGTGTACCGACCTTCCCAAACCAGGGATTCCCTGCCGAGCTCCCCAAACCAGGGATTTCCTGCCGAGCTGCTTCAGGTTGTGGCGGATATGCTCCTGGAGACACCTAGTTTGGTTGTCCCAGGAGATTTTAACATCCATGCCAACACGACCTTACAAGGAGCCGCTTGGAACTTCATGGAAAGCTTGGCTTCCATGGGGCTGTCCCTGAATAAGTCTGGCCCAACTCATAACCGCGGACATGCCTTAGACCTGGTGTTCACCTCTATGGATGCTGGTGATCTGACATCAAGTAAAAGCGAAACTAAATAAGTGCCATGGTCAGATCACTTCCTGGTGCAACTGGACTTCTCCGCGACCCTTCCCCTCTGCAGCAAGGTGGGACCAATTTGGATGGTCCGCCCCCGCCACTTAATGGATCCATATGGTTTCCATAGAGTAGTGGGGGATGTTTTATCCCATGTTGATGGCCTTTCAGCTGATTCCCTGGTGGCCTGCTGGAATGTGGAGTTAACCAGGGCTATTGACTGTTCGGCTCCGAAGCGCCCTCTCCGATTGCATAGAGCCCAGACAGCCCCGTGGTTCTCCACGGATCTGAGGGCAATGAAACAATTGCTGAGACGGCTAGAGTGCCGGTGGTGGATAACTCATTCTGAATCTGACCGTACATGGGTTAGAGCTCAATGTCGAGCCTACCAAGTGGCAACAGCGACGGCGAATAAGACCTTCACCGCCTCTATTGCACCTGCGGAAAACAGCAGCAGGAGACTCAGGTGATTCGCAATTTAGCAGAACCATCTGCTCCAGTACAGGCCACATGATCTCCTGCAATGATTTTGCAAAGTTTTTTTGCAGATAAAGGTGCTCAGATTCAGGAAGAGGTAGACTCCACTATGGGAGCAGGGCTGGGGTAGGAGAGTGCTAGAGTCCTGTCTAGTCAAGTTGCGTGGGATCAATTCCAATCTGTTACCTCTGAAGATGTGGACAGGCTGCTTGGACGAGTGAAACCAACCACCTGTCTCCTTGATCCTTGCCCATCCTGGCTTATAAAAGCTAGCTGGGAAGAGCTGGGCGATGGGCTTCGCGGGGTGGTGAATGCTTCTCTCTGTGAGGGAGCCTTCCCAGGCCCACTGAAAGAGGCAGTTATCAAACCGCTTCTTAAAAAACCATCTTTAGATGCGGCCAATATGGCCAACTATCGCCCAGTCTCAAATCTTTCATTCTTGGGCAAGGTGATTAAGCGAGTGGTTGCTGAACAACTCCAGGCACGCCTGGAAGAAGCGGACCATTTGGATACCTTCCAGTCGGGATTCAGGCCTCATCATGGGACTGAAACTGCCTTGGTCGCACTGGTCGATGATCTCCAGCAGGCTAGGGACAAAGGTGAGAGCTGTTTCCTAGTTCTGCTGGATCTCTCAGTGGCTTTTGATACCATCGACCATAACATCCTTCTGGACCATCTAGAGGGGCTGGGAGCTGGGGGCACTGTTATACAGTGGTTCCGCTCCTTCCTCCTGGGCTGTGTTCAGAAAGTGGTGGTGGGGGATGAGTGTTCAAACCCCTGGGCTTTCACTTGTGGGGTGCCTCAGGGTTCTGTCCTCTCCCCCATGCTTTTCAACATCTACATGCAGCCGCTGGGAGAGATCATCAGGGGGTTTGGGCTGGGTGTTCATCAATATGCGGATGATACCCAGCTCTACCTCTCTTTCAAATCAGAACCAGTGAAGGCGGTGAAGGTCCTGTGTGAGTGTCTGGAGGCAGTTGGAGGATACATGGCGGCTAACAGATTGAGGTTGAATCCTGACAAGACAGAAGTACTGTTTTGGGGGACAGGAGGCAGGTGGGTGTGGCGGACTCCCTGGTCCTGAATGGGGTAACTGTGTCCGTGTCCCTGAAGGTCCAGGTGCGCAGCCTGGAGTCATTTTGGACTCACAGCTGTCCATGGAGGCGCAGGTCAATTCTGTGTCCAGGGCAGCTGTCTACCAGCTCCATCTGGTATGCAGGCTGAGACCCTATTTGCCTGCTGACTGCCTCGCCAGAGTGGTGCATGCTCTGGTTATCTCTCACTTGAACTATTGCAATGCGCTTTATGTGGGGCTACCTTTAAGGGGGCCTAGAAACTACAATTAATCCAGAATGCAGGAGCTAGACTGGTGACTGGGAGTGGCCGCCGAGACCACATAACACTGGTCTTGAAAGACCTACATTGGCTCCCAGTATGTTTCCGAGCACAATTCAAAGTGTTGGTGCTGACCTTTAAAGCCCTAAATGGCCTCGGTCCAGTATATCTGAAGAAGCGTCTCCTCCCCCATTGTTCTACCTGGACACTGTGGTCCAGCGATGAGGGCCTTCTGGCAGTTCCTTCACTGCAAGAAGCCAAGTTACAGGGAACCAGGCAGAGGGCCTTCTCGGTAATGGCACCCACTCTGTGGACGCCCTCCCACCAGATGTCAAAGAGAACAACGACTACCAGATTTTTAGAAGACATCTGAAGGCAGCCCTGTTTAGGGAAGCTTTTAATGTTTGATGGATTACTGTATTTTAGTATTTTGTTGGAAGCCGCTCAGAGTGGCTGGAGAAGCCCAACCAGATGGGCGGGGTATAAATAAATAAATAAATAATAATAATTATTATTACTACTACTACTTCTGCTTCAATCCTACTTAAGCAAACAGAACAGAACAGACAAAAAATGAAGACTCACCTCAGAGCCATTGATGGCTAAAGCTTTTCGGAGAAGCTTGCTGGCATCCAGATGAAGACCATAATGAATTAGAAGGTTGGCTAGATTGACTAAAGGGATATCCTGGAATTCATGTGGGGTCAAGTTAAAGGCCTTTTGTAAGCAAGTGAAGGCGAAGGTGCCATTTCCAAATGCACGCCAGTAAAGGCCAGCCTCGTTGAGAACCAACCATAAGGGATCCCTTGCCTGAAATTAACCACAAAAAAGGCTACCCTCATTAATCCCATTCCATGTTTTACCATGTTAGACTGTCACTGCCCCCCTAGATGTTACAGCTACAGATGTTTGCAGAGATCACTGCCGGAGGGTCATGCTTATACAAATCAGCTGCACACAGCAAAACATTGATCTAACCACTTCCCAATATTCTATCACAACCTAGTGAAACAAGGAACACAGAATGAGATGATGCAGGTGAGAGCAGGCTTGATTCTCAATGGCTGGAATCTCCAAGGCAAGGGAGCATGTTTAGCCCCCATCTCACAGCTATCCAAGTGCTTTCCGCAGTATTTATGGCTTGCATTAAAAGCAGCATTAACAATAAAAGAACAGATTTGCCTAACTGCAGTTTTGCGAGATTATGGCCCTATATCATGTGGAAGGCGTTACTGTATTTCTAAGGCCCGCATTTAAGGTCTAAGATCTGTTTAATATCTCCTCAGTTAAGTGGAACTGTGAATCAGTAGGAATTTTGAAATATATATATATATATATATATATATATGTATATATATATATATATATAAAGTTACATTTACACAAGCCACATGAGAGCCTTGCTTAAAATAAAATATGTAATTAAATTGACCAAGAGTGCTAGTATTCTGTGAATCAAACAATTCACATTACAACATGAGTATCTATGTGCATGTATTTTCTTGCAAGTTATTTATCCTTTCTGTGGGTTCAAAAGCTTTTATGCTGCTATTTTAATTTTGCTGTTATATTTTACTTTTTTATTTCTTGTGAGCTGTCCATAGAACATATGTCATTAGGAAGCCTCTATAGATAAAGTAAATACACAATTCTATAGCCTCTGGGATACCTACCCTATCCTCCTAGTATTTCTGTGCGGTTAAAATGCTATAATTCAGAATATACTATTACATTTCCAACATTTACCAGAGCTAGCACTGTACATTTTCTTTCCAGAAGGCAGCAGCACTGCAGCAGAATTTCTTTCCTACGATTTCCTAAATTGCTGTATTTATTAAAATCACAGGTAAAGCCATACAAGTATTTTCACTGTACAGCAGGAATATTGGCCTGTAAATCTCCTTCAGTATTTGTCAATCCAAGGCTTCACATTTATCAATATATTTTTTGACAAAAGGCCCCTGTATGTTTTCAATCATACCAAGAATAGCTTGAAACAAATTCAATTTCTAGTCATCATTGGTACTCGTGGTATTATATTCTTTGTCTGTCCTTATTTCACTCTATGTCAATCACTCATGGAGGCTGTAAAATCTGATCAAATTAGCACTTTTCATGCACAAAAATCACAAACATTTCTGACAAAAATAAAGAAGTGGAATGATTTACAGTTGACTTAAATGGAACACTCTGAATCAATTAAAGAGATTCTTGCTTCTGTAGATGAGGGGCCTTTGGGATTCTGGAAAAAAATCCATATACTCTAAGAGGAAAATAAAAAGCATACAATGCGGTCATTGGAATTACCTTTACAATGGCATGATAGATGAATGATCCTATTTGCTGCTGTGTAACTGATTGATTGTTGACACGAGAGTATAATATCTGTGCAAGACAGAGAAGTGTTTAAAACCATACATTTGAACCTATCGAATGTAAGACTTTAATGCAGAAAACTTAGTTTGGTAATTCAAATTTAATGATCTAAAGGATCAGCAGGTTTTACTACAAAATGAAAACCCAAGAGAGCCTACTTTTCTATTTGGATGGTTATGGCTAAATTGCAAAGACTGGAAAAATCATTGCAATTCAACTGGAAAAATCAACAGATCCATGTTAACTTCATAAATTAAACAAATAATGTATTATGCTTGTAGAGACAATGATGACCGTAGAACTGAAAACAAGCAACCTGAACTTTGGATAAAGCCAGATGAGTCTTACGCTATCTGCATGAAGGCTTACTGTTGGTAGGGAGTTTGGAGAAAACAACATAGTCAAAATCCAACAGAAAACAAACCACAAGTCTAAATAGTCCAATAATATAACTTAAGATGGCTTGATTTAGCAACAGCTACTTCTGGTCCCTTACAGAGGGAAAGGAGGTGATAATTTTGCCCATGTTGCTCGGGTGGTTCAGTGCTAAGATTGAGAGAAAGTGGCTTGCCTTAGGCCACCTAGCAAGTTCACAGCAGTGGTAAGATGCCAGTTATGGATTTCCTAATTCACACCTCAAACTCTTAGCCACCAGCTATACCACAATGTAAAGCACCACTAATTTGGAGTGCATTAATGCTTCCTTGCATCTGTATCATGTCAACTAACCGAATAAACCAAGTTCACAGAATCTGATCATAATGCAAAAGCAGGGTGCTGCCTCGAACATTTTGCAGGTGGGTGACTGTCAATTGAAACAAACATGTTGTAATGGCTACAGGCTTTCCTTCTGTGATGACTTGGCCATTTCCAAACTGAATTTTATGTGGGAAGACCTCTTGCTTTCAAATAGTTGTCAAGTCTGGAAGTGACTATTTACAGGACAGAGAAGACCATAAGTATACTAACAATCTTCAAATATAATCATAAAATCTCTTACTTGTTTGGCATGATCATCTGGCATCTTTACCCTCAGATCCAGATGACTGTCTAGTTCTTTGATCAAAAAGTGCATAGAGTCACTGTTGTGGGCATCAGTAATGGAAGAACAATCTGGCTCATAGACCTCTGTTTGTGCATCGTCATCCCCTGGACTGCTAAGTATTGAATGGATTCTAAGAAATTTAAACAAACACCACACAGGTATAAGAATATGATTCAGACTATAGGAGTACCAATTGAAAGGAAACAATCACAGTAGAATTAAATTGCTTTATAAACTAGAGAGGCAGAACAAATGTTCATTACTGTGAGACAATAGTACCTTTGGTTTGGCACTCTTTACTATGCCACAGCACTAAAGGTAACCTGAAAAAGAAAATCCCACTGAAGTAAATCCCACTGAACTCATTCTGATTTACTCTAAAGGTAGCATGCAAAGGACTGCAGCCTATATTCCAGTTTTCTAACTGAACATCTCATGCAACATCTTTTAGTCTCATTGCTGTTGCGTTTTACAGCGCTAGGCATATTACATGTTTCAATAACTGTATTTTTTATATTATACTATTATTATTATTATGCTGCTGCTGTGAGCTGCTCTGGCTACACTTGCATACAAATGACATATGAATTAATTTATTAACAGTACTCACCTTTGCCCCCTGCTTTCTGGATGCAGGAAATAAGTTGGTAGTTCTCCTGGGGAGGGGATAGCTGGATAGGTTTTTACACACTCTGATCTTTTAGGCCACAAAATATTCTGCTTCTCCTGATCACAGAGAAAATATTTCTTAAGGTATCACAAAGTGGGTTTACCAGTTATGACTCTCTAATTTTCTACTTGCTAGAGAAAACTCGCCAGAACACAAGAAACCAGAACCTCTAAATGCTTCCACTTTCTTTGGGGAGTTATTCCCAGTTTATCAAGCGAAATCCATGACAAAAGTCAGATGGCTGCCCTGCAGTTTCGAACTCTGTTCACCATGGTTTACTATCATAACATCTTTGTGGTTTGTGTGACAGACAGAGTTGTGAATGGAGAGACAAAACCAGAGTTGGGAGAAGAGACAAAACCAGAACGACCCAGAAGGTACCTTGGGAGGAATCTAACGTTTTGAGAGTGGACTTTCGCTCACACAATGGGACTTCACCTTGAGAAGCAAATGGGGTCGGGGATGCAGGGGGAAGAGAGGAATGAGAAGTCCTATTGGATGAGTGGAAGTCCATTCTGCTTGTGCACAGACACCACTGCCAACAAGAGGCCAATTTTTTTTGGTTAGCTTTATTTTATGCATATCGTTAGTTATGTACTTGTGTTTAGCAGAACACCACTAGCAAACAATGAAACTACTAAGAGGCCTTGCCTAGGAAAGAAATGTCATAGCTACCCTATCCACTTACCCTGTAAGCATCAGATTCCAGGCCCCATAAAGAGAAGACAGAATGGACCAAAGGGGAAGACTCCAAGGAATGGCCAAAGTCACTGTGGTTGGCATGAAGTTCAGAATTCATGGATGTCATACTGGAAATGGAAGAATCACTGCCAAACTAGAAACAGAAAATGCAGAAGAAAAGTTTGGAGCATGAAATCCGACACCTCAAGGAGACTTCTTTAAGAAAAAAACTACTTCCTTACAAAAAACTAACAACATTGGGTTGCATGCAGTGCTCCCCGGAAAGCAATTCTGAGCATGTTGGAAAATGAGAGAAGCCCCCTCACGAGATGCTGAGAAAACCAACAGCCCTGATATTAATAATTTTAAGCAGCAGGGCAAATCACCTCCCCAGACTTCAGAACTACAGGTGGTAGGCAGGCATAATTTTTCTTCAAAGCATAATTTTTTTTTTTTGCCAGACAATACTTTCAATTTCCTTCTCTTGATGAACAGTGTGAAAGTTAGTTTTGTTTTCCCTGAAACCTATTCATCACATATCTGGTGTCTGAGCACACCAAGAGGGAGTTATTGATGATCAGAATCCAAAGATGAGGCAGGGAGCCACAAAGTAAGTTCGTTTCAATACTTGGGAGCTTTTTTCCATCTGATGCTCAGGACAAGATACAGTGATCAGCAACCTGGAATGAATGCATGATGTATGTTGTGTTTAGGAGCCAGGCAGTTTATGCCCTCCAAGATGGAAGATGGGGCTCCAAAGGGAACCTACATATTGGATTGATTGGAACTCACTGCACCCCAGTTTTGTTTTAAAATCCTGTGCTAGAGTAAACAGAAATAGGTATAAAAGGAATATCCTCATCTTTAGACACCTCAGGAAGATGTGTACCCCTCTCTATAGATCATGAAGCAGGGAGAGCAATGCTCTACAGACAAACCTCAACATATTCAACATTTTCAAACATGTCACCACGGTGATAACGGACAGGTTGGTCCCACTGGCAATGCAAACTGTGCTGCTGGTTGCCCAGGCGACAAATCTGATGGTTTCCTGCAGTATGTAAACATAAACTTCAAGTTAAAAGCTAACAAAATTATGATTGACAGCATTTAGGATCAAGAAGATATACCTAACAGATCTCTTCCAAGCTAAGTATCTGAAAACAAATGATTCTTAATTTCCCTTTTTATTATGTTTCTCCATTCTGCATGGAGGAAGAGCATTTTAGATAATCAATTACTCACTAGCTATCTTGGTCCACAGAGAGCTGGTGCATATTGGCTATCTTGGCCAGCACTTCAGTTTTTGCCAGAAAGAAATGCATTTGCTAACCTTGGCTCCAGACTACAGGGCTCTAAGTATCATGCATTTTTTTGTACTTTCGAGCACAATGAATTTACAGGCAGAATTCAGAGGCCCATGCATGTGACACATTTCTTTTGAACAAGGAAGGTTGCTGGTTTTCCTCTCAGGTGGAAGATTCTCAGAATGTTACTCCAAAAGGTCCCATGACCTTCCAAAGTGGCTTTTTGTAGTGGAGACAAGGGGCTGCATGCTGAAAGGAGAGTCTGTTTGTTAAAACAGAGCAGAACATACTAAAATGCAACTTTTTAGCATTTTTAATATGCTGTCAACTTCTAGTCAGTGAGTTGGTTTATTCAAAAGCCCTGGTTTCACCTGAAGCAGAATTCCTTGGACAAACATACAAATTTCATTTCAGCTTTTACATTTGCCAATGAACATCTTGTTACACAACAGATACCTAGTTGTGCCTCTTTCGCCATCTGTGTTTCATGGATAATGTTCCTCAGGATCTGCTCTTCCTGAATCAGTTTGTGCTTCTCTAAGATCTCTTGCTGCCTTAAGTAATGGTCATGCTGCTTCTGATATTCCTTCAGTTCATTTAATGTTCGCTGAAGTGATCTTAAAAAATTTAACACCAAAGAAAAGGACATTTAAGTTGCTTAAAATAGCTTTTGCTTATACACTTATGTCAGTACTTACTTTCAAGGTTGGTTTTTCTGTATACTTGTTTCCTAGATTTTATTAAACGATACAGTTACCGGTAAGTTACAGCATGCTACCATCCAGGTGATTTTTAATGCTGCAGTGTGTGCTTTAAATTTCCTTAGATTTAAAATTATGCAGTTTTATATTTTATTTTAAGGAAGTAGGAAACAAGAAAGTAAATCTGAACAAGCCTGTGTATGAATTTTGAGCGTATCAACACTACCTGTGCTGAGCCTCCAGTTTCTGCTCAAGCTTTTGCTGACATAGGACAGCATGCTTCCTTTTAATTGCTTGTTCAAACCCTGGTTTTGCCTGTAAAGCATGATCATAACATAGTACAGAGTGGTTGTATTCCCCAAGCATCTGAAAAAAAGGGATTGAGGGGGGGAAAAGACATGTTAGCAGCATTCAAATGCAATATGAACATTTAATGTAACTTCTGAATTTCATATTGATTACGAGTTTCAGCATGTGACTGCTCTGGAAATAGAACCATGTTTAATACATTATGGCTGCTTTAGTGAGGCCCTCCAAAACAACAGCAGCAGCAGCAGCAGCAAAAATGCAAATAAATGTTATCTGTCGGTTTAAAGATCAACTGTTCTTCAAAGACATTCTTCAAAACATTCTTGTCCTGAAGATGCATGAGTCTCACTGCTCAATTTGTAAGAGAGCTAACCAATGTGGTATAATCTTTCTAGATAACTGAAAAATAAGATATTATTTACTGCATATATGTTTCCTAAAGTATAATAGCTGGTGAAGACGTCACTGTAATCCAGAGCTGCATGGACCACAATGGCTGCATCAGCAGAGAAGTGTGCCCTGTGTAGCACGTTTGCCAGGTTTATCAGTGCAACATCTTTATTGTGCCTGAAAGAGAGGGAAAAAACAAAGCAGTCATTAAGATGATATCCTAAGGCATTTCTAAGCAGCTGGCAAGCCCCAGGCCACAACTTTGATCTATGGTTACTTGCGTTCAGGAATGTGAGAAGTATTGAGAAGCTACTAGCCAGAATCTATGCAAAAATGCAATTCAGATATAACAATAGCCCAGAGCTTCCTAAGCTACTGGTCTAATATGAAGTGTCTTTTTATATCCAAAAACGTATACATCTATCCTGCTGTCTTATACTTTTATCTATTGCTAGGCATGTCAGTAGTCTAAAAGTGCATGGGTTGACTAAGCACAATGGTTTTGGAGAAGGCTGCTGATAATGAAGAGCAATTCAGCTAGTACTTCTATCAGATGACACACAATTATCTATAAATAGTCTTCTTTATTAACTATTGTAGTTTGGTAAGTTATAAATAGTAATGATAATTTCAACATCATTTGCTGATAAAGAATAATATTCTGAAGTGAGTTATGACTAAGTAACTTTGGTTACGGAGCAGGGAACATGCCAAAGCTAGCCTAAGTTATTCCCACACATCTTTGTATAAGCAGCACAACATACACATGCACACTATTTAGCATTCACTGTAATATAGCTCAGATAAGCCAACAGCACAAAGCAAGAGCCACCCATCCAAAGAGGCTAGTGTACGTCAAACAAGAGATGGCAGAGTCTCCAGATATGCCTCTACAACTCCATCATATAACTGCATTAGCCTGTCAATCCTAATAGGAAGCAACTGCCACCCTCAATTAGCTTAATTTTCAAGTCATACAACAGACTGTATTATGCTGGTAATAAAAATCCATTTGCCTCACCTTGTAGAAAAATGGAGAGCCCGCATGGCACACTCCACTACTTGGTATGGTTCATTCTTTATTCGCCAGTAGAAGGAAGCCATATTATATAATACCCAAGAAGAAGAATTCTGTGAAGAACAGGAGGCACAATTAATGTTTACTTTTTTTAAGTTACTAAACTTTTCAGCTGTTGGTGGCTGAAACTGGATTCTGAACATACACGCACTATCAGAATGCCTGCTATCCCCAAATTCAGTTATGTGAACATAAAGAGTTAAGCCTAAACCTTGCTACATGAATGGCTGATTCAGATATGAACAGCCAGAGTTTGCCCACTTCCTTACTTGTTTGTACTCTGCTGGTCAGCAGCAGTCTTTTTCGGGCAGAAGCCATAAGGGGAGGAGGGAGGGATGGAAAGAGATTGGACAAATCAGGGAGCAGGAGAGATCAGACAAATCAGTTTTTCCTTTTGCTGGTTGGCTACAGCCATTTCAGGAAGAAACCATGGATGAAGTGTGGGGAGAGAGACTGGTTTATAAATGTTCCCATAGGAAAAAGAGGAAATTGCCAGCTCATTATGTGAATGCCTAACGAACGATTTTCTGGGGATGCATTGTGTCCAGAAACCGGGACCTGCGTGTAATCCGTTTTCTTCATAGTATATGAAAACTGGGAGGGCTAATGAAATAAAAAGTCTAGAAGGAATTGAACATGGTGCTGTGGCAATTGTTCTGTCAGCAGAAGCATGTGAGGCACAACAACTGCCCCTTGTGCACTGCTTAGGGATTCCCCCTTCCCCCAGCTCCTGGGCCAAATTCAGGGGAAGGGAAGTCCTGCTGTGCTAGTGGAAGTCATTGTATAAACTTCCACTAATAGAACTCGTTAACAGAGTCCTGTCCCACTGATTCAAACAAAAATGAGTTGGCGATGTATCTCCTACAGATAGGGAGAAATGTATCTGCATCAGCCACTACTCACTGCAATTTATACAAAGAGTACATCACACATAAAATGTAACAGAACACATAAAATCCCAAATTAAAAATTATGCAAATTAAGATTCAAGGCACTATAGTGGTCCTCGTTTAAATGGCCACTGGTAGAAATTTGCAGACTTTACTGTCACCAGATTGTTTTGGTTCACAGGGAGAAAAGCTACATAAAAATCAGATGAGCACTTAGGGTAAGTAAACGTCCACTGGGATGTTTTTCCTTAACTAGCAGACAGAAGGCATGTGAAGATTTAAGTGCCTGCCAAATATAAACCATATTCATGTTGCATCAAAGCTTCTATATCCTCATTTTGGGGACCCACACAAGATGGTTACCTTCATGAGACCTTCATAAATGCGATGGCCTATCTCGTTTATGCTTCTTCCTAACCGTCTTGATAAGTAAGTCAATATAGGATCTTCTTTAGGTAACAAGGGTGCAGAAAGATTAACTCTTTCTTGAATACCCTAGGTGGGGGACAGAGAGGACAGAAAATGAAAAGAGTCAGTGACTGATAAATAAAATGGGATTCTCTACTATCAAGGTGGACAGACTTCAGTCTATTGTTGTCTGCTTTTTTCATTTTACAAAAACTTCTGTGGTCCAGTAATGTCTTCACATTTTCATAGCAGGGGTGTGCATTCTGAATTTCTTAACAGTTAGCTAATCTGTGTGAATACTGAGTATGAACTTCTGCTTAAGAAAATAAGTAACGCTTTGATACATAGGTTCACCTATTCCAGCATTCTTTACAAAAATACCCAGGAATCAGCAGGAATCACCTATGATAAGGTGGTAGAAGGTTGCCAGTAATTCCTCGTGTCAAATTTACCCACAACTCCCCAATTAAGCAAATATTGCCCCAAAATTTCAACACATAAGGCATCACTTCTGAAAAGCCAATATCTAGTTTACTGAATCCTATAGCAGTCTACTCAGATGTAAGCCCCACAACATTTAATAGGACTTACTTCCAGATAAGTGCACAAAATTGCTGCATCTGTTATTTAGAAAATGTATTGTTCTAGTATTCAATATAAAATCATGTTTAAGTAGTGTTCCATCAATACCTTCAGTTATTTTTATCCTAAAACACCCACATACAATTTAGGCTGCAGTTAGTGGGGAATTCTGAAGAACTTCAGCTCCTTTAAGTGCTGTAGCAGAATAACAATGTTTGTTACACAATGTATAAGACGGGGGTCTGCAACCTGCGGCTCCGGAGCTGCATGCGGCTCTTTTACACCTTTGCCGCGGCTCCTGGGCTCCAGGGCGGATACGCCTGTCCACTTCTCCAGCTGGCCAGCGGCAGCGGCCGCCCTCCAGCTGGCCGGTGGCCCGCCCTCTGGAGGCTGAGGGTGCTGCTGCTGTGCTGCTCTGCTCATGCGTCGTGCCTCGTTTCTGCCAGCGCAGGCGCAGCAGCAGACAGCAGCAGTTTCCCTCCAGAGGTGTGGCTGCTGCTGCTGGTGTGGAGCTGCTGCTGGCTGCTGCATCGAGGCAACGACGAGGTAGGCAGCTGTGGGTTGGGCCAGGGGCAGTGGGTGGTGGGCGAGGGGGGAAGCCCTCCTTTTAAAAATGGTCGAGGAAGCTGCGCCTGTTTCCCTGCCGCTGCCTCCTTCACTCCTGGTTCCGCTCGCAGCCTCAGACCGCGCTCTCGCGGGCGCGCGTCTCTCTCCGCCCCGGAGCAAGGCCGGGACTCGCCCTTGCCCGGGACCCGCGTCTCAGGAGCCAATGGGTGCATGTGTCGCGAGGGGGCTTGGAGGCTCCTAGGAGCCCGAGCACGCACAGCAGGGACGTGGCTGCTTAAAAAGGCTGCATGGAGGAAAAGGCAGTTGTGCGTTCTTCCGTAGCAGCGTCGAGCGGAGCCGCCGCCAGACCTCACCAGGCAAGGTTAGTCACGTCGCCCCCGCCTTCCAGGGCGCAAAGCTGGGCTGGCTGGGCAGAAACCACCGTCGAGCTCTGCCTGCCGTGGGCGGGGGGCTTTGCAACCCCCCAACGAGTCCCTTGGGGTGGGGGACTGGGACTGGGGAGGGGGAGTCCTCTGCCGCTGCTTCCTCAGGTGTGTTGCTTAGGCTGCTGGGCGGAGCGCGGGAGTGCAAGTTGGCCGCCTGCGCCGCGCCCTCCGGCTGTGGCCTCTCCAAAGTGGCCTCTCCAAACACGCGGCGCAAAGAGCGGCACCTTGGGTTTGCCCCGGTTTGGTTGGGCAGCCTGTGGCTGGAGGAGATCCGGGGGATTCCTCCTCGGCAGCTGAAAGAGGGGCTTGTTCTCCCGCACTTTCTTTTCTCCCAGTTCTAGGTCACTCGACCCACAATAGCACTTCTTTAGTCTCCTTGCAGCACGCGCTCTGGCAACTTTTCAGGCTCCGGCTTGCGTAAAAACTGGGAAAGCTTTCTCTCGCTTCCTTCCCCCCTCCCCCTCATTTCCTTCCCCCCTCCCCCTCCGATGCTGCTCTCCAACCACCTACCTGCTTGTCACAAGTTTTGACCCCCCCCCCACTGCTTGGAAGGGTTTCATTATTGGAGCTGAGCTTGTCCCCTGCTGAGGTAAATGACTTATTGCTCTGCTTCGACCGGGGTGGGTGGGTGGGCTGGTAAAGAAAAGCAAACCTGAGTAACTTATGCAGAGGCAGAATTTACTAGGTGGGGGAGAAGCCCCTGTCGTGACTTCCAGGTGTTTGGAAGCACGGACAGCCCACCAAAAGAAAACTTGTGAAAATGCTTCCTTCGCGAGGGCAAGGAGTAATAGGGGTGGAGATGGGCCGAAAGTCCAAAGGAAATGATTTCTTGAAGGGGGAGGATGTACTACGGGAGGCAGAATAAAGGGCTGGTTCTCACAGAGACATGGGTAGGAGAATGACGCCCCAAAAGGTTGCAGTTTTTCCTCTGTCCTGAGTGTGTGTTAGGGGAGCCTTGACAAAGCACCTGTTGGTGTGGAAGAGAGGAGTCCTAACTTGGATCTGTGTTCATGTGCAAAATCTATCGCCATTGTCATTAAGGGGGCAGGGAACTCCCCTAAAAAGGTTTGAACACTATGAACTACTACAGCCACCTGTATGCAAGTCAGCACAAACATCACAGGCTTCTCTGGTGCAATTCTGTGCTTTATTTAGCAAGAGAGGAGGTTGGAAGAGGTGAGCATAGCCTCTGGTCTAGAATATTAAGGGTAAAAGACACTAAGATTATTGTAAAAGCCAGCAGTCTTCAATTAGACATGGGACAAACATTTAACACAAGTGTGCAGTTGAGGACTCATTTTTTAAAAAAACAACAACAAATCAAATATTTGTATGCTGTTGCAACCCACCTTGGATCAGGCTGTGACCTGGTAGTGGTCCCCAGGTTGGATAAAAATGAATGATTTTTTTTAAAAAAATTAAAAAAATGGATTTTTTTTATTTAAATCAGATTTTTTTTATTTAAATCGGATTCTTAAAATTTAAATCGGATTTTTTAAAATAAAATGCAGTGTTATATTTGTTTTAAATGTCGCAGTGGTTTTGCGGCTCCCAGTTTCTTTTTTTTTCTTCAGAAACGGGTCCAAGTGGCTCTTTTTGTCTTAAAGGTTGCAGACCCCTGGTATAAGATAACCAAGCCTACTGTGTTACTTGCTACCTATTTAGAAAAATCCCAATTCTGCACCAGCAAAACTTTCCAATATTTTTCTTTTAGAACAGGGGTCCCCAAACTAAGGCCCGGGGGCCAGATGCAGCCCAACTGCCTTCTAAATGCGGCCTGCGGACGATCTGGGAATCAGCGTGTTTTTACATGAGTAGAATGTGTCCTTTTATTTAAAATGCATCTCTGGGTTATTTGTGGGGCATAGGAATTCGTTCATATTTCCCCCCCAAAATATAGTCCCCCCCCCAGGTCTGAGGGACAGTGGACCAGCCCCCTGCTGAAAAAGTTTGCTGACCCCTGTTTTAGGGGAAAAAATCTGAACATTTTTGACAAAATGAGGCATGGGGAAGAAAAATGTATTAAGTGATAGAAACTGAAGTTAGGATGCATGTGGGGGAGGCAATATGACACAGTAGTCATTGTAGGCCAGAAAGCTGGAGAGGGAATTGCAAACATCACCACTAGAAGCTTTGCAATGATTTCCAAGTCTTGCCCAAAATGTTTAGTAATGTGGCTACAAATATTACTAGGCTGCCTTAAGAAGAAAGTTATTCAGATTTACTTCAATTAACAGATAATATACTTCAAAGTGATCGTAAAACAAAGCAGTGCTGACTATCTGAATCTACTTGGACATCTCAGGAAGAAAGGCAGATTAGAGGTAAAGTAACGAAAAACTAGGTCTGGGACGTGGGTGGCGCTGTGGTCTAAATCACAGAGCCTAGGGCTTGCCGATCGGAAGGTTGGCGGTTCGAATCCCCATGACAGGGTGAGCTCCCGTTTTTCGGTCCCAGCTCCTGCCCACCTAGCAGTTCAAAAGCACATCAAGTGCAAGTAGATAAATAGGTACCGCTCCAACGGGAAGGTAAATGGCGTTTACGTGCGCTGCTCTGGTTCGCCAGAAGCGGCTTAGTCATGCTGGCGACATGATCCAGAAAAACTGTCTGCGAACAAACGCTGGCTTCCTCGGTCTATAGAGCAAGATGAGTGCTGCAAACCTAGAGTCGTCCACGACTGGACCTAACGGTCAGGGGTACCTTAACCTTTACCTTTAATAAAAGACTACACCATTAATTACTTACCCGTAAGTGCTGGAACGCATGAATGCTATATGGAAGATCTAGAATTTTTGTGCATTCTGGCTCTTCTAAGTCTGGAGGTAAAGGAGACTTTGTGTCTATATAGTCCTCAGGGCTAAAACCAAATAGCAATGCAAACATTAGAATATTTATTTGCAGTCGAAAAGATCACAGAATACTAGCAACGGGAACTAAGCCATGTAGGAATGCTGATTAACATTATCTGTTTTAAGTCAACTAACACATTATATATTTTTATATCTACATCAGATCAACCTGCATTAATATCGTATCTGCTGAGTCTTCAGCTTAAGACTATAAACTAGTACTAATCTCTTTCCCCCCCAAAGCAGACACAAAATAATTCAGTTAGGATCCTATAGTGAGTACTTTCTGAAGTGCATATCCTTGTTCAAATAATTAAAATGAACAATATTCAAAATTAAGGAACTATTTTGGATTCTGCCATACTGACAATGAATAAAGAAGGTTAGGAATCAAGTTCTGAAATACAGGTAACTCACAACTTACACACATTTAACTTGTGTGCATAAAGCTTTATGCCCTTGACATAAAAAATAAAATAAAAAATTAAGGGGGCAGACATCCAGGAAAATACTTTGGCAATCCATTGAACCCAATGGGTTTTGACTATATGAGATTTTGGTTTTATGTGCTATCCCACAATGTTACCCCTGCCTAAGTTGAGAGTTGCCTGTACAGTGGTACCTCGGGTTTACGAACTTAATCCGTTCTGGAAGTCCGTTCTTAAACCAAAGCCGTTCTTAAACCGAGGCGCACTTTCTCTAATGAAGCCTCCTGCCACCGGTGCCCTTCCACCGTTCGGCTTCCGTTCGTAGACCGAGGTAAAGTTCATTAACCGGAACACTACTTCCAGTTTTGTGGAGTTCGTAAACAGGACTGTTCTAAAAACGAGGTACCACTGTACATTTGAAATCATGCTCTGGAGAAAGCCTACTTCACCAAGAACGAATGCAACAAAGTTTAGGAATGCCTAGAAAAGACACATAAGCAAATATTGTTGAGATGACTATAAATATCTTTTTGAGAATACTCATTAGCTTAACATTCACTTATTATTTCAACCTGATTCCCCATGGCACAATCATAATCCCATCATCTCAAATTACAGCAGTTGCAAAAATTCTGTGCAATTAACCATCTCTCTACCTGATCTCTTTGCTCTCCAAGGTGATGTAAGTGCCATCATAGAGATCCAAGTCCCCCAAAGGCACCTTTGCTTTAATGCAATCTGGATCTTCTTTATTATGCCTTTGTTCCAGTCCTGTGTCTCTGTCTTCATTCTCCTCTATATGGATCTTCTGAGCAACCAGTTGTTTCTAGAAGAGATACAAAAAGCAAAACATTGTTCAAAACAGAAAATTACTAACAAATATTCATGAACTCCTCATGCCACTCCCTATGAAGAACTCAGTGGTCTAGAAATTTACACTGAGAAGTCCAATTATAAGTTTCGTTCTCAGAAATAACTAGGCAATGAGGTTGTGACAAATGTTGATTCGATCCTTATCCAACATGAATGAGTAACTCAATCCATTGTACAGACATGCAGGATTTAATGGCTAGTATCCAGAAGGCCCCTTGTGCAAGCAGAAGGACCTTCTGGTACGTGGCCATGCCATTCCTTCCCTCCTTCAACTGTAGTCACCTGAACTGCAAACCCAAGGCATTTCAAAAGGTTTCTTGGGGAGCGTGGGTGAGCTCTGCTGTTCATGCTTTTCAGCATACAACACTTAAGACTTTAATTTCCCCCCATCCCAATGTAAAGATTGGATACTTCAAACACTGACAGCCACAATTACGTAATCACACCGTACATAGCTGCCATGTGAACAAGTCTTCATAAAGGATCAAGGTTGCTACTCATTCTTTTAGTGATTAAGGTCCAAAATACAGCAATATGTATGTGCGGAGGATCATTGCACAAAACAGGGCCAAGAGTGCTTTTAGCTGTACTCTTAAGCTGTATGTAGTGACTTATTTTTGACGTCTTTGACTAGGATGCAAATAAATTTCCTTATGTCTGCTGAAGGGGCTGGAAATTCTCTGTATGGTTTTGGTTTCTTTAACCAGCAGAAGCTACATTATAAACTTGTTAGCTGGCTTCAGACATGGGATGCTCTTTAAGAAAGACAAACACAGAGAGAACTAGTGTGTTTTTTCTGGCACTGCTCAAGCTTAGACTGGTCCCTCTTTTTAGATGGGAGATGTGTAGAATATTGTGTAGAATATTGTGTAGAATGAGCTGGGGCTTCTGTAGTAAAGCATGAACTTTCATGAGCCTGTGGTTTGGTTCAGATACCATGTTTGGTGTCTGGAATATCAAAATAAAAAGCATGTCAGATATGGTTTCTGAAATGCCACTCAGTTTCAAAGAAATTTTCATGAGGTGAGAGAGGCTGTTTTTCAGGGGGGAAAAGCTTGGAGCCCTTTGGACTCAAGAGAACAAATTCCATGGTTCAATGGAACCTGACCACAATTTACAGCTCCAATAGTAAAGGAAAGTCAAAAAGTGTTGACTACTTTCTTTAAGTTGCAGGTTTTATGCATAGAGACTGAAATAATAAATACTATTGACGCTAAAGCTTTCAGCATCAGTATTTATCATTCTCCAAATGCACTTCCTTTATCAGGAAATTAGTGTTTCATACTTCTCGGTACCTACAAAACAGGTTTCCAAGACCATTTCGTTACACAGCCTCACCTCCAACTCTTTGAGGTAGTTAACAGTTGTTTCTTGTCTCATTAGTATTACTAAATCGTGAGGATGCTTCAGGTTCATTGGCGAGTCGACCTAGAAGACAGTTCAAAATAGCTTCATTATTAAACATCCTTAATATTTAGACAGCTGAATATTCAGGCATTTGCTAGTAACAGGCTGTAGCACTGAGGAATTTCTGAACACTATAAATAGCCAATTGGCTACAGGAAACTTTCAGAAGCATAGGATATAGGGAACTGAAACAGAATGTTGTTTTTATTTCTTTTGTTTTCTTACATTTATATCCTACTTTTCTTTCCTCTTGGAACCCGTGTACTGAAAAGATCCAAACATGCTTAGCTTCAGTAATTATGCATATTACATAATGTTGGGCAATTTGGTATGAGGATTGATTACCAGTAGTTAAAAACATACTCTGTGTTATAATCTAAAGTGTGTGCCAACAATTGCATAGTGCCTGAACATTTACATTTTGACAATATTTATTGGGAGGTAGGGTTACCCCCAACTAGTTTGTCAAATCTCTTTGATTTCTCAGACATTCAGCACCACTGAATTTAAGATTAAAATTTTATACTTAGTAAGGGCGTAGGTCTGTTAAGAGTAAAATTTCACACTTAGTATAATAGGTTAATCGTTAATATAGTTATCTAGCTATAAAAGATAAGTTAGATCCACTTTGTTAAAATGCCAGCAAATTGCTTTCCCTGATACACATACTGAGTTTGCTAGTGCTGCTGTACAGGAAAGTAGAAGTTTGACTCCATCATTTTCTGAGGGTTATTTATGAAGGGAAAAATCACCACTTATTATTATTATTTAATTAATTTTGTATATTGAATTTCTTCTGAAGATCACATAGTGGTTCACAACATAAAAATACAAAATGAGAACTCAAAATACTTAACAAAAAACAACACCCCCTTCCACAAACACATTTAAAAGGACATAGAATGTTAATTAGCCAAAGGCCTGGTTATGGAGAAATGTTTTAGCCTAGCCCCCAAATATATGTAATGATGTAATGAATTTGCCAGGCCAGCCTCCTTGGAGAGAGCATTCCAGAAATGGGGAGCCACTGCAAAAAAGGCCGATTCTATGCTATGTACCCATACCTCAGACAGCCACCCCAGAAGGATACCATTGTTGATGGTATCAAAAGCTGCTGAGGTATTAATCACTTCCCTGGTCCAGTCAGCTGTCACATCCCTGCTAGTTTTTATCAGCTAAGGCAGCAGGGGTCCAGAGCTAGAAAGTGAAGGAAGTGAGAGTACTGTTGTGTTTAGGTTCTGCTAGCACATTCCCATAGGCATCTGACTGGGCACTGTGAGGATGCTGGATGAGGGACACTGGCCAGATCTAGTAGGCTCTTCTTATGTTCCTACCCTGGAGGAAATCTCATGTATGATCACATTTTCACTGAAAGCATACGGCACACCTAAATGGACCCTTGCAAATAATAATAGAAGTAGGGAAAGGATTCTACTTCATAGTAGGCAGCAGGGTTCAATGGACATGGAATAATGCCATTTAGCACAAGTTCAACTTTGTACCTTAGGGCAGAAATAGAACATCTATTTTCAGAAGGTTGCTGATTAAGTAGTATATCTTGTGTGCAAACGCACACATCTATCTATCTATCTATCTATCTATCTATCCATCCATCCAAAGGTCTTCACAGATACTCTGGTTTTGAAGAATTACAAATATGTATAAGCTTCCCTTTCCTCACAAATGAGCAGGGAAGGCAATTGTTAAGCAGTTCAGGATACTCCTGCATGAAACAGATCATTCTAAACCCATTTCAATTAGATTTTTGGATGCAGTTGGGACTGATGTTGGTTGGATGCCGATAGCTGCCAAGAGATGGGGGTGGCACCCCGTTGAAGCTCCTGGAAGGTTTAGCAGTTTTCTTTTGAGTATTAACAAGATCATAAAGATAAAAAATAAAATATCCCACCCTAAATCAGAAGATTTAGGCAATGCATGCAAAATAACAACCAAATGACATAGTAAGTTCTCATGTCAGACTACCATTAACAGTTTATGTTAACCAAAAGGTTTTATAATGTGAGGGGAGTTATCTGTTTATATACCGGTAATACAGTCTACTGGGATAGGCTGCTTGTTTTTAGATTCTTATATTCTGTTACTTGTTTTGCTGAATCTTTTATGGTAAATTAGTTTATAGTCAGAGGTGCTTTTTGAAAGGCCAGTTGCATGCTTAAAATATTAGTTTTGAATTAGTCAAGGATCTCAGGATGACTAAACATAGGTGGGGCCTTAAGTGCAAAGTTTGCTTATGCTACACATATATGAAGAAGCATAAGCAGCCATAACATGCCATGAAATTCAGAAGAGTTTAATTGCATAGAGGCATTGCACCCTGTGCCTTTTTATTGGTCATCTTATTGTTAACTATTCATACAACCAAACATGTTTAATATTTCTATCCTGTCTTATTTCTATTCTGAACAGAGTGTTCAACAACTATCCAGCTTTTTCATCACAACACAAAACTGCAAAATATTCTCCATACCCTCTTTAATAATATCAAAATGAGCATGGTGGAACAGTATTTTAAAGGAACTATTTGACAGATCTTTAAGGCTATAACCCCAAGCGCACTTACTTGAGATTAAGCCCCACTGGGTCATACACTGAGTAAATATGAATTGGACTGTGAATTTCTACAACTATTCTTTACTTACACAAGTAAAGGAGGTCATTTTGGTGAATACAGTAACATTTATAGAACCCATGAATTAGGGGAAAAGAGTAAGTAGATAGAAAGACCCACACAATCTGCCCCACCCATGTAATTGCATTATTCACATCAGTCCCCAACTGTGTAAAATTACACGACAAAAAAACAATCCCTATGTGACTGTGGGTGGAGAGCATCTCTGATCCTAATTACATCTGTGCAAATGTGTGCTCTTGATCTCCATGGATCCAGCTTTCAACTAAGAGAATGTAGGATTTAAACCTATAAACGTTTTCTCATATACAAGTTCCATTGGAAATAAACAAGGATCACTAGGGCTTGGGCAAAAGGAGAACGAGCAATTAAAACAAGCACAAAGTTGCAAAATCACTGTGCCACTTATGCAAAAACATCAGAGCTTGCTTAATGCAGAGGTCTGAGATTGATTAGGAAATTCTGTCAACTCTTTTAAAAAGCCCTGGAAACACTATATGTAGTAGACAACATCAGCTGTGGTATGAATATTGCAAGACATTTGAATAGTTACAGCTGAAGATTTTGCAGCATCTAATTAGCATAATTTGACAATTATATTATTCCGATTTTTTCGGAATCCCCCCCCCTCAAATGCAATATTCACTAAGCTGATCTACCAATCAGTAATATTTGAAGTCAGGAGTGGGCCCCATGTGGTCCTAAGGCTACAATCTGTCTCTCCTTCAGCAACCTGCTGAGTGGAGAGGGAGAGTAAAGGAGATGTGGCCCCAGTCCACCTTTGCTGCTGACACCATTCACCACCAATTTGCCTTCTACCCATGGTCTCAAAAAAAAAAAAAAAGTCTACTCATTTTAGGTAATTTTAACACCACAGCCCAGCCCAGCACTGTGATCTGCTGAACAGACCTGGTTAACTTTATCATAGCCTGAAGATGTCCATGTACAGATAACTGCTTTCTCCAGTGGCCCCTAACTTGTGGAATGATCTCCTAATGGAGATCAGGTGCACAGCAACTCCTGGAAGCTCCCACCAACCATTTAAAACATAGCTCTTTACCCAAAGTTTTCCCAACTGACATACACACATACATAATTTTATTTGTATGCTGCCTTTCCACAGTTCAAACCATGCTCAAGATGGCTTACATGAAAAAATACATATCTACAACATAGCAAAAGTAGTTATAAACAATAAATAAAACATTAAAAATACAGAACTAAACTGAACAATTTTCACACAAAACACAAGATCTAAAATAAAGATACAAAAAACAAACAGCAACAACTCCCTGCAACAAAAACCCCCAGCCCTTAGGGAAGGGAACACCAAAAACTGCCCCCCTCCCCATTCTGCTGACTAATTCTGTCCAGCAGCAGACAAACACTTGTTGCTTACCATCTATAGTGTTTTATATCTAAAATTCATGGTCAGGCAATAGTTTTACTAGGCCCAACCAAAACCTGAGGCAACTCTGCATAGCAGGGAAGCAAGTCCAACTCTCAGACTTTGTACCCTTTAAGGAGATTGCATTAGAAGCGTAATAAATACTAGAGTCACTTTCAATATCTCATATGGTAAATGGTATGGATATTAATTATTAAAGGAAAATCAGAAAGCTAGCAAAAGTGGGAAGTGATCAGCAGAGGCTCTATATTAAGAACAGTTTGTGACAAGTAAGAGAGCTATGATCAGAATACAAATTCAATTGCAGACCTCAACAATGTACAATGAAGTTTAAGCATAGCCAAATTTTCACCATTTTAAACTTACCTACAGATTCACACACCCCCACCATATGACATACATTATAAAGCACAGAAGAGAACCAACAAATCTAGGTAACAACAAAATATGTGATTCGTAAGACTAAAACCAGGAAGCCCTATAAAAACAGATTATTTATATGTAGATAACCCTTGAATTCATTCTATAAAAGGGAATACCTTTTATATTGAAGCCCGTCAGTTTAGAACAGAAAAGCAGTTCAAATTAGATTTTGGTAGGAATGCTCCAAGCTGCTGACAAAAAATTAACTTATAAAACAGGGGAATCAAGCTGCCATGATACTCTTTTTCTAAACTAAATTTCTGGTGAACTGTGCCTGCTGAATACAGTAGATTTATACATGTTCACCACCTTCTATACCTTGCCTAGTCATTGCTGTCCAGTGGATTGATGTCTTGCCTTGCCATGCAAAACAGAAAACCTTCCTATCGATAAATGAGCAATGCTTCACCCAGGTATAGCCCAGATAATACTTAAAGCTAGGGCTTGATGGCTCTATGGTGCACTTATAAAACTCACTCAAAAGTAGTGATGTGTGAAATAGAGAGCGACATGGAACTTTGTACTTATCAGCCTCTGCCTAAGTCTCTTCATCAAGAAAGAAAGAAACAGAACAAACTGAATGAGGACAAAGGTGAAACTTACATGGCTGCCTATGAAATCAAGCCTGTTAAAAAGGGGCTCTGATAAATCAAAGAACCACTTATCCTAATTACTGCCCTAAGTAAACTAGTAGAAAGCATTACTGAAACTAGATGGTTAAACATTAATTAATTAGAATGGCTTCTGCAAAGGATGTTTTGCTTTTAATTCTTCGAGTGTCAACATGCATGTAGGGTAGGGGAGATTCAGTAGTCATATTTGGACTTCCAAAAAGGCTCCTAAGTAAACAGTAGCCATGGTTGTCCTGTGAAATGGTAATTGGTTAAAGATCACGCAGAAGAGGGTGGGAATAAGCAGAACATTTTCAAAATGTTCTGAACAAAACTCTGTACTGGATCCATTGCCATTTAACATTCCTATATGATATGGAGTTAAGGATGGAGTTAGGGTGAGCCGTGAGATAGCCATGTTTGCTGATGAAATTTAAAAGAGATTTTGTAGGATTCAAAAAGGGCATTTTAGGTGGAAGATGACTGTGTGCCACAGAAAACCTTAAACGAAAGCTTCAACAGAAGGTGCAGCATTGTAGGGTGGGGGAAGAAAAACTAAATGTTGGGAATTATTAGGAAATATTTAAAACACTACAGACAAGAGCAACTAAAGTGATCAGGGAGCTGGACTTCCAAACAAGGAAAGCCTAGCTAGGACATTTGGGGCTCTTTAGAGAAAGATGACTATGAAGACACATGACATGTTAATAAAATCATGTGGAGAAACTGAGGAGTCTTCAGTTCACCTCTCTCACTATTCTGGAACGAAGGTTCACCCAATGAAACTGACAGGCAGCTGATAGTACCTTTATCTCTCTATTACATGAAACACATGTTACAGGTAGGTAGCCATGTTGGTCTGCCATAGTCAAAACAAAATAAAATAAAAAATTCCTTCCAGTAGCACCTTAGAGACCAACTAAGTTTGTTCTTGGTATGAGCTTTCGTGTGCATGCACACTTCTTCAGATACACTGAAACGGAAGTCACCAGACTGGATGAAACACATGGTTACTTACGGAATTCACCGCTACATAATGTGGCACGGTGATAGCTTAGATAAATTGACAAAGGTCAATCTTTACCATAACTAAATGAGAATGTCTATAAGCAGAGGCAGTATACCCCTGAAGACCAAATTGTGGGCCGCCCAGAAGGGGTATGGGCAGAAAAGCAACAAGGAAGGCCTGCTGACTCTATTCTTACATAACACTCTTTCCTCAGAGGCACTTTGCTGTCCTAAAGGGATCCTTGCTGGGCTCTTCTCTGGTACCCAACACAGAAACGCTGATCAAAGGGAGAGCTTCGAAAACGGCAGCAACGAGGTTGCTGGAAACCACAGGTGAGGAGGAGAGCTGCTTTTGTGCTCGAACCCCGCTTGCTGGTTTCCCACAGGCAAGGACTCAGCCAGGACACTGGGCTAGATGGGCCACTGGCCTGATCCTGCAGGCTCTCTCCAGAAAGCCATGTGCACCTGGAGACATGGGAGGGAGCCAGAAAGGGAAGCAGCGCTGGAGGGATGGGAAGGGGCTGCATCGTAGGCGCCGGGAACGCGCCCGCAGAGTCTCTCTCTCTCCTTCCCTACACAGGGGACGGACCCTCCTTGGCACTGGGAGAAGAATGCAGAGGGAAGGGGGAATGGGGAGGAAGCGTTTCTATGGCGACGGTTCCCACAGCGGCCAGAGGAGCCCCTCCCTCACCTGCTGCTGGATCTTGCCATCCTCGGTGACCACCCAGTGGGTGGTGGCGGCGCCAGGCTGAGCCGCAGAGCCCAGCAGCAAGAAAAGGCCCAGCAGCGCCCAGCCCGGAGAGGCGCACGCCAGTCCTCGACCACCCCGCCCGGACACTCCTGCTCCTGTTGCTGCCGCCGCTGCTACCGCCATCTTCCTCAAGCCCGGCCTACCCGCGCCACCCGGAAGCGGATTGGCCTCCAGCGCCATTTTGGGGAAGGAAGTGTGTGCGCGCTCAGAAAGCTTAGAGGTACGACAAGGTGTAGACTCGCACGAAGCCCGAACTTGTAAGCTTAAATGTTTCAAGCCGCCGCTGTGCGCGGATGGATTCTCTGCGCCAGCAACAAAGCAGCTGTTTCTTCCCTCATTCAACTCGCCTTGCAAATGACGTGTGGGAAGTTAAGACCACAAGTCCTACGTGTGCGTGTCACTCTAACTTTCCCCCCCTTCCTATCTCTATGTGACCGGGAGAGGTCGGAGGAAGGGGAGGAGAGCGGTTGGTCAAACCGATGAGGACGTCTCGCGTGGCTGCGCCCCTGAGAGCGGGAGGAGGCGGAGAAAGAATGTGGCGAAAGGGGGCGGGGCCTACGAGAGGGCGCGGGGAGTGGAGATGAGGCCCCGCCCTCCCACGTGCTGCTCAGAGGCAGCAGCCAATCGCGGGCTCGCAGCCGCTGTCATCGGAAGGTGAATAAGAGCCGCGCTCTTTTTGTTCCGCGAAGGGAGCAGCCTTCGCAGCACATGCTGCAATAATCTGAACAAACACAGACCCCGTGTTGCAAAATGTGACAATCTACAAAAATGCAAACACAACACGCTGGCTAATAACTGTTAGTAAATGTATAATGGGTATGACGTCATTCAAAATATACGAATAAACCACTTCAAAATAATATATATATATGTAACACATCTCACAAAATATACAAGTGACTGCAAGTTGTTATATGTATCAAGAGTCAAACAAGGATTCAAACAACAGCGAGGAACGCCAAACGGTCTCTTCAAAGGAAGACGTCTCACAAAAGTCTCAAAGGAAGACGTCTCACTATTCATTGGTTGTTTGAATCCTTGTTTGACAGCTTCTGACATGGGACCATGTGCCCGTTTGGAGGCTACTGCACCTGCCCGTCCGGATGGAAGAACATTTAAGGCTGCTCCCGAATCTGAAACAAACGCCCCAGCAACAACAGGCCATATAACAGACATACTGACACAGGGGCCAGAACCCGTGGCAGACATAGATGCCTATTCTGGCCCCGTGTCCACTATTACAGGACTGAACAGAATCGGGCTCACCTGCATTCTACACAGGGCAAAAGGGCCAGATTCCAAAGAATAAATGCCCTTAGAAATGACAATATTCAAAAAGCAGCAGGGAAACATTTCAGTCTTGCTAGACATTGCAACCAATCTTAAAAGCTGTTAATCAAAACAAGGTTCTTCCTCAACTCCCCCATTCTGCATCTAATCGATTTTAAACTGGTATTTTTGAACTATATTTTTGAATTTGTAATTATGACTTTGGTAAGAAGGAATGGACCACCTTCCCAGTATGCATCTATAGTTAAATGTGGCTGTTTAATGTGTGACCCATGAGCACAACACATTAAGTTATCTAAGGCATAAACTTGAATACAGTGGGGATGATGGGGTCTATCACTTGACAGGATGAACACTTGCACATGCACACCCCATTACCAAATATGACTAATTAAAGATACAAGGATTTAGGGATTTTCAAACCAGAATTTAGCAATATTCCTAACCATCCAGAGATTTATGTAAGACATTGCATCATTGGGGAAAAAATCATTTGTCAATTGCTGAAGAATAAACTGCAGGACCAGGAATATAGCTATGGATTATAAAATACCGTTCAAAATACATAGAATGGGTGATTGTGAGTGGACATTATTACATGTCCTTCACCCTCCGATCCCTGGGGCAGATTACACTAAAACACAGTACAGGTATTAAAACCAATGTACCATCTCAAAAATATAAGGTGGGTCCTAAAAATATACACCTCAGGTGTCAAAAGCAAGGGTATGGGTCTTCCATGATGGGACTTCCCTTCTCCTCCTCATGCAGCCTTCTTGCAACCCCCCAAACGGCTTCAGAGGACTGCTGGCAATCAGTAGAGAGTTAGAAGATCCAATGACTTAATTCAGTTTAAGGCAGCGTCCCAATAATGTCTACCAACATGGTCGTCATTCAGGCATGTTCATTTCTAACTAGGGAGGCCAGTAAGAAAAAAAGAAAACAGAACCTTCCCACACCTTTAATAGTTGTGTAGAAGAGGGAGTGGCTTGTCATTTAAGCTACACCTGCTGAAATCCCCTCTTCACCTCAACAAAGTGCAGGAACCCCCTCCCTCACCTGGCCATCCTATTAATAATCTGCCTATCCAAGAGCACTGTAAATTTGCTGTGAATGATTAGGAAGAAAAAGGATGTTGCTGCTGTAGGAAATTCTCTATTGCACTCTACCTTCTTTGGATGAGCATTGCTTTTTCTATGCAAAAGCACCATGCTGCAAGTGCATTATCCCTTGATGACTGAGCCAAGCAGAGAAACACCAACACCCAACCAAGCTCTTTTAAGTGAATTAATTATATTTAACTCTCTTTTGCATCACACCCAACTCATAAGAACACACAAAAATGGTTTACATTTAGATTATCCCTAAAACCTAGAGATGACATATTTTGTTAAAAGTCCAGTGTGTTTTCAGGAAGCTATTATTTAAAAAAGACCAAGCAACAAGAAGTCACTAACAAAATTACAAAATGGATTTATTGCAAAGGCATAAAGGAAATTTTACAAAGAGAATGTGATTAATGGGTGTCTCCAAAAAGAAGTCACTGCAGCCACAACAAAAAGTGAAAAAGCTAGCTGTTGCTAAGGACAATCTGCACATCATTTATGAATAGAAATAGTTTTTAAGTCAATTTGTTACCTAGGGGACCCTCCCCACCTCCTGTCCAAAGTTACCTGGGCACAGTAGTAATCACTGAATGCCCATCCTTAAAAATCAGGCTTTCACATTATTAAAGGATCTCAAATTGAGTAAAATATGCAACATACTGAATTAACAAAAAATATTTCAAAATCCATTTTGATCAATTATTGTACTTTGACCTGGCCAGTTTCTAAAACAAAATCTGAATAGATGTAGATGTTTCCCCTTAATTAGAATCACGTTTGTGGCCATCGAAATAAAAATGAAACAATTTTGTACACATCAAGGCTTCACCTGCAGTTCCATACTAGTTTAAACAGTCATGGTTTGTCCCAAAGAATCTGGGGAACTGTAGTTTGTTAAAGGGTCCGAGAGTTGTTAGGAAACACCTATTCCCCTCACAGAGCTGCAATTCTTAGAGTGGTTTAACAATCAGTTGCTTTCCCTAGGGAACTCTCCCCCTGCTTTACAAATTACAGTGCCCAGGATTATTTGGCGGGGAAGCCATGACTGTTCAAAGTGGTATGATACGGCTTTAAATGCATAGCACAGAAGAATGATTTAAAGAATGATTAAAATGATTTATTTGTCCAGTTTATAAACTGTTTCTCTCTGATATACATGAGGCTTGCTGGAAATATGCTTTGTACAAAATGTTGGTTTTCAGTACAGGCATCAAACTCTAGAGAGGAATTGTGGGTGATGCGAAGAATGAATATGCAATTTTTTAAATAAAGCCTGACATTGGGTAACTTAAAACATTCCTGCAGTGTTATAAATTTTCCTATGATCTGTTACTGATATTGACATTTTATGCTGCTCACTCTTCCTCCTCCCATGCCCAAGGACCCAACATACATTTTTAATGGGAAATATTTTTGGGGGGAGGCGAGAATCAAGTTTGCTGTATCATATTATTTTAAATAAAATATCTAGAATCCTTATCACTATAATGATTTCGTTATTACGTGAGATTTACCAAGATGTTTTAACTTTTTACCCAAGTGCAACTGAATAGCAGTAATTTCAAGTGCCTAATGCCATGCTTAATATTTGTAAACATAGGTATCTAACTAATTAAAAACAAAAAAACAAAAGAGCTTCTTCTAAGGGCTAAACTGATCCAAGCTCTTTAACAGGGAAGAGTTATTACAGCATCACAAATTTGCCATTCTTGGGGTAGCATTTCTAGCAGTTTTATTCTTTTTCACTATCATTTTTTGGCATATATATATACATATATATGCACACACACATTTATAGAGAACATTTAAAAAGCCATTTGCAAAACACACATTATGTTACAATATATGGAGAAGAGCAAAATGTGTTCACGTTAACACCTGGTCTTCCCCGCTCCCTCCCACCCTTCCCAACAAGTAAATGGACTGACTTATGATAAAGAGCACAGATTCTTCTGCATCCATGTTGCACACTTTAAAAATCAAGGATTCCTATCAACAATCAATGCTACCACTGGTAGCCTATACTACTTCTTCTGCAATATCATTCTTTCCCACTTACTGCAAAAAAATAATAACAATACGATTCTGTCTGGAGAACGGTTACCGCTGATTTCAAACTTCGGTTATAACATTTCCACCTCTTATCTAGCATATGAAAATTATTGTACACTAAGGAGCCTACTTTGTATAGCCATATTTATAGATGAATGTAACATCAGCAGGAAACCCCATGCTTTCTTCCTGAATAAGTCTTCAAGATGCTTAAAAAACAAACCCAGACACAAACTCAAACTGCCAGCTGCTAAACATCCAAAAATACAGTTGTAGCTTCACTGTGGGTGAGTCTGCAGTCCATTAGAAAAGTAGATCATACATACAAAGGTATAAGAACATTTAAATCAGTTTTTCGCAGAAGACAGTTCTTTAAACAATGCAGCCCTCCAGGCAATTTATCAGACTTGAAAGATGATCATGGCAATGAAAACACCATTGATTTCAGTAGATTCTTCCACGAGTGCGATTACCACGGCCACCCCATCCTCTCCCTCGTCCACCACGGAAACCACCTCTCTGCTCTGAAAATAAAGAGAAATAAAAGTCTGTTTTAAAACACATGGATCTCTGATTGACTAGAAGGAAAACAGCAACTACCCCTAGTTATAATTCTAGCTTTTAAATACAAGTGTCACTTAAACAAACATGACAGTAAGAATTGCACCATACTCTCTCATCATGTAGATGAGGAGCCCAACTGTGTGAAGCAAGACTAGTAGGAACCACACTAGCTCCCAGCACATACTGCCCAATTCACATAAGGCTTGATCCACATGGTCATTCTCCCAGTTACACAACCACTCAAGGGATAGGACAGTGTGAACCTGCCTTTGAATGGTAAATATATTTCAAGTCAGAATATAAACCTGCTCGTCCGTGCCTCCCAACTCTGAAACAAGGCTGAGTAAGAAATATTTAGCATGTTCATGTGTGCTACCCCTCCTTATCCAGTAAAACTATTTTAACATCAAAGTCTCTGATACATAGAAAAAGTAGTAGTAATCTGTATAATTACTCTGTATGTGCATACACATGTATGCACATATTTTACACATACTGCATGCCTGTTGTTATTATTTCTTAACCACCCTTTACTCTTAATATCACAGCCTCATACAAACTTGAGATAGTGGAAGGTATAGTCAGCAATTTACTTAAGCTTGTAAGATGTCTAAGCTGAACACAAACTTGAAAATAGGTGCTTGCCAGTTTACCTATGGTAATAACTCATTCCAAGAAAGGTTTTGCAAATGGCAAGTCAATTGGCTCTCTCCACCCCCCCAATTATGCTACACAGGTACAGTATAGGCTAATTATTTCTTTGTGGACTTATTTGCAGAACTGGTTTAACAGAATAGAAAACAACTTTACCACTTATGGAGCATGTGACTACCTGTATATTATTAAGTGTTGGGATCAAAGGGACTATTCTGGAAGTGTCCGTGTCATTGTTTCCAGTGTTCCTCATTATGCCTGCACCCGTTTATAACACTAGACAAGCCACTTGCAAAACTCTGGGGAGCTTCCGGTGAAGCACTAACTGCCGATATACACTTATGAAACTCTTTGGAACCCAGACAATGTATTTGTTAAGTAAACAGATTGCATATGAAAGCTAAAGTTTGTGAATGAGTATCAAACACACCATTTTTTCAGCCTTTAATTGAATGAGAAAGCTGAACAATGCCTTTTAAAGAGAAAAAATGTTGTGGGGAAAGGGCATTAATTGAAGCTACTTATACTGATCTCTCAAATTCTTATTTCCTTTCTCCAGCATTATATTAGGCTGCAGTCCTACCCTACTGACCAACAGTGGCAGAGATTCATGGAACAACACTGCCATTGCCACTCCTACAGCCCTGGCCGGGAAAGAAGGTGGGAGGACAGAACAAAAAGCCTCTGTGCTGCATCAGTGCTCAGGCTGGCAAAGCAAAGAAGCCTGGATCAGGCCCGTTGCTGTCATATGAGAGCTACAGGGTCGGCATGGTGAATAGGAGTTTGGATTGCTCTTTCATGAAAGAATTAAGTGATGGTATGGAATACCTTCCCATAAATCTGAATGAAGAGTTTCCTATCATGTTACAACCCTCCCTCTTCCTATTCAATAAAACCTGACTCAAGAATTGGATGTGACAGGTTGAAATTTTATACAGGTAAATGCCAATGAGACCAAAAATAAATATCTTGTACTAGACCACAGACAGGAGACCTGAGGCTTTCCAGATGTTGCTCAACTAACAACAGCTGCAGTCCAATAGCATCTGGAGGGCCACAGGCTTGCTACATCTGTCTAGACATTGTTCAATATATGTAAAGCAAAATTATGCCAAGATTGTATCTCGAAAAAGCACACACAAAATTCATGAACAGGAATACCAGTGAACATACCCCCAAAGGCAACAGAGCCTGGCAGCTCATCTTACAACACAAAACAGAATCCTTTTTTCTCCCCTGCGCAGAATAACACAATCTCTTGCAACACTTACCATAAGAAAAATTACCCAGGTTACTACTGTATTTCCCACTGGGTGGATTGTATATCTGCCTGGCATCCCTTTTTGGTCCTGCTGGAGCCTTCTTTGTTGGCAAGTCTGAAGCCGCATCATCACTTGCTCTTTTTTGCCTTCAAAGAAAATGGGGGGGGGGGAATATTGCAGAGACAAGTAAGACTTAAAAAAATGAACTCAATATGTACAGCAATGGAAAACTTAATGAAGGCTTTTTGTATAAAGTTAATTTACAGACATGCAACATTAATAGCACAGAACAAAAATTTATAGCATTTCAAAGCAAGAAGATTCCTATTACTTTACTCTCTAGCCCATTTGTCTGTAAAATTAAAAATTAAAATAAAATGAGAGCGCTCAGGGCAGATTTCAGCAAATACGACATCACAAAATTGATAAAATTGAACATCACCTTAATAACCAAAGCGTCTATTTTTCTTAGAGCAGGGGTAATTAACCAAAGTGCTCTCCAGATATTGCTGGACTCCATCTCCCCATAGCCCCAGCCAGCACAGCTACGAGCCAGGGATGATGGGAGTTACAAGTCAAGTAACATCTGGAAGACACCATCTTGGTTACCTTGAGTTTGGAAAAGCCTGCTCCTCTGCAAGAACAGATGGGCTTTTATTAAATTTCCAGACACCAATAGCAGAAAAATGTAAAAGCAGCTTGCTTATTTTTATTTTTTTTAAAAAAGAAAAGCCCACCACCTTCTTATTCTCAAGTAAAGAAGATACTAGGTAGCCTTATGTTTTGCCTAGAGAAGAGGTGACTCCTAGATTAGGCATTTTTTTTAGGACCAAGATGCCAGGATCCCAGGTATGCATATGGTATTCTGCTCAGACATGCAGTATTTGTAGCTCTCCATATCTCTGAAAGGTTTAAGGGCTCTTTGGAGCAGCTCCTCATCAGCAGTGGGTACTTCTAGAAGGAACGCAAAGATTATCAGCTCCCTGTACTTCTCCTGTGTGCATGGGAACATGTTGCTGAACTTCTCTGGATCCCAACCCATCTCTCTCTCTCCAGAGTAAAGTTATTACATTGCTGAAGTGACTATTTGTTTTGCTAATTAAGGAAATCCTTTTTAAAGCAGAGGTTAGATGGCCATCTGACAAGTAGGATCTAGCTGAGATTCCTGCATTGCAGAGTTGGACCAGATGACCCTCGAGGTACCTTCCAACTAGAGTTCTATTCTAGAGTAATTCTATTACTCCTTTTATCTTAACTCTCCTTTGGATGTTCAAACACACTGACTCAACCAATGAACGTATATACAAATCATAACTTGTGCAGAATAACATTTTTGGCATAACTTTATAGATGTATATATAGATTTAAAAGAAGACTCCAACATTACATTAACAAAGATCTGCTGGAGCGCAGAAAGACAAGAGAGAAATACATAAATAGTTGGAAGTCATTCACTGCTAACTTACCCAGCTTCAGATTTCTGTACCGGTTTCCATGACAGTGTAACTGTGCTCTTGTATGAAGGAGGAATGTGGAAGAGATCCTAGAGACAAAATAGGAATTATATGTTTCTGGGAATAGTACTTTAAACAGCTGAAGAATAGATGTTAAAAACTAAAGTTCCCCAAATTTAAAATTGCTTGCATGGTGACAGATTTCCCAGATTTAAAAAAAAAATTCACTCAAAAATCCACATTTGGGGAAAATCCATAGTTAGTGTCAGGGAACTTCCGCGGCTCAACGCAGGGTGGTGGAAGGGCTCTGGGGATGCTACAGAGAGCCCCGGCCCCACTTGACCAGCAGCACCTCCTCTTTCAGCGGAGGAAGCAGCGATGTCTCTAGTGGGGAAGGGCATGCAGCTCAGAGGCTTGAGAGCAGAGGCTCTGGGGATGCTGGAGAGACCCTGCACCCCCCTCGCTCAGCAGGCAAGGAGGGAGACACGCCATTTCCGTCGCCCCAAGTGCACAGAGGGGTGAAACGCAAGGAGGGAAGGCGGAGATTTCAGACACCAAAACTCTTATGTTGGGGTCCCAGCGGAAGGCGCCACTCCCAGATTCTGCTAGTGACTGATACGGTCATGTTTTTCAGCACTCTGCACTGTAAATAGTTTGCACAAAAAAACTGTTAAAAGACAGTTTGGACTCATGCCTGTTTACTCGTGAGCAACCCAACGCAGACCTGACAGTTAGGATCAGCATTAAGTATGAATTCAGTCTCTCACTTCTCTTTTATGTTCCTCTAAAGTATTTGATGGAATTCTATTGTTTCCTGCACTGTTTTTGAAAACAGACTAAATTTCCCTACAGGTTTGGTATAATGCTCAAACACAACAGGGTGAGGAAAGAATCTACTACATTTAATAAAACAACAACAACAACAACAATAATGCTGCAACCCATCTGACTGGGCTGTGCCAGCCACTCTGAGCAGCACCCAGCAGAAGTTATTGGAACAGTATTACTGTTTCCAGAAAGAACAGAGTTAGGGCCACAGAACTGATAGGTCACAAATAGCTTCAGGACAAATATCTTCACCAAACCATCCTTTTTAAATAAATCCAGTAATAAAATATAGAAGGGCTTACCTTGATTAAAACATTGATGTTATTTGTAATTTTCAGCGCAACCACTTTAATTTTGTTCTGCAAAAAAGGAGAAAGGCTATTTTAGAAATGTTAAAGTTAAATTGTTTTGAAGTCTATATTTAAGATGTTTCCAATGAAGCTCAGTGCCTTCTTTTCTTTTAACAAACACCAACACCGATAACTATTTTCCATCTGTAACACTAGTGCTAGAGTCTGGAATCTTTCATGCTTAATATCTTTAATCACATACACTGAACATGTAGTTTAGTTATGGCCCTTTGGCTTATGTGGAGGATTGTTGCAGAACCTCCTCCCCCCGCCACTCTTGCTACACTTCCAGCAACACACTGCTTTTCTGTTCTCTATGAAACAGAGTGGATGCATAAAAATAGAAGCGATACAGTGACACTCTTCAATTAGTTCAATCCAAGGGTGCTTGCTTAAGTGGAGAGATACTTCTGCTCATGGAAAAAGACATCCCCGATTTTCGTCAATTCCCCTTTTGTGCAGCTCCCATATCATATCCTGACAGTCTCACAACCCTTGGGAGCAGATTTTCACAGGGCATATGGCAATTTGGAAAAACTAATTTTTTGTGAGCAACACCCCCACTTACTATTGATCGAAGCCACTGTCACAAGCTTTATCCATCAGACTATACTGTGATAAAGTCATTATGGTAAATTCAGCTAAGGTACTGCCTTCACAGAGGACTACATACCTCTTCTGTCTTTAATGCTTCTCCTGTTTTGCCCTGGAGTGCCAAACGAAGCTGTCGGATGTAAACCTGCAGTCCTCTAGCAAAATACTGTAATCTTTAACAAAAGAGAATAGTTATGCAACACACAGTGAAATCAAGATGATAAAAAGGAAAACTGCTTGTATCTTGAAAAAAGAAAAGCCTCAACAGAAAGACATTTGGCAAACTGAATTTGCGTTAAGTAAGAGACCATATGCAGAATGACCTAAATAAAGGTGTCTCTATAGAGGAATAAACATTGGGATAGATTTATGAATCAAGACTTTTAAATGGCAAATATAATTTAACCATCAATCAAAACCAATAACATTTTACTGAGAGAAGCAGAACTTTGATCCTAAACCTTCACTGCCTTGGAAGGATATTTCCAGGAGAAGAAAAGGCTAAGGTGTAAACCCTACACAAACCCAGAGTGGAGTTACTTTGATGGTTGGATAGTGCCTTGTACGTCTCCTTCCGGAAACTCCTGCAGCCAAACTGGTGCCAAATGTGACTAAAATCAAAGTTGGCTCTCTAGTCTACCAGGGGGTCCTAGTTGTGACAGCTACCATGAAAAATTTCCCATAATGGACTTCCAGGTTACCATGGAATGGCAGTGGATGGTGAGCTCTGATTTATAAATGGATTTGTAAGTTTATGTTTTTATTTCCTTTGTATATGTAAAATAGAAATTGCAAATAAATATGAAAAACTTCCCATAATACCCACTTTAAATGCTGGGTAGACTGTGCTGCTTGGATCACTGGGCCGGGGGGGGGGAATCAAAGTGTCTAAACCAGGTGTTAGTGATGGATCCTACTCCCAGGATGCCAGATGCTGTCACTGACCATGGAGAAGATTGTTCTGATGCTGAACAGAAGTCTGAAAGAATTATGTAGTCTTTGCCGTCTAACCACTCTTTTATCAACTTTAGAAACTGATGATGGAGCAAAGGCATGAAGGTTAGCAGAAAACCTCAGAGCAAAGCCCTAACCTAGGTTCGCCAAGGGACACAAATGTTGAGATCCACTAAAATCCATTAAATAATCCTTAAAGATTCATTTGGGTTACTATTGGTCAAAGTGCCATTTGATCTGAGAATTCGGAACATGTGAGCCCTTTATGAGTTCTTCAAGAGCAGTTTAAATTGCAGTTCAGTATTAATACGCTACAGGTCATGAACGTAAAGGTAATTCTTTGTTGGAAGCATTACAGCTTTTATACTCGATAAGCCTTCAGTGCATATTAATAAGCTAAAGGCATTTTGTTTCACCACCCAGTAAACTATTCATTTCATTGCTATACAAGTATAGGCTAGTTTGAGTTACAGAAAGACAATATGACCTATCCAACAAGTAACTTTTAATAAGAAAACTGAGAAGAATTTTCTCATTAATTTTTAGAGGGCCAGAAGCAAGTTTGAAATGTCAGTTTGGGGCTATACAGTTATTCTGACATAGACATTTCCCTATTGCCCTGAAAACTAGGAACAGTATCTTCAATATTTTCAGTCTGAAGTTTTAGTTAACCTTTTCTATTATTGGCTCATGCTTGCTTACTAATCTTATGGTTAATAATAATTGGCAGAGGAAAGATCAGCAGGATTCTACATGACTCCTTTACAGTACTGCTATTCTAATAAAGTCTGCACATGCACACACTTTAATGCTACCTGATTTTAAAGTCTTTCACTTTCTCTGTGTTCAGCTTGGCTGTCAGGAAGTCTGGAAGTTTTCGACCTAGTTGATGAAAGCTATATAACAAACACTCCACATAGCTGAACTGCAATTTGGGCTCTTCATTCCCAGCGTTCTCCCCATTCTCCGCTTCTTCTGGAGGGAGTGGCATGTATTCCTGAGAAACAGAAACCAGAAGAATTGACACTTGGTTACTTCATCTAGTATTTAAGATGTCATTGCTTCAACTATGTATTCATTACCAAATCTCCTTCCGAAAGAGGTCCACAAACATGGTTGCACAGCCAAGTATTTAATCCTAGCTGTCAGAATTAGGGTGCAATCTCAAGCCATATGTGTCCTTTTAAAAGCCAGAACACACAAACTGCCAACATTTCCCCTATTCTTCTGTCCCTGCTCCTCCCTTCTATTTCTCTGAGTGAGAGTAGGTAGCAACATTTTAAACGTTCCCTTTTACTTCACTCAGTCAAGATTAGTCTGCTTTTGTCTTCTGTTTTCCACTGCATCTTGACCTCTGCAGAGTCTTTATCCATTCCAGTGTCCCTGCTCTCCTCCTGACACTCTCCTCGGCAGCAAGACAAAGACATAGGCATGTATTCAGATGGAATCCATTCCCATTGCCTACTACAGCGGTGGGCAGACTCTGCCCCAATTTCATGTTGGTGAAGGGAGCCCAGATGGAAACATGGGGAAAGTGAGTGATTAAAGAAGGGGGGGGGGAGAGGACCCTCGGCAATCAGTTCAGACCACAGGACAGAGACATTAAAAAAAAGGTGTGTGGGGTTATTGTTAGCTATTATGCTATATATTTTTGTGTTTTTATATTGTAAACCACCCTGTGATCTTTGGATGAAGGCCAGTATACAAAATTTTATAAATATTAAATCCTCCTCTTGCAGCCCACTTAGAAAACAAGAGATAGGAAGACTATACACAGCCCCACACATTTATGGCTCCCTTACAGATTATACCAAGGGGGAGAAGCCCAATGTTGGAGGATGACAACAGTATCCCACCTGCGGTTTGGTGGTCTGTCTACCAAGGCTGGACACAATTTGTGAGCCCCTGCCCTTTACTACTGAAACCAAGCATGTATTTCCTCCCAGCTGCTGTTCAAGCATCTTTCAAGTGCTGTGCTATCCACAGAGAATTGAACTTCTTCACACTTGTAAACATGCTGTGTATGAAAATTAGTCAACATCTGGTGTTCAAATCCGCTAAAGCAATTAGCTATTATAACACAGTTTTCCCTCTGGAAGTACAATCATTACACTAGGTGCTTTTCAATTCAAATAAAATAAAAGGCCTAATGAAATCTAATTACAAACTTTCTCTCTCTCTCTCTTAAGACTAATAATCCTCTTACCAGTAGTTTATCAAAAAGCTTCTTCAAATTTGATTCTAGCTTTTCCATGTCTCCACAAAAGGAGCTCATCTCAGCAAGCAGTTTCAGCACCTACAGTGGGTGGGGAGAGAGGAAAAGTGCCATTGGAAAATTAACAGTTGCAACTTTATACCATGACAATTTTAAGTAAGAGCAGATTTTAAGACAGAAAGAAAGGGCTTATTCCTGGATATGACAGTGCAAATCAGAAAATGAGCCTAGAGGGCAGAAGATAGCGCCTCTTGTAGGATCTTAGTTGAATAGCATTCTTTCAGGCTGCAGACTATATGCATAAATTGTTTGAATTTTGTTCTGCATAGCAGCACACGTGATGATAAAAAGCAAATCTATATAATACTTTAGGAGAGAGTATAATATAAGTCAACCAGAATCAGCCTTGTCAGTGGTCCAAATTAGCAATAAATTTCTTCCTATCTTCTTTTGGCATGCCTTGGATAACTACAATTCAGGCTCCATGAGATATTTCCAGATTAGCTTACCTCTAACTGTATATCAAGGCCTTCAACCGGGGTGGTCAGGGAACTCAAGTTTGGCAGCACATGCTCACAGAAATAAGTGACAAATCTTGTGGATGTGAACATTTTTCTGTATAAAAACAAAATAGCAGTTGTAACAACAACATTTTCCAATGCTTTGCTGCACAATTCCAATCTTTCATTTGATAGCAGCTAGCACTAAAAGCCTTTTTAATCACAAGATGGTTAAGTTAGCATACTACTAAGTAAACATGACATTGTTTTCCATGACTGAAACACCTTCAAAGATTTTAGACAGCAAGCATGCTCAGATAAAACAGTGGTGCAATTTACATACAGTGAGAGATAGGAAAGCTACAACTCAAGTGAACAGGTATCTTAAACGTGTTGGTTTCCTTTAAACTCAGCTTCCATTTAATTCCACTTGGCTTTTAATCTGATTTGAATTTTGTTGTCTCCTCCCTGATTGTTTTGATTGATTTTAATCTATCTTAACTAAAAAAAATTGGGTGATAACAAACAATCATACTCAGGGTAGATCCAACGAAATTGATGGCCTTGCTTTATTTATTGGGAGAGTCATTGAGGGGACTAAAGTAGGATACAAGCTATTTTATAAATATATATCAGCTACATATGCAACAGTCTTGCAGCTTTTCACAGCCATGACTTGTATTATGGGATAGTCATTCCGACACAGCCAATACAGCCATGCTGTGTTGACACAACAGCCACAACACTTAAAAAACAAAACACTATAGATACTTACTGAGAAAAGTGGGACTGCTTGACGAGTACACTGTAAGAGTCTGTCCACACAATCAGGGTCAGATGGATTGAAGGTCTGCTCAAGATCAGCTTGTTCAGCCACTAGTTCAACTAGCTGCTGCCGCCCACTCACTGTCTGCAGGCTTTTCAAGCCTGATAGTATCTTCATAAATAAGACAAACTCCTCTCCTGTCACATCCTCGAGCACCTTAAGAGATGGAAGAGAAAAATAGAAAAGAATTAAGAACCATACCAATACAGGTGCCCATGTGTTCTTTTACCTTGCAAAGGATCATTCCTCGCTTATTTTTTTTACAGCACATTTCAGTGTACAAACCATTTTAAAAGCTCTTCCTTTAGTATTAAAGCTTCTGTGCATTAAAAGTCAGGTGGAATGATTTCCCCAATGCTAGCTTGCAGGCTTCATATCTGAGCACAATTTGAATTTTGGTCAAACATTCTAAATCCAACACTTTGTACATTATGCCACATGGAATCTAAGCGCTGTTGCAAATTAACTTGTTTTATTTAATACAATGGGTCTAAGGTTGCAAACTTTTATAAATTTACCTGGGCCAAAAGCCCTACTGTACTCAGTGGGACTTCTGTCTGAGCAAATATAAAAATGGGATTAAGAAACAATGGCTCCTCTCCATCTTAAAATAAATGCCAGCTGTCACTTGGATGTGTCTCCAGCACTAAATGGAAAATGACTCTTATGTGGCTGAGAACAAAAGTGAATACAAAGGTTGTAGTCTTTTTATTAGCAAAGCTGATTACTTAATTTTAGATAATGTAAAATGTAAGATTCAATAGATGTTAGATCGGTAACATTATCAACTGGCTTGACATGTTTCCTACACATATGGTATGTCAGGTAGTAAAATTTATTCCTCCAATTCCAGTATCACCCTCCTAGATAGCTAATTTAGATATTCTCCAAAGCAGACAAAAATGTTTGTAGTCTTGATAGTTCATTGGGGGGGGGGCAGCAACCACCCCACAGTAAAAATAGCATACCTTTGTTAGACTCAACTAAAATGTTTCACCATCTTGAACTGGTGAAGCAACACTATTAGCTGCATTTTTAATTTACACCCACAGGTGGTACTTAATGTGTTCTGATAGGAAGCAATTCTGCTATGAAGAACGTAATTTAACTAAACTAATGTACTCACTTTCTTTGATTCTGTTAGTACGAGTTCTTCTACTTCTTTTGTTAACACCTCTTCAGGAAGTGTTTTGAGTTTTGTGGAGAGGAATTTGATGGCTCTTTCTCGTACAATATCCTCTCCTTGAAGAATCTGACTAAATAAACCACCCAGTGTTCCTAAAATAGAAATAAATATCACATTAGCATCCCTTTACAATTTAAAGGAATATAATTTTGTTAGATATTTGAGTGTTCCAAGTACGTGTTATATAACATATGTTCTATGTTATAAACACCATCTCCAACTCCTCGAAAGATTTCGTCAACAGTGTCTCCAAAAATTTTTTACACATCACTTGGGATGACAGGTGAACTAATGCCAGTGTACTGGAAGAAGCAAAGATCACCAGTGTTGAACCAATGATTCTTCAACATCAACTTTGTTGGACTGGTCATCGTCTTCCATAGCAACTACTCTATTCTGAACTTTAAAATGGAAAGCGTAATGCTGGTGGTCAACAAGAGATTTAAAGACTCTCTCAAGGCAAATCTAAAAAAATGTAGTATAAACACTGACAACTAGGAAACACTGGCTTACAAGCGCTTCAATTGGATAACAGCCTTTACCAAAGGTTTTGTGGGCTCTGAAAACATCTGAACTTAGGACGAAAAGGGAGAAACGTGTGAAGAGAAAGGCACATTTGGCAAACCCTCACTGTGACCAACTCCCGCCCGGAAACCTATGTCACCACTGTGGAAGGACGTGTGGATCCAGAACTGGCCTCCATAGTCACTTACGGACTCACTTTTAAAACCGTGTTTATGGAAGACAATCTTACTTGGCTACAAGTGATCGTCAAATAATAGCATGAGTTAGCTACATGGAAATGGCATAAATAATTGTAATGTTATATACCGCATTAGTAGAAAAATCCTGTTGCTTCTAAAAGATAACACCCTCCTCTGGAATAGCTATCTATTGTAATACACAAAACTATATTCTTTGTATTTTTGCAAATTGTTCTATTATTGTTGTCAAAAAGGTATTCAGACTGGTAACTATTCCATATCTCCCCAAAAATAGTCAATTCTCATCCCAAAAGATCCAACAGAGCATACAAACAATTTATAAATGTCAGGATATAATGCATGCTTTACCTTTAGCATCCATCTTAAATATGCTTAGCAAAGCATTGTTAACCAAGTTGAATTCTGCAGAATCATCTGGGGAAAGAGAAAATTAAAGATGAAAAATATTTTTAATTCTAGCTAAATAAGTGAAGCACTGGAAATCGACACAAAGTAGAATCTCATGTGATAAGAAATTATTCAAAGAACCAGGTGAAGAATGAAAGTGGCAAAACCATTGTCTGAAAAACAGAAGGCAGATAACATAGCAGTACAAATACAAAGCTGCATCTGGCTGACTTATATTTATTTCCTTACAAGAAGCATATATAACATTCCCTCTAAAACACCATGCACAATTATAGCATAATAATAACACTGTTTTTAAAATATGTTTTTATTATGTTTTCTTACTTAACAAACACACACAAGTAATTAACAAAATGATAAAATAACAACAAAACCATATATATCCATAAAGCCATACGTTCTTACAAAAGAACTTATACCACAATATTATTAATTCCCAATTCCTTATCTTCCACAATAGACTTCCATCTTCCTCAAACCGGGTCTGTCTTATCTGTTTAATAAACTGCTTCTAAAATCATTTAGTCATTTCTTCTGTTATCTGAATACTATACTTATAATTGATATTGTGGTTTGCAAAAATTAATCAAAGCATGTCTAGGTTTTAACCTGAGGGCACCATTTTTAAAAATTTATAATTTATAAATAACACTGCTTATTTTACATAAAAAATAAACAAAGGAAGCAGAACACAACAGCAACAAGCACAAAGATAACAATTCTAGATTCAGGTAGGTAGCCGTGTTGGTCTGGCGCAGTCAGAATAAATTTTAAAAATTACAAAATTGTCCAGTAGCACCTTAGAGACCAACTAAGTTTGTTCTGGGTATAAGCTTTTGTGTGCATGCACAATAAAGAAAATCAGAAGAAGTGTGCATGCTCATGAAAGCTTATACCCAGAACAAACTTAGTTGGTCTCTAAGGTGCTACTGGACAATTTGTAATTTTTTAAATTAAAGACAAAAAAGTTTAATCAATGGGCAACATACAACACCACACAAGCAGACCTCCCCCTTCATTTTCACCCCCCCTGCACCGGCCCCTCTGCTCCAGAGGGAATCCAATGCTTTAGGTGATAGGGGCAGGAGAAGGAATTCTTTCTGCCAAAGTGTACCTTCCACCAGTGAATGAACACCACTGGATTTCACCCAATGTATAGAAGCCATACATCTATCTATCCACTTAACTGTGGCAAGCAAGAAGTTTCACTGCAATGTGTGAAGCAGCATTGTTTCCAACAAACCCATGCAGCTTTTAAGACAAAGACCTAGAGGTTGTGGATAGCCTCTTCTTCCCCAAGAAGCTAGCACGAACAATTCCTGCACTAGACAGAGTAGCAGTACCAGCTGAGGCACCTTCTAGTGAAAGACATGGAAGGGTTGGGCTCCATCTGGTTCTGAGGCATACGGACTGTGCTTTTCTGCCTGCAATGGTACATTAGCAAAGCCCTTTCCTGCACTGCGGACTGTGTACCTTTTAGCACAAGTCAAGATTGACATGCACCTTTTAGAGTGTACAGATTGCCAGCTCCCTGTACATGTTGAGTTTTCAATCAAAGGAGGTTCAGAGTGTTTAGGAATTTGAATAGTAGGCAAGACAGCAAAAGTTATGGGGTGGTGAAAACTCATAAAACACAGAACTGCAAATATTGACATGGAAAAAACAAGATTGTTAAGGAAGACAACCATAGCAATGAATCTATATCCTTGCTCTGGTTACACCTTGTAAGAAGGTTACAAATACAAACACCAATCTCTTCTACCTGACTGAAGAAGTTGGGTGAGTATGTCTGCCACTCTGGGAAGGTTGTCACCGGTAGCAAATTGATGGTAATTCTTTGATTGCTTGGCGCCGGATCTATAAACAAAACAAAGACACACATTCACCACCAATGAATAAAAATTCTCTTACACAGATGATACAACTTCAAACAAAAGGTTGGGAAAGTCAGACACAATCTATTGTCTGATTGTGATGTCAGTGTTTTATGTTCACCGTTACTTAATTGCTAAAGGCCTAAGGCTATCATGAGGCTCCGCTAAGGGATTTAGCCTGAAATACTCTATCAATCAATGAATGTACCTGGGAGGAAGCTCCCCTGAAAATGGGACTTACTTTGCGGTAGATATGTAATTATCACATATTTATCTGTCATTAGACCATCACAGTACAACAGATGGACAGTCTAAAAGTAACATCAATATCTACTGAGGTTAACTCACACCTAAATAAAACTACAACACAGGCAAGTTTAAAATGGACAAATTTCCTCTCGCACTGTGGCTAAACATTTTACAACTAAAACAGACATGAAGAGCTAATGTAGCCCTGCTCAAGCTACAACTCATATGGATGTAAGGATGCACCTTTTCTGTAGAACTTTTTCACTTTATGTCATTGTTTTGTAAACAGGCAAAGATTATGTAGTTTCATCCTGCCTTTGGGAGTCATTCCTGTTTTGGTTTTGCTAGTTTGCATTTTTCTTTTGAAATTGGTATTTAAATTAATTTTGTGAATTCATTTTAAATTTTACACCATATGTGTTGGGAGCACATGTTGAAGAGAAGCTTATAAATTCATAAATAAACTATATGAAAATACTTTTTGAAAAGGGATACCTGTGCCTAAATGAAGTCTGTAGGAACCCCAACTCCCGATGAACAGGTAAAAAAGGCACCCACACTCTGATTGCTCCCAGATGATTAGATGGTACAAATAATAATAAAAATACACTATCAACTTAACTTGCCATAATTTTGTTTCATAAATAATTTACCAATCAATTGACAAGCAATTTACCAATCAATTAAACAACCCAAAGATGTAATAGCTGTTTCTCCTGGTTTAGACCTTATGAGTGAAAAATGGGGAAAGGATGAAAAGGATGAAATCAGAAGGAACAAGAGGCAAGTGCGAAGTGCCAATAAAAATTACTTACAGAAACATCTTCATCCTCACAAAGGTCCAGTTGGGCATTGATAGCTGAATCTGCCAGTTCAGGGAAATGTTTGAAGAAATTTTGGAATAATTGTGCTGCTAATCTCTTCTCCTTGGCACCTCCCTTGACACCATCCAGATCACCTGGTAAGCATCTTTGTGCTAAGACAGAAGATAGAAACTCTCTGCTTTATGCAGTTAACAGATGCAATAATGTATTGCAATATCAGAATACTGTTCTAAGGCTCTGAATAAATTTACATATAATGAGATATTTATAGCTTAGGCATAGCCAAGAGTATATCACCACTATCCACTGCAGATCTCACCACCACCACTTATGTGCCAACAGCACCCAGAAAGTTATTATGGGTGTCTGTTAGATAACTATAAAACCACCTTTCCTAAAAGTCTAGGTTGCAAACCAATGCCCATGTACATGGGAGTAAGTTTCACTCAATTCAGTAGGCCATGTATAGGATTGCATTGCAAACATCTCCCAAATACTGCAATATCATCCTATTTGTCCTAGCTTTTAGAGAGCAGGCTTAATCTGGGAAAGAGCTCAACACTTTTACCATTATGTTTGTAGCGTTTAATTTTAAATGGATACTTTATATGTCATCATAACCTACTGCTAGGTGTCCCCAAGAAAGTGTTGGAGGAGACAGTGTCATGGATCATTGTGGGTGGCACTATAGGGGGGGGGAGATTTCCCCCCTGGTCTTTTACACATCAAGGTAGAACACAGCAAACACAGGTGGTTAGAAGAAGAGTTGAGAGGGAAAACCTCCTGTGTTTGTGAATAAAATACACCACTGGGGAAAGGGCATCCCTTGGGCAATGGTGTTAGAAGAGGATGCATGGCACACAACTCTCTAAGGCCACAATTCTAAAAACAAACACTACGGAACACAGGAGGATTGGTAAGTAAACAGCATAGGGCTGAGCTGTAGGGATGCATACTCACGATAACGTCAGGGTACATGTTATACAAATGAGATGTTATATCGCATCACTTGCGACTATGGATTTCTGAATGAACGCCCACGTAAACACGACTACAACCACGCCTCTATAAGCAAGCGCAGCAGGCAGCACACGGTATGATGCTGCGGCCGCAATTCTAAACAGGTTTACTTTGAGGGGGGGGGGAAACCCGTTGAACTAAACGCGCGAGGGGAGAGGCGAGCACGGGATTATTACGCGGCACGTTCCCCGCCCCCCCCTCACAAAACACCTTCCTTTATCCTTTTACGAAGAAACCGATTTTTTAAGCAGGCCTTTGCCAAGCTGCAAGCTTTCGGCCCACCCGTGATTTCAAGCTCCTACCCTCAGGTTATTTAGCTAAAGAAGAGGCACCTTCTCAATGGAAGAGGAGGCGCTGCCCACCCAAAAAAGGGGGTGTCAAATCCAGACTCATGACGGGGGAGGGAGGTGAGCAGAGAGGCAGAGAGGTGGGGAGTCTGGCCTGTCCTCCTTTCTCTCTCTCTCTCTCTCTCTCTCTCTCTCTCCCCCCCCCCCCCATAGCCGCCTCCGCCGCATAAGGCGCAGATGGTTCCCGGCCGCCGCCTAGGCCCAGGAGCCCGGCGCGCAGTCAGAGCCGTCCGCCCGGTCGCACCTCGGCCGCGGTCTCCTTGGCGTCGGCTAGGATACCGTAATTACGGTACAGCTCCTCCACAGTGGGCATCGTGCCGCGGATGGTCCTCTCACGGCCGGCCTCTCTCTCTCTCTCTCAGTCTCCGCCTGAAGCTGCGAACGAAAACAACCGCTTTTCTTTTCACGCCACCTTCAACCCCGTGGACGGAAGCGAGCTGAACCGCCTCGTCAGGCCGCGCGCGGCTTCCGGTGGTGGTGGAAAGAGGGCGCATCTGCCCACGTCCTTCCTACAGCGGCCCTGCAGTCCGCGGGAGGTGTCGTTGCAGCCGGCGCAGAAGCGGAGCGGGTGATGTCAAGGAGTCTCTCATTCTTTCCGGTCGCCCTTCTGATGCGGTTGAATGCTGATTTTGTCAGCCCCTTCTTACGTATAAGGTTCATGTGCTGCCATTCTATTATTATTATTATTATTATTATTATTATTATTATTATTATTATTATTATTATATTTTATTTATTATTATTATTATTAAAAAGGTATCTGTGCTTACCTGCATAGGCAAAACAGGAAGAGTACATCTTGGTAGCAGAGAGAAGGGATCTCTTTTTTCTCAGTGGCAAAACGTTGATGTTTTGAGGGCTGGGGAATGATTGTGAGGAAAGCCACCCTGCACAAAACTGCGCAGTTGTGCTTTGAAAAGCCCCGAGGACTAATAAAATGTTGAATAAAGGCACCTGGAACTGTGGAGTGTGTGTATTCTTTAAGACCCAAAGTACATGGGTTGCAATGGCATTTCAGCGTAACAGACACCCACCACCCACCACGATTTGTTTGTATGTGGGTGCCTGCGTTTAAATAAAATAGTGGAAACTGGAATTAACCCCCAAGTTACCTATGCACATTTGTTTCAATGGGTCTGCTCTGAGCATAACTAATTCTGGATACAAGCCTATGTTTTGTATCTCATAGCTGTGAACTTTTCCCTTTTCTTGCGAGGAATCCTATTCAGAATAATGGAATTTCCCTTTAAAAAAAGGGAAATGTTGACAGCTATGGTTACTATGTTGTAAACTGCCCTGTGGCCTTTCAATGAAGGGTGTTGTATACATTTTTTAAAAAACTAAATAATAAAATAACTGCAACACAATATTGCCAGCATGAGAGTGCTTCTTTTCAGAGTTTGCAACCAAATTCCCCATACCCTAGTTTTTCCTCAAAGACCTGTCAGGGTTCCATAACCACTGAGCATGCTCAGTTTCATTGTGGATTTTTCCCCTAAACATTTCTGCTGTACAATCTCAGGATTTCCTCAAGCCTGTAGATACCTCCTATGTGAGACAGATGGTACATCATTGATCCAAAGGAACACCATTATAAAAAAAACACATCATTAACAACTTTTAAGTGTATTACAATGAAGTAATACAGCCATTACAATCCTATTTAAATATATAAACTTCATTGGATGGAAAGCAGAAACTGATTTTTTTTAAAAATTAGAAGGCAAAATATGTTATTACCATTGTACAAATGAAGTGTGAGTCACCATGGCATAATCTCAAAACTTTTGGTAGCATTTAACCATTTTGACATGAATGAGCAGAAATAGGCCGAATGTATCGATTGCCCCTAGGTGCAGTAAGAGCCCATGGCAGTCGTCATTGGCACTGTATCAATTTATCTTGTGTGGAAATAAAGCACTAGTGGGGAGCAAAACATTTAAATTCCTTCGCTGGTAGAAACAAAACAACAAAGAAACAAAAACTTCCTATGGTTGGTTCCCATGGCAGTGTTGGAACCCGCAGAAGGAATTTCAAAGCTGCACATATACTATGCTGTGCCATCTTAATCAAAGGATACCTATGGTATCTGAAGAAGTGTGCATGCACCCGAAAGCTCATACCAAGAACCACTCAGTTGGTCTCTAAGGGTGCTACTGGAAAGAATTTTTTTTATTTTGTTTCGACTATGATAATTCAGTTATGGTTTATAAGTTATAAGGCTTACTTATATATGTTTTATGCCAGGTTTTGTCTTAAACAATTAGCACCTTTCCTGCTTTCTTCAGGTAATGCAACAAACCATATAAATAAATGAATGTTCACGTCTACCTGCAATTAATCTCCAGCTTTACTCATATGAAATATAACTTCATTTCTTTTTTAAATTCTGTTTGCTGCTTCACAAGGAACCTGTATGACTTTCACTTAGAGCTGGAGATGGGTCCAAGTACTGACTGGATTTCACATTTCCAAAAAATGGGAAATATGACATAGCTATTTCTTTTCTCTAACCCTGTTAGCAACGGAAAGGTCATAGCTCCCTGGTAGAACATCTGTTTTGAGTGCAGAAGTTCCCATGTTTGATACCTGGCACCCTACCTCCAACAGCTGACGTCATGGCTTTAACATCATACCATCTTTTCTCCTCCCTCACCACCATTTTGCTGGACATTCAGCCTGACAAAAGGGTTCTAGAAAGCTTGTTCTCTGTTCTGTGCCATTACGCTTGGTCCTAATAAAGTTAGTGCCCATAGTACATTCTAGATTTTCTTCTCCTCTGTGCCAACACAGTTGTCTGTGTTTCCCCACAGTAATTGATGTCAGGGTCCTGCCCCAAAACACTACGACAGCAACTCTTACTTGTAAGTCAGGAGGATGTCTTGTTCCGATTTACTAGTGGGACAGGCTCAGTAAGAAGCAGAGCGTCCAGATGTCAAGATTCAAGGTGTGTCAACTCTAGGTGTCTTCAGCCCCCTCCATGTCGAGGGGGAAGAGGAGCCAAGCACAGCTTCAGTGGCTGGCTCCTTCAGAGTGTTTGGCCTCTTCCAGGCTATGTGACGTTGCACATGCAATCCGTGTGAAATCACACACACCGTGTGCCGGGTCACCTCAATCTTGGGGGCAAGTTGGTGCCCCTGCAAGATTCTAAGGTGCAAGAGCAAGGCAATAAATTTACAGTCGTACTTTGGTTCTCGAACTTAATCCGTTCTGGGAGTCCATTCAACTCCCGAAACCATTTGAAAACCAAGGCATGGCTTCTGCTTGGCTGCAGGAGCTTCTGGCAGTCAAGTGGAAGCCATGTCGGAAGTTCAGCTTCCGAAAAACATTCACAAACCATAACACTTACTTCTGGGTTTGTGGTGTTCATGAGCCGATTTGTTTGGCAACTAAGCCATTCAATAACCAAGGTACGACTGTATAACATTTGCTGGGTTTTATTAGAAAGGGTATAACCATTAGATTCAAAAGGACCAGATTAAATCATGAACCTGATTTTCTGCAAGCTTCTAGCACATTTCTTAGGACATTTCTCCCAAATGAGACACCATCTTATCAACTCCTAGATGATCACTGGTGATTATGCCAGCTATGAATGTATGACTGTTTATTTTATTTTTTAAAGTAGTATTTCTGGGTGAATGCAAGGCATTAAGGTAGTATTAGGCCTTTCCAAGCACACTCACTTCCAATAAACGTTTTAAAACACTCAGATAATTCTGTGCTACTGCTCTGGTGTGATCAGATTCATGAGGTTGTAGGGAGATATTAAGAGATGCTCTAGGAGTGCTAACTTGCTTCACTTGTAAACAGTAACTTTATTCCTTCTTCCTCTAGTGCTTCCAATAATTGCTATTACCATTCTCAAGAAATTTGCTATTCATATTGTCTCTTGAATATGAAATGTTCCAGACGATATGAATTATTCAAAGCAAGGGCATAACATATGCTCACAGTAGAGTGTTATGATACTTTGCTTATTATTCCCTCACTTCTTGTTTAATACAACCAATTATTGTGTTGCTTGCCCACTGAATGAATCCCTCCATTGACTTTTCTCTAAGGATATTCCAGTCTTTATTCCTGAAAGGCAACTTCTATTTATTTATTTATGAATCTATTCCATGTGCCTGCTACCAGACATGAAGCTGATTGCATGCATACTTTCTTTAAAAATGAAATATGTATTTATTGATTTTCCAATATCGTTCCAATAGCATCCTCTTTATAACAATACCAATTTTATCCAATTAATACAATTATTAATGCCAATTATTCCAATGTCAAATTATACAATTTAATCAAACTGGTCTCCCTGTGTGCAAGATTTGATGACTTCATTCTTCTACGTATTTTCTGCATTCCAAAATCTTAATAATTTCCATTCCATTCCAATATAATAATCCCTTATATAACAGCTACAATCTTGTGTTGGTATATTAGGTAATTTATAAAGTTTCAAGTGAGGAACTCTAACTGTAATCCTTATTCTTTCCTGAGTGTGACAGTTCCCCCCCCCCCGATGTTTTCCTGTCCATGTAAGGTGTTATATCCTTCATTGCTACAACTGTTGATGGTTCCCATCATGCCTCGGGAGAAGTGGTTATCTCACAGTTTCCAAAAGTCTCTGCATCACTTTGGCCTGTGATTTGGCTTCCAGTAAACAAGCAGTCTTCACCATTTTTACAGCCTAGGAAGAATGGTCTGAATCCAGACTGCAAATAGGTTCTGTAATTAAGCAGGAAGAACCAGATACACAAATATAGGATGGGGGACATCTGCGTTACTAGCGGTACATGTGAAAAGGAATTAGGGGTCTTGGTGAACCACAAGTGTAACATGAGTCAACAGTGTGATGCAGCAGCAAAAAAAGCTGATGCTATTCTAGGCTGTACCAAGTGAAGTATTGTGTGCAAATCAAGGGAAATAATAGTACCACTCTATTCTGCCTTAGTCAGGCCACACTTGGAATACTGTGTCCAATTCTGGGCATCACAATTTAAGAAGGATGTTGACAAGCTGGAATGTGTGCAGAGAAGGGCAACCAAGATGATCAAGGGTCTGGAAACTAAGCCTTATGAAGAGCGCTTGAAGGAGCTGGGTATGTTTAGCCTGGAAAAGAGGAGAATGAGAGGAGATATGATAGCCATCTTCTAATATCTAAAGGGCTGTCACATGGAGGAGGGAGCATGCTTGTTTTCTCCCGCTCTGGAGGGTAGGACTCGAACCAATGGCTTCAAGTTGCAAGAAAGGAGATTCTGACTAAACATTCGAAAAAACTTTCTGACAGTAAGAGCTGTCCAGCAGTGGAACAGACTCCCACGAGAGGTGGTGGACTCTCCTTCCTTGGAGGTGTTTAAGCAGAGGTTTTATGGCCATCTGTCATGGATGCTTTAGCTGAGATTCCTGCATTGCAGGAGTTTGGACTAGATGACCCTTGGGGTCCCTTCCAACTCTAAGATTCTATGATTCTATGAAATAGTTAATCCAAAAGCTTCTATTGCCGCAGCTGGTATCCTTTCTTCCCTGCTGCTTGATTTATGGCCAATTGTCCTTATCTCAAACACATTCCTTTGTGGATAATGGTGATTAGGGAGGACTTTCTTCCATATTTTGAAAGCGTGGCGTTCTCTCCCCTCCACTCTCAGTTCCTTTCCCTCTCACACACAGTTCCTGTTTTGTTAAATTCCATATTTATATTCCAATTTCTTCCTTCACTTGTACAGATTTTTTAAATCTTGCATTCCAGGGATGGTTGCCATATCATAAATGTAGAGGAAAAACTTTGATATAAGCAAACCATGGGCTCCCCTGCCCTTATCGTCTCTTTCACCGAATGAAATCCCCTCTCAATCCAAACCTTTTACATCCTTGTAGCTGGGTTTGTTTTCGCAGGTTCTTATCTCATCATCTCTAGCACGGCACCTTTAGTTTACTCCAATTTTTTTATTAAAAAAAAACCAATTAGCAGGATAACCTGTGCTTCCAGGAGTGGGATCGGGGGTGGGGTGGGGTGTTGCAGCAGCCAGAGTGCTCCTTGCACCCAGTGCCTTTGCCTGTCCTCGCATTCCATGGGGAAGTGAGTGCCAGACTTACAGGCAAACTGCGGGTGAGAGCCATGTTCCTCTTCCAACTGAAGAGGAATGCAGAAAATGCAATTCCCCCATCCTATTCTGATCATCTCTGTCTCTCTCTCTCTGTGGTGTTGGGAGAGGCTTCCATCCCCTGGTGCACAGGAAACAGTAGGTCACACTGACTTTGATGGGATTTGCTTCCTAGTAGATTTCTTTTCAGGCATTCCTTTATACCTGATCTTAGCTGTCCAGGGTTTTAAATCACATGGGGTACATGAGTACAAGAGGCTGTCTGGTGTGGAAGTTCAGTCCCCAGTGTGTGGAGGGTGATGAATTTGGTGACAGTGGTGCCACAGAGGGGGCAGATACAGAGCAGGTATCCTTGCTCTTCCTCCTCACATGATTGATCTCACTTGTGGCAGAAGGCTTGAACAGTGCTTAAGTACCTGTATGCTTAGGATCGCAGCCTTAAAGTCAAGCCTGTAATCCAAGACTCTTTGGCACTGAACTATGATTTTTGATGGGAATAAAGAGGTAAAGGTAGGTTAAATCTAATTTGCTAGGCTAAATAGGTTGTGGACTGGCAATGCTACCAAATGGTTGTTATTTTTGGGGTGGGGTTCAATCATCTACTGGCAAAGTTGATTTGCTGTTGGTGCACAACAAACTTGCTCCCCCCCCCAAATCAAACTTATTGCAATAAGGAAAGTGAAAGGCCTTTAAAAGTCTTAAACAGCTCAGTACCACAGTACCTCAAGGATTGCTTTCCCCCACATGAACAAACCTGGCCCTCCAAGCATCATGTAAGCATCATCGAGAGGCCTGGAGGGTGGCAACATAAGAACAGGCCTTTTCCTCCCCATTTGTGGAATGCTTTACACAGAGAGACTTACTTGGAGCCATCTATATATATCTTTGGGCAACAGGCAGAAACTTTCCTCTATAACCAATCCTTTGGCTTTTAACTAACTGTGGCCTTTTAGAAGTGGGTGGAATGTTTTTAACGTATTTCTTTTTCCTCTTGGTATTTAGGTGAGGTTTGGTATTTTTTTTTGGTCTGCTTGGTTGTAAGTTGCTTTGCGATGCCCTGGACAAGACAAAGTGACCAACAAATTCAATTAACAAGAAGAAGAAGAAGAAGAAGAAGAAGAAGAAGAAGAAGAAGAAGAAGAAGTAGTAGTGATGGCAAATTGCCCTGGAAAGTATGGATAACAACCGCTTGACACAATGTTGTATAACTTCCCTGCAAGCAAATCAGAATGAATGCATAAAAAAGTAGTTGCTGCCATTTGACCTTGCCACAAACTTTGTGCAAATCCAACAAGACAAATGTTCAATAAACAGGTGCTCTGAAGAAGAGAAGAAGAGTTTGGATTTGATATCCTGCTTTTCACTACCCAAAGGAGTCTCAAAGCTGCTAACATTCTCCTTTCCCTTCCTCCCCCACAACAAACACACTGTGAGGTGAGTGGGGCTGAGAGACTTCAAAGAAGTGTGACTAGCCCAAGGTCACCCAGCAGCTGCATGTGGAGGAGCGGAGACGCGAACCCAGTTCACCAGATTACGAGTCTACCGCTCTTAACCACTACAGCACGCTGGCACTCTGAATTTGACCTGTGTTGTTAAAGTGGCACAGAGTAAAATTTGGGTCTTTTCTGTTCTTGCTTATTTTCCCAGCAGGGGACACTCAATATCCACACTTCCATTCCTACTACAGACATCTCCCAAGAAATATGATACAAACCTAAAGTATTAAGAGAAAAGATTGTTCAGACTTGGAACGAACAAGGTTCTTTCTTTCTTTCTTTCCTAATCTAAGATTATCTAACAGTACAGTAACAATAACCACTACTTATCAATAGCAATATATTAAGAGCAACATTTGCTTAATTTCTATTCCAAGAGATAAGTGAGGATGACAGTTTCAAAAGTTACATTCCTTTGTTGTAGGAAAGAGTCACACTCAAAATCAGACAAGGGAACCTGAAAAAGAAGATGGAAAAAGGACACTTTTATTTTTAAAACAAAGGCAGCAAAGACACACAACAATCACCTGTATCCTCGTCCTAAACCACTTTCTTGCCCTGCTCTTTACCCTGCCCTTCTGCTCATTACACTACATATTTTCTGCTTGAAGGCCTTCCAAAATATTCTTATGTCATTAGAGGTGTGTCTGTTCTCTGCCTCTTGATTTTCTGTTTTGACTTATTCCTCCCTCCCTCCCCTATTTCTCAAAGCTGACTGAAGTCCCTCTGTGACAATTAACCTCCTAGGTAGTGGCTGCCTCTAGCAATTGTAATTAAGTGGCCAATCAAGGAGCCAATGGATCTTTCCTCACAGAGATGAATGAGGCGGTGAAAGGAATGGTTATTTGTGAGATTAAAAATCTGATTTTTCTGTTTTTTTAAAAAGGTCTTAGGAATATAGTGGGAAGCAAAGTCTTTCAGAGTTCTTTTGGGGATGGCAGTGATACTGCCAGGAGAACAACAACATGCAGTAAAGAAGTCTGACTGTGACAGAATATCTGATCCTTTGTACGGGAGGCAGGCTCACACTGAAAACAGAGGGGAGAAAGGACAGAACCACCACAATTTATTCAGAACATTAATAAATATTCTATGAATCAATAGAAGAGGAGGAGGAGGAGGAGGAGTTTGGATTTGATATCCCGCTTTATCACTACCCGAAGGAGTTTCAAAGCGGCTAACATTCTCCTTTCCCTTCTTCCCCCACAACAAACACTCTGTGACGTGAGTGAGGCTGAGAGACTTCAAAGAAGTGTGACTAGCCCAAGGTCACCCAGCAGCTGCATGTGGAGGAGCGGAGACGCAACCCCGGTTCACCAGATTATGAGTCTACTACTCTTAACCACTACACCACACTGGCTTTTGTGCAACTTTACGACTTGTGGATTGCAGACTTCAATGTGTCTGGCTATTTCCAGAGGGGGAGGTTTTAACATTTCTATCCTGGAGAATCCATACGCAGAACAATCCTAGCCTACATTCATGGTGGTGTAGGGTAACAAGGAATCTGCTTGTTTCAAGACTACCACATCCATTGCCCTGCCATTTTGTTGCGGGTATAAGATGTAAGAAGGTGTTGTAATGGCTTCCTGTGCCCTGTTTTCTCCTAGTCTGCCAGTGGAACACTGCCTGCACACCCATCTACAATGGTGCAGCTTTCCACCAGCATGCAGGTGGTTGAGGGGCAGGGATGCGACTTCCAGCAGTGTGTTATTGTGCCAGCATACATCTGCCTCTGACAGAAGAGCAGCACTTACACCACTTCCTGTCTCCTCCTCATCTGACTTCCTGGCAGAGCTTGGACTGCACCCTAAGCCTGACATCATGATCGCACTTGATAGTGATCATATGATATTTCAGTGAGCTTAGGTACGCCCACCTCCACAAAGGATTGTGCAGTACATTTACAATCCTATGTATCATTCTCTGGGAATAAGCCCCACTAAACTCTGTGGGATTTCCTTCTGACTGAATGCACATCGTCTCCTGTGAACATAATTAGAAATCACATTATATATTTTTTACTAAAGGGCCGGACCGTACATAATGTGGGAGATCTGTGAATGGCTCTGTTTTTTTAAATTTAAATTATAGGCAGCTGGGATGCTGGTCCAAATTTGATCAGAGGAGCAACACTGGGAGAACGGATGTTTCATCCTTATACACATCATTTTCTTCATCTAAATCGCCCTCCTCTAGTTGTCATTAGCATTCCAAGTCAGAGAAGATCTTCTGGGGGGTGGAATGGTGGCCATGATCCAGAAGAGAGCATTATGAGCTGGGCAACTTTGTATTCTGACCCTGTGCTGACAAATTTCGGCATTGCCACTTTGTTCTTGCTTTGGGGGAAGCAAAGGAGCTGCATGGACTGCTGGGTGCCAGATCTCAAAATTAATAAATTATATTGCTGAAGTTGTCCCTTTTTCTCTGCATTATGGAGAACATCTCAACAGACAGGGGTCACCTGAAGTGGGCTACACAGGGAATGCTATCCGTGAATCTTTAGCCGCTTGGTTTGTTTTGACGTGCGTTCGAGTTCCTGTTAATCTCTGACAAGCTGCCTTTCTACCACCTGCAGTCAGTTTATCCTTTCTTCTTTGAAGGGGACTTGCACAGGAGCAAAGAAATTCAATTAGTAGGAAAATGTGATTGAAAAACCACAGAAACTGACAGGGGAATTTAAGGATCTGGAACTAGTTTGAACTTAATGGCTTTCCTTGAATGTGGTTGACAGAGATGGCTCCAGAGAGTCATTTCTGGCACTTGTCCTTTGCTACTCAACCCTGGATGTGTGAACTAGAGCAGCAAGAGGCACACAGTCTCAGATTTATTTTCTGATTTTGGCCTGAACTTCCACAGTATTTATTTATTTTCCTTGAAGAGCAAGGCAACAAGCATTATAGAATCACAGAACTGCAGTGTTAGAAAGGACCATGAAAGACACCTAGCCCAACCCTCTGCAATGCAGGAATATTTTTGCCCAACATAGTTACCTTGTTTCCATTTCCTGAACCTATTTTGCAGTCCAGGAAAATGCTTTCTCCAATAGCCCAGCTATTGTTTCTAGACACACTGCTATCTCTACACACATGCTCCTTCCCAACAAGTTCATGAACAAATTCATTGCTAGAGGAACAAAATCATGTCTTAGAAACTCATCAAACAATTCTGAGATTATGTCCTTTTCAAGGATTCCCCATTCCATCTCCTTGGTTTTCAACCACACCCCAGACAACTAGTCATATTCCCATGCCTGCTGAGCATGTTGAGTCCTCATTGGACTGTTTTTTTTTTGGGGGGGAAGGTTCTGCCCCTGTTCTGGCCAAGTTACGTCCCTGTTATGTTCTACATATGGATAAGTGCTTGGAAAATGAATTTGTTATTGGTATACAAGATAGGATGCCCAACCTACATTTGCAAGTGTTTTGAATCCCTAAAGTGCTGTACCAAATGATTCAAGTGCAAGTGTACAAAACATGGATCAGCCCTTCCAATTTTCAGCCAAGTCTGGATGAAAGCCTTGCCAGTAAAATGTTGACAAGACCCTCTCCTGACTTCCCTAAAAATGGATTCAATAAGAGACAGGATCCCTAAGTGCTTTGAAACAATGATGAATTAAGAAGTGGCTTTGAATTAAAAACATAATTTTCAATTAGCTGCCAATTCAGTGGGAAGTGGGTGGGAATGAGCCAGCATGTGAAAGGGATGGGGCAGTCTAGTATTCTTTGTAGCTGCTTGTCAACTAACAGGCTTTCCCCCTTGTTAGAAATCACCTTGCTGTAATTTGGCAGTGATCCATAGTCACAATATGTTTTGTTTCTGAATTACCGCTAAGCAAGAGCTCAGACCGAAAGGAGGTAGACCTGAGCTACTCACCAGCAGAATTATTTTCTTTGTGTTAATGGGATGAGTATTGAGAGCAGCATCTTCTATGGCAGGATAAAAGTGCAGGGTAACAGTCGCTTAACTTGACTTTGTGAAACCTCCCTGCAAACCAATCAGAACGAATGCTCAATTAACAGAGCATGTCATATAACCTACCAACAAACTTCATATAAACAAATCAAGGTAAATGCTCAAGAAATGGGTTGCTTGGAAGTGAACAAAGAACACTGGATTCTAATCTGGAACAAGTGTAATGCAGGGATTTTGCTTCATTCTGAAATAATAATTATTGAACTATGGGTTTGGCTTCACACGCTGGAAACAAGAACCCACTGCCTCTTCTTTTTAAAGTGTTCTGTAACTTTTAGTGACTAACTATGATACCCAGGTCCTCTGTTTTATCTCATCTGAAACACATTTAGGCTTCTGCTTAACCACATTCACTTGCTTTATTGTTGCAGATTGTAGTTTGTAGAGGGAAAAGGAAGGCTTATTTTATACAGTGCTTCTGGAAGTTTAAGACTACAACCCCTACCAACCCACCACTGTGTGGCTGATGGGATTTGTACTCCAAAACTTCTGGAGAGCACCTGGTTGGGGAAGTCTGCCTTATGATATGCTGCTTTGCTGAGAAGCCTTCCAGGCTTTCCTGACCAACTTTTCAAGCTTCTGTTTTCTTGTTCCATCTCTCTGTTTTCCCTTATCCCTTTTCACGTTCTGTGTATCATTAATCCGTGACCATTGGAAGTGGCTGCTCGAAGGGCCAGATTGAACAGCAGGAGGTGGGGATTAGCAGGAGAGCTTTACTAGGGCTGATAAGACTAATGAGAAAAAAACACACTTTGTATTGTGCATTTCTGTAGCAAAAGACCCCCCCTCAAGCAGTTGGACCTTGGGCTGTTTCATTGCCAGTCACTGGATCTATGCACTCTCCCCACACATTGGAAACATCTCTTAGCTGGAGATGCATTTATCCGTAGGGACTCAACAAGGACATAATAAAGGCTTGCAGGCAAAGGCAATCCAAAAGCCACTGATTTTTCTTCCAGATATGAAAGCTGGGTTACATTCTTCCTAATTGGAAACATCGGGTGCTCTAAGGATGGCGTCAAGACACCACACGGAGAGCTGTGTGGTAGATGTGAGAAACTAATGACACACTTTCACACCGTAGAGGTTTCATCTAAGAGTTTTGAGGCTAATGTTATATATTAAAACTCTCCTGCTAAAATGAATTTGGTCTGTAGTGGGAATTCCTAGAATGGCAGGCCCCAACGGGCAGCAATGTGCCATTATTTATCCTACTTGCTACTTATCCCATCTACAGATATTGTTCCAAAATATGCTGCAGCACATATTTTGTGCTAGCATATTTATGACTTCTCTGGCCCAAACACATTCATTAGAAAATCATCACTGATTATTTTTTAAATAGAAACTTATTTAATTGTTTCCAACTAAACACTGTCAGAGTAGACCCATTAAAACCAATAGAACTGAAGTTAGTCATGCCATTAATTTCAGTTAGTTTACTCTAAGTATGACTTAGGTACAATCCTGTGTTTTTTGGCAGAAATTTAATTGCGTATTTAAACATGGAATATTGTGCAGATTTTTTTTTTAATTGCAGATTAAATTGTGGAAATTACAAAACAGACTTATGGGTGAGCACATACAATTTGACATAGAATGGAAATAGGTCAATCTACCCATCCTTGATATAAGCCTTTTTCTCTCCTACAATTCAGGTATCCTGAGCAGCAACTATTGTAGCTTTATAATACCCATGGGAGGGCAGGAAGCTAGAGATGCCATAAAACCGGAGCTTCATGAAACATTCCATACTTTGCAAACCCTAACCCTTTAGGCTTGCAACACTTTGTCTAAAACACTTGGAACCCTGTTTGCATCTTAAGCATGCCTTCCCTTCTTCCCTCTACACATGCTGCAGGTGTGGTGGTGGTAGTGAAGGAATGACAGTACTTACCAATGTGTAGATCCAAGACGGGGAGCCTGTGTGCCTCTAGATCTTGCTAGACTACAACCGCCACCATTCCTGATCATTGGCCATGTTGGCTGGGGCTGATGGCTGTTGGAGTCCAACAACATCTGGAGGGGCATGGGGTCTCCATTCCTGGTGTAGACAGAAGAACACACATTTCCCATCTTCTCCAGATATGCCACTTCTTTGCAGAACATGGCTTCCTATTGCCCCAAGTCCGTTTATTGGTAAACCAGGTCTATCATTAGTTTGCATATTTTAAAACTGAAATATGGGCACTGGTCTTGGATGCTGGGTCATTTTAGCTATATATTTGGATAGGATAGGTAGGGGACTATTATGGCACTTAGCATAAAAAATGAAAATTGTATCTTGTATATGTTCTGTTTCTGCTTTGGCGTTAGCTGTGTTGTTATACAGTAAAACTCTATACAGTTATAGAATAAAACTCTATTCTGCTCTAAAGAGTGTGGAGTTTTTACAGAGAATCTGATCAAATACAGGCAAATAGCTTTCCTTCCCTGCCACAGGCACAGAGAAGCTGCACTGATACAATCAGAATGAGTAAATATCGAGTCCTGGTTAAGTCATTTCTATGTAAACATGGATTTTGGCGATATGACTGGGAGCTTTCACCAAAGCAATAAATGTCTGCAATACAAGGCCCTTGACACCACCAATGGGCTTTTGTCTGCCTCATTCCTCCCGGCTGCATATGTTATGAAGTTGAATTCAAAAACCTTTTTGTATCATCATAAAGTTGTACCATACTTGAAAGGAGAGCTGCACTTCAGACTCACAACAGAAATGTATAGCAATTCAGTGATCAGTTGCTATGAGGTTCACTCCTAGTTCTTGTCCTAAATATCTAAATATCTGAAAGACAGCCTCCTTCACTACAGACCCTCCCAGGTGCCAGTATTGACAGAGGGGCCCCTACTGGTATTTCTGTCACTCTCAGAAGCTCTCAGGGGGTTGTTGTGGTGGCCTGGGAGAGGGCATTCTCCATGGCATCAACATCATAGTAACTAGTTAGTGTTAGCTAAAACTGTGCCTCCCTCCCTACTGACAGGGGAGCATGCATTAGAAGGGGATAAAAAGACACAAAATTATGTTGGAATTAACATGAAGGGTAATTGATTTTTCACTGATTAGTAAGACCAACAGGGTTGAATCATAGGACCAGATTCAGCAAAATAGTTGTGCTAGTGGAACTTGAGCAGTAGGACTTTCCCCCCATGTGCCCCTGTACTCCCCCCCCAATGGCTCTGCAGGGTGTCTGGAGAACATCCAGAACAGAATGGGAGGGGACAGGAGAAGGGAGATAGTTCCACCTGGCAAACTGAAATGCTTGCACTAAGCAAAGGAGTAACAGTGAGACACTAACTTCCACCTACACAGTGGAACTGCAGCTTAACCATCTCTTCTCCAGGCTGCACACCCCCAGCTCTTACAATCTTTCCTCACAGGACTTGATCTCCAGGCCCTTCACCATCTTTGTGACTATTTTCTTGATAAGTTCCAGTGCTGATGTTCTTCTTCAACTGAATTGCCCAGAATTGGACACAGCATTCCAGGTGAAATCTGATCAAAGCAGAATAAATTGGTACAGCTACTTCTCATGATTTGGATGCTATACGTTTGCTGATGCCACCTAGAAGTGCATTGGCATTCCCCCACTAACTGCAGAGTAAAATGTCTACAGAATGTGGCAGCCTACAAAGAACCTTACTTTATCTTGGGATTCCAGTAGGAATGGGTGACCATCAGTTTTGGTTTCTCTCCGTTTCTCTTGTTTCACAAGCTCTTTTGTTTTGAAGTTCTTACAAAAATTCACCTGCATTTTAGTGCAAATTTCTCCTAATATGCACATGTTTAAATGCGATTTTGCTTAATGTAAGCATATTTGTATGCCATTTTCATGAATATGTGCATTTTAAGGCGTTCTTTACACTACTATATGCATTTTTGTGCAATAACTTTACTGAAGCTGAACCGCAAAATTCAGAGAAATGCACATTTCGAAAGATGATGGTTCGGTTAACGTATAGTTCCAAAACTGCAAATTAGGTAAATTCATCTTTAAATCTTAACTAAATCAAATTTCTCACCCATCCCTAGATTCTGGGAATCTTTTCCCTCTGAGACATATTCAAGAATACAGAATACCATCACTACAAAGCATACACCAATAAAGACACCCCTAGCAATTCTTGCGTTCTTCTCAAGTACAAAGCCATGTAGTTTGCAAATGTACACCTTGGAAATGACAATATGATTAATCTGTCTAATCTAATACATTCTTTTCAGACACTGTAATGATCTTGCACACAATGTTTTGCTGCTTTAAATTGATTATTTAACCAATTGAGACTTTTTAAATTGCATTGCTTTTAAATTTATGAAATTATTATTTTGCAATGTATCTAAGTTGATCTGAGTGCCTATGAGCTGAAAAAGCAGGAGGAGGGAAATGATGCTAATAAATGCCGAGATCCCATTTGCCTTCAGTTGGCAGACACTAAGGGTTTTGCACGGATTGGGATGGTGATTTGATGCAACATCTAATTATTGTCGCTCCCTTCCCTAAGCAGCCCCCAATGGAAGACTGCTTCTGTTGTTGCTCTTCGGCATGCCAGAAGCTTTTATGGAACCCAGCCTGGCCTGCCTTATCACTGAACTTCTTACGCTTTCTTCTTTTCTACACAAGAGTGAAATTCTGGATAAGTAATAGCTGCCTTGTCAAAATAATTTGGTGCCTCTTCCTCACCACATGCCTGTACTTTTATCTTCACTACCTTAAAGAGAAATCAACGTTCTACGTGGGCATGTATATTACAGACCTCAGTCGTTCCCGACAGGGAAGAGGGCAAGGCCAGGCTTATCAGTCCACAGCACACCTCGTGGTCACGAGAATCCATTCTGAGACACCATCCATCACTCAGGAGTGACTAGGAACTGCAGGTGGAGAGAAGTACAATATTGTAGCATATGTTTCAAGATAACCTTTGCTGAGCAAAAACACCTTCCTGCTCCAAATACCAGCCAGTCATCATTGCCAATGGGATGATTTGCTCTCTCTCAGTAGACTCAGTTTCCTGTTCATTTTTGTTTTCCGTTTTAAAAACATTTAAGATGATTTGATGTTATCAGCAACAGTTAATTCAAAGATACAGTACTTCCTGCAACCATCCCAATGTTACCATTTCATATTGACTCACCTTGAATTTGAATTGCACACATCCGACATGTAGCCTAACTACTTTCCTACATATGTTAAATTACTGCATTGACATGTTGAGGCCTAGTTACATCTTAATTTTAATGTGGGCCCTAAAGAGACAAAGGCTTTTAAAAAACTGAAGCCAAGTATGAGGCTCTTGGACCAAACAGATCACTGCATGCAGGGAGTGGAGGTTTAAGCCAATGGCAGTAATTAAAAGAATTCCCAGTGTTGTCCATGGAAGTGGGTTTTTAAAACAACAAAGCTTAAATTATCATTGCTATTTGTTTTGTGAAGGTGACAATTTTGTCAGGGTCGTGGTGGGGGAGGAGAGAGTTAAATCTCCCCTATTTTCATATTATGGTCCTGATCCTGGTTAGGGACCCCTTAGGTTAAAAAACAACAACCTGGGATCACAATGCATTTTAAGTAGTGTGTATTTAGCCCCTTGGCTGTATCCAACTAAGCGTAAACAAATTGAAGTGAATGGACTGAAGTGAGTCTCACCAGTTGATTTCAATGGGTTTACTCTGAGTATGGCTTAGCTGTGACTCAAAGAATTGTAGTAACAGAATGGAAAGGTATGGAGTGTTTATTTTCTAATGAAAAATGTATGGTACGTATAGGGGGTAAAATCGAGCAATTTCTGCCTTACACACACACACACACACACACACACACACGGCAAAACTATTAACCATGAGGGCATTTGTGCAGACCTGTGTATTCTGAACAATGACAATTCTCTTTTTGCCCCCTTTCCAAATTCTGATGAATTGCTCCTGCCAGTGAATTTGTTCCTCAACCCTGGGTGGCTGAGAGACCTTTAAAAGATGTATATGTGCAAAATGTTAAGCTGGTTTGAGTGAAAATCAGATAGGACTGGAATTCCTCACTGTTCCAGCTGTCAAGCTGGAGATATGGGGGACAGCAATATGCCTGATTTAGTGCCAACAAATCATAAGGTCTTGAACTGCTGGCCATGGAGATATAGGAGAAAGATATGAACATAAGAAAGAGATACACACTCTTATTCAAAATGTGGGGAGCCTGCCACACACTATGCTGCCTGGAAAAAATTAGAACACACCAGGGGACCATAGAGATTGTATTGGATTGAAAATTTACTTAGCCAACCTTCGGGGACCCATTCTTGCCTGTATGAGCTGATTTCACTGCACTATTTGTCTTGGTAATGCAACCAGAATAGCTTTTGCCCTTCTGAGAATTCAAGTGCCTGTTGCTGTAACCTCTTCTGAGCTAAAACAAGAACTGCATCACATCAGACAGACTGATCTGCTCCTGTGAAAAACCAAACCTGTCCTACATCCAAAGCCCAACTCCAAGCTAGCTGGGCTAATGTTTGCATTCTAGCAACCAAGAGCTTCTTAGCCCGAGAAAGAGGCTGTCACGTTTCTCACCGGAATATGTTTGGCTGGGCAATGAAAGGCAAAGCATCTTATGATGACCTTAAGGGACATCATCACATACACAGGCGATGTCAAAATTTATAAGAAGTGACGTGATAGAAGGTTATAAAATTATGCATGGTCTGGAGAAAGTGGAGAGAGAGAAGTTTGCCTCCTTCTCCCATAAGGCTAGAACTCGTGGACATCCAATGATTCTGAACTTTGGAAGATTCAGGACAGATAAAAGAAAGTACTTATTCGTGCAGTGTGTAAACTGTGGAACTCACTCCCACAGGAGACAGTGATGGGCACCAACTTGAATGGCTTTCGGGGAGAATTGGACAAATTCATGGAGGGTAAGGCAATCAATGGCTACTAGCCACAGTAGCTGTGATGATGATTAATTTTATTTATACCCCACCCATTTGGCTGGGGAACTTTGGGCAGCTTACAGAATATATAACATAGTAAAACATCAATCATGAAAAACTTCCCAATACAGGGCTGCCTTCAGATGTCGTCTAAAAGTTAGGTCGTTCTTTATCTCCGTGACATCTGAAGGGAGGGCGTTCCGCAGAGGGATGCTCTGTGGAGTGCTCTGCCTCCACACTCGATGTTCCTGAATACCAGTTGTTGGAAACCACAGGAGAGGGATGCTCCTGTGCTGGGGTCCTGCTTCCAGGCTTCCCACAGGCATGTGGGTGGTTCCCCAGATTACGAGTCTACCACTCTTAACCACTACACCACACTGGCTCTCAAGGTCACAAGAAGCAAGAAGCAGCAAGGTCTGGCAAGGAACAATGGCTGGAGACCCTGCTTAAGAAAGCTGGAGCCAGCTGGTTCTCATCAGGAGCAAGCAGGTTGATCAGCAGCAGGTAGAGTCACTTTGTCTTCTGCTCCTTCAGGCTGCTGCTGAGCAGGTGAAGCTGACTCCTGGCCCATGACAATAGCCAATCCTCCCCCTAGGCCCCTTTAGAGGATCTCCTTTACTATATGGATCCTCCCCAATGCTATTTCCATTATACAAAGGTCCAACAAAAGCCTAACTAAGCTTTTGACAAACCCAACCAAGGGGGCCAATTAAGGTTGGGAGAGAAGGAAAAAATCTTTTACGTATGTGTTGTTTTAAAATATTTTTATACTTATAGTTGTATTTTAAAATGTTTTTTGTGCAATTGTTTTTATACTTGTCATTATATTGTCGAAAGAAGACTAATCGCCGAAGAATTGATGCTTTTGAATTATGGTGCTGGAGGAGACTTTTGAGAGTCCCATGGATTGCAAAAAGATCAAACTTATCCATCCTTAATGAAATCAGCCCTGAGTGCTCACTGGAAGGACAGATCCTGAAGTTGAGGCTCCAGTACTTTGGCCACCTCATGAGAAGAGAAGACTCCCTAGAAAAAACCCTGATGTTGGGAAAGATGGAGGGCACAAGGAGGAGGGGACGACAGAGGATGAGATGGTTGGACAGTGCTCTTGAAGCGACTAGCATGAGTTTGGCCAAACTGTGGGAGGCAGAGAAAGATAGGTGTGCCTGGTGCTCTAGTCCATGGGGGTCACAAAGAGTCAGACATGACTGAACAACTGAACAACATATTGTCGAATGACTTGACAAACCTCATGAGAAGCGACTCACATAAAAAACAAACATTTGCTTCCCAAGTCCACCTCTCATCACCCCGGTCCTTGCCTGGATCTTTCTTAGAGCCCTGTCCCCATGAGATGGATTTTATCACTCTCTGACTGGGAAATACTCTGCTGTCCACTTTGCACAGGTCTCTAGTTTGGGCAATTCCTCAACCTTTGCTGCTTTGATATATGATCTATGGGCACAATATATATATTGATCAGTGACTAGACATGGAACTGTGTAAGGCTGAAGGACGCTTCTTTTATTGAGAGCCAATTCCCTGCTTGCTCCATTTTCTTGTTATGAGCACCACAAGCAGAGATTAATGGCAGCCGTTCCACTTGTTTAAGCAGCTGATGTCTCAGCCCTAGATCCCACCTGGGGCTCCCTGCTGGACAATAACAACATGCCATTACATAGCTTAGCAAAAAACCCATAAAGACTGGTATAGTTTGAGTTTCTAGGCAGGTAAAGAAAAACAAAGTTTTATTCAGAAAAACTGTTTAGAAAAAACAATAACCGTCTCCCTGTGGACACTGAAAAATAACTAATTAATTGAGACTCCTAGAAGAATATCCCATTAAAAAAAAACCAGGCATATAGTTTCTGCAGGAATTATTGAAAGGCAATTGATTCAATTGTATACGGTATGGAATATGGAGAAGTGCAACAACGCAAAATTTTAATACCATTTACCTTTTTAATTTCAAGTCCATTTTATTTATAGATGTAATTTGTATGTCAAGGCTAATTCACATAACCGGTTTAACATGATGAATTAACATGTTAGTGAGTTTTGTTATATGAAGTGTTGTGTGTGCATGTGTGTGTGAATCATGATCTGTCTATGCACTGAAACACAGGGCAGATTTAACACACAAATATCTCTGGAAAATCAGCGGCCACCATGTGCATCTATAATCAGTGTAACTCAACTGGTCCAACCTTCTCTCCACTGTGATAGCATCAGCAACAAGCCCACATTCTAACAGGTCATTGTCATATAGAAGACTGAACGAAGCTGAAAACATGAATCTCTTGATAAAAGGTAAAATATAAGAAAACCATGCCATCTATTAAACTAGGGACACTGTTAAGAACCTGGAAATCTAAATGTTGCATTGGGAGGAATAAAGGGTTGGAACGGGTTTCTTGCAATGGTAGATATCTCCCACTTGTCCAAAAAGGGGGGGGGGACAAAATAAGCCATGAAATTCTACCCTCAACCTCAAAAATCAGGTAAAAATTAGGGGTTGGCGTGCATTTTTGCCACCATTGTGCCACTCTCTACCCTTGGCAGCTCCTCAGCCAGTCAGGGCTGGAAGTTCAAGAGGCAGAAGTGAACCAGGCAGCTTCAGTATAATATCTTAATCTACAGATACTGTAATCAGTAGCAAACTACAGGTTTTTCCAAGCACAACAGATGAAGAAAGAAGTCTGGGTTGGAATAAATGTGAATTGGAATATGTTCTTGGAATATATTCCCAATTAGCATAGAAATTATTTTAAGGGTAATGTGACACTGAGCAAAACAACATGCTACTCCCTGCCAAACCAACTCTACAGTTGATTATAGCAGTACACAGACTATTTCACAATGCTTCAGATTTGAATTTGTGGGTCTCTCTTCTTGTGGCATGGGTCTAAGAATGCTGGCCAATCTCTCCTTGGATGTTATATTTAAAGTTTTGGAATATATGAGCTGTGGAGACACTTTTATAAAAGGAGTTAAAGCAAAATTGATAGTAAATAATGTATTGACTGAGAATTAAATATAACTAAAGACGCTAGACAAGGTTGTCCACTATCACCTTTAATTTTTTTATTAGTTTTAGAAGTTTTGGTGCAAAGAATAAGATGTAATCAAGAAATTAAAGGAATAAGGGTGGGACAGAGACAATACAAATTAAAAGCATTTGCAGACGATGTGGTGATATCTGTAGAAGAATCAATAGAGTCAATACCAAAAGCATTAGAAGAGCTAAAAAACATTGGAGAAATAGTAGGTCTTAAAATTAATAAAGATAAAACCAAGCTCCTGGTAAAAAAAAAGAATGATGAGAGTAAAAAGAAATCATAAAATATATCAGATTGAAAGACTGGAAAGAAGGTCAAATATTTAGGTGTATGGTTAACAGCAAAGAATACAAATCTAGATAAAGATAACTATCTGAAAACCTGAGAGGATATTAAAAGTAATTTGCAAATTTTGGGTAGAATGAAACTTTCGTTGCTGGACAGAATGTCTACCATAAAGATGAATGTATTACCAAGAATGTTATTTTTGTTTAAATCAATACCGGTGATCAACAAAACAGACTGCTTCAACAAATGGCAAAAAGATATTTCTAAAATATCTGGCAAGGGAAAAACCCAAGAATAAAATATTAAATACTGATAGACACGAAAGAGAGTGGAGGTTTCTCCCTGCTGGATATGAGATTATATTATGAAGCATCTTGTCTGTGCTGGTTGAAGGAATGGTTGTTATTGAAGAATCCACATATCTTAGACTTGGAAGGTCATGAAAATATTTTTGGTTGGCACGCTTATTTGTATGAAAAGGTGAAAGTACATAAAGATTTTACAAACCATATAATTAGGAAAAATTTGTATAGAATATGGGACAAATATAAAAATTTATTGAAATTAAAACACCACTTTGGCTTTCACCTTTGGAAACCATAGTGGTGAAAAAGAAAAATATAGAAATTTGCTAAGAGAGGAGGGTGGAGAATTTGAATTAAAAGAGTTTAAGGATTTACCAGGAATGTTAACAACATGGTTACAATATCATCATTTGAATGAAATATTTTAAAAGGATATGAAGCGGGGGTTTGGGGAACAACTATCACATTTAGAGAGAGACCTGTTTAATTGTAATGTTAAAGTGATGTCCAAAATGTACGATGTTATTGGAAAAAGAAACAAAAGATGAACAAGTGAAATCTTCAATGATACTTTGGGCAATAGATATTGGTCATAAAGAAATGGAAGCATGGGAATGATTATGGAATACGGATATACAATTTATGTATATTATGGTTTAAGAGAAAATTATATGACAATGCTATATTGTTGTTGTTCAGTTGTTCGTTCATGTCATGTCCAACTCTTCGTGACCCCATGGACCAAAGCACACCAGGCACGCCTATCCTTCACTGCCTCTCGCAGTTTGGCCAAACTCATGTTAGTAGCTTCGAGAACACTGTCCAACCATCTCATCCTCTGTCGTCCCCTTCTTGTGCCCTCCATCTTTCCCAACATCAGGGTCTTTTCTAGGGAGTCTTCTCTTCTCATGAGGTGGCCAAAGTACTGGAGCCTCAACTTCAGGATCTGTCCTTCTAGTGAGCACTCACATAGATGGTACATGCTATATAGATGGTACATGCTATATAGATGGTACATGCTATATAGATGGTACTATATAGATGGTACATGCTGTATAGATGGTACATGCTATATAGATGGTACATGCTATATAGATGGTACATAATACCTAGTAGATTGGCAAAAATGTATAAATCAAACAAGTGTTGGAAATGTAAAGAGAAATAAGGCACCTTTTTCATATGTAGTGGTCTTGTAATAAGTTTAAAGCTTACTGGGAAATGATAAATAATGAATTGAAAAAGATTTTAAAGATAACATTCATTTATAAAACCCCAGAAGCTTTTCTCTTGGGAATTATGGGATTAGAACTACCTAAACAGTATAGAAATTTATTTATATGTGACTACAGCTGCAAGAATGTTATTTGTACAAAAGTAGTAGGATGAAGAGGTCCCGATGGAAGAAGAATGGATACAGAAACTAATGGAGTATGCAGAAATGACGAAACTTACTGGAAGAATAAGAAATCAAGACAACAAACTTTTTAGAAAGGAATGGAAATAGTTTATTGAGTATTTACAAACAAATTGTAAACCAATCAAGGAGAAAAAGATGAGTAAAATAATAAGTTAAGGCAATTTGAAGTATGTAAGAAAGGACAAAAATAAATGTAAGGAACCGCAGAAAGAGGGGGAAATTGAAAATGTTAAAATTATGGTTAACTAATTGTTGGAATGCATATAAATGAAAATTATTAAAAAAAAGAATGCTTGCCAATCTTACTAAGATTGTGAAAATGCTTTGAACATATAAATATGTTTTGTGCATGTAAAATGTTATATATATATTTGTGTGTTTTTGTGTGTAACAATTTTTTTAATTTTTCAGTTTATACATCTCAAAATAAACATTTTGCGTAATATCATGTAACAATTTACTTCCCTCCTTCTCCTTTTATGGTTCATTTTACTTCTCTATCATTCCTGCATATTTTACTATAACCAATCTAATCATTTCTCCATTTTACATTCTTCAAATATTTACCATACTGTTGAATTTATCTAAATGCTACCAGTGTTTTCAATTGTACACGCAGTTGTGCATGTAAAGTATTATTAGCACACCTCAGCTTCCTGAAATATTTGTATACCACAAAGACATAACAGGGAAAGAGAAAGCACTAGGCAAGTTTTTCCTTCTGTCTTTAAGGACTATAGCAGTGGTTATATCCACATGCACTCTGCTGAGACCTACCCTGAAAGCAATTTTGAGTAAAGCAATTCCAATCCTGAAGTTGAGATTCCCTGAAATAAAGTTTGGTTGATCCCTCTCGGACCATTCAACCAAATCTAGTCAGCTTTTAAAAATAGCTTCTGATAAAGCTGAATTCAGGTTTGGGGATAAGTCTCTTATAGTCCTGCACCCTTTGCAAACAGTATAAATGTCAGGGCACATTTATTGACCTCTGCAAATAATTGCTGGTAGAGCATGTGGAAAGGAGGCAAAGGAAGATTGCTTGCAAGCCAGTAGGATTCAGCCTATTACATTATCATAGGACTGCCGGGGGGGGGGAAACCCGAGGAGAGGTTAACAAACTAAGCAGGAACATGCCTAGCCTTGTCAACTTTTGTTGTGACAGAAATAGATGGAATAAGAATAAAAAGGCTCCATTTTCTATTCCTGGACTGTGCAAGCTGAACAGAGAATGGGACACCTCACTCCTAGTCAGGGTACTTTATACAAACAAAATGTAGATGAAGGAAGCTTGGGTGTAAGAAAATGAATGCATGAATGGTGTTGTGGTTGGGATGGGGAGAAATTTGATTCAATCTGCATTTAAAAGTGAACCAAATTTTGACCTTCCGAAAAAATACACAAATCAAAACACAGCCATTGCTCAAAATTCACACTTCTCTCCATTTTGCTATGCAGTTCTGCAGCCAAGTAATGTATACAAAAATACATATATTAGTGGAAAATAGAGTAAATATGCATATAACAGTGAAATAACCTCTAAAATACATTATATTTAGGAAATTTGCTTTGCAGAAATGTGTATATTAGGCAAAATTGTAGATAAACATATATATTAGGAGAAATTCACAGTAAGATCCTGATGTATTTCCATACTATCCACCCACAAACTGATGTGGAAAGGTTGAGAAATGAATTTAAGGCTGCAAAAATGAAAAAGTGAGAGAAAGTGAATTTGACCAAATTTGCCCATGACTATATTACACTTTTTGCACATTTAGGTTCCCTGAACTAAGAATAAAACCCAACCGTTAGGCCAGTGGTGGTTGAACATTTGGCCCTCTGGGTATTTCTGACTGCAACATCCATCAGCCAACAACCAGGGTGATAGAGGTTGTAGCAGTGGTTGTTGGTGTTCATCCTCTGACCGCCTGCAACTAAGTATGTGAAGCCGGTGCCCCACTGCCCTAATGGAACAGCTCCACTGGGTTGCAGTCCAGCGATATCTGGAGGGTGAAAGTTTCCCCCGTACCTGCTATAGGCCAATGAAAGTCTAATACTCTTCTGATTTTAGCAAATGATTGCTTGGTGCGACGAACCCTACCTCTCAATTACTAAATTGTGTCCACAAGGGTACATGGGTGAAACCAACCCCCCCTCCACTTGGTTCACCTCCAAACAAACCCCTCTTACTTCAAGGGCTTAACAGTAATGAGAGACTTTTTCCAGCTTTCGTGGCTGATATCCTCATACTCTGGGTTACTTAAATGAACACCTCTTTCCTACAGTAAAGGGCCTCCCTCAGCTCGGATCCCCACTGTCTCGATTTGCCTCAACACTCTGGCAACTTCATGGCACTCTAGGGTTATCACTATCTAACCCTTTTCTGTGTGACTCTAGACACAAACTATCACCTCCCTTTTCTCAGGTAAGTTTTGCCCTTTCTTGAGTCCACAACCTCTGTGGAGATTTGATAGCCTGCTGACCAATAATGACGATTCCTCCTTGGCACCAAAAAAGAACTGAACTTATTTTTTTTGAGAACATAGTTGTTTTAAAGATTCATGCATTCACAATAGTAGTTGCGGTATACAGAAACATCTTTCGATCTATCGTTTCATGTTAAACTAACCTAACCTAAACCACCACTATCCTGGCCCCACACCCTTCTTCTTCCCTGTCTCCACACACACCCTCCCTCTTCTCCACTGTCAAAACGGCTGTTCCCTCCTTTAAACTGGGGACCGCCCCACCCCCAATAGGATGAACTGTCAGTCAAGATGAAGGTGGATTAACTCCTTCTGAGCCGGGAGGTAATAACTCCTCCACCCTAGGGGCCAATCCGTCACACTTGGTTCACATTCTATGACACTTGAAGCAAAGCAGCTGAAAACCATCCTTGTATCTTTATGCTCCTCTTTCTAACCAAGAGGACCTGTATCTTGCTGTTTCATTATATCAATGAAAGAGCAGTATTCTGTTGCAGCCATGAGAATTCTTACTAAAGGCCTTATCTTGTGATTTGTGATGTTATCTTATTGTTGCTTTGCAAATGGCTGGTCTCCTACATCTTCCCGACATTCTGAAGTTCACAACACTGAATCTTCTTTATCTCGGAGCTGCAAGGAACATTTCTCCTACAAACATTCTTACAAAACTAGCTCAGCCAAACAACTGGTTCTTTTTCCGTGGTCTCTTGAGTGGTGTCTCTTAATTTGTTTAATTCTTGTTCTGCATCTTATAACATACCTGCCAAAACCCAAGAGAGCTCATTAAAATGCCTTTCTTCTGCCCTCTATCCCAGAGGAGAATGTGGGACAACTGTATTAATTACACTATAATTAGATCCCAAAAATCCCATTAACATTTCCCAAGAGACTCTTAGGCACAAGACTCCCGCCGTTTACAATCCTCCAGGTAGAAAATTTATTTATTTTGCTATCTGCAGCGCTCTTGGGATTGTTGTCAAAGAACTCTTAGATAGGAGGAAAGCTGTGCTACAGCTGTATACTGCTATTCAGGCAAGTCTGTTGGAGATTTCCTCTGTTGGTCTCATTTAGAGCCATGCTAGAGCTGGGGAAAATGTACCAATATGATAGTTTAAAAAGAAGACCACCACCAACACCACATGAGCTGAAAGAATGTCCTTGAAGAGTCGCAATATTGGCACAGTAATAATGGAGTTCTAGATACCAGCTGTGGAGTAGAATTACACAGATCAAGGAACAGGGAAAACTGTACTAGTAAGTGATGGGCATAAAAGATGTGTACAGTGGTATCTCTGGTTATGAACATAATTTGTTCCGGAGGTCCATTCTTATCTGAAACCGTTCTTAACCTGAGGTATCACCTACTTTAGCTGGAGCATGATTTCTGTTCTCAACCTGAGTTAAGTTCTTAACCTGAGGTACTACTTCCGGATTAGCGAGTCTGTAACCCAAAGTGTTTGTAACCGAGGTGTTTGTAACCGAGGTACCACTGTATAGGGCACGCACACACATACACAAACCTACTATGATGTATTCTTTTCTGAATTTGCATAAAACCTGCAAAGTAGACTTGCAGCTGGGGAGGAAAGGGTTAACCCTCATGTTCCCAATGCACTGCTCCGAAATGCCCCTCCCATGAGGCAAAAAGCTATTTATGAGATCCAACGGAAGGCTTTTTTTCTTCAAGCCCAATTACAGCACAGCATTGTGTATGTGTGTGGAAAGGTGCTGTCAGGGTTAGAGTCAGGGGCAGGTCAGGCAGCAAGAAGCAGAGTTTGCCACAGAAGTTAACTCTGTTATTGAAAGAAACAGCATACAACTCAGCAATGCTTCCCAGTAAGTCTTGCCCCAATGGAGCAGTTGCTAGGACTGATTGCTTTCAATCCCCTCTGCTGGATGTTCCCAAGAAGTCAAATCTCTGTTCTGCGCTATGCATCACTCTGTGTGCCCTTGGAGAGAAAGTGGGAAGGGGAGCTTGTCACAGTAGGAGAGGCAGGTTCCCTGCATTCTTCTGTAGCATCTTGCCCCTCCTCCTCTGCTTCAGCCTCTGAGTCAGAACTTCTCCCTGTCACAGACTCTCTCTGTTCACTAAATCCTGCGGCCCCTTCAGCATCTAACAACTCCTCTCCCTCTGACCTCTCCTTGGTGTCCCACCACCAACCCCCAGGCTCTGAGCCTTCCTCCTTTGGGATTTCCTTGGGGGTTCCCTGGCTGGTACCTACCACCACTCCTTGTCATCCAGCCACTCCCTGACAGGTGCATTTGGTTGGCACAGTTGGGGAGGGAAGGGTTAACCCACTCTTCCATGTGCACGTTGACCTCCCCCAACTAGACTGGGAAAATTAATTTTAGCATACATATGTAAGGGGTGGAGCGGGTAGGCTGCAGTGGCAGGATGATCTTCCTGAAGAGGGCTGCTGTTAACTCAAGGAAGGAGGAAATAGGGAAACTCAGATACAGGTTCTTAGTGAAAAGTTCTTCTAAGGACCAGCTGGGCAGAAAAAAACTTAAGAACTAGAGGTCTCCAAAGTTGCTGTTCTCTTGGCTACACTGATGAGGTGCATGAGTGGACTTTGATAATCTTTCATAATATGGTGCCTGTGTCAGCCCAAAATTTGGTGCCCCCAAATGGATCTTCTAAATTATGGATCTTCTCAGTTTGTGCCCCCTTGGTTCAGTGCCCTGTGTGGGGGAACCGCCTGCCCCACCCTAAATCCGGTTCTGTGGGGTGGTCCTCTGTCCCTTTCCCTCCCCATCTCTGTTCTGGCCTGATGTGGAATGGCTGTGGACTAGTGACAGCTGCTGGAGGGAGGAGCTTGGGTACCTCAGAGTTGGTTTTACACAGCAGCAGCAGATTCAAGGAGAAGAGGATGTGTGACTTTCCTGCTTGCAGTTCAAGGGAGGTAAGGGGATAAAGTCAAAAGAGAACCATTGGTCCCCAGTGGTTATTGTAGCTTTTGAAATAGCACTTGAATTAATATTCTATAGTCCCCATTTCACTAAAAATGGAAGCATTTGAATGCTAGAGCCCAAACAGATAAAATCAAGCCTTAGGTACACCTCTCGGAGGAGCCATTAGTTCTTCGTCCCTGCATCTGAGGATGAGTTATTACTTTAGTTATATTTTAGATGATAAAAAGAACTTGATTGAAAAAGAATAAAAGGCCATCAAAGGTCCTTGGAGGCAGAGAAGAAAAAAGGAGGAGGAGAAGGGAAAAAAAACCTGAGGGTGAGGTAATGAGGTCACTTTCTTTATTATAAACTGGAAGTAATTCCACATTGATGCTACAGCAGTTTTGCCACTAGAACTGCAGGCAGAATGCGTCCGGAATCTGACTGTTCAACAGCAAAAGCTTGTGGCAGCCTCGTAGCTCATTTCGACATCTGAGCTCTGTGTCCTACCTGCATCTTTCAAGTTAATGCACCACGAGGTCCCTATCTCACGCCGGCAAATGGATAGAAAGTCTTCCCTTGACAGGCTCCTGATACGTTGGGGTTTGTACATTAGCTCCTTGTGTAGCAGGCTAATGCCGTTTACATTTTGATTGAGACATTCTGGCTTTTGCTCTTTCCCTACTCTCCAAAAAAAGAAAAAAGAAAAGAAAAAAGGGAAATGGAACAAAATATACAGCCACAGTATTGTCTTTCCACCTTGCACTTGTCCTTGGATAATTGCTTCAAAAAGTACGGAGATTAAAAGTTAACAGAAGATATCAGCTATCAATATTTTGCTGCAAGCCATTTGCTTTGTAATGTGGTTGTGGGGAAAAAAAAAGACTAATTCATAGTTCATTCCTGTTTTGCTTACCCACATTTATTCAAGCTATGAGAGCAATGTACTGAATGTACCATTTTTGTTCTTCTACTTACATATAGGACTCAAGGACCATTTTGACCTACAGTACGAGCCTGCCTAAGTGCTTTCTTTTAACTATTCTGGTTAAAACCTAATTAGACAGCTACTGGCTTGTTAACTTTTAACACTCTTAGTAAGTCTACATTCCTGCCCTTTAGTTGTCAGGAAGGGGATCTAGCAACTGAGTCTATTTTAGCCTTCCAAATACAGACTTCAGTCCAAACTTAACAGTAAAGGATATGTTAAAAAGCCCACACATTCTGTGTTTAAGGAGATCTGCTCTAAATAGGCATGCCACAAGTGTGGATTTAAACTAGGGCCACCGTATTAAATACAAATGAACTTCTGATCTACGTAGGTGAAAGCCACTGTATGGGAAATATTTGAAACTGACAGCCAGGCTTCTAAGCATGTCATAATTTGGGTTACCCTGCCTTGTAGGGAGGGAGCAAGAGAAGAAGGCTTAAATTCCACCAGTCTCCTCATCCCACACCATCAGATGAGAAGGAAGTCTTCCTGACCCATGTCCTCCTGGAGCCCCACAACTCAGGGTGAGTGACACAGGCTAGCCTCAAAAGGGATCTGTCCCAATCCCTGTGTGCAAGTCTTCAGAATCACTATTCACCTGAAAAGTGCCTCAAGGTATCACCATTTGTGCCAACCTATTTCATTTCCCTGCACATTCAGCAGAGACCAATCCAGTCCACTTATTTATGCAGCTCCCACCAATAACTACACTAAACCTGCACAACAGTACAGAGCACGTGGGGGAAGCAGGAAGCCCCCACCCCCTGCTGGTAGAAGCCAGTTGCAGATGAGAATAATAAACTGTTACTGTCCCTAGCATGGTTAATCCCCACTGTGCATGCAGGAGAGGAAGGCAGGGTGAGGCTGTCTTCTATAACCCACCCACTCCTCCAAAGTCCTGGCAAGCCTCTAGGGCAGGCATGTCCAAAGTCCGTTTTGGGGGTCCTAATCCGGCCCACTGGTCGATTTAATCTGGCCCCCGTGGCAGTATATGTCCTGGGGTAAAATCTGGCTCTCTTTGAAAAAAGTTTAGGCACTCCTGCTCTAGGGGGAGACCAGGAAGTGGCTTCTTGCCCATCTTCTGGAGTAGGGACGTCCAACTCCCAAGAGACTGTGATCTACTCACAGAATAAAAAAACTGGTAGTGCTCTACCAGTTGACTTTTGGGGGTGGGTGGGTTCAGGTCTGAGATGTTCAGCTTTTTTTAGGGAGGACAGACAAAGTTGTTGACCTTTGTTTTTTAGAGGGGCAGGTAAAAAATGTTGAGCTTTCTTTGGGGGGGGGGGAAGGGAAAAGTCGCTCACCAAGAGATCGATCAGGAAATAAACAGCCTCACAAGGAAAACTCCGTCTTCCGTTCTAGCGATCATGCGAGAGGGAGTGGGGCCGGATCCTCTTTTCCCCATGCAAATGAAAAAGAGCCCGCGATCAACCCAAACCTCCTGGGAATCGACCAGTCGATCGTGGTCAACTGGTTGGACACTCCTGTTCTGGAGGAACGACATTTTCACACAGCTAGTAGAAGCATGCAGATACACACCATTCTATTGCACTTTCAACATCTCTGTTACTTTATCTAAGCTTGCTATTCAGTGACAACTACTGCTCCTTTACAACCTGGCTATGATGGTTGGGGCTGATGTAGGTTGGGTTACATCAGCACCATACAGCGCTCTTATACCACTTTATCAGTCATGGCTTACCCCCAAAGAATCATGGGAACTGTAGTTTGTGCTTTGTGCTGGGAAATGTAGATCCAGGAGGGGTCTCTATACTACAGTTCTCATTGGCCCCAGTCAGCAGGACTAGTAGTTATGGATAATGGAATTGCATTCCAACAATATCTGGAGGGCATCATGTTGGCTGCTCCTGACACACAGCATTGGCAAACCCATCCATGATTTCCAGGAAGCCAGACATCAGTGATTCATAATTTTGATAGTGAAGAGAGCCATCACAATGTAGTCTGGACCAAATCTAAGATGCTTATACAGTATCTGCAGCAGCAGCAAACCAGACTGATTCTGAAGTTATTTCTGTGCAGTGTGGAAGAACTGGGATATTTTAATGATCAGGACATGATTGTAGAGAAGTTTGTATCACGGCTCTGCTTCCGGAATGTCCGTGTCATTCCTCCTTCCCTCGCCCGTCTGCCTGCCCATCCCTCATGCCAACTGCTATTGTGGTAGGTTTGATAAACAGCCTCTTCTTAGGCTGCTGCATTTCTGAGCAAGTGTGTTTGGAGCTGATGTGGCACCTAAAGCCTTTCCTAGACTTTGATGATATTAACAAATCGAGTTGCTTCAGTGGGTTGACTTTTCCCCTCACTTATTTCAAAGAGCTTTTGGAATGAAATCACCAAACCCATCACAGCTGCCATTGTAAATCAAGCTGACAGTCAATTACAAGACCGACAATGTATTCGAACAAGCCTTGCATTGAAAACCCAGCCATCTCTAACATGCTTATGGAACTGTAAATAGTTCTTGTTTTGAGGGCACAACTCTCCCCCCCACCCCCTTCCTCCAGCAAAATCCTTTCCTTCCTTCCTTATGTACAACTGACACTGAAATATGGACTAAGGAGTCAGCAGAACTGTGATGCTCAAGAATGCTTACAGCAAAGCGGTTAGCTCTATCTGCCTTCTGGAATGGGAGAGGAAGTAGTTCATCATGCCAGTTTTTCTTTATCTTCTGAATTTTACATATTAACAATTTCATTGCTTCTTTGATTCCCTATGAAACAAGTGGAGAATTTTACCTGAAGTTTTCCCCCCCAAACAGTTGCCAACTCAATCTATAGCTTACCTTATTCTATATATGCCCACCTCGAACACTTTGATCTGCAGAACTGGCACTATTCCATGTGGGTGCCACATTGACCCCCGGCTTCCAGTGCATTTTCCTGTCACTTTCTTGATCTCCAAAAGGGGGTTGGGGGTTGGGAGGGGGAGCAGGTTTGTTGCTCAGAGCACCGAATCAACTTTAATTGTGCAACCTGAATTTTTCAGTATGTGACTGAATCCTACCCAAAATAGTGACAGTCTGGAAGGGCCTAGGATTTGGGTGTGTGTGTGTGTTGCACACACAGCACTATTCCAGTCCTGTGGCTCTTTGAGGTCTGGCCCAGTCTAGTTAATGGCAACCCATGCCCACTCTCCACTAGTCCATTTTCCATCTATTCTGTTATATTTTATAACACTCATGCCCCACCTCGATTCATATTCCTGTTTTTCCAACCATCTCATTGTTTTATCCCATTTCCTCCCCATCTCAGCCTACAAAATACCTGGTTGGGCATGGGAGTACATTTCTCCCAACAGACTGTGATCCAACTATTGCTCCTTCCCCCACCACACAAAACCCAATAAATAAAGTGTTAAAATCACAGCTCTTAGGGTTGGTGCAAGCAGCTAAAGTTCAGCCTCCAGTTCTCCTGACTAAGGTTGCCATATGTCAAAAGATAAAGGGACATGGATGGCGCTGTGGTCTAAACCACTGAGCCTCTTGCGCTTGCCAATTGGAAGGTTGGCGGTTCGAATCCGTGCAATGGGGTGAGCTCCCATTGCTCTGTCCCAGCTTCTGCCAACCTAGCAGTTCAAAAGCACACCAGTGCAAGTAGATAAATAGGTACTGCTGTGGCAGGAGGTAAACAGCGTTTCCTTGCACTCTGGCACTCGTCACGGTGTCCTGGTTGCGCCAGAAGTGGCTTAGTCATGCTGGCCACGTGACCCGGAAAGCTGTCTGTGGACAACGCCAGCTCCCTCGGCCTGAAAAGCGAGATGAGCTCCGCACCCCATAGTTGCCTTTGACTGGACTTAACTGTCCAGGGGTCATTTACCTTTTTTTGCCAAAATCTACACTTCCGACATGAGTTGCCATACGTCCAGATTTTCCTGGACATTTCAGCGATTTCTGCCCAGACACAGTTTCCGACGGCTGAATCCTGGCTATATCCGGGAGATTACAGACATATGGCAACCCTACCTGACCCCTCCGAGCCAATTTTGTGGGGTGCAGGAGGAACACAGGGGGAGGAGAGGAGGGCTTCCACTGCCAGAGTTGGTTAGGTGAATCTCAAGTGATGAGTGCACCTTCCCAAGTCTGAATAGTTTCTCTTGTAAGTGCCATTAAAAAAAAACCACCCTCTTTGTGTTGGAGAGAGCTGTAGGGAGCACTGTGGCAGGCATTGGAAACAATTGCTCAGGGGTAGTGGTGCTGTAGATGCCTAAAACCTAATGTCCTATCTCCACACTTCTATTTCAGAGTTTGTCCTATCACTTTGAGGAGCTTTACTGGATTCAGGTGTGGAATGCTAGTAAAAAGAAGAAAAAAGAAGAAGTAAATTCTTGTTATCAGACTTGCCATCCTGAGGGGCTGTGTGGTTGGATATAAATCCCCCCTCATAACTATGAATGAATAAATATCCTCTTTCTGACAAATGAGAAGTCTGTTGGGTTGTGCTCCTTGTTCAGAGTTATGAGAAATTTGCAGAATTCTGGGAACAGCATCTGTTGGTTAATACATTGTTGTCAAAGGAGCCAAAGAAATATAGTATTGACCCCTTTTTCTTTTTCTTTTGCACAGTGCCTATTAAGAGCAAAAAGCACATACATTTCCCCTGCACCTGAAAAACTTGGCAGAGGGAAGGCGTATAAGTCTTCCTGCCTCTGGAAGCTCAGCTGTGAGGCTCTCCAGGCAAAATAGGGGCCATCATGTGGCAAATTGTTATTGGAGGAACGGACACATGTGGCCTAAAGGCTATTTGGGATTCCTCTGCTGTTCTGAATTTCCATGATAAACTTTGTGCCTCGACAGGAGCTCTAATGATAATCCCAGAAAAAAAAATAAGGGCATGGAAAGATTATGTGGGGCAAAGAGTTATGTGATGATAATTTATGGACGTCAAGGAACAGCACAGGGATGGCCAAAGGAAATCATTCACCTTAACAGTAAACATGCATAACCTGCTATTTTCTCCCACACAGCATGGGATGAGTACAAACTGGCTGGTGTTTTTCTGACAATACAGCACTTGTCTTACCACTAAAGCCTGCAGCTTAAATGCTACCAGGTAGGTCGTGAGGAAGAATATTATCCAGTGTGTTGTCACAATTTGACCTCAATCTCTCCTTCATTCTTCAGGAATGTCCAGCTCCTGCTTTTGACAATATGGATGGTGCCGGGACGGGGGGCACAAAAAGTGTGACACAACATTAAACTGCATAGAGACTTGATTTATTGCAGAGATCCCAAGCAAATGCTTCTGAGCCCTCCCCCCTTCTATTATGTTCAATAGATCTGTTTACACACAACAAGATGTTATGCTATGAGCATCTGAGCAGGCTTTCAAAGTTGGCCTTACGATTCTCCCTCATCTCACATCTCACTGCCCTCTCCGCTGGTACAATTCTCTTATTCTCTGACCCAGCATGCTAGTAGGCCAGAATACTTTGACACTTAGTGGTGAAGGCAGTTCCTTTCCTCCAATGAACCTTGCTTCGTGAAGAAGCCAAATCCACTTTGTTTTCAATTACGACTTCAAAGAGAATCTACAAATGCCTTTTATTATTTGATTGTCTTCTACAAAAACTAATTCTTTTGGAGTTCTTTTTGTAGACAGAGGCAGCAATGGAAAAGGCTCTGAATTGCACAGTGTCACATGTATCCATTTGTTATTAGAAACTTCAGTCAATCCTTCTCAATGCCAAATAAGTCAGTCTGAAGCTGGTGTTGCTTCTACACCAGGCCTGTATAATGCTACTGAAGCAGTGCTTTCCCCCAATAAGCTGCAGACATGATTTAAATTGTAGTTAATATAGTGCTATATTATCTGTCTGTGTCTGTTCCTGTGACCGATATCCTTCTATATTGTTTATTCAAAAATAAATCTCCTATAGCAGAGGTCCCCTGCAACTTTAATGAGAAATATCCACCTTGCTTTATCTCTCTCTCGTTGATTCATGTTCAGTGTGCCCGAACATTAGTGATGATTTGCCCTTCGTTTGCACCTTCCTTAGTCAGTTTCTGTTTCCTTTGTCCCTGTATGTATGGAGACTTTGATCAATGGCTTCACTCCACCAGCCCTTTTTAACATCCTGTTTTGCAAAAGAGTGTTATGTCACAATAAAAGGAAGTGTGACAAAGGTAAGGAGAGGAAGTGGCTAATTAACCCTGGGTTATAGCCAACTAAGTTCTACTCAGTGTTGACCCATTGATATTAATGTCAGAAATCAAATTGTGGTTCAGGGAGCAGAGGTAAGCCAAAACTCTGTCCATGTAGGAAACCAAAGACACCTGTCTGGCAGTTTTGACCATTGTAGTCGTTCAGGCTGGGCTTTAATTACCCTTTTCCAACCCTATCGCAGGGCCTGTGTACAGCAGGACTTTGCGTTGACCCTGTCATAACATAGACAAATGGATGGATGGACAAGTATGTTTCTCATTTTTCCATTAAGTTCATTATAAAAAGCCCAATGTTTTCCCAAGAGTTATCTAAAATGACTCAGAAAGACCCAGCAGGCTCCAACCACTTTGATGTGTCACTAAATTCAATTCACAAAATTTGACCTGAAGCATCTTCACCTGCACACTGTCACATATTGGTGTAGATCCCATCTCTTCTTATGTGCTGCCACCTGTAGACCTGTAGATCTGTGTTGCTGAAATAGATATCGAGTGGACCAAGAGACAATGCCCTCGAAAAAGAAGTGGGAAGAAGAAGAAGAAGAAGAAGAAGAAGAAGAAGAAGAAGAAGAAGAAGAGTTTGGATTTTATATCCCGCTTTATCACTACTCCAGTACTTTGGCCACCTCATGAGAAGAGAAGACTCCCTGGAAAAGACCCTGATGTTGGGAAAGATGGAGGGCACAAGGAGAAGGGGACGACAGAGGATTAGATGGTTGGACAGTGTTCTCGAAGCTACTAACATGAGTTTGGCCAAACTGCGAGAGGCAGTGAAGGATAGGCGTGCCTGGCGTGCTCTGGTCCATGGGGTCACGAAGAGTCGGACACGACTGAACGACTGAACAACAACAATTATCACTACCCAAAGGAGTCTCAAAGCGGCTAGCATTCTCCTTTCCCTTCCTCCCCCACAACAAACACTCTGTGAGGTGAGTGGGGCTGAGAGACTTCAAAGAAGTGTGACTAGCCCAAGGTCACCCAGCAGCTGCATGTGGAGGAGTGGAGATGCGAACCCGGTTCACCAGATTACGAGTCTATCACTCTTACGCATTACACCACACTGGCTCTCCAAAGAGGTTTGTACACAGTGATTTTTTTTAAAAAACTAGCCATCTGGTACATTGATTCACAGTGGGATATCAGTAAGGCTTTGGGTAGCTACATCTCCTTTTAGTTGTAAATCAAGTAAGTGTCAGTTGATCAAACTGGCTACCCTATAAGAAAAAGAGAAAAGCAAGCAAGCCCTCAGAGCACAAAAAGGATATAATTCAACTGTGTAGAAAGCCAGCCTAAGGTCCTAGCTGAATCCCTCAATCTCTTCAGGGCAGGCCAGAGCTCAGCAAGAAAGCATTTGAAACCCTGGGCTCAAATAGATCTGGGCCTCAGCTGGCCCCTTGTATCTATTGACTTTTTGGTTTCCTGAGCTTGGTCTTCAAAAGCAACATCTATATAGACACCTGTGGCTAAAGCTTAATATAGAAAAGAGGCTTCCCAGGCAGACAACAGACAAATTGCTTATGGCCCTGCTGTGTGCAATTACGTTGTCAGGAAAGATGGGTCCAGCCCTCCTTGACTCCAGCTGCTGAGCTATGTGCCTTTTTATTCTGAAAGAGATTCATCTAAGTGTATCAAAGATTCCCATTAGTGCAATTGGTTCCATTCTTAACCGGTATTTTTTAAGCACACTCCTGGGGAGAAAAGCTTTTAGAAACCAACAGGGTGTTTCGAAACATAATTTTAAACCCTTGGCCAAAATGTCAGTCAAATCCAAACACATCACCTGCTTCTTCCACCACACAAGGCATTTGTGTGAGAGAGTGCTGGCATGCACACACATTTCTGGAATTAATTCTTGAGAAAAAAAATTCTATTGCTAGTTTGGTTTCCCCAGTCCCAAGTCATGGATTTCCATTAAAAAAAAATTAATAACAAAAACCTCTGGTGTTTTTAAATGTCTCCAATCCAGTGTTCTCTTCCTTAATTGTCTTTCCCCTCAGTTTTTCATTCCCCTGCATGGTCGATCTGCATCATGGGATCTTAAAGCTGTGTTAGCACTTGCCGCGCAATCCTATACATGTTTACTCAGAAATAATCCCATTCAGTTCAATGGGGCTTATTTCCAGGTAAGAGTATATAAGACAGCAGCCGCAGGACCTCTAATTCCGAGCAGTTGCTGGTACTTGCATGGAAGACTCCACACAAACTAGCTGATCAACATGGGCAAAGAGTTGACAAACATGATGGCCCAATGTGGAGCCATACAACCATAAAGAATAGTGTCCACTGATGGTTTAATATGAGAAGTAGTCTTGCATGTACTCTGAGCAAGCTGAATATAGCCAGCTGAAAACGTTGCCATTCCACAGAGGAATTAGGTTCTAATTGCAGGATTTTAATTTACAGCCAGTAAGTGGAGCTAAAGTTCTATGAGAAAATATATTGCTATAAATTCTACTGGAACATTTCCCTCCCTGTTATATCTATTTAGCTTTTCTGTTGCACACAAACAATTGCACTGTGGGTGCTTAGCATGATGTGTTAACTTTTCTGTTTCATTCCACGAGTTAATATATTTGCTGTATTAATGGGACCTCGAGCAATATTCCATGCTATTTATTTATTTTATTGTGATTACCTCTTTTCCTGCTAACCTTGTTCTTAACTTTACACATTTTTACATTAAGACATTGCATTTCTGAATACTTTCTTTCTCTCAAAGAGGGGCAACTAAAGACATATTTTTCTAACTAGTTGTCAGGCTTTTGAAGATTTTCCTCTCCTCATAATAATAATTTTAATATATACTTATAAAATGCTATCTATATAAATGGGATGTAACTACAACATTCCTTCAGTACTTTCCCAAAGATGGTTTAGGACAGTGGACAATGCAGCATACTTGCAGAATCAAAATTCAGGAGAAGGAGCCCCAGCAAAGCAGATACTCAACAGCCATGGTTCCTCCGTTGCATGATGCTCAGTCTCCTAACCTTGGTAGATGTGATGCTTATCTGATATAATAATAATAATAATAATAATAATAATAATAATAATAATAATAATAATTTATTTTCCCCAGCCACTCTGGGAGGCTTCCAACAGAACATTAAAATGCAATAATCTATTAAACATTAAAAGCTTCCCTAAACAGGGCTGCCTTCAGATGTCTTCTAAAAGTCTGGTAGTTGTTTTTCTCTTTGATATCTGGGGGGAGGGCATTCCACAGGGTGGGTTCCACTACCGAGAAGGCCCTCTGCCTGGTTCCCTGTAACTTGATAGTCAAGGTTCCAGTGTGGAATTCTTGCTTGCATGCCCATTACTCCTGAATCCAAATGCAGAATAGTGCTTGGCCTTAGCAGCTGATTTCCTTCTACTTAATGTAGCCCTCTGTGCCATATCCCCCATTCCATTTCAGAAGGTTCTACAAACCTCAGGAGCAGCTTTGGTCGAGAGGGCATGAGGAGTCCTAAGAACTTGAATGGGTGGCTGGAGGAATGGGAAAAATCAGGTCCCCTGACTTGGCCCAAATCCATATTGCAGTTGAGGATTTAGCACCATAATTAGTGAACTCTTCCTAGATCTTTCTGTAAGGACCAAATCCACAGGTGTCATAAGTTAATGTTTCACAAACATAGTTTCTTTGATATTTATGCTTAGGAGACCAGTCTATGTGGTCTTCTGGGTTGTTAGATTGCAGTGCTTTTACTACATATTCCTCAAGGAATTATATATTTTCCAGACTGTTATGTACTGAGTTGAATAGGATCCAAACTGCAGCAGGCTGATTGGTCCTAGAACAATAGGATTGAGATTGCAGCAGTCTGACTGGTCTCAGAACAATAGGATTGAGATTGCAGCAGTCTGACTGGTCCCAGAACAATAGGATTGAGATTGCAGGAGTCTGATTGGTCTGCAGGAGCCACCCAATCCAGCTCCAGGTGGAAGTGAATCCGCACTCTGATTGGCATACAGGAGTATCCCGGAATTAGCCAATCACGTGGGGCCCATTGTGTAAATAGTGTATATAAAGCAAACGTTTTGGGGGAACTACATTCCTCACTACTATGAGCTGAATAAAGAGCATGAAATTCACACTCGACTCCGAGTATCTTTCACTGGCGACGAAGGTGGGATTCCGCTGAGCTGACTGCCACACACAGCACCGCAGCAACGCCACCTGCCGCACAGCTGCCTCGCACCGTGTATCCAGGCTTCAGCTCCGGGTCCCAAGGAACTCAAGATGGCAACGGACAGCAGCTTCTCGCCATTCAACCCAGCATCAGGAGACTGGGAAGGATACGCCACCCGTTTCACCTTTCTTCTAGAAGCTAAAGGGGTCACCAACGATGCCAAGAAGAGGGCGATATTCTTCAGCGTCTGCGGAGAGGAGACATTCGAAATCGCCCGGGCTCTCCTGGCGCCTGATGATGTAGCTACTGTTCCTTACAAAACAGTAATGGAACGGCTGAAGGGGCACTTCTCGCCACAGCCCTCGGTGGTGGCTCGTCGAAATGCCTTCTATGCAAAGCGGCAAGCCCCTGGGGAAACCATAACGGGGTTTGTGACCTCCCTCCGCCAAGCCGCTCGGTTCTGCAACTTCTCAGAGTTGGAGAACATGCTGCGTGACCGCCTCGTCGGTGGCCTGAGGGACGAGAAGCTGCAACGACGCCTCTATGCCAAGAAGGACCTAACATTCCAGGTCGCTCTGGAGGAGGCCCTGGCAACAGAAGCCGCCGAGAGGTCGATGCAAGAGGCACGGCCGAGCGTGCCGTCCCAACCAAGGGTCCACCACGAGGACCTCATCGACGATTCAGGATCAGACAGGGAGGAGGTGCACAGAGTACAGCGGCGCACTCAAGCCGTGCACACACCACAGCCGCCTCGACCAGAAGGAGGGAACTGCGCAAGCTGCGGGGAGAATCACGAGAGGAGGACCTGCCGTTTCCGCAATGCCGAGTGCAGGCAGTGCAGAAAATCAGGCCACATCGCCCGGGTGTGTCGGGCTCGGCCTATCCGACGCCAGGCATCAGATGACCGCCCCAAGAGCCCCAGGTCCCGGGGCCCAACGCACCAAGGCAACTCGACAGAGACCACGGACTACCAGGTATACCAGTTGCCCCACCCCAACATAGAGAAAATTTATGTAGAGGTACAGATAGAGGGGGCCCCGTGCCGCATGGAGCTGGACACAGGTTCAACCCTATCCATAATCTCGGCACGGACCTTAAGGAAACTGTGCCCTAGTGGGGGTCCCAAACTCAGGCCAGCCCCATTCACCCTCCGGGACTTCCAGAAACGTAAGGTCCCCACAATGGGGGTGGGGACCTTCAGGGTGCAATATCGAGGGCGGACGCGGCAACTGGACTTGCTCGTGGTCAAGGGCTCCTACGTTAGCTTACTGGGATTGGCATGGTTTGGACCACAGGGGCTAGCCGTCACCGGGGTGAACCGCACTAGCTTACAAGTGGATGTGGACGCCATATGCAAGGAGTTTCCGGCAGTTTTCGATGGGAAATTGGGACAGTATACGGGCCCCCCCATTGCCCTACAGTTGGACCCCACAGTACGACCTGTCAGGCTCAAGGCCCGCCGGGTCCCGTTCGCCCTGAAACCCCGTATAGACGAGGAATTGGACCGGCTCGTGGAGCAAGGAGTGCTGGAGCCTGTGCCTAATGCCACCTGGGAAACCCCGATCGTCACACCCGTCAAGCCTAATGGTTCGGTCCGCATCTGCGCAGACTACAAATGTACCATAAACAAGGCCCTCATGGCCCACGCATACCCAGTGCCAGTGGTCAGCCATGTCCTCGCCACCTTGGCTGGGTCAAAATTTTTTGGCAAGCTGGACTTGGCCCAAGCCTATCAACAGCTGCCAGTAGATGAAGCCACAGCAGAGGCACAGACGATTGTGACGCACAGGGGAGCGTTCAAGGTAAAGCGGCTGCAATTCGGTGTCAGCGTGGCACCAGGCATATTCCAGAATCTAATGGACTCGCTGCTTAAAGGGATTCCTGGCGTCACCCCCTTCTTCGATGATGTGTTGATTGCCGGGCCCACAGCAGAGGAGTTTGAGGACCGCCTTCGCACCGTTCTGCACCGTTTCCAGACAGCGGGTCTCAAGGTGAAGCGGGAAAAGTGTCTACTAGGAGTGCCTCAGGTGGACTTTCTGGGATTTATGGTGGATGCAGAAGGGGTCCACCCGATTGGGGACAAGGTACGGGCCATTTGTGATGCCCCAGCGCCCAAGGGCAAGACTGAACTTCAGGCCTTCTTGGGGCTATTGAACTTTTACCACGCCTTCCTTCCCCATAAGGCAGCAGTAGCAGAGCCCCTACACAGACTCCTGGACAAGCGGGCCCCTTGGGTGTGGGGCCAGCGCCAGAAGGCCGCATTCCAGGCAGTCAAGGACTTGCTCGTCTCAAACTCGGTCTTGGCACACTTCGACGAGAGGCTGCCGGTGGTGTTAGCATGTGACGCCTCACCCTACGGCATCGGTGCTGTCCTTGGACACCAACTCCCAGATGGAAGAGAGGTGCCAGTGGCATACTTTTCCCAGACACTCACCACAGCTGAGCGGAACTACTCGCAAATCGACAAGGAAGGTCTGGCAATCGTGAAGGGAGTAAAAAAATTCCATGATTTCTTGTACGGGCGACCCTTTACCGTGGTGACTGATCACAAGCCGTTGCTTGGTTTGTTTGCCCCCGAAAAGCAGACCCCCCAAGTGCTGTCTCCTCGCGTCCTCAGGTGGTCAATTTTCCTTGCCGGCTACCAGTATGCACTGATTCATCGCCCGGGGAAAGCGATGGGCCACGCAGACGCCCTCAGCAGGCTACCACTACCAGAAACAGGCCCCGACCCAGCACCCGCACAAGAGGTTATGAGCCTGGAGCTGCTTCCCGACCGCCCTATTCAGGCACAAGAAGTTGCACAGCATTCCAAGAAAGATAGGGTCATCTCCCGGGTCCTGGACTGGGTGTGGAGGGGATGGCCCAGCAGCAGCCCCGGGCCAGAATTCGCTGGCTACACAACCCGTAAACATGAACTGTCGGCCCACAAGGGGTGCCTGTTATGGGGAAGCAGGGTCGTCGTTCCTGAGCCCCTTCGCAAAAGGGTCCTTGCAGCCCTACACGAGACACACCCAGGGGTAGTGAGAATGAAGGCCCTCGCCAGGAGTTATGTATGGTGGCCAGGGATTGACGGAGAGATAGAGACCTGGGTCAAACACTGCCAGGCCTGCCAAGAATCCCGCCCAGATCCCCCAAGGTCCCCAGTGCAGTCCTGGGAGTCCGCCCGAGCACCATGGTCACGTCTGCACATGGACTTTGCGGGCCCCTTCCAGGGGAAAACATTCTTCATAGTGGTGGACTCCTACACCAAATGGCTGGAAGTCGCACTGGTACCATCCACTTCTACGTCCGCAGCCATCCGGGTACTACGCAGGCTGTTTGCAACCCATGGACTCCCTGACACTCTCGTCTCAGACAACGGAACCGCATTTACGTCAGAAGAATTCCAGACCTTCACAGCGCAGAATGCCATCCGCCACATCCGCTCAGCACCATTCCACCCTGCCACCAATGGCCAAGCAGAGCGCATGGTGCGGACCACCAAGGACACCCTACGCCGCATGACGCAAGGGGACTGGGAGTACCGCCTTGCCACATTCCTTCTAGCACAGCACAGCACCCCCAGCTCAACGACTGGCCGGAGCCCCGCTGAACTACTAATGGGCCGGCGCCTCGCAATCAGACTGGACCGCCTCCACCCTGACAGAGCTCAGGATGAGGTAGTGGTGGGGGAAGGCAGGAACCCCCGGACCTTTGCGGCCCAGGATCCAGTGTACGCAAAGAATTTTGGGGCTGGCCCAGCATGGGTACCCGCCACAGTCACCAGGGTGACGGGCCCCGTGTCATACGAGGTGCTAACAGAGGGGGGGCAATGCTGGCGCCGCCACTGCGACCAGCTACGGCGACGATTCCCAGGAGAAAACCAGGAGGAGGACAGGTCAGAGGAGTCCCAAGGGAGCAGTGGGGCATTGAGACCCGTAGAGCAGGAGGGGCCGGCAGGGGAGGCAGAATCAGTAAATACTGAGAGGACCCGTGAGGCCGAAAGGGCACCGGAACCAGAGCCACGACAGAGCGAGCTGGTTGCGCCAGACCAAACAGCCCCATCACAACCAGCAGCCTTGGAACACGAGCCTGAACCAGAACCCCTGACCAGGGAACAGCCCAGGCCGCAACGCACACGTAGGCGGCCAGCGTACCTTGAGGACTATGGATGCAACCTCCCAGGCAGGACTGGAACTTAGAGGGGAGGGGTGTTATGTACTGAGTTGAATAGGATCCAAACTGCAGCAGGCTGATTGGTCCTAGAACAATAGGATTGAGATTGCAGCAGTCTGACTGGTCTCAGAACAATAGGATTGAGATTGCAGCAGTCTGACTGGTCCCAGAACAATAGGATTGAGATTGCAGGAGTCTGATTGGTCTGCAGGAGCCACCCAATCCAGCTCCAGGTGGAAGTGAATCCGCACTCTGATTGGCATACAGGAGTATCCCGGAATTAGCCAATCACGTGGGGCCCATTGTGTAAATAGTGTATATAAAGCAAACGTTTTGGGGGAACTACATTCCTCACTACTATGAGCTGAATAAAGAGCATGAAATTCACACTCGACTCCGAGTATCTTTCACAGACATAACTGACTTTTTAAAACATTGATTCTTCTTACCAAGAAATATTATGCTAAAGTTGGATCTGCTGTAGTATGTTCTGATGTTGAACCATGTTTTAGGATGAGTGTTGTACCTCTGAGATGCTATCAATTTTGCCTATTTTTTTACAGAATCACACCAAAGTATCCTGGTGAGATTATTACACTGTAAGCATCAACTCAATGTGTTGTTGTTGTTGTTGTTGTTGTTGTTGTTGTTGTTGTTGTTATTATTATACTGCCTTATATCCATGAATCTCTGGGCGGTTCACAACATGAAATCACAATATAAAAAAACACAACTCTGTTGCAAAGCTTTGCAGCAAAGAAGAGGTTGAAGGCTTAACCTCTCCTCTGCCACTGAATTTTTCCAGAAATTTTGCCCTAGTTGCTTCCACTTCCCTGCTGTAGGATTCTAGAGCCATGTTTCAAAGGTAAACATGGGCCCTGAATGTAGCTGGCAGGGGAAGGTTGAAACACTTTCTCCTGCCTCTTTCTCTATTACAAAACAGCCTCTCTGAGAGTACTTTGCAACTGGGAAGAAGCCATCTAGGCTAACATTATACACTGTTGTAGTCTGAGGCATTGTGTGGTCTGAGAAGTTGCAACTGTCAGTGATGTCAATTTCAGGTATTTCTTAAGCCAGGCATAAGCAAACTCAGCCCTCCAGATGTTTTGGGACTACAACTCCCATCACCCCTAGCTAACAGGACCAGTGGTCAGGGATGGTGGGAATTGCAGTCTCAAAACATCTGGAGGGCTGAGTTTGCCTATGCCTGTCTTAAGCTCTGATTGCAGCAGATAGAGCAGGACAGTCTTACTCTCCAGACAGAGAAGCTCTTAATAGTACAGTAAAAGGAACCTTGTACTGTGGGATACACATCTTTGCAAGCAATTTCCCCTAACACAATGCTTTTTTTTTGCATGTTATATTCACGCCCACTTTTCTTGGCTGGAGAACTGCATTGCAAAATTCTGAGAAGTGCAAATTTTGAAGGATAGCTGTGTTTTAGTTCACATGTTGGTTGTTATTCAACTGTAACATGTGAATATTGGAACCCACATGCATTTCCACCATGCATAACTAACTTTTTGCATGTGCAGAACAAGGTCTGCTAGGGCAATGGGATTTTAGTCTCCTCTCCTCTCCTGTGCATCCTGCCCCCCAAAACATAGTCTTGAGGTTTGGAGGAAAACCTAGAAAAGGTTAGAGGGCATGCAGGAGGAGGGGGAAAGTCCCATTGACCAAGTGGAAGCCATTCCATATGCGCATAGTCTTACTTAGTACTTTAATGAATGCAACCCCCTGTTTCAGAAAGGGCACATCAGTTCAGTCCAGGTTAAAATGTGAGTCAAATTCCTTCCTCATTCCTGGAAAGCTACAAGGGGTGTTCGTAATGCTGCAAAAGCTGCCCAGTATAATCTTTGCTTTACTGAAGCTGGAAAATCAATAGATCAATCTTCCTTCTTAGAATAATCTTTAATTGAATATGCTTTTTGTAACTTGTGGCTAAAGTATTTCTCTCCCCACCCTTCCTTCCTTGTCCCGTTACTGCTCTAGGCTGCTGAGATGCCAGCAGTATAAATGCCAGCCTCTTCCCATCTCATAAGAATTGTTTATGAGCTACTGAAGCATTCCTTAACCTTTTCCTGTTAATGAAATGTAATTTGTGTTACAGGGTTTTGATCATCATATCAGCAAAGGCAGCTGGAATACATTGTGCCACGCTTAATAATCAGGAGGTTGGAGCTGACAAAATGTGAAATATGTTTACAATCTAGGATCACCCCTGCAAGGCTGACATGGATTTCAACGTAAGCTTTCTAGAATTGTACTGTTCCTAGATTCCAGATTCAGCCCATTCCTTCCCCTTCCATCATGAAAGCAAAAGAAAAACTAGTCCCCCATATCTAGGGGATGAAATCATATGGCCACTGCCTCTGATCTCAAAATGTTATTGCTGATTTCCTTGTCCATAGGCTTAGTGGCATTTCAGAAAGTCCAGTCAATGAGGTTTCTGCTTGCCCTTTCTCCCTATCCACATCCCTCATAACAATTGCATTATATCCCATTTTGGAAAACAAGACTGTGAATGCAGATGATCTCCCCCTTCAGGCCAGAATACTGGAGTAAATGCCTTTCATCTGTCTCCACTCCTCCATTCTGTGGACAGAAGATAGGTCACAACTTTCTCACCTATAATCAGGAAACTAATATCTACTTCGTAAAGGTAAAGGTAAAGGTAAAGGGACCCCGACCATTAGGTCTAGTCGTGTCCGACTCTGGGGTTGCGGCGCTCATCTCGCGTTAATGGCTGAGGGAGCCGGCGTACAGCTTCCGGGTCATGTGGCCAGCATGACAAAGCCACTTCTGGTGAACCAGAGCAGAACACGGAAATGCCGTTTACCTGCTCGCTGGAGCGGTACCTATTTATCTACTTGCACTTGGCGTGCTTTCGAACTGCTAGGTGGGCAGGAGCTGGGACCGAGCAACAGGAGCTCACCCCGTCGTGGGGATTCGAACCTCCGACCTTCTAATCAGCAAGCCCTAGGTTCTGTGGTTTAACCCACAGCGCCGCATACAGGTTAGTAAAAATGTATGATCATGTGTCAGGGACTGGACTGAAGAGGAATGGTGGAGGCTGCCCCTCCTCCTCCTGAATCGTCCTGAGAAGAGGAGGACAGTATAGAATTACAACAGTGGTTTGCAGAAGGTCATGACTCTGAGACAGAAGAAAGAGCGGGGAGATAATTGAAGGGGAGGAGGGGGATGCAACAGAGCCAGAACAGCTGGCTAACACATTATCATTAGAAAGCATTCCAGACCCCCCTTCTCCTAGAACTAGGAAAGCTGAGAAAGTGGAAGAGCAGAAAGTGAACTGACAAAGGGCCTTATGCAGCCACCGGAAGTTGCTGCTGACGACAGAGAAGGAAAGGGGGGAGGAAACTACTCGGAGCAACAACAGTCTCTCTCTGTAAATCCTGAATAATTTATGTGGTAAGGACTCTTCTTGTTACCTGTTTTTTCTTGCCACCATCAGGGGAGGGAAAGGGTTCCCTGAACCTTGACATCAAAGCTAGTCTTTTTTTTTTTTTTTATAAGAATTTATTGGCATTTTTCTATAACAACATATACCCACACCCACACCTACAATTAAACAAATGCAAAACAAATAAAACAAATACAAACAATGTCAAGTTTTCTTATTGCATCTTTCTAGAAAAAAAAAAATTTCTATTTCCATATCTTGACTATTGACTTCCCCTGCCTTTTCACCTTCGAGTTTATATCCTTAATCTATTTTATAACCATTTCTCCTAAAAAAGAAAAAAGAAATTAAATTCAGTTGTATAATTACAATCAATTATATCTTCAACATTTTACTAAAAATACATCATCATAATAATACCTCGTCATAATTCTTCTTCATTTATTCTTATCGATTTCTTATCTTAATCTACATCTTGATCTCAATCCTCTTAATCCATAAACTTAATCCACTTAAATTCACTTTACTTATACTCCCCCTCACAGATCTTCACAACTCATTCGATCAAATCTATCTCTTCTATCCTTAAGATTGCTGCTAATAACATGATAACTTGAAATATCTCCTTTCATGTTCAAATAAAAAATATAACAGAAAATTGTTGACAGTATTCACCCTCCGATTTCAGTTTACCATATCAGGCTACCTTAAATTTTACTTAATGCTTCACCCCACACCCCCTCTGTCCATTATTCTTCTCCTGGTGGCTTCAGCACTAAACTTCCATGTAGCTTCCCTCTCCAAACGTCCACAGATCCAGGCACAGTCCAAATCTCTCCTTGCCACGAGATCAGAGGTATCCATCTCATCATCTCTCAGCTTCTTCGGTTCTTTGTAACATTTCTTTTCTTCTTGTAAATACCTTAATTCTCTGTCCCTGGCCCCCGAGCTCACACCTCGGGGACTGGATATAAGAAATCTTGACGTCGCCTTGGGGCTGCCACCCCCAGAAAGCGAATTTCTTCTCCGAAGTAGCTCACTCATTTCTCTCCAACTTTGCATCAACCCTCTCAGCTCCTTGGCAAGGCATTCTTCCAAAATGTCAAAAGTTTTAAAAGCCTCCTCTGTGGGCAATTGGTTCCATTTCAGACCCCCACACAAGACTTTGACTTTTCTACAAAGCAGTTCCACCTTCAAGGCAGTGAGTCTCTGTTCATCCGTTAGTCCAGAGTTCAATACCAGTTCAAGGACGAAACCCAACATACTGGCAGAGGAGGAGGAAGTGGGTGTCATATTTCTACTCCCCTCTTTGTTCGTCGCCATTTTCCTGAGCTGGAGCGCAAATACCGCAACTTTAAATGGAGATATTTTCCTCTAGTTAACTTCCCGAAAGAAAAGTTTGCCAGTCTCATGTGTCGATTTTAAATACATTGTAACCAGTTCTGTAGCAGTAATCACTCAAATTGGTTAGATTCTTGAGCTCGAAGGGAGGGAGGCAGGCTGCCCTTCTCCTTCCCCCCGGATCGTCCCAAAAGCACGATTTCTACTCAAATTCTTTACTCACGACCACCGGGTTCCTTTAGCTCCATTCTTCACAGGTAGAACTTAGACGCTCACCGCGGGCTCTGTCGCCGCATTTGCATCCCGGTTGGGGCATGTCCCCGAAGCCCGGCTCCGGTTGTCCCTTCACCCCCACTCCCCCTTTACAGGGGGAGCGAGGGAAGGGTTCGGAGCCTCCGCGGGCGCTGCCGGGGAGCCCAGGGTGCGGGACGCTCTTCCCGCACCCCAACCGGAGCCCCGCTTTGCGGTAGCGGGGCTCCTGACCCCCGGGATGGACAGGGCGCTTCGGACCCGAAGCAGCCCTCGACCACCCGGCGATTGCGTCGCCGCCGGAAGTCCAAAGCTAGTCATCCCTCAACCTTCCAGCAAATGGTTTGACAAAGTGAGACAGAAACCTTAGATTAGTTCACAGTTGCTGGGATTTATGGGCAATTGTCCTTTTTTGCTGCTCCATCACGCACATGGGGTGAGACTGAAGGTTCGTTGCAGGTGGGAAATAAAAGAGCACTAAATATTTAATGCCAAAAAGTTAAATATTATCATAAAAGTAGTTTAATATAAATGGCTTTCAGAAAATCCTTATCCATATTTCATGATTGGAATGGTTGGCTGCCTTCTAATGTTTGCATGCAATTAATTTTAATGGGCGTGTCACATTAATTCTTCCCTCCTTTACCCAAGAGACCCTGGCCCCATCAAGAAAGCAAATAGCAGGACATCAAATGTCACCAAGGAAAGAGAAGGTGAGGCTGTGCTCTGTGTGTAGACCTGGAAATGACAAGTTAATAGGCTATTGATAGTTTCCCTAATACATGGAAAGCAATTACTGTGCTTCTGTGGGGGCGGCTGAGGTCTGGCAGGGGGTTCTTATGCAAGCCAAGGAAATGTGATATTACAGCCATTTAAATCAATCTGAGGAACTCGGGTTGGCTTTGGCTGCCCTTCATGGATTTTTCTGTGAGCACTGCAAATGTTTTGCCACATGAAGCAAAAGTCATTGCTTTGCCCTGTACCTCAAATCTCTGTGGAGATTCTAAATGTAGAAGAGTAGCTGAATCCCATTCCAGAACACACTCAAATTCAATAGAAACTATGTGTATGCTGGAGGTATTGATCATTGATTATCTCCTCCCTTGTCTGCCCCAGAAACTTTCTGAATCATTTTGAAGCATCAGTCTTCTTGGGTTGATTAAAGGTGCATAATGGTTTGATCACTGTGGTCAGATCCAGCAGGTCTTTTCCTCCCAAGAAGCCGCACAGCTACTAATTTCTTATATTGTCAGAGCAGTGTGCTGGACAGTTTTGAACTGGGAAATCATGGTTCAAATCCCTGCTCAGCTGTGAAGCTCACTGAGTGACTTTAAACTCTTGGCCAGGGGTCAGCAAACTTTTTCAGCAGGGGGCTGGTCCATTGTCCCTCAGACCTTGTGGGGGGCCGGACTATATTTTAAAAAAATGAATGAATTCCTATGCCCCACAAATAACCCAGAGATGCATTTTAAATAAAAGCACACATTCTACTCATGTAAAAACACCAGGCAGGCCCCACAAATAACCCAGAGATGCATTTTAAATAAAAGGACACATTCTACTCATGTAAAAACACACCAATTCCCGGACCATCTGCGGGCCAGATTGAGAAGGCTCATGGGCCGCATCCGGCCCATGGGCCTTAGTTTGGGGACCCCTGCTCTTGGCTATCTACACCAAGCAATGCCCACCCACCTTTTATATATTTTAGCTTGCCAGTCTAATTGCTTTTGTGCTCTCAGGAAGAAGGACCCCCCCCCAAAAAAAACCCTGCTAGAGCTGCTGAGAATTATTCTGTATCTATTACAAGTGTATTCCACCTTTCTTCCAAGGGGCTCGGGACGGCATACCTGAGGTTCTCACACCTTATTCATAGCCCTGTGAAATTGTGAGCAGCAGCAGTCGGCAGAGTGGCCCTACGCACCTGGATTCCTAAAACTGAGTGTTGTTGCAACTTCCTGAGAGGGAGAGCTAAGCATGGTGCGGAAGTGGCAGCAGAACCATTGGATTTGCTCTGCCATCCTCACCCCTCCCACTCTCAGTAAGCAACAGTGATGCTCAGTGTTGGGAAGCCTGCTGTGCATCACCACCCTGCCTGAACTGCCAAGCTGCCTGCTGCTGGTGGGATAAGTATGGTGAACAACAGGTTTGTAAATAGAATACTTCCATATATAGAGAGGCAGTAGGAACTGACCCAAACCCTGTGCATACTTGTGTTTAGTTGTGCAGACCTGGATTACACAAAGGGGACCTTCATTTTAAAACTATACTTCTGAGCACCAGATCCTGGGACAAACCTTGGGAAATTACCATCAAGCCCTCTGGGAAAGCTTATAGTGGTTTCTGACTGGCCCCTGTGGAAAAGAGAACGATGAGCTAGAAGGAGATAGCTCTGAAGCTTTATCAAGTCATGCCTATTGATCAGGATGTTATCGGAGTCACCTGAAGACCAGCTATTTATGTTAGTAAGTGATTAGGACCAATGGCAATAAAGTAGAATCCTATATCTTAATAGCAAACTCATTCTCTAAGTGTGCATCATTATATAGCCAAAACAGCACCAATCACAGACAAGAATTTGGGTATCAGAAGGCTTTGGGGAACACTGAAGTTTGCAGAAGTTAAAAAAAAAACAACTTGGAAAAATGTGTTAGAGTGGAAGGAAAGTCCCTCAAATAGTCCAATGAGGACTGAGCAAGCTCAATGAGCATGGCATGCTTATAGATAAGTGTTAGAAGATGGATGGAACCCCATGAGAAGGGGAGGGGGGATGGAGTGGAATGGAATGGAATGGAATATCATGAAAGACAGGCTAGCTGGAACCTTGAACTGGAGCACTTCATCATGCAACATTTTATATTAGCCACTCTCACTTGTCTCAACCATTTATACATCTCCTGTGTTTGTTCTTGCCACTGCCTTCTTAAGTACCATTTGGCAAGTTGTTTGACCTTTGTTTGCTTCAGTTTCCTCAAAATGAAAGGAAAATGGAATTAAAGAAAAAGGACAGAGGCCTTGGTCACATCTTTCATCACTTTAAGTTTTTCATCACTTTGAGATAAGCTCTTCCTTCCTCTCTCATTGGAGCACTGCAGGTAATTGCTGGAAGAATCCCTCTGTTTTCTACCTGTGCACAGCAACCCTCTTCTGAAGATCCACAATGCAATTTCCCTGCATGGACACTTCTGAGGATGTTTCACTTTTAAGAGCTCATCACTTCTTAGCTCCCATTTGCAAGAAGCGATTAAAGCAGACTAAGAACTAATTATTGGAGGTAATTCTATGGCTTTTTAAAAAAACACACACAATGGATTTTGACCTAAACAAGTTCCAAGTCACCTTGAAAGGTAGCCCCACGTAGAGCACATTGCAGTAGTCCAAGCGGGAGATGTACCACTCTGGCAAGACAGTCTGCAGGCAGGTAGGTTCTCAGCCTGTGTACTAGATGGAGCTCATAGACTAGATGGAGCTCATAGACAGCTGCCCTGTTTTGGTTCTTACCGGTATATTGTTTTGGAAAGTATGAATCAAGTTTCTCCCCCATCAGTATTGAGGGGCCCTTATCTCCCCATTTCACTAGCCTTTGACTCAGTCACAGATGCTAGAAGCACCAGCCACAGGCAGTAAAACAATACCTTTATTAGGACCAACTAAGAGTCATAATGTGTGAGTTGATGAGTAGCACTGAACTAACTCACAGGTTGGATGTGTAATAATTTTAAAAGTAATATAAAAATGAGAACTTGTTTTTTCTCCTTCTATTGATTTTATACCTATTGTGTTATCACTTTGCCAATATAAGGACTAACACATTTTTCTTTATATCTGTTCTCTGCCTTGGAAGGGGCTTGTACACTCCAATTAGGGCCAGAGATGAATTGGTATTACTGGGTTTTGTAGTTTCATGTTTATCTTTCCCACTGTACTTGTATCTAGAAAACTTTTGCAGTTGCTACAGGCTTACCTTAATCTGTGAAAGGTTATCTCCTTACATTCTTAAGGGCCAAATGAGATGGTACCTTAAGGATGTGATTGGCTTTTATCTGCTTGTTTTTTATTTACTAAGCAGTAGCTGCAGAGAGATGGATCCATATTGAGACTAGGGGTGAGAGAAATCTGAAACAGTTATCTGAAACAGCATATGATCCAAAATAAAGCTCTCTTTTGAAATTCACACTTCTTAGAATCATAGAATTGTAGAGTTGGAAGGCACCCCGGGGTCATCTGGTATATCCCCTTGCAATTCAGGAATCTCAATGAAAGCATCCATGGCAGATGGCCACCCAACTTCTGCTTAAAAACTCTCCAGTGAAGGAGATCCCACTCCCTCCTGAGGAAGTCAGTTCCACTGTTTAACAGCTTTTATTGGCAGAAAGTTCTTCCTGATATTTAGTTGGAATCTCGTTTCTTGTAACTTGAACACATTGGCTTGGGCCCTAGCCTCCAGAGCAGGAGAGAAAAAGCTTGCTCCATTTTCATTGTAACAGCCCTTTAGATATCTGAAGATGACTATCATATCTCCTCTCAGTCTCATGTTTTCCAAGCTAAACATGCTCATCTAACTCAACTGTTCCTCATAAGTCTTGGTTTTCAGACCCTTGATCATCTTGGTGACCCTAACCTGCATATATTCCAACTTATCAATATCCTTCTTAAAATGTGTTTCCTTCTTAAAATGTGTTGCCCAGAACAGGACAAAATATTCCAGGTGTTGTCTGACCAAGGCAGAATAGGGTGGTACTATGACTTCCCTTGACCTGGACCCTATATTTTGGTTGATGCAGCCTAGAATAGCAGTAGTTTTGCTACTGCATTACCCTCTTGACTCGTGTTACTTATGGTCTACTAAGACCCTGATATCCTTTTCACGTATACTACTGGTAAGCCAGGTGTTTTCCATCTATATTTGTGCATCTGGTTCATCCTGCTTATATTGAATTTGGCAACACAGTATTCCAGCCATTAAAGTGTACAAAAATGCATATGCTAGAGTAAAGTTGGCACAAAATACTTATATTAATTAAAATAGCATAGAAAACTGTGTTATGTTAGGGGAAATTGCTTGCAAAAATGTCTATATGCCTCAGAACTGCATACAAAGTGTCTGGATAAATCCACACTGACCAATTTTCAAGAGGGCTTTGTATGGAAGAATTTACAAATTACTGCAGGAATATGGAGAACTAAATTTAAGACTGGAGGAAATGAGCAATGGTGAGAAAATGAAATTGACTATTTCACCTATTCCTAATTAGGACCATGGTTTAGTAGGGATAGAGTATTTAGCACTTGGTTATACTGCCATGGTCCCAGTCCTGCAGCTGTCATTTGCCTCAGATGCACATACCGTAACAGTGGGTTCAATGGTCCCGATCAGGATCAGTGATGAGAAAAGTAAGGCATGGAAAGGCTAGGAAATGCTTGACATATGCTGGTCCCAAGACTGAAACAAAATGCAGAAGAACTTAAATACCAGAAATGGTGTTTTGCTTCTTTTTTTATTTTAATATTCTGCCCATGAAAGACTTGAAAGGATGCACTCCATATTGTGAATCATACCGGGTTCAACTTGGTAAAGACATTGTTTTCCTGACCCTATTAAATTTCACCTTCTTGTCTCACTGTGCCAGGAGTACTAGGTGATTCTCACCAGCTTCTACACAACTCTTAAAGACCTGGCCATGGCGTAGCTATATTAGTAGGCTATAATTGTGCAGTGGACTGGCAGCAAAAGAGCAGTTGGGAAAGTAAGCACGAGCTCATTGTTCAAAGCAAGGAGAGCTTAATGCTTCTGTTTTTCCTGCCACCAGTTTCACAAACCCATTAGGGACAGCACAAGAAGGCTGGCTGGCTGTTTTCTGTATTATCTTCTAACAGGTGAACAATTAGTTAATTGGTGCTGCTAATTACAGCATCCATTAAGCAATCCCAGGTGGCACGTTTACCCTTCACATACATATCATTGAGACATTCCAGCAAGAATTGTCACACGCAACAGAGACAATAGCTTCTTTATGTACATATTAGGCACAGCCTGGCGCAGTTGCGTAAAGTGATACAGAGCATCCCTTGCCACGGGGTTTGATTATGTGCGGGATTATTCAGAACAATTTCTGACCTCAGTAGGAAGGAGTGGAGATGCTAGAAAAATGCCAAGTTATAGACATATCAGCAGATGTCTCTTTACTTGTGCTCTCGTTCCTTTTCAATGATTTTGTACATTTGCATTGCTGGTTAATAAGATCTTGCAGCACTAACACCTTCAGGATACTGTATAGAGATTGCTCCTCCTCCCTTCCTGCAAGAAGCATTTGACTCTTTGTACCCTACATGGCTATGACTCTGGACTAGCGATGGATGGACTGTGCGTTATGGTTCTCTCAATTTCTCATTTTTTCCAATCATAAATTTAGTTACCCACATTTCTGCAGCAATTTCCTAATGAAAATTACTCGGCAGTTTAGTGAAAAATTCTACAAATAAACACATTTTTGTATGTAAATTTCCCCTAATATACACATCTTTACAAAGCAAATTTCTTGAATATCATGATTTTTTGCATGTTGTTTTCATTAACATATGCACTTTTATGAGCAAATTACTCTAGTTTAGGCATCTGTGCACACATTATTAGGCAGGAGAATTGCACTGTAAAATCCAGAGACATGCAAGCTTCTAAGGATGGTGTGTTTTAGTTTGTATATTGTTTCGAAAAGTGTGGATTTGATAGGTTTGCCTTTAAAGGCAAATTAATCAAAATTTCCTCCATTTCTACCCTGGACAAAGTTTCATGGATCCCTTCATCTAAATGTTGGGACTAAGAAGACCTGGAGCATAGGCAGTAAATATCTGGACAAATGTGTCCTCTCTGCTCAGTGGCAGATTATATGCTTTGTTTATAAAAGGTTCTAGGTTCAATCCCTGGCATTTCCAGGAGGACGGGGGGGGGATCAAAACTTTATTTATTCCCAATAAAATGTAAGAATATTTTATTGGTGAATTATAAAGCTGATTCTGACAGGGAGGGAACAGGCAACAACTGATTAAAGGGTTGGTTTCAGTAAGGGCTGATTTCTCAGTAAGATAGTTGGGAGAAGTAGCAACTTTTTTCCAACAACACCAAACTTCAGGACCTTTGCAACTGGCTGCATTCCTGCTCCTGCTCTCTAGAATAGAATGGAGCTAACATCTGAGTAAGCCTATGTTCTTGCCTGTTGGACTAGACACTGGGGAATTTTAATTGGGAATATAGCACTCTATTAAGTGCCATGTGGTTTCACAGCTTTAATTTCACTTCCAGCTAATTAGCAAATGCCTCAGCAATGCTAAAAGGCCACAGTGTGGAAAGAATCTTGGCCTGTACAACTTGTGATGCACCCAGCTTAACACATCACACTAGCCAGGCATGGCGACCCACTAAGGTTTAACTAAATTTGTTTTTGCTCCCTGCCTAGAATTGCAAAAACAACATATAGCTTGGAGCTCTTTGATGGTAGATCACAAGTTGTGCAGGGCTATGGACAGAGGACCATACCCAGTGCTATTTTTCTAGACAATGGTGCTCACCTGAGAAGTGCCGGAACTGAGTTCTGGCTGAAAAAAAAATGCCTTGACCATACCTATAACCATAGATATGAAATCTGGCACCATATTGCGATTAGGATCATTCTACTCTATACAGGTTGAGCTAGGAGTATGAAGTGCTAGGAGAGGGGTGCCACCTCTGGTGGAGCACATGTCATGCTCCTTCTGGGGTAATGTGTCCACCTCTGGTTCCCACCCTGCACTCAGCTTTCCACCTAGAAACTGTCAGCATGTGACAGTGGTCAAACCCTGTGAAACAGCTTTGACTGGCTGGCTAAACCAAGTGAGGGTAGCTGATGGGTCTCAAACTTTTGATGAGTTAGGACTTCCTCTGAATGCGAAAAACAGGCCCTGGTGGATTGAGCTGTTGAGACCAAAAGTGGGTCCAATAGTCAAGAAGGTGGTTACTACACATGCTGTAAAAGGAAAAGAGTGGCAGATGGTGATTGTCAACCTGGGAAAGTAGCCCATCTAGGAGAAGGAAAATGCTTGCACTCCAGAATGGTCACTTCGGTGCAGCTAACACAGCAAAATCAATGTGGGAGGCAGCAGTTATGAGTTACTGATCTCTGCGTCCACAGCAGGTGCTATAATTCTTCAGCAGTTTGACTTCACCCCCAGAGGTGCACTCCATTGTTTCTCAAGACAAGACATTCAAGACAGATGAATGCCAACAACAGGCTAAAGCAGTGTTTCCCAAGCTTGGGTTCCCAGCTGTTGTTGGACTACGACTCCCATCATCCCTGACTACTGGTCCTGCTAGCTAGGAATGATGGGAGTGGTAGTCCTACAACAGCTTGGGACCCAAGTTTGAGAAACATTGGGCTAAAGCAATAACATTGTACGTTCCCATTCCCAAATATGTACACTGCACCATTGTAATATGTTAAAGAAACAATGGCTATGATGTAACTTTTGCATAATTTTAATTGTCCAGCACACGAGGCAGAATACATTTAATATTATTATTTATATTTATACCCCACCCATCTGGCTGGGTTTCCCCAGCTACTCTGGGTGGCTCCCAACATAATAATAATAATAATAATAATAATAATAATAATAATAATAATAATAATAATAATTTTTACAAAGCTACAAAACATTAAAAACTTCCTTAAACAGGGAAGTTCAATAAATAATTACCCATGTGCATTGGGAAGCAGTCATTATTAGATAGTACCAACTTTATTCTGAAGCATGACTACTCATGGGGGATCAGTTTGTGGGACAAAATGTAAACTAGTGTGTAACATGCTGTGATAGACTTTGCACTTGACTGTGTGGCATCAGCTGGAGTTTCACACCATATGCTTTTGACCTATAATGTTCTTCCCCTACTTGGCATCTTCCAGATGTTTGGTGCTATAACTGCTATCGTTCCTCTATCATTAGCCATGCTAGCTGGGGCTGATGAAACATTCTGGGATTTCAGGCAGATGAAGAAGAGAAGAAGAGTTGGGATTTGATATCCCGCTTTATCACTACCCGAAGGAGTCTCAAAGTGGCTAACATTCTCCTTTCCCTTCCTCCCCCACAACAAACACTCTGTGAGGTGAGTGGGGCTGAGAGACTTCAGAGAAGTGTGACTAGCCCAAGGTCACCCAGCAGCTGCATGTGGAGGAGCGGAGACACGAACCTGGTTCACCCGATTATGAGTCTACCGCTCTTAACTACTACACCACACTGGCTACCTTATACCATATGCACATGAATAAACTGGCAAAACATCCTAGTCTCTTCCACACATTATTTGTATGAAGAGGCAATGTGGGTAGGAAGGGGTTGTGAGGCTGCCCCTCTGCCGTTAATGACATGTAACTCTTCATGGCCCCACCCTTGCTTATCTGAAGTGGGGAAGCCTATGAATGTAGACCACTGATCACAAAGGGCTTGAAGACCCATGGAAGTCTATAGATACAGGTGCCTCTGTGTGTAGCCTTCCGCACCTCAGACATCCATGCTGATGTGCGCACAGAAGGACGGGGCCAGGAGAAGCCACACATCATGAGGAGAAGGCCAGAATTGCGGCTGTGCAGCTATATTTCATTGCTTTCACTATACTGTTGTTATTGCTATTATTACTAATTACCCATCCTTCACCAGGGTGGGTTACAACATTAAAGCACAAATATTAACAACAGCTTAAAACAACTTACAACTTACAGTATCTGAGATGTTGCTAAAGATTGGAGCTAGGACTCTATTATCAGAGAAGCCATGATGTGTTCTGATGAATATGTGTTCTGATATAAGCTTTAATATACAAACTACTAGGGTAATTATTTTAGAATGAACAAAGTACAGAGAAGCTATATCCCAGATGGCCATAATAACTGCACCCACTTCAATGGGTATTGTCTCTAAGGACTAGGACACTTTGTCCCAAAGCAAGTGGCCTTTCTTTATTAGAGTTTTCAAAGTCTCTCCCTTATCGCTGCCCATTTCTCTTTAGCTGCCTCCCCCACCCCTTTGAATTTCAGATCTACTTTCTCTTCGCTTTTAACAGATTTTTAATTATCCTGGTGCCACACTGAGATGAGACTGAGATGCCCACCCCGGCCGCTTTTGAGTCACATCTGCAAATCACATAGGTATAATCTCTATGGCAACTGACCCATGTTGAGAGGAGGAAAATAAGCCCAGAACTAAAGGTTAATTGCTGTTTCATTTATGCATTTTTGTGCAGTTCCAGCATTGTGAATTGAAGTTCTAATTAGAATCAAATTATCAGCAGATTGAACATCTTCTTTGTTATTAGGGTAGCAATAAAACTAGTCAGCCTGCTTTCGATAGCTGCTAAAAGAAAGATACCGACCCTTCCAACCTCTGCCACAGAATTTGTACTGTAAGCCCTGGCTGGGCTTTTAAATGTGAAAACAAGATCTTTCCATTTTTTTTTTTTTTTGCTGCCTGTACTTTCTTTTTACTATAGATACACCAGCATGAAGACTTAATGATCAGTCTGGTCATTCACATATATTTGTACAGTGATCCCCCCCCTCTAAAAAATGTTTAGGGGTACTCTGATTTTCCTACTCATATTGAAATACTGCCCCTCAATGAGGCCAAACTTAGAATCACAAAATGTTTAGGGGTATGTGTACCTCTGTCGTCCCCCCCCTCTCTCTCTCCATCTCAGCTCCCATACCTTGAATGATGGGCAAATCAGGGACTTCAGAGTTTGTAGAAGTAGAAAAACACTTTGGCGGGTGAGAAATTAAGGGAACTTCCATTCCACAAGCATAGCCCAAAGAGAACTGAGCATGCTTCGTTGGCACATAATATTTTTTTTTTTTTTTATAAAAATTTATTGGTTTTACAACAAACAACATACAAATATAACACCCACATTAACCCACCCCCAGCTAGAAATAAACAAATACACAAATACCAATAATTCTTCTTATGCTGTAAAAAAAAAATTTCTTGGTCGAATCTTGGTACAGACTTCCCCTGCCTTTTCACCTTCGGTTCCAATCCCAAATATTACTTTCATAACATCTTATACCATCTTAATCTTAAAGATCCAAATATCTAAAAATTAAAATCAAAAGCTTCCTTTTAACAAATCTTGTTTCATAATAAACAATATTTTCCCATTCTTAACTTAACATAGATCAGATCATGTTATAACTTAATATTAATTCCATACAAGATTCTGGTTCTTATCCACTTATTTTCAAAATAAATCATAACAAATATCTTCATTCACTATAACTGCTGTTAGTAACAAAAATTTAGAATACCTCTTTTCTTTCTCTAAAAACTTAAAGTCTTGACACACCAGTTTCAGGTTACCATAATGCAATCTTTTCCTTTATACCTTAATATCATTCACCCTATCCCCCTTCTGTCCATTTTCTTTGGTCGTCTTGCTCCAGAGCTGCTCCTCGAAGTGTCCTTTTTCTTTGCATAACCACAGATCCAGACTAGGTCCAAAGTAGTCCTTGCATAGAGCATCAGGGTGCGCACCTTTTCCCCCAGCCTCTCCGGTTCATCATCACATTCTTCTTCTATTTGTAGATATAAACATAAAGTTCTCACCTTCACTCCCAAGCTCTCACCTCGGGAGTTAGTTATAACAATTTTCTCCGTCCTGGGTCTGCCACCCCCAAGGGACGATCCATTACTCCGGAGTAGCCATACCTTTTCATCCTGTTGTTCAATCAGTCCCTTCAGTTCTGTGCCAAGGCTCTCCTCCAATGCAGCCATTTCCTGTACAGTCTCCTCTGTGGGATATAACTTTTTTGACATATGACAGTTCAATATCTCCAATTTTCGGTTGAGCAGTTCCAGTCTCAATAAAATAGTCCTTTCTTCATGGGTCATTTCACAGTTCGTAACCAAGTCAAAAACAAAGCCGAGCATGGCAGAAGCAGGCATAGGTGTCAAATTACAGTTTCGGTTCTCAGACTTCTCCATCTTGCCAGTAACTTTCCATTCAGTCAAAGTCTTTCACGGCCATTTTCCCCGAATCCAGGGTGCAAGAGCCAAAAATTTTAAAAAGAGATACTGTCCACCAGTTTAGTCCCCAAAGGGGAAAACCATAAGTCTCACTTATCAAATTTTAAATACTTTGTTGCCATCGCTGTAACAGCAGTCTCTTAAGCTGGTTATTTTCTATCTCGCGAAGGGAAAGAGGCAGGCTCCCTTTCCAAATGTCCCCCAGGTCGTCAACAAGGCACAAAAACAAGTCCGATCCAGTACTCACGACACCGGGATTCTTAAACTCCAACTTTGACAGGTAGAACGTTAACGCACATCGCGGGGGCAACCGCCGCTTCGCGTCCCGGTTGGGGCTTGTCCCCTGAAGCCCGGCTCCGTTTTTCCCTTCACCCCCACTCCCCCTTTACAGGGGGAGCGAGGGAAGGGGACGGAGCCATAGTGGGCATAGCCGGGGAGCCCAGGGTGCGGGACGCTCTTCCCGCACCCTATCGGAGCCCCGCTTAGCGGTAGCGGGGCTCCAACCCCCGGGACGGGCTGGGTCGCCTCGCAGCCGAGGCAACCCACGACCGCTCCGCCATTGCGTCGCCGCCGGAAGTGCTTCGTTGGCACATAATATTGACTAAGAGCTGGAAGAGGAAAAATCCAAACAGAAAATGGGGAGTGGGATGGGGGTATAGGCTAATGGCAACTATCACATCTTGTGTTTGTGAATTACAGTACATATTAGTTTTGTGTTGTGAGAGGTACCTCCTTTTATCAGCTCTAGTACTAATGTCAGTTTCACTGAAGTGACTTAACCCTCAGAATCTGAGTTGGATGAAGAGTTCCAAAGTTTAACTCAGGAAATATATGCTACCGATCAAAATTGATGGGCTGAAAAATTAGATTTGCATTGCCATTAGTGCTGCTGTGTTGACATTCTAAACTCCAGTTCCTGGCCCTAGTAGTTTGGTAGCACATTAATGCAGCGCGCTACAATAAAAATCTTTAGAAATGAAATCTTTGAAAAGCAGCTGCTAGAACATAGCAACGGCATCTAAGACCAAGTGAGTGGACATTTTATCTCATCATCCATAATCTGTGAATTTGTTTATTGAATAAAAATGAGTGTGATGGAGCCATGCTATGATCTGGGATGACAACACTGCTCCTTCTTCCCATAATCTGTAATATAGGAATCTGGGTCCATTTAGCCCAGTACTGTTGATCTTGACAGCAGCTCTCCAGGGTTTCAGAGAGGAGCTCTACCTGGAGATGTTGGGGATTGAACCTGGATCTTTCTGCATATGAAACACATACTCTGCCACAGAGCCACAACAATGTGCCTCTTGTGGCTCTCTACAAGGAGTTGCAGCTAGCTTGTATCCTAATTTGAGTTCTGGTTAATCCTGACACATAAAATAATCTTGAATACCACCTTCCAAGTTCCATTTAATACCGGTACGCTGGTCAGAAAATTATTTGGATTAAGCATCTATCTGTTGATATCTATTTGTTTATTTGATTTGCACCTCATTTTCGACTGGAGTCCTTGATGCAGCTCTCAACATTCATAAGAAGCAATTTCATTCTACAAACTTTAAAGCAAATGACACACACCTCCTCTCATACATGAAGAATGTTTAGTTCATCAAAACATGAGTGATAGCAGTAGAAATGGTGACTCTGAGCTGATCCTGGAGCACGTCTATGGAGGGTGTCTTCACAGCCTTTCTCCAGACTGTGCATCGTAAGTGGAAATACACTCTGAAACGCTTTGAAGTGAAATTATTTCCAGAAAGAAACATTTAACACGTAGAACGGTAGGTGATCAGCGCCTCATCCGCCACAACTATAGGGCATCCTTGAATATAGAGAGGGAGACAGGTGAAGAAGAGTAGAAGAAGAAGAGTTTGGATTTGATATCCCGCTTTTCACTACCCGAAGGAGTCTCAAAGCGGCTAACATTCTCCTTTCCCTTCTTCCCCCACAACAAACACTCTGTGAGGTGAGTGGGGCTGAGAGACTTCAAAGAAGTGTGACTAGCCCAAGGTCACCCAGCAGCTGCATGTGGAGGAGTGGAGACACGAACCCAGTTTCCCAGATTACGAGTCTACCACTCTTAACCACTACACCACACTGGCTCTTAATCAAGCCACAATCAAGCTTCCAGAGTGAATAAAACATTAGGTGACTGTTCCTGCAGTTGTTTTATTTTCAATGCATGGCTTTTGATATATACATGTATTTTATCAGTGTTGTGAGATGCTTTGAGGACACCAGTTGAAAAGCAAGAAATAATAATAGTTTGAAGACAAGGGAGAACTGCTGAACCCTGCTTGAAATATTATGCGCAGTCTGATCCTATACAGTATGTGTTTATTTCCATTCCTTTACTGACTAACAAATGGCTTCAAAGTAAAATGGTGCAGAACTGTAGCGTTAGAATCGAGTTCTGTTCTAATCCAGTACTGTATTCATTCACCTGGACCCTATAATGTATTTTTCAAAACCACATTCAGACATCTCTGTTAAGGAATTCCCACTGGGAAGATTTTGAAATCACATATCTAAGCAAACATGAATATGGTCAATAATCCTTACAAGAAATTATTCAGTTGGAAGAAATATTTCCACATGAGCAACTGTAATTAAATTTCTTCCAGTTCTTACCAAGCTCTAGGGAACTTCTTCCTTTCCCTGAGGGATTTCAGTGGAGATCTGATTTACAGCCAAACAAAGTAAGAGATAATCTTCAAAAAGATATTTTTTAACAAAAATACAATTTCTTGCCATTAAATGGCTTTTGTGAGGTGGTTTTCATAGGCAATATATTTTATCTATTAGATCAGAGGTCAGCAAACTTTTTCAGCAGGGGGCTGGTCCACCGTCCCACAGACCTTGTGGGGGGCCGGACTATATTTTGAAAAAATATATGAGAGAATTCCTATGCCCCACAAATAACCCAGAGATGCATTTTAAATAAAAGCACACATTCTACTCATGTAAAAACACCAGGCAGGCCCCACAAATAACCCAGAGATGCATTTTAAATAAAAGGACACATTCTACTCATGTAAAAACACGCTGATTCCCGGACCGTCCATGGGCCAGATTGAGAAGGCGATTGGGCTGCATCCGGCCCCTGGGCCTTAGTTTGGGGACCCCTGTATTAGATTCATCAAGGTGGAAGTGGCACACATGGTGGGGCAGAGTCACCCTTCTGACACCCAACACTGCTGAAACTTACTGGACCGAGCTGGACTGGTGAAATAATTGATTGAGCCGGGCCTTTTGAAATAATTGATTTTAATATCTTATCTCGACATTACACCCTCTGCATTCATTTGGCACAAAAAGGAGGTAGCCCATGGCTTCAACAGACAATATGAGACTCCATTATCAGCCTGACAAAATCCAAATTAATACATAATGAGGCTAAGATTAGTTCCAATGGCAGTGAGTGAATCACTGCTAGAGAACTGAGTCCAAACATGTACATAACATTAGATCAGTCAAGAAAATGAACCAAGAAGCCACAAACGTGCATTTGACCAGGGAATTAAACATGTAAATCCAAAGGCAAGGTTGTTATAGTGAATATGCTCAAGGTTTTCATTTCATTGTCTGAACATTTCACCTAATAATTTTGTCTCCCCCTTGCAGAAACACTGGCAGTGAACTGAAATATTCCTGTAACAGTAATGCACCCAGAACTGATTTAAAATGCAAACAATAATTTTATTAGCGTAATAATGATGAACACAAGGAAATCCCTGCTGGATCAGGCCAAAGGCCCATCGAGTCCAGCATCCTGTTCTCACAGTGGCTAACCAAATACCCATGAGAGGCCTGCAAGCAGGTCCTGAATACTGTTATTCAGAATCATACTGATTTTTGACAGTGGAGTGGGACATCATCATCATAGCTTTCTGCTCCAGAACACGATGTTGAACTAGATGGGCCATTGGCCTGATCCAGCCTGCTCTTCTTAAATTTTTGTAAGATAGATTTGAATGTAGCCCTAGGATGTGTAGTATGATACTTCACGATCACCGTGAAGTTTTGATATCAACACACACGACCGTGTTACAATTAAGCTGTGCCCTCTTGCAGGGAAATAGGGTTGTGAGAGATATTTCCCAAACTTAATGATTTTGCTAATCCTGTCATTTGTATTCCTGTATGGTTTGAATATGGATGTGTGCCCTTTCATTTCTAACCTTGCCAAAACCACAAGAACTGAACTCTCTGCAGCTGGAAATGTCTCTCATCAACTGTTTCAGTAAACACAGAATTAACTTTATGGTCTGAAAATGCCAAGCACTGCACATTTAGAGGAAAGGTAATGAAAATCACACTAATGCTTCCATTGGCCACACTGGATATTTAGTAACTTCTGTCAAACTTCCTCTTCTTTTGTCACGTTTGGCAAATCATTTCCCATGTATTTATGATTTGGATGTCGTTATCAACATGGAATAATTGGAAGCAAGCTAATGATTTATCACCAAAAGCATGTTTTTGATAGTTAATTTTTCCTATGGTCTATGTGACTTATTAGCCAATTTTAGGTTGTGTGGGATACTTTCAGAGCCAGTGTGGTGTAGTGGTTAAGAGCGGTAGACTCATAATCTGGGGAACCGGGTTCGCGTCTCCACTCCTCCACCTGCAGCTGCTGGGTGACATTGGGCTAGTGACCTAGTCACACTTATTTGAAGTCTCTCAGCCCCACTCACCTCACAGAGTGTTTGTTGTGGGGGAGGAAGGGAAAGGAGAGTGTTAGCCGCTTTTAGACTCCTCAGGGTAGTGATAAAGCGGGATATCAAATCCAAACTCCTCCTCCTCCTCCTCCTCTTCCAGTTCTACTCTACTCTGAACACAATGCAATTCTCATCTTTGATATCTATGGTCTGTTAAAGTTGTAAGCTTTAATGTACATAAAATGCTGTGCTTGAATTCATTGTATTTAAAATGCTGTAAAAGGATGTTTACCTTAGGCAAGAATTGCCGCTACGGCAAAAATATCAGAGAAGGCTGGCATTTTTTCCATTTCAATGAACTAAGCTACCTGATAAGTCATCACTGGAAACACCACTGCAGAGTTCTCACACCAGGAAAGTGAAATTTGAGAAGTGTGTGTGTTTTGTTGGACATGGCAGCAGCAAGCAAAGGTCTACTAAGAAGCAAGCCTTCTGTACAGTTGTACCTTGGAAGTTGAATGGAATCCGTTCTGGAAGTCCATTCAACTTCCAAAACATTTGGAAACCAAGGCGCAGCTTCCATTTGGCTGCAGCAAGCTCCTGCAGCCAATTGGAATCCGCGGAACCTGTGTCGGACGTTCGGGTTCCAAAGAACGTTTGCAAACCGCAACACTCACTTCCGGGTTTGTGGCATTCACGAGCGAAAACGTTGGACTTGCAAGGTGTTTGACTTCTGAGGTACGATTGTACTTCACTTGTTGCAAGAGTAAACATGACATTCCAAACTTGGATTGGGGATTCAGAAGCAACTGCTTACATGACTTGAGACATAGTTGAGACGTTGTCTGGAACATCTAAGAAAGCTGTTTCACTGGCAGATGGATCTTAGATTTGCATGCCAGCACAAGGAGATGCCTCATTTCTGTCTTCTGGCCCCCTTCATCTCCTGCCTCTGAGTCTGGAGGCTCTTGCTGCTTACTAAACCCTGTTGCTTCTTCAGCTTCTGAGACCTCCTCCTCCCGGTCTTGTCCCTCATCTCCCTCTGACCACACATCGTGGTCCCACCACCAGTCCCTGACTCAGAGTCTTCTTCCCTTGTGTGTTCCCCAGCTGGTGCCTGCACCATTCCTCTGCATCCAGCCATTCCATGACATCTGGACATGCCAGTCACTGGTGTTTTGCCCCCAGAAGGCTGCCTATGAGGGAATATGGGCCTTGGGCTAACAAAAGTTTTCTCAGCCTTGTTTTAAAGTAAAAGTTGGGTTTAACAGAGATGCACTTGATATTAATTCTCTCCTAGAATGGCAGAACTGAACTAACTAATCCTTGATACCTCCCTAAGAGCTGATTCTATGACGCATATCAACTTCATAGCAGAGCAAACATTTGATCATTTGGACAGCAGAGGAAGATTTGTAGATTACTTTACTGAGATATTTAAGAAAAGTAGTCTAAAACACTGCTGCTTTAGATAATAATCTATGCTAGCAATTCTCTGAAAGCTGGAGGCTGATTGCATTGTGGAATAAAGACAGAATATGAAGGAAAACATGCAACAACCACTGATTTGTCTTTTGAGCTGCAGAGAAAACAGACAAATTAATCTGCCATGGTGGCTTTCCCTTTCCTCTCCCTTTTAAAGATGCTGGAGAAGTGTAGTTGGCTCTATTGCACAAGCTGCATACCAAAATGAATCAGTGATTCCTTTTCCTTTTATTAAATAGCCAAGAATTTATCCTTCTGTGTGAACACTTCACTAACATAAACCATCAGCTCAAAGATTATATGACCAGAATGTCTAAAATGGGTTCCTTTCATCTTTTATAATAATGTTTAAACTCCCCATCATGGCTCTCAGCAAATATGGGGAAAGTGTTTATATATAATTTCTAGGAGATTTCACATTTTTCTGGTGTGAGGCTTTGGAAATCTATGGATTAGAGCTAGAATGTGACTTGACCCTTTCCTGCTATGTTAAATACACAGCAAGAAAATAGTCACAAATTTGATTCCCACCCTCACCTCTGCTTTACCAGTGACTTTCCATTGTCCATTCCTTTGTAGCAGAAAGCACAGATAAATTATTAGAAGTTATGTTAATGGACAGCTTGCTGCTTTTTATCTCAATTCCTTCCACAGCTTTTATTCTTATTTTTATTGTGTCTTAGATTTCTTACCTGCCCTTCATCATGAGGTCCAAGGGCAGGTTACAACAATTGAAAAATACCCTGGGCATCAAAGTACACAATCAGGAAAATCAACAGCAGCCGAGGTTCCTTCTGCACTATCACACTACTTTAAACAATCATGGTCTCCCCCCCAAAGAACCCTGAAAATTGGAGTTTGTTAAGGGTGCTGAGAGATGCTAGGAGATCTCTATTTCCCTTGCAGAGCTGGAGTTCTCAGAGTGGCTTAATGGTCAATTTTAGCTCTGTGAAGGGAAGGGAGGGCTATCCTAACAACTCTCAGCAACCTTAATAAACCATGGTTCCCAGGATTCTTTGGGGGAAAGCCATGGCAGTTCATGATACTGCTTTAAATGCATAGTGCAGATCGGGCCCAAGACTGTTTTCAGATAGTGTTTTCTCTGCCATGTGGGTTTCTTTTTCCATGGGATAAATAGTTTTAGTCTAAAGAGCTCAGCTCTCCATGACCCATCTCCACACATTATTGTACTCTGCTCTCCTTTACTGCTCCTATGGCTATGTCTCTTAATCAAAAATCAAATGAGCATAATGTGCAGTGTGTGTGTGTGTGTGTGTGTGTGTGTGTGTGTGAGAGAGAGAGAGAGAGAGAGAGAGAGAGAACCAGAACATTCATGACTTGAATACTTCTTCCCTAGAAACATTCCAAGGGGAGCACAGCTTGAGCCTGCTGCAAGCAGGATGTCTCTGTCAGCAGCCCCTCGGAGTGGATCATGTCATGAATAATGCAGAAGAGGAGAGCTCTCTGCTTTCCCCTAGTACCTCCACAACAGGTCACAAGTGACTAAGCTCTGAGGAGGCTGCGTCCTCCTCAGTATAATTAGTCTTCCTCTAACACTACTGAATTAGCACTTCTGTTTTATTGTACCTTGGGGCTAAAATGGTTATTAGGTTATAGAACAAGCAAATTATTGCTAAATGCCTCAGGCAAATTACTCAGTACCTTCTGACTACCACTTTATTAACCACTTTGTACATCACCAGGAGAGCTCAGGCTACTGAAAATCAGTGCAGAAAGCAAAGACCATGTGCTGCAGTAAATGATATATCTTGCTCTGACACATATTACTTGACGACTCTGGTGATCTAAGTGGGGGCAACAGGAGCTTCTTCAGCCAACTTCAGTTTTGGAATCTTTGTTTAGGAAACCTGGGCATGTTTTAGGAATTTAAGAGGTCAACCAAGAGTTACCCTAAGTTTCTAAAAGGGTGGAAGATGTCAAGCTGTTTAAGCAGTGTCATGTGCAAAAAACAGCACAATTTCCAGCACCCACAATGGCAATTAGGATGATTTTATAATGTGCCACTGCAATGGCTGGTGCATGCACTATACACATCACATTGTTTCTCAAGTCTCCCTGTGATAGGTGTTCTCTGCTCCAACTGTAATGTTGCTGCTTATTACTGTGCTGATCATTGGCATTAAACTGAGTCTTTCTCTGCTGTCCATCCCTCCAGTGCCCATTAGGAATATTTGATGGCGGAATGGAGGATTCCAAAATAATAATGATTCATGTAGGTCATTCTACATAAAATCATAGAATTGTAGATTGGAAGGGATCCAGAGGGTGGATCATCTCCAGCCCCCTGCAATAAATAAACACAACCAGTGTTACGGTTAGAGCTGCAATCACAATTTGGGTAGTGTTCTGATGAGTGAAACGGGCTATTTAGTTCTGAGATTAAATGAGGGAGTGTGTTTGCAGTGATCAGGAAGTCTTTCTGCGACAGAAGGTACCTAAATATATCAAATATTTGAAAGTCTCACTCTTTATCAGGCTGATTTAATTCAGACAACTAACGAAATTACAAAAGGCCTGACTTTCTAATCTTTGAAGCATGCATAGATGCACTGATAGAACTGGGAATAAGGCAAGATGGTGATGATTTTTATTTATTAGTTGCTTTATTCACAAAAATGACCCGAAGTGTTGTAAAACACAGTATAAGTACAGTGGTACCTTGGTTTTCGAACGTCTCCGTTAATGAACATTTCACTTTTTGAATGCCGTAAACCCGGAAGTAAATGCTTTGGTTTTCAAACACGCCTCGGAAGTCGAACATGCCATGTGGCTTCCGTATTGAGGCTTCCGTATTGAGTTTCTGGGTTTCAAACGTTTCAGAACTCAAATGGTTCGAAAACCGAAGTAACACTGTACTCAAACAAATTACAACAAACCGACCAATAAAAAGTTAAAAGACAGAGCCTGCCCCACTAAATGAGACTATAAACCCCAAGCCAGAAGAGAGTCTTTGAAGGACTAGGACTCTTCTTGTATTCACTGAGACATTCAGTGCATCTGGTACACCAAGGGAGTACCTTGGTGATATTACCACAGAAAGATCAGAGGAGGCTTTGTGCAGACCACAGGAGATCCTTGGCACAATATCAGTCCTCTTCTAATCTTCCGAGGCCTCCAACTCATGCTTGGAATGCATTGTATAATCCATTTTGAATGCTCTAATTCCCTCCGAAAAATTTGCAGACGGCAATGGATTCATTCCATTGTCAACATAATGTTCTGGAGGTCCTGGAAAATATCCAATGTATGTGTCCAGACAACAAAAGCTTCTTACATTTTGTGATGGGACTTCTTTCTGTTTCTCATCCTAAACCCCTGCACCCTCCACAGATCTGCTCCAAAGTGCTGAGGGGAACAAAATTAGTGGATGCACAGAGGGAAGAGGGGAAGAAACTTCCATTGTGCAAGCAGAAATCCTTGCATTGACAGCACTGGTGGAGGAAGGCGGGTGGGGAGCGCACCGCCCCCGGCAGTGTGATCCCTGTGGGGTGCCATCGCGGCTGCCCCCACCAGCGCTTGGCACCACGCCCCTGCAGGCGGCATGCCACACCCCCAGGATGCGTGCCTCGTCCCTGTGGGCGGCGCACCATGCCCCTGGGTTGCAGCCACACCCCCAGGGTGCACGCCAGCCATGGCCCCGCCAGCTCTCCACGCCCCCGGTGCCGGAGCATGAAGCTCCACCACTCATTGACAGGACACACATTAGTTAGTGTTACTTTGGATGCAGATATCTGTCTTCTTGGTCAGCTGTCTTACGTTGTTGTTTTTATAAATGAAATTTGGAATTTTAAATGTAAGCTACCCTGAGTGGCTTTTGCACCATAAGTGTGGGATAGAAACATTTAAATGAGCAAGTACATTAATAAAACCCTGAGTATCAACGGTACCTTCTATTTATTAACATAGCTTTTGGGGTGAAAGGCATGGCTATATTCATTTGTGTTTATAATGATCATCTTCCCATTTAGGAGCAATGGGCACTTGTCGTTTGGTCTCCCACCTAACATATTAAATAAATAATAGCTGTTTAGATGGGTCCCTTTGGAAGCCCAAAGTGCACTGATCAGCCAAAATTTCTGTATTCAATTAGCAGATCCACCGTTGGGAGGAGTGTGAGCACAAATGGCAACTGATGACTGGGCTGTTTATGGCTTGCTGTGGCTCTCCAGTGGAGTCCTGGTTTCATGCTACAGGACATTTGGAAGCTTTGTCATTATAGGTCAGCTTGTGATTAAAAAACGGAGGTGATATTAAGAAAAAATAATAATTGGATGCAGCGCGGGTGACATTAAGCAGTGTAATTCCCCCTATTAATTGCATTTCCATACTGTGCCTGATAAAGTTTTAGTAGACTGAAGCATGGCAAATTTGTGGACAAAGCAGGTTGCTTATTGGAGCAACACAGCTGTACTCACTTTATCTGACAGTAATTATGGCATACTGGCACTGCGGCTGTGTTCCAGTTTATCCCTTTAGGACTTCAATGCAATATTGTGGTGGGTAATAACTAAAAGCAGAGGACATACGAACCTCAAATAGGTTGAGACTGAGGAGGGGAACACCAGGCAGAGTGAACATGTATTAAGTGGGCTCATCTTCTTAGGCAACATCCTAGATATATGTTAGTAACAGACAGGGATGGGTGAATGTGTCAGTTTTGGTTTCTCTGTGTTTCTCATTTTTCCAGTCTTTAGTTCAGTTCTCCACCTTTGTTATTTTTTCATATATTAAAAAAAGTATTCATGAAAATTCAGCAGCATTTTAGTGCAAATTTCTGATATATACATTTTTGTCAGAAAATTTCCTTTACACATTTTTAGAAAGCAATTTCTCTTACTATAATGCCCCTTTGCCTATTATTTTCATGAATACATTTTTACTATAATGCCCTTTTGCCTATTATTTTCATGAATACATTTTTAAAGCACACGTTACCTCATTATATGCATTGTTGAACACATTACTGCATTGCAAAATCCAGAGAGGGGCAAGTTTCTAAGGTTAGCTATTTTTCAATTTGCATATAGTTTTGGAAACTGTGAATAAAGTCAGTTTGCCTTTTAATGCAAACTAAAATGAAATTCTCCAATATTTCTAGCTTGAACGGGCTTGAACTGGGGACTGTTTGGGATCACCGAACAGAGCCTCAAACCATATTGGGGGTGGCTTGCACAGCCCTACTGTTCACTATATGTGGGATACTATTGACCGATGATGATGATAGAATAAAATATGAGCTAAGTATGGTACTCTTGCAGCATACAAATGAGAGAAAAGAAAGCAAGGTTGTGCATACAGAAAGATGATGCCAGGGGAAGAAGTTGTTGGGTCAATATTAGTTTCACTTTAAAATATACACACCCGGAGCTTAAAAGCTCCTTTATTATATATATATATATACACACACACACACACACACACATATGAGTTGGATAAGTTAAATTACTACTATTTTTATTTATTTGTCTTACAGGACTCAAGCTGGCTTTTAGATAAAAACAAGAATTGATAAAAAGGTAGAAAAAACAAATTAAACTATATAAATATATAAAATTTATTTGATTTATTTAGTAAATTGGATACCACCCTTCATCTAAATATCACAGGGTGGTTCACAACATTAAAATACAAAAGAAGAACACAAAATATGTAGCACAAACAAAAGCAAACAAAAACCAATAACCCTTTCCCACAAACACATTTTAAAAGGACATCGAATCTGTTTAAAACTGACAAATTATTACAGTAAAAACAGAACAGCACTAGCCTTTTCATCAATTTCTAAAAGCCTGTTGGAACAAAATGGTCTTTGATGGAAGGACAAGAAGGGAGCCAGTTTAGCTTCTCCAGGGAAGAAGTTCCAGAGTCTGGGAGCAGCCACCAAGAAGGCTCTCCTAATTCTAATTCTAATTCTAATTCTAATTCTAATTCTAATTCTAATTCTAATTCTAATTCTAATTCTAATTCTAATTCTCCTCCTCCCAATTGCCATGTTTTCAAATGTAGACCTGATTGAGATATGACCTGAGTGAGTTGCCAAGAAGGTCTGATATCACATGGGAACAGAGTTGCACAGGAAACCATTTTTGTGGCCTAGCTCCCATGAGGACTGGTACCATTTTAATGACATTAGTAGAAGTAAAGGTACAAGGAAAAGGACCCCTGGATGGTTAAGTCAAGTCAAAGTTGACTATGGGGTGCGGCACTCATCTCGCTTCAGGCTGAGGGAGCCGGCGTTTGTCCACAAACAGCTTTCTGGGTCATGTGGCCAGTGTGACTAAACCATTACTGGTGCAACAGAACACCATGATGGAAGCCAGAGCACACGGAAACCCCGTTTACCTTCCTACCATAAGGTAAAGGTAAAAGGACCCCTGACCGTTAGGTCCAGTTGCGGACAACTCTGGGGTTGCAGCGCTCATCTCGCTTTGCTGGCTGAGGGAGCCAGCATACAGCTTCCGGGTCATGTGGCCAGCATGACTAAGCTGCTTCTGGTGAACCAGAGCAGTACACAGAAACACTTACCTTCCCGCCAGAACAGTACCTATTTATCTACTTGCACTGCCTGCTTTCGAACTGCTAGGTTTGCAGGAGCAGGGACCGAGCAACGGGAGCTCACCCTGTCGTGCAGATTCGAACCATCGACCTTCTGATCGGCAAGCCCTAGGCTCTGTGGTTTAATCCACAGCGCCACCTGCGTCCCTCCTTCCCGCTGTAGTGGTACCTATTTATCTACTTGCGTTGGTATGCTTTCGAACTGCTAGGTTGGCAGGAGCTAGGACACAGCAACGGGACCTCACCCTGTTGTGTGGATGTGAACTGCTGACCTTCCAATTGGCAAGCGCAAGAGGCTCAGTGGTTTAGACCACTGCACCACCTGCTACCAGGGTGGGAGAACCCAGGGCTGGCTCAGGGCACTTTGGTACCTGAGGTGGACCCCCCAAAGGGTGCCCCCACTCTGCACCAGTGAAGAAGGGGTCAAGGAATATCTACACGCAGAACAAGCAGGGGAGGGGGAGAGAAAGATCAACATTGGGATGTGCTGCTCTGGTGGACCCTTGATGCCTGAAGCAGTTGTCTCACCTTGCTTCATGGGTGGGCCAGCCCTGGTAGAACCATCCTCGAAAATCGTTCCACTGATATGGTCAAAATGGGCCCAATCTACTTGGGAGTCTCTTTACACGATCAGCTTCCCACACTGGCTGTGACAGATAACATGGAGAGAAAGGAGGAGATGGAGGGAACTAAAGCATAAAATGAAGAGAAAGACAGAAAAGTGGGGAAAAGTCTTATCCAAAGGAACCCAAAGAACTGTAGCAATGAAGGAGATGGTGAGATATAGCAGTCACTTTGGATACCCTCTGTAAATACATTAAAATGAACTCAACAAACAAGCACTTTAAAACAATCAAAACTGAAAGGAGTGATCTTTCAACATAAAGGTATGTTCTTGACTATTATTATTCACATCTGGTCCCAATCTCAATATTCTAGTGCTACAAACATTTTCTGCTTCTCCTATTGAATGAGTGATGACAGAGGTGGTTGTAATTCAATCTCAACTCAGTTTTAATTCCCACTTTCCTATATATTTCTGAACTCCGTCACTCTTGATAAACGTTCCATTTCAGAGCAATTATTTCCTTCTTGGATTCAATTGGGTTGACGTCTGAAAACGGAAGTGTCTACTGCCTGGTTAGGATCAATATAGCAAACCTCAAGGCATTTTTTTCACAGTTTCAGATCAATGTTGAGACAAACACTGGCTGAAAGTTTAGCAGGCAACTTACTCTTACCGAGTTCCGTTATTAAGAGTTCTTCACATAGACCAAGACAGCTATAATGGGCCAAAAGATGGAATTTACTTCTAAACCTGATGGAAATGGGTGGCAATCTAATGCATGAGGTAAAGGGTGAAGGGCTATATGTGTCTCCAGTGTTTTGAAGCAAAAGCTATAAAACAGTCAACAAATGTCTGAACCAGTGCTTTTCAAGCAGTTGCTCCCCTCTGCACATCAGCCCTGCTTAGGCTTCCTGATATGGGTTCTGTTGTGGGGATTGTGGCCAGATTGGCACTGGCAAGCCACGTCAATTCTGTAAAGGTTGGCAAAGGTTAAAGAAACATTGCTGGCAAGCCACGCTGACAGGAGCGCCAGGATGGGGATGCACGTGTTGGCAAGGACAGGAGAACAAAGGAATGGCTGGAAAAGTACTGGAAAGTCACAAGATGAGCAGCAGGAGGGGCACACATGAGGGAGAGGCATGGAGGAAAAGCACATATGCAATGGAGAAGTTTGGGGGTGTCACCAAAGGAACCCAGGGCAGGAGCATTTCCTTTTATGGTATGGCTGTATCGCCATTGGGCCATTTGGTTCCTAAAGAGTTAATCATTAACCTGTATGCAAAATTGTCAACAAAAGGGAGCCCGCGGGTGCTGCTTGTGGTCGCCTTCCCATTGAAACCATCCTGTCCGTCGCATCGTTCTTTGCCAGCGCAACATTCTGTCCTACAATTCATTGTGGCAACCTCGCCTATAACCCTTGTGCTATCTGGATAGATATGGCAAAGGATATTGTCCTTTATACTGAAATATCATTTGCTAACCTAGTGCCCTTCAGATGTTCTGGATTACAACTCCCATCAACCCCAGCCCACACTTCAAAGCTACCAGTTTTTTATTTTAATGTTGCACCGAATAAATTAATTGAAGGATGAAGTTGGAAATCATTGGAATTCAACATTCAAGATGAGGTACAGCCTTCTGCCATATTTCCACTCATGTAATTGCAATGGCATTTTCACCTCCTACTTATTTAGGCTGCAGAGCTATATACACACTTATTGAACAATACGCAAACATATTGAATAAATCCCACTCCAGTCCCAGCGTGGGAAATAGAAATAGTAAAAAAAAAAACAATAAAACCCATTGGCAGCAATGTGGGCAATATTTTTTCAGAGCTGTGAGACAGACGGTTTAAACTCCCTGTGCCTGCATGCTGCGGTTCTAATCTGGATTACCACATTGCTTTAAAAAAGAAGAAAAAGATATGAAGTAACTTCAAACAACACATTTGAAGTAGTACATAGTTAGACCTTTAATCATGCTGATTAGTTTCCCTATTAGCATGGTCTGATAATTAGATTATGGACTTAATCCACATTCCTTGGCTTTAGTTGATTAGATTGAATGAAAAATGTAACAAAAATAGTAGTTGTTTTGTATGGGACGAAGTGAAGATGATACATTCTGCATGGACAGGGAGGAGATCAGAATGTTTCATGTCATGACTGTAATTTAATGGGGTAGGCAACAAAGTTGCAAGCTGCTATACTAATGTTTCTGGAGGACTAAAATTTAGTGTAGCATCTATTACCCAGCAGTTGGATCCATGCTTGCTCAGTTAGATGCTAGTGCCCAAATGCTACCTCAACAGTCAACACGATGCAGTGCCCTAGACCTGAGGTGGAGAAGCTCACACTTTAGGACATTGCACAAGTGATGCTCCTTCCATCAGCCACACCCCTCACTGGCCCTGTCTTATATCCTCCTCAGGTGTTTTTGTTGGGTGGGATATAACTTTGAGCTGCAGTAATGCCTTTTGCTTGCATGGATGGAGGACAGACAGGTGTGTGTGTGTGTGTGTGTGTGTGTGTGTGTGTGTGTGTCAGTGCTATTTTTCTAGAAAAATGAACGCCTCTCTAGTTCTACTACAATGGCAATTCTACCTGAAATATGCTGGAACTTGGTTCTGGCGAGTTCCTTCTGAAAAAAGAAGCCCTGGTGTGAGTACATATAAAAACCTCTGGTTTTGTGAGGCTGGAACATAGCCTACTGTCCAAAGATATTGCTGCACTCACTTTTGCCTCTGGTTATACCGACTGCTGGTATGTGGCATGTAGAGGGTTGCCCACAAGAGAATATGCCCCCCCGGCTGATAAAGTTTCCTCACCTCTGCCCTTGGGGCCTTTCCCTTCTAGCCTGTGTCCTGTGTCATAAACAGAGAATAGCTTTCCAAGACAACCATAATCAGATTGAGGTTTTTGTGCCAAAGGCTTCTTCTTTAGTGCTATGGTCACTGGATGAACCATATGCCAGGCATCAATCCTGATCCTCACACAAAAAAACCCAACAACATTCCCACTGTGCTAGCTGGTGTGCGCATCCCTTCCTGTTTACTGCTGTTGTCACTGAAGTCAGCTGCTGTTTGGTCAAGCCTTTAGCATTGCTTGACGGTGTCTCACATCAGCAGCTCTGCCTAGCGTGCTCCCACCATAACTGACGGCTCAGCATACACCTTACAGGCGATGAACACCTGTTTTGGCAGGAGCACATTTGTTTTTCTTGGTGTGAAAGAGCAAGGCTTGTTTACAGAACAGGCAGATTTACTAGAAAATATATTAGCCATGCTTTTCACTCTCAATCAGCAGCATGACAGCTACCTAAAGAGATCCTTCCTCACCCAACTGCCTCTGCATTGCAGGAAACTTGCCAGTCACTATTACAACATCTTAATGAGTTTAACTTGGAAAACAAACAAACAGCTACTCTTGCTGCAGATGCCCACTTATCAATACGTTTCTTCACTTTTCCCATCAGGAATTTTAGCTATAGGCATATTTATTCACAATGGCAGTAACTTTGCCATATATTCAGGAGAGCTTTTAGGGAGACACCACCGGGATTTATAATGCCATAAAGCCGCCTTGTGTTGACTCTTTAATAAACACTCCCTAAGTTGATGTTCCATATATTCTTTCTAGCTTTTGAAACCTAACTCTTGACAGATCAGTGGCTTCGGTGGGACTCACAATTCAGTGCTGGATTCCTCCCCATTAATAATTTTATTAAGAGTTTTATAAACTGTATTGAAACATGCTCAGCTGAAGAGTCAAATCTCAATTTACATTGCCATTGAATGAGTTCCATCCTTATTTCTGTTATCCTCCACATGGAGATATATGGACACTTACACTCCCACACTATATGGCTTCTATGCAGCTTACAAGTGTAAAATCATCATAATCAACAACAACTACAACAACAAATGATTAAAATAATATTAACAGGCAATATAACCATAGTACTTGGCAATCATTTTTAATTATTTCTATTACTTACCAAGCAAAGCTAAATTATATTAATTTAACCAAAATATCGTTTGAATTCCCAAGTCATGTCACAACGTTTTAGGACTCCTCAATTTTCAAAGTTGAAAAATTCAACATACCTTATTACAGTAGCCAACTGTACCATAGTGGCAAAGTCAACCTTGTCCAACAAGAGAGAAAGAGAGGCCTTGTATTTTTATATTAACATTAAAAATTACATACCTCTATTTTAAATCAGGATATCAGCTATTTCATTTTGTCTTAGAAACATTGACAGATACCGAACTCAGTCAGAAAAAGAAGTGTGGGGCTATGAAGTAGCTTTGTAAGACTTAGCTGCACAGGAACACTAGCTTTTTCATATGGAGAAAGATCACTGACAAATTCAGCAAGATGTAGCAGGTCAGAAGTCTACACCAACATTTTCATATTGTGTCATGAAGACAGTAGGGCCTGGCTACTGTCCTTTTGTTGACTAGAGTAATGTAGTAGATAATTGAGCTGTGAATAAGAAGTCCTACCTCTCCCAGGAACTTATTAGGTCATAGCTGAAGGCAAACCACTTCAGCCTTCCATCTGCAATATAAGAACAATTCTTTCTGGCCTACCTTACAGGTCTGTTGAAAGAAGTACTGAGACGACATAATGCAAAGCAATTTGGCACTCCAAAACATTGCGTAAATATATTTAGTATCATTATTTTGTTCGTAGCTGCTGTGTGTGTGTGTGTGTGTGTGTGTGTGTGTGTGTCTGCTCAGGAGAAAGCTCTGTAGCTCAGTGGTAGAGCATCTGCTTTGCATGAAGGTCCCAGGTTCAATCCCTGACAGTGGCAGACCCACATTTTGGGGCCTTGAAGCTTGAACTGTTATGGAGGCCCTTTTACAACCAGCAACAGGGTCTGGGTAACCACTGTTATCTTCTCCAATGGGGCTGTTTACAACAAGCTTTACAACACATGTGCTACTGACGTTCTAACTTTGGGATTGTTGCTTCCCTCCAACATTTCTTTGATCAGAATAGGGACATCCTTTTTAATAATAATAATAATAATAATAATAATAATAATGTTATCATTTATACCCTGCCTTTCTGACTGGGTTGCCCCAGCCACTCTGAACAGCTTCAAACACATATAAAAAACCAAAATAATCACACATAAGAAAACATAATAAAACATTAAACATTAAGAACCTTCCTTATACAGGGCTGCCTTCAGATGTCTTCTAAAGGTTGTATAGTTACTTATCTCCTCAGCTCAGGAGTCACATAACTCCATACCCTCCAGTGGAAATAGAGACAGCCTCCCATATCCTCCAACATCTCTCTCATGAAAATAGGGATGTCATAGAATCATAGAATCATAGAGTTGGAAGAGACCACAAGGGCCATCCAGTCCAACCCCCTGCCAAGCAGGAAACACCATCAAAGCATTCCTGACAGATGGCTGTCAAGCCTCCGCTTAAAGACCTCCAAAGAAGGAGACTCCACCACACTCCTTGGTAGCAAATTCCACTGTCGGACAGCTCTTACTGTCAGGAAGTTCTTCCTAATGTTTAGGTGAAATCTTCTTTCTTGTAGTTTGAATCCATTGCCCCATGTCCGCTTCTCTGGAGCATCAGAAAACAACCTTTCACCTTCCTCTATATGAGGATCAAATCCGAAACCGGGATGGCTTATGTAAGTAAATTATGTACTGTGTGGTAATTATAAAAAATAAATAATGTATAATTTATACGGTGTGGTGCGCTGGTTTGACAGCCATGGACAGAAAGTCCCTACAGAGGGTGGTGAAGACAGCACACGACAAGTTTTCTTTTTTTTTTATAAGAATTTATTGACCTTTTTCTTATAACAACATAGACCCACACCCACACCTACAATTAAACAAGTACAAAACAAATACATTGATAAACCAAATACAAACAGTGTCAAGTTTTCTTGTTGCATCTTTTCTTTAAAAAGAAAATTTCTATTTCCATGTCTTGACCATTGACTTCCCCTGCCCTTTCTCCTTCGAGTTCATATCCTTAATCTATTTTATAACCATTTCTCCTGAAATTCAAATTCAATTTTATAATTACACACAATTATATATTCAACATTTAACTAACAATGCATCCTCGTAGTAGTATCTCATCATAATTCTTCTTCCATTGAAATCTTCACCAATCATTTATATCATATCTATCTCTTCTATCCTTTAAACTGCTGCTAATAACATAGTAACTCAAAATATCTCCTTTCATATTCAAACAAAAAATAAAACAGAAAGATTGTTGACAGTATTCACCCTCCGATTTCAAAATTCCATGACAGGCTACTTCAAATTTTACTTAGTGTTTCACCCCACACCCCCTCTGTCCATTATTCTTCTCCTGGTGGCATCAACACTGAATTTCCCTGTGGCTTCCCTCTCCAAGCGTCCACAGATCCAGGCACAGTCCAAAACTCTCCTTGCCACGAGCTCCAGGATGTCCATCTCGTCGTCTCTCAGCTTCTCCGGTTCTTTGTAGCATTCCTTTTCTTCTTGTAAAAACCATAATTCTCTGTCCCTGGCCCCCGAGCTCACACCTCGGGGACTGGATATAACAAATCTTACCGTCGCCTTGGGACTGCCACCCCCAAAAGGCGAGTTTCTTCTCCGAAGTAGCTCACTCATTTCTCTCCATCTTCCCAGACATCCTCTCAGCTCTTTGGCAAGACTTTCTTCCAAAGTGTTAAAAGTTTTAAAAGCCTCCTCTGTGGGCAATTGGTTCTCTTTCAGACCCCCACACAAGACTTTGACTTTCCTGTACAGCAGTTCCACCTTCAAAGCAGTGAGCCTCTGTTCGTCCGTTAGTCCAGAGTTCAGTGCCAGTTCAAGGACGAAGCCCAGCATACTGGTAGAGGGGGAGGAAGTGGGTATCAAATTTCTACTCCTGCCTCTCTGTTCATCGCCATTTTCCTAAACTGGAGCGCAGATACCGCAACTTTAAATGGAGATATTTTCCACTAATTTACTTCCCAAGAAAAAAGTTTGCCAATCTCATGTATCGATTTTAAGCACATTGTAGCAGTCCTGTAGCAGCAGTTGCTCAAATTGGTTAGCTTCTTTAACTCGAAGGGAAGAAGGCAGGCTGCCTTTCTCCTTCCCCCCGGATCGTTCCAAAAGCTCGATTTCTGGTCAAATTAGCTACTCACGACCACCGGGTTCCTTTGGCTCCATTCTTCAAAGGTAGAACTAAGACGCTCACCGCGGGCTTTGTCGCCGCATTTGCATCCCGGTTGGGGCATATCCCCGTAAGCCCGGCTCCGTTGTCCCTTCACCCCCACTCCCCCTTTACAGGGGGGGCAAGGGAAGGGTTCGGAGCCTCCGTGGGCGCAGCCGGGGAGCCCAGGGTGCGGGACGCTCTTCCCGCACCCCAACCGGAGCCCCGCTTTGCGGTTGCGGGGCTCCTAACCCCCGGGATGGATCGGGCGCCTCGCAGCCGAAGCAGCCCCGACCACCCGCTATGGCGTCGCCAGCCGGAAGTCAGCACACGACAAGTTTTCAATTAGCAATAATCGCGCCTAGGATTAACCTCATTGGCTACGATAATTGGATAAAATGACAGGAAGAATTCGAAACCGGCGGGACCAGGAATTCCTGAAGGATTGGACTAAATCTGAGAAAAATTTGAAAGACAATTGTAAACAACAAATTATGCTAGTAGGTTTACAAGAAGTTTTGTAAGGTTAATTTGAGGAAATATTACAGAGATAATTTTGGAAGGTAATAATTAATTATTGTGTTAAAAAGTAATAGTGAAGTTGGAAATACAAGAAGAAATTAGGAAATTTGAAAATCTTGAGAAGTGGTTGATGGCAGTCAAAAATATGTATAAGAGATGAATATTACTGGATGTTTAAAAGTTTGTATGTAAAATTTAATAAAATTAATTTTTTTAAAAGACAGCACACGACATCATGGGCTGTCCCCTGAGTTCGCTAGAAGTCATTGCAGGAAACCGTTGCCTCATAAGAGGAACATTCTTGGGGATGACTCACACCCTGGCCAGCACCTTTTTAATCTCCTACCCTCGGCCAGGAGATATAGAAGCATGATAAGGTTAAAGAACAGTTTCTACTCGTGGGCCGTGAGGCTGCTGAATGGAAGACAGCAACATTGCAGTTGACGTTCGGGGTTGGTGGTCATACGACAGCACATAGAGTGTAACAAGGACTGAGAGAGTGTGGGGGGGAGGGGGTTCATTTAATCTCACTGTAAACATGTGGTACAGTGACAATAAAGTATTTCTATTTCTATATTTCTATTTCTATCTGGGACTGTCTTGTGAAAATAGGGACACTCGGAGGGTCTGTTGTTGAAATATATACAACAAAGAATTAATCAATGTGAGTCATGTGACTCAAATTGGGTCTACAAGATCCATATTTTTTTTTTTAGCAGTGTGGACTGAAGTTGCTTCTGGGGCCCCTCCAGAATCAGGGGCCCTAAAGCTTAAGCTTCATTAGTTTCCATTGCAGATCCACCCCTGATCCCTGGCATTTCTAGCTAGGGCTGGGAGAGATTCTCTGCCTGAAATCCTGGAGAGCCACAAACAGTCAGTGTTGACAATGCTGCAGTAGGTGAACCAATGTTCAGATCAAGTATAAGGCAGCTTCCTACATTCCTATGAGTGTGTTGAACCATTTATGGCTTGCAGAATGGGAGGTGACACAGAGAATATCACCCAGCTTTATTCTCTACAGTGAGATACTGTTCTATGTAGAAACCTGACTGGAAAGTAGTTTGGGATAACCCTGAAAGAAGAGCTGGTTGGTCTATTCGATGTCCAGCAAACACAAGCGGCTGCATAGCCAGGGCCAGAGGTGGCTCCTTTGTTGCCTAGCAATAGGAAGATGGAGCCACTGGTAGATGTTTTGAGGCACTCTGCATTTATTAGGCTTGATGAGATCCAATTAAACTGCTATCAAGACGAGTAAACAGAATGTTTATTTGTAATAATTTCCCAATCCACCAAATAGTGCAGTTAATAAAAAATATAGCTTCTGCCCTGTTTTCACAATAATTTAAAATTTACTGAGCACAGCACGAGACAACTGTTAAGCCCCACAAAGAGAGAAACATGAGCATCATAATGGAAAAGGGAGTGTTTTTAAAGCATGCCCATTTTTAAGATTTAGTTTCACCCTCTCCTTCTTTTTTCCCTGCGTTATCAAGTAATTAAAGTTCTCAACTAGTTTGGAAATGGCTCAGATTTAATTTCATTTTGCTAAGCACCTCAATTTTTCAGCCAGGAAAAAAAGACCATTAGGAATTTGCATTATCCATTACAGCCTCCTTCATGATTTGAAATTTATATGGGAAATGCTAATTGGACGTTCATCACCATAAAGATAATGATTTCTGTACTCTTCACCATGATAATTAAGATGAAAGATGAAAATGATACAGAGTGAACATTGTATTCTTTATTTGCTATGAATGGGGACTGGGAAATGAATTCCACCCTTGTCTATCAGGGTATGGGAGGGGGGAATCTGGGGAAATGTGGAAAGGAAATGGCATATGAAGGTTTGTTTTGCTTCATTTGGAGGCATCATTTCTGATGCTATTTCAGTTGTATACAAAAGAAGCTCGCACTGTGGGGAACCGGCATGAAGACAGATGGGTTCAATGTTCTTTAAAGACAGTTAACCATTTTGTGCTTCAGACCTTATAGTCAACAGATGTGTGTGTGTGGGGGGGGGGGAGTAGTGTCTGATCCTAAGTTGTGTTTATCTTTTCTAACAACACATGCACACAAAGACCTAGTTCACTCACGCAGTGGGAGAGATGATAACAACAGACCAGGACTTGCTTTCTTGCTTTTATTTTATTAATTAATTAATTTCTATACCAAAATGTCAGCTGAGGATCACAGGACAGTTTACAGAAAACACACACATAAAAATACACACAATAGTAAAAAACAAAAACAAAAACAAAGCAAAACCCAATAGCTCCCCTCCCCACTTTAAAAGACCTTAGGTTCTTTAATTACCCAAAGGCCTGGAAGAAGAGAAATGTTTTTGCTTGGTTATGTGAAGCAACTAATAGATGGTGCTTTGTGTATGGCAGAGGGAAGGGCATTCCACAGTGGAAGGACAGTGGCAGAAAATGCCTGTTAATGGGATGGGGTGGCATTGCTTATGTGGCTTCCCAATGCAGAGGTTGCTAACAGTATCTGAAATGGAGAGAGGTGAGGCAGTGGGGAGGTTGGCGCAGTGTGGGTACAGTGGTGGGAGCATCAGATTGGTTCTGCCACTCTGCCTGTTCTGTACTGACCTCAATACCTCGCCTCTCCCCCTCTCAGTTATTGGAAGTAACCAACACTGTGCCATCCCACACTGCCAGGCAGGCTGCTGCTGCTACTGTTGCAAGATCAGAATAAAGTTTTCACTGTTTGGATAAAAGTAATAGATTGAACACCCAAAATATCTGGAAGAGAAGTACTAATCAGAGCATGGCGCAGAAGACTCCAGAAAGTGCTTGCAGTATTTCTCAGTACAAATCACATGAAAAATCAGCTGGTGTAGAATACTCAGAAATATACACAGACTTTCAGTATTCTTTTTTTTTTAAAAAAAGACAGAAAAGAATGGCATTTTTATTTCTACTATATGGCAAAATCTGTTGCAATATAGCAATTCAATTAGTACCTCACTTTGTAGGTTTAATAGTTACTGTATTTAAGCAATTTCAGAAGTGCCCCTGCTGTTTTATGAGGCCATAAGACCGTTCCCAAAAGGATGAGCTTTGAGGCCAGGTAATATCATGAAATAAAAGTGCTATTCCTGGTGTGAGACTGCTGCGCACATGTGATAGGCGCTAAGATGGGAAAGTACAAAAGCTGCATCGCCTGAATTTGAACTGTAAAAGGTTTGTCATTTCAAGGGGAACTGCTATTCAGAAGATTTCTTCACCAGCATATATGTCTGAATAGAGGAAGATCTGAAGCTTGCCTTCAACATTGACCCAGAACAAGAACAAGATTGGACAGCTCTGTCCAACACTGATGAAATTTCAAAATTAGGTTTTGAAAACCAGAACTTTTCTTCCTAGTTTCTTTGCTCAGTGGTAGAGCGTCCTTTGCCTTTGTCAGTCCAATGCCCTAAAGAAATATGGAAACTATAATTCTGGGATAGGAGCTATGGATCACTAATTTTATATATTAAATGTATTTATATTGTTACGTGTACCTTAATTTCTGTGTGACGAGAGACTTCAGGGCTGCCAGAATACACCTTGGGTTTGGCATCATTAGAATGAAGGTCACTGGACACTGTGATGCACAATCAAGATATCAATTAAAGCTGTAGAGTGAAAACCTGGTTTCCTGTGCTTAAATAGAGCATCCATCCTTATACTTAAAATGGAAACTATCAAAATGTGCAAGAGAACAAAAATGTCTTAAAAGATGATCCAGTGGGCACCTCCTTGTGGGGAGCTCTATGACTGGGGCATCACAGAGGAGAAAGCTCTTGATCTCTGATGGTAGCAGCACTTTAAGAATGGCCTCTGGGAGATATTACAGTTTGGACAGGGTGATATACAAAAAGTTAGTCCTTAGGTCTGTAAAGAGCTTTAAAACGTAAGCATCCAAAGCAGAACCTTCAATCAAACTCAGAAGCAACCAAGTAAACAGTGTATATTTCTAAAAACTGGCAATATATGTGCCACCCTTACTGCTGGAATTTGAATTAATTTGAATGCAGCTTCTGAACCATCTTCCAGGACAGCACCCTGTCCATTGAATTACAGCATGGGATAACTTACTGATAATAGTATTAACCCTTAAACTGCAAACTGAATGATCCCGAAAGGTTGCAAGTTGTGCAGGCTTGGTCTGGGCCCAATTGGTTTTCAAGTTAAAATGAGACTGTAACTGTTCATCCTTTCATCTACCGTTAATATCTAAATTACCTCATTGCCTGGTACTGCTGGCAGGGAATCAAGCCTTTTCACCCTGCTTCTTGGAGCATGTGTCACCGAAGACTGACTGTCATGTCTTAAATGCTGGCACTACAAGCAGTCTCAAGGGGCAGTTAAGAGCATTTATATAACTTCACATGGATCAAATATAGGTTGGGTCAACAAAGTCCTTTTTTATTCTTAGCTGACAAGTTCAACTTATGTGACCGCCCCAGAGCTCAACCTTGTTTAAAAACCTCTGTTTAAAAACACAGTTTCGTTGATCATTTAGCCAGAAATGCCAATGCTTTTGCTCATTGCAGACAAGGTTCAGCTAACCAGACTTTGGCCCTATCTGCACTATACATTTAAGTCAGTATCATGCCACTTTAAATTGTCATGGCTTCCCCCAAATAATCCTGGGAACTGTAGTTTGTTAAAGATGCTGAGAGTTGTTATTCCCCTCACAAAGCTCGAATTCTCAGAATGGCTCATCAGTCAATCCCTCTTCCCAGAGATCCTTGGGAATTGGAGCTATGTGAGGGGAATAGTGGTCTCCTATCAACTCTCAACACCCTCCACAAACTACAATTCCCAGGATTATTTTTTTGGGGGGGAGCCATGAACTGTTTAAAATAAGTATGATATTATAGACTTGGTGCAGATGGAGCCTTTGTTCAAATAGAAGGTTCTTAAAAATAAATAAATCTGCATAACTGCAGTTTGGGTGTTATACATTGGTCAATTCCTATTGATAAACTCATTTTCTGCTATTATGAAGCAATGTCTATTGATCTTGAAATAACTAACAGATCCAGTACTATTTGTTTGAGACTCGAAATGTGAAGAGTCAGTTGTGAGGACAACAATGACTCATTCGTCCTGCTAAGTGTCTTCTTAAAGGTAATCAATAATGTCACGCGAATGAAGAATTGCACCATTTCATAAGGATCCTTCTGCTGCACCATGATTTATTGGCACTGCTTGGGGGGAGGGGTTGCCACAGAGCTTAACAAACCTCCTCTAGCTTGAATTCAAGGCTTACAATGGATCTGTTCCCAGTCTGCTTTTGATGTATAATATGCCACTTTATCAAACATTGCCTTTTTGGAATAACAATTAGCAAACAAAACAGTGCAGATTGAATTAGCATGTTGTGTGCAGAGCCATTGGCATAGATCTTAAGGTCAGCAAATGCCAGGGAAAAATCTTGTGCATTAAGGGGATTACATTTACAAAGCCATGAAGAACAGGTCTGGTTGAGAATATTTGATGCCTGCCTCACAAAACAGGAAAGGGACAGTGCACATTTCATTTGTTGATCCGAGCATCTGATGCTACAAGTGCATTCATCAGCACATGCTCTTTGTGCTTCTGAATGCTTTCAAGCAGGGGGTGAAGGTTGATAACCTTGCCATGCTGTTTGTTCCATGCATCTTCTTCTCAGACGGATGCTTGCTGTCTGCCTCTGAGCATCAAGTTTCTGTTCAGCCATCATGATGCAATAGGTGCTGAACAACTATCTTCCAAAAGTGTCTCATTCACTTTTTAAAAATAAATTGATCTAACTAATTGTTGTCCCCCCAACTTGGTGCCAATGAATCCATAAATTAATGATGTGTTTGTTGTGTGAGGAGCTTCCTTTTGTCAGCCCTCAATCTACTGCACACCGACTTCATGGGATGACCCCTGGTTCTACAAGAATTAGAAAGCAAAGGAGAGAGTTGGGGAAATCTCTTTATTCACACTGCCCATAATTTCCCCCAAACATCTATTGCGTCCATTTTTCTCTGTAGGAAAGATAGCCCTACCCTTTGAACATTTCAGTTACCATCTATGTAACCTTTCCAACATCTACTGTTTTTTTTCAGAAGAGGTTATTAGAACTGTGCGTAGTATTCCAAATGTGTTAGTACCAAGGGGTGATAATGACATTGTGATTGTTTTAGCTTATTTGAAATGCCATACCTAAGTATCCTACATTTGGAACTAACTCTATTCACTACTGAAGCACACCAGGGAAAATATTCACATCAAGATCACGTTTGTGGATAGCTATATGCCAGGGATTGAACCTGGAACCTTGTGCATGCAACGCAAATGTGCTATCACTGAGCTGTGGCCCTTTACCACCCTGAATAATTGGGCTTCAACCATAAACTTGGTTGAATTTGTCTTCTGCTCACCCAAATAGGTGTCTACCAAGAGAACCAGCCTTGCAGGGAGTTGTGAAAACACATATCAGGCCACACTATACGCCAGGTGGCCTGCATTTGGCTTGTTGGGAGAGCTAAATTGTGAAGATCTGCACTAAGGCTACTTCAAATGTTTAAACAAATAACTAAATATCTTTTTATGCATGACTTGTTTGGCAACATAGTAGGTACAGTATTTCCACCATCAGCAAAGGTCTCAAACATTTCCAAGCATGGAATTAATTTTTGTTGGTATCACCCAAGAGTTGCCATTTTATTACTGATTTGCTTTTCCATTTACAAATAAATAAAACTGCCGAGTGCATTGAATAGGGAAAAAAATATTCCTGAGGCAACAGCTGCAGGCTTTAGGAATGGATTCACGAGGCCGGGATATTGATTAGTCAACAGTGATTAAAAACATTCCGTAAAGAACCTTCTAAGTCTGTTCACCTGCAACCTGCTGATTATGGGAAAGGACATAACCATTTTTAATTGAATGGCTAAGATGATAATTCTTTGCAGACTGTGACAGTCTGGCAGAGGAGGCTTGTAGCTTTGGTACCAAGGGTTAGTGGTAATGCATCTGATTTGCATGCACCAGGTCTTTATTTCTCAGCCCTGGCATCTCAAAGTAGGGCTGGGAAAGACGCCTGCCTAAAATGCTGGAGAGCCATTGTCAATCAGTGTTGACAAAACAGAGCTAGATAGTCCAATGGTTTGACTTCAAGGCAGTTTCCTCTGTTGGCCATAGAGATATGCAGGAAAGAGACAGTACCTAGATGTTTAACCATATGCTCTTCCAAAGTGCTATAACTCCATCCTAAGCAGCAGCAGCTCAGGAAGAATGGCTAGACTGATGAGAAGGAGTAGTGGTATAAACTGCAGAGTTTCTGGACTCAGATCCTGGTCCTGACTGAGCCTGTGAGCTAGGAACACCTTGAACACGAGACATTTGGGGTGGGACCTTCAGAGATGGTTCCCACGTTCTTCCAAAGTACCAGCCCTCTTACCTTTGGAAATCCCTGCCTTCCTGCAACTGTTTGCCAGTGCAATCTGCCCTGAGGAGAGGAAGCACTAGGTTCAAACCAAAAGACTATCCCTATAAGGCTCTCCAGGAAGGGGGGTTGAACCTGGGAGAGGTAGTCCAGCTCAAAGAAATATATATAGCCTCAGTTGAGCTCCAGCCATCGCTGGGGCAAATTGGTAAGCCAGAGATGTCTGCTATCTGCCTGATTATGCCCTTGAACCCTGTGGGCTCCTTCTTATGATAAGAACAGGATACAAAGCATCTCACAATCACTTGTTTTTCATCCTACAATCTTCCCACCACCATTCTAACTGTTATATCTTGGCTCTGTATTGGACTAGATTATATAAACAACTGGTGGTGGTGGTAAAGATAATGCCATGTTGAATGCTGTTAAAAGAAGGGAAGTGAAATCGCTATAATTCTTTTATTAAATTGTTAGGCAAGAAGAGTACTCTCCTGTTCTTATACCGCATTAAAAGGTATATAGAGAGGTGATCTCAATAACAGTATTTTACCAAAGTTTGAGTTGGATAGCAATTGGAAGCAGTTATGTAAGATTCCTTCCTTCCTTCCTTCCTTCCTTCCTTCCTTCCTTCCTTCCTTCCTTCCTTCCTTCCTTTTTAAAAGGACCATCATCTATAGGTCAATTTGGGCTAGTTTTTATCCTAAAATTCTATTTTTAGTAGTTTAAAAATGTTTTTACTTATCCCAAGCCCAAGGGACAAGGCAGATTATATCTATAAAATGTAAGGCGTGTTTCTATTTATTAATTTATGACACACAACTGCTTGTGCTGAACCTCTCCATCTCATGACCAATAATTATTTGCAGAAATTATTTGGTAGTTTATTTACTGGTCATTTTCAGAGTCCTCAAAACGGGTTGCAACAGTGTGATTAAAATAGTAAAATACTATTATTAATTTCTGGAGGAGGCACGTAGATTTTTTTTTAAAAAGTCAGATACTTTCTAGGAGCTTTGTGGGGAAAAGCCTCAGAAGGATAGTGTAGGGAGAAAAGGAATATTAATTAAGTCTTACACAAACAGCCATATATTATTCAGTGTGGTTCCACTGATGAAATGAAGGCTAAAACAGAATTATGGAGGCGACATTCCTGTTAACACTTTGCTGAGTTAATAAAATCATATTTTCCATTTGAGTGGCTCTTTCTATCCTAGGGTTTCAAAGCAGTTTATAAATACTAATGAATTAAAACTCTGAGGGAGAAAAGTGCTGTGTTCACCTACCAGCTTTCAGAGGCAGAAATGGTAATAAAGCTAATATTTCCTGCTATTTATCCATGAAGCCATCCATGCACCACATGAGATTCATTAAGCAGAGTGAAAGAGATTATTACCTCCCAAAAAACCTTAATATTTGTACTGAGCCCATGCTCATTAAGATACGAAGCCATCATTTTAAAGGAAGCATCAGTTGTCTTTTGGCAGCAATGCTCACCATGTAATGTAGGTATCTTACAGGAAACCCATAAAATTCTTTGCAAGGAGTTTGCGACCTCCTCATCCACTTCCTCCTCAATTTTTTTGTGTGGTTGGATTTAGGAGATCAATTTCACCACCATCTGGTGATTTAGGTTGCTTCCTCATGACCTGTTTAGTTTACAGAGTATTCATCCTTATTTGCTCATGCCAAAGTTGTACAGTGGTTGTTGTTTAGTCATTTAGTCGTGTCCGACTCTTCGTGACCCCTTCGTGACCCCTTCGTGGACAGCCAGTGTGGTGTAGTGGTTAAGAGCGGTGGACTCATAATCTGGGGAACCGGGTTCGTGTCTACGCTCCTCCACATGCAGCTGCTGGGTGACCTTGGGCTAGTCACACTTCTTTGAAGTCTCTCAGCCCCACTCACCTCACAGAGTGTTTGTTGTGGGGGAGGAAGGGAAAGGAGAATGTTAGCCGCTTTGAGACTCCTTCGGGTAGTGAAAAGCGGGATATCAAATCCAAACTCTTCTTCTTCTTCTTCCCATGGACCAGAGCACACCAGGCACTCCTGTCTTCCACCGCCTCCCGCAGTTTGGTCAAACTCATGTTGGTAGCTTTGATAACACTGTCCAACCATCTCATCCTCTGTCGTCCCCTTCTCCTTGTGCCCTCCATCTTTCCCAACATCAGGGTCTTTTCCAGGGAGTCTTCTCTTCTCAAGAGGTGGCCAAAGTATTGGAGCCTCAGCTTCAGGATCTGTCCTTCCAGTGAGCACTCAGACTGATTTTCTTAAGAATGGATAGGTTTGATCTTCTTGCAGTCCATGGGACTCTCAAGAGTCTCCTCCAGCACCATACTTCAAAAGCATCAATTCTTTGGCGACCAGCCTTCTTTATGGTCCAGCTCTCACTTCCATACACCACTACTGAGAAAACCATAGCTTTAACTATATGGACCTATGTTGGCAAGGTGATGTCTCTGCTTTTTAAGATGCTGTCTAGGTTTGTCACTGCTTTTCTCCTAAGAAGCAGGCGTCTTTTAATTCTGTGACTGCTGTCACCATTTGCAGTGATCATGGAACCCAAGAAAGTAAAATCTCTCACTTCCTCCATTTCTTCCCCTTCTATTTGCCAGGAGGTGATGGGACCAGTGGCCATGATCTTAGTTTTTTTGATGTTGAGCTTCAGACCATATTTTGCGCTCTCCTCTTTCACCCTCATTAAAAGGTTCTTTAATTCCTCCTCACTTTCTGCCATCAAGGTTGTATCATCAGCATATCTGAGGTTGTTGATATTTCTTCCGGCAATCTTAATTCCGGCTTGGGATTCATCCAGTCCAGCCTTTCACATGATGAATTCTGCATATAAGTTAAATAAGCAGGGAGACAATATACAGTCTTGTCGTACTCCATTCCCAATTTTGAACCAATCAGTTATTCCATATCCAGTTCTAACTGTAGCTTCTTGTCCCACATAGAGATTTCTCAGGAGAAAAATGAGGTGATCAGGCACTCCCATTTCTTTAAGAACTTGCCATAGTTTGCTGTGGTCAACACAGTCAAATGCTTTTGCGTAGTCAATGAAGCTGAAATATACTCGGAGTCAAGTGTGAATTTCATGCTCTTTATTCAGCTCATAGTAGTGAGGAATGCAGTTCCCCCAAAACGTTTGCTTTATATATACTATTTACATAATGGGCCCCACGTGATTGGCTAATTCCAGGATACTCCTGTATGCCAATCGGAGTGCGGATTCACTTCCACCTGGAGCTGGATTGGGTGGCTCCTGCGGACCAATCAGACTGCTGCAATCTCAATCCTATTGTTCTGGGACCAGTCAGACTGCTGCAATCTCAATCCTATTGTTCTAGGACCAATCAGACTGCTGCAGTTTGGATCCTATTCAACTCAGTACATAACAGAAGCAGAAGTAGATATTTTTCTGGAACTCTCTACCTTTCTCCATAATCCAGCGCATGTTTGCAATTTGGTCTCTGGTTCCTCTGCCCCTTCGAAATCCAGCTTGCACTTCTGGGAATTCTCAGCTCACATACTGCTTAAGCCTGCCTTGTAGAATTTTAAGCATAACCTTGCTAGCGTGTGAAATGAGCGCAATTATGCGGTAGTTGGAGCATTCTCTGGCACTGTCCTTCTTTGGGATTGGGATGTAGACTGATCTTCTCCAATCCTCTGGCCACTGCTGAGTTTTCCAAACTTGCTGGCATATTGAGTGTAGCACCTTAACAGCATCATCTTTTAAACTTTAAAATAGTTCAGCTGGAATATCATCACTTCCACTGGCCTTGTTATTAGCAGTGCTTTCTAAAGCCCATTTGACTTCACTCTCCAGGATGTCTGGCTCAAGGTCAGCAACCACACTACCTGGGGTGTACGAGACCTCCATATCTATCTGGTATAATTCCTCTGTGTATTCTTGCCACCTCTTCTTGATGTCTTCTGCTTCTGTTAGGTCCTTTCCACTTTTGTCCTTTATCATGGTAATCTTTGTACGAAATGTTCCTTTCTTATCTCCAATTTTCTTGAACAGATCTCTGGTTTTTCCCATTTTGTTGTTTTCCTCTATTTCTTTGCATTGCTCATTTAAGAAGGCCTTCTTGTCTCTCCTTGCTATTTATTTTTTTTGAAATCTGCATTCATTTACCTGTATCTTTCACTATCTCCCTCGCATTTTGCTTGCCTTTTCTCCCCCGCTATTTGTAAGGCCTCATTGGACAGCCACTTTGCTTTCTTGCATTTCCTTTTCATTGGGATGTTTTTCATTGCTGCCTCCTGTATAATGTTTTGAGCCTCCATCCATAGTCCTTCAGGCACTCTGTCCACCAATACTAAATCCTTAAACCTGTTCCTCGCTTCCACTGTGTATTCATAAGGGATTTGATTTAGATTGTATCTTACTGGCCCAGTGGTTTTCCCTACTTTTTTCAGTGTAAGCTGGAATTTTGGTATAAGAAGCTGATGATCTGAGCCACAGTCAGCTCCAGGTCTTGTACAGTGGTAAGCTAAGCAATTGTTTCCTCATACTTGAAAGTACATTTTCTCATCATTTCCCCTATCTAAAATAAAAAATAAAAAAATCTTTTTTTTTTTGGAAGCAGGATTGTTGCACAAACATTTTGAAATGGCAAATATATGATTGAATCCTGCCTGCAAAATCACAACAGTCTGGAAGCAAGTTTTTAGTTCATAGCTCCTGTGTGGGTTCCATCAAAGTTGTCCGTATTCACTGAGGTCCAAGACCACTACACTTTCAGGAAATATTTTGTTAAAAAATCAGACACACACAGATGCACACTAACCTGAAAGTTGTTCAGTCTCTCAGTCAACCCCTATAAGCAACTCAGTTCCATGGAATTTCCTCTATAAGGTAACTAAAAATATACTAAAAATGATTGTGCTCTTATTCTACTTCATCTCTCCCCCCCCCCTTTTTAAAGAACGAGGTTTTCTCTTTATGAACAGCCCATTTGCGAAAGCAGAGGATGAGACTGTCAAGTTCTCAACTGAATAATTTTTAAGGTGACCAAAGTGTCTGAAACCTAATTCTACAGTGGTAGCACTGCTCCTAGACCCAAGGTGACCTAACAGAGGGAGACTAAAACCCTGTGAGGTAGTGTAGCATACTGGTTTAAGAAACCATGAGTTATGCTTTGAAAGCTCCTAGTCCAAATAGGAGCTCAGTACTGAATTTACTAGTTAACCTTCAGCAAACCACAGTCTTCCAGGGGACTTCAACCCAACACATGTATTTGCCACACCTTGTTCACTCACATTTTACAGGACATCTACCAATGTCCTCATGAAGTCATTGTCCCCTGTTTTCTCTGTGTTTTCCCCATCGTTTTTCAGACTGTGGAGAATCTGTCCTTTGTTGTTGCTGCAATGGGTGGAAATGTAGCACAACAAATGCAAGGGTGGATTTTTCTTAGCGTGGACTCGCATCTTTCTGAGAGGCCTGATTTTGACATGCTCAATAGCATACCAGGTAGATGAACTATTCACCGTGCATCTGCCCTCCTGCCCCCCTCCACTGTTACTGTTCCAATTGGAGTAATTTTCTCAGCATGCTAATTTTTATAATTGACCTTTTAATCTGTGCTAAAATACCTTTTTATCCACATTTGTTTAAACATTAAAATATTCACACAATAGTCCTTAAATTAGGTAGCATTTTAGCACAAATTAAATGACTGAATAATAAAAGCTACTTTTCCAATCAGTAATATTTTCCAAGCATAGGTCTCCTCCAAAATCCCTTTTTAGCTTTCCAATAATAGTAATAATACTAATACTAATAATATTTTCATGCAATTGGACATACATAATGAGCGTTCCCCACATCAAAAGGGGTGCGTATGTTGCGAGGTTGCGGGGAGGCCCGTTGAATCACGGTGGCAGCTCCTGGCAGTTGGTCTGCCTTCACCTTCCCAGGTTGGGATACCTGTGGACTCCACCTACACTAGCAGCCGCCCAATCCTGGCTGGGGAGGTGTTGCCAGGGGGATTGGCCAGGTAGAGGGAGGGATTATGCAGTACACACAATAGAACTTGAGTCATACCTGGGAAGCGGCCGTTGGATTCAGAGCTTCCCCACCCTCCACTCCCTCGATTGATGCTTACTTTGAAGGTTTAACCACCCCTTTTTCCACAGCCACACAGCCACGCAGGCGCTGCTATGACAAGGTCGCTGTTGAAGGGCCGGAAAGGAATTTCCCTGCATTGGCAGGTTTTGCCTTTCCCATAGCAATTTATCACAACTTTGGCGGTTGCAGGCCTTGGGTGGAATCCTTTAGTCATTTACAGGATTGGGGGGCATGGGGCAGTGACCCCCCGCCCCCATTGTGGCGGCGATAACAGGGTTCCCGTTAAAGGGGTCTCAGGGGGAGGCATTGACCAAACGCCCAGGGTCGTCACTGCCCTCCCCTTCCAGCGGCGGCGAACATAGGGGGGTGGGCTATCTGCTTGAACATATGTTCTCCAGACTAGCCCACTTCCCAATCATGCTGGATAACCCTGAAGGTACCCAGAACCCTGGCTGGGGGGCTGGGAAGGATAAACACCCAATGCCTGAGCCAAGGTCTTCCTACATCTGAAATATTAATAAAGTTGTGGCCAATTTAATCCCATAGAACGTTGTCATGAGTCTTTATTTCCCTCAGGGGCTGCCCCGGGGTATGGGGGGACTTCGCCTGACTGCACAATAACTGTTTTAGAGCAAGTTACAGGTAGATAGCCGTGTTGGTCTGCCATAGTCAAAACAAACAAACAAACAAAAAAATTCCTTCCAGTAGCACCTTAGAGACCAACTATGTTTGTTCTTGGTACCAAAAACAAACTTAGTTGATCTCTAAGGTACTACTGGAAGGAATTTTTTATTTTATTTTGTTTTGTTTTAGAGCAAATTATTATTATTATTTAAAATGATATAGAATTTATTTTAAAAGTAACAAGCTCAGATAAATCTCCCTGTCCCCATTTGACTATGCCATATTTACTAGTGCTAACAGAACACAGTATGATATACCCAAAGAAAAAAACACTTCATTTGTTTATTTATTATATATTTATTGCATTTATCAGTTGCTTTATAGATCGAAAACTCTCAGAGTGATTTGACCATGGTAAAAAAATTCAAGAAGTTAAAATCAGGATGCAAAAGTTGTTGACTTTTGGGGGGGAAATTTTGGGAAACAGTGACACACACTTCCTGGTTCTATTTGCTCTTTGAATCCCAGACATGTCTGGGAGATTCCGGATGTATGGCAATCCTAAAAAATAGCACATAAAAGCAATTTAATACTAGAAAAATAAATAAAACAATGAGCAATGTAAAATATTTTTTTTATTTATCATTCCTTAGATTTATACACCACCCTTCATCCAAGGATGACAGGGCAGTGTAGAGTATAACAACACAAAAATATATAACATAGCAACAACAAACAAAATACAACACAATACAATACAACACCTTTATTGGCATAAAATCAAACAAAATACCAATAACACCTCTCCTACCCCAGTTTAAAAGGACATAGATTGTTTAATTAGACCTGGGAGAAGAGGAATGTTTTCGCTGACCCAGCAACATATCAGTGAGGTCAAGAACTACCTGTCTATATAGTTCTGTATACTCACATACAGGCGAGAACGGAAACCATTGTCTGCACGCATCTTCAAGTTACTGAGTGGGGGCTTGAGCTAAGTGTGAAAGGAGCACTCCGCCTTGTTGCTTCAGTGCTATTGGCGTAAACATTAGACAACAACAGTGTGATTAAGAGTGACCTCTTTTATCTATTTGCTGCTTCAGGTCTGCTGTTAGGAGAAAATTATTTTGAGTCATTATTCTTCCCTATGGGGTCTGGCACTAGGATTTGGGTTATTAGCAAGGGCGAAAGCTGCCTTCAAGCAATCAAAGCTGAAAATGTGACAGAAGAAGGCTCGGAAGAGCTACACCGAGAGGGAAATAAGTTGCCACATTAGTTTTGTGGCAACAGGCAACATCTTTTGAAGTCTCACAGCAACAGCACAGATGGCTCGTGTTATCTTTTGCCGTAAACTTGAGAGAACGGGTGTGAGGAATAGCTATTTCCTGATCACAACATACTGCAACTTTTCTTTTTTAAGCTGTGGCATTTTTCATTCAAAGTGCAGTTTAGGCCCTTAAATAAGAGAGGGAGTTGAAGAGGAACTGCTGAGGAAATTGCTTCCTCTGATTCGTAGGAGATGGTTGCTCTGGGAAAGGCAGTTATAAACACTAGGAAATATGGGCTTTCCCTTGTCTCTGCTGCGAAAAGGAAAGGAAAGAGAACTAAAGATCTAACAAATAATGAAACAAAACTGTAATATGAATGCATAAAGTATGCTCGAGAGCATACAAGAGGGCTATCTCAGCTTTAAGTGCTTAAACAGTAAAGAATACGGATGATCTGAATCTGGGTGGGAAGTGGCAGTGCTTTGCAAAGAAACAAACTTCAAAACTCCAAGGAAAATGAACCATATTTCCAAATGTGCATATTGCAAGTTTTAGATCCATTTCAGAGATTAGAAAACGGATGGCAGATTTATTGGATTTTGAAGCTCTGAAGACAGTGTCTTCTTAGAATGCAGTACTATGCTAAAACCAAAGAGCTGGATGTGGTAGTTCCTCTGCCATGGATGTGGGAGAAATTCAGTTTGATCTGATTTTTACTGCAAATCCTCCAAAGAAATATGCAAACAGAAACACATTTAGCTTTCAGAATTCACACTTTCACAAATTTTGTGATGCTCTTCGACAGTGTGATGCTCTTTCGACAGTGGAATTTGCTGCCAAGGAGTGTGGTGGAGTCTCCTTCTTTGGAGGTCTTTAAGTGGAGGCTTGACAGCCATCTGTCAGGAATGCTTTGATGGTGTTTCCTGCTTGGCAGGGGGTTGGACTGGATGGCCCTTGTGGTCTCTTCCAACTCTATGATTCCATGATTCTTCTTCAACCAAATAATGTGTACCTAAAATATTATATTAGGGGGAAGTGTGTATAAAATGCATACACTGTTAAAAATAACTCATAAAACAAAATAAAGCATATATCATTATTCAAAAACAATATGCAAACTGAAACATCTAGCCTTCAAAATTCACACTTCTCCAAATTTTGCAATGTACTTCTTCAATCAAATGCTTACAAAATGTGTATATTAGGAAAAAATTGCACTAAAATGCTAACAATTTTTCATGAGAACTTTTATATAAAAAGAACACACAAACTGATGTAAGAATGTGGAGACAGCAGCTGAAGGCTCTTCCTAATTGTATTCCAATTACAGAACTATGGTTGTTTTGGGTACTTGTTGTGGAGAACTAGCCCAATGCCAGGTAGGGGTTAATTTTTTCTTACAGTTAGAACCCTCAGGGGCGGGCTTAGCCTGGGTATAAAACACCCCTCCCAGTGGGCAGTGAGGCAGTTAAGTGCGGGGAGTTGAAGTGTGAGTCAAGAGATAGAGCTGGGAGTTTAGAGTCTAGGTGGATGTTAGCAGAGAGGATAAAGAGATTGTGAAACGCATTGTTATTGCTATTTAGTTAACATTTAGAGGTATTAGGCCGGTAACATTTTAGAGGTATTAGGCCGGTATAGGACAACTGTTATAAGCTTATTGAACAACTTTTATTTTATCAGCAACCACAAGCTTTGTACGCAATAAACATCTTTTTAGTTCACAATATCCTCGTCTGTGGTGAATGAAGTAAGCAGGATCCAGCTAGTAGTCTGAAGGGCTGCAGCTGGGGGACTGTTTGTCGTTGGTGCAGCACTCATAGACCGTAAAACGTCCGGGGGTGGGCTGTACAGGGCGAAGGGCCCGCGACATTAAAGTGGTGGCAGCGTCGGGACGAAAGATTGTCATAAAGTGGTGGTCACATTGAGATCAAAGATCTAAAGTGTTGGCAAGAAGTGCCAAGGTACAAGAAGGATTTAAGGGTGACGCATTGTGAGAAGTGTGAGGCTTAAAGAGGATTTAAGCAAACTTCTGTGAGACTCTACAATCTAGTCAGGAAGGGGGATCGCATACACCTGGAAAGGGAGAAGGGGAATTCAGAGAGGAATTACCTGGCCCTAGGGTGTGGTGTGATAGCGCCTAAGACTGTGAGATTGTGAGAGAGTTACAAAGATACTTTGCGTTTGAAACTATTTCAGGCAGAAAGGTTTATAGTGAGAGGTCGGAAAAGTACGCTGGACAAAGTGCACTGAGGTAACTTTAGGCGTGACTTTGGACCTAAACTGTGGAAACTAAGCCTGGAGAAATAGTTTAACTGAAACATCCTTGATTTAAGTACAGAAATAATACCACCAAATAAATAGAAAATGCCACCTAGAAAGACTAAAACAGCTCTTAGGGACTCACAAGTAGAAAGCTCTGAAGAAGAAAATGGGGTTTCCCAGATTGAGGAAACCAGTACTGAAACAGTTAACAAAAATCCTGCTGAGGGGACTAGTTTTAAAGCCTCAGAGGAATTTGAGAAATGGAAACTTGAGAAGGAATATAATTTAAAATTCGAGCTAGCGAAATTACAAGCTGAAGCAAAAGAGAGAGAATTAAATATTGAGAGAGAGAGAGGAGAGAGAGAGAGAGGCAATGGCACTGAAAGAGAAAGAAATGACCTTAAAGTTACAAGCTGAAGCAAAAGAGAGAGAATTAAGTTACAAGCTGAAGCAAAAGAGAGAGAATTAAAGTTACAAGCTGAGGCAAAAGAGAGAGAACTGAAAGAGAAAGAAATGACCTTAGCTATTGAGAGAGAAAGAGAACGGGAGGAAAGAGAATATTTATTAGAAATGAAAAGACTTGAATTATCAGCTGTAGATAATAGAAACAACAACAATAGTTCCACACAAAATCCTAGCAGGGTGGATTTAAAAAGATTCCCTGACTTCAAAGATAAAGACGATCCTGAAGCGTTTATCATTTCTTTTGAGAGGGCTTGCGAAGATTTTGAAGTAAAAGATGAGGAGAAAATGCAAATACTGAGAGCGCGTATTAGTGGAACATTAACAGAGATTATTCTCAAATGCCATCTGATCAATCTAAAGATTTTGAAGCATTTAAACAGTTGGTTTATGTTAGATTCGGAATTACTGCAGAACAACTGAGACAAAAGTTTAGAACAATAAAAAAGGTGCGTGAGGAAACATTCGCTCAATTAGGAGCTAAAACAACAAATTATTTAAACAAGTGGCTAGAACAGGAGGGTGCTGATTCTGTGGCGAAAATAAAAGAGGTGATCGCATTGGAACAATTTTATGACACGATTAATAGTCATCTGAAGTATTTAATTAAAGAAAGACGCCCTAAAACCATCCTGGAAGCTGCTAATCTGGCAGATGAAATAAATGAAATCCGAGAAACACGCTTATGATGCCCCAAAATATAAGGACAAACAGTGGGAAACAAATAAGTTTAAGAGAATGCAACAGCCCACAAAGTTTACCACAGAAACTGCCAAGAAAATTTTTCCCGCCAATGCAAATGTTCCCCATAACACGCCTATGACAACGGGGGGGACTGAGGGAAAAGTAAATAAATATAGTGAAGGTAAAAGGCCTGAATTAATCTGTTGGCAATGTGGGGAAAAAGGCCATAGACAACTGGACTGTAGAACTGAAATCAGAACTAAGAGTGCAAATAATATCCCTCAGAAGCAGACATATTGTGTCCAAACTGTGGAGACAGAGCCAACTGCCAACATGGTTGCCACGACAACCGAGGCCCAGTCAGAGGCTGATGAGTTACCAGTGGCCCAAGTTGTGAGGTGCTATATAATTCAACAAGATGACATGCTATTACACAAAACAGGAGAAGAAATTTGGGTGAATGGTAAACAATATAAAGGCTTAAAAGACACAGGGTCTCAGATTAGTATTGTACATCCTGATTATTAAAGCCAGAAGACTTATTAAAGACAAAACAATCAGTTTAAAAGGAATATCAAAACAGCCAGAAATCTTGCCAGTCGCATTAGTTAATCTGACATATAAACAATGGTCTGGAAAATGGCAAGTAGCAGTTTCACCAGAAATCCCAGCTCCATGTTAATCGGGTGGGATCTCCTTGACCATGTACAGAGTGCATTTGTAATAACTAGGGCGCAAAAACTGCGACAGTTACCTCAGGAGGAAAGGCCTGATACAATTGCTGAACTGACACAAGATACAAGTATAATGCCAGTTACAAATAGTCAAGCAGCTAGTTTTGCAGCCAAGCAGAAACTAGATACAGATTTACAGAAATATTTTCAAGCCACAGCCTTGAATACAGTATTAACCCCGGAAAGCCCGGAGCGGTTTATAGTCAACAATGGGTTGCTATACAGGGAGATTCTTTAAAGCCTAATAGAGGGGGTAATGAGATCCACAGGCAACTGATAGTACCTACTGAATTCAGAACCAAGATAATACAACATGCACATGGCAGTATCTTTGGAGGTCACTTGGGAATCACCAGAACCAACAAAGGGTGTCCCAAAATTTCTTTTGGCCTGGGATGGGCAAGCAAATAAAGTTATTTTGTCGAACGTGCCATACTTGCCAATTACAAGGACATGGGCAAGATAAAACGAAAGCACAATTATGCCCCTTGCCTATAATTTCCCAACCCTTCCAACGCTTAGCAATAGATATTATTGGACCACTGCCAAAAGCCAGTCGCAGGGGACATCATTATTTATTGACTATTGTGGATTTTGCGACTAGATATCCGGAAGCGATCCATTACGAAACATAGAGACTGAAACAGTGGCTTCAGCTCTAATAAGTTATATGTGTCGGCTAGGGTTTGCAGAACAGATCGTGACAGACCTTGGAGCCTCATTTACCTCTAAACTGATGCAGCGTTTGTGGGAGAGGTGTGGGATAAAACATATCACCAGTACCGCTTATCACCCTCAGACGAACGGATTGGCAGAACGTTTTAATGGAAGCCTGATAAGAATGCTGAGGGCATATGTAACGGAACATCCTCACGATTGGGATGACAATATACAAGCCTTATTATATGCTTATAGATCCATACCCCAGGAAGCACGGGTTTTAGTCCCTTTGAATTATTGTTTGGGGGAAAAGTCAAGGGTCCCCTAGATTATTAAGATTTAATTGGGAAGGACGGCCGGTTGGAGATTCGGAGAATGTAGTTGATTACCTATTTAAATTGCAAAACACTCTCAAACGATCACTAGAACTGGCAGGAGAACATTGCAAGGTTGCTCAGCACAAACAGAAAGTTTGGTATGACAAAAAGGCACGTGTGAGATCTTTTGAGCCAGGACAGATATTTTATTAATCAGACCAGTAAAAGGGAATAAGTTACAACTGACCTGGGAAGGTCCTTTTAAAATCATTTAAAAAATGAATGATGTAAACTATATAATCCAATACGGTGAAGGCAGGCGGGTCGTGCATGTGAACATGATAAAGCCTTATTATAAAGCAGAAGGGTGGTCATTATTTGCTATTAAAGAAGATCCCCAAGACATGCCAATACCTTGTTGGGAAAGGGAGAAGAAACCCTGTCCAATAACTGACATTAAGTTGGACCCCCCAACTAACGCAGTCCCAACAAGAAGATGTAAACAAATTTTGACACACTATGCACCCACGTTCAGCAATAAACCAGGTATTGCTAAAGGGGTAATGCATCAGATTGATACGGGCGATGCCAAAACCCATTGCATTGGCTCCGTACAGGATTACAGGCCATTATATAAAGACTGTAACCGAGGAAGTTCAGGAGATGTTAAAAGCAGGCATTATTGTTCCTTCGAGCAGTGCATGGGCAGTCCCTGTTCTTTTATTAGATAAGCCCGATGGAACTATAAGATTTTGTCTGGATTTTCGCCGTCTTAACCATGTGACAAAATCAGATGCCTATCCTATGCCTAGGCTCGACAATTTAATCGAGAAAATTGGAAGCTGTAAATACATATCTAGTTTGGACTTAACAAAAGGATACTATCAGATTCCAATGCACCCAAAAGATAGGGAAAAGACCGCTTTCAGAAGTCCTATCGGTTTATATGAATTTACAGTCATGGCGTTCGGTCTAAAAAACGCACCAGCCACTTTCCACCGCCTCATGGATAAAGTTTTAAATGGGTTATATGACTTTACAATTGCGTATCTTGACGATATCGCCATATTTAGTAAAACTTGGGAGGAGCATAAAGGGCACTTAAAAATAGTGCTACAAAGAATCCAAGAGGCAGGCCTAACCATCAAGGCGGCAAAATGTCACATTGGGGGCAGTTCTATCAAATATTTGGGTCATATGATTGGGGATGGGCAGATTAAACCCTTATCTGCAAAAGTAGAAGCCATCGCAAACCTGGCCGAAACCCACAACCAAGAAGAAAGTGAGAGCATTCTTGGGACTGGTGGGGTATTATCGTAAATTCATCCCCAAATTTAGTGAAATAGCTGCTCCTTTGTCTAGTCTGACAGGAAAAAAAATAACAGACCCCATCACGTGGACAGCAGCCTGTCAAACTGCTTTTGACAAGCTGAAGAACGCACTGATATCCCAACCAATACTAGCTACACCTGATTTTGGCAAGCCATTTACGGTCTACACTGACGCGTCTAATGATGGACTTGGCGCTGTGTTATGCCAGCCGGGAGCTGAGGACGAACTACATCCGGTCGTCTACCTCAGCAAAAAGTTGTTGCCTCGGGAGAAACATCTGTCGACGATCGAGAAAGAGTGTTTGGCCATCATCTGGGCTCTGCAACGTTTAAAGCCGTATCTGTGGGGACGAACATTTGAACTTTGTACGGATCACTCACCGCTGATCTGGCTACGATCCATGAAGACCAACAGCAAGTTAATGAGGTGGGCATTAATCTTGCAAGACTTTGATTTCACCATCAAATCAGTAAAGGAACCCTGAACATTGTGGCTGATGCGTTGTCTCGAAAACCAGGGAGCCACGGCTGATCCGAAGACAAGACATCACCACAACGATATTGCATGTCACTGGTACTATGTAATATTGCATGTATATAATGTTCACAACCATATGTCCTTTTACTGAAGATGTAACTGTTTATGTTATAGATAGGTAAAATAGGTAAGAGTTATAAAATGTATTGTTTATGTTAATGTTAAAATGTTGTTTGTATCAGAGGGATACTTTGGCTAGTAACTCCTCTGATACAAACCTAAAAAGGAGGGAGGTATGTGGAGAACTAGCCCAATGCCAGGTAGGGGTTAATTTTTTCTTACAGTTAGAACCCTCAGGGGCGGGCTTAGCCTGGGTATAAAACACCCCTCCCAGTGGGCAGTGAGGCAGTTAAGTGCGGGGAGTTGAAGTGTGAGTCAAGAGATAGAGCTGGGAGTTTAGAGTCTAGGTGGATGTTAGCAGAGAGGATAAAGAGATTGTGAAACGCATTGTTATTGCTATTTAGTTAACATTTAGAGGTATTAGGCCGGTAGCATTTTAGAGGTATTAGGCCGGTATAGGACAACTGTTATAAGCTTATTGAACAACTTTTATTTTATCAGCAACCACAAGCTTTGTACGCAATAACATCTTTTAGTTCACAATATCCTCGTCTGTGGTGAATGAAGTAAGCAGGATCCAGCTAGTAGTCTGAAGGGCTGCAGCTGGGGGACTGTTTGTCGTTGGTGCAGCACTCATAGACCGTAAAACGCTCGGGGGTGGGCTGTACAGGGCGAAGGGCCCGCGACACTTGTGAGTTCACAGCGCACAGGGAGAGAAGGGTTAACCTTCCTTCCCCAGCTGTGACCCCTCCTCTAAGCAGCACCCAGGCTCATTTAAGTCTTCTATCAGCTCCAGGAGGTTTTCCACTTCTAAATGAAGTGGAGAAAGGGAGGGGTGAAGTAGGGGTGCTGGAGGGCCTGGTGGTTGGCTTGTGGCTTGACACCTGTATGCTAGATAAAGCCTTCCTATGAATTCAATTCTATTCCACAAAGCTTGTCCCACAATAAACCTTGGTTTTTTTCTGTCCCCCCCCCCTTTAACGTACCTCACACTTCAGCATCTCAAAAAGACAGCAAAGTTGCGATTTTTTGCAATAAGCTATTGATTAATTGGTTAAGGGCAAATATTGAATCAGACCAAATTCATTGATCTGCTGGCTCCCTGCTTATTATTATTGATTTCATAACAGCACTGGAAAGCATAGGTTTTCTGTGCCAGCCAATGGAACTGAAAGGTTAAAGGGGGCCCAAAGAGCTCAAGCAACTTGACAAATGTGAGTGGATTAAACCTTTAAAAAGTCCTCCGAGTAAAATGTCAACGTCCACTAGATACAGAATGTTGAAAGACGTTTCCCGAGGACATGATTTGAGTCAGCCGGAGAAAAATGAAAATGAAAATTCTTGAGTAGATCTCTCTGATTCTAGTCACGAAGTTCTGTTTCTCATGCACACGACTCAATCCAGTCAGAGAAGATGAAGATAGAAACCAGGTACGGTTTGCTCTGTGTGTGTTTGTTGCTTTTTTCCCCACTGTTGCTACCTGTAGATGACCCTATTTATCTAAAACTGACTATCTTTTTTTTAAAAAAAAAGCACCAGGAGAAAATAAATAAAACCTGAAGGGTGAATGCATCTGCAGCCCTTGGAGCATTATAAAACAAAGGCTGTCACAAAACGTACACACGCCCCTGCCTCCACCTGTCATCCATTTCTCCAACGAGCGAGCAACCAGTAAACAGCCTAGTCTGGCACGACAGGTTTATTGCCCAGGAGGGAGGTGGCATGTGCCGGATGGGAGTTTGTATTGGTAGTTTATTGCCTGATTGAGTGTGTAATAAAATAGCCTAAACCCAACTCGGGTCATTAGCATCTGTTAATATGGGAGATTCACAACTTGACATAACCCTGGCCAAAGGATCTGATATAACGAATCACCACTGCTGCTTGCCTGAGCTTGGGTGGAAAACAGATAAATTAAAAATGACATCCACCCTAACTTTCATCACATTATGAAAGCTCTTTCCATCTGATCCCAAATGCCATGTGGATGGGTCAATTTGCAGATTGCCGTGGACATCCTAATGTTCATGTAGTAGGCACTTCAAGACAAGCTGTCATAAATAGTTAAGTTGCCCTGGGAGCAGCGCCAGAATGCATTTCCATGATGACTGCAGAGATGCCTGCTGAAGTGGGGAGGGGAGCAGGGGAGCAAGTACCACATTAGTGGCTCTCTGAGTTATTGTGTAAATGGAGTGTGAAATTCTGGTCCATTGCTCTCTGCTATAACTTTTTGTCTTGCTGATAAGGATTAAGAGAAGTGCTGCTTGATTTGATATGGGGCTGTGGGGGTGGGGGTGGGGGGGTGGCGGCATGATGGTGGTGGAAGGATGTGAAGAATGGAAAGCTTTCCCTTTGACCTTCAGGAGACTCTTTTGCAGGAGTGTTCATCTGATTTATGCATTGCTCAGCAGTGAGTCAGCTTTCGGATCCAGAGGCAGATTTAGAAAACCATGAATGTATATGATGGAAGTGCAAATGCAAGAAACAGTGCCAAGTATCCCTTGAATATTTAAAGAGTAATCTGTGTTAACCACTACATGCAATAAGGGAAGTGATTTTGCTTCAGCTACTTGGGATGAAATAATAATTCTATACCGCCCTTCATCTGAGGATCACAGGGATATATAAAACACAAGAATACATAGCATACTAACAAACAAAACCAATAACCCCATCACGGTATATCTTATCTACCTGTCTATCTTAGTGTGCAGGAATCTACAACACTCTAGTAATGACCAAGAAACGGAAACTAGGTGTGACTATGCAACAGAGGAAGCAATATTAGAAAGATGGGAACCTGCTCCATGGTAAGGTATTTCTGGACTCACAAAGTGTGGAGCTGCAGTCTGAATAGAGACAAACAAACAAACAAACAAACAAACAAACCAGCCATGTGCACCAAAAGTCTGATCCTTTGGAGAAGCGGGTTTGTTGACCTCCCAATCAACTGTAATTGTGGAACCTAAATTTGCCAATATGAGATTGAATCTCGCTTGAAAATAGCAGCAGTCTGGAAGGGCCCACGGCACAGTCATTTATACTGTGCCAGTAAACAGAACTAAAACTCCCACTGTGAATGAGGCAGGCAGCAGTTGAATGGGCAAGGAACCCAAAACCTAGGAAGATCTAGTATATCAATAGAATTTCATTTAGGGCATATCATGTTTTAAACAGTGATTAGCATATGAATGTAGTTACTGAGAACTTGAAAAGGAGCCTCAATTAAAGGTTTAAAATGGGTTCATTTGTTTTTTGGAACTCTTTGCCCTCAAGTCTTCCAGCATGAAATCATGTATAACAATTTTGAGAATATGAAAAGTACTATCAACGTCTGGGAGACAGGAAAGCACCACATATCATTTTTGGGTACTTGTACAAGAGAGCTGAACATTGTTTTTTTAATTATTCGACTGTTGTAAGCGGTGTTTAATTAGAAAGCAAATCAGGTGTGAATTGCAAATGGTGTCTTCAACTACATCCAAAGCAATCTTTATTGAGGAGCTAGTTATTTATGGAAACATTTCATTTAAAAAAACCAGTTTTGCCCAGATGTTGTACACCATACTAACTAAAATGGGATGTACACATCATTTGTATAAATTTTTAAATGCTTTTGGGGTAGAAACAGCAGGAAATCTCTAAACTGGATTTTCCAGTTTGTTGCTCAAATTGTATTATTCTGTATAGGGAAATTGCCTAAACCTTCCACTCTTCTGCAGATATGTTGATCTACAGATGACAATTTATTCTTCAGGTGTTTGTAAGATGCCTCTTGTTAACCATCAACTACAAATAGTTCATTGTAGAACCAACATGCAATACTACTTTCCCCCCTTCTCTGCATTTCACTAATGTTTGCACTTTGCTTGATGTTAAAGAAATAATAGAAACTTGTGTGCTTTGGTTTGTGAATGCAATAAATTCTATGGCAGCTTACCTTCCCTGACAAGTATAAGAATATCAGGTAACAAATGATGAGAAAGATCTCTTTCTGAGATATCCAAGAATGCTGCCTGCCAGTAGACATACTATAGACAAAAATCTGATCTGGGTATCAGGCAGCTTCAAAAGGATACTCTTGCTCAGTAGCAGAGCACATATTTTGGCACAAGGTCCCAGATTCAGTCCTGCACAAAACAAACACATAGCAGGTGATGTACAAGACCCCTGTCTAGGGATGGGAAAGAAGTTGGTTCAGTTCGCATTTAAAGCCAAATCTTTCACTTCTGCAATTTCTGAAAAAATAAGCAAAGTGAAACACTACACTCATTCACATTTGTGATTCAGTTTTCTATAAGAACATAAGAAGAGCATGCTGGATCAGGCCAGTCGCCCATCTAGTCCAGTGAATCATTTTTTTATTCCAATGATTCTGATAGCCATGATCAGTATTGTAACAATATAAACAGCCTTCCACATCCTGGTGCCTTACAGATCTTGGGATAGCTCAGTTGGCTAGACTGTGGCACTGATAATGCCAAGGTTGCAGGTTTGATCCCTGTACAGGACAGCTGCATATTCCTGTATTGCAGGTGGTTGGATTAGATGATCCTCAGGGTCCCTTCCAGCTGCATGAGTCTGTGACTACAACTCCCATCAGTCCCAACCAGCATGGATTGGGCTCAGGGATGACAAGGTCATCCAAAATCTGGAGAGCATCAAATCAAGGAAGGATGATCTGAAGTGTTATCTAGTCCTTCCGATTTTTCTGAAAATTTACCTCGCTCACTTGGCAAAGTTAGAAAGGTTATGTTCCAAAGTAACACAAACTTTGTCCCTCCCTCTGCTAGAACTAAACAGTGAAGGTAAGTCAAAACAACAGTCATTTTTTGTGGATTGAAGGTCCTGTTTTTTACACAGTTAATTTTATTTGGATTCATGTCCCTTTACAATGATGCCTAGGGAAATTCTTGAATCATAAAATCACCTGCAAAACAACAAAAACACATTAGAAAAGGCTGACAGATTTGCTTATTATTAATGTTGGCCCAAAATGTCTTTAGAATTGAGGCTTTTCTCTGAGTCATTAACCATTGTTTTTTTCCACATAATAATTTTTTACACTTCCTTCAGGTTAAATTTACAAGGCCCTGAGCTTCTTAAGGCTGCTCCACAGTTTTCAAGGTAGCAAATGTGTATTTGTATACATAGAAGAGATAGCTGTGCACCTGCAAGACAGGGGAGGAGAGCTTCAGGCTTGGGAGGCAAATGCAGCCTTTCAGGGCCTTTCTAGCCAGCCCTGGGATTCCCCCTAGGTTGTGCCCTCTCCCCAAACCACACTGCTCTGTGATCTCATGGGAGCCAGTTTGGTGTAGTGGTTAAGAGTGGCAGACTCGTAATCTGGTGAACCGGGTTCGCCTCCTCCGCTCCTCCGCATTCAGCTGCTGGGTGACCTTGGGCTAGTCACACTCCTCTGAAGTCTCTCTGCCTCACTCACCTCACAGAGTGTTTGTTGTGGGGGAGGAAGGGAAAGGAGATTGTTAGCTGCTTTGAAACTCCTTAAGGGGAGGTGAAAGGCGGGATATCAAGTCCAAACTCCTCCTCCTCCTCCTCTTCTCATTGAGTGGGCTTTACTTGGCTGGAATGTTTCCTTGATTGTGGCAGTGCCTCTCAGTTGCCTGGATGGAAGATGGAGTGGTTTGTGTGTGGCTGGAATGCAGTCCTAATGTGCGAAGGTAAGCAGCACATCTGTTGTTCCATCCAGGGCTGGCCTAAGACATTTTGGCACCTGAGGTGAACCACAAAATGGTGCTCCCCCCACCCCACCTCACTGTCAGGCAAAGAAGGGTTGAGGTGAAGATCTACATCAGGAACAAGGGGCAGTATAAACATCTACGTCTGGAATAAGGGAGGGAGACCAGCAGCACCTCCTATTTTCAAGGAAGCTGCTGTAGTTGTGGCATGTGGAGTGGAGGCTTCTAAAGACACTGCAGCTTCCAAGAAGCACACTGCAAGCAGCAGGTGGGCATTCCTTGGAGGCTGGATTTGCTGCCCCTGCAGATTCTGCCACCTGATGGCAGTCACCCCACCTGGTCTCTTGGGTGGGCCGGCCCTGGTTCCATCTATGTTTGCGATTGTATTCAACCACCAATGACATGCAGCTCCTAGAAGGGACGCCACAAAAGGATGCAGCCCTTGGAATGAAAAAAATGTTCCCCACACCTGTTGTTGACTATACGGCAGGCATAGGCAAACTCGGCCCTCCAGATGTTTTGCGATTACAACTCCCATAATCCTAGCTAACAGGACCAGTGGTCAGGGATGCTGGGAATTGTAGACTCAAAACAATTGGAGGGCTGACTTTGCGTATCCCTGCCCGCAACAGGAGACATTTTCCACGAGCACATATTAAATTATCTGTTTTTGTCATCCATGAAAACTGTTTAATGGATATACCTTAAAACATATATTTGCTTGCTCATCTCAGTGCTTTCTTTTCCTTCAAACAACCTGCACGCTGCTGCCATCAGTGTTTTTTTTATTTTCTTGTTCATATTTATAATACTCTGACACTTGTACTGAATCAATATATTCATTGGTCAAATACAATAAGCCGAAGTACAGGCTTTCCTACATGATCAGCACGATCATATTGGTGCAGTTTCCCTCAGATGTACCACTTAAGACTCCACGTGGGAATTACATGTTTCCAAGTATGAAACACACTGAGTCAGACTATTGGTCTTAACCTCACCAAACACGTGTGAGGTTGCGTTACTGCACCTGCCACGTGGCAGTGGCAGTGACAAACAAAGCTTTTCCACCACCATTTCCTCTGCAAGTAGCCATCTGGCAGACCCTTTCTGTGGTGAATGAGTTTTGCCCTCAGCATGAGTTGACACCCTCAGCAGCTTACTGTAACAACTGTGCTACTTTACAACAAACCTCTCAGGATTTGAACAGAGTTGGTTACCACAATCAGAGCAAGTCCAATGTGAGGCATCCAGGTCACCGTCTGTCCCATCCTGTCCTGGATAAGTATTGCAGGCTGAGGGATGTAGACAAAATGCAGGCTGAAATTGAAGTTTTCGTAGCTTGGGGGTCCTCCTTGATCCAACATTGTCCCTTGAGGCCTAGGCGACCTCAGTGCAAGGAGTGCTTATTTCGAGCTCCAGCCAGTGGACCAGCTATTTATGACCTCTTTTGGACAGAGATGATTTAGGCCATATACTCCATGCTCTGGTAATTTCCAGACTGGATTAGGATTACAGCAGTGCACTCTCCATGGGACTGCCCTTGAAGATGACTCGAAAACTTCAACTGATTCAACAATGCAGCCATCAGATTACTGGATGGAGTTGCCACCCAGAGCTTTCTTAACATGTTCTAAAATAGCTGCATCAGCTACCATTTAAATGCATGCACCAGTGTTTAAAGCCCTAAACAACTTGCCCCCCCCCAAATATCTGAAAGATTTTCCTTCCGTACTGACCCTTTTGGGTGTTAAGATCAACAATGGGAGCTCTCTTGGTAGGGCATTCTCTGTGGCAGCCCCCAAGTCATGCAAATGTGCCCTCCCCCTTACCAGAGGTGCACCTGGTACCTTCATTATACTGTGCATCTTTCTGCAAATGCTGGAGTTTGTTAAGTGTGCTGGGGATGGTAGCTTTGCGAGGGGGGTACTATAGTTACCAGGATTATTTTGGGGGAAGTCATGTGCCTCAAATGTAGGCTGTGTATGCAGCGTATAGCTCAATGGTAATGTGTGTGCCTTGTGTGAAGATCTTTGTTTCGATCCCTAGCATCTCAATGCTAAATAAAGGGTGTGGTAGGATTTGACATATGGTGTGAAAGGTCTTTGTTGAAGACACTGGAAATGTGCTGCGCCCAAAATACTTGGATAGATGGAAAATAGTCTGACCTGTTATGAGGCAGCTTCTTGTCTTTTCAGTCTGATTCAGCAAGGCAGCCTTACATGCCCATAAATTCCTGAGCTCCCCCCTATCCCATTACAGAAATTCACCTGTTCACAAGACTTTCTTTGCTCAGAACATGTGATCAAAGGCTTTCTTGTGTTTATTTTAAAGTAACCATTTATTCCTCAGGAGGTATTTTTATTTACTTGCTTCCCTTCCGACTTTTCTGTAAGATACATGGCTGAATCCTGTCAAATGCTATTATATTGACACTCTCACAATAGGGTAATGATATTCTTTTTTTATATCTTCAACGTTTACTCCCACCTTGCCCTCGTCTGTTCCCATCAAGCAACTGTTTATGATGAATTCATTTACCAGAATGTGCTGCAATATATATTTATGCACCATGACAGGGCTCGGGAAGAAAGAAAAGAAAGGAAGAAAAACCTTGGCTTTATATAAAATTCTATGATAAGTAGAGTCTTTAAAAAGGCACAGACCAATAGAACTCAGTGGAATCACAGGCTGGGCAAGAGATATAGGAGTAGTCCTTGAGCTGCATTAACATTTTTCTGTGATTCTAATGTCAAGGTGACTATAATGGGTGGTGCTGAATTAAAAAGCTTGCTAGTGCGAGCATTTTGGATTGTGCCACAGAACTTGGCTTCCTTGTCCTCTCCCTGTGGTGCCCCCTAAATCTGCTCCAGAAGATTTGGGGGCAATCCCTGGAAAATATTTAGGTGGCAGGCGGGAGATACGCAGGGAGTGGAGAGGGAGAGGAAGTTCCACTGCACCGTCAAAAGTGCTTGTGCTAGCAGAACTGTTTAGTTGGATACCACCATCTATATACTTTTTGCCTTTGGGATTGAAGCGAAGATTTGTTGAAAAAAGCTAAGGACATTTTGTTGCCTGCAGAGCACACGAGGGGCAAATGACTGACGGAATCTGCATCCCAAAGGAAAAAACAAATAAAATAAACATTACATCACACTGCACTCCATTGCTTTCCTTATCCAAGCTCATTCCATTCCCCCCCCCCCTTCTCAATGAAACAAGCTGGCTTTTCCAATTCAGTAGATCAATTTGCGGTAGCTGTTATTATGATTTACAACCACTTTGGATACCTTATGCCTGAAACCATGATTAAGAGTCATGAGATTTGAGGTCTTGGCTCTGATGTTGATTAACCCCATGACCACAGACAAGCGAGCAAGTGGTGTTCTAGAGAGCCACCTTTTGCCAAGGGCATTCAGCTAAACGATACAGAACTTTAAGAACTGTTTGTGAAATAGTTTGCAATCTTAGGTGCTATTTTTCTCCATCTATCCACAGTGCTGCTGTTTGTGACTCATCATTTGTTCAAGACAAAAAATCTGCGGTTAAAGAGCAAGTTGCAGAAAAAGTTAATATGGTGATATTGCTTAGACCATCTTCCATGATTGCTTGTTGACTGTTTCTCTGTGAATAGAATATTTAATCTCAGTTGTCTCTAAGATATTCTTACATATTTTACGTAGTCGACTTTGGTCAGCTGGGGTGCTGTTGCCTGTTCTGGGTACATTAACAAGATAGTGATAGTGAAGGGACCTGGAGACCAAGTCCAACGAGGAAAAGTTGCTAAGAATCTCCTGGAGAAGAGATTATTATGAAACATCACGATAACCTTTTTCAAATATATGAAGTCATATAGGCTATGCAATGGGGAAGGCGAAAGAAGGAGAAGGGAGGGTGAAGGCATTTAATAGCTCATTTCAAAGGTCCATATTAGCTTTACTAATTGGGATTACTAGAATTTATGTATGTATATATCTGTTTATACTTTCAGTGAATTATTAATAGTAATAAAAAACAGAGGGAGGAGCCGGAGTCAGGGGGGAAAACTAAACTTGATGTGAGGAATCTGTGATTGGAGAGTTCCTCTATTGAAACACATTTTAATTGGAGAATCCATGCAGAAATGAGATGAGTTCATTACTCTAGCCCCCCCCCCCATGCCATGGGGAAGCTGAGGGCCACGTTCACTTCTGAATAACCTTCCAGGTGACACATGCTACTGCTGACTGGGGCCAGATAAAAAAGTGGGCAGAGCAAGGAATGCAAATCAGGGGTGCCATCTTGTCCTGAGGATTGTGGGTGCCCACCGTCACAACGCGGACGTGCAGGCGTGTGTATGTGATGTTGCACGTCTGTGCTGCAGCGACTGGCAGCAACTCCTATTCCTTCTATCCACAGCCAGTGAGGCACCCTTTCTGTGGGGAGGGGCTTGGAGAGACTGCCTCTGCGTCCAAACCCCACCCCCTGGAAAAAGGTGCCTCTCTCGCTGGCTGCAGAGGGCAGAGCTGAACTGCTTCTCTCTCGGAGGCAGAGCTGCTGCCGGCTGCCGGCTTTTTCCACTGACTTTGTGGGTGCACTCTGCATACATTCATATGCACACTATACCCCAATATATGCATTTTTCTATATATTACTGGAGAACTGCAGCTCAATATTCAGAAAAGTATGAATTTCAAACAGTGGCTGTGTTTTAGTATGAATATTGTTTCGGGAATGTGCATTAGGTGGATCACCTTTTAATCAGAGGTGGATCAAATTTCTCCCACATCTCTATCCATAAGACACTGTGGTTACATTAACATTTGTCAAGAATAGCATTGGAGGGCTTGGTATAGACTTCATAATGCATATTAAATTCAGTGTACCTCTTCTTTTCTTTTTCTTGTATTTATTAAATACTCCTGCAAATGTATCACATGGTCTCCACAGGGTGGTCTTTTACAAGACAGCAATAAGGGCGAAAACCCTTTAATATTTTTAAAAAGTATACATCAAGTAGAAGAACCTTGAAGAAAAATAGTGTTTAAGGAGACCTCTCTTTTTACAATTGACTGGTAAACCTCGCATTATTCTCAAAAGGTTCTGCTCTCCAGGATTACAGGCAATTTTGCAGCAAAGCCGCATTTTAGTAGAGGCTCTAAAAGCGATATTTCCTTTTAAGCATTTCACATTGCTGACCTGCATATTTTTGTATGCAGAAAAAAACATCCAGGTTCAGGCTTCAATCAGTAACTTGCAAGTGTCCCCCGCCCCCCCCCTTGTGCATCACCTGTCTGTCGGAAACGATTCCTCCCCACCCCCCTCACACCCTGCTTATTGGACCACTCATTAAAAGGTTTGCTTAAAGTGATAACATTCAGAGAAAAACACGGTTTGGGGTTATTTAAAATCTTTTAACATTATGCCTGTGCAGGCTGCAGAAGCGACGAGGGAATGAAAACTGGTACATTGTGGTGGGGGGATACCCACCCACATGAGTGGGGTGCTTTAAGTGGAGCAGAAATAGATTGCATGAAGTTTTCTCTCCTGATTCACCATAAGTGGACTTTGTCCTGTTGGCTTCTTCTCTCTTCTCTGAAGTGTCTACCGGTATATCTGACCATGATTTGGCCATGTATTTGACTATTTGACTTGACCATTGTGAACAGGAATGTGTGAATCTGAACTTATTTCTATGGTTTATCTTTGTAGATCCTGGTATAAGCAGTGCTTTTTTTCTGGGGGGCCGCAGGCAGGGACGTCTTTACCACTGGGAGTAGTGGTGCGGTGAGCCAGGGTGCGAAGCAGTGGAGGGTGCCAGGCGGAGAGTTCGGGGAGGGAAGAGCAGGGAGGTAAGCGAGGCGGAGCAGGGGCTTGGTGCCTGCGTGCCTCCAGCGCCCTTCAGAGGCACTAGGACCCTGTTCCGCTCTGCAGCGCCATGGTCACCCTCATCCCAGCACTGTGTTGCCTCATTTAGCACCTGATTGATCTCCCGCTGCGAGAACAATGGACCGAGTCTACCGAAACCTCGTTATCTTGTTAACTCTATCATAACCTGGATGAAATGTAACAAGTCAATGTCAGAGTATTTCCGAAATCTGTCGACTTTGGGGAAAAGCCTCAAAACTCTGGAAATTCATATAAAATCACTAGTTCCACCGATTTGCTTCATTCCAATGCCATTTAACACCTTTGGCCAAGGACTTCAAACCCCATCAGTTCCCGCCATGATCCCTCAGGTGTGCAGTCACGTACTCAAGCTCTCCTAGGCAGCCCCATTGCCTCTGCAGAGCGCTCTTTCGGCTCACCAGGTCTCGCCTGGTGAATGGCGCTTGGGCTACAGGGCACATACCAAACTTTCTGTGGGATGTCTGCCCCTGGAGCCTGTGACGAGCCCTTTCAGTGTCCCAACAAGAGCCCTCACAATTGTGTAAAACGTTTCCCCTTGACTGTGTCTCTCCCTAGGGTTCACCGACGACTAAAATGAATCCCCCAAAATGATATTATGAGAGATGTCCTCGGGGTACCTCTGTTCTCCACGTTCTTAAAGTGAAACTCCTGCCACCTTGGGATTCTCCCGCCCTGGGTTCCCAAACTGCTGCAGCTTGCCCTTTCCTTTCTGGCAACTGCGTGGCACCTTTGGCTTCCCTGCCCAGTCCTCTCTGTGTTAGGTAAATAAGCCACCCGTCCCCTTTTCCTCAAGGAAACCTCTAGTGCTTATCCCCTCAACCACACCTCTAGAGGTACTGACGCACTGCCAGAGTCCACGAACGTTGAACAACAAAAATATGTTTATTGAGGTAACTTATATATAAAGGAAGTTAAGGTAGATTGCGGTTACAATGTTCTTCATTTAGGTACATAAGCTTGGATACAACTTTAAACAGGAATAAACGTTTTCCTTTCCTAACCTAAGCCTAACCTCCAGCCCCGCTCTCCCTCTCACCCTCACTCCCTGACCCACAACCCACAACAACCGCCCCAACTGCCATTCTCCCCTTTTAAAAGGTGGAAAAGACCCGCCTCTGCGATTGTGCTGCCAGTCATCTAGAGTGGGTGTTAACTCTTCGAGTGCTGGGCACCTGCTCACACCCAGGCACAGGGTTGGTCCGTTACATTTCTCCTCACCTCTGAGAATTTGCATAGGCATTCACTACCTAAAGGATAGTAATGCCGGTGCAAAGAGTCTCAATAACAAGGTTACTTTAAAAACACAATAGAAACAAACTTTCACCCTTAGGCTTTTGCCATCTTTATACCAGCAAATGATCAAAATACCTGTTTTATAACTGAAATATACACAAACAAATAACTCTCTTCTTTAAAAGAAACGAGATAATGCATCAGCGATTACATTATCCTTTCCACGCACGTGCTTGATGTCAAACGTGTAGTCCTGGAGTTGGAGACTCCACCTTATTAGCTTGCTGTTTGTCCCTTTCATCTGGTTAAGCCATTTCATTGGAGAGTGTTCAGTGAACACAGTAAAATGTCTCCCCCTTAGATTTGGCTTGAAAGTATGGTCAGCCTTTTTCACCAAGATTAAAGGTGACGACCATGGGCTATGAGATGGTGCGATCAAACCCAACCTGAGCATCTCCCTGACCTCCTCTGATATCAGGTCAGCCTGTTCCCCGGTCACCCGATACGGCGGTGAGGCGATGGGCCTGGCCTCTCCGGTATCAATGCGATGAACTGCCAAATTTGTCTTCCCCGGAATGTTTGAGAAGATTTTGGCATACTGGGCCAACACATGTTTCAATTGTTCCCTCTGTTCAGGGGTCAAAGCATCATCAAAGGAAACCTCAGTCACTGTGGTTCCATACTGCAGCTTTCCCCACCCAGACAATTGAATCCCACTTTTAACTTCCCCAGTTACTTTTAAAATTAACTTTTCCCTGTCAAAATAGGGCTTCAACAAATTTACATGAAAAACCTTGCAGCGATTCTCCTCATGGTTCAGCTCCACCAAATAGTTAACAGCGGACAGTTTCTCGATGACCTTGAATGGGCCGTCCCAAAACGCTTCCAGTTTCTCGTGCCGCCTTGTTCGGAGAATTAAAACGCTGTCACCTGGCTTAAACGTGCGATCCCTGGCATGCGCATCATACCAATGCTTCTGGCGCCGCTGGGCCTGCCGCAAGTTGTCTCCAGCCAGATCCTGTAGCTCCTTTAGGTCGCTTTGCAGCTCCTGGACGTACGAAACCACATCGGTGCTGTGGATGTCGTCCTCACCGGTCCACGCTGCTTTCATTAGGTCAAGTGGTCCTCGCGGTTGTCTGCCGAACAACAGCTCGAAAGGACTGAAGCCGGTGCTTTCCTGCGGAACCTCTCGATAACCAAATAAAAAGTGTTGCAAACGCTCGTCCCAATCCGCTGGGTGATTGCAAGAAAATGTCCTCAACATCCGGCTTAAAGTGGAGTTAAATCGCTCACATAAGCCATTGCCCTGGGGATGGTAAGCACTAGTTTTAAGGTGTTTTATTCCACACAGGGACAGAAGATCAGCCATGAATTTGGCTGTGAAGGATGATCCTAAATCAGTTAAGATCTGCCTTGGAAAGCCTAGACGTGAGAACACTGATAAAAGTGCCTTGGCAACAGTCTTTGACTCAATGTCCCTTAGAGGTACTGCTTCCGGAAATCTTGAGGCAAAATCCACCACACATAAAATGTACCGATGACCCCTCTTTGTAGCTCTGGCCAGAGGACCAATGATGTCCACTGCCAAACGCGAAAAAGGTTCCGGTATTACAGGTATGGGTTGCAACAAACCCTTTGTTTTATCACCTCTCTTCCCAGCTAGTTGACAGTTCAAACAGGACCTGCAATATTCTTTGATGTTCTTTCCCATCCGAGGCCAATAAAATCTTGCCTGGATTCGATCTCGGGTCTTGTTTATGCCCAAATGAGCCGCGGTAGGTGCATCATGCGCCATCTGAAGTACCTGCATCCTGTACTTCATGGGCAACACTAATTGTTTTTGCTCCTCCCACCTAGCAGCTGATTTCCTTCGTTTGGCTACCCTATAAAGCTTGTCCTCAATAATTTTAAAAACACAGGGGTTTTCAATGGATACTTCTGTGTCTGAGGTTTGGGCTTTCTCCCATAATTCTTTAAGGGTAACATCCTCTTTCTGTTCCTCTAAGAACTTGGCACTGTGTTCCTGAGCAATGGGTATCTCCAATAGCATGTCACTCTCCTCAGCAATCAGAGGTGTCTCAGTACAGGCAGGTGTTTGATTAGCCATTTCCTGAGCTTGTGCTCTGGTAATGACCTTAACTTGTGGTGTGGGGTTTGCCAGATCGTTCCCAATCAAAACTGGATTTTCCAAACGATCCCATACACCCACTTTCCACTTGCCCTGATAATTCTTGTACTGAACTAAAACCTCTGCTGTGGGGACTTCGAACTCAGGACCCCATATTCCTCTCAGACTGAAAGTTTGTCCTGGTAAGTACTGATGAGGTTCAATAAATTGGGATTTGACAAGAGAAACCTGCGCTCCAGTATCTCTTAACCCAAACATATCTTTGCCATTCAATTGTATAGGCTCCAAATAATCTGGGGTTGTATTTGGTTCAGCACTCCAGACCTGCATGACTCTGGAGGCGGACTCTGACAAGTTATTCGCCTCCTCTGAAGCGGACTGAGGGCCATTTCCAGGCTCTGCCTGCATTAACAATTTCACTGGCTTTGCTGTAGATGGTGTACTTTGCGCTTTGGCCAGTAGAGGGCATTTGGAGCGAATGTGCCCCTCCCTGTTGCACTGATAGCAAACGATTTTTTTGTTCCCTGTCTTGTCAACACCAACTTCTCTGACAGGAAAATTTTCTGGTTTATTTTTGCCTTCACCAGATTTCCACGGTTTGAACTTCTGAGGTGATTTTGTGTAAGGTATTTCATTAAAATCAACCTCTAGTTCATCTAGAACCTCGGCAGCTTGAGAGACTGTTCGTAACTTCTTGTCCCTCAAAAACCAACGTAAATTGGCGGGAACTTGTTTAAAAAATTGTTCCAAGCCAATTAACTGCCTGAGCTCCTCAAACTTCGTTACTCCACTCCCCTGGATCCACCTTTCCAGTAATCTATCAAGCCGGCTGGCTAACTGGGAGAATGTTTCCTTAGGGTTGCGTTTTACCTCACGAAACGCCCTTCGGCTCTGTTCGGCCGTTAACCCACATCTCACTTTTACCAATTGCTTAAACTTATCATAGTCAGATAACTCATCCTCCCTCATGTCAGAGTAGATTTCACTTAGAATCCCACATAATTGTGGTCTGAGGTACATCATCCAGTTATTTTCACTAATCTTGAACTCAGCACACACTCTTTCAAAACTAAAAAGAAAGGCTTCGACATCGTCTCCTTTCACAAACTTAGGAAAACGTTTCTGGTTAACCGAAGCAACGTCAGTTGAGGCTTGACTTTGAGGCAATTCTGACCTCACTCTCAATTCCTCAACCTGCAATCTACGTAACTGAAGTTCTCTTTCGGCATCAACTTTAAATTTCTCTGACTGCATTCGTTCCTCAGCAGCAGCCCTCTCTTTTTCTGCCTCTACTTCTAATTTATTTTTCTCTGCTTCTAATTTATTTTTCTCTGACTGCATTCGTTCCTCAGCTTCTAATTTCGCTAATTGTACCCTTTCTTCTGAAGCGATTCGTTCCTTTTCAGCTTCCAATTTATTTTTCTCTTTTTCGGCTTCAATTCTGGCCATCTCTAATTTCATTTTCATCATCTCTAACTCTGCGTTAGGATTCTCTCTGGTTTCTGCCTCATCGGCTCTCTCATCACCCTTAGCTTCCCTAGCTTTCCTTAGGTGAGCCATTTTTCTGACAGAAAAAATACAGTCGTCTGATTCTCAACTAAACCGGCGTGTGGGTGTTGAATTCGAATCACGACGCTGCCACCAATTAATTGTGACGAGCCCTTTCAGTGTCCCAACAAGAGCCCTCACAAATGTGTAAAACGTTTCCCCTTGACTGTGTCTCTCCCTAGGGTTCACCGACGACTAAAATGAATCCCCCAAAATGATATTATGAGAGATGTCCTCGGGGTACCTCTGTTCTCCACGTTCTTAAAGTGGCACCACGGCAGCGAGAATGCTAGTGGCCAGGAATTGGAAAAGCAAAATCGTACCAACTATAGCCGAATGGCAAAATTTAATGATAGAGTATTTACAGTTAGCCAAAATAACGGGTAAAATAAGAGGACAGACTAACCAAGAGGTTTGGAAGGAATGGAGGATATTTAAAGAATACTTATTGGAAAGTGGCTTGAATGGAATCCTGGAAGCAGATTCAGATTGAACCTTAGCAAACAAATGGGAAAATTTGAGATATGAATATGAGAAACAAAAGGGAAAAACAACTGTACGTTATGTTAAAGATAATATGTCAAGAAATGCAAAGAGGATAATTGGAAGTGTCGAGAGTGAATGATTTTAAGGGATGAAAGAAGATGTGTAAGGTATGCGAGAATAAATGTATGCATGTAAGATGTTTGCTGTATATATGAGAGGTATGTATATGAGTTAGATATTGTTTGATATTGTTTGTTGAAGTTTTATTTGTAATGATTTTAATCAATAAAGAGATACATTAAAAAAATAAAAAAAAATAAAGTGAAACTCCTGCCACCTTGGGATTCTCCCGCCCTGGGTTCCCAAACTGCTGCAGCTTGCCCTTTCCTTTCTGGCAACTGCGTGGCACCTTTGGCTTCCCTGCCCAGTCCTCTGTGTGTTAGGTAAATAAGCCACCCGTCCCCTTTTCCTCAAGGAAACCTCTAGTGCTTATCCCCTCAACCACACCTCTAGAGGTACTGACGCACTGCCAGAGTCCACGAACGTTGAACAACAAAAATATGTTTATTGAGGTAACTTATATATAAAGGAAGTTAAGGTAGATTGCGGTTACAATGTTCTTCATTTAGGTACATAAGCTTGGATACAACTTTAAACAGGAATAAACGTTTTCCTTTCCTAACCTAAGCCTAACCTCCAGCCCCGCTCTCCCTCTCACCCTCACTCCCTGACTCACAACCCACAACAACCGCCCCAACTGCCATTCTCCCCTTTTAAAAGGTGGGAAAGACCCGCCTCTGCGATTGTGCTGCCAGTCATCTAGAGTGGGTGTTAACTCTTCGAGTGCTGGGCACCTGCTCACACCCAGGCACAGGGTTGGTCCGTTACAGAGCCCTTTCCAGTTTCTGCCACAGAGAAGCCCATTTATTTATTACTTGGAGTATTTTAATCATAGTATCACAGAACTGGACGGTTGGAAGGGACCCCCGAGGGTCCTCTAGACCAACCCCCTCCAGTGCAGGAATCACAGCACATGCATCTCTCACAAAACAAATTTGCTCCATCTTCCCTGTGAACAGCCCTTCATATACAAGAGAATAACAGAACCATTCACAGAATTGGAAGGGAACCACCAGGTCATCTAGTCCAACCCCCTGCAATGCAGGAATCTTTTGCCCAACATGGGGCTTGATACCACAACCCTGAGATTAAGAGTCTTATACTCACTGAGATATATCTAAGTTCAGCCTTTCCCCCCTCATTTTGGTGCCAGGGTAAGCTATGCCATTTTGCTTGGACAATTTAAGACCAGGAGTGACTTGTCAGATTTTGGCTGGCCCACATGCATCTGAGACTATATAAATGTGTATATAGGTGCATTGTTAATAAATGGGCAACTAAAAAAAGTTTGTTTATGTTTCCTGTTTTCTTTTCCCAAGCAGAGATAATGTGTAAGCGTGGTGTCAGCTCCCTTAAAAAAGGTCAAAAACTTTGGGGTGTCCTCCCCTTAAAAAAGGTCAGCAACTCTGGGAAACGGGGGCGCGGGGGGGGGCGCCAGAGGGATCTTTGCACCATGGCGCTGGATATGCTTAAGATGACCCATACCCCTAAACATTTTGTGAATCTAAGCTTGGCCTCATTGAGTGCCAGTATTTCAATATGAGTAGGAAAATGAGAGTACCCCTAAACATTTTTTTTTAAAGAACAAAAGCACTGGGCATAAGTAAAGGTTGACATAACTTAAATATGACATGATATTCTCCATTCTCCTTGCTACAAGCCTGATAGCAGCCTCACCTGAAAATGTGTTCTGAAGGCATTTAGGGAAGGCATCCTGAGCTCCTCGGCCCTTGTAAAGGTCAACACATGCAGATCAACTTGCTACCAAAGTCTATTCAAACTCATGAATGCGAGGTGTCAAGGCAATGGTGGGACAATCTAAGGCAGAGAGCAAACAAAGAGATGGCCAGGCTCAGTTAATGGTTCACTATTATAGTCTTCCAACCTTTTGTTGAAAACAAGATAGCCAATTTTTAGTCATTTTCTCACTAGGATGTGCAGGACTTGCTGATTTCAGAGTCCCCCCCCCCTTCCCTACTAGGTGGCATTAGCTAAATACGTTTTTAAAAACTCCAGAATCCCAGTAGACATTTGGGTCAGTTGGCTCTGCTAGCTCCAACAGAATTTACCCAGTGCTCTCTGCAAAGCTCACTGGAGCCCTTGGTAAAACCAGGAAGACAAGCAAGGCTCTAAAGAAAGTCAAGATGGCTCTGGACTAAAATCTTCTGGATCCAAGTACTTCCATACTATGGGAAAAAAATAAATCTTTCTGAAAAATTGTCTCTATAACCAGGATGGTTTAATAAAACAAAACAATAACAACATAAGTATTCTGGGCCCAAGTCCGTTTCTGAGTTGCATTGCTCAGAACGATTCTTGATCGATCAGATGCAATTGTGATTGTCTTACACCATCTTACACTTTTTTTGCTGAAGTAATCCATGTTAAACTCTGAAAATACCGGTAAATGGTTTAACCTTTTCAGTTTTAAATTTAAATCACTGCCAGACAGTGGAGCTCAAGAGCCATGTAAACAAACCCTGGGCATCTTTTCTCTTTATTAGTGCAAAGAACCTGGGTATGTACGAGCAAAGAGGCAGCATTCATTTTCTTATTTGAAGGTGTTAAGTCTTAATGCATTTGATTCTTCAGTGCAAATGAATAGACAAGTATGCTTCACAGGGCAATTTGGGCAGGCATCTCTGCACCAGAACTGGGTGGGCTGCATGAAACTTGGTTATTGCATTTGAAAACTCACACTAATTATTCATGTGAAGTCTTTCTGAAGATCTGAAGATTTTTTTTTTTTTTAAAAAACAACCAAACAACATTTTGAGCTGTGCACAAACATCTACATCCTGTCGGCATAACAACGTTTAGATTATCATTGGAAAATACAGACACTCATTGATGAGAAGTGCGTCAGTGGACTGTGGTTTCACAAAATAATAGCTAAGTGAAATGACCTAGTGCTACAGAAGGAAAATGGAATGTGGATGCCATGGAGCTGAATAAAAAGCAGTAATTCAAGGGCACCATTTCATATCTTGTTCCTGGTAAGGAGGACATAGAAGGCAAGGTTGGGGAAAGTCTCTTTCTTCATTCACTTTTTGTTTCTCCTTTTTGTGTCTCCTTTTTGTCTTGCTTCCATTTCCCATTTCCTCTTCTTGCTCCCTTTCAACCACGACTTCTTTCAACCGAGGCCCTGTAGGAGCCTAAATCTGAAAAAGCAAACAAACTGGGAAACGTTTGTCTTAGTGCAACAAACACACTTTAAAAGAGAAACATATTTTTTATGGCTGGGGAAGTAATGGAGGAAATGCATTGAGAAGTGTATGGTGAATGAATCATTCACACAGTACATTTAAATCAACTCCAGCACACATTCAAACTCCAGCGTATGACTTTCCCTACAGAATCCACTACAACAGTGGTTCCTAATTGGTGGTCCGCAGACCCCAGGGGGTCTGCATAACCCACCCAGGGGATCCAGGGCATATAACTGTCAACTGCCTGGAACATTATTTTTGCAGGGGCTGTGCTCTCTCACAAAAGCACAGCACCCAAAACCACTCCAGATTGTGGCTGGATGTGCAGCTTGTGTGAAATTGCGGTGCCCAAAAATGCACGTTTTGGGTCGCTGTCCTCTTGCATGAAACCACAGTGCCCCCAAATGCATGTTTTGGGGTGCCGTGCTCTCACGCAGATCATGTGACTCATTCGCACCCTGGTTTTGCACTGGGACATGTTGGAAGGTATGGTGGCACCATTCACATAACAAAAACTACCACAGATATATCAACATTTTCAGAAGTAGGGGGTCCATAGCTTGGCTTTTGTAAAACAAGGGTTCTACTTCAAACATTCATTTCCACAAGACCATCAGCTGAACATCATCTGATGGCTGATAGCTGTATGAGGAACTGTCCTCCTCACATTAGTTATCACTATGTAACCTGTACCAGTTAATACATTTTACTCATTTTACTTCTTTATTTCTTTATTCAGAGGAGATTGTTGCTGGGTTTCCTTTCTTCTCTCTCTACCCCATCCTGATTAGTTAAGACTTCTGTATCAGGACATTCATATAACAGGAGTTTTGCAAGCTGTTTCCCTGTCCCACAACATTCACCTCATTTCCTGGTCTGCATCCCTCCTTCCCTCCTGCTCATTTACACATGGATGATTCCAGGGTTTGCTTGTTTTTTTTTCCATGCAGAAGCTCAGATAATGCTGGAGGTGATGGGATTTGATTTGATTGTGTAAGGAAATTCTTATTATGTGGCTGAAGAAGCCTCAACTGCAAACATATTTCCCACATATCTAACTCTAGGGATGTTGGAGAATTTAACTGTAAATGGAAATGGGACTAGGAATTGCCAAAATTTACATCTTCACCCAAGGTCAGGATAGGAAATCGCACTAGCGAACACGAGTAGTATTCATTAGCATTTTTTTAAAGTTTGTGAAAGTAACATAATCATGCTATTTTCTGCATTGTTTTTGACAGTTCCCTTCTGCTGAAATGCATTGAAGTCAGGGGCATAGCAAGGGGCGGACTACCCCTGGTTCCATAATGGAGGGGTGACAAATTATCAAGGAACAATTACTGCCCTACTAGGGCTGTTCATTAAAAAAACTGCTCCAAAGGACTTATCGTACTATACTAGGGATTATAAAGCTATATATGAAATTTCATGCATATCGGTTAATATCTTGACCCTCCTCCACCAAAATAGCTGTTTACTTGGCTGTTTTCCTTTGTTGTGAAGGCTGAAATTTCAGTTCAGTGGAGCACTTACTGTTCCCATCCCCAACCCTGTGAAAAGCCATCTAATTAGACTTTAATTTGATTTTGAGATTTTTTAGGAGGTAATTTAATTATTGTTTGATTTTATACCAATGTTATGTATCTGATGTTAGCCACCCTGAGCCTGACTTCAGCAGGGGAGGGCGGGATATAGATAAAAGTTTTTAAATTATTACTTGTTATTATTCCTTTGTAAGAAAATATGAAATAATGTAAAATGGGGGGTGGGGTGACAAGAAATTTTCTGCACTGGATACCACTTGAGCTTCCTACACCTCTGATTGAAGTTAATTACATAATGAATCATGTTAGTTCCTGCCATAGCAAATAGTGAGATAAACAATGTCGCCTTTAGTGGGAGCTGAACAATAGTGGAAGGGAAACACTGCTGATTGTGACGAACATAGAATGGGGTGGAAACTGCCCCTTCCTTATACTCCTCTTCTATGAGTTCCCTGGGATGAGACATTAATTGTTAAACTGCTCTGGAGGAGAATGGTTCTCAGGATTTTCTGGGAAAGGTCATGACTGTCTAAAATGTTATGATACTGCTTTAAGTGTATAGTGTCAATGGGGCCTAGAACTGCCTTCTACTCATGCAAGAGAACAGTAGGGTCCCTTCCCCTTCCCCATCCAAAGGCTAACATATTACTGAGCATGCCCCAAGCTACAACTTAAATCACTTCCAAAGAATGTACAATGAATGCTGAGTTACTTGGAAGACGAGCAGAATACAAATGTGACAAATAAATCAAATTCTAAATTCCAAACATATTTCTATGAATTTTGACATAATTTGTTCCATTTGGCAGGCACTTGGTTCTATACGAGTCTACAAAGATGTGCTTAATTTTTTAAGTAAAACCAAATGGATGTCTAAATTTGGGTTTGAAATGAATGCAGATGTGTAAACACAACTGGCTGTCATTCAGGATGTCACAGGGTTTTGAATGCCTCCTTCTAAAATAGTGGCCTGATTATTTCTGTCACTGAAAATGTACCCATTAGCTATTGAAAAGACCCATCAAATAGGTATGCCCATATGCCTGATGATCTGAATGTGAGTCATGAATACTTCCACTAAAATAAATTACACAACCTCTCACTAAGGGATAATTTTCCCGGCATTAGGAGTGGAGCAGCAAAGAAGGTAAGTTATATGTGCAAATTTATGCAAAGCATCAGTGGAAGAAGAACAACCGTAACTCAGTGTTTCAGGTTACAATACATTTCCTGTAGGTATGCCATGAAGAAGAAATGCCAGTCCCTTGGGCATTTGTTTGTGCATCTGTCTGTGTGCATTTTTAAAACTAAAATGGACAGGAGGTATTACTATGGTACTGAGCTGAATGGTGCTGCTATCGGAAATGGGGAGGGATGGAATCATTCCTTTGACTCTGCTTTCATAGTTACCAAAAAAACAAAAACAAAAAAAACCAGAAGGAAAATAAAAGTAATCATCAGTCGGTAAACTGCACAGCTTTGATTTTCAATGCATAATTTAATGCATGTTTTGACCTTTTGGTGTGCCATATGAAGCTTTGATCCTTAACAGCCGACTGTCAGGGTGAACTTTGCATAAGCTCAAAACAATATAGTTTTTAAAAAATCACCCAAGTGATTCCTTTTTAAAAACAAAAAAACCACATACAATCACCTTTAGAAGATGCTGCTGGACAAATGCCACAAAAAGCAGCACCCAGGCCTGTGTGTTTACAGGTCACAATCATAGCTGTCAACCCTCCCTGCTGTTCCCCACTGCTATATACATAGTTGTCAACCCTCCCTGCTGTTTCCCAATGCTATAATAAGGGAATTTCCCGCAAAAAAGTGAAAGGTTGACAGCAATGCAACTAATCAGGCTCTGTTAGTGAGCACAGATAAACTTCCTGAATTGTATAGCAAGCAATGAGGCCCCCAAAGTGTCAGATTGAGAGATGAAGCTGCTATTGCAATTTGAGCAAAGATAAAGGACAAGAGGAAACGTACAACTCATCCTCTCTATCTTCCTTCAGCTGAAAATCCACCTCTTTCATGAAGTATTCAGCTTAATTCCTCAGTTATCCTCATCCCCAGTTGAAATAAAGCTTAGGTATGTATAAATGTATTTGTTGCCATCCTTTGTTTTTCTTTAGGAACACAGGAAGCTGCCTTGTACTGAGTCATTGGTCCATCATACTCAGTATTGTCTGTGCTGTCTGGCTGTGACTCAGATTGGGGTATCTTCTGGTGATAAACTATTGCAGTTATCAATATTGTGCAGCTTGAAGCAATTCAGTACATAAAAACTTAGCCCTTTTGGAATAATAATTGTCCAGATCCATACATATGATTCAAAGCTTTACTAACCAGAACTTCTTCAAAGCAGGTACAGAAACAAATCTACGATACATCAGAATAGTTCCATAAGACATATGCTTGTCTAAGCATAGGCTCAGCATATTCTTAGAAATATCATATAATGCCAAACAGACTTAGAATCAAAGGTCTTTCTCTCTCCTCACAGCCTCCATCGGCCTGAGATACTCATTTGTACATCCTTCTGCCACTGTGCCAGAGAACAAAAGACAAAGGCAACTCCCTTCAAAATGGCGATTTGCAATTGAATACCTTATCATGTGATCTAAGGTTAAGCACTCAAGTGAAAGAACATAGAACACCAACAGTTAATCACTAAGCCAGCTAGAAGCTCAGAGAACTCTCTCTCTTTAGTAAACTCAAATGGAATTTTCCAATGCTAAACCCTTCAGCAATAGACATACAGGCATTCTCTTATTTCAGAGCGCTGAATCCCAGACGTATGGCAACCCATGTCGGAAGTGTAAATTTTGGCTAATTTCCTTAAAAATAGCTCAAAACTTTATTTTTGACAAAAAACATAACAAAACCCTATGGCAACCCTAACTTAAACAATTATACTTAACAAGAACCTGGGGCTTTCCGCATGCAAAGCAGATGCTTGCCTGTAGCTTTTTGCCTGTCCACCTCTTCCACCACTCAGTTGTCTGCCTCAGTTTAGACTAAGCGCCTTTAATGTGTTGGTGGGGCAATAGGAACAACAATACAAAACAGATATTTGGGAAGAGAGACCAATTTGTACTAATCAGGTAATCTGAAAAGTAGCGGTAATTTTAGTAATTTTAGACAATGTTTTTACTGAATTGGAGTTCTTTTTAGATGGCAATGTGTAATACTTCACTATGTGATAAGCCAGGCTATCTGAAGTTGAGGGCCCACAACCAGCAGGGGCCCACTGACAACAGATGCATGCATCTCCTCTTTCTTTTCACCATGGCAACCAGCTGCTTGTTTGCCTGCTTCTTGCTCTGGCCTAGATCGCAGTGGTGGTAAGAAGGAGGAGCAGTCGATGCCACTGGCTGCTTGCTCATTGACTCTCTGTCTGGCATGTGAGTGGCTGGTTGCAACGATGAGGGAGTAATGTTGTTGTTGTTTAGTCATCTCTGACTCTTCGTGACCCCATGGACCCCAGAGCACGCCAGGCACTCCTGTCTTCCACTGCCTCCCGCAGTTTGGTCAGACTCATGTTGGTAGCTTCAAGAACACTGTCCAATCATATCATCCTCTGTCATGTTGGTAGCTTCAAGAACACTGTCCAACCATCTCATCCTCTGTTGTCCCCTTCTCCTTGTGCCCTCAGTCTTTCCCAACATCAGGGTCTTTTCCAGGGAGTCTTTTCTTCTCATGAGGTGGCTAAAGTATTGGAGCCTCAGCTTCAGGATCTGTCCTTCCAGTGAGCACTCAGGCCTGATTTCCTTAAGAATGGATAGGTTAAGAGGGAGTAATAGACGTTGGTAATCATGGCAGTGTGGAGGTAGCCTCACTAAGGAAAAGAGGACCATGAAGGCCATCTTGCCCAACGGTCCTTCAAGACCTGCAGGCAACATTGGACTTGCTCATTCTGTTGAGTGAGGTGCTGGGCCCTGCTCCAAAGTCTTAACCTGTTGCCACCAACCTTTGAAAGATTTTGTTCAAGGCAGCTTGGGATAGAACTCTTGCCATACCTAAATATTGTGGTGCTCACTTTTAAAGCCCTACACAACTTGGAACCTGGGTACTGAAGGTTTGCCTACGTTGGGAAAGGGGAGTAGCTCAGTGGTGGAGCATTGGTTTTGCATGCAGAAGGTCCCAGGTTCATTCCCGGGCATCTCCAGGCAAGGTTGGGAAAGGCTCTCTGCTTGAAACCTTGAGAGCCGCTGCCAGTCGGTGTGGACAATACTAAGCTAAATGGACCAACTGTCTGACACAGGCTAAGGCAGTTTTCTATGTTCTATGTAAGGCAGTTTTCTACAGTAATCTTCAGAGGTCCTCTGGATCAGAGGAATAGAATGATGTTGGTGTCCCCATTGTGGCCAAAATGCAGTTTGTGAATTTATCATCGGCTTCCCCCATTCTGTTAAAACGCTATACAATAGAAGTTGCCCCAAGTTCACCTGCAGTGTCAAAGCAGTGGAGAACTCTTCCATCCCTAAACATAACATAAATAAGAACTGGCAGCTAACAAAGGAGGCTTTTAGCCCCACAAATTTAGCCGAAGATCCAGTAGCTTTATCATTATGCCTTGCTCTCTCCCCCTGCTCTGGGTGAGACCTGCAGACATTATTATTTGAGATGCATTTTGACCCTTTCCCCGTGAAATCGGAACAGGGTCACCCAGGAAAAAAAGCAGAGAACATCTCACCTGTGCCTTGAATTACTGAATGGTCCTCGGGAGTCAGCAGAGTTCAGCCTAAATCATGTTCAGTGTGCTGCTTGGAATTATGTATGAGCTGCTCTGATTCAGTTTGGAGAAAATAAAATAAAATGGGGAGGTAGGAAGTTCCTAGGGCGCTCCCACCCCACCCCCCCCAAATTCTGTGTCCATGCAAGTCTGGTAGGCAGTGCATTATCTATTAATATAATTGCTATCATTCATATCTTTGGCTCAGTTAAGAACCAGAGCTACAATTTATAACCCCATTTAAGAAGGGGAAATCTGTTTCACTGATCAAATGTCTCTAGTGATGCTAGAAGAAATGATATCAGTTCTGACTTCTGAACAGCAAATCAGGCAGTCCCTTTGAATGGGCAAAAATGCACCTCCCTCGGATATTTGCGAAATTCAATCACAGTTTCATTCAGACTGGAGCTTTAGATATTACTGGCAATCCCGAGGAAGAACTTCAAGTGCCAATAGATCAGGAGACAACAGCTTGTTCATATTTCTGGAAATTAAATTGGCTTTTAGACCCAGAACACCTAATTTGTTGAAAAACAAGAAGTGAAAGAACCATTTCAGGTAACCACACCTTCAGCACACAAATACCTGCTACAAGATCCATGAGTAATTGTGATGCAGCCCCCGACAGCACACAAAGCTTTGTGCATTCATGATGGAATGGGAGAGATTATACACAACCCCACTTGCAATACTCTGCACTCGGTACAAATTTAGAAGTGGGCATAGTACTTTGCTTCCAATTCGTGAATGACCCTTGGATTCCTGCTGACATCCTGTAACTTTTCATACCACAAATGTTTCAGTTTTTCTTTTCTTTTCTGCCTTTGTTGTTAAAGAGTGCCCCTCCAGAAGGCAATAAGGCAGTAACACTGGGCAGTAGCACCACAGAACTACTTATAAAGTGGAATGAAGTGTGGATGGTCCAGCATAAATCCACTACTAATGCACTATTATTGACATGTTGCGGAAAATGCCGGCAAAGAGCCCCAGTCTGGAGAGGCTGATGAGGAAAATGTACAGTCTATAATCAGAGCATGTATCTGCATTGTTCCTCACCGGATTCAGCTGGCCTTCTTGCAAGGTGTGACCAGAAAGTTCACTGAATGGTCACAGAAATCGGACAGTGAGAAATATTCAAACATACAGTGGTGCCTCGCTAGACGAAAATAATTCATTCTGCGAGTATCTTCGTCTAGCGATTTTTTCGTCTAGCGAAGCACCAATGCAAATAGCGGTTTTCGCGCGATGAATTTTTTTTCCGTCTTGCGAGGCAGCCCCATTGACAATTTCGTCTTGCGGGGCAGCCTTCCACTAGCGAATGCCTTTCGTCTAGCGAGTTTTTCATCTAGCGAGGCATTCGTCTAGCGGGGCACCACTGTACATACCTTACAGGCCTTCAAAGTAGGCCCCCTCTGATACAATGTACTGTTGACAACAATCGTAGAACTGTTGGAAACTTCTGGAGAAGTCCTCTTTTCGTACTGCTTTCAGTTTCCTCGTCACAGCAGCTTGGACATATGAAATGATGGAAAATCTGTGCACTTTCAGTGCAGATTTCAGTTTTGGAAAAAGAAAGAAATGCGGTGGGGTCAGGTCGGGCAAATATGGAGGGTGGGACAACTCGGTAATCTCAGTAATCTCGGTAATCTCAGTAATCTCGGTAATGATTCCACGTGGAATATGCAATTCTTCTGCCATCATACGGATGGACAAATGCTGATCCTGCATCAATAACTCACGAACTCTGTCAACATTTGCCGCCGTTCTGCTCGTCAGTGGTCTGCCAGACTGAGGGTCAGCTTCAATGGTTTACCGCCCGTCACGGAATTGCTAAACTACTCATACACTGTTTTTCGAGTTACAGCTTCATCTCCGTACACAATTGTGAGCATTTTGTTGGTTTCTGATGCCAATTGTATGTTCGAATATTTCTCACTGTCCGATTTCTGTGACCATTCACTGTACTTTCTGGTTACACCTTGTATCTGTTCCATCTCCATCTGTTGTCCATCTCTTTGAGGACCTTCTTAGGTGCAGCAAGGCTATTGAACTCTCTCTTGCTCTTACTTATTTATTTCATAAAATTTATATACCACTTGATTGTAGAAAAAAACACACACCTCAAAAGAGTTTACGAAAAAGATAAAACAATAAAATCATCACAAAAAATGGCAAGCATATAGAAAATTAAAGCATATAGAAAATTAAAACAACAGTAAAATGGACTAGAAAATTTGAAGCTCATTCAAATTTTCCAGGCATCTGTGTAGTGTTGTCTAAATAAGAATTTCTTCTGCAGGCACTGAAAAGAATACAGTGAAGGTGCCTATCAATAGACAGGGAGTTCCAAATTGCTGGTGCTGCCACACAAAACAGCCAACTTCGTACAGATCTGGTATGGGTATTGTGTGGCATCTGTAGAAGTGTGATTTCTGCCAATTGAAGCAGTCAAGCAGGCACATATGGGGTAAGGTGATCTCTTAGGTAAACTGGTTCCAAGTTTTAAAGTGCTTTATATACTAACAGTATATTAATTGTCTTTATGGGTGTCGCTCTGTATTTCATGCTTATATTGTGTTAGCAACCAGAAACCACTGGTAAAGGCAAAGTATCAATGTGTTAAACAAACAAACAAAGCTTGCTGTGTATGGAAAGTCCTGCTCCCCTTGGCAGCTTCATGGTTGTGAGCTGGAATCATTGATATATATTATTTGAGTAGTATTTTGAGTACTATTTATTATTTGAATACTATTTGGGTCTATGCTGGCTTGGCCATGTACACAGAATGGAAGATGGCAGGATCCCTAAGGACATGCTCTACAGGGAGTTGGCTTCAGGCACTCTGTGTTACAAAGATGTCTGCAAAAGTGACATGAAGTTTGGCAATATTAACTGCACCATATGGGAATCCCTTGCAGTGCCTGGAGACAGACAGTAAGCCTCACATGGATAGGATTGCTCAGCACAGGTGCTTAACTTAGTCTTAATTGTTATGTATTCAGCGGTCTGTGTTTGCCTCAGCTTGAGTCTGGACTAAGGAATCTGAGCTCCTGTGTTCTGATTTGATATATCTTGTCCAATCATAGAACAGTTCAGGATTTGGGCCTCTGCCATTGGCCCTTGAACTCTGAGTCATGATTTGCAGTTTGGAAGTGTAGACAGCTAATCCCGTTGGGAGTGGGCCTACACTTCATTAATCATCAACATATTAGAAGACAAAACTCCATCCAAGTTGACTACCAAGTTCCACTAAGTAGGACACTTAAGCATATGGCAAGCTCTCTCCCATGGGACTGAAATAAGTGCTTAACTTTGGCTTGATCATGCTCGGAAATCCTTGGAGAAACAGTTCCCGAGGGCAGGGGCAGGAATCCTCCTGATGTTGTGCTCAGGGATTACGGCAGTTGTAGTCCAATAACATTTGGAGGGCTAGAGATTACCCAACCATGCTTCAGCATATTTTACGTCTGGCTTACTTTTTCTTATTTTCTTTTTAGAGGCCATCTTAACATGGATTCACATCCACATACTCCACTGTTCCCTAATTGCTTAATCAAGGATCAAAAATCATTTCTCAGTGTTGTACTGATGCACTCAGCCAATTTTGGGGGTGTGCTCATGGTAACTAAATTAAACTTTGAGTCTGGAATTTTAATTTGGGGGGGGGGATACCCATTTCCGCATTAGACAGTTCAGGTGGTAAACGGAGCCTCTGGCGGGCAGGCGGGGGAGGGGTGAGTCATCTAATCAGCGTTTCTGTCATCAGATTTAAATTGTAAATCAAATTGTTGCCTGTGCATTAGAAAAGCACATGCCATGTTTTGTTAACATAATCAGAAAAATAGAGCTGCCACATACTCTTTTTCTATCTGCCAGTCACTGCATTAAATGTTTCTGCAATTTTATTAGAATTCTCTCTTTGCAGATCCCACTCAGCTGTGAAATTGGAACTGCAAACAGAAATATTACATTTCCATTTACAGTAGTGGTAGAAAAATATCCATTTTGACATGAGTAGAGGAAAAGGCAACCTTGCTATCCTTGTTAAGATAGAAAGACAACGGGAGAACCCCTCTCAAGCTGTCTACACAGTGTAAAAAGAGAACTCAAATAGTACCTTCCCAATATGGGCTCAATGGTGCAGAGGACTGTGTCTTAACTCCCTGAAAAAATATTGTGTTTAATGTTGGGGGGGTGCAAATGGGACAAAAAATGTGGTGCTTAATGATGTGGGAACCTTTGGCCCTTGAGATGTTGCTGAACTCTCATCATCCATGTCTTTTGGCCATGCTTGCAAGGGTTGATGGGAGCTGTAGTCCTCTTCTAGTGTTACTGCCCACAAACGGGCATTAAGGGGCATATGGCCTCTGAACTTGTGGCTCTGAGCTTAATGATAGACGAGCAGAGTCCCATCAAATCTCCTGCATGAAACATATCCACTCATCAAAAGTGCAGCAATCCATCAGAATCAATCACTTGGAGCAGGAGCCAGAAAGTATGTTATCAAAATATTATTTAGAGCCAAATGGTGGAAAGACTGGGACCAATAAGCATTCATATTGAAATTATTTCCTAGCAATGGATCTTCTACAAGGACTTCACTTTTCCTCATTCACTTTTCCAAACCCTTCAATTTTCTTTATATGCATATACCTACATTATTTTCACACTATAAGCTTCCCACCACATTGTTCCTTGCCTAAACATTTCTGTACAATCCATCCTAATGCCTTTCTCTCTCTTGATCTCATCCTATTTGACTGCCTTCCAGATTCTTCATTTCTTTGCAATAATTTCCTCCTCTTTCTTTCTTTCTTTCTTTCTTTCTTTCTTTCTTTCTTTTAAAAAGAGTTCTTTCTTGCACTGCAAGTTTACTTTAGCAACTTGGGTTTGGCAAAGTGCAAGGGGCCTTTTTAAAATTCAATTTGCAGTACAGTAGCTGGAAATTATTTTCTCTGTTGCTGTATTTGCTAGGATCATACGCTGTCTGGGAAAAGAAATACAAAACAGGAGTGTTTGAATTTTGGCATAGAAGAGAGAATTTCAGCAGGGAATTCTCTCATCAACCCTTCGTTAGGAAACACTAAAGACACCAACCAAAGGTTTCCGTTTGGTGGATACAATTATTAAAGCCTAATAGCTATTTCACATTTGGTTGGAAAACCCTACTGATAGAAATCTAATGAGAGCCCTCCTAGGAGCTCTAGGGGATTCCAGAATTTGATGGTGAATCAGGTGCCTATAGTAAATGTAGAGAAATCGAGGCTTCTCCAATATATTATCCCCCTGTTCTGTTATCAATGACACATCCCTGCCTGTTATGTGGGTAAAGAGGCATGTTGCTTGCTCAAACACCCAGGTGACAAGAGTGTTTTTAAATGACCAGAGGAGAAATAAGGAAGGAAAAGCTACAGCTACTTTTACAACTTAGGCTATTAATAACAGTAACTGAGATTTGAACCCCAAGCTGAACTGGACAGCCTTCAAAATGTTTTGGACCATACCTTGCTCTAAACTGAATATTGTGCTTGGTGCACATGCCTAAATGTTAGCTTATAGAGAGACCTCAATCATCAGGGCAGGTTGGTAAAGGGAAAACTATGTACTATGCACCCTTTTTACGTCTTCTGAGAAGCTTCTGGTGCTTACCACCAGAAAGAACCATGGGAAGTTAATAACAATAGCCCAAGTGTTGGGGTTGGCTGTTGGAGAAACAGATTCAAACTCTATGAAGCTCATTGGTAGCTATTGGGCAGTATAAGCTGCCTCACAGATAATTATGAGTTCATTACTGAGATATGATTTAAATAAGCTCACAGTTCACGCCACTACATGACACCAGCTTTTGCCTGACAAAAAACAGGGTTTTTAATTGTTTCGTGTGTGTGTGTGTGTGTGTGTGTGTGCACGCACACACACACACACAGACTTTAAGAACTGCAGTTAATAACATATACAGTATATTGCTGTGCAATTTAGCATATTAGAAATTGCCATTTGTAACATGCTGATTAATTGACAAAAGATTTATCATGATATAATGAAAAAAAATGAAAATTAGAATTAGGCTTCGAGGAAGTCATAAGCATTAAATCAGAGCTTTCAAGCTTAATTCCACATACTGTGTTTCTGGGTTCCTGATTTCTCAAATGTAATCTTGCATGAATACTGAATTTCTGCTTGAAATCTTTCTGTGCTTAATTAATGTGTTTGGTGTCACAGGTGATATGAACAATAAATTAGTGTCTCTATTATAAGTTTATATATTTTATTAGCAACTCGTGGATAGTTTATGCAAAATTAGTCAGTAGACTACCCATTTCAAGACAGACATTTGTGAATTAAAAGAAAAGCAAATCCCACTCTCATACCAGGCAAATGATTTGTAGTATACTAGTACTGGTACATGTGACTTGCCTGAGCCTAGCCAATGAGCTTCATAGCAACAAACAGGTGTTTTCATGACGTAAGTAGTTAACTCAGGTTGCTTTTTGGAAAGACTGGCCTTCCAACTAGTGTTGTGAGTTTGAGGATTGGGTAGGCTGTATGCCTGAACTCCCTCTTCTAATTCTTGGAGCCAGCAAGGGCTCAATTGCTGGACTAGCCAGGCCAGCCTGTTAATGACCCACTGAGCATGGGTCGTTAAGGGAACAAAGGTAGTGGTTCTATGCCAGAGAACAAATGGATGATCCCCTCCACCATCTGTCTGTTAGTGAGAAAGACAACAATGTCAGAGTGGAGAGTAGAGTTTGTGACCTGGAGGCTGGAAGCAAAGGTGGAGGCTGGGAAGGCAGAGAGAGAGAGAGGAAGGGAGGGAGGGGGAGAGGGGGGAAGAAGAAGAAGAGTTTGGATTTGATATCCCGCTTTTCACTACCCTAAGGAGTCTCAAAGGGGCTAACATTCTCCTTTCCCTTCCTCCCCCACAACAAACACTCTGTGAGGTGAGTGGGGCTGAGAGACTTCAAAGAAGTGTGACTAGCCCAAGGTCACCCAGCAGCTGCATGTGGAGGAGTGGAGACAAGAACCCGGTTCCCCAGATTATGAGTCTACCACTCTTAACCACTACACCACACTGGCTGAGGGAGAGGGAGCCATGCATGATTTCTGCTGGAGTCCAAGGCTGTGATTATGGGATAAGCAAGGCTATCTTGGAGTGTTAATGCTGAAAACCTCTGCATCACAGGCTCAGGTTGTATATATGTATAAATAAACCATGTATCACAAAAGACACCACAGTCTCTGCTGTACGTCATTCCAGGAGAAACACAAAGCCAACAATATTTTTGAGTGCTAGGTCATATGTTCCACTCAGCTTTTTACAGAAGTTCGTGCTTCTGTAAGAGGCTGGGGGGCGAAAACGTTTAAATGAATTATTCAATGGAGGGGCTTTTCTTACTTTAGTTACATTTATTAGCAACAGACTTCAGATATATTTGCTTGGGATCTTTCTTAAAGAAAAAGTTAGGAACTAAAAGCGATTGCCAAATGAGGCAAAGCTAATGCTCTCTTGGAACGCCATTGTTTTTGTTCTAGCGTAATTGAAATGCATAATATTGCCCCAAGGCAGTGTTATATTACCTTAACTACAGATAAACACAGAGGCCACAATCCAGCTGAGAGTTAAGGATCCTTAAGTCCATTCATATCAACTGACCTGATCTAGCTAGGGATGCCATAGGATGCCACATTACCAACTGAACATGGAACTGCATGTATTAAAACAGCTCTTAGGCACTGATCTTCGGCTGCATTCAGACAGCACCATTTTCTCAGTGTTTCTTCCAGGAAAACAATTCTCTTTGCAACCCTGTTAACTGAGCAAATATCAGGACAAAATTTGGGGTGGTATCCTGGCATACGGTTATTTCCTACCCTTTTCATGGGTGAATCATGAGGGAACAGAAGTGCACATGTGTATAAAGATCGGTGGCCACCCGCCTGATGATGTCTGTGTTTGTGGCACACCACGCCCACTGGTGTTAATGAAATTTAGCGAAACATGAAGGCGCATCAATCAATTTACCACAACTCCAAATTGCAACAGTGTGATGCAGTGCAAAAAGGAATATTAGGAACCAGGATAGGAGCACTAGCATTATAACTAGGAAAACTAACACGGCAATTCCCATGCCTGAATGCACCCTTACTGATTTCAGTAGTTCTCAAGGTACATAGCAGGGATGTAGCTTTGCTCTATGAAAGTCCTGTTAGCTTCAAAGCATTTTGAGGATCCGTTCCTGCAAAATGTATATATATATCAAGAGTTGGCATTCTTTTAAGTATTTATCAAACAGACTCTTATTTTGGCATACCTAAATATTCATATTTATGGGATTATTACAAAACATCTCTCCATTTGGGGCAGCTGACTTAACTCCAGTTATTGTGAAAATGTAGTTCTAGGGATCCAGGAGCCCAATGTTCTCCTCCTTCTGTTGTCACATCCAATCTTCCTTACTGTGCTGCTCCCATCTTTTTGCCTATACCTAATGAGAGCTGATTCTGCGACTCAATACAGAAACCTGAAGGTATGGCTGAAAAGTAAGATGCTGGGCACATCACAACCATTTTATCTCCTGGGTTCCTTCTTATAACCCTGAGCAATCTGCTTACGCTGATTGTTGGAATGCTGTTGGAGGTACTTTGCATAAAGTAGTTTGTTCATACTAGGAAGAGATTTCTTTTCACTTTCTGCAAATTTAGACTGCGGTTCTTAAGCTTGACATAGGGACTACCTTAATCAGTGTTGAAGAGCTGTTCAGTTCTTTTCTAATCTGTAACATGGAGCCCGTAACCTCTTCCGTCAGCAAAAGAGATTCTTTCTAAGCCTTCGCATGAGAGCCAGGTCACTTGCCCTAGTGACCAGAACAAGCTGTCACACAGGTAATTACATTCTGTATATACGGAATATCATCTGCAGCTTCAGTTGAAGCCTCTTTGCTCTAACTGATTGGTCCTGATATTTTTCCACAGGCAATGTGATCTCATCAGTGGAACTGGGGCATATGCCGTGGGCAGGCTTTACATTAATAATGACATTTGTGTCAAAACCCTGGTTCTATCAAAGCGGGAAACTACTTGGAAAAATTACAATCAGCTGTACAAAAATCGGCATCATTTTCATCAAAGGTGCATGTTCATCCATGAACAGCTATACTTTAGAATTTTCACAGCCACGGCAATCAGAATTCTGAAACCCTGTGCTATTTTGATGTATTTGTTTTTTAAAATTTTTTACATTCCTGCCATTTCACCACATTCCAGAAAGCTGTCACCATTGTTGAATGTATTCCCCACCGTTCTATAAATGTACACAAGGCAGCAAAATCAGCACAATGTAAAATAATGTCAAACTGCATACTAAACTAACAAAGAAAACCGAAAATGGCACAAGTGGAATGAACACCATGGTCAGAATGGTGGTCTTTAAGCAGAGGCTTTGGAGGTCTTTAACAGCCATCTGTCAGGAATGCTTTGATGGTGTTTCCTGCTTGGCAGGGGGTTGGACTGGATGGCCCTTGTGGTCTCTTCCAACTCTATGATTCTATGATTCTATGAGAGGCAGAGCTAGGTGCTCTGGCACCCGGAGCAGCACACATGCTCTGTGTGCAGGGGTGGGGCTAGCCACATGCAGGGGCGGGGCTAGCCATAGCGTGCAGCATGTGTCCCAGGGGGCAGTGTGGTGATTTCACCCCTTCAGGGTTGACACCTGGGGCAGACCACACCCACCGCACCCCCTTTCTCCACCAGTGGTCAGAATCTCCCCACCCTTCTGCAGCCCTCAGTGTGCTCCCAAGCTCTGCTATGATAGTTTACCTTTACTAGGACGCAAAATTATGTTTCTGCCTGGACTGGATCTGAGAGATAGGATTTGGGAATACTGTATTCCAGTGGTTGCAGTAGTTCTTCTATGACTGAGTCCAGAGAGTAGCATTGGGAAGTTAGTTTTTCCACACACACACACACACACACACACTTGTTTTTAACAAGCAACATTAAGTGAGGTCTGTTTTTAACTTTTTATATGGGTTTTTATTGTACAGCTTTCCATTTTATTTCTGTAAACGACTGATATTTTTAAATGCATATTTTAAAAAATAAATAAATAAATAAGATTGCAAAACTTATGACACTGTGGCTGTTGGGAAAATAAAGCACACATGCATTTTTTCAGACTGCAGACTCCATAATACACAGCGATTGCATGAAGTTATATTTGTGAGGAGATAGTGAAATTAAACTAGACTGAAAGTGTACAATTGGCTAAGTTTCAAAGATAAGAACAAGAAATTCACTGCATGGGCAAGGAAAATGGAATAAGAAAACAGAATTCTAACTACAGATTTTGCACATCCCTAGTTGATAATATAATAGTATATTAACTGCAAACAAAAACCAGGAAAAAATGTGTTATAGAACTGTAAAGCTAATAGGGACCATAAATGTTATTTAATATAGCCTTGCACTGAAGTATTGCTCACCAAACTCAAATATTTTCTGCCACCTCTGCACATCATGACCAGAATTTATATAACAAAACCTCACAGATATTTATCTTCAGAAACAGACACACATATCATTGTTACCTACAGAGCTGGGTTTTATAGCATAGCATTCTCGAAACCTGCATACCATTGGTGAAAAAAGTTATGAGCGCATAGTTTCTTTCAGGAATACTTTTCAACTAACTGTCCCATCCCGTCCCCCCTGGCTTCCCCTCCTACCCCCAGAGGTGGGATATATAAATAGTGTTTCTTGAAAACAGTAATGATAGCAGATGACCCAGAATCAGACACTCAGCTCTGTGTTTTCAGTAAAAAGGAATATATAACATCTATCTTTTGTACCCATTTCATAAATGGATACATTCTTCTAACATGCATCTCACATATTTTACCTTGTCAGATGAGTCCCCCCCCCAATACCTGTTGATCATTATCTAGCCACTTGTTACAACTGGTAAGATGCTCACTAGAGTCTGAAAATGTGTACAGAAATCTGACCAGAATATGGTATTTATGCTGGCTTTCCCTGCTTCCTTTCCCTGAATCCCTGCTTCTTCCTTGTCTGTGTTCTTTGGGAGCCTTGCTTCTACTCATTAACTGTTCTATAAACCTCTATCTTACTTTCTCCTCTTCAGTTCAACTTTGCGCAAGTTCTATTCGTGTGTAGATCCTCCCTGTGCTCATGTTGCTGAAATTCTCACTGCGTTCTCAAAATCATGGACAATGTATCTGTTTTCCCCTAGGTCCTACCATTGGTGTTCACCTTATGGCTCTCCAGATGTAGATGAACTTCAACTTTGATCAACCTTATTGAGCAACACCAATGGTGAGGGATAATGGCTGTTGTAGTCCAGTAACAGCTGGAGCCCATATATAAATGGGCTTAAGATAAGGGTGGGAATTGAAGCCATTACTGCTAATGCCCCAGAGATAATTATACCTCTCAGAGCAATGAAAAGCAATGTTTTTACCTGTGTAATATATAGAATTCCCAAGAAGCTCTAGAGTTGTGTTAATGTAGTGTGTTATCTTATGTAAGCCTCATTAGGGATCCACCTGGACTGAAAGATAGGATAGGAATAAAATAAATGATATTATTAATATTTTATTAGAAGAATTTCATTTATAAAAAGATAGAGAAAAGAAAGAAAGAAAAAAGTGGGCGAGAATGAAAAAATAAAAAATACTGTTACATTACCATATATTAATACACAGATGTGCATATTCATATAATTATCAATAACGTAATATATTCTGTGTAAACGCATTCCAAATATCATGGTATTCATCCAAAGAAAGTCGGCATCTATAAACTGTTCATATATTGCCAATGTTGTCGTGTCAAGCCATTGATTAAGGGGAATAGTTTCTCTATTCTTCCAATTCAACAGTATCAGACTCTTGGCCACCATTAGGGCACATAGAATCCAAGAATGAAATAAATACTAAAGAAGGCTGCCACTTCTCTTAATGGCGTTCTTGACCAAGGGATATTTGAGAACATTTTCAGTTAAATAATAGGGAGCCAATTCAGCCAGCAATATCTGACCTGTCAATTGACTGGCACACCCCAGCCCTCCTGAGGAGTGCTGCTTTGGATTCATCTACTGGAACATTATTAAGGTATAAAAAAATACGGTATGTTGCTCTATTGACAATTCATTTTCTCATATAATGAAAGAAACCTAATGCAGGAATTAGTAGCTTTTTCAATGAAGAATAGCCTTTTGGAGAAGAGGCTCCAGGAGACGGAGGTTCAGACTCAATAAAGTAAACTGAAGGGGAAAAAGCTTGCCCCAGAAGTAATCAAGCACACCAATTAGAAAAGAAAGGCCGCTTCGGTCTCAGGAGCCCTGCGACAATTTGCAAGGCTGCTGCCAGATCAGCTGTGTCTAGGTTGCTGTCTGAATTTTCACATCCTAGGAGAGCGCCAGCTTGATGCGTTATCAAATTCATATGCATGAATGCAAGGCTTTGTCTCTGTGCATTTTCCTCTAGAGCTCCTCAGGGAGACATTTAACATGGTGATAGCTTATCAAAATCTTTCTCTTTGTGATTTCAGAGAGGAGTTTTTGCAGAGTAAACTCTGTTAAGGGAAGACTTGGGAGAATTCTCTCTCTCTCCCTCTCTCTCTCTCTGTCTCTCCTCTCTCTCTCTCTCTCTCTCTCTCTCTCTCTGTGTGTGTGTGTGTTTTAGCTCACATAAACTTGGCAAGGTAAGAGTGCCATGCTTTCTAATTGATCAGGACTGTCTTTATACCAAAGATGGCACGAATGGCTTCATCAAAGCCTAGGGGGTTTGTGTCTGACAAAGTCACTGTACTTTTGTCACCGTGAATGCAAATTGCAGGTTGTTGTCGGCTCCCGCAGAAGTAGCATAATCTGGAGTTACAGAAGCATAACAGACTAATCAAAGCTTGGTCCAACATCTCAGCACAATCAAGAAATTCATGAGAGCCCAAGGAACAACATGGCAAAGATGGATTGTGGGGTCTGACAGGCATTAAGGAGGTTTGGACTGGAAGTCAGGAACAAGATGGAAAGATAGGCAGATGGGAGCAAACTGGCAATATGTTCCTGAAGAGTGCTGGGGACAGCAGATGGACTGTTCTTTATTCCTGAGAGAAAGCTGGTTCTTCTCCATGTTTTTTTCCACAAGAAGGGGAAAAAACTTTTTGCACCAGAAAGCAAAATATACATATTTTGACATGCTTCTGAAAAAGACAGTGCCCAGGCTTGTCAGGGAAACAACACAGAAATAGAAAAATGAATGTCAGCAGCTTTAACAACGATTCACAACATTCACAAGATCTGCTTTCTAACAACAGAGATCTGAACTGACATTTGGTATGGGTGAATCTGTCAATTTCAACATTTCTCTGTTTTTCCTATTTCCAGACTTCAGTTCTCCACATTTCCATATCAATCTGTGATTTTTTTAATTAAAAAATTTGTGTGCAATTTTGCCTAATATTTGCATTTTTGCACATTTGTACTTATTTTTTTTTTTGTTGGTTCAGGGGGAAATGGGTATAACAATGAGAAATTCTGGACGCCAAGATCCAGGTTTGGGGCAAGTTCTCTTTGGTGAGAGAGCCCCAGCAGAGATTTAAAATCACAAAGTATGCAGCAAAATATGAAAATATAGGCTGGTAGACCCCTTTTAAAGGGACTTCCAATTTTTCCTTAAAAGGTTTCTCCTTTCCCCTAGCACAGAAAAAAGACCACATGTTTGGTGTAAAATGGCTTGCTTACAAACTCTTCAAAGGTCAGATTCCTGTGCTTCAGAAAGTTCATAGGCAGTAAAACTTGGCATAATTAGAGTGGTGAAAGTTATTGGTATAGGCTTGTGAGAGCCATGTGACCAGTATGGAGTAACCAGTGTAACCTCTTCACTCATTGAGCTTCTCAGGTAGACTGGAAGGGGAACAAAGGCTTGATTACCTAGTCCCTTCCAAGGTGAGCTAAACCTGGCAGGACAACTGACTCTATGGTCTTAACTGCTTCATGAACTAATTAGACATAAGCAGGGCTTTTTTTCAGCTGGAACTCACCGAAACTATGTTTTGGCACCTCTCGGGTGGGTGCCATTGCCATTATAAGAGAACAAGGAAGGTGCTCATGGTGAGTTCTGGCACCTCTTTTTCTAGAAAAATAGCACTGGACATAAGCAATGCTGGTTATACGAGACTAGTTATCTCACAATTTCCACAAGTATAAGCATTTTATGTATACTTTACCCTGGTATATATTTTTGTACACATTATATGGGTGGAGAACTGCATTGCAAAATTCAGAGATGTGTGAATTTTGAAGGATGGCTGTTTTTGTTCAGGTATGGCTTTGCAAAGTACAAATTAAATAGGTTTGCCTTTAATTGAAAACTGAATTGAATTTCTCTCCCCTGACTAGCTCAGTCACTTAAATAAAGGCACTGGATGGTTGTTGTTGTTGTTGTTGATGATGATGATGTGTGAGCACATCTTCTATCATTTTTGATGATCTCATTTGCAGTTACCATCAATTATGACAGAAGTACTTTAAGGGTGAAATTTTTCCAGCCCCACCCTTCCCACCTATCAATTCTCCTCTGTTTGTTACATTGCCTCTGAGAAGCAATTGGAAGTTCTATTTGTAATGATGTCACAGCCATGTGTCACCAACCAATTGCAGTTAGTGTGTAAGGGGTTTGGGTTTGTATATGTATGTGTGAAAGGAATCAGAGGATTATTAAGTCTCCAGCAGAGAGGAGGGTCCTTTTATTTTGGTTGAGAGATGCCAGTGGGGGCGGGGAAAGCAAGAAGAGTAGCAAGCTTCAAGCTGATACACAAAAGATTTATTCCCACCATATGTATGAAGTCTAGTGTAATTCATTCATATATATATATATATATATATATATATATATATATATATATATATGCACATTTTTCAGAAACTTAGTTTCTTGCATACGAATCTAGTGAAGCACTTTCTAGAGAGGAAGTCTGGTCAATGGGCAAGCTAAGATTTGTAAGTTGCACTTTGAATATCACTCAGGAAATGCCCAAACTGGGCCCCAGTGTCCCTTTTGGGCTGCAGGCCCCCCCCTGAAATTTCATGGTCCCGTGAAAGTAGAACAGCTAGTTTGGCACAATGGCTGTACCAACTGATGTTAGCAAAAGATTCTTTGCATTACAAATGTTGCTTGAACATTCTTTGTGGGGAGAGCTATACCTCGGTGGTAAGAGCATCTGCTTTGCATACAGAAGGTCCCAGGTTCAATCTCTGGCATACCCAGGTAGGGTTGGGAATGTATTCACTCTGAAACCCAGGAGAGCTTTTGCCAAGACAATACTAAGCTAGATAAGTCAGTATAGTATACGGCAGCTCCCTATAGCCCTATTATCAAATCTAAAAGCATCCCCAGGCTGCAAGTCTTTTCTTTAAGGGGGACGCAACCCTTTCCAGCACAATCTGAAAGTATTTACTTGATGGGGGAATTCCTTACCCCACAACACCAGCAGTACTTCCATCTACACATGAGGCAGCAGACACAATAATTCAAGCGGTAAGAGCGATTAATGGGTTGAATGAGTTCATTGTAAGAGAGAGTTCCCTTTGAAGAGGGATTGATTGATAAAACACTCTGGGAATTGTAACTCTGGGAGGGGAAATGGGGCTTGTGTGTGTCCTAACAACTCTCAGCACCTTTAACAAACTACAGTTCCCAGGAATCTTTGAGTGAGAAGCCATGGCTGCTTAAAGTGGTATCATAGTGCTTTAAATGTATGATGTGGCTGTGACTATATATATATGTATATGTGTGTGTGTATGTGTGTGTGTGTATATATATATATATATATAGCTGGAGGAGACTCCCATGGACTGCAAGAAGACAAAACCTTTCCATTCTTAAGGAATGATCGCTCCCCACATCAAATCAGGGGCAATGTTTGCATGGTCGCACCCAGCCCCCTGAATTCCTGGGTGACACCTGGAAGTTTGGCTGGCTGCGCCCTCCCCCAGAAGGGATACCCGGGGTCTCTGCCAACCCCATCCAATCCCGCCTGGGGGAGGCGTTGCTAAGGGATTTGCCAGGTAAGGGGAGGGATTACCCAGCCCACACAATAGAGGGTGTAGCTTACCTGCGAAGCAGAAGTCAGCTCCAGAGCTTCTCCCACCCTCCACTCCCTCAATTAATGCTTATTTTGCAGGTTAACCTCTTCTTCACAGTTACGCAGGCGCTGCTATGTCAAGGGCGCTGTTGAAGTGCCGGAAAGGAATTTCCCTGCGTTGGCAGGTTTCGCCTTTCCCATAGTAATTTGTCACAACTTTGGCGGTTTCAGGCCTTAGGCGGAATCTTTTAGTCATCTTCCTAAATGGGGTGGGGTGGGGTGGTGACTCCACGCCCCCAGTGTGGCGGTGATAACAGGGTTCCCCATTAAAGGGGTATTGGGGGAGGCTTTGGCCATACGTCGAGAGGTTGTCATTGCTCTCCCCCACCAGTGGCGGCAAACAGGGGGTGGGCTCTCTGCTTGAACATATGTTCTCCAGAGCCAGCCCAATCCCCACACATTCTGGATAACCCTGACGTTGCCCAGATCCCCGGCTGGGGGCTGGGTAGGAAAATGCCCAATGCCTGAGCCAAGGTCTCCCTACATCTGAATCTTAATAAAGTTGTGGCCAGTTTTAATCCCATAACACGTTGTCTTGTGTAATTATTCCGCTCAGGGGTCGCCTGGGGTTTGGGGGGGGACTCCGCCTGTCCATGCAAATCAGCCCTGAGTGCTCACTGGAAGGACAGATCCTGAAGCTGAGGCTTCAATACTTTGGCCACCTCATGAGAAGTGAAGACTCCCTGGAAAAGACCCTGATTTTGGGAAAGATTGAGGGCACAAGGAGAAGGGGATGACAGAGGACGAGGTGGTTGGACAGTGTTCTCGAAGCTACCAACATGAGTTTGACCAAGCTGCGGGAGGCAGTGGAAGACAGGAGTGCCTGGTGTGCTCTGGTCCATGGGATCATGAAGAGTTGGACACGACTAAACGACAACAACTATATATGGGATTTCCCCCCCTGCATCGTGTGTATATAGCAAGCTCTGTTCCCGTGAGCAAGATGTGATGTGATTGTTTGCCACCTAGCACATAATGAGGCCTCGATTGTGGTTGCAACCTCCAGCTGCTATTATAATGCAAACTGTAATAATGTTAAGAGAGGCTCAGCTGGACGGTGCGATGGAGTGTGTCCTGAGTTTCTCATCTGGCATGCTTTGCGGCTGGAATGGTTGCCGGTCTCTCTGTTAGAGCTGGCTCCTGCTTGCCTCTGGGACTCATCAAGCAGCTTTCCTCTTGATTATGGCCATTCCATTTGTTTTTCAAAAATCAATTTTAAGTCTATTACTTTCCATTTCTCTGCAACACTTTCCTTCTCAGCCTCCCAAATGTCATTAATGGCTTGCCTAAGCCTGCGCAGTTTATGCAACCATGAGAGGCCAGCAAAATGTACCTACTGGAAGTCCTGGGCAACAGCTGGCAGAGTTAAAGATTTAAAAAGTGGCTGTGATAAGTCACAAGTGCGGCATGAGAAGGGGGGCAGGATTTAATTGAGTTTGAACACTGACAAAACAGAGACTATGTTAACAGAGGCGTTCAGTATGCAGAGTCAGTTCACAGCTAATTAAACCTTCCAAGGAGTTTCATTCAGCCCAAGTACAGCCATGTAATGATCTGCAGGCTCCAATAGTCACACAATGCATAATTGTTCGACATTTCCCATTCGGGGCATTTTCAAAACTTTTTTTTTTGCTGAGAGATGGTTCTACGCACCTTCATCTTTGTCTTCTCTTTTGCAAACATGCAATGGTTGTCCTCCAGAGACATAGGTGCCGGCTCCTTGGGGCCCTGGGTGCCTATGCACCCACAAAATTCCCCATGAATGGACTGGGCACCCACAAATTTCAGTGCCAGGGCCATGCATACTGCATGGCACCCATGGCCCTGGGCACCCACAGTCGTGGGGCCAAGCTGGCACTCCTGTCCAGAGACATACAAAGCATAGTGTCCTGTCATGCCTTGACAAATCATGGTGAGCCCAGTAGGTCTGCTCCTCTTTTTTGTTCCTGTGTGCCCTTGTCTACACATGCACATGGATGTGCATATGTGCCCACATGCATTTTCAAGTCTTGAGTCATGGTGCACCATGAAGCAAGTTACACCTCTACTAGGGCAGATTAGAAGCTGGGCAACTGGTTTAACTTTTAAAAACCACACAACTAAATATAAGTTTAAAAGCAATACAAACCTGAAAGGTACCGGTATTCAATTGTTTCCAAAAAGTACAGGTAGTGAGCACCCATGGTATCCCCACAGAGCAGGGGCAACCAAACCAAAAGCCTTGCTCTGAGTTCCTGTGGAGCAGGCTTCTGGTGTTTCAGGGACTCACTATTGCAATACTTTCTTCTTCGAATGAATCTGGCATATTCCAAAAGTCTCATGTTGCTATGCGTAGCTATTGAGAATATCTCATGGATCAATCTGAAAGGAGGCGAGCAAATGCAAGTGACAAGCTTCTTTATATACCACTTACAGGCAACATGGGGGCTTCTGAAATCGAGGTACGGTGGTACCTCTGGTTGCGAACGGGATCCATTCTGGAGGCTTGTTTGCAACATGAAAAGCCTGCAACCTGAAGCGCCGTATCTGCGCATGTGCATGGTGCAATTTGGTGATTCTTCGCATTCGCACGTGCCGAAACCCGGAAGTAACATGTTCCGGTACTTCCGAGTTAGGTGCGTTTGCATCCTGAAAACGCGCAACCTGAAGCAAGTGCAACCCGAGGTATGACTGTACTAGGGGAGCATTTAAAATGATAAAGAGGCTCTCCTCTGTAATGTTTTGTTTAGGTTACCAGTATTTGAAGTTTACCACCAAATGTCTTGTCTCCTTGGTGCATATTACACCGATCCTGGTCCAACTGCACTGGCTACCAATTAGTTTCCAATTCAAAGTGCTGTTTTTGACCTATAAAGCCTTAAATGGCTTAGGACCGCATTACCTCAAGGATCGCCTCTTCCCTTATGAAGCTTCATGGTGCCTTGTCCACCAGACTGCAGGCATTCAGATATATAACAATAATAATAATTTATTATTTATAGCCCGCCCATCTGGCTGGGTTTCCCCAGCCACTCTGGGCAGCTTCCAACAAAATATTAAAAATACATTAAAACATCAGTCATTAAAAACTTCCCTAAACAGGGCTGCCTTCAGATGTCTTCTAAAAGTCAGTTAGTTGTTTATTTCCTTGACATCTGATGGGAGGGCGTTCCACAGGGCGGGCGTCACAACTGAGATATATGGTGCCTTGTGGACTGCAGATAGGCTTTCAGAGATACAACTTTCACTAAGGGTTGCCAACGAGGTGTCTTTCAAATATTGTTGGACTATAACTCCCATGAGTCCCAGCCAATATAGCCAATGGTCAGGGATCATGGGAGCTGTAGTCTAACAACATCACATTGGCTATCCCTGGTTTAGATGACTACATTGGAGGTTGAAGAACATCACACCCAAGTTAAGGCTTTCCATTTCTTTATTCAGGGTCAGCTGCACAAGCAAAGCTGCCAGGGCTTCCGCATAATGGGCTCGGGAGATATGAGCTGCCAGAAGACTGGGCTTTGAGTTCTTACCTCCTCCTAAAAAAATCAGCTTCTGTGCAAATGCACAAACCACTGCATAGGACAAAGAAATATTCTCAAGGCCATACCTGAATTCCTCACTCTGCTGGAGAGTTGCTGAACAAATGGGGTTTTAATCTACTGTAGCTAAATTCTCTGTGTAATATTAATCATGTCAGGAATGAGAGGAAGCAGATATTTCATGTAAGCAGAGGAAGCGTGGTAGTTAAAGTAAGGGAAAAGGAATCCTGGCTTTAAAATGCTTGCGGTATTTTAGCCAACTATTCTTCTACTGCAATGGTACCTCTGGTTAAGTACTTAATTGGTTCCGGAGGTCCGTTCTTAACCTGAAACTGTTCTTAACCTGAAGCACCACTTTAGCTCATGGGGCCTCCCACTGCCGCTGCGCCGACAGAGCACGATTTCTGTTCTTATCCTGAAGCAAAGTTCTTAACCTGCAGCGTTATTTCTGGGTTAGTGGAGTTTGTAACCTGAAGCGTATGTAACCCACTGTACTATTATTGCTTAGTCTTTGCCATCTTTCATTAGCCTGCCCTAACTTGTAATTTTGCTAGGCATGCCTTTACAATTCATTTGCCACATTGTATTTTTCACCAGAGGCTCCATCATTAGGATGATCACTGTACATAAAAAGAAACCTGTTGGTTTATCTCTTATATGCTTCTTAATAATCCAAACACTGACCCTGCCTTTCCACTGTGCTGGAAGAAATGAAATGCAATCAATGCGCTGTTAGAAATTGCTAGGCTCTTTGCTTTTGAAACAAGACAGGCATTCCAATCAGTTTTAATTTAAGAAATAACACTTCAGAAATAGTAGCTTTGACAAATAGCCTATTGAGACGTCCTTCTCTGTATCAGGGATTGTGAACCTCAGGCCCTCCAGCTATTGCTGGACTATAACTCCCATTATTAGTGGTCATGCTGGCAGGGGGTTAAAGGAATTGTGAGGGAGTGGGTGGCGCTGTGGTCTAGACTACTGAGCCTCTTGGGCTTGCCAGTCGGAAGGTTGGCAGTTTGACTCCCAGCGACAGAGTGAGCTCCCGTTTCTCTGTCCCAGCTCCTGCCAACCTAGCAGCTCGAAAGCACACCAGTGCAAGTAGATAAATAGGTACCGCTGCAGCGGGAAGGTAAACAGTGTGTGCTCTGGCTTCCGTCATTGTGTTCCATTGCACCAGAAGTGGTTTAGTCATGCTGGCCACATGACCTGGAAAGCTGTCTGTGGAAAAATGCCGGCTCTCTCAGTCTGAACCAAGATGAGCGCTGCACCCCAAAGTCACCTTTGACTGGACTTAACTGTCCAGGGGTCCTTTACCTTTTTACCTAAAGGAATTGGAGTTCAGCAAGATTCCCCATTCCTGTTGTATATTATTGTTCTTCAGGGTGGATTACACACTGGTTTCCCCTGTGTGAGTTGTCCCAGCCTTCCTTAATGATGTACACATACACCATTTTCACTTGTGAAAGGGCAAGTCACTGATATGATTGGTAACAATTCCTTTACTATGGGACCTTTTCCTTTTGTTGCAACCATGGTGCAGGAATTTTTGCTTACAATCCCTTGACTGCTTCAATCACACACAATGCAACCTTAGATCCATATTCACATGACCAATGGCGAGACATTATGGGAGATGTAGTCCAACATCTGAACATTGCCCATTCCTTCTACCCTAGACCTTTGCTGTAGTCATGGAAATACCTACAGAAAGGCTGGGGAACATGTTGGCCTCCAGATATTGCTGGACTCCAACTCCCACCATCCCATTTGGCCATGTTGACGTGAAGCTGGAGTCCAACAACATCTGGGGCATGTTCCCCATTCCTGGCCTACTGCATTGTTGAAGCTGCTGGAGTCACCAGACCCACCTGTTGTCAACCAGTGGTGTTCATCCATGGAATCCAAACAGAATTAAAAGCAACACTTTGGAAGTTAGGGTGGGGAGGGGGAATCTATTTTTGACAACTATTTCTAGATCAAAACTAACAGTTTCTAGAAGTAGTCATGGCATATGTTAATGTATAACAAAACTCATAAGAGGGTGAATTAACTGAGCAAGCAATCCTTCAGGGTAGCAGATAAAATAATCCAGGTATAACCCTTCTTCAGAAATTCAGTTATTTGCAACAATGGTTTGGAATACTTCCTCAGAGGAAAATCAAGCAGGAGCTGGTAATTATAGAATTGCTTGGCATCAGTTCAGGTGGATATAATTAGGATTGAACTAGCCACTCAACTGCTTTGGAAGAAAGACAATTGATGATTTAAAACTCCTCTCCCACTGAATTTGGGGCAGAAAGCAGAGGGAAAGAACCTAGATGTTGGGCAATCACTCACACAAAAGGGCAAGAAATAATTCAGAGGCAGATATAAGTTGCAAGGAAGAATAATGATGTTACTGTATGTACCCTGGCTCTGAACAGGGAAGAAATAACAGGGTTTGATCAATGACAAGTTGTGTAGAAGGAGATGTGAGATGATGAAGAACCAGCAGAGGGATCTTGTAGGGAATAATGATATCTTGGCCCCCTGGTCCACATCTTCTTTCCCAGCAGGTATGTTTGGAACGATTGATGAGTCCTCGGGCTTAGGCAGTCGGCAGTAATTTAGAGTGGTTGGCCATGCGCAAGCGACTCTCATTGTTGGCGACAGCTTCATTACAGCCAGCCCATCTTTCACTTACCGGAGACCTTCTTCCATCAAAGAGAAGATAAATGGAAAAATACACCAGACCCTATATGTTTGTGATATTATCCTCTCCATTTCCCCCCTGGTCTACTTTTATTTACAGTTTTTGAACTTTCCCTTTAAGTGGTAGGAGAGACTCTCAGAAATAGCCTCCCTGGTTTCATCTGCACGCAATTGACTTGGAGTCAGTTAACTTAGGATGACCTGAAGCGCCTTCTGATTTGCTCAACTTATTCTGATGGATTAATCAAAGGCTAAAGTGAATGGAAAGATCACTGCAAAGATCAAGTGCTCTTGATTAATCTCTGGTGGTTATATCAATGATGGATGGCACTCACCGATTTTGTCAGAAGCAGAGGAACCTGTGAATGACACAAGATACTAAGGAGTGGGGTGTGGCCTTCTTTATAACATGGTTTTTTCCTCATCGAAGGGCTTCGGAGAATGGCTAAAGCTTTGTATGGATCACATTGTGTGAAGATTGTTCACAACAATATGCTGCTTTGGGTGCACATTGTGAACACAATGCTCAGAAGCTGGGGCACTTATACATGCAAATGAAATATGAGTGGGATAGTTCATGTTGGATATTTAGTTATTTATATTCTATTTACTGCATTTTCCGTGTATAAGACACCCCCCCCATGTATAAGATGCCCCCTATTTTGGGGGACTCAGATTTAAGCAAATGGGGGGGGATGTATCCATGTATAAGACACCCCTAATTTTTGACATTATTTTTTAGGGGGGAAACCCTAGTCTTATACACGGAAAAATATGGTATATTCTGTCCTTCTGAAGGAATCCAGTGGGGCAAATACACACACACACACACACACACACACACACACACTTAGAAACATTCTCTCAACCAGTGATTTCAGGGTTGCCAAGAACGGTATGTTCTGGTGGTTTTTCCTATGTAGAAAATTACTTTCTGTTTAGGAAGAATGTATCCTTTGGGGGAGGGACCAAAGCTTAGTGGCAGAGCATCTGCCTTGCATGCAGAAAGCCTTAGGTTTAGTTTCTGTTGCCTCTAAGTAGGGTCATGCAAACTCCTCTTGCCCCAAAGCCTGGAGGCTCACAGCTAATCAGAGCAGACCATATTAAGCTAGGTGGACCAATGCTCTGGCTCTGAATAAAGCATCTTCCTATGTTCCTAACCCCTCCAAGGGATTTTCTTTGTTTTGTACTTCTGTACAGCTTGTGGAAGGGACGCGTGTGGTGCTGTGGTCTAAACCACTGAGCCTAGGGCTTGCTGATCAGAAGGTCGGCGGTTCGAATCCCTGTGATGGGGTGAGCTCCCATTGCTCGGTCCCAGCTCCTGCCAACCTAGCAGTTTGAAAGCACGTCAAAGTGCAAGTAGATAAATAGGTACCGCTCCAGTGGGAAGGTAAACAGCATTTCCGTGCGCTGCTCTGCTTCGCCAGAAGCGGCTTAGTCATGCTGGCCACATGACCCAGAAGCTGTATGTCGACTCCCTTGGCCAGTAAAGTGAGATGAGCACCGCAACCCCAGAGTCGTCCGCTACTGGACTTAATGGTCAGGGGTCCCTTTACCTTCACAGCTTGCAGAATACAAATACAAATAGTAGAATGCATGTGCACATATTTTTGTTCACCCAACTCTTACTGAAGAGTGGATTATGCCCTTGGGGAGATGGATACTCATTAATGAGAATGGGGATTTATGTGTCAAATACGAAGCAGGCTTCCTGTGGGAAGAAAAATGGCTGGTGCACCTTTCAAGCATACGTTCCACACAAGAGCTTAAATGTAGATTTGATCTATTAGGTATTCAGTTTAAATTGAATCTATTTATACTTCATCTGATAATAAAATGTTGACTTCCATAACTCATCTTCCTCAAAAAGATAGTTTGGACATTTCATGAATGTGTTGCAGAAGAGTTCAACGGTTATCAGAATGCAATCAGTTAGTCTCAAGGCTCAAGCATCACTTCTCTTGTGTTGCTGGGGATTCCTACTGGAAAAACAAAACATGGCCTTATCTGTTTTGAAAAGTGAGAGGACTGATTGGTGCCATTTACCCTTTTAGGTTCCATTGTTTCAACTCCTTCCATTTCTGCCTGCCTGATTTGTCCATCTCTCTCTCTCTCTCTCTCTCTCTCTCTCTCTCTCTCTCTCTCTCACACACACACACACACACACACACACAGTATACATGTTCTTTAGATGAATTTCTTATCCCTAGGATCTATTAGTGACTTTTTTCTGCAGATTCTGGAGACCCGAGGCCTTTTACTCACATCTTTTGAATTGATTTAATTTTGAGTTGGCATAATAAAAACTGTAGAATAAGTGGAATCACCTACTCAGACAGAATGCTATGGCAGTAGCATTTTAAATGTAGGAAATATAATGAGACACTGGAAATTACACCATTGTCAGAAAAGATGAATGGTACAACTATAGGAAGCTAATTGGAACCTTACTTCTCATCTCACCATGGAGGTTATCCATTCTGTGTGGAAAGTGTCATTATATAGTTTACTCACTAGATGGTACTGGACACTGTTGTATCTGGGCGGAGTTAGGAGTTTTCTGTTCCTTTTCTTCTAATAACTAAAATTCTGGTCCAGCCTTCCATGATGACACATACATGTTTCAGAAAGTACAAACTACAACTTAATGTAATTATAACACATACATACACTTCTCTATCATAGAATCATAGAGTTGGAAGAGACCACAAGGGTCATCCAGTCCAACCCCCTGCCAAGCAGGAATCTCAGCTAAAGCATCCATGACAGATGGCCATCCAACCTCTAGTTAAAAACCTCCAAGGAAGGAGATTTTATTTCTCTTTGATAAAAACTGATAAAATGTTTCATTTCTCTTTGTACACTGATAAAATGTTTTATTTCTCTATATAAACTGATAAAATATTTTATTTCTCTTTATAAACTGATAAAATATTTTTCTTTATAAAATGATAAAATGCTGCTTACAAGGAAACTTCACTAACTGAACATGAACAAAGGAAACAAAACAATTCTCTGGCTAGGGATCATTCTGACCCTCTGTGAAGAACACTGAAATGTATTTTGTACTCTCCCTACCCAAGCAACCAATTTATTTCCATACTCAAAGTATTTTATGTAAGTGGATGTTCACCAGGCTAGCCTTTGTTTACCAGAAATCAAAGAAACAATGGTTGTATTTTCTCAAATTGATGTGGACAAAATGTTTCACGAGAACTCTCTGACATTTCATTTTAAATGTCTGTGCTGTTACTGTTTCTAAATAAGAAAATATGTACAGTACACATGGGTGAAGTTAAATTGCCAACTTCCTGCTCAGCTGGCTGCTTCGTGCTGCGGTGGCCACGGCAGATGGAGGCTCCGGGCACGATGTTGCTTCGCGCGGCATGGCGGGCGAGGGTGGCAAGCTGAGGCGCCGCGTCCACCCTCTGCCCCTTCCCTGGTGCCTTCCAGAACTTGGCACCCTGGCGCCCCTTGCCACTAGCCTCTATGGGTTAGACACCCCTGCTCAAAATAACTTTATAGCAAAAGGCATTTTGCTGGTGTAAAGTATCTTACCTTCTTTTATGGAACCTTTCAAGTGACAGCAGCCCTACCCACCATGACAATGTTGGCTCTCATGTTGGCCAGCAGGATACAAGCCTGAAAAGTCCTGCTTCCACATCTAGATTCTTTGGTGGCAGGCCTATTTGAATATCCATATAACCTGCCATTTATCATTATCCTTTGTTTACAAGCCTCCAGCCAGATCTCAATTCCTGCGATGGGGCTCAGATCCAAACCTATTTGCTGTAATTGTTCTAAGACTTTGTGAGGCATTGAATCAATAAAGTGTTTACTGTTTAACTTACTTATCTAATAATATTTTACATTTATATAGAGCCTTTCATCCTGAAAGATTTCGAAGCGCTTCACAAACTATGCTAATATAATTGCAGCGCCAGCAGAAATGCGTCAGTAGCAGAACAAACAGGTTAGCGTTGAGCAGAGAAATGTCCTGGACAAGGACATTGGGCAAAGTGGCTGTTTTCAAAACTTAAAAGGCCTGCTCTGGGCCTCTTTATCATGCACTGGTTTCAGTTGTTTTAACAGGTGTTTGCCTCAAGGAATTTCCAGCAGAGCAAAAATAAATATGCATTGCAGATTCTTTACAAATGCTGCATAGGAAAGATATTCCCCTTTGGGTTTGGGAGAAGCTCTAAAGTTGTTATTTATCATAGGAACTGCATGATTATTCATTGAAAGCACCACAATCTCTGGCTTACTGGTTCTATACATTATTGTTATTCTATACATTGTTGTTAAAAATAAAATAAATGGGTTACAGATACCAAAACAAAACTCTAGGGATTGCATGCATGGACTTTTAGCATGCATGTAACAGCAAGCAACAAGAGCCAGTACTATTTCACAAAAGCTTCTCCCTCAAAGCCCTGATTTAAGTCCAAACATTATTCAAATACCTTTCAGATCACCTCTAGATATTGATGGTAAAAATCCCAATTTAATAAATGTGAGCATCAGTGATTTCCCTGTGTGTTTTGCCCCAAAGGTGAGAAAACTAAGAGATGTATATCTTTTTGATAATGCTATTGCATATGGATTTGATTGTTGGATAGGTGGGGTTGCTAATATAGTTCTTGTATTTCCCCAAATTTTGTTTGCCACTGGATCAGATGGCAAAGATGCCATTAATGTACCATAACCATCTGAGTGGTTCACAAGTTGGGTATTTAAGGATGATGTATTCAGCTTTCCCCATAAATAATCTGGCATCACATAGGACCACATGGGCCCATAGTTATGCCTTGTACTTCAGTGATAAGCACTACCAAAAAACAAAAGCAAAAACTATATATAAGATACCATTATGGGCACCTAGATTTCTCCCATATTAAAGAAACCCCATCAAGTATTTTGCTGCTTCATGTGGTATTTGCTGCTGCTGCTGCTATTTATTTATTTATTTATTTATTTATTTATTTATTTATATATCCCACCCATCTGACTGGGTTTCCCCAGCCACTCTGGGTGGCTCTCAACAGAATTAAAAACACAATAAAACATCATACATTAAAAACTTCCCTAAACTAGACTCTGAGTGTGCACTAGACTTGGCAGGAAGTTGCATGCTGAGGTGTGCATTTAAAAAATACAATTAAAATAAAGATCAATTTTGAAACTAACATTGTCTGAGTAATAAATTTTGTATGGTGTGATAAACCATTAATTAATTTTGGAACTGTAAAGGTTACTATGTACGTTCAACAAAGGCATAAAAAGCAATGAGGTTAAAAGAGGAAAAAATTCACATAAGAAAATACCTTGGCAGAATGACCGCTCCCCACATCAAATGGGGGGCGACGTTTGCGTGGTTGCACACAGCCCCCTGAATACTTGGGCGACACCTGGAAGTTCGGCTGGCTGCGCCCTTCCCAAGTAGGGATACCTGGGGTCTGCCAGTAACCCAGTTAACCCAGTTATCCGTCCCATCCCACCTGGGGGAGGCATTGCTAAGGGATTGGCCAGGTAAGGGGAGGGACTACCCAGCCCACACAATAGAGGGTGTAGCTTACCTAGGAAGCAGCAGTTGGCTCCAGAGCTTCTCCCACCCTCCACTTCCTCAATTAACGCTCATTTTGCAGGTTAACCTCTTCTTCACAGGTACGCAAGCGCTGCTATGTCAAGGCCGCTGTTGAAGGGCCGGAAAGGAATTTCCCTGCATTGGCAGGTTTTGCCTTTCCCGTAGCAATTTGTCACAACTTTGGCACTTTCAGGCCTTGGATGGAATCCTTTAGTCATCTTCCTAAATAGGGTGGAGTGGGGCAGTGACTCCACGCCCCCAGTGCGGCGGTGATAACAAGGTTCCCCGTTAAAGGGGTATTGGGGGAGGCGTTGGCCATACGCCGAGAGGTTGTCATTGCTCTCCCCCACCAGTGGCAGCAAACGGGGGCGGGTTCTCTGCTTGAACATATGTTCTCCAGAGCCAGTCCAATCCCCACACATTCGGGATAACCCTGACATTGCCCAGATCTCCGGCTGGGTGTTGGGTAGGAAAATGCCCAATGCCTGAGCCAAGGTCTCCCTACATCTGAATCTTAATAAAGTTGTGGCCAAATTTAATCCCATAACACATTTTCTTGTGTCATTAGGGGTCATCTGGGATTTTGGGGGACTCCGCGTAACCACGCAAACCCTACTGCAGATAAAAGGAAGTAAAGAACAAATGGGCTGGCTGGCTAGAGGGATTTGATATTATGTAGTCTGAAAATTTCAACTGGAATGTGGAAATAGTAGTGGCATTATACACACACATACACAAATGAAATGAAATGAAATAAATAATTATGAAAAATCATACAACAAAGCTAAACTGCTCTAGAATGGAAGCAGCCATTGGCCACCTCATGAGAAGAGAAGACTCCCTGGAAAAGACCCTGATGTTGGGAAAGATGGAGGGCACAAGGAGAAGGGGATGACAGAGGGCGAGATGGTTGGACAGTGTTCTCGAAGCTACCAACTTGAGTTTGACCAAACTGTGGGAGGTAGTGGAAGACAGGAGTGCCTGGCATGCTCTGGTCCATGGGGTCATGAAGAGTCGGACACGATTAAATGACTAAACAACAATTCTGCAAGTATGTGCAGTATATGTTACCAGCTAGCCTCAGTCTTAAGAAATATAATAAGAGAAACTATTCCCTCCCCAACTTAAAATGCTGTGAATTTCTCCCACCAGTCTTCTTTTAAAAGGAAATGGGTTTAAGTGAATAGAGACAGCTCTATTTTTTTGGGGGGGGGAATTGCAACGAAAGATAATTTGTTTGGAGGAGGGGTAAAAAAATCAGTAGCCCATTTCAGTGTCAATGAGATTACTTACTAGAAAATTAAATACATTTTCTGTTAAATGTAATAATGAATTCCATTGTCTGTGCTGCTCAGGCAGAACTACAATATAATTGTGTTTAATACAATTAAACACAGTCTATATTAAAAGTAATAATGTGGTCTATTGTCTACTATATTACTCATGCAGAACTACAATACGACGAAGGCCTTGTATCTGAGAAGGACACTAGAGTGCTTATTGCATCCTCATTTTGAACGTTACATCCTGAGGCTCTTTTAACAACTTTGCTTTGTATTTCCACATAGAGCAGAGAACCCCTACTAGTTATCTCTGCTGGAGTGAAATGCTTTGGTGGCCTTAATACTTTTACCATCACTGAAACCAACAACCTTTCTGAAAGCCACATTTTGGTTGCCTTAGCAGAGAATCCATATATAACATGGGCAACGAAGGATGGTAGGCAGTTTAAAATGATTATCATTGTTGCCAGGTAGGTAGGCCTTTGCTTACAGAGAAAGGACCAATTATGGATGACTAAGGTTTGCCATCACTGGGGACTATGAAGCCATGGATGGCTAAAAAGCAGTCTTCCCCACCTGATGCCCTGCAGGTGAATTTCAAGGCTGGAGTTGATGGGAGTTGTGGTCCACAACACCTAGAGGACATCAGGTTGGGAAAGCCTGTTTTGGATTTCAGAAATGGTGTATTTATGTCTGTAGAGTGGCTGGGGAGACCCGGCCAGATGGGCGGGGTATAAATAAATTATTATTATTATTATTATTATTATTATTATTATTATTATTATTATTATTAGACAAGGAGAGAGCTCTCAGCTAAGCCTGGGAACAGTACAGGCAGCAAACCACTGCCTTTTTTGTGGGTGGTTTGCTTCCAAACTGGTCAGCATGACAGGACAAGAAAGAAGATTCCACCTAAACATTAGGAAGAACTTCCTGACAGTGAGAGCTGTTCGGCAGTGGAATTTGCTACCAAGGAGTGTGGTGGAGTCTCCTTCTTTGGAGGTCTTTAAGCAGAGGCTTGACAGCCATCTGTCAGGAATGCTTTGATGGTGTTTCCTGCTCGGCAGGGGGTTGGACTGGATGGCCCTTGTGGTCTCTTCCAACTCTATGATTCTATGACTACAGAAGTTTGATATTAGAGTGAATGATCTGAGCAATTATTATAGCGCACACTCAAAAGCTCTCTGCACAGATTAAGTTGCAGTCCTTACAACAAGCCTGTCAGGTGGGTTGGAGTGTGATGAAGAGCAGCTTGCCTAAGGCCAACCTAGGAAGGTCATGGCTGTCTGAAAAAAAAATTGTACCAGGGACTTTTGGATTCATAGTCAGTGTCTTTGCCACTATTCTCATTCATGACACTTGTAGCACAAGAGAAGATCAAAGACACTTTTAAGTTTTTTTTTGTGTGTGTGGCAAAATGTCCTATGAGCTGCCAATAGAGCTGTCAGTCTGAGAAGAAATAATTCAGCAGCCATTTTTAAAATTGTAATTAGCTGGAGAGACAGTAGCAGCAGCATTAAAAAAAAAAAAAGTTAAGTGGAAATAGGAGGCTGGGAAGTCTTGTAAATATAGAATGCCAAATGCAACACTAGCTGCATGGCACATTTGCAAATTTCATAGTTCATCTTCTGTTGCCCTGCTTTGTTTTAATAGCTGCCTGCTTGAAATGGTTTTAAAGGTGATGTAAGGCTGGAAAGATACAAAGGGAAATAAATATTTAAGACCAGACACCACTTGCAATTGGCTCAAGTGCTCCAAGGTGGTAATTTCATATTCGTGGAAAAGAAATAAAAAATCAATAAAATATTCAAAGCACTTTCCACTAGACCTTAAAGTGCCCTTTACTGCATCATAAAAGCAGCATGATACTATTACTGATTACTCACTGGGAGACAGAGACCAAAGCTGTGAACGTTCTCTGCTTTTCCTGTTCATAACCCTTTCAAGCTTGAACTTCACAATGCATTTTTTTTTTTTTAGAAGCAGGTTTTGGCCTTTGATCTCTAAAGACATCAAAAACCCCTCCACAAGTGAGCCTAGCACTTGTCTTTAGGTGTTGGGTTATAAACAACCATTGCCAGGGGAAATGAATCTAACAATCTTTTCCACCTGGGACTGGTTCTTTCTTGTTGCCATGACCTTGAAAGGCTGAAGTAAATCTGAAATCTTCAAAAGGACACAGTTATGAAAAGTTGAAGGGTGGGAAAAAAATATATTTCGCCTTCTTTATTACATTACTAGCAACATTTAGACTGCAGGCCTGTGCAGAGCTACCAGGGAGAAAGTCTGATAGAACTCAAGGGGCCTTATTTCATAGTAGACCTGAGTAAGGTGGATCTGCATCAAAGTGTTGTAGTGTGGAGTGAAGCCTTATTGTAGCCAGCCAGCTACTCCCTTATCCAGAATACTACATTCCACCCCCCTCACCCATTTTCTGTTGTCCACCCCTGGCAAAATAAATAAATCCAGTCACTATACTGCAGCCACTGAGCACGCTCAGTCCTCAATCAGCCATTTTGGGTGTTCCCGGCCCCTTATTTCCCTGCTAAATATTTGTTTTTGTTGTATTTCTGCAAAACCCAGTGTTCCTTTGAAACTGCCGATACGCCCCTCTTGTGTAGTTGGTGCCATTTTGGCGAAAGAGGGTTCATACAATAAGAATTGGCTCGTGATGATGGTGATGATAAGATTCCATTACACAGAGTACTTTCACATTTAGTAAGTGGTGGGAGCATGCAAGAAGCCAATCTGGACTACAATTCAACATTGAAAGGAACTGCATAGCACATTCATACCCAATTGAAATAAAAAGGTGTCCAATCCATCAACTGTAATAAAGGTGCTTCTTAGAGCTCTCCCATGCTCTCAATGTGTTGTTACCCTCAATAAAAAATTTTGCTCAAGTGAATTTGCACAGTATATCAATATGCAATTTTAACTTACAGAAATAGCTACTGCAATCTTCCACGATCCTCCATTTCATCTGTACTTCCCAAAACACCACAGAGTGAAGCTACAGAATATGGTATTACAATAATAAATGATTGGAACCTACTTGAGATTGCTTGAAAAGAAGATTAGACCCTGAACTTTGTCTAGTAGGCAGGACACAAGTATTTCTAGCTAGTTAACTAACTAACTAACTAACTAACTAACCAGACCACAGGTAAATGAATCATTGGAACAGTGTCCTATAGTCTCATTCCGACATTTGTCTTTTGGGTTACTTCTGCATGTGGAGGAGGAGAATGGGGACAGCTCCACTAGCTCTGCCTTCCTGTCCCCATTACCCTTCACAAATCAGAGAGTGACTGGCTGCAGTGGATAACATGCTCTATTCATGTATGCTCCCTGTCTCATGTAGAAGCCTGAATAGGGCCTGTGAGATTCAGGTTGATTCTTCACTTGATGTCATGGGCCAAGAGTCGGCTTCACCTGCTGAGCAGGAGCCTGAAGGAGCAGAAGGCAACGTGACTCTACCTTCTTGCTCCTGATGAGAACCAGCTGGCTCCAGCTTTCTTAAGCAGGGTCTCCAGCCTCAGTCAGTTGCTGGAAACAACACACATCATTCCTGGCCAGACCTTGCTGCTTCTTGTGAACTTGGACCCTCGGCTTTTTTGACCCCTGGATCATCTGAGTACGTGAACTGAGATACATCTGACCTTAGGATTGGACTGAGCCCTGTATACATACTCTGCCTCCAGGCAAGTATCCCCCCTGAGACTTGGCTGGTTGGCTGACTTCTTCCTCCATTGAGCTCTTCTGGGGCTGGCAGCACAGGACTACAACACTCAATCCCAGTCAGGGTAGCAGTTTACAGGCCTGCTTTTTAATATAATGCTTAGTTCATTCAAGGCATGCAACACAGGATCAAAATTATTATGTGCCTCTCTCTTGCTCGGAAGGGGAACGTGCAGAATTTTCTGAGCTGTTAGATTACCTGAGAGCTTTGTGGGTATGTGCGTTTGGTCTGTTAGTTCCCTGCTATTCTGAAGGGATAGATGGAACCAGAAGCCAGCATAAGTCTGCCAGATGTCCAGAAGCTCCACAAGGGATCCTATGATATTTGCCTAATGCGTAAACGTGATGGGCTTTAATTAAAGAGAGATTCTGTATTTACTTTTGCTACCTTTGGGCCAAATGTGCAGCAGAGCAGAACGTGCTGTGCAGTGTATGGCAAGAACAGCACATGGGAGATTAACCTCAGAAGAACAAACAGAGCATTCAGGTTGAAAATGATACGTGGCTGATCTGAATGGGGTTGCCAAGTTGCTACTCGGTGATTAGCTCTTTACAACGAAGTCCCTGTGACTTTCACCTTCTATTCTGCCCTTGGTCCTTTAGTCTGCCCCTCTGAGACTCACACACTTGAGGTTGTGCTTGCTGGAGAGTAGGTGGGGGAGGTGGGCAGATGAAATGGCCTTGAGAGGAATGGGTATGAGAAGTAGCTGTTTTGCCTTCATTCATAATTTTTTTAAATCTGGCAACCCTGGGGCTGAAGAAAATAGGCTGTGATGCATATAGAGAAAGTCATCTTACTAGTTCTGAAACTAGTATATTTTGAAATAAAGAGAGACATGATATAGTTTATTTTTCATTTGGAAGTGAATTTTGCCAACATATAGTAAAAACATGGAGTGGGATTCACCTAACAAGCCCTATCAGTGGAAGCCCTGCAGAAGAACTTTGGCTTACTCAACAAGGCTCTCTTCCCTCATACGGTTGGGAGAAACCCCAGAACAGTATGGATTGTGGGGAATTGTTCCACCTGCCGAGCTGAAATGCTTGCACAGACAGAACAGTCATCATAGTGCAATGTTGACTGATTGCGACTAGGACTGCCTACAACCCCTGGCTTGCTCTTGTGCCTTTTGACAGCTCCTCAGACTGTAGGAATCAGCACATTGAACCTTTCATAGAACAGAAATAAATATCAGATGAACCCTCCTCATGCATTCGAAGAATGGTGTGAGGGAACTGTGGGCCCATGCAGACCCCCCATTGCTGATGTCCCCTATCATTTACTGTTTATGTGAAAAGGTCTTATACACATATTGATGGAGACACACAGAGCCAATTGGTCCAGAATTCCCCCATACATAGAGGAGATTTACATGCGTACATCAGTAGCTAGATAGAGGAGATTTACATGCGTACATCAGTAGCTGAGTAACATCAGTACATGAGTACAGCAGGGGACAGAAGGAAACATGGAAGCATGGACAAGATTGAAACTCTCATTGATGGGCAGAATAGCTGCCGTTAAGATGAATGTATTACCAAGGATGCTGTTTTTATTCCAAGTGATTCCAATTTTAGACAAACTAGATTGTTTTAAGATATGGCAAAAGGACTTGACGAAGTTTATCTGGCAGGGGAAGAAACCAAGAATTAAATTCAAGATATTAATGGACTCCAAGGAGAGAGGAGGTTTCGCCCTGCCAGATTTAAGGATTTATTTTGAAGCGGCGGCCTTTTGCTGGCTGAAGGATTGGTTCAAACTAGATAATACTGATGTGTTAGACTTGGAAGGTTTTGACAACGTGTTTGGATGGCATGCGTATCTTTGGTACGATAAGGTAAAGGCCCACAAAGCTTTTAAGAACCATATAGTTAGAAAAGCCCTTTATCAGGTTTGGATGAGAAACAAAGACTTACTGGAGAAAAAGACTCCTAGATGGATTTCACCCGTAGAGGCCAAGGCGTATAAAAGACCTAATATGTCTGCGAGATGGCCAAGATATGTGGATATACTGCAGCAAGAAGGTGAGACTGTTAAGTTGAAAAGTTACGAACAAATGAAAGAAGAGGTCACCGACTGGCTGCAGTATCATCAAATCTATGAAACTTTTAGACTAGATAAAAAAAATGGTTTTCAAATAGAAAAATCAAAGCTGGAAACAGAGTTAATTGAACCGAACTCTAAAAACCTTTCCAGGATGTATAATTTGTTGCTAGAGTGGCATACAAAAGATGAATTGGTTAAATCTGCAATGATAGACTGGGCAAAAGATGTTGGACATAATATTATGATGGATGACTGGGAGAAGCTATGGAAGGAAGGTATTAAATTTACTGCTTGTAATGTATTAAGAGAAAATATTATGAAAATGATTTATAGATGGTATTTGACACCAGTGAAGTTAGCTAAGATATATCATGTTACAAGTAATATGTGTTGGAAGGTACCTTTTATCATATGTGGTGGACATGCCCAAAGGTTAAGGCTTTCTGGGAGAAGATTTATAATGAACTCAAGAAGGTAATGAAAATTACTTTTAGTAAGAAACCAGAGGCCTGCCTTTTGAGCATGACCAATCATGAGATACCCAGTCAGGATAGAGTGTTTTTTATGTATGCCACAACAGCTGCTAGAATTTTACTTGCAAGAAACTGGAAAGGTGAAGAGCTCCCGACAGTGGAAGAATGGCAGATGAAGCTGATGGAGTTTATGGAACTCGCTGAACTGACCGCGAGACTCCGAGACCAGAGGGAGGAGAAGGTGCAACAGGATTGGAAGAAATTTAAGGACTATTTAAAAAATCGTGAAAAGCTAGATATTTGAAGCAGAATTGGCTTGTTTAAATAGCTTTTGCTAGTTGATGTTAGGTGAAAATAGTATACAAGAAGTAATGTTATGAATGGTTTAGAATATTAAAAAATGCTTAAGGATATGTTGTTTAAGTAATGAATTATATATGATTAGTTAGTATTTTAAAGATTATTAAGAATAGTGCTGAATGTTAAGAAAATAGTTACAAAGTTACCAAAGTATATTAATATTGAACGCAGTTGAGAGATCGGGGGAAGACCCCCAAAGAAGATTGAAATTAGAATTAAACAATGATTATCTATAGTTCCAGTGTTTGTGTGTAGGTATGTATAAGTTTTCTTTTTTATTTCTTGTTGTTTTTTAATGTGTTTGTTGTGTTTTTAAATTGTATTTGTGTGATGTGTTGTGTATCTGTTGTTTAATGTGGAAATTAATAAAATATTATAAAAAAAGAAAGAAGGAAACATGGAAGCTAATTGACCATTTGATGGGTGAGGGATTTATTCTTGCCATCTAATGCCACCCCCACTCTAGAGCAGGAGCCCCCTTATTACAAGGAAGAATTACAGGAGCTACTCCTGAAGGGAGGGTTTTGGAGTGGGGAGTCCTATGGGTCTTTATAAGGTGATAGATTTTGGCTTTATAAGCCAGATCTGACCCCAAACCTTCCTTCCTTCACCTCTTGCTTCCAAGTGTGGGCTTTGTTTAGCTGTCTGTTCCAGGGGCCAAGTATGAATTATTTTGAGTGGGGGGATTCCATCATTATTATTATTATTATTATTATTATTATTATTATTATTAGGTTGGCTTTCTGAGCGTGGCGTGGATTGTCTGTTTGTTTTGCATTGCCTGCAGGTAAGTGAGGGTGTTAAGAACGTGGGCACACTGTTAGGTACACTGAGAGATTATTGTGTTAAGGGCACCCTTGAGGCATTCACAATTGCCTTTTGTGTAGTGAATCCTGGTGTGTGTGCATGTGTGTCCTAACCTTTGGCTGTGGAGTCACAATAAAAATATTCTCATCTGCCTATACTTTCTAAATTTGGTCAGTTTGGCTTGCATATCTCCCATTTGTGATATGAATAAACACAACCTTTTTAACAGCACTTTCCCTCATGAAACTTCATTGTGGTTGTGCTGCTGTTAAAGGAACAGCTTCAGGGGCATAGCTGTCAACTTTTCCCTTTTCTTCCGAGGAATCCTATTTGGAATAAGGTAATTTCTCTTAAAGAAGGGGAAAAGTTGACAGCTATGTTCAGGGGTTAGTTGAGAAGTTGCAATTTTGTACAAAACGCAGATTCTCCAAAAACAGGACATCTTCCTGAAAGTGTTACTCCATCCTCCGAAGTAATATTTCTTCAGCACTGGCAGCTTAAGAGATATGTAAAATATGTACAATGCCTAATAAAGGTTTGGCAAAGTTAGTAAGCAACTTAAGAGAAAAGCCAAGATAAAGTCCAAACCAAAGTGATGAAATGGGAAACAGCAATGCAACAGAGGTCTCTGCGGGCTGCAATTAAACCTCACCTGACCCAAAGATGCTTAAGTCATGTGACAGGCTTTTCTCACCCAGACACAGTTTGAAAGCTAGTTTTAAAGGGAAAGTGTCAACGTCATACATCCTGAGCGCATAATTGTCTCTGTGGTAGAAAACTGACAGAAGACTATTGCATGGTGGAAGTACTGTGGCAAAGGATAGCAGGGGTTCCCATGTAGCTTTAACAATTGCACAGGAGCTGGTGTTTTGGCTACTCAGGTCATAGTCTCTGGAAGAAATGTAGATTGAATTCAGGGGTTGGGAATTTCAGGGCACACTTCATCCCAATGACACACCCCTTAGCGGCCTAGCGGCCGGCTCTCCCTGAGTTCTTTTGCCTGGCTGGAAATGGTTCTTGAACTGCGATAACAGCACTTGCTTTGCTGGAAGAAGAGGCATGGGTTTGTGTGTAGAAATCTCACACTTAAACATGGCTGGAACGTAGCCTGCTGTTTAAAGTTGAGTGATAGAATCATAGAGTTGGAAGCGTCATCTAGTCCAACCAGATGTGATGCATTCTAGCCATTGCTTTTTGCACCCCACCAACTGCTGACCCACAGAAAGCTTCCCATGAGGGAATGCAGTCCGCAGGCTGAAAAAAAGCTTTCTTGTCCTTGAATCAATGGTTCTTTGATTCTCTGCTTTCTCCTCTTATCATGAGATAGGAATTTCCACTCAAACGATATCTATACTGCAAGATTTTATTCGTTTCATGCCAATTTAACAGTTCGCTAAGCTTAATACAAAAGTTTCAAGGCGTTGGGAGTATCTATACCAGTGGTGGACCTATGGCACACGTCCCAGAAAGCACAGATCTGGCAGAGGGCAAGGGCGGTGCATCAAATCCTCAGCTCAACTTGGGCCATGTACATGGCAGGTCAGCACAGGAAACTGTGTGGAAGGAGTGGAATGCGATGCCCGCCAGGGCGCCAACTCTCTCCAAAATAGGGGGCACAGCTACTCTTTGGCCCGGGTTCGTTGCACCCAATTGTGCTGAGGTTTCAGATGCTGCACAAGCAGGAAAGTAAAGAGCCGAAATCCCCAAACTGGCCCATCTGCTGCAGCGCCTTTAGGGCTACTTTTGCTCAGCTGCTCCACGCAGGATGCCCAGACCGAGAAGATGCCCTCGTGTCCAGGGAGGCGCAAAGGGAAAGGCCAGGTGGGGCATTGGTCCCATTTGGATATGTGATGCTATCCCCAAGTGGGTGCTCATGTTGTTTTTAGAGGCTGGGTGTGGATCCTGGGACTTGTGTCCAAGTAGAAGCACCTCGGATGGGGCGTGTGCAAAATGGAGCTACATTCCCCAGGGTGCACATTTCCCCTTGGTGTGCCTCTGCTGTGGGTGGCACTTTGCGATAAATAAGTGGGTTTTGGGTCGCAGTTCGGGCACTTGGTCTCCAAAAGGTTCACCATCACTGATCTATACTCTGAGCTACCTGAATTCAGACAAGTTACTGCATGGATTCTGTCCTGTTACTTGGAAAGTGCAGAATTGTATCGGAGATTCCACAGCTTCCTACACAATAGAAGACAAAAGAGATGCTTGGGGGCACTAATCTGATTTTTACGCTTGGTACACATTCATGCATGCACATACATGCACAACCTTGCACATATTACAAAGGCTTTGCCTTTTACTCTTTCTGGCTGATTAATGGTGAGGATACATTATCAGAGCTAATAGGAGTCAAATGAAGAAAACTACCCAAGTGAAACCCTATAAATTGGTTCCTGCACTGTTGCCATCTCTCCTAATACTTAGAGCCAAGGATTTTCATTCTTGTCCAGCCAGGGCTAAAAGGGAAAGGATTAGAAAGTAAATAACTCCCACACCTGCAATAGGGGAGCAGTCAGCTATTTCACTGGTCCATTTATTAGCAAGCCTGAAATGTAAATCTATATCACAGAAAAGGTTTTTCCCCCTACCCACTTTACAAGTGATATTTCTGCCCTGAAACGCATGGAAGGAAAAGGGACTGCACTTCCATCTCTGTCTTTACTGCCTAGCTGCTTATTTTACCTCTTCTGCTATACTCAAAAAGACAAAAGCTTTTATTAATTTCACTGGGGAATTTGTTAGGATAGATTTTCTCAAAGCACTAGGCAGATCTCCACAAGGAGTCACATATAACTAGAGATGGAAGGACCTGCCAGTTTCTCAGTTTTCCCCATCTTTAATTCAGTTCTCCACATTTTGCTGCAATTCATTTTTTTAAAAAAAAACTGCATGAAAATTCATCAGCATTTTCATGTGAATTGATCCTACTGATCACATTTTATATGCAGTTTTGACTAATGTACACTTCTTGCAAGCAAGTTTTCCCAATACAATTCAGTTTGTGTGTTATTTGCTTCAATAAGTTGATTTTTATGCACACTACCCCCCAAATACATGTTTTTGTTTGTTTTGCAAATGTTGGTCAATTGGCAAACTGCATAGCAGAATGCAGATCCATGCAAATTTTAATAGGCACTGTGCTTTGTTTCACATAATGTTTTGGAAAGAGCAAAATTTGATAGTACCAGCTTCAAATTATACGGGAATCAAATATGTCCCCCATCCCAACATACAGTTGTCCTAGTGCTGGCTTCTCCCTCATCTTTCACACAAAGGCGGTACCAGCGATGCAAAGGCTAGCATCACTGTGTTAGGCACACATGAAAGGGCCTCAACATTCATGTCACTGTATGTGCATAGAGCTCCTCCACACAAGGGTACTGAATGGCTGAGGATGCCTCCTTGTGTGGAGGAGCCCTCTGTGCACACATACCAGTACCTTTTCACACATTTCGCCTGGACAAATGGCAGTGGAGGGGATGTGGCTGACCCTGCTCCCACCCAAATCCATAGAGGATGCTTGTGTGTGGTAAAGGAGGCCTCTGGTCAGATGTGCTGCTGCTGTTTACTGAAATGCAGAACAGGGCAAAGTGGTTGCAAGCTTTGCAAAAATGCAGCCCCAAGAGTACCAGGTTGGCTCTGCTGGTGTGTTTGCAGTGTGTTGACCCCACTGTCATCTTGTCCCTTCCCCTCTGCCTTCTGGAAAGCAGTGACATGACCAACCAGAGGGTGAGTGCCACTGCCCCATCCAGTGGCGGAGGAACCCTCTCTGGCACCCGGGGTGGAATGCAGAGGGGCTGGGCGAACCGCCTGGTGATGCACGTGCAACATCCGTACGGACAGCGCATGCACAGGATCCTGTACGGTCGCCGTGTGAGAGGCAGCCTGTACGGATGGTGCGTGAGATCGGCCCCCATACTGACTGCACACGCCCTTGGCTGCTCTACAGCTGGGGGGAGGCAGGGGCTATCTTGTCACTTCATATGCCCCTGGCTCCATCACACTGTATACACTTCCTTGTATAGGGAAGTTTTTTTAATGTCTGATGTCTTACTGTTTTAATTTGTTGGAAGCTGCCCTGAGTGGCTGGGGTAACCCAGATGGGTGGAGCAGCAGCAACAGCAGCAAGACCAGCAACTTCTTGTGTGAAAATCCTCACTTGTACGTCCGGACAGGGTCAACAGGACCAGTGTTTCTGAGTAAACATGTATAGGAGTCTGAACCAATGGCACTGAAAAAAGCCTTAAGCTAGTTAGTATTCCATCCTCGCTCACCCCCAACTTAGCACAATCAATGTTATTTGAATGAGAGATATAGTAGCTGTGAAAACATTGCCCACAAAATCCATATAAGATATGCACAGCATGTCTCCCAATTACCATACTTCACTTTCCCTAGGACAACTCTAGCAAATGTGCAGGGAGTTTACCCATCATCACAGAGCAGAAATACAATTGCATGCCTGACCTCACTTAGCCTGCTCCTTGTAGCCTTGACCTATATATGCTTCCATCAGTCTTGTTGCTGTTGTTCAGGGATATGGCCCTTTATATGTTGTTGGACTACGACTCCCATCACCCCTGATCATTGGGCATGCTGGTTTGGGCTGTTGGAGTCTAACAGGTTCCCCATTCCTGTTGTAGAGCAAGACAGGATGTGAAATTAGTTCACACCTTTTCTTGTCCTGCCCTGTTCCCCTAATCACTGCAAAATAATGAGTGCATGTGAAAGAACAAAGAAACCCACAAGCCCCAAATCTCTCTTTCTCCATTTTGTATTCTGTGGAGAAGCACAGAGAGAAGAAACACCATGGTGCTTCTGCATCAGCACAACCGGATGCCTTCATCTGCCCTGGCTGCAACAAAACATGTATTTCCTGTTATCTACCTCTGCAGTCCCAGCAGGCACTGCAATCTTTCAACAGTTTGACTTCACCCCCAAAGGTGCATTCTTCTATTGTCTCCAGAGACAGATGGGTGCCAACAAGAAGAACAAGGCATTTTTACACTGATCTGGTTCATGTGCAAAACTAAACCACAATTTAGAATTGCATGCACAAGCTCACCCCACTTTCCTTTCACTCCAGTGCAGATGCAAGGAGCATATCAAAAATATTCACTTCTGTTTTTTATGAACTGTGGTTTGTTTATGTGTTTCAACAAGGAACTGTGGTTAGTGTTAACTACAGCTTTTGAAACAAAGAAACCATTGTTTGATGTTGGCTTGTTTCAATAAATCTTAGTTAACACTGATTACAGTTTGTTTGGGTTCTGACATAATGGTATACTGAGGTTATTCAAAAACTGTAGCAATTTCCTGCTCACAGTCATGCCTGAGGTTGGGAGAGGGAGGAAGAGCACAGAATCTGAGACTCACACATGCAATGCGAAACTATGCTTTAGCACATGATAAACTAATGCATTGCATGAAAAATCAGCTGTTGAATGTACGGTATGTAGATATTTATGTATGTATTTCATGTCATTAATGCACATAGGAATTAACAAGAAGGGTGGGTCCCTGCCCCACAGCACCTATTATTCATATTTTGCTAGAGGAATAAAAAAAGGAGGATGGAGGGAAGAGATAAATAGGAATGGCATGGGTAACAAAGGATAAGTGTGAGCAAATGCAGATCATGTACTGAGACTTTGCTTCCACTGCAGTTAGCAACGAGGGAATTGAGTGAAAAGTTTCACAAAGAATATGGTAACAGAAACACCATAAATTGAAAGTAGAGTGGGAGGTTGGGGGGACTTTGAACAAAATTTGCAATATTGAACTTCTCTGGCATTGTCGCAGTAAGACTTTGTCAGTATAAAAGTACTGAATTTGCATGAAGTCAAACTTACCTCACAGAAGGGGTTTCTGGTTGCTTTTTCACAGGCCATGGCCATATTGATGGAACTGCAGGAAATACTTTTTTTTGCGCCTTCTCGGTGGATAAGAGCACGGGGATGACTCAGAAAACAGGGAAGATCACTTGAAAGGAAGACAGACGAGCCTGAAGTCTGAGTGGGGAAAATAAATCAAACAAAAGCAAGCCAGAAACGCAGGCACTCTGTGTTAAATAGTTTGAAGGGTGAATCAGGTTATTCTTTATACAGAACCCTGTGAAGAGTCTCCGTACATAGACAAGAATGGAATTGAAAAATAAGTGAAGACAAATGTCCTTCAGATGTCAGAGGGAGGCGGAAACTGGGGAGGGAAGACAGAGAATTCTGAGAGCAAAAGGGGTAGGGGGGTGGGAGGAGGAGAATATCTAACTGGGCTGTACTCTTAAGTCATAAAGAATATAAGAAGAGTCTGCTGGATCAGGCCAATGGCCCAGCACCCTGTTCTCACAGGTCAATCAGATGCCTGTAAGAAATCTGCAAGCAGGACCTGAGCAGAAGAGTATTCCCTGACCCATGGTTTCCAGGAACCGATGCTTAGAAGCATTACGGTCTCTGACTGTGAAGGCAGAGCATAGCCATCATGGCTAGTAGCCGCTCATAGCCTTACATGCCATGAGTTTGTGATTTATTGATTTTTCCATTTGATGACTTCCACGGGTGTTCTAACGCTTCCTCTGTGATATTCAGGAGGAAAGATAACAGTAGCCATAGTCTGCTTTAGAAGAAGAAGAAGAAGGGGGGGGGGGAAGCAGCCAGGTGAAAATGGTGAGAAAGGAATATGATATGTAGATAATGTTCCATGCTGTAAAGGACTGATGAAAAGCAATCCTTTGATTTGTCAGTTTTCGTTTAAGAGATAATAAGAGAGAAATGGAATTTCTACTTTTAACATCCGCATGCAAAAATAAAATCCTCCATTTGTGAGGAGTACAGGGCAGAGACAAAAATAAACACTTGGAAGAGGTTAGCTCTCTTGAAGCTGTGATGCTGCCAGTGAAACAATGCTCTGGTTATACTTTTGGCCGCATGTAGTGCTACCATTACTAAAAGAGCAATCCTGTCTCCAGCCAGAGAGCAGTGGACCAGAGTGGCTAATTCTCTTCTGCATCCCAAGCCCTGCTGGCTCTTGCCATCAAGAACAGGTGGTCGTGGGGAAGCATGAAGGAGGAATTTGAAAGGTATTTTTACATCTCAACCATCCAGTACCCTGGGCCATAAGGCCCCAGTTTAGGACTTTTAATACAATCATAGAATTGTGGAGTTGGAAGGGACCCTGAGGATAATCTAGTCCAACAGCCTGCAATGCAGGAATATACAGTTGTCCATTACAGGGATCAAACCTCTGACTAAAATAAAAAGGTTTTAAAATAAAATCTGACAAAACCACTCTTAACCACTACACCACACTGGCTCTCTTTTAAATTTTTAAAAATATTTTAAAATGTGTAAAATGTTCATTTTGAAATGTAAAAAACTGAAAACAAATAACCTGTGACTATCGTGTTCTCAGCACCACACTCTTTTCACTGGCTATCACCAGGAGGGACACTGGTTCTGGAGTCCAACTTCTGGAAGATACTGCATCAGGGCTACCTCTGCACGATCTCAATAGCTCACCAATGGACTTGTTGCAGGAGTCTCATGCCAACATTCAATGATTATTATTATTATTTTTTGCTCCTGCCATTGGATGGAGTTGGGTCTTCCATTGCAGTGGAGCCCCTCCAACCAGTGGTGTTTCTCTCCACTTATGGAGGCCAGCAGAGTAGCAGCTATGCATCACCCTAACCTCTCAGCAATCAACGTGTGTGTGTGAGAGAGAGAGAGAGAGAGAGAGAGAGAGGGAGGGAGAGAGAGAGAGAGAGAGAGAGAGAGGGAGAGAGAGAGAGAGAGACTCTGTGCTTTAATGCAGAGGCTCCCAATTGGTGATCCATGTACCCCAGAGGGTCTACATAACCCATCCAGGGGGTTCATGGTACCATTCACATAACAAAAACTACCACAGAGATATCAACATTTTTTAAAAATAGGGGGTCCATTACTTGGCTTTTGAAGTACCTAGCTAATTGGGAAGCACTGCTCTGAGGAGTTAAATACTTTCTTGAAAACTTTAGAAATCTATCAGTCATTTCAGATGACTCACTAGGACAAGCTTGGGCATGTGTTGCCCAATGTTCTATATGGGGTGGACCCAAGATTATCATTTCCTGTTATATCATATCATCTGTGGGGGGTTTTGTTCTTAAATCCATGGTTAAAAATTGTTGACAGTGTGTGCTGTCTGACCAACTATTTTCTTGTCACAGTAAAAATAGGCATATTGTCAATCAGCCCACAGTTTGAATGCTATAATTTCACTGCCTGAATGCTGGCATTTAAATTTCAGAGGTTTAAATCCAAATTCTCTGATTTTTATGATGCTCTTAGGACTGTGATGTCAAGAACAATCACAATACATTGAGATGGGTTTTGTTTTTTCTAAATTAGGCTTGAATGTCATGATTTCCAGTCACTGTCATGATGTATCTTAACTAACACAAGAACATCTGATCTTCTGCAAAATTCTCGGTAGGTAAAATTCACTGTGATCTTACCACGACCATAATAGTTAGGAGAGTATGGACTGACTTCTTATTAATGCAGTGTGAGAAATAAGTTACCACATTGTCTATTGATGTGTATTTTTTATTTCTATTCAAGTGGGACCTGCAACAAAATGTTGCAGCATGAAGCTCTGGTGTTCAGGATCCCAGCTACATCACCCCTACTCTTGTTTTCTGTCTGCTACAGTCTGAACACTTGAAACAGAGGGAATTATAAGAACAGTTGAAGGACATTCTTGCTGTGGGTTAAACCACAGAGCCTAGGGCTTGCCGATCAGAAGGTCGGTGTTTCGAATCCTTGTGACGGGGTGAACCCCCCTTTGCTTGGTCCCTGCTCCTGCCAACCTAGCAGTTCGAAAGCATGTCAAAGTGCATGTAGATAAATAGGTACCGCTCCAGCCGGAAGGTAAACGCTGTTTCTGTGCGCTGCTCTGGTTCACCAGAAGCGGCTTAGTCATGTTGGCCACATGACCTGGAAGCTGTGTGCCAGCTCCCTCGGCCAATAAAGCGAGATGAGCGCCGCAACCCCAGAGTCATCCGCGACTGGACCTAATGGTCAGGGGTCCCTTTACCTTTACCTTTAACAGCAGGTTGTTAGGAATTCAAAATAACTCTGCTTAAGACTTGGGTAATATAACCATCATATTCTGTACTATTAGTGCCACTTCGCAAGAAGTACTCTTCTCTGTGTGATCTCTACCTACCACCCCCAACATCCTGGAAGACATCAGTATGCTTGGATGTTTATTCATTTGTTGATCTAGGAAGAGGATTCTTTCCAGTAGCACCTTAGAGACCAACTGAGTTTGTTCTTGGTATGAGCTTTCGTGTGCATGCACACTTCTTCAGATACACTGAAACAGAAGTCACCAGATCCTTAAATATAGTGAGGGAGTGGGGAGGGGTATTACTCAGAGGGTGGTGGGAATGGGTGATCAGCTGATAGGTGTGGAAAACCTGTTGACGACTCTTAACGGCTGCAATTAGTCTTGCAGGAATAGAAAATTCTTTCCAGTAGCACCTTAGAGACCAACTGAGTTTGTTCTTGGTATGAGCTTTCGTGTGCATGCACACTTCTTCAGATACACTGAAACAGAAGTCACCAGATCCTTAAATATAGTGAGGGAGACTAATTGCAGCCATTAAGAGTCGTCAACAGGTTTTCCACACCTATCAGCTGATCACCCATTCCCACCACCCTCTGAGTAATACCCCTCCCCACTCCCTCACTATATTTAAGGATCTGGTGACTTCTGTTTCAGTGTATCTGAAGAAGTGTGCATGCACACGAAAGCTCATACCAAGAACAAACTCAGTTGGTCTCTAAGGTGCTACTGGAAAGAATTTTCTATTTTGTTTCGACTATGGCAGACCAGCACGGCTACCCACCTGTAATAGGAAGAGGATGTCAGTGGTAACATCAGTGTTGGGGACACTCTGATAGGATCTGAGGGATGCTGAAAAACTAAATTTGGAAACTTGGAAAGACTTAGGGTCAAATGGGGGGGGGGTGGGGTGGGGTGGGGGTAGTGGGAGATGAATTCCTCTTAACCTCCCTTCAGAAGAGAGCTGGGAAATACTCTGCCCAATATTGTAGGCATCTGTTTCCAAACAAAATAGAAAATTCTTTCCAGTAGCACCTTAGAGACCAACTGAGTTTGTTCTTGGTATGAGCTTTCGTGTGCATGCACACTTCTTCAGATACACTGAAACAGAAGTCACCAGATCCTTAAATATAATTTTGTTTCGACTATGGCAGACAAACACAGCTACCCTCCTGTAATCAGTTTCCAACTTCTCCTTTCCCTTAATCCCGAAAAGGAGGAAATGTGCCATTTCCTAGGGAGGTATTTATTCATAATGGAGTTAGCAGGAGAATCCAAATAGGAATTAGTCTGTATCAAGACTATTGCAGTCAATTGGAATTGAACCTTTCCATTTTCTTTTCCCTCCCCTGTTCCACACATTCTGAAATGACAGTAAATCTGGATTATCTTTATCAGGATGTGTGATTGCTTTGCCCAAAGATTTTATGCCACCATATAAATCCAGCATAATGTGCCAGATTAGCCGAGTTACTTAAAAGAGCAGACTGTTCTAGTGGCACATTTATTAATATCATATATAATGGGGATGTAGTTATACAGTGAGTTTCTATTTAGGGGGGGGGGGGAGCCCAACTAGGGAAGTTTATGGGGTTGGCCTGGTGCCTTCCGAGGTGAGATATGCACCCAAATGGATTTTTATGCCTCCTGCACGAGAAGATTATAAACCACAAGTTAACTGAGCCCTCGCTCTCGGTTTGGAGAAAGCATATCCATAATTTGTCACAGATGCAACTAAATAATAAACCATCTTTTGTGGCTGCTGTGACATCGATGGTCTGAATGCCCTTGTTCTGTTTGTGGTGCTGAGTCGGCTGCTGTTTATTGGAATTGTTTTATTGGTTTCATTTGTCTGTTTCTCTGGATGTTATTTTAAGCATTTTATTTTGGAAACCACCATGAAAGTTTATGAAGAGTAGTCTAAACATATTTTAAATATTTAAAAATAACTCATAAAATGATGCTCTCTGCAGAAGCATTAGCAACTTTCGTGAGGGTTCAGTTTCGGGGGTTCATGCATATACACAAAAACCAGTAAAGCCAGCAACCCCCTGAACCAGCCCTCCTGCAAGTTGGATTGCTACATATCCGACTTGGGGAAGGTAGCATGAGGTCACTGATGCTGTCCCAGAGCCCTCCAGCCACCTCCAAAAACCCTGGTAAGCACTCACCCAGCTTCAGGAAGGAGGTGGAAGTCAAGGCTATGCAGCTGGTAGTGGTGGGTTGTTGTTGTTGTTCAGTCATTCAGTCGTGTCCGACTCTTCGTGACCCCATGGACCAGAGCACACCAGGCACTCCTGTCTTCCACTGCCTCCTGCAGTTTGGTCAAACTCATGTTAGTAGCTTCGAGAACACTATCCAACCATCTCATCCTCTGTCGTCCCCTTCTCGTAGTGCCCTTAATCTTTCCCAGTATCAGGGTCTTTTCCAGGGAGTCTTCTCTTCTCATGAGGTGGCCAAAGTATTGGAGCCTCAGCTTCAGGATCTGTCCTCCAGTGAGCACTCAGGGCTGATTTCCTTAAGAATGGATAGGTTTGATCTTCTTGCAGTCCATGGGACTCTCAAGAGTCGGTGGGTAGCCAGCTACAATTGCCTCGGCCTCGGGGGGTTAAGCAAGCATTTGCCCCCACCAGGAGCCTGCTGGACTTACACTGTCATTGCAAGAACAAGACTCCTGCCCTGGGTCTCAGATAAGCTCTGCAAAGTCTTGGTGGGAAGCCTCTGGCTGTGACCTAGAGCCTTTCAGCTGCTTCCCAAAGCCTGGTAAGAACTTGCCTAGCTTTGGGCAAGAGGTGTGAGGGCTGTAAGACCCTGCCAGAGCCCTCATGCCTCATTCCCAAAGGTGTTGTTGTTCAGTCGTTCAGTCGTGTCCGACTCTTCGTGACCCCATGGACCAGAGCACGCCAGGCACGCCTATCTTTCACTGCCTCCCGCAGTTTGGCCAAAGGTAGGTGGAAATAAATTAATGGAGAATGGGTTTCCTCTGCTCCCCATTTATTTATTTTCTCCCCCACCCGCACAAGATGTGATTGCATTAGTTTAATAAGCATAAGATGTGAGTTATCTGTAAATATACTGGGAATAATTCTGCAAACTTTAGTGTGCCATGGCTGGGGGTCATATTTGATAGGTGACAATACAGTGTCAGCCATTGGGGGTGGTGCGGTGCATGGGCCCCAATGTTTGCCTTGCATCTGTAGCTGTGCGTGCGTGTGTGTGTGTGTGTGTGTGTGTGTATATATATGCTGGTCTGTTTCTCAGTACTTTCATGCTCTTCACACTTCAATCTTTAATTTGGGTTCGAAGCTGCTCTGTGCAAAATGAAGCTCTTTGTACCCCTTCACTCTTATGGGAAATTCTAAAAAGGTCTATATCTTTCCCCCTCTTGCCAGAAGCCAATTAAATCCAGAAGCACAGAAGACTGCCAAATTGGATTAAGCCTGCCAAATTGCAGACAAATAGGTCCAGGGGCTTTTGTGGGGAAATAAAAGAGATTCACTTTCCTCCGTAATACATATTAGAGCAATACCTTCAGCATCCATATTAGTTTCATATTGTTTGAGGGGTGGGGTTGATCTCTTGCTCTTTCTTGCCTTAAAGGAAGTAGCAGTGTGTATTCCTGCTTGTAATTAGGGGCAGAGAAAAGATGAGCAGCTTTGCACCAGCCTTTTCCAGTGCTTGTTGTGTTGGGAGGGGGTGTCCTCAGGCATTCCGTGATCAGGCTCTCCTTAAAGTGGTCTGTGGACTGCTGAAGATTTTTTTTTATTTTTTTAGCGAAACAGATGATATTTTTAAACTTAGATGAAACATGTAACTTTTTTAAAAGGCAAAAACATCCAGAGCTCTTCAGGCTCACTTCTTGCAATGCCTATGGACCTAGAGTAGAGAAAGACAAAGAGATATAGTGCACAGAAAAGTAGAGAGTACAGAAGAACCACAGACATTGTGGCTTGAGGAGAGGTAAAATTGTGCCAAAACACCCTGATTCACTTCATTATTCACACATTATTCCCTGTTTGGGGTCGTTTTTAATGTTTGGTGTTTTATTGTGTTTGTTCTATTCTTCTGGGAGCCACCCAGAGTGGCTGGAGAAACCCAGCCAGATGGGCAGGGTATAAATAAGAACTATTATTATTATTATTATTATTATTATTATTATTATTAATCAAGTGCAGAGTAGATGACAAAATTATTTCACATAACACAAATTCAAACAAGAGTAGGAATCCAAGATTTGCCCCCCCCCCATGCTCACTAGCTTTCACACATCTCTGAAAGTTTTTGCCCTAACCCACCCTCCATGCCCACTCCTCACCCTTCCCTTTACTTGCTAACAGTGGTAGTAGCAGGAGCATGTGGAGAGTTAATAAATGTTTTTATTTCCTTCCCTCCATGCCTCCTTCAGTACATCAGGATGTAAAGAACTGTGGACTTGTAGTCTGCCTGAGGAATACCAGTGTACACTACTTTAATGTGCTGGGGAGTGATAGGAGGTAGGAAGAGGTGGGGGAAAAAACCTCCCAGCTGCCTATCTCTTCTAAGGAAGGGAGAAGAGGGTGCTTGGAGCAGTGGTGGTGTCAGATTTAAGCCCTGTCCAGATGTTGAACCTGAGATCTCCTCCAAAAAGAAGGAGAACAAGACCCTTCAGTGACCCTGAAGAGCCATTGGAGTTAGACTTCCCTGTCTGAGGACAGGAGGTCCCCACACCAGCTGCTTGGTTCCTTGGCTTGGTCTCAGACTCCTCCCTATCTTTCCCTGGGTCACCAAAGCCACTACCGCAGTGCCAGACTACAGGCTACTGGGGGACGGGGACGAGAAAGTGCCTGGAAACATTGGCTTGGATCAGGGCCTGATTGAGTCAGAAGGCCCCAATTTAACAGCTCACATCCAATGGAGTGAGCAGGAGAATCCATATAGGTATTAGTCTGTATCAAGACTCACATCCAAGCTCAAGCTTGCCTGGTTTGGTGAAATGGCCCTGGCTTGTGAGGAATGGAGTTTTCCAGGTCTTCAGATTGGTTTGGGAAAAGAGCTGATTTGTTTCCAATTTTGAAGGAAAGAAATGAGTTTGTTTAAAAAACAACAACAAACCTCTGCCATGCATCAACCAATGGGGTAATTTCTAACAGAGAATTATCAGAACCTTTGCTAAAATACAACCCCCAGTATACTTTGGGGGGGGGGGGAACCATGACATTTAAAATTGCCTAAATGCCTCCTCCTATTCCACCTGCTTATTCTCCTCTTTTCTTGCTCCTGGCATGGATTTTGCCATCCTTGGTGCATGATTTGTCACTTAGATGCTTCAGAGTCTCTGATCTGCGCAGTGCAGCATTAGAAGGTGTTATCAAAGGGAATGCTGAAAGCCAATCATTGAGAGAATGATGCCCAGGATGGAGGGTGGGGGGAACCCCTAAACTCAAGAAATTCGCTGCACTGCCTTGGCCATTTTCTGCACAACTCATTTTGATACTATCCGGAACAACAATAGCAATAAACAAAACTGCCAGATGATTTATGGGACACACACAAATGGCTTCATAACTTCTTAGAAGAACTGAAAGGTAGATGACAACGTACGATCGTTGTGATCTGGGCTGTCAGGTATGAGAAAAATTTAGTGACTGCGGGTAACAACAGTTGTAAAAACTTCCCTGCCAGCTACAATTCCCCTCTCGGTAAATTTCTCCTTCTCTCTCTGTCTGCTGATATTCCGAGTTCTGTTCCACAGAAGCCAAAATGTCATTGCTGTATTTCTCAATTATGGTCATTATCATAATTTGCATTATATTATGTGCAGCAGGGGAGACATAGAGAGGCCTCCTAGCTGACCTTGTGAAGAACCATCATTATGTCAAATTCTGACAATAGCCTTCGAGCTGATGGTTATAGACCTCCCTAGCTTAACATGTGGAAAATAAAAATCTTTAATAGATTTGGCTTTGGGGTGACTGGCATTTAGATCCCCAAACCCATCCTCTGTTGATTTACAAACAGGCATAATAGGAACCCTCTCACAAATTCAGGAAAGACATGGAACGGCAAATCAGGATTTCACCCACTCTGTACCCAGTCCATATGCTTATCTCAAAATTGAAATAGATTCAACCTTGTGAGTACAGTTTGTGTTCCAATAGACTCTCACCATGCAGTTGAGAACCCTACAAAAGGCAAAGTTTTTAACTGGTTTAATTAACATAAGAAGTATTTCAATAGGTTAACATTTTCATTTTATGCAACTGCATCGGCCATTTTCATAATTCCTTCTATTTCTGAGGTTCAGGCTGTGAGTGTCATTCCTTATGTAGCCAAAAGGCACCATTCATTCACAAACGGGACTATCAGCAGGCTTGGGTGAACCCCAGAGTTTGCAAAAGTACATGAAATCATGGGGGGGGGGCACTAAGTGACAGAGTTATCCCCAAACACAGTCCAATGAGAATTGAAGATACTCTGTGACTGCAAAAGGCTGAATGGTTCTTGGCAAGGGACCCTGGTTAGGCAGGGAAAGAGGAAATGGAGTGAACACCAGCACTCCATGCTGCAACATCTTGTGCTTGTCCAACTTATACATACTGAACGGTTTTGTGTTGCTTTAGATAGTCATATGAGGAAGTCTGTAACCCGATAACATGGTAGGTATCCAAGAGGCTTTAGCCTTAGCCTTCCCAAACTGGAGTGTGCCACCCTAATCTTAAATGTGATTGGAAGTTGGGAGTAAATCCCATAGTTTTCAATAGATCTTCATGCTTAGTTAGGACTGCAGCCTTGGAGTAGTCCCCAGACTTTTGTCTTGAGTCTTCACTTAATGAATAGTTACTGTCAGATTCTATATTTTATAAATTGAACTTATTCCCCTGCCAGCTCTTTAATTCTCCACAAAATAATGGTTTTTCTTAGATTTATAACGTTTCTAAGCAGAACTTATTGAACTACCCTATGATTGTCATTTGCAATAATTAAGAAAAGCAGATGCCAAATAGTGATTGGTGAGTTGGGACTGGGAATGTTTTTTTTTTTCTTTCTCTCCAAGAACGTTAGGTTGAGCAGCATTGATTGAATATGCACAGCCTATCTTATTTCTTATTTCTCAGATGAGACAAAGAATTCTTATTATATGAATCATAATTATATTTAGCTATAGCATGCAGTGCTTGCACAGCCCCCATAACAAGAATACCTAATTGAGCGAGGTACACTGCTAGTACATCACAGGAATAACTTGTGTACAAGACACTGATTGGATCTCATTCAGGTTTTTCTCTGTTTTTTAATATTATTTGAGTAACTCATTGTTCTATATAGAAATGAGTAACAAGGAATGGTTTGCTAGTGAGCAGAAGCCAAGGTCAATCCTGCCATACGATAGAGAGGCACAACCTGCTTCAGCTGGCAATATTGGGGGGGGGGGAGATAAAGGCAATAATTGGGGTCTGGTTGGTGCAGAAAGGCTTTTTAACATTTGAGCTTCACAATGTTTTGAAGCTGACCATGGTATCAGTTCTTCCTACCTTGTCATGGGAAGGAAAAGGGTATCACCTAAGTATGCTTCCAAACTATTTCCAAACTATTTCTAGGTGGGCTTTGGGTCCCACCTATACCATACATTCAGTTACAGATTCCTCCAAAGACTCCTGGGAAACATAGTTTGCTGAGGGTGATAAGTCTTGTTAGTAGACATTTATTCCCCTTATAGAGCAACAATTCTTAGAGTGGTTTAACAGTCAATCCCCCTTCTGAGATAACCCTGGGAATGGCAACCCTCTGTGAGGGCAATAGTAGTCTCCTAACTCTCAGCAACCTTAACAAACTACAGTTCCCAGATTCTTTGGGGGAAGCCAAGACTTTAAATGCATGGTGCAGATGGGGCTAAGTCACATATTGACAAATGTTAGTTGCGTACTTAAAGTTCATTGGAGGTCCTGCACAACAAACCTGCTCCCACCCTGCAATAATTATTTCCTATAAGGAAAGTGATGTGAAGATGCACTGGAAAGTGTTAGAAAGAGAAGCAATGTGTTCTTACATCCCCATAAAAAAAATGAAGCTGAACACTCAACAAGTAGCCATTGATCAACCTCCCCACCAACATTATGCAAACAAATCAGGAGGAATGCTCAATAAGCAGGTCATCTGGAAGTGAATTAAGTACATGCTACTTTGCAGGGGGCAGGGGGGAGAAGAAGGAAGTGAGCATTGACTTGTTGTAATGGATAAAGTGAGCTTCTGTAACCTCGAAATCTTGGATCCCCTCCAAACCGATACCAAAGTTTTGTGCTCTTTTTATGCCATTTTGTGCTGACACCCCCACATTTTGTGCCATTTTGCAGCACAAAATGAGTGCAGAGCTTTGGCATCGGTTTGGAGGGGTATCCAATATTTTGGGGTTACAAATTAATGAAGCTGGTATAGTGTTCCATTTGATTCAGAGGAGCCGAGGGTCAAATCCCTGAATTTATGGGATTAGCTTGTACCACGTTGTATCAATCTAACCCAGTTTGCCCCAACCTCATGCCCTCCAGATAGTTTTGACTTCAACACACATCTGCACCAGCCAGAATGGCCAATGGTTAGAAATGATGGGATTTGTAGACCAAAACAATCAGCACCAGATTGGGGAAGGTGGATATACTACATCTTCCAGTGGTGTTATGCAGCCATAGTGGCAAAAATGCATGTCACATTGGGCTTTGTTCATTGGAGAAAGTGCAGGATACAAATGTAATAATAATAATAATAATAATAATAATAATAATAATAATAATAATAATAATAATAATAATATAGACACACACACATGTATCTATATGTGTGTAATTAAGACACGGAAGTTGTAGGGAATGGAGGATATACTTTTCTATGCAAATATGACCAGTGTATTGACATGTTCCTACTATGGAATTTTTCCTGGTTTATAAAAACACTCATGTATTTCCACCTCTCTGCAAACCCACATTCTTATGACTAATGCTGCCTATCACTGGATAACATTTGCTCTTATGCAACTGAATATCACAATCTAGAGACAGATGTGAGTAGTATTACTGTATGCTTATTATTGCCTGCCAATCCAACAAAAAACTCAAGACAACCCTCCTGACACCTGTCAGCAGGAGGACCCTGGATATTGTTTTGCAGTGTTGAATTTCTGAAAAGCACTAGAGTGACACAGGTCAAAGCAACAAGATCAAGTAAACAATGGGAAGATGCTTACCATAGATATATCAAGGGACCTGGGTCCCGCTGGCAAATATCATTCAGGGGACATACACATTCTTTGCTATTTGCAGCTCGGGAGTTGCAGAGTAAGAGAAAACTAATTGGGATTCATTTTGTGCTATTTGCAGAAAGACAACTTACATGTAGAACAAGTTTAGACATCTCCATCCACTAATGCACATGAAGATTGGCACTGCAGGGGCTGTGTAGGAACTTTGGTTCCTTTTCATATGCCAGATTTTCCCTTAATTTATATCTAAGGGCCTACTCAGAAACATTACTCCCCTCTATGATTTTCACCAAAACCTCATTCCCCCTACTAGTTAATATCTAAACAATCCTATTGCATGCACCCATCTACAAAAGATTTGGCAAAAAGTAAAATGGATGGAAAGTGTGCCAACTTTTAGGGTTGTGGAGTCAAACCTACTGAGGCAATACGGTACCGATGCCATGATACTTGCAAGCGGTAAATCATGTGTGTATGTTGGCGTTGGCCTAGTAAAGACAAATTTGGGTTTTGTTTTTTAAAAAAGATACTTGCAAGTGGTAATTTGTATTTCCTCAGTCGTGACTGCTGCCCATTGGGACTGGTAGGGCAGAAGACAGGCAAGCCAACAGCAGGTGAAGCACAGGAACAGAAGAAGCTGCCCTATATAGACTCAGACCGTTGGTCTACCTAGTTTAATACTTTCTTCACTGAGTAGCAGCAGCTTTCCGGGGGTTCAAGTGAGGACTCATTTCCCAGACCTACTTGGGGATGTCAGCAGGGGTTGAACCTGGGATACTCTGCCCTGAGCTGTTCCTCTGAGTCAGACCAATGACAAGTGGCCCCAACTCATTCTTTAGTCCCCATTCTCCTTCCTGTTGCATTCTACAAAGGCAACACTAAAGAGGAAGAAGCAGACACTCAGTGCCACCCCTTTGACTGGTTGTAAGGAAGAGGGCAGGCCGGTGGGGGCTGGTTGATGTCCCATTGAGATTGGTGGGGCTACTGAAAACTCCCAAGAGTTGTTGGCAACGCTATTGCGTCCAACCCAAGGAATATCTTTCCCTTGTCATTCCTTTTCACTGATGCCTTTCCAGCTGAACATGTAGGTAACAGGAAGGGAAGACATATTTGACAGAGCCCTTCGTTGCTCCCCTTCTCAAACTCCCAACTTGAGAGGCATACGTTAGCTTAATTTTTACAAGCAAAGGAAACTGCTACTGTCTCTTTGGCATACGACACACTTTGCAACTTTGTCAGTTGTTCTTTCTCCATAAAGCTAACTAAATGGCAAGCAAACCTGTCTGATCTTTTCAGTAAACATAACTTCAGACACAGGAACTGTTTTATAGTGTAAATAACAGCTGAGTTAAATTACCACTATAAAAGAATTCTGCTCATGAACTGTGATTTCTACTTTTCTCGGAATATATTTACTTTATGACTTTATTAAAAAACAGGCATTTCTCTTCTTTTGCTGCTGAATATATCTTTAAAAAATGCACCCTCCACCCAGTAGCTAAATCAAGATAAAAGAGATCCATATTTTTTCTTCTTCTGGAGATGTATTAACCATCATTAGGCATGCAGACAGTAAAAAGGTAATTTGGGACTCTGAGAGCAGGTTGCAAAAATAATTTACAGTTCTGCTCACTGCTGGCATAATGCTAAATCTCATCAAACCTCTTCATTTGTTCAGTGTGTGTTCAGTTTGGTGGTTAGGATGAGCCCAATCACTGTGTTTTTCTTTTCTTTTGTTGCTGTTTTTAAATAACAAGTTTTCTTCCAGGACTCTAATGTGCCAACAGAGAGATTCGTACTTGGAATCCAATTAGTTATACATACCTTGATGCTAAGCATCAAATACCAAACGATGCATAAAGTGGGAGGATGACATATACTATGGCATTTGTAAGGCAGATCCATCCCTCTTTCCTTGTTTCCCCTTTGACTGCGCTAATGCAGTGGAGGAGTCTATCAGCATCAACAGTGTTTCCTTTGCCAGGGAAGTTGACTAATGAGAATCCAGGACAAGCAGATTCTAATCCCCACCTCTGTGTTTTCACATCCAGGGAAGGTGCTGTCCAAACTATATGTCTGATATCAAGAGCCACTTTTGTCAAAGATGAGAGCTTTTAATAGTGGTCAGTTCACGAGAATCAATTGTTCTATTTTGTGCAGGTCAAACCACATCAGGAGGACTGTGTCTGCAGGGCCGGTGCTATCATTAGGCGACTAGGCAGCCACCTAGGGCACAGACCTCAGAGGAAAGAGTTATTCTCCTCTTCCTGTTGATCAAATGACCAATCTAATAGCTAAGGAAGAGCAAACTGCATCCCCGTCAGGTGCCTGAATGGATGGAGAGGTTTAAACCTCTCTACCTGCCCCAGTTTGGTATCTACTTTAATTCTGCCCCCCCCCCTTTGCTGCTGTTGCTAAAATCAGTAGGATCATGGGAAGCTAGATAAATGTGCTTCAGGGGCTCGATCTGGCCCCTGGGGCTCAGAGCAGCCCACACTGAACTAGAACATGCTCAGAGAAATGCAAGCAGAGTGGTGAGGGATCTGGAAAGGGATCAGTGAGGAAAAAGTGGCTTGATATGCTTATCTTGAATAAAATTAAGTGGGTATCTGGTAGCTGTCTTCAAATATCTGAAGGGCTGTCATGCTGAGAAGATGGATCAGAGGGCAAAATTGGCAAGAATAGGTGGAAAATGCAAGAAAGCATATTTCAGCTAAACAGCAGGGCTGTGAATGCACAACCTGACCCACCCCATGGCTCTGATCTGTGGCTCCTGGATTAGGCTCCTGTACAGCTTCAGAAGCAAACCTGCCCCACCATGAAGCAAACTGAGTGTGGGTCTATGGGGTTTTGAAAGCCTTAAAACCCCTATTTTAAAACACAGGATTGGATCCTCTTGCTTTAATAGTTGTTAATCGGGAGAATCCAATCCTGCACAGAGGCAGTTTTATTGGTAGTCTTTTCCCAACGATGCCTCACGTGGGAGCCGCCTTTTTCAGAACAGTCATGCACTGGGCTGACGTTTCCATCTACTATTACCCCAAGCCATTCCTTACAGGGATGATCTGCAGCAAACCAGCAAATTGTAAGGTTCAAACTCCTGCTGGGCCTAAGTACATGCAAAATAACATGTGGTCGCTTTTCTGTAATCAAACTGCTGAATTCAAATTGATCTGATTCAATATTAATCTGAATTCAGCCCAGTGCTGTTTTCAAAACAAGAATTTGCCCTTGCTTAAATGATTTGGCAGCAACACATAAACATGGACCGAGTTAGCTGAATATCAATCTCTCCTCATGATTGCCTTTCCTACGTTTAGGGAAATGGTAATTAGAATTTCCTTTGTGTTTCTTCTTGGAGGTGAAGTAGAATTAAAACCTATTTATAAATATTTTAGTCTTGTAACCATGCTCAGAGCAATCAATTTGAGCTGCACTGTAAATATGCCCTCCATTATGTTAAAGGTTGCACATTTCTTAACAGCATGCAAATATCTTTGCAACATCCTTGTTTGGGCTGCCCCCCTTGTTGTCCTCAAGCATAATTTTGCTTCTTTTGAATAGCTGCTGTTGTTTCCATTGCACTTTCATAGTTTGCATGTCTTTTTTTCCTTTTTGGTCTTGTGGCTGAATCTGACATTTTCGAGCCTCAGAAGGTGTTTACATGGATATGTCTTTTAGAAATGCAACTTATATAATCATGGTCATCAGAGTAGAATATCAGCTCTCACTTTGAAACAGTTAATTAAAGTTGCTAGTGGGTGGGGCTGTAGCTTTGGATTCCCAACCTACTCAGACCTCAGTAAGGCAACAAAATAGGAAATTCCTATTTTGAATTTCCTATTTTGTTTCCTATTTTGTCTCAGTAAGGCAGACAGAGAACAACCTGGTGAGTTAAGGATGGAGCCTGCAGAAAGTCTGGTTGGTTAGAGCTGGAGGCGGAACAGAGTCTGGTGTTTCAGGGGTGAGACCAGAGCAGGTTAGGAATGGAAATTCAATTTGGCCGAAACAGGCAGGTCATTTATTATAGAATGTGGGAGAAATTTGAGTTCACTGACTTCTTAGACCTGGAAGAACATAATGGTCAGAACAGAAAAGACCAGCAGGTTGGCAACTTAAAAAATAGTGACTCATTAGCAACCCTTCTAGAATTGACTTGAGAAGGGTGGCATATAATTTCATGACACTCATGGAGAAAGACTTATCTGGAAATAAGATCTCATCCATGTATTTTGTGAATGGTCCGTTGGACTATGTTAGAGGGAACATGCTTGGGAAACATTCCTTGCTCTTTAATCCAACACATCTCTCTCTCTCTCTCTTTTTTAGCACCCAATATTGGGACTTGTACCCTATGGATGAATAAGTGTGCTCTCGATGCAGAGGCACATCTCCTCAACAAGGTCAAATGCTCAACATCATTTTCTCTAGCTTTCAACAACTGCATCCATGAGTCACGAGTCAGTCCACTCGTCATTTTCTTTTGAATCCATGCAGTAAGATGAAATTTGTGGGCTGTGTATTGTTCCTCCACATTGTTGACTGGCAAAGCTAATTTGCCACCTGTATGGTACTTCTTATTTTTCATAGCTTTTATTTTATTCTTACCTGGAGTCAGCATCATAAACAGTTTGAAAGACTCCGTGGGGATATTCACCACTTTGCTTGAAATGAAATGGAGAGTCACTAGCCACCAGCTACTCTTCTGTGTTTTATCTTCATTTTGGATTTTTTGAATATATACTTTGCTTTAGAAGTCTTACTAGGAACACTGGAAGCTGGCTTATACTGAGTCCGACCATTTGTCCATTGAGCTCAGTACTGTCTGCACAGACTGGCAGCAGTCTCCAGGGCTTCAGACAGGGACTCTCTCCCAGCCCAACCTGGAGATGCCTGGGATGTTTAAATATACCAGTACTGTTAATGATCCCCCATGGCTCAGATACACAACTCAAATGCAGCAGGAGCTGTATGTTCAGTATTGCAGACCCAATTCTATGGAACTCCCTCCATCCTAAAGACTTTTCAGCAGTGTCAGGCTTCAGGGAATCGGCTTCCTCCTCCCCTTGGCAGTTGATAAGCAGAACAAAGGAAAAGGAGTTTTCTTACCAATTAGAAACTTTAATGATCACAGCGAGAGAACAAAGAATCCATTTCCCAGGAATGATGGTGCTCCCAATTAAGGGTTCCACCCACTTTCTCCCTAGTTACCCAAATCACTACCACATCTTGTAACATGAGCTCATAACCACTGTGCTTTCTGTGCTGCCACCTTATCAGTTCTTTTTGACCTTAGGCTGAGTGGATGAATGCTTTCCAGAGACAGTGAATCTGTTAACTCTCTCCTTCTCAGTGCTTCTTCTCCTAGTTGTTCCCCATCCAGTATTTCCCAGCTTCTGCCTTCTGAACTATGTCTCTCTGTAAACCACTGCTCCAAATCTATACTTTCCCCCTGCTCTTGGGAAGATTCAGGATCCTGACCAGGAGCAGGGGGAGAGGGAGGCTCCCACCATTCTTCCTCAGTGCAGCCCTCCTCAGCATGGTTTCAACTGTTTTTTTCCTTTATTGTAACTTTTAAAACTTTATTCTACATCACTTAGAGACTACAGTGTTAAGGGGCATATAAATTATTGAGATAAATAAAAAAAGATGATGATGAAATGGTCATGTGACTCAATCAAAATTGGTTATAGCATATATAGGCTCCAATCCACTTCTAGGGAAAGACAACTTAGCTTTGTGTAAGTATTAGGGCTCCAGGTTAGGATGGATTTCCTCACAGGCATCAATAGATGCATCCAGACAGTTAAATGAATCCTGGAGTAGCATCACGGCTGAAGAGATGCACATCTGCAATCACATCAGAAGTCTGCTTCTGCATGTAGATATCCTTATCTATTTTGGGGCAGCAGATTCCAATTAGTTCATCCGTCTAGATTTATTTGTAAGTGTACCCCTTTCCTTATGCTACTTAATTGAGAGCAGTGATACCTTTTACACTTCTTTCTCTCCTTCTCTTAAATTGGCTGATTTACACCCCCCTTTTTTACCTTATGGCACACTCTTAGACTTCTTCTTCGGCTAAATTCCAGTTGTGTAACCATAATCAGTACGATGCTCTCTAAATCATCTCTCAGCAGCAAAACCAATTTGTTATTTCTCCTCTTTTTCGGGAGCTTGTCAGATAGTCCAACGCCATATGTAGTGGCACCTGATCAATAGCTAATTTGTTTAGAATGCCAAGGATCATTAGTGGTCTAATTCTGGCATATGAGAGTATGAGTGTTCTCTGCTTGAAGCAAAGAAGATGGGGGGATTCTGTTTGTAAATATGAAGGACACTCTTATACGTTAGGAGGAGTGATGGTAGTTATCAAGCTCACATTATAGTGCCATTAACACAAAAGTATGACTTTAACAATTCAAGAACTCAGTGACAGCTTGAATCATAGCTAGGGCATGTGGCACCATCAGCTAATCTCAATCCACAGATCTAAGTGACTGAGTTAGGATGTAGGGGGAGAGGCGACACCCACCAGCCATGATGGTTATGTTCTACCTACATTGTCAAAGGCAGTATGTCACAAATAGGGAGAGTATTATTGCACTTGTGTCCTGCTTGTGGGTTTCCCATTGACAACTGGTTGGCCACTGTGAGACCAGAATGCTGGACGTGATATTCCTTTTGTCTGGTCCAGCAGGCCTCTTCCTATGTTCTTATGCCACCCTCATGATTCACTCAAGGGTGGATGAATGACATACACAGCCCCCTTAATCTGAATAGAAGACCTGACTCTTTTCATAGAGAATGTACTGATCTTTTTAACCTTGTAGAGGAGGGTGAGAAACAACCTATTGCCAAGGGAAAAAGGAGCTAAGACAGCTGCTACCTGTCTGTAAACTATTTCAAAGGAAGGGTCACTCAATGCTTTTGAGGTTAAAAAGAGATAAACTCTTTCCGCGTGATAGCATCATTGTTCATCTCTCTGGGGACAGGCTCTAGATAAGCTGGTTTAATTTTTGTGTGTGTATGTTTAAGATTGTCATTGTGTGTCCTGGGCAGATTGCCCTCCAAGATACATGTGACCTGTAAATGTTAGTTTATGTTTGCGCCAAGAAAGGGGATGAGTGAGAAGCAGTTATTTGCAAATAAAAAAAAATTCTAAAGAAAGTAATGACTTATGACAAGGTCTGCTATTCCCTGGAAGGAAGTGCACGGCAGTAGCATTTGGGGCTGGGGGGCTGGGGTGGGGGTGGGGAGATGTCTTTAAGCTCCTACAAAACCTAAATCATTGCATCTGACAACTCTGACTGAAGCTCTGACTGAAGAATGAGGCAGTGATTGCTGAGACAATCCATCCATCATGTTGCAAAGGTATTAGCAAATATAAATATGGCAGTGATGAAGCACACGGCCCCTAGGACAACCTCAAGCACAGAAAATAGTCGGAGAGGTCTCCCTTTCTGTTGATTACATTGTCATGTTTCAGAGCAATGCTGGAAGTGTAATGCTCTGAATACTCTGCCTTACAGTGTAGTAAGCTAAGACACAATTCTGTGTTGATATTTTCTTGATGCAACTTGAAAGGAGTGTCTGATCACCCCTCAAGGTTGATGTGCCAAAGGACAATGCAGGGCAATTTCCTCAACTGATATTAAGATTGTGTCACTTTAGCCACGATCAGGCACAAAAATGCAAAAGAAAATTCCAGCACATGGATGTACAATAAATGCACTTATAGTGCCATCCAATGCATATCTACTCAGAAATAAAACTCATTGATTTCAATGGTGCTTTATCAGAGGTGTGAGTATAATTGCAGCCTTAGTGGGACAATGTCAGCTGAAAGAGGCCCTGTGGAAAGCTGTGGTGAAACTTTGTAGAAAAAGATATAGACATGCAGAGGAAGGGAAAGGAAACAGTTACCTAGTTCTTAAAGGTATCCTTTCAAAAAGCAATCAAGCCACACATAGGAGCCATACACCTGCCAGAAAATCCCCGCTATCCAGCACTAGACAAAGGAATAAAAAGGCACATGTCAGGAGGATGCAGGAGTTACAGTGACCTTTCATGCTGCTGCTCTTTCTGCTAACTCAAAGACAAAAGTGAGCCAGAGATAACATGATGAAATGACAGTAGCTGTGGAGCTTTACCCAGATGCTTCCAGCAACTGCAGAAAAGGCAGGATGCTGGAACATCAGGAAGAGGTCCCTGTGATAGATATGGATATAGCAATAGCTATGGATATAGATGATATAGATATAGCACCAGGGAGGAGATAAATAGCAAGGGACTAAGCAGATATTTCAAGGATTTAAAGACCACGGACAGCTACAAAGCAAGGAAAGTGAAACAGAGAAACTAGGAGAGAAATTTGACTATGGAAGTGAAACAGAGAAACTAGGAGAGAAGTTTTACTATGGCAGACCAACACGGCTACCTACCTGTAACTAGGAGAGAAAGAGTTGGATTATGTGGAGAAGGGAAGGGAAGGGTTAAGGAGCAGGGTTAGTAAGGCCAGTGGAGAGACCTTGGAGGGAGAAGGGGGGAAATGCAGGGGTAGTGAAATATACTCGGACTCCAGTGTGAATTTCATTTCACGAAATGGCAAGCTGGACACAGAATTGTTTCTTCGTGTTCACGCACATTTGTTTGGTTACATGTGTTCTAGAGGCAAAGTGGATTGATCCTCCCACTCATAGATTTAGCATCTAGAGAAACTGGAGAAGGAAGGTGAACCCTGAAGAATGACAGCACTGGCACCACACTCTAAATTTGGACAAGGCATCTCCAAAAGGTAAAAATAAGGACAGTGAATGACCATCAAGCAGGCAATCTTCCTGGTTAATAGGACAGTTGCTGCATTTGGAAAACAGATAATGAAGTTGCCACTGTTGATCTTTGATGAATTTTGTAGTGCTCTTCACCATAATATCCAAGAGAAGGTTACAATGATAGAAAAACACAATAATAAGACTAGAGTAGGTCTGTATCTATTATTTGTCAAAGCCCAGGGTCAATTTGTTATTGGAGGAGGGGAATGTAGGGATGGATGGATCAGTCACTTTCTCATCTGTGTTACTTCCACATGCAGTCAATGCAAAGTTAGTTTTATATGTCCATCAGCACATATTCTCTACCCCAGCCTTCCCCAGCATGGTGCCCTTCAAAAGTTGTTGGACTACAGCTTCCTTCATCCTTGACCATTGAACTGCTGGCTGAGGTTGATGACTGCTGGAATCCAACAACCTGGAGGACTCCACATTGGGGGAATGCTGAGGAATGCTACTAATATCCCAGTAGTAAAACAACACACATTTGTGCACCTCCTTTAGCAAATCATTCCTAAGCCTAGGAATAGCAGTAGGGAGATAGGGTCAGCCCTATAACTCTCCAACAACTTGAGTTCTAGTCCTCTGGATTAATATGAACATGGGTAGTTTTTATTGGAGATCTGACTTTTTTGCATTCCATATGTGGTTTTGTGTGTGTGTGTAATAGAAAGAAACCATAACATGCTATCTCTAAAAGCGTTAAAATAGCAATAAACTGTGAATATATATATATATATATATATATAGGCATGAAAGTATCATGCTACCTTAGGGTGACTTAGCAGAACTACTTCTGTCTTGATAACCCATGGAATTTGATTCACAGAGACATGCATTTCACTTTCCCCTGCATATGTGGTCAAATGAATATATGTACCTCGTAGGTAAAAAAGATATACACAGATGACATTCTGAACCAACAAATGAATGATGGATAAGACAGAAAGATGATCATGCCTGGTGAGAGACTGAAGACTGACAAATAGCATGTGCACTGTATAATATAAATCCTATACATAGAGTCAGAGGCAAAAGAAAAGGGAGGGGGTGTTATAGATATGTTTGCACATCTTAAAACAACAAACACTTCAATATGATTTATTTAGTCAGGATAGGCTAAAAACTCAGTGGCATAATAACAGGACCATTTGTCTTAGCAAGTATCTTGTTATTGGTGATCAATAATGTAGCTAAGATGATTGATTGCTTTGTTTTCTTGTGGTGCCTCAGCCACTCTAAATTATTTATTTGACATGGTGCCTCCTGGTAAATTCAAGGAACCAGTTGTGTTGTGTAATACTAATATGCTTTAGTAGATACAGGGCCTTTTCCAGATTGAGATATACATAGAGGCATAATATAAGATAAGGATTAGCTAATTATCCATGGCATATTTTGCTCAATTGGAAAGAACAGCGTAATGCTGTTTTAAACTACCTTCATTTGTCTCTTATGACTAGTGGCAGGATACACGGGTGAACATGAGAAACACGGTGGCAATCACTGCTAGCATTGATGGCTTTAAAAGTTAATAGACAAATCCATGGGAAATAGAAATACCTTAGTCATGACAGTGAAGAATGAAACTAGCACATTCAGAAACACTATAGTCCTGCCCATTTCTACTGCCATTGCCTAGGGGTGTCTTCTTCTATGGAATAAAATAGTTCCGTACTGCTTTTCAGGACACAAATGCCTTGTCAATGTAGTGTACAAAATTCCAGAATTAAAACTTAATGATATATGACATCATAAAACTAAAAGCACATTAGACCCCCCTTGCTACTATTACTTACTGGTACTTTTGATGATGATGGAGATAGTTTGGTTGTTGGACCGGGATAAGTTGAAGAATCTGTGGCTCTTTAGATGTTGCTGGACTCCAGCTTTAATCAGCCCCAGCCAGCATGGTCATCTTCAGCAAGTCCTTATTTCCATTGTTCCCACATAAATGTTGCCATTCACTAATGGCCATCGACCAGCAAGTGCTTTCAGGTTTTTTAGCATTGCAAACATAGACCAGCTTCCATATTTTATGATTTGTTTAATGCTAATCTGCAGGACAGAATGGAAACATCCATGCATGTCACTACTAATATAGTTAATCACAATTGCTTGATACTGAGCCATACTAATCCATTTAAATCCATTAAATTTTATAAAATGAAATAAATAATATTAGTCATATGTATATAAAAGAAGGCCTAGCTGTGATTCATGCTGTTGATCAGACCTAAACATGCTATTGAATGAAAAGTTCAACTAATACTGGCATATCAGAATTCAGAACTTGAATTCCTCGGTCTTTTCCAACTTGGTCATTAGAAATTTCACTAGAAATCAAAACAGGAGAGTATTGTAAATTGAAAACTCTTCTTGTATTTTCAATGGATAATTTCAATGTGCTAATGGAGTTGTTTAACTCATCACTAAACAAAGGAAAAGTCTGTTCACATGCCACTTGTAACAGCTGTTAAATATTAGGAAGTGTCTCAAGTAAATAAAGGCAGCTTTCTCAGAATATGTTCATCCCTGGAACACAGGTAAAGCAGAAATCCTTTAATTATGCCAGCTATAAGCCCTGCTAAATTCACACTTATTTACTGTAATGGAACCACTATAGCTTCTTTCCCCCTGGGGTGATACATTTGACAGTGGTAGCTGGCATTAAGTACTATGCAAACCCCTTCTCTCTATAGCTCTGTCAAAGCACCTTGCATTTGAGCTACATCAAGAGATCATTAATTCCTAGCTCCCATAAAGCTCTCATTTCTAATACAACTTGGATCCTTTCCACACTAAGGCCCTTGAGCTTTGTTGAGGCATTGCTGTTTTGTAATTTGCAGGAGGCAGAAATTAAAGCTCTGATTCCACACAACATTTACCAGGAGGGAAAGTCTGTTTCTGTGGAAGTCACATCAAGTTCTAAAAAAGTGTACTCATGACTGCATTTGGTGTGTTTTAAAGTGAGTCCTGTATTTCCCTGCTTCAATGAAATGGAACTTTAATTAGCCATTTCTTCTTCTTTCCTGGCAGATTAATCCCTAATTAATCTTTCCTTTTTGCAGCCAGAGCAATCACATTATTTTCTTATTTATTTTTAATTTTACTTCTATTAGTGCAACTGCACATCAGTGAAAAAAAATGAACCAAAAATAACTGGTTGGTTTTCTTTTTCTTTGCTTTTTTAAAAAATAGTGGATTTACAAATCTTCTAAATGGTAGATTTCAATTTATGTGGTGATTTAGTACAGTACTGTTTTAGCTCCATGGATTCTCCCCCCCCCTTATATTGTGTTTCTAATGCTGCTGAGTTGTGAAATTCTGCTTTTGTTTTGACCCCGAAGTTGCCTTTTAAGCATGGCATTTTCCTGTGTTTTAATTGAAATTGTGATATATATATATATATTTACCTTGCTCTTTCTTCTTCTTCTTCTTCTTCTTCTTCTTCTTCTTCTTCTTCTTCTTCTTCTTCTTCTTCTTCTTGTAAGCTGTCCAGAGGACCTCTGTGAGAAGGCAGCCTATAAAAATAGTATAAAACAATTTGACAGATGTATGGATTGAGAAGAGAGACAGAAAAAAGGCAAAATCCCTTTCTGTGAGAGAAGTAGTGGTACAGACAACAAATGACTTATTTTCTTATCTCTGTGGCTGCAATCTCCTAGGTGACATGGATGCTGTTATGCAGCTTAATGCACAGGCACACTCCATCAGTTTCCCTCCCACCCCTCTCCAAGTGGCCCTGTGCACTGGCAACCCACGCTGCACCACTGTGGCAGGGGCAGCTCCAGATGTTGTTCAACTCCAGCTCCCATTAGTCCCAGCCAGCATGACAAATGGTCAGGGATGCTGGGAGTTGTAGTCCAGCAACATCTGAAGGTTCTCTGCTCCTGGTGTAAGGACATACATAGTTCTGGGAGAAATTCTATTACAGTACGACATATGGAAGTTTAAGGTGCTCAAGGCTGTCTTGATTTGTACTTTTCAATAGCACCGAGAGATAAAGCAGGATGTGCTGTAAAACACATCCGTGTCTCAGATGCCAACGCTCATTGTCCCCTTGCGTTGAGCAACTTTTGTTTAAATTTCCTATTCACATTGAATGACTGTGCGTAGCAAAGGTGAGGCAGACTGGACAATTACTGTGGAAACTGAGAACAATTAGTTCTTATTTGCTTAACACAGTTTCCTAATGTGTAGCTGTAAAACTTTTCACAGGATCTTTTAAATACAATTGATTTTCCTGAGCCGTTTCCTAATATTTCAAAGCGAATGCAGGACCTGACAATTGCAATCAAGCTAATGCAGGTCGATAGCCATTTTCTCTTAGTTAAATAGGAACAATCAGGAATACAAGCCGAGACTTCACTGAGAGTGATTGTATATGTCTGTTTGATGAGCTGGTGCATCATATGTACAAAGGCATGGTGGAACATGTTGAATTTTGGGAGAATGCATTTCAGAAAGTTCAGCAAGGTAGAAATGCTCCACCGCTTTATGCAACAATTCTCTGAAGTTAGCTCTCTTCCACTTCCTGGATTTTCCCTTGCTTTTATGTTATTCTTCTGGACAGAGGTCTCATCCTGTTGCGCTCCCCCCCTTCTTTCCATTGGCATGGGTGTATGATGTTGTTGACATCCATCTGTCTTGAAGCACAATGGAGCGTGCTTCCAGGGGTGAAGTCAAACTGATCATGGGTGTAAATTTTATTCTTGTCTACGTACATTCGGTAGAAGGTCTGAAAAGAGTCTGTGAATCTAGAACTGTACATAGAGTATGCAGACATTCACCCACCCAACACCTGGCAAGAGATCAGAATCATGCCTATTTGGCCAACAGCTCATATCCAGAGAACCAGGATTGGTGTAAAAGGAACATGTGCATGTACACCTTTTCTATGCACTCAGGAATCCTGATTGCTCCAAGATTGCCTGGGGGAGCTCTACACTCACAGACCCCTTTCACACTAATGCTTAAATGCATGGGAGATTCCCCAACCAGTGGGCATACCAATATCAGTGGCACTGTCCTGCTCCCCTCTGCACATTTAGTGAATGTGTGTGTGGATATTTGTACAGAACAGATGTGATTTGGAACACAGATGGCTTCACTGAGATCCTTGTGCACCATGTCATGGCTGATGGGTCATATTCAGCTTGGTGGGCCACAAGTTGTGCAAGTGTAGTTTAAACAAAGCAGCACTACAGCAGTTGCTGGGAATTATAAGAACTGCAGTAGTGCATGAATAAGTGAAGCCAAGGAACATGGCTTTTTGAAATCTGTGAAGTTCCAGTGGTAGAAACAAATGCAAACTACATCACATTTCTTGTTGTTGAAGGCGGGAGTGAAAAGATTGCCCTAGTCATTTCTTTCTATTTCTGTATGTACCACTAATATTGAAAATTCCCCAACATTTTTAGTGTTTTAGTATTTGTGGTTGTGCACATGGCTCTTTCTTGTGACAGGAATCATGGAATCTCCAATACGCATAAGTGGTTTAGAATTTGGTTTTATGTCTCATCATTGAGATGCCATTGACCCGGATCACTATATAACAAGTGATTCATGTTTAAAGGGTGACATTTATTAGACCAATTAAGTGTCTGTGTTCAGCCTATCATAAAGCTGTAGCAGAATTGATGGATTATGATAACATTATTGCTCGTGCTGCTAATGCAATCCTGGTAGAGGTGTCATTAAATCAGAAATTAGGAGTAGATAAAAATACTTGTAGATTCCTCTTTCCTCTGCCTAAAGTCGGCCTTAGTGGTGAAACCACCTTTCCAGCCCTCACTAATGCCTTAACTGGCATGGGTATACCCTTCTCCCTCAACACAGATCTTCATCTATGGTACTCTTTTTGATTCTCCTGTTTTCTGTCTCCATCTCTCTGTGACTGCTTTGTCCTGATTTGGACTGTGTGTGGGTGATTTGGCTTCTTGCATCTTCCTGATATAGACATTTAGGACAGGCAGTGAACTAACTTGGCTATAAGCTAAGCATCTTGAGGCCCCTTGGGTAAAGGGTGTCTGACCAACCATCTCACATTGTTGTCCACTCCAATGCGTTGCTTGGTCTGATGTTCTTTTGACCTGAAGGAATTGCTCTGCTGAACTCTGGACAATAGTAACTGAGGAGGAAAACAACCCTTTCTCCCAGCACATGTTTATGGTGAGTTGGCAATGAGAGCCTTACCTCAGGTGATTGGGTTTCAGCTGAGGTGGTGTTGCATAGCCTTTATTCACCCACTGTTATGAACTTTACACCAAATATATGTGTTGAGAATATTCACTCTGAGTGTGTGTGTGTGTGAAATATTTGTTTTCTTTATACCGTGTTTTATAACCATTGTGAGCTGTTCTGGGAACTTTGAAACAGAAGAGTAACGTCGAAATGGATTAAATAAATAAAAAAGTTCCAAAAAACATTATTGTTTCTGCACATAATAAATGCACAGCTGTGACTCACTTTAATGCAGGATGCAGATGTCTTCTCTTGAGAAAGCTTTCCCACTGTTAGGGTATCACAGTTCCATAGCATTCAATCAAAATCTTCTGTTACTAGGATAAAGGGGGTACTTCCCTCAGTTTGTTGACTAGAATAATGGCAGAAAGTGGAATGTCATAGCCATCTGCCATGAAGGGCACAATTTTTTTCTCATCATTAAAACAGATTTCATTCTTATTGTTTTATTTGGATAGTTTCTTTTGTGGAACACGAACTGCAGTGGAATGGAAACACTGTTCACTCAATGAATACAGCGCAGAATGGAAAACAATGCCTTTTTAAATACCTACCCATAACTTAGGGCTCATATTCAATGGTTATTTAAAAATAGACGCAAAAGGTACTAATTTCCTGTTCAGGATTGTGCTAGTGAAGGAGAGAAAGAAAAGAGTTGCCAACCTCATTATTATTAGCTTGGCAAAGCCTCTATGTTTTTAACACTGGGAGAAGTTAGCAGCTGAATCTTTTCTTGATATGGAGCTTCAGAGATGGCAAAACCTCAAACTGTAACGCAGTTGTCCTTGCCATTTTTTTTTTAAAAAAAATATGGCAACATTAACAAAGCAAACAAAAATATATTGCTTTACATTCCCTCCCACTATCATTTTGCCTACTAATTGCAATAATATTACATAACCATTGTGATGCTTTATATAGGTAAGTTCTGTCCCCCCCTATTTTGTAAGCAACAGAGGCTTTCATGTTTTGTACCTTTAAACATATGATTATCATTTGAAAACAAATTTGAAAAAATATATTCAGAGAACATTGCTTTTGATTTCTCTCTCATGAACGACCGCTGCCCTCTGTAGCCCTTTGTCTGCCTACCCATCTATCTTTCTGCACTTTCCTTCCATGCTTTTTGTGTAATATAATTTGCACAGACAACAGAGAGAAAGAGAGAGAGAGAGAGAGAAAGAGAGAGAGGGAGAGAGAGAAAGTGACTGTCACTGGCAGTTTCGGTGATCTGAGGGATAATGTCTGTTGAAAGCGCTGAGTGACATTTACCCAAAGAAAAAATGAGGGGAGAAAGCTTAAAGAGTTTAGTGAAAATTGTATTGCTAAAGGTGACTTGTTAGCTCTGGTGATAACTGGAGTGTTAATGTGGTTACAGAGGCTACATCAATTGATTTGGTAAGTTGTTCCCAATTATGGCAGCCAGAATTCATGAGAGGCAGCAACAGAGTTTGAGAAATTGATGGAAGCTTTACTAGAGGCTAATCAGCTGCCATAAGGTTTCTTTGTCATCGTTAAATATTCCAAACAAGTTCCACAAGTGCCAATCTGAGGATGAAAGATTCAGGTGTTTTTTTTTTTTTTTTTTGAGCCCCCAGGAGTTTCCGCAAACAGCTGAAGGAAGGGAAATATATAATATTTTACTGGTTTAAATTCCCACCCCTGGTTCAGTTTACTCCACATTTCAGTGAGTGACATAAATCTCTATGGTCAGGGAAAACTCCCTGCACAAAAGTAGTATTGGTCCCGAAAGAGGATGGAGATTTATATAGGTGAAGATTTATAGGATGGGTGAAGCATCGTTAGCCTCTCACGGGTTTCTCTTGACTATAGACCTGTTTCTCATTGAGGTGCTAAATCTGTGAATGGGTGTATTTATTTATTTCATAAAATTTTCATACCACTTGATTGTAAAACAAACAAACAAACAAACAAACAAACAAGCCACCCTCAGCGGGGTTTACAAAAGATAAAACAAGAAAATCAAGAAAAATTTACAGCATATTTTTTATACAGTTATATGCATTGTTTTATGCATTGTATCTGTTTACATTCTGGTTACTTTAGGAAATCTGAAGTACATTCACATATAAATGGTATACTGGTATATGTAGAATACTTTGTAGAATAATGCTGATAATATGTGAAAATTGTTCATATTTGTAGTGGAAGCAGGGGACTACAGCTCATTTTTAGTTCAGATTGAAAAGCAGGATGGGAATCAGAAAAGATCCATCTAGATAAGCTTGTCATTGAGATTTTCAGACAATTACACCCCAGTAGCAAGACTAAGGAGCCTGACATGCTCTGGTCCATGGGGTCCCGAAGGGTCAGACACGACTAAATGACTAAACAACAACAATCAAGACTCATCATTTTAGAAGGACTTTTCAAACATGGCACCACCATATATAGTGTAGCTGCTAATTGCTTTTAAATTGTTGTTTTAGGAATTTATTGCACCTTTCACATACTATGTTTTATTCTCTACTAAAAAAAAGTAGTTTTGTTGTTGCTGGAAATATGTTTGCTAGGTGCCTAAAGTGCAAGAAAGAGTGGATGGAAATAATAAAATGAAACCGTGTGACTTGTGTACTATTGGGGGATCTCTGCTTTCAGAGTAGCATCAGGGCTCTCACACGCATGCTGCTGCTCCAGTTTGACAATGTTTTAGCAAAGCTTCTCAGAACGCAGAGCATTCTCTTTCCTTCTTCAAATGCTTTCCTTATAAAACAGGGCACATTCATTCTGAATCTTTCAAATCAATACCCAGGCAGTTGGATGATCTGCATACCAATTGGCTCACAAATTTATACCCTGCCTGACTCTGCCAAAAGGATTAAAAATCACTCACGAAACAACAGCTCCTTGTAATCACATCAAGCCAGACTTCAATAATAATTCAGGCATATAAAAGCCTTTCATTTCTGGATGCGCTAAAAAATAGTTTCTTTTCATTTTCCAAATTCCAGTTTAGATGCTAACTTTCCATTTTTGAAAATGTTTCTTGCTCACTATTAGCTGATTCTCCTCTCCTCGGGGAATCCCACCTTTCTATTGACTACAAGCATTTTCCCTTTATTAACAGAAAGAGAAGGTGGCAGGGTAGCTCGAATGATTGATAAGGGGCATTACAGAGGAGAACCTTTTCACCTCGAGACCATCATTTCAGATCAACCTCTTATGAATTGTGACTGAAAGTCATTACCTTCAAATTTCAGTCCAAGATATTACACCGGATGGGCCTGATCATTCTGGCGCCATGTCCTTAGGAGAAAAACATTCCAAGCTGCAACAGTGACATGCACACACATGAACCATGGGGGAAGAGGTGAGGAGCTCCTATCAGGGAGTTAAATCTAGCATCACATAAGCACTCTCACAACACTTCAGGGGCTAATAATACTACCTGTAGGCTAACAGTGAAATGGGTGCATGACTGTGCTCTACAAAGCCTTTAGTCAGACAGATTCTTGCTGCTGATTCCTGCAGGTTGAGGGGGTTGCATGCAGAGAGAGACCCACCCAATTCAACTAGAGCCCCAATTAATTGTGTGGTATGCTGTATGCCCTCTGTCTCTGTCCTCCTTGCATATGTCGGACACTGCTGAGGGTGTGTGCAGAACAAACCAGAGGGCTTTCTTTCTTTTTTAATTGGCCATGCTCCCATGGCTAAAATGATGTTTGCATAGCCGGCATTGGGCCAGACACCTTCAACAGGCACGTACACATAAAATCAATAAACAGAAAATTTGAGCTGATATGAAAATAAGGATGCAATGGATCCTAAATATCACCTGCCTTTGTTTCTCATATCTGCTTTTAAAATGCCAGGTAAACAGGGCTTTTTTTCAGCTGGAACTCACTGGAACTCAATTGCGGCACCTTTCAGGTGGGCGCCATTACCATTCTAAGAGAATGAGGGAGACATTCATGATGAGTTCCGGCTCCTCTTTTTCTAGAAAAATAGCACTGCAGGTAAATATGCCACATGTTTGATGTTTGATTTCTTCTACACGAGGATATAAGAAGGCATCCTTTCTGCCCTGCATTTTTTTTTTACATGCAGCCCTGTTTCCATTCTGCTCAAGTCTATCTTCTGCCAAAAATAATGTTATTCATCTTGCTGCCTGATGCAGTTTATTTAATTTCACTTTGCTCTGTTTGTTGTTTTCCCCATATGGAGCACAGGTTACTGAAACTTGCATTTAAACACCAATACGTTAGGCTCAGAAAAAATGAACTATATGAATGCAATGAGCTAATATGATCAGTTCTATGTTCTACTGTCCCTAATAATCTGCTTTGAAATGGCAATGCCTGTGTTATGCTTTAGCTGGTAAGCATTGCATAATGAAACTGAGATCACTATGTATCATTTCAGCCACCCACACAGCCCATATTTACCCAGCATTTGGACAACCCTTGTGCTCTTCTGTTACTAATAGCAACAACAAATGGGACCTTCAACAAAATGTTGCAATGCGGAGTGCACCTGTTCAGTGTTCAAGCTAGCCAAGCCATACCTTCTTCCAGGATGTTCCATGTAATTTCCCCTTTTCTGTCTCCTTCAATATTCCATGCCCACTGAACAAGCTTAATCCTTAGCAGGCTGTTTTGGGCTTTTTTTGCCCACTTAGGTCCCCTCTGCACTATATGTGTGTGTGTGTTTGTATCTTACTATATAATAAAAATGTAAGGATGTCATCACACTAGTGCTCTTGCTAACAATGTGCATGAGCACAGCCGGCTCTAATTGAACATTTTCCCTGCATGCACACACAACGTGGTGAGGGAGGGAGGGGAAAACTTGGGCGGGGGTGTATGTGAGTCACTGAGAGAGGAGAACAAAGGAGCCAAAGTGGCCTGGGGGAAGAGAAGTTCTTGCCAAGCTCAACCTGCACCTACATAAGTGGGACTGCACCAGGTCTCTGTTCACTCTGGTGATTTCGAAATGAGTTGGGGTAGGAAAGAGGGTGAAGAAAACCTACTGTTTCACACCCACTAAGGCGTTAGTAGGAAAACCACCAGCATGTTCTCCTCCTGTGGAGCAAGTGAGTGCACCATGTGCAGGGACTCAGTGCTGCCCAGCTGCCTTATCTAGGCGGAGACTCCAGCTTCGTCTTTGCTTGAGCCAGCACTGCCCCCCCCCAAGCCATGGTTCATATATACATATTTCCACAAACTTAGGTGACCTGCTGAGTCTTCTCACTTTTATCTGGGTGATGTCAACCACCAGTTTTCTCTAAACCTTGCTAACTAACATCCTTCACCTCCAAGTGCAGTTGTCCATGACTCAATCTATCCTTTCCAATGGAGAGGGGTATTGGTTAAACCAGCTCTAGGTTGGCATGGGTGGTGGTGGTAGAAGCTGTGAGCCTCCCCATCAAATGAAGATGCTTGGATCTAGTAGTTCTATGAGTGAGTTTCTCTATCCTATGCTCTTATGCTTCTAGAATGCCAATGGAAACACCATCAGTGGTAGATCTATGCCAGTGGTGCTTTTGTGGTGATAGTGGGAACTCCCCCCCCCCCCCGTCTTGAATGCTGAGCTTTTTTCAGCTGCTGGAGGAGCAGTTCTGCACAATCCTAACCAGCCTGAGCAGATCACGGGGTTAGGATTGTTCACAAGCCAATAACCTCCCATGCTACATTGACAACACTACCCTGAATAGGTCATGTTCCTTTCTTATATGTAATATCCAAAGTAAACTTGCCAAATTTCTGTTTCTGCTCAGCAGGACAACACGCTATACTTTTAGTTGTTAAAGATTTATGTGAAGGCCGTTCTGTGTTTTTCTTTGCATTATAATTCAATTAGTATATTTACAAACTCTTCATTGGTAATTCCCACCCAGTTCATCAGTCAGATATGATAGGACCTAATGCATAATTACAGAACAATCTGATCCCATTCAGTTGCTTTGGCAGCTGATGGAGGTAGTTGCCAGTGTTGGCTTGGCAACAGTTTATCAGAAATCTTAGCCTGACAGCCAACATAGAGCTGAGGCAAAGCATTCTTAGTCTATACTGTAAGGAAAAGGCCGTGACAGATATAGGCTGGCATCATGGCTTCTGTTCGGAAGGCAGACAATTCCGATGTGCTTCAACTTTTTGTTTCAAATTCTGCCTGGTTCCAGAAAATAAAGACTTGGTCTGGCTTTCATAAAGACATAAGAAGACCCTGTTGGATTGGGCCAGTGCTATTAGTTCACCACTCCGTTCTCATAGTGGCCAGCCAAATGCCTATGGGAAGTTTGCAAGCAGGACCTGGGTGCAACAGCACTCTCCCCTCTGGCAGTTTCCAGCAGCTGGTATTCAGAAACCACCACATATTGTGCGAGCAAATTGCAAAGTTGGACTGTGTGCTGTGTGAAGACAGTCCTGAATCTTCCAAAATTCAGCTTCATTGGATGCCCCCAAATTCTAGCATTATTAGAGAGGGGGAGAAAAAACCTTTCTTTCTCCACACCATCATAATTTGAAACACTTATATTATGTGACCTCTCACTCACCTTTTCTCTAAACGAAAAAGCCGCAAATGCTGTAACCTTTCCTTAGAGGGGAGTTGCTTCATCCTCCTCAACATTTTGGTCGACCTTTTCTGAAACTTTTCCATCTCTACAATATTCTTTTTCAGGTGAGGTGACCAGAACTGTACACGGTATTGCAAGTGAGGTTGCACCATCAATCTATACAACTGCATGATGATATCAACAGTTTAATTTTCAATTCCTTCCCTAATGATTCCAAGCATAAAATTTGCCCTTTTCACAATTGCCGCAGTTTAGCACAACACAAGGAAACCTGAGTCAACAACCAGATCAAATCTTTGTTTCCCCTTAACTAGAGTAACCTAAACCAGTTTGATCCTGCTGTTTTCAATAAAAGTTTCTCAAGATGCCATCTAAAGAAATAAGACTTTCTTACCTGGGCTATCTCCACTTTCTGTCCTGAAGTATATAATTCTCAACTAGGGTCCATTCCAACTACCTGTACTGACAAATTATAAATCAGGCTGTACAGACAAATATTTGAGCCGAATGCTAGATGTTAATTGTTTTTCATGAGATACCCAATATAATTTTGAATGGCTGTTGGATCTCAATCTAATTCCACCTCCCCCTAAACACAAAGGATTCAAATAACTTGCAAATGATATCAAATTTGTCCTTGGAGTAGATATCATAGATAAGAAGACCAAAAAAATCCACCAGATTGGATGCAGATTCATGTTGTTCACCTAGTCACTTACTTAGGAGGTTAAGTGCATCAGAAATTCAGAATACATTGGCTACATATGGTATTAAGAAGCACTCATGAATAATTCCAGGAAGGACTGAAATGAAGTCAACAAGCTTCTATTGTTCTCCCTTCCTCCCCCAGTTCAAGGCACATCATATAACAGAAATTTTACTTCAATTTCTCTACAAAAGAAAGGTGGGCCGATAGTGCATGTTCCTCTTTTGTAAATGGCTTTCAAGTATAGAAGTACAACTTCCTCTCATGTTACCTCCTCATTAAAGTTCATGCAGCCACATTTTTGCCTTTGCCAGTTTGCATCTGTAACAAATGAGTGGATCATGATTAATTTTACAAGAAGCAATGTGTAAGCAATAAAACATGACAGAGCGTAGGCTATAATGTGTTCATTAATGACAGTATCCAAATGTAAATGGCACATAAGTTTCAGATCTGTGAGCCTGTATCTCCAAAGAGGCAATCATGCCATCATTATAAATTTGCATGGGTATATCCTAGCGGATTTGTAAAAATACAATTATTTTGATGTTTGTGACAAGGAAAGCTGATTGTAGGCAATATACCTCAACTTTTAAGAACGAATGATTAGAGCAGGGCTAGACAATGTAGGGCCCTTCAACTCCCATCAGCTTCAGGCAGTATTATCAATAGCCAGGGATGATGGAAGTTATATTTCATAGCATTTGGAGGGATCATGTTAGCTACTCCTGGATTAGGTAATGCGATGTAGACCAGTGCTTTCCAAATATCTAATTACTGAGGACCCCTTATTTTTCAAAAGCCAAGCCACAACCCCAAACTTTTGAAAATTTTGTTAATTCTGTGGTAGTTACATATGCAAAACAATTTTTTTTTGAAGAAAATGGGGGGTGGCCCCTAATAAGCAAAAGATTTTAGGTATACTAAAAAACAGATCATAAAATTTGTGATATTACCCAGCGGCATCGCAAAGGGGAGGCAATGGGGGCGAGCCACCCTGTGTTCCAGGGGAGGGGGGGACACTTGGGCCGGCCCCACCCCGCTGACGGGCCCTGAGCAAGCCACGGAGCGAGGCAGCCTCGCCTTGCAGCCTGCTTGCAAACCTGCTCCATGGCTTACGAGCAAGCTGTGGAGCGAGGCCGCTCCGTCCCAGGGGCCGCCCACCAGTGCCGCTATGGGGCTGCGGCTCATGGGGCTGTCCCACCCCTGCTGCCTTTCGCTCTGCGACTCGCAAGGTCGCTGAGGAAGCAGCAGCGCCGACCCTGACATTTCGCGCATGCGCAGTCCGTCGTGACGTCACAACGTGACATCACGATGCCCCGCCCCCAGGGGGAGCCTCCGTTCGTCGCCCCGGGTAGCTAGGAGGCTTCCTCCGTGCCTGATATTACCACAAATTGCCTTTCCCCAGACAATAGGAAAAACCTTTCTCCATTGCTCTGAATCTGAGATGGTACATCTTATAAAATTTTGCAGCGTATGGTTCTGCAAACTGAGGCACCTGGCACCTTCATGACATAGGTGAAGGTTTGGTCAGGGCTTGATAAAGTATTGGTGAAGACTGAGTAGAAAACAGCTGGAATTTTGTTATGTTGGTGCTAGTAGTAGTAATAGTAGTAATTTATAATCATTATTATTTAGTCCTCCTGTGTCCATGTTTCTTCACTGGCTTAAAGAGATTAATTAGTTAAATACAGTACTTATTTGAAGTGAGGTTTTTATTCTTGCTGATTACCCAGTAGGAACAATCAACCTTTGAATTTATTAGGCTTCTGCCATACATTTGTTTCCTCCTACCCCAAAATGTAGCCACATACATGTGGGAGCTCATTTATTCGAAAGTATGGAAGGGGTACTATGTCATGCTCCTTCTGTGATAATTTTCCCACCCTTGGTCCCCCACTCAGCTCTCACCTGTGGCTCCTAGAAGCTGTCAGCATGCAACAGCAGCCACATCCCAAGAACAGCTTCGACAGGCCAGCTAAACCAGGTGAGGGTTTAGTAATTTAGGGACTTTCCCTGCATATGAAGACAGGTTCCGGTGGATTCAATGGATGAGACCAAGAGTATGTCCAACAGTCAAGAAGGTGGTTTCTGCCTGTGCTGTAGAGGGAAGTAAGGAGCAAGTGAGTCTCACCAACCTGGAAAGGTAGCCTGTCTAGGAGAAGGAAAACTCTGATCCTAAACCTCTGCTGCCTTGGGGGATATCTTCAGGAGAAAAGACTAAGGAGCCATCCCTACACAAATCTGGAGTGCAGTCCCTAAGGTGGTTGGATGGCACCTTCTACGCCTTCTTCCGGCAACTCCTGCAGCTAAGCTGGTGCCAAATGTATTGCTCTGCTTCCCTTTAGACCACCACACCAGTGAGGCTGAGCAGGGGGGTCTTGTCATCTTGGCAGCCCAGGACCTCCATACATATTGCCTAGGCTTGCACCCTGTGGAGATCACTTCAGTGCTGCTAACGCAGCAGTTTGACTTCACCCCTGGAGGCACATTTCATTGTCTCTCAAGACAAGTGCCAACAACCCAACTTCCATGTTATAATGTCTGTGTGCAAAGTTCTATAGGTGTGTATGTTCCAGCTGGGTCCAGGAGGTTGCACAAGGCTGTGGTATCAACTACTTTAACAGAGGCAGTATCTGTACAGCTCTTGAAGAAACCTAACTTGGACTTGGAAGATGTAAACAAATAAAGGCTAATTGCTAGCATCTATTTCCTGGTGGTTGCAAGTCAGCTCCAGACTCTTTTGTATTGAACTGCTTTCCTAGATTCATTGCATTGGGTTTGGGGTCTGGTTTTGGAATGGAAACTCTTAGTTGACCTGTGGGACAACTTTTGCCAAGAGACAAACAGGCAGGAGTGTGGTCACATTAATTTTTTCCAGCAAGTTTTGATCCTGTCAACCTCTGTAGTCTTCTGGACAGGCTATCAGAGTTGAGGGTTGTACCACAGTGGATCCACTCTTGATTTGAGGGTTAATTCCAGAAGATGGTGCATGGAGATTATTGCGCTGCCTCTTGCAGTTAAGTTGTGAGGTTTTATCCCCAATGCTGCTCAACATAAACTTGAAACTACTAGGTGAGGACACCCAGAGTTATGGACTGAGGAGTGTGAATCAATATGCGGCTGACACCCAGCTCTACCTCTCCTTTTAATGAAGTCCCAGGGAGGCAAGGGGTGTTCTGATATGGTGCTTGACTTTGTAATGGATTGGAGGGTCAATAAACAGAGATGCAGTTGAAGGCTTACATCTCAACGTTCAACCTTTTCTGGATCAGCTTCATGGTTTAGGGGCTGGATCTAGCACTGTGCCTTGAGATACAGATGGCCTCAGTGGCTTTTGCTGATATACCAACTGCAGCTTTATCTGGACAGAGACAGTCTTGCTACAGTTATCTACACTTTGGTAACCACCCATTTAAATTCCGGCAATACAATTCTATCTTGGGTTGGCTTTGCAAATGGTCTGGAAACTTCAATTAGTCCAAAATAAGGCAGCAAAGCTGTTTACTGGGACTGGCCATTATGATGACATTATGCCAATGCTTTGCCATCTGCACTGGTTCCTAGTCCATTTCTGAGCTCAATTCAAAGGCTGGTATTAACCTTTAAAAGCCCAAAACAGCTTGGGGCATTGCAGTGAGCCAGCACTATGGACATTCTGCCAAGAATTGCCAGGGAGGGACAGAAGGAATTAAAGGCCTCTCTTTTGCTTACGGGTGTCCCTTCCTACACAGCTCTGTGAGCCATCTGTGCATTCACGGATCATACCCAGAATCAGAGAGGAAATTATGTACACATTGTCATGGAAGTGGGAAATGTTCACAATTCTTGATGTGCATCCTATCTGGTGAAAACTGTATTTGTGTCAAGCAAAGTTGATGAAAATTAATTCAGATGTTTAAACTGGAGCAGCATCTCTAAGCAATTTCCCCTCAAACACAGCCATTTGGCAAATAATAATTGAATTTTATCCATCTGAAAGAAGAATTGAAACCTTTCTCGCTGTAAATGATATTTTACCGAATCCATTTCTATTTGCTTTTGATGAAGTTCATTTCAATTTCCTTTGAACCACTGCCCTGTATTTATGTGCATATGTGCATGTTTATTACAGAATTGTCAGGAAATAGAGACTCTTTTGTCAAAGCACTGAGTAATTTATAGTAATTGCTGGCACTTTTATAGTTCCTTTCTCTGAGATGTGCATTGGATGTCCAATCGGACACAGCAAAACCATGTTATTGTCAGGAGATGTCCTACTCACAAGTAGAACCTTGGCAGAGACACATGCCCAACTGGCATGTTCCCTCTCTCCTGGGCGATCGTTTGGGAGCTTCACAAGCATTCTTGAGCCTGAACATCACAGCGACAAATGCCAGAAGACATTAGCACACTAACGGATCCACAGAGTGTGCACAGTTGCATAACAGACCTCAGCAACACAGCATTGTGGCTAATCTACTTTATTTACATATAAACACACACAGAGCACTGCAACATGGCTCCTCCCCCTCTCTCTAGCATCAGACAGCAAAGAGAAAGAACAAAGGACAATAGTCCCACATCACGGAACACAGTAAGACAAACATTCTGTCTTCATCACTTCCCATTCTGTGGAATCAAAACACATACCCAGTCATGTGATAGACAACAAACCCATGACTGCCCACGGGGAATGAATCTCCAACATTTATATTGTGGTTTGATTTGTAAAAAAGAAAAGAAAAGTCAAAATATCCAGTCAGTATAGCAACTGGAATTCATGAAGAGAATGCTACATTTCACACACCTTGAATGCAGTAAGGGTAGCACTCTGTACTGATAGGGGAGGGAGATTCCATTTTCATAGTACAGCCTTCTTGTTCCATATATACAATCTAGAACCATCAATGGCATATTTTCATCAATATAAGGCATCCAGCTTGTTTCTGGTTAGTGATAGGTATGCCTGGGCCTAGTCAACTAGATAGGCTTGTGGTTGCACACCAAACCCTTCATTAGCTAAGATGGCTAATAATTATAACACTTTTTCTCCAGGGTTAGAACACTCTACATGCATTAAAATAATAGAATTGTAGCATTAGAAGGAACCCTGAGGGTTATCTAGTCCAATCCCCTGCAATGCAGGAATATGCAGGTGTCCTGCAACCTTGGTGGTATCAGCACATGTTAACCAACTGAGCTATCTAGGCTCTTTGTCTTGCCCCCCCCCCCCCCACATATAAGATATTCACCCAACAGATATCATTTATTTATTAATACTCTCAAAGCTACCAACATGAGTCTGACCAAACTGTGGGAGGCAGTGGGGGACAGGAGTGCCTGGCGTGCTCTGGTCCATGGGGTCACGAAGAGTCGGACACGACTAAACGACTAAACAACAATTAATACTCCACTTTTCTGTAACAAGTTACACCCAAAGTGCCTTACAAAATACAAACCCAACAATCAGTTATGAACACAATCTACAAAAATGGTTAACAGTATTTTAGTAAAGCAGAAAAATTGTTTCAAATTTCCAAAGATGGAGATAAATGGATATGTAAAACTGCAAACAGGAGTATTTGAATAAAATGCCACCAGCCAGACATTACACACTCCATGACCATGGGAGAACCCCTAATGTATGAATCTTAAAGCATAATCTCTTCCTCATCTTCACCAGTAGCTAGAGGCATAATGTAGCAGGAGGGCAGGAGACCCACACAAGTGACTAATTCTCTATCAAACCTCACACAAAATCCTAGTGCTTTCTCTCTCTCCCCCTCCCCTGGATGCTTATGAAAAGAAACTTCTACATTTGGCAATATCCAGCAGAGCATTGATCCAGGCCTCTGAACAAAGAGCTGATTTGCATTTCTAGCTCCTGAGAATTAATTCTGTAACCACTCTTTTGCCCCTTGGGGGACACTTCTCATTTATTCAGAGACCGAGAGAGGCTAATATTCCTCTACAAAAGCCAAATACATATTGAAGTCGAGATAATTCTTCTAATAAAATCTATCCAGAAAGGGGCTGTTAATGGGATCAACTCATGCTGCCTCATGCCCAGTACCTCTCCTAGTCCCATTTGGTCCATTTTTAAGTTCTTCTCTTTGTAGCAAAGCCAAAGAGCTAGAGTTTCATTTCTTGTTAACCAAAGGAAATATGTCAGTTCATTGGCTCATTTCAACTTGCCATATCAGGAATGGGCAACCTTCTGGGCACCACATAGCAGTGGTGATTGGGGCTAGAGGCGAAAGTGGGTGGAGCATCATATTTCCCCTTGGTACCATTGGCTGTTTTCAACACACACACACACACACACACACACACTTTTTCTCTGTCCTCCATCAAGACAAGCAATGCTGGTTAATTTGGTTTGAGGAAAAATAGATATGGGAAAATAAAAAGGAGACTTCCCTGGATGACTAAGATCCAGATTTGGGGCATGTGCTTTATGGTGAGAGAGCCTCAGCAGAGAATTAAAATTATAAAATCTGCAGCAAAGTAAAGTGTGGAAATACAGGTTGTTAAAAGGGGTATTTTAAAGGTCTAAGTTGCTTTCAAAGTTCCCCACTTCCCTTGGTATAGAAAAAAGTCCATATGTTTGGTAAGTTAAAAATGATTTACTTCCAAACTCTTCTAAGGTCAAATTCATGTGCTTTCCCATACAGCATTCAGAAAAGACAGGCTGTATAACTTTGTCTCGCAAACGGTAAATGTTTCTAAATTATTTGTATTGAAACAAAGATGGCTGGCTTAAGCCATGTGGCCAAACTTGGAGCATCCAGCTTAGATCTCCTTACTGGTAGGGATCACATGGTGGAACAAAGAGTTTGGTAACTCTTCCTCCCACGGTAAAGGCAAGGAAGCTAGCTAGCTAAGCCTGGCAGAACAGCTTACTCTGTGATCTTAACTCCTTTCATGCATTAAATAGAGTTAAGCATGCTGGTTTTATGAGGCTGATTATCCCATAAACAAGAGACATTATCAGGGTTCAAGGACACATTCCACCCAGGCAAAAACACTAAGGGTGTGAAGCCGGGCCAGTGAGTGGTGTGGCCTGGGAAGAGTTGCAAGGGCCAAACGGAGTGGTCTGAAGGGCCATATTTAGTCCTTGGGCCTGAAGTTCCCCACCACTGTTCTATGTTGACCATACCAAGAGATCTTACTAACAGAAAACTTCCCAGCTTACCGGTATATTTCTCATCAACCTTATACACAATTGTCAGAGTAGCTCCTTTATTACAGGTGCACTACTTAATTTCCAGCAGTGATTCCCCAGATAGGAAATGTGCTCCTTAAAGAGGATTAGAAGGAGAAGCATATAGATGTGTTATCAAGGTCCTTGTGAGCTACCCTATGTCATTAGCATGCTGTGTTGAATTTGGCTTGGTGGGTCACAAATTGTGCTGGATGCCTTTGTGTAGTTTAAAATGGCCTTAATTTAAATGACAAAAAAATGCTACAGTGGGGCAAGTGAAGTGATATATTCAGTGACACAATGGTATATCCTCACTTCCTAGTGGCTTTGTAGTCATTAAGAGGGCTGGATCTCTGTCCCTGGAAATTTGACACTAAATATTTATTCCACATGCTCAACTATCATGCCTCTAGTGTCTAATAACAAATCTAGTTGTTTAAATTTCAGAGCCCCAGTTGGCAGATATTTGAACCACAAAAAACAAAGAGGGAAGCCAGGGGCTGTTCTCCAAACTTTTGATGTGCTAATCTGTTTAGACAGTGAGCTACTATAAGCAAATGAGGTGCCATTTGGAGCCTCAGCTGCAGTAAGGTGGTGGCTGCAGATGCTCAGTGCCTAGGAGTACCAGGCAGTGGGCTCCATCCAATAGCAACAGAGAACAGGTGCAATGTGCCCCTGCCAACAAAAATAAAGTCATCCAAATGACAACATTGGCAGTTGAACTGATAATCAATGAGCATTTGCACAGGGTTTTCACAACCCAAGATCTCTCTATCCCATTGTCCAACCAAAGCAGAGGGCCAAGATGGCAGCCACAAGTGAGGCAAAATCTTCCGGCTTTTCTGCCTGCTGAATGATAGCAGATGGTAAACTACACAAGAATGGCTCTTCCATTGCTTTGGGCTCTTGTGTTATAATCAATCTGGGACTAGGCAGCTGGGTTAGACTTAGATGTTCATGAAGTCACTTGGCACCATGGCATATCTTAAGTTCAGTGTTCTAAACGTGATGAGAGAAGAGACCAAGACAAATGACAGTGTTGCCATATGGCACCTCCAACTTTAGCCTCACCATTTGACTGGGCAATAGAAAATGGCAATCTTCTGGCACTGCAGACTGGAGATCAATGGTGACCAAGATCTTAGTCAACACAAATTTATTCATTTATTATTATTTTTTAAATATACCCCATTTCCAATACATGTCTGAAAGTGGGTTATAGTAAGAGTTAAACAAAAGAGTTATACAAAATTTAGAATGTTTTTTTTTTTTTAAATTTAAATTTAAAACTCCTAGAAGGGAGTTCCACAGAGTTGGGTCCATTATGCTGAAGGTACTTCTCCCTGTGGACAAAAGTCATGCCTCTAACAGTGCTCCCCCATATCATGGGACATAAACGGTGATGCAGCAAAAATGGATTAGAATAACTGGTAGAGCCCTGCAGTGGTAGGATGCACTAAATCGCTGCAGACTTCAGGAATAGAAATGACATTTTTTTTTAAATGATTCTCTAACTTAGAATGACAACAACCCCACAGCAAGCAGAAAGCCAACACACAAAAGAGTGGGCTGGACTAGAGAGTCTCTCTCTCTCTTTCTTGAAGACCTTTCTCTGACTTTCCCCTATATCCTTCTAATGCCAGTGCTCGGATTTGTGAACATGTCTGGATGACATGCATTTTGCAGAGCAAAATTATTCGAGAGATTTCATTAAGAACCAATATTCTTCACTGCTGTTTCACTTCAAATTGTAGTGGGGTTATATTGTCTGCCATTAAAAGAGTTGGCGTGTGCCATCCCAGAGAGATTACCCTTCCTCTAGAGACCCAGTAGAAAGTGTTCTGAGAATTTTGGGGTTGAAATATGCGATAACAAGTGTCATTTCCTTTCACTACAAAGTTCTGTCTCATCATGAAACAGCAAGGCAGAGATGCACAGAAGGGCCATGTTTTTCTACAAAAGTTCCTCCGAAGCTTGAAAGCAGAAGGGTTTTCTATCTTTCCCTCTGTTGTCATTTTTGTTTTAAGATAGTTGGTTTCAAGTAAGTTCAGAACATTAGTCGCCATTGTGTTTCATTCTGCAATGACAGCACCGGAAGCCCTATGTAGAATGTCTTGGCTTCTTTCCTTCTCCTACATATGTAGCACTGGCTGCCTAGAAATCTGTACAGGAAAAAGTGCCATCAAATTTTGAGTAATTGGAACAAGGGAGGAGGGTAGCGTACAGGAGGATTTGACATGTCTTTTGTACTGTAAAGCAGTAATGGGCTCATTCATTACTCATGGAGCGCTATGACAGGGCAAAGGGCCAGGAACAATGCTTTAAGGTCACTTGTGCGGGTGACCTGCCAAATAGCAAAAATGAAAAAGAAGTCTGAGATAGTGGCCCATTACCGAGGAAGAGTTCCCACTCTATGAAAAAGAAAGGAGATTGGGAATATGGTGCTAATTAGTACAATATCTTCATTTAGTTAGATTTTAAGTCCATCCTGTCATGCAAAGATAGGTAACAATATTGTGGAAATGAAATTCAGCCACTGCAAATGAAAAAAAGAACCATTTCCCCATCCTCTCTCACAATACGTAGACTCATAGAACTGTAGAGTTGGAAGGGGCCCTAAGGGTCATCAAATCTAACCTCCTGCAATGCAGAAATCTCAACTAAAGCATCCATGGCGGATGACCACCCAACTCTGCTTACAAACCTCCAAGGAAGGAGAGTCCACCACCTCTCATGGGAGTCTCTGTTTCACTGTTGAACATTTCTTGCTGTCAGAAAGTTTTTCCTGATGTTTAGTCAGAATCTCCTTTCTTGTAGCTTGAATCCACACTGGTAGAGCCAATGTATTTGCAGCACACTGATCTCGCCACCATCTTGCCTCCCTCCTTCTACCTCCCAGTAACTAGCAGCGGTGTGACTGACTGAAGGTCAGGTGAGTGGCACTGCCTCACTATACCTTCCTCAACTGGTGACTGAGGTTCTTTTTCTGTGAAACAATGCTACATCATGCCAAAAGCATTGTGGAGGAATATGGTGTTCCAGTGGGACACCAAGAAGAAGCAGAATAAAAACAAAACACCATTGCCGCTGCTGCCGCCGCCACCACTGGTCATGGTAATCCTTCTCCAGGTCTGTTGGTCTGTGTGTCTTTTTTTCCTTTCCTTTTGCCCATACCATTTCCTGGACAAATAGCTGTAGATAGAAGTTTCTTCTCAGCTCTAGTTTAGATAATATCCAAAGCTCCTTGAAAGTCTTTGGCCTGCCATTCTCTGTTTTTTAAGTTACAGGATTTGAAACTCCTCATTTCCAGTTGCTACTCATTTATCATAGAAAGTATACTTAAAAAACAAAAACAAAAACCCACCCCTGACAAACTATTACAGGTAGGTAAGATGGTCATTCTCATTATTTTGCAGTATATAAAGGAGGGGAAATGGGGACTGAGTTTGGGGGGGAAATTCAAGGTAAAAAGTTCACTGAGAGAGAAAAAAAGCAGAGCATTGAATTGCTGAACTCTCTCTCCTCATATATATATCTCTTCTAGGCAGCAGAAGTGCTACATATGTCTTCGCATTATGAAAGGAACTGTTCTCATGAAGAATGATGGTTCTTCCACATTCCAGCCCTAAATCTAAGCCACATGTTCCCATTCTGTTGTGACTGGCAGAGATTCTCTGTGGCTGGAGGTAAGCTTGGAGCTGGTCCCAGGAATCCACTTTTGGCTGGCAAGAGAATGCAAGTCGGCACTGGCTAAGTGTTTGCTGTACAGGCTGGCTGTACAGTTGGTGCTAGGCCCAATTGTTTCCCTTGTAGCGTAGTCACACTGCATACATAATTGCACACTGCACTTCATTAGCCTCTCTGTATCAGGAAGCTGGCCCATTTCCCTGCTTAACATTTAATCAGAGGTTTTACTGCTCACGAACATTTTAAACAGGAGCAGATAGAGCTCAGAACTTTGCACATTTTGATTTAATTACCACTAACAGACAGATGTCAGTTTCAGCTATTTTCACTCCTCTGTGTAGCCAAGTTTATGACAGTTTCCCCCCCCCCTTTTTAAATAAAAAAGAAGAAAGTCTGGAGAACAAACTCTTTAGATACATAGGCTGCAAGTGAAAACAGTTTGCAGAGCTTGTTAGAAAGGCATCGTCGCCCTTGTTTCCTGCCAGACCGATCAAAAACGGAAAATAGGCCATCCTCTCTCAATTTCTATCTTATGCCCCAAAGTGAAGTTCCTCCACTAGATACCTTAGAAGCTGTGTTATGTACTGAGTTGAATAGGATTCAAACTGCAGCAGTCTGATTGGTTCTAGAACAATAGGATTGAGATTGCAGCAGTCTGACTGGTCCCAGAACAATAGGATTGAGATTGCAGCAGTTTGATTGGTCCCAGAACAATAGGATTGAGATTGCAGCAGTCTGATTGGTCTGCAGGAGCCACCCAATCCAGCTCCAGGTGGAAGTGAATCCACACTCTGATTGGCATACAGGGGTATCCCGGAATTAGCCAATCACGTGGGGCCCATTGTGTAAATAGTGTATATAAAGCAAACGTTTTGGGGGAACTACATTCCTCACTACTATGAGCTGAATAAAGAGCATGAAAGTCACACTGGACTCCAAGTATCTTTCAAGCTGGTTAGTGCAGTTCACAATATTGTGAAATCAAAACACCTGGCTCTAAGTCACTTTTAACTTCATGGACTTTCAGTGATCAAAATTGGCTCACATCAAATAATGTCAATGCCTGATTCTTAAAACTGCTGTATCATGGGACATACAGAGCCTCAGTTATAAAGCAGCTGAGGTTACGTTAGAGTTGCGAGGATGTTAATCTGCCATGGCAGACAGATAGGTCAGTATGTGTGTTAGGATCATGCTGTTCAGTGGGTTGTATATTGAGCTGCGAGGAAAGAGAAGAGGCCTCCAGTTCACCCTTCTCTCTCTAATTTACAAATGTGTTTGCCTCGTGTTTCAGAAGGGCGTCACATTCCTGAAAGCTTTTCATAGCTGTGAGAATCAAATTGCAAAAAGGCATAGCCTGAACCCAAGAAATTCCTTCCTGAAATTCTCGCATATCATCGATCAATACTGCCCTTCCCTTTTCCTCAGCACTTTTATGAAGCTTGAGAAAACGAGAGAGAAATATCTGCTCAGTGCCACTAAGTTTGAAAATGTTATTTTGTTTATGTTAATTAACTTCAGCTTATGTTAATTAACTCACAGAGGATTTAGTGCACAGTGCACCACTTGATGGAAAGCAATCTGGTGGTGCTTGTGGTAAGTAGAATGTTTAAAGCACACTGCAATTGGCACTTTAAGCTCTTTCTAGTGCATCAGAACAATAGGAATCCAAGCATTTTCTTTCTACGCGTGATAAATTCTACTGTAACATAAAGTCCAAGCTGCAAAGTTGGGAGCAAGAAAACATCATAGGGAAATCACCTCCAAAGGGTTGCTGTGGAAACACCAGAATTATTAAGTAGTGGGTGGACATTGCAGATGGCACAGTGATTCTCCAAGCAGCTCTCCTTATTCTCAGGGTGGAACAGAACTGAACTGAAGGGCTGAGCCAGCCTGCTTATATAGTACTCAGTAACATGCAACAGTAACAACTCTCTCTAGCTACCCAATCCGTGAACGGCACTCTCAATCCTTCATTTGCATGTGCGGACCTGAGTGAGAACTGCAGCCACGGTGGGCAGAGTGAAACTATATACACAACACCCCTAGTGGCCTAGGGTGAGAACTTCAATACATATCAAGAATTAAATATGGGAAGCAGGAATAGAAGAAGCAAACCCTGGTAGGGTGGGGCAGGCAAAAGCATGTTCAGAATGCCTTTCACAAGGATCCAGCATGGAATGAATTTGGGAAGATGAACTACAATAAATGAATGAAAAAAGCAAGAGTAGGGAACATGCACTTACAACAACCACTTCAGTACCCCTCAGTCCAAATTGGAATGCTGGTCTGACTGCTCAGGTTTACAGCACAAGGCAGAGAAGCAGGACTTTCTCTTTCGACTTGGAGAAAACAGACCTACTAAGGTAAAGGTAAAGGTAAAGGACTCGTGGGCGGTTATGGCCAGACTATGGAGTTGTGGCGCCCGTCTCATTTTAGGCAGAGAGAGCCTGTGTTTGTCTGGATCATGTGGCCAGCATGACTAAACCACTTCTGGTGCAATGGGACATGGTGACGGAAACCAGAGTGCACGGAAATGCCATTTAGCTTCCTGCCGCAGCGGTACTTATTTATCTACTCATGCTAGTATGCTTTCAAACTGCTAGGTTGGCAGGAGGTGGGACAAAGCAATGGGATTAAAACTGATGATCTTATGATCAGCAAGCCCAAGAGGCATGGTGGTTTAGACCACAGCGCCGCCCGCGTCCCACAGACCCACTATAGCCCTATTCAGTGTGGAATAGGGAGCAGGAACAGATCAAGTAGCCCCACCCCTAGTCTTAGTGCGAGGAATATGCATATCTGCAGTGATGGAGCACGTGTAAGACATAGTTGGTGTTCTAGGTTGGAAGAGAGCCTTAGTGCACACTGCTGTTAGTGCAAATGCTCTGCTGCTACAGATGGTCACTCTCTTCATGTGAAAAATAGGGGATGTGGCACTTTGGCACTTCCCTACCGCTGCTATTTCTCAATGAATACCAGAGAAGAAAAATGCCCAAATAGGACTTTGCTGGCTATATTCTGAAGATAGACAAGGCAGGTGAATCGTTTTGTGTCTTTCTCTACAGGCTTCTTTACCCACTACCTGATGGCCCACTTGTTTTTAGCTGAGATTGGTTTGAAGACCTAGCAACAACAAATTAGGTGATGTAGTTCCTTTTAAATGTATAGCTGTCCTCCTTTGATGAAGTAGGGCTCTGCCATTCATTCCATAATACAGTGGTACCTCGGGTTAAGAACTTAATTCGTTCCGGAGGTCCGTTCTTAACCTGAAACTGTTCTTAACCTGAAGCACCACTTTAGCTAATGGGGCCTCCCACTGCTGCTGCGCCGCCAGAGCACGATTTCTGTTCTTATCCTGAAACAAAGTTCTTAACCTGAAGCATTATTTCTGGGTTAACAGTGTATGTAACCTGAAGCGTATGTAACCTGAGGTACCACTGTTCTAGAGCCACCACTACAAATGTACAAATGACATTGGAGAGATACTAAGTTTAAATAAAAACTGAATGAAAGGACAAACGTAAATCCCAAGATTTCAAGAACAAGGTGACATTCCAGATTCTTGCTCAACTGCTAATATTTCATCTTCAGAACACTCAATTTGTAAAAGCAACAGCATTTGCTGATGTTCCTGTGGTTACCTTATTTCCTCTGTAAAAATGTTCTTCATTTTTATATTTATAAAATGACTCTGTATTTACCTTTGTTGTTTCCTTGCTTGGTGAGTAATGAAATGCTAACACCGTGAAAGGCGACAGGAAATAAATACCTCTATTGACTGTACCAAGCTATTGCCAGATATTCTCACGAACACATTGTCTATGCCTTAAGCACAGCAAACAACACCAGTAAGTGGCATGAAGGGGAAAAGAGAAATGAAATGAATATAAAGTAATTTATCTGGGAAGAATGAAGCTCTGTCAGCCAAAGAGGAGAAGTCTCTAAACAGTTGTCATTAAGTACATTTGAGTTTCAGATACTGGCTTTTTGTTTTTTTTTACTAGCTATATGGAAAAGATAGTACAGCAGAGTATCAGAGAACCAAATATTTTGGGTAGCATATGTATGTATTATCAAGTTTATAGTCTGTGCATAAAAAAATATCTAAGGTGGGTCAGGACTTCATGGCTGCCATGATAACCATGGGACACAGATCACTAACCCAACACACACACTGGGCCTCGTTTTCTCAACTGGGTGGAAAAAAGGTGATAATGACATTGGCCCCTTGTCATCGTCAGATCACTTCCTGCAGAAATTTAAGCTTTCAGTTGTGGAAATTTTGCACCTTGCCTTGGGACACTGTTTACTTTGCTCCTCCTTTTTTCCAGCTTTGATGACAACCTCTTGCTCATCTGCCTTCGACCTCACATTTACTTCTGGTCCCTCCAGGCCTGTGTTGCTACCTTGAAACAAAACTTTTTGCACACTTGCCTTTGGCCCTTTTGCTCCTTGTCTCAGTCTCACCCGGTACCTGACTCCAGCATGTTTGTGACAAATGTCAGTTGCCCTTCATATCCTCATCCAGCTTAGACCCCAGCTGCAGCCAATTTTAAAACTAAGCCTGGCAAGAGTCAGCGGAGAAACATAATAAATATCAATCAGTGAATGATTGATTGACATTAATAAATTACATAAAGTCTTGCAACATTCCCTATTTACTAAATAGGTAAAGAAATTAAAAAAGCAAGCAAGGCAGGTGTGTTTAGCAACCTAATCATGGTGGCTCATTTTAGAAGAAAAAATAATGCAGAGCTGAAATCTCATGAGAACCAAGAATGGAAAGGCAAAAGCACTGTAGATTTGTCTGGAAGGGCAAATGAACGGGTGTTGCCAAAAAGTGAATGTATGATCACCTGGCTTAGAAAGGGAACATAATAGAATTGGCAAATCCAGTGATTAAAGGGAACCTTTCACAGACACGGAAGTGATTACTGCTATCAATTTGCCTTTGGGCTGGCACAGTTTAGTCCTTGCCTAAAATGGATGTGACTTCTTAAAATGGCTGTCCATTTGTTTCCAGAGAACCACACACATCAATTAGTGTAAGACAATTTTTTGTCACAATAGGAAATACACATTGCTTCTGTTGTGGTTCTAGTTCGGGAAGCAATAAGCTAATGAATTTGTTTAAAGAAAGCCCAAGTTAAATGACATGATGTTGACTCCTCTGTTTTGTGTGTGTATGCATTTTGGGCCCTTCCTTTGGAGCATCCAGATTTACAAATTGGCAGATCCATCTAAGGTGGTCGCAGGTATTGCTTTCCATCAGGGTGGAAAACGCAGAAAGGAAGGATGGTGTTGCTTTTGCTATTTGCACTTTGGCTTTCCTGCCTTCTGTTGGTTGTTAGATTGTCACCAGGTGGCTCTCAGTTGCAAATGCATTCATTTGTACAAATAAATGAACAGTAACAATTAATTACACACTCTGTGAGCGCAACTCAGTGGGAAGGCAGGGACTGTGCAGACTTGCACTGTCTTTCTTGTCCCAAAGGCGTGATCAGGAACTTCATTATCAGGCTGTACAACCTTTTGATATTCCCACCAGGTTTCTTGCATTCTTATTTATTTTAAAGCAACAATTCCATAACTTTAAATCTGATAGCTAGAAATATGCATGCACAAAACGTGTTTTTGTTTTTTGTGGGGGAGAAAGCGGAGGAAGAAGATGGCGCTGCTGCTAAAGTCTGCCCTTGGAGAATAAAAAATTCTTTTCAGTAGCACCTGAAACACAGTGTATCTGAAGAAGTGTGCATGCACACGAAAGCTCATACCAAGAACAAACACAGTTGGTCTCTAAGGTGCTACTGAAAAGAATTTTCTATTTTGTTTCGACTATGGCAGACCAACACGGCTACCCACCTGTAACTGGAACTTGGAGAATAAATTATTACCACATGAAATGTGTAGATCCTTATAAACTACCATGCAGGCTTGTTGATGTAAGAGTAGGTCATTATTTGGATTGCTTCAACCAATAGCACTGACATGGCAGTGTGGGCAAACAAAGCTGTCGACTGTGAAGGTAAGGAAAAAGAATGAAAATGATGCAGAGGACAGGATTGAAAAAAATATATGAAATATAGAGCTACGTGCAAATGGCTTCTTGAAATTCTCCATCCTATGTATGGACACAGAATTATTATTATGCTGTGCTCTAGGCCTAGAATCTTTCTAGGGCATGGGAGGTGTGTTGTGAGAACTGCAGCCAGCACAAAATTATGGCTGAGAATATCCAGGAGAGCAAGTGCCACTCAGAGGCTGCCTCTCCTCTCTGCCTTTCAGGAAAAAAAATATCATGGCAAAAGGAGACCAGCCTGTGTCCCTGCCCCCCCCCCATTGGCCAGTGAAGGAGCAGTTGCTTCAATGCTTGCTTTCCTCTTCCCAATATTGGCCCTGCCATTCAACAGAGGGATGTAGCTGCCTCAGGTGGCAGGAGCAGGAGTGGCAACAGTGGCAGCAGCCCCCTGGCCATCCTTTCAGAGCCTTCTGTCCTCTGTGAGAGGACAGAGTTGTGTATAAAAAAATAAAAAATAAAATAAAAAATTCTTCTTAGAGACCAACTAAGTTTGTTCTTGGTATGAGCTTTCCAAGAACAAACTTAGTTGGTCTCTAAGGTGCTACTGGATGGAATTTTTTGTTTTGTTTTGTTTTGACTATGGCAGACCAACATGGCTACCTACCTGTAACAAGAGTTGTGTATGCAATGCATCCAACATTCCCCAGTCTGGTGTAGTGGTTAAGAGTGGTAGACTCGTAATCTCGGGAACAGGGTTCGCGTCTCCGCTCCTCCACATGCAGCTGCTGGGTGACCTTGGGCTAGTCACACTTCTTTGAAGTCTCTCAGCCCCACTCACCTCACAGCGTGTTTGTTGTGGGGGAGGAAGGGAAAGGAGAATGTTAGCCACTTTGAGACTCCTCAGGGTAGTGATAAAGCAGGATATCAAATCCAAACTCTTCCTCTTCTTCTTCTTCTTCTTCTTCTTCTTCTTCTTCTTCTTCTTCTTCTTCTTCTTCTTCTTCTTCTTCTTCCTGGCCTGCTGACCTCTTGTGCGGTAGATGATGTAGTACCAGGCCAGCGAAGTAAGATTCAGCTGCCAGTCCATTCAGCTTCTGTACTGGGGTGGGGGGTGGGTTCAGGCAGCAAAATGTCATGGGGCAGCTCATCTTCCCTCCTCATTCCTTATCCCTTTTGTATCCTATCTATTGGATTAGGAGTTGAAAGGCATGGGCTGTCTTTTCTTTTTATATGTTTAGAAAATGTCATATGCCTTATACAAGTTAAATAATAAATAATACTTAAGTATTTCTACTGTAGTAGTAGCAGGAACTTTAGTGGGATGCATTACCTGCATCATGAAGGCATACAGATCTTGTGGTGCTCTCCAGCTTCTGTTTCAAAACATGCATGAAGCATTCTGAGGAACAAGGGACTTTCTCTGACATCTAATTTTCTTCCACCCTTGTGTGATAACTGGTAAAATTGCCACCAGCAATCTCAGACAATATCAATTGGCAGAGTATGAGACCACCAGAAAACGAAGGGAGCTGCAGGTAGGGATGGACAAATATGTCAACAACTGTTTTGTTCCAGTTTCCTATTTTTTTCTGATCTTATTTCAGTTCTCCACATTTCCACATCAGTTGTTAATAGAGCAATGTATGTTAAAAAAAGAACGCATCCAGGAAGATGTGGAATTTGTGATATCTTCCACTGGACAGCAATGCAAAATTTAGAAACTACTCAATAATCTCTCTCCCTCATTTCCATTGAGTAATCCATTAGAACTGTTTAAAGATCAAAGCACACATATTTCTAAGTAGTTGTCCAGAAACATTTGTAAACATTTTAAAAAATAATTTGAGAAATATCAAGAAACTCTCATTAGTTTTTGGTGAATCCATAGGGCTGTATGGAACAACTATCAAATTGTTTACAGATTATTATATGTGAAAATTATGGAAACCAGATTCTCTTGATATAATTTTTACACTGGCATGCTGAATGCAACACTGTCTGTGTCTGCTTAGTTATCAATGTATTGCTTTTCTACTGTTTTGTTGTTTGTTATTACCCTCTGGTGTGTTTCTGGGCTGTGTTGTGCCTTGATGACAGCACATATGCACTCATCCTGATTGCTGGCTCTGTTGAAATGGTACCAAATGCAATATTATTTGCACCTTGACAGCTTTGCTTGGGTGAGTAAAATTGGACAAAAGAGGAAAATCCTTTGACACAAATATCTGCAGTGCATTGAGAAATAACTTAGTGTTCAGAATTAGAAAATAAATCAATAAGGGCTTCCTGATTAGCAAACATCAATGAAAACTGAATGGTTCAACATCAAGGATGAATCTGTCCAGAGGTCAAATGATGGACTACCTCAGACAGCAAATCTTAAAGGATGAGAAATTCTTTTTTAATGATTATTTTATTTTATTTTTAATCTGAGTTCAAAAAGATGACCTTCTGTGTGTGCTTTTATATTATTCTGTAAAGTAAAATAATCCTTATTTACAAAACTGATTTTGTAGGGTCTTGTGAAGGAGATGGAGAGTAAACAAATTCCTTTAGTAATGTGCACCATCTCATAGTTATTAGCAGCAGATACCCTACCAATTTTGGGCTGCATATCATGGGTCTTAGCATGGGCATGCCTTGATTTGCAAGCTCAGCTGACTGACCCTGACATCTATTTCAGCTAAAAAAGAAAAAAGAAAATAATTAAAGAAAGAAAGAAATGGTAGCTATCTATTGAAACTTGCTGCCTTGTGGGACATCTTCAAGAGAAGAAAAGGCTAAGGAGTAAACCCTACACAAATCCGGAGTGGAGTCCCTAAGATGGTTGGATGGCACCTTGTACGCCTCCTTCCAGCAACTCCTGCAGCCAAGCTGGTGCCAAACATATTGCTCTGCTTTCCTTTGGACCACGTTTAGCGAGGCTGAGAGGGGCAGCCCAGGACCTCCATACACACTGCCCTGGGGAGGACACTTGGTTGCTGCTAATGCAGCAAAAACAACTTGGGAGGCAGCACTTATGAGTTGCCAGTCTCTGCAGCCACAGCAGGCGCCGTGATTCTCCGGCGGTTTGACTTCATCCCCGGAGGTGCATTCCATCCCCTCTTGAGACAGAGAGATGCGAGCAAAAATGGAAGTGGTGATAATAGCTGGAATGATTTCTTTTACATTGCAGGGTTTTAAGCAGAAGGATTGTGTAGTAGTGGATTTTCAGGAGTTTGGACTAAATGACCTCCAAGGTCCTATTAGACTCTACAGTCACATCTGCACCCTACATTGAAAACATGGACCACTTAAACAGTCATGACTATCCCCAAAGCATCATGAGAATTATAGTTTGTTAAGGGTGCTGAGAAATGTTAGGAGGCCTTCTCCTTCCCCCAGAGCTACAGTTCCCAGAGATCCCAGTGGGAAGAGACATGGATTGTCAAGCCACTCTGATTTAACAGTAGCAGTGAATATAAACAGCTACAGCTACTGAACAGCTCCTGTTCATTGTTTCTTTCTCCTCCTCCAGGGATCTCTGTGTCCCACCCCCAAACTTTTAAAGTGTCTCTAGATTATGATAGTTACAATAGATCTTCTTGCTGGATTTTGTTTAGGTTAACAAAAACACAGTGCTGGTGTCTGAATGAAGCTTCCCTTCCGAACTGTTGTTAAGTAACTGTACCAGCTTTCTGTTTGGCGGATACATGCACCCACTGTTGCATGTGGCGATCTGTGAATGTGAGCCAATATGTTTCTTGTTCAACCTAATTGGAGTTATTTTCTCATAGCATACCCCACAGCTTATGTATTCTTTGTTTAATGGTTTATCCCCACCCCCAACCCCCTGAGATAGATGGCATTTGTTTTCATATGAAGCATCCCCCGGCATCATTACACAATGTAAAAGTAATACAACTGCCTCTTTTATTATGACTTTCCATTGATTGCGGCTTATTTATAGCATGTGAAAGTAAAAGGCTGTCAAGTGTGTACTGTATGTAATTACTTCCCAAGGCTTTTATTGGTTTTAAAGGATGTAACCATTAGAGAAATCACAAGTACGCTTCCTATTTGTTGATCATTTCAATTTATGTTGAGGATTTAGTCAAAGTCTAAGGTTTAACGTGGAATAGTTATTATTGTTTACCCCAGGTAAACAATAATAACTATTTATTCCATTATGAACCTTAGTCTTGAACTAAACATAAATGGCCAGCAAATATGATCGGGGATGTGGTTTCAACAGCTGCCAAACACCATCCAGCAGTAGCTGGTTTTCTGGAACAGGAAGGCTAAAGCCATTACAAACCCACATAGCTTGAACAGAGAAGAATTCTCCTCAAGTAAGGAGAAAACAGATCCCACTGTAGCTGCCATGGTGCCCAAACACCCTGAATGTGCAATAACAACTGAGACAGTCATAGATTGGGTGTTGTTTCGGAATAGATTATGTTCTCACTGCCAGCCCCCTGTTTCCAGTAATTTGTATAAAGCGTGTGTGTGTTTGTGGAGGAGGGTAGGAATGACCCTGTCCTTGCTGAAAGTGGTTCAAGACTTCAGAAGATTTCTATGCTTCCTTTCCTGATGCATCAGGTGCATGATAGGATCAAGAAACTCCATTTATGCAATATTGATACACTTTAAAATGGATCAATTTGGGGCATCCAATAGATGACTTCAAATTATTATTCTAAGTTTAACAGAACCCATTCCAAATAGGTTGCAGGGTTCTTTTTCATCACTAGGCCGAATATATGATATTGACAATATTGATTAAGTGGGTCACTATGCAGCAGGAATGGAGAATCTGTAGTCCTTCAGGTGTTGCTGGACTGCAGCTCCCATCACACCTGACCATTGGCCATCTTGGATTGGGTTGATGGGAGCTGGAGTCCAACAACATTAGGAGGGCCACGGGTTCCCTGCTGTACAGGAAGTAGTCGCAGTGGCCTAGGAAGTATATTTATTTATTTAATCAATCAAGAAATTCAGCATAATAAAATCAGCTATCCAAACAAATGTTGCAGAATGTGAGTCATTTTATTGCCTTGTGAGATTGCGTTTCCAGTTACGATTCAGGGATGGCAAATGCAAGCATGTTATAGGAGCTCACCTCACCCGAATGTATCCCTCCAAAATGAGCGCTACAGAATCAATGAGCACCTCCCACTGCCTTGGTGACTGACATATACGAGAGATGGCAATCAAGTGTGCAAACCAGCACTATGGTGTGTATCTCTTGTGGCTCGCTTACACTGCTGTGTTAAGTTTCTTCTTTGCTTCTTTTATGTGACAGCCTAAGTCTCCAAGCTGACTTTATAGTTTGAGGATAGAAGCAGAGCTGGCTTTCATACCATTTAGCTCTTGATATGCATGTCATTTGATGAACTTAACCAGTGAACTGTGATACACAGAATAAGTGCACAGCGGATAGCCAAGAATATTTGCAGTATGATCTTGGCTTTGATGCAAATTCCCAAACCAGCTGCCCAATCCTGAAATGTCTGGACTGCTGTGACCCTCAGAGGAAAACACAGGGGCATGCACCAGGGCAGCAGTTTGAGGATTATGCCACTTCATTATTCAGGCAAAGTTAGAAACCTTTGGCTTGCAAATTAGGCAAATAAAGCCTGGACCACAGGAAGCAAATAATGCAGCCCTGATATTTATTCTTCCCCATTGTGAAGACATTGAAGCACATGAGGAAGTGACAATATTTTTTTTAGTTAAAAATAAAATGTATTTTTGCACACCACCCCCATCTCTGAGCAGGGCAAAAGTCCAGGGGTTCCAGGCACCCAGGGCTTGTTTTTCCTTTTGGAAAATGAGGCACAGCTGAGACTCTGGAGTCTTTATGATATATGGGTTATTTACACATGCATATATATACAACCTGAGACTATATGGAAGAGTTAACAGTATTAATACCCCAAGAAATTCCGGCTTCTCCCATAGCCACAGCAGCCTTGGACATAAGCAGACACCAACCATTGCTCTCAAACATTGCTCTCTGGCTGTCCAGCCTGCTTCATTCTTCCCCAACTGCAATCCTCAACTCTAACTTAAAACACTGGCATTATCTTTTAAAATTGATTCTCAGTTGAGGGACAGAGGGAAGGATTTGCCCTTGATCCTTTCTTGTCCTAATCATTTATTCAGGCTAGTCCTGACTTAATTAGCTTTTGATACATGTTGATTGCAGAGGGTCTAGTACACAGCTCAAATACTGGGTCTAGCACAGTTTTAACACTCAATGCCTTAATTCAATTGTAATACCAGATTGATCTGGAATCTAGAGTGCCTTGCACATAAGAAGAGATAATACTACCTCGGGTTACATACGCTTCAGGTTACATACTCCGCTAACCCAGAAATAACGCTTCAGGTTAAGAACTTTGTTTCAGGATAATGACAGAAATCGTGCTCTGGCGGTGCAGCGGCAGCGGGAGGCCCCCATTAGCTAAAGTGGTGCTTCACGTTAAGAACAATTTCAGGTTAAGAACAGACCTCCGGAATGAATTAAGTACTTAACCAGAGGTAGCACTGTATCTTAGAATGTCTATAGAGGACCCACTGAATGTAGGAGAATCCAGATTGTGCACAAAGTCCATCAAACCACTTGTGCACGACTGATGCATCTACGGCAGGCATAGGCAAACTCCGGCCCTCCAGATGTTTGGGACTACAGTTCCCATCATCCCTGACTACTGGCCCTGTTAGCTAGGGATGATGGGAATTGTAGTTTGCCTATGCCTGATCTAGGGTCACATGACAATATGGGGAGGTGGCATGAGCTGGAACATTGTCCCCAAAATGGCCAGGCTAGGACTGTGTATGGCCGTACCTGAGTATACATCCGAGTGCCTTGTTTTCCTGCTCAGGGTCCCTGAGGTCAACAACTGGAGCTGAGAACACTGAAGGCCAACTAAATCGGGGTAGAAGTACTGTTTCATTGACCATGGAAAGCCAGAATGCCAGGCTCCCAGTGTTTATACAATGGTTGGCCAGTCCTGATCCTCATACTATGTATTCACCAATAGCAGGGGCTGATAATGCACACCCCTTTTCCTTTGCACACATGAAGAGCACTCTACAGCCCAGCTAGGTTTTAGCTAGCTCATCATTTAGGTCCCACTGTCAGACCATGTGCTAACCATTTTAAACCCCGGAATTCCTGGTGGACAGCAGTACATCTATATAGGACAAAGTACAGATGCCAATAGACATTCAGTGAAGGACCATAGCTGAGTGATCAAGCGACTGCTTTGCACACAGAAGGTTCGATTCCTTGTAGGGCTGGGAATATTCCATATCTGAAACCCTACAGAGATGCTTCCAGTCAGTGTAGATCAGTGGTGGACCTTGGCATCAAAAATTTCAGTGGTGCCCTATGTGATGCCAAGATCCATCCCCCTGCCTTCCTCTTTGATATGTAGATGAACTCATAAAATATTAGCCTATTCTGATTTTTGCATCAAATCAGAGCCAAATATATATATATTTAAAAAGCCACCAAGAAATCCCACAAACCTTAGCTACAGGCTTCTTATAGTTAGCAGAATCATTTTTCCTTATACGTAGATAATTCCACATTGGCTTTTCACAAATCCCATTTGAAGCATTGATGTCTCTTTTATTTGTCCTCCAAGCTTTGCAGTTCCGATCAGCAAAATTGCTATTTCACTGATTTTGTTTATTAAATGAATTAATGAGTGTGGAATATTGAAGAGTCTCTTCTTTTATTGCTTTCAGGTACTTAACCTCAGTGATCCTTGTGATCCGTTGAGCCTTTTAAATTACAATAACTAACAAATACCAGCAGGAGGGAACTAAATACCCTCTGCCTTGACAGCTGACATCAGAATCAATTCCTGTCTACAAGCCTGCTTTGATTGCAAGCTACTCCTGTTTCATAAGTCAGTAGTCTTCGTAGAGAGGCTGTTCAGTTGCAGCTTGAAGCTTCTGGCGGAGTATGGTTTCACATGATGTAATAATAATAATAATAATAATAATAATAATAATAATAATAATAATAACAACAACAACAACAATAATACATTTATACCCTGCCCATCTGGCTGGGTTTCCCCAGCCACTCTGGGCGGCTTCAAACAAAATATTAAAATACAATAGTCTATTAAACATTAAAAACTTCCCTAAACAGGGCTGCCTTCAGATGTCTTCAAAAAGTCTGGTAGTTGTTTTTATTTTTGACATCTGGTGGGAGGGCATTCCACAGGGCGGGTGCCACTACCGAGAAGGCCCTCTGCCTGGTTCCCTGTAACATGGCTTCTCGCAATGAGGGAACCACCAGAAGGCCCTCGGTGCTGGACCTCAGTGTCCAGGCAGAAAGATGGAAGTAAAATGTATCCTCATTTTACTAAAACTTGTATTTTGTATTCATACTTTGCAGTAGGTGTACAGGATGAGATGGGTGCGTACTAAGGGTTACAGGGTTATTATAATGCTATGAGTTATCATTGATAGGGAAATCCATTTTAACTGGATTCAAACATCACCACTGCAAATAATAGTTGGCCTATCTACAATGCCTTGCTCCTAGGCCTATGCAGAACCACAAGAACATTCTCTGTGTAGTGTGAGAAAGGGAGCAATGGCGACTGCACCCCACATTGAAGACTGAGATTTATTTCTTCCTAATTCTTGGCCTCTGTTGCAACAGGGCACACTTAGGACCAAGTGGGAGATCATCCTGAAAGCAAATGGAACAAAGAAACTGGGTAAGAACATTAATGTTATTGTGTATCTTGAGAGTTAGCAGTATCTTGTGGACAGAGATAATGAACCTGGAAAGCTAGATTTTATGATGTTGTGCATGTTAATGATGTAACCATACAACCCTGTTGTAAGGAGTGGTCCAAAAGCTACACAGTGATCTGGAAGGCAATTAAAATAATTGACTAGGCCAGTCAGATATCATCAACTGTAGAGTGAAGACACAAAAAGGCAAAAGGGAGAACCTATGTACTTTTTATATTCTACATCATGGGGGGAACTCCCTGGTTGGACAGAGTTGCACAAGAAACTAAAGTAACATCCCAGCCCAACGATTTCTTCAGTGTGAATCCTGGTGGAACATCACATGGGATGAAAATACAAAGTTTTGAAGGATCCTACCTTCTGAAACTCCTTGTGTGTGCTCAGATATATCTGAAACATCACCACCACAAAATATAACCATCAGCATGGCAAATGTGATCTCCTGAGCTTAGGAAAGGGTGCCTTTTGATGGGTTTGTGTGACTAGGACTTGTCATGCTTTCTATGTGAGAACTCCTTAAGGTGCTGAAGGAAGAACTAGACATTACATTTGAGGCCGGTGGTACTGCAAAGAGATTGTTCTTCTCCCTCTGTAATTTTCAGGCATGCTAGCCCATGTTGTGATGGCATCATGTACCTACCGACAGTGTCCAGTGATGTGGGATGCAGAATTGCACAATCTGATAATGTAACAACACAGGTAAGTGGACCTGTTACTTATATTAGATGATACCCAACAAAGTGTTTTCTCAAGCACCAGGACTCTCCTCCTCCTGTGAACTCCTTGAATCTGTTCTGGGCGTTCATGGAGAGTACGACCCACCCCTTGGCAGGCCATGCAACCCAGCCATTGGCTGGATCACCACCGTGGTCCAGCCACAACACTGCCAACTGTAGAAGGTGAATGGACTTAGTTGTACCAACTGCTTTAATAATCCGTTAGTAGTACTGAGGTTCTATACAAATCATCTGGCTATATATTTTATCATACCAATTACTCATTACTACAAAGCTTGAATCTTTTTACAAGCTTACCAACACAAGGACTACAGTCTGCTAATGATTTTCTTGTTTGTACCCATGTAGTTTATTTAATCATATATTGGCTCCAACTTATTATGATGTATCTTCCAGAATTTTAAAAAGCCTACTACTATATTCTCAATTTGCACATATAATATGCAATCCCATACATATTCAGAAGTACCGGTAAGTTGAATCAGCCTTGCTCCAATATGCAGTAAGTATGTGCTGGATTGCAACCACAGTTTCTTTTCTTCCTCCCTCATTTAGAATTTCAATAAGAAAAAACACACCTATATCTCCAATTTTTTCTTACATTATGTGCATTAGATTTTCATCACTATGGGGGTTCCTTTTAAAGAAAAAAAATATAGTCAGTTCTTTAGTACACTAGTTTATGTTCTGTTACAAGCAGAAAATATCATAAAACAAACAGTAGAGAAATTTCCCTCTGCTTTAGCATACAGTATATGAAAATAAATATAAAAAGACCATTAAAATAAAAAGCAATGCTAAAGCAATATATTTAAGCAACTTGCTCCTTTTTGCTTTAGTATGAATATCAAATGTCACTAAGAGCATTTCTTGGTGTGGCGGATGGTGATTTTGAAGAATGTGAATAATTGTCTCGTTGGTTTCATCTGATATGAAGGCCAGTACTTATTTCTTTTCAGAATCCCTTTGGGATAGCATTACCCTTCTCCAAAAGGACAGTAATTCAGAGCTATTAGAAAGAATTCCTCAGCAGTGCTGTTGAGCTGTGCATTCAGATGCAGGGAAATTGGCTAGATCGAAAATAGGAAAATGATTAATTTATCTTTTATAGTATACAATTTATACAGTTCCCCCCTATCTCACAGCATTCACACATACATGCAGACCATCATACACTTCCAGTCCAACTATGGGCTATTTGAATGTGAAATCATCTGAATCCCTAAATGGCTTTGGCCCAGTATACCTGAAGGAGCATCTCCACCCCCATCGCTCAGCCCGGACACTGAGGTCTTCCTCCAAGGGTCTTCTGCTGGTTCCCTCACTGTGAGAAGCAAAGTTACAGGCAACCAGGCAGAGGGTAGTGAAGCCCTCCCTGTGGAACGCCTTCCCTTCAGATGTCAAGGAGATAAAGAATTATACAACTTTTAGGAGACATCTGAAGGCAGCCCTGTTTTGGGAGGTTTTTAATACTTGGTGTTTTTATTTTGTTTTTAGATGTGCTGTGGGCTGCCCAGAGTGGCTGGGGAGGCCCAGCCAGATGGCTGGGGTATAAATGATAAAATTATTATTATTAACCTGATGAAATACCATGTGCACTGAAATATACTCGGAGTCAAGTGTGAATTTCATGCTCTTTATTCAGCTCATAGTAGTGAGGAATGCAGTTCCCCCAAAACGTTTGCTTTATATACACTATTTACACACTGGGCCCCACGTGATTGGCTAATTCCGGGATACTCCTGTATGCCAATCGGAGTGCGGATTCACTTCCACCTGGAGCTGGATTGGGTGGCTCCTGCGGACCAATTAGACTGCTGCAATCTCAATCCTATTGTTCTGGGACCAGTCAGACTGCTGCAATCTCAATCCTATTGTTCTGGGACCAGTCAGACTGCTGCAATCTCAATCTTATTGTTCTAGGACCAATCAGACTGCTGCATTTTGGATGCTATTCAACTCAGTACATAACATGCACAAATGGGTACTGTATGTGTTGGTTGCAGGGCTGCACATGCATTGTTGTGTGTGTTTGTTTACATGGTGATCACTGCAATTAGCTGTTGGGGACACTGAATGTAAACCTCTCTTTCCCCCTTACTGACCAAAGTTAGAAAGGACCCAAGATTATCAATATTTCTCTAAACAAATCCATGAAAATAGTAAACAATTTCACTTTTTCCTCTATAGGAAAAAAAAATCTCTTCCCACATAAGCTTCCACACATCTGATACTGTACTGTGTAATGGTACTGTTCTGTCTCCAGTGCTTTTTCCTATGGACAGAAAATGAAGGTACACTTAACCTGTGTCCTTACTCCTTGGTGAGCTCTGGTGATTCTTACAGCACAGATAATGCTTTTAAGTAACATTTAACTGGATTTAAACAGCAAGGAAGCATCCTATTTGCAGCAGTGTAATGCTCTCCCAAGCTACACTTCAGAATGAAGTTAAATTGAGGGTAAAAACACATCCCCTGCTAATTAAAAATTGATTAAAGCTTTCCAAACAATTTAAATATGAATGCTACTTATTTCCAAGGTTTCCCTTCTTAAACAGTCGTGCTGGGCCTTTACGCTGAAGTACACGGCTGTAATTTGATAGCACAAAATGTAACAGGAGGCTGGAAACTAGGTACTAGGTACATTCCAGCAAACATTAGAGTTATTTTATACTATGTGACACACTGAAGGGGCAGGCTGAGGAAACAGAATTCTGGACATGCTCCTGGTGTAGGTCTGCTATATTTCCAATTCTTCCCCACTCCATCTTTTGTTCCTTATCTTATTAAAAATGTATATATACATACTGTACATCGTTCAGCCCGGACACTGAGATCAAGCTCCAAGGGTCTTGTGGTGGTTCCCTCACTGCAAGAAGTGAGGTTACAGGGAACCAGACAGAGAGCCTTCTCGGTAGTGGCACCCGCTCTACGGAATACCCTCCCATCAGATGTCAAGGAAATAAGCAGCTATCCCATTTTTTAAAGGCATCTGAAGGCAGCCCTCTTTAGGGAAGTTTTTAATATTTAATGCTGTATTGTTTTTAACACTCGATTGGAAGCCGCCAAGAGTGGCTGGGGAAACTGAGCCAGATGGGTGGGGGTATAAATTGTTGTTGTTGTTGTTGTTGTTGTTGTTGTTGTTGTTATGCATTTTTGAATAATATCCACATTCTGTTGAGCATCTGGTTTATGTTCATGATTCTTGATCCAGAAATGATTCCATACATGATTCAGATATGATTCCTGATCATGCATGAGGAAGCCTCCTTCATTTTATTGGATCATGTGCAGATGTAAATAATATTCTACATCCAATTCAATTTGACTGAGTTGTGCACAGGATTAAACAATTACACACATAAACACTGTTTTTACGTGATAGTAACAAACACTAATCAGCATAGACACATAATTTATTTTGAAATTTTATGCCCCTTTTATGGATGAGTGGATTTCATGGAATCATAGTTCCATTATCACGCAATCACATTGATTTATTTTTCTGTTGCTATTGAATCAATGTGCATATGTACAGTTGCACATTGCCAACCTGTAAGAAAGGGAGAAAGGAGGCAGGGGCGAGAGATGGATGTGGAAAACTGCAGCAGACTGCACATGTGAGTGGTCTTTGTATTGAAAAGGAATAGTTTTTGCTTTTCTTTTAGAAAGAGAAAAAGTATAAAGGTTTAAAACTGTGGTATAAAAAGATAATAGTGAGTATACCATTCTTCCTGCCCTATATTGACATGTTTGTAGGGTTGCCATGTGAATAGCTGTCAACTTTCCCTTTTTTGTGGGAAATTCCCTTATTCCAGTGCCATTTCCCATTGCAAAAAAAAGGGAAAGTTGACGGCTCTGGCCATGTGTCCTTTTTTTCCAGGACATGTCCTCTTTTTCATGGGTAGAGTCGTCATAGCGATCCATAATTAAAGTAGAAGTTGGTAAATAAATGTGTCCTCTTTTTTGCTCTTCAAAATATGGCAGCCCTAGTAGGCAGACAAAATAGTCAGCCATTAGCTACGAGGAAATTGCTTAATGAATGCATATATTTCAAACCATAGGAGCCAAAATCTTGCCTCCAAAATTCCATATCTGTTCCTTGACATAGATGGATTTGATTCTCATTTACAGCCCTGTATTGAATGATGTGTTCTGCATGCTGCTATCAGGCTTCCTACTGCCTCAAAGGCAAGTTGTAGTTCAGGCATTTCACTGAAAGCCCATCCTTCACCGTAATATTGATTGGAACCTTGTTCAGTATTACCGCATGCCAGACAAGCTACTTAGGGAATGTCCTGACAGAAGATGGAAAATCAACATTTTGTGCTGAGGGTTCTTTGTTTGCAATTCAGACTAAACACAATAACACACTCATCATAATTTCCTCTAAGCGTTTGCTCAGGCACTTAGATCTTGCAAGTTGAAACCATCATTGTGCACTATTGTTTCCTGAAGCAGCATGACTCCTATGTGATGGTATTCCATTCATCCATTGTATCATTCATCTATTTGTAAGGGTAAGATTATTATAGGAGTCTGTACCAGCCATTACTTTACCTTGGATCTCCGTTGCCTGGGCTCCTTTCATTCTTTTTATCATTCCTTTCATTCTTTTAAATATCTCACACATTGCTTCAATCTGACATTTCACATCTCCCTTTACTGTTTCCCCACATGGGGGTTGATTACGTAACACATCCAGTAACATTTTAAGCCTTGGGAATTCTAGGACAACACCAAAGAGTTGTTGCCACACATCAACTTTAAGGGTGTAGCTTCATCTCGAGATGCATTTGTCCCAGGAATATGGCTGGGCTCCTGAGAGCAGCCAGAAAACTGGTTTAAATTTTTTTGTGGGGTGGGCAAGAGTTTTTAAAAAAGGAATGAATGAAAAGTCATTAAAAAATTCAGCCACTTCATATTAAAGATTTAAAGAAATTCTTCAATTTTGCCTGCTCTCTGAAGATTATAAAATATCCACCCTCCACACTTTTCCAGGGGGTGAACCTGCAGAAATGGAGCTTTCATTTTAAAGAAAGTTATATATAATTCTGGTGCATTGTGGGTCACTAACATGGTCCTCTTAGGTATACAGTATATGTGCCCTCAGTGGCCCTCACCGGCACCAGCAAGGTCCTCCCATCATGAGTTGAAAAAAGGCTTGAAAGAAGTTTTCTTTATCTAATAAGAGGCTTTTAAAAACCCCAAATTGCAAATAAAAACAGGGGGAGGCAAGGTTGAGGAGGGTTGTAGTTGGGGACATATGTGGTGCTCATGATAGAGTGTCCATTTTGGAAATGTGATCACAGGCCTAAAATGCTTGGCAACCCATATGTATCTTCAATAAGGGCCATACATATTGTAAGTCTAACTAATATGCAAGGAAATAACACTCATTCTCCTTCTGTCCTTCTTCATTCAGGTCTATAACTAACCTGAGGGACTGACAAAGTAATTTCTTATCAATCATTGTAAAATTTCTTTTTCTTTCCGACTTATTTCTCTGCCAACTCCCGTACTGAATGGGAGAGGGAGGTACATGAGTTTCGCTAATGCATTCTGATCTTCTCTCTCTACACTCTTCTCTCAAAAGCTGGATGTAAAGCATAATAAACGTGCTTTGGTTTGCTCCATTGTGCACAGTTAAATGTAGGGACACTTGAAACACTTGAGGTCAGAAATACAACTAATATTAAGTTCCAGAGATTGGAATGAGATGTATGAATGAATGTAGTTGTGATGACGACGACAATGATTTCAAACCCTGCCTTGCACCATAAAGTTCCAAGGTGGATTACAACAATGTAACTCACAAGGATCCATTTCAAACCACTATCTCATGAACTTATAAAAGAAGTGTTATCTATGGGCTCTACTCAATATTGGCTTTTAAGGGATTGACTACAGTATTGATCATTATTATGAAAACTGGTATATGTGCAATATTTTTTCCTAGAAACTAATTGCTATATATAAAAAGTGAATTATGCGTTTTATAGATTTTGGGGGAATTAACCACAATACAAGGATTTAAGGAAAGGTGTAATATTTGATAAGTATAATTACAGCAGGAACCTTTCTATAAAGAGGAAAGTATAAATTACAGAAGAAAAGGAGAGAGGAAACACTTGGCTTTATTGCAATGGTTTTTAAGAAATTAAGCTACCCTATGGATGCAAGAAGTGCAAAGAACCAAAGAATCAAAACCCAGACAATCTAAGAGGTATTGAATTCATAAAAGTATTGAGAGATGAACTAATAAGTTTCAAAAATGAAATCAATGAAATATTTGGTGCTGGTGAAAGAAAGAGAATATAGTCAGAGAGAGAAAGGGTGAGTCAACGAGTATGAGAGCGCTAGCAATTACAAAGGATTTAAAAAATATGTAATGGGCATACTAAAAACAGTTAAAAGGAGCAGATGAATTTTGAAGCTGTTGTAAGAAAACCCAAAGATGTAAATGAAAGAGAATAAGAAATGAGACGAAAATCGAGGGTAATGGAAAGGAGATCATAATGAAAACCCAGATGATGCATTAAGCTAAAAGGTTGGTGATAACAATCCCTTCCAGCTTGCTCTGCTTATGGGGTGGGAAGTTGAAACTACTTTCCCCCCCCCCTATACTGATGGTGGTTCATAGGTGGCAACTATGGTCATTCTCTCACAAAGAAACTTGCCTAATTAGTTCAACAATGGGCCCCTCCCTTAGATTCTAACCTTTGTTGGATCCAGGACCCTAGGAATTACAAAGGACTCAGGCATCGTACAGATTGATCCTGCACCAAACTCACAAGGGTATATTATATATGTAGATATGTATAAATATAACACCATATATAGACTTACAGTGAGTGTAACATGTTGTTCAGCTCTAAGAGGAGGGATCCTGCTCTTACTGATGTATTCTGGTCCTGTCCTTTGCTCCATCTGTATGTGCTCATTGCCACTGTTATAATTACATCTCCTTTCTGTCTTGGAAAGCTGACCTAGGTAGCCTCTAGATTGTAAGTATTTTGCTGGAGGGATTCAAGTGCATACCACAGCTTTAAAGGTAAAGGGACCCCGGCCATTAGGTCCAGTCGCAGATGACTCTGGGGTTGTGGCGCTCATCTCACATTACTGGCCGAGGGACCCAGTGTACAGCTTCTGGGTCATATGGCCAGCATGACAAAGCCGCTTCTGGTGAACCAGAGCACCACACGGAAACACTGTTTACCTTCCCACCAGAGCAGTACCTATTTATCTACTTGTACTTTGACGTGCTTTTGAACTGCTAGGTTGGCAGGAGCTAGGACCGAGCAACGAGCGCTCACCCCGTCGTGGGGATTCAAACCGCCGACCTTCTGATTGGCAAGCCCTAGGCTCTGTGGTTTAACCCACAGCGCCACCCGCGTCCCATACCACAGCTTTAGGTTTGCATAATTAAAGGGGGATTAATGCTCTGTCACCAGGGAACAACAAATCAACTTTTTAAAAAAGTGATTAGGAAAGTAATGGGGAATTGCACTGAAAAAGTGTGGGGTGAATGAATGACCAATGGGAAGATGCATAAACATTGCACAAGCAAATCAGGATGAATGTTCATTGTTGTATAACTTCCCTCCAAGCAAATCAGAACAAATGCTCAATAAAGACCAGGTGTAGTCTAAATGCCGTCTCAGCTTTGTGTAAGCAAATATGGATGAATGCTCAATAAACAGGTTATCTGAAGGACCCCTAATACTGAAAGAGGTTATTTATGCTCTGGAAAGCCTTTATTCAGGGTGTAAACAAGAGAAGACCACCAGTTCTTACCTAAAACAGCTAACAGTGATGGAAAAATAACCCTGTGCTGGGTTCACTTCAGTTGCCAGTCCCATTTGTTAAGTTATCAGTAGCAACTGGGTGCCTTGCACTTTGCACTCCTTCTGAAGGCCTAGGGCATTTTATTTTGGGGGAAAAAAACAACCCTTTGTAGGCTGAGAGCTACTCCTTATAATGTTTCATTATCCCACTAGTCGTGACAGTATTTATTTAAGGAGTCTCACAGTTTTCGCTAAGAAGGAAAGCTGTCAACTTGTGTGGGAGGGAGCTGGTGTCAATCCCATCTTCTCATTCTTCATCTTTCTGCTGATGAAAACAATATTTTTTGGGGGTATCTTCAAGGCACAATAAAGCCATTTTAGAGCCTAGTCTGTTCCCTGACACGGGAGGAATATTCCTTAAAACTATCCCCTCCCCCACCCCTGTTAAAAATAAACATTTTGGCACAAATATTGCCCTCAAGGACTTTGTCTAGCAGCTCATTTTTCTTTTGAAGGGGTCTCTATTTTATGCTTCACTCCTTTTGGTCTTTGTAAGCCTGTGGGCAGGTTTTTATAGGTCTTATGTAAGCCTTTTTGGCTGAAGAATGTAGTTAAAAATGCCTTTGATAGATAGATAGATAAATAGATAGATAGATAGATAGATAGATAGATAGATAGATAGATAAATGCACACACTTCAGGCAACCAAAATTTCCCAAGGCTTTCATAAGGCTCTACCCACAACATCTCCTCATTTGAATATGACCCATAAAGGGTAATAACTGCTTCATCATTTCGCTTTCCCCCACTACCAAATGCCCACAGTGTTTGCTTGTGCATTTTGGATTCTTTCTGCCACACAGAATTAATGTGGCCGACAACTTAAAATCTCAAAAGGGACCCTGCTGTAAATTGTCCGGTTTGTCATGTGAGGGAATTGTGGTTGTAAATGAGCAATGAATAACTAAAGGGGCAAGCATCACTTTTTTGTGGGTTCGTATACTACACTATAAAAAGATGTAGTTTCCCTGTCATAAAATCCATCAAAGTTTCTCAGCAGCTCCATATTTTTATATGTCTTCACAACTGTGAGCAGATGCCTCTGCATATGTTCCTTGATTTTATGCCTACATTACAATTGTATCAAAGCACTTCTAGCTGTGCGGGCACATTTTTTATCCACCTCCAACCTTCTGTTGCTGGAAGAGTCAGTGCAGCTGATGGAAGAGAGATCGGATAATGGGGGTAATTTAGAGAATGTGTGGCCCAAGCCTCTCCCAGAAGCACAAAGCTGTCTGCCCTGTTATATATTGTGGCAGCCAAGATCTGCTTCCCAAGGCCATTGTAGAGAGAGAATTTCATGCAACTCGTTTCTGCCAAAGATCTTGTGAAATGCTTGAACTAGTTTTACAGAAGCACCGGTTGTTTATTCCTCTGCAGAAATGAAACCTCAACTAGGAAGCACAGCACATTAGCTATTTAACCACAATAAAGAAGCACTCAGTCACAGTCTCAAGGTCAATTCAGTTGTCACATTCAGTTGTCACATTTATCTGGTACAGCAGATGTACGAATCATTTCTAGCTCTGTGTGCTCATTAATAAGGCAATGCTTGAACTGTTGATACACGAATCTCACCCACAGTCAGATCCATGTCATCCATTCCTGGCTCATCTGTGCAAGAATGTGACTTGTTGTGTCTCTACTTAATGTGCATTATTTTGCAATCAACCACATTAGGTATGTTAGTACTGCATTTTTATGTGGAAGACTGAACATGAAAGCTGTGATTTGCCCTGACCAGCTGGTTATAGCATGATTCGGAAGGATTTGAAGTTGAACATTGCACAGCTCAGTGAAATTTAAGCCTAGATCCAATTCCAATGCTCTGTCTGCTGGTTTTGACCAACAAAAGAATATACCGTATTGGCCTGAATATAAGCATCCCTTTTTTTCCCAAATTCTGACTGTGAAAAGTTAAAGTGCGGCTTAAATTCGCGACCTTACAAAAATTGGCTTTTACGATATCACTGCTGAAACAGACATACGATAAAACGGAACGGGTGTGAGTGCCTGAGGAATTTTAAGGGAGCAGCTTATATTTGAGTATTGTCTTTCCCCCCTTTTTTCTCCTTGAATTTTAAAGGTGCAGCTTATATTTGGGTGCGGCTAATATTCGGGCCAGTATGGTACTGGTTGTGAAATGCTCTGTGGACATCTGCAGATATTGAACTGTGATAGGATTCACCATTCCAAAATGATAGATGCTAATGACGAGTGGAAAATCCCATTATATTGATATGCCTATTATCGTTCAAACATTGGATATGATACCTAGTTCAAACTAGAATGAGAACAAACATTTTCACAAATGTAAGATATGGGAAATCTAGCAGAGTTACAATTTTCTTCCTGATGTAATTTTTTTAATGCAAATTAGAACAATGAGAATATATAACAGTAGTAGATCACATTTAAAAATCAAATATCATTCTTCCTCATCAGGAAGCAAGGTTAAACATTCATGTACTACCCATGGATATTTGTTGTTTAACGTGAATTTTAAAATGTGGCATTTGTACTTCAAAAACCCCTTCTTGTTTCCCACCCAGAGCTTTGAAAATCACATGCAGCATATACTAGAAGCTGATTGTGACACCCACATATGAGATTCCCTTTGAACTTAAATTCAGATATAACTGAATTATTGGCTGGCTCAAAAACCAAGAATTAGAACAAGAACATTGACTTTAAAATAAGAATCCGATTGAGCATGGTTCCCATCCCATTCATTTCAGTTTCTTTGGAAAATGTTTTGGTCTTCTGTTTTTTACACACATGGGCGAAAAATACACTCATACCCTAACAGGCCCATTGCTTTAGGGTGGACAACGGGCATGTACCCCGATTTAGAGAAGGAAAGTCTTCCCTTTGAAGGGCAGTCCCATAAAAATCCAGTTTAAATATATATATACTTAAGAAGGAAGAGTGGGCACTTGAAATTTACCACCAACAGATAGTCCCTGGGTAGCAGACTGAGCAGGCACATGGGGCCACTTGTTTAGGGAGGCTTTTAATGTTTAATAGATTATTACATTTTAATGTTCTGTTGGAAGCCGCCCAGAGTGGCTGGGGAAACCCAGCCAGATGGGCGGGGTATAAATAATAAATTGTTGTTGTTGTTGTTATTGTTGTTGTATGCGTTTTCCCCACAATCCAGAAATGTAAAGGGTAAAGGGGACCCCTGACCATCAGGTCCAGTCGTGTCCGACTCTGGGGTTGCGGCGCTCATCTCGCTCTATAGGCCGAGGGAGCCGGCGTTTGTCCGTAGACAGCTTCCGGGTCATGTGGCCAGCATGACAAAGCTGCTTCTGGCGAACCAGGGCAGCGCACGGAAACGCCGTTTACCTTCCCGCCGGAGCGGTCCCTATTTATCTACTTGCACTTTGACATGCTTTCGAACTGCTAGGTGGGCAGGATATCTGCTAGGTACTGCATATCTATTAAAATTATATTAGTTATTTCTGAATTTGTATATATACATCTAAATTAGCTTATGCAAATTATTGTGTCATCTTTTTTTGGCGATGCGTTTCCTCTCTCTCATTTGATGATGCTTAGGAGGCCACCGCAAACCACTTCCTTCTCCAGCACCCCTTCAAAACAAAACAAAACAAAACAACCCTCACATTTTTGATGCAGCAGAATCTATCTGGCAGTGTTGATACTCAATAGAGACAAGGCAGGTCTTTTTTTTTTAGCCTTCTTTCTTGGTCTCTAATGAGCCTGCTCTGTGTCCTCTTCTCTGCCAGTCATGAAGCACCATCGATCAGTTACTTTAGGTGTCTTGTAGAGAAATGTCAATTAGTCCAGGCTTGGAACCTGTTACTGAATTCCCATATTTGTTTGCATTTATAATACCGCTTTATTGGTTTTTATGATCTTGCTTTACTGTTCTTAATCTATGTGTGTTTTGATAAAGAGGTTTCTTTCACTAGAGGAGAAAAACTTACAGCAGCGGGCTGCTAGGGCTGCCGTACGGCTGGTAAAAAATCTCAACAACTTTTACTTCTAGAAATATGGCAACCCTAGTTGGAACTGAGCCCTTTTTCAACGTAGACCCTCATTCAAAGGTGCCCTGCCCTGACTTGAAGTATGATGAGGCTTTTCAAACTCGGGGAGTTCGTATTCTACTAACTCACTTCCTGCTCTTTAAAGTGAATGTTGGGTGCCAATGCTGAAGTGCGAACATTTTTAAGGTAGTAGAACCCTCTTGATATAAGCTGGACTTTGTCAGGCTCCAAAGATCTGGATTGCACCCATTTGAGTGCTTGTTTCCCTATGCTTCGCTGTGAAAAAGAATATGGGGTATCATGATGTTAATAACTCATTATGGCTTTTGGCTGAAAGAGGCATAAAGGGAACTCACATGGGAAATCCCACTAATGAGGACTTAAAACATGTCAGTATTCTCGGCTAGTTTTTATTCTTCTCATGCATCTGTTGTTCAGAGTTAAGGGGGGGGGGAGTTGCTGCTCTTGAAACCCATTAAGCTCTAGCTATCAAGTCCCATCTCTTGAGTTAAGTGGTACAGTAATTAAAGCAGTATTTACAATGCAATAAAGGTGAGGCTAATTACTGGCAAATGAGAGCAGGATGATGCTCTGTCCATGAGGAAACTCATCCTGGATCAGGCCAGAACAATAAATCTTTTAGCTGCCTCATTTGTTAATTATTATCTTCATAATCCCTTTGCAAGTAACGATGATCTAATTTATTACCTCCAAACTGCGAAGCACTGTTTGACGGTGAAGAAATCAGAACACAAACAAATCAGAATTAGCAGCAGTAACCTGCAACCTCTCCTAGCATTTCATTAGCTCACAGTCATCCCTTGCTACCCTTGCCTCTCACTCCCTCAGTTCTTCTTCTTCCCTCTCTTTTTTTTTAACAGAATTTATTAGCGTTTTCATAATATAACACAATCCCAAACCCACACCTACAAATACAAAAACAAATACAAATACACATAATGCCAGGATTCTTCTTCTTGTTTATATACCTTATATAAAAAAAAATTTCTAGTTCTGAATCTTGACTTTTGACTTCCCCCGCCTTTTCACCTTCGGTTTTAAATCGATATACTACTTTCCTAACATCTTTTCTCTATATATAAAAAAAGAAACTTTAACTTTAATTAAAGATAACACCATTATCTTGATCTTTCTATTATAACAAAAATCTTAACCAAATATTCTTATAAAGACTGAACTTATTTCTTCTATCCTTTATCATGCTGCTTTTAACTTAAAATTCAATATCTCCCTACTTGTTTAAAATAAACTTATAATTAACAGACTTCACTCTCCGATTTCAGATACCATGACAGACCATTTGGAATATACATTTAATACTTCAGCCCACTCCCCCTCTGTCCATTGTATTTCTCTGTCTTTTACCAGAACTGGATCTCCAATTCTCTTCTTCTAAATGTCCACAGATCCAGGCAGCATTCACAGCAAACCTTGCACCAGGCTTCAGGGTGTCCATCACTTCTTTTTTGGGCTCCTCCGTTTCTTTGTACCATACTTCTTCTTCTTGTAGAAATCTTAATTCCATGTCCCTTGCCCCCGAGCTCCCACCTCGGGGTCTGGATATTGTAAATTTTCCCGTTCCGGGGCTGCCACCCCCAGGAATCGGTTCCTTTTCCCGGAGTTGCCCAGCCATTTCAAACCATCCTTCAAGCACCCCTCCCAGCTCTTTGCCAAGGTTCGATTCCATTGTGTAAAACTTTTGAAAAGCCTCCTCTGTGGAAGTTAAGTCCATTTTCTTTAAAATCCCACACAAGACTTGTAGTTTCCGATTAAGTAGTTCCAGCTTCAAGACATTGAGCATTTCCTCATCTTTTAAACCGGAGTTCAATACAAGTGCGAGCACAAAGTCCAGCATTTTGAAAGGGAGGGTGGGTATCAAATTTCAGCTCCTGTCTCTTCCTTCCTTTGTTTCAATTTTTTCCCACGACAGTCCAAATCGTCGCCATTTTTCCGAAGCCGGAGTGTAAAGACCAAAACTTCAAATGGAGATATTTTTTCCCCAATTAATCCCCAAAGGGAAATCTCAGCAGTCTCAGTTTTCAAATTCCAGATACTTTCTATCGATTATTGTAGCAGCAGTCACTTAAACTGGTTAGTTTCTTTCATCTCCCGAAGGGAAGGGAGGCGGGCTGCCTTTCCTCTTTCCCCCAGATCGTTCCAAGATTAAAAAAAGTCAGTCAAGTACTCACAACCACTGGGTTCTTATCAGACAGGTAGAACTTAGACGCTCATCACAGGCTTTGTCGCCGCATTTACATCCCGGTTGGGGCATGTCCCCTATAGCCCGGCTCCGTCGTCCCTTCACCCCCACTCCCCCTTTACAGGGGGAGCGGGGGAAGGGTTCAGAGCCACAACGGGCACAGCCGGGGAGCCCAGGGTGCGGGACGCTCTTCCCGCACCCCAACCGGAGCCCCGCTTTGCGGTGGCGGGGCTCCTAACCCCCGGGATGGACTGGGCGCTTCGCAGCCGAAGCAGCCCATGACCACCCGCAATGGCGTCGCCACCGGAAGTCCCTTCTTCTTCCCTCTCATCCAGTCTAAATTTAGTTTGCAAGCTCCTCAGGGCCAACACCAGCCTTTTAGTTTGTGTTGCGCTATGTATGCTGATAGCACCATAAAATAAAACAAAACAACTACAATGCCCGTATGTGATTAAAATGGTTTTGTTCAAACCAACTGTAATGCAGAAAATTCAGTTCAATGTAAAGGCAAAATCTCCAAAACTGCAAATCTAAGCACACTGGGTAGACTTGCCAGGCATCAGGAAAATTCCTGACACGTCCTGGTTTTTGGGAGTAAAAATGGTGTTAGTGGGGAATTTTGCCGAATCAGCAAAGTGTAGGGAAAACCCGGATGTAGGACAACAGTTTGGGTGGTTTCCTAACAATTTTGCAGGTCTCAGGAATTTTACTTTTTGAAATATGGAAACCCTAACACTAGGGAGCTAGACAGCATCTTAAAAAGCAGAGACATCACCTTGCTGACAAAGGTCCATATAGTTAAAGCTATGGTTTTCCCAGTAGTGATATATGGAAGTGAGAGCAGGACCATAAGGAAGGCTGATCATCAAAAAATTGATGCTTTTGAATTATGGTGCTGGAGGAGACTCTTGAGAGTCCCATGGACTGCAAGAAGATCAAACCTATCCATTCTGAAGAAAATCAGCCCTGAGTGCTCACTGGAAGGACAGATCCTGACACTGAGGCTCCAATACTTTGGCCACCTCATGAGAAGAGAAGACTCCGTAGAAAAGACCCTGATGTTGGGAAAGATGGAGGGCACAAGGAGAAGGGGACAACAGAGGATGAGATGGTTGGACAGTGTTCTCGAAGCTACCAACATAAGTTTGACCAAACTGCGGGAAGCAGTGGAAGACAGGAGTGCCTGACGTGCTCTGGTCCATGGGGTCATGAAGAGTCAGACATGACTAAACGACTAAAGAACAACAACAACACTAGGGAGTGCACCCCATTGGATACAGTGTGTTATACACAAATAATTGCACTGTAATAATGCCCCATGAGTGCTTTTGGGTGGCTAGGATGTGTGCTTGAAATGTGATAATGCCTCTTGTTTGTCTGGATGGAGGATGAAGATGTGTGTGTATGTGTGCGCGCACAGAAAAACATTTGACTTTTGCCTGGCTGCAGTGTAACCTGATGTATAAAGATAAGAGTCACATCCATTGCTCTCTCCATTTTTGCATCCTGTCCCACCCACCACCACCAGTACTGGTGCTGTAAAGTTGCTAAGAGGTGGTGACTCTTGGGCTGAAAAAGTTCCTCGTCCCAGTTATATGGCTTGGAGGGAATAATTATAAAAAACAACCTTCCTCTGTAGACTCCAAACCACAGCTCACTCTCCTATGGGGCCCATTGGTCTCTCGTTCTGTTTCTGTGTATGGCTCACGGCTTACAAAAGGGCTCGATGCCTCTTCCCCATGGCTTCAGAATTGCCCTTTCCAATTAGCTCTGCTTTCTGCTGTGATGTTGAATAAGGTCTGAAGAGCAGCAATGGTGTTCAAAGAGAGGACAAGCAGCCAGGTGTTAAGAGTGTGAGGCAATTAGGCAGCTAATTATTTGGAAGATACTGTCATGTGGAAGTCTGAGCTAAATACTATGTCCTTCATGTGATTGTCATGCTGGTCATGAGTGTTTAACAAGGAGCATGTGATGATGTTTCCGAAAACATTCATGTGAGATATGGGTAGCTTTGAGTCAAACTCTAGAATAATCGCACCCATGGCTTAGAATTTCTGGTTTGGAAAAAGGACCGTTTTTCTTTTGCTTGCTCTGTATCCTTTGAACCAGTGGCACATATTGCTATCATGGTTGCAAGTTCACCTCCACATCTATGAGGGCTAGGATGTTGGTGACTTCTAATGATAGACCTGTTTTCACAAACAATACTTCGGAGGCTGAATATAGCCCAAGACCATATCCTAGGAGTCATGCAAGACTCACATATTGCTTTATCTATTACCTATTCCACCAATGTCATGATTATCTTTCATCATTCCCCCTCTTTGCTTCTAGCAATAATGTAAAATAAAATGCATAACGCTGTTACACTTAGATCAATAGAAATTAAGGATAAAGATAACTTTACTATGACACGTTATAATGATCTGTGAGACAATTTAGGCTTAACTTTTGTCCATTGGTGACAACAGTTAGTGAGTAGCTGAAGCAGGAATGGCAAAGAAGGGCCTGGCTTTGTCCTCTCCCTCCGCTAAGGCAATTACTGATAGAAACTGCTCACTATCAATCTGCCACCTCTCCCCTATTCCCTTTTTTATTTTTGTATGTCTGTTATTGTAGACTGTAAGCCCTCTGGACATCAACCAACACAACTACTTAGATCTAAAATAGTGCATAGCATAAAACCTACAGGCAGGCCATGTTGCACTCCTGGCATGCAATGCTCTCTCACCTCATCTCTGCTCCCTTACCACCATGGGAGAAGATTTGTAGGCACAGAGGGGACATTTGCAAATGCACACTGTGGTGAGTAGAGCCTGTTAATCACAGATGGAAGCCGAGCACAATGTGGGGGGAATTAACATTCTTTTTTACAGGTCTGCGTGCTGGAATGAGTGATGCCTTCCCTGAGCTGCGGAGCCACACCAGGGCAATAAAACATATTTTTCAGGGATGACATACCCAGCCGTGAATCACCAACTGTGATGGCTATTTTATTCTTTTCTACTTTCCCAGCTCCACAACATTATTACCCTTTTGCACTGTCAGATATTAAAATCATATTAACGATCAGGAACTGTATTAAACTGTCAAAAAGTGAAATAATATAGTACCACCACTGAAGGTTAGAGACAGCCCTTGGGTGTAATTCACTAAACTCCAATCTACCTGCTTGATACTCTGGAGATTAAATAGATTGCATTGTTTTCTGGGAGATCAATTGCCATTAAGGTACAGGAGCAGCACACCCCAAATTATGCACAGAGCCCGGCTTATTTTGCTTGGCGCGTCTCTCAGGCAATTGTTACAGGTAGGCAGTATGCCTGCTTTCACATGTCAAGTAAAAGACCGTGCCACGACAGGTTTGCATGATAAGAAAAGCAGGGCAGCTTGGTAAAGGGTAGAATCTCAGCCACTTTCCTGGAAGTGTCCATTCACTGCTAGTAAAACAGAGCTTCGGTGGAAGCTCAGGAAGGGCCATAATGCTCAGTGGTAGAGCAGCTGCTTTGCATATAGAAGATATCAGGTCCCCAGCATCTGTAAGTAAGGCTGGGAATGACCCATATCTGAAACTTCAGAGAGCTGCTACCAGCCAGCATAGGCATTACTGGGTTACACGGGCCGATTTTCTGACTCAGTGTAAGGCAGCTTCCTACTGTATGTTCCTATGGAAGTATTCATCCTGATTTGATTGTAGAGAGGGTATTTTGGGAGGAAGGGGGCAGGTTTCTTGGGCAAGAGGCTAAATCGACTACAATTGTGCAACCTGAATTTTCAGGTATGCGACTGAATTCCATCCACAGAACAGGGACAGTCAGAAAGTGACTTTTGTAAAGAAGAAAGAGGTGAAAAGGAAGTGTTTTTTTTTTTAAAAAAAAAACATTTTAAATTTGTTTAGAAGAACCTGTGAGCTACTTGCTCTTCCAGAATACAAAAAAACCTATCACCCACCTGAATTGCCATTGTCAATACTAATACTAATTTCATTTGTGAAGTGCCCAAAATAATAAACATACAATTCACAGAATTTTTGAAAAGACAAGTCCCCGCCACTCCCAACATTTACCACACTGGCAGAAATTAAACATTTCTGTTTTAATGGGGGAAATGTAAGGATGTTTGTAAATGTCCTAGATAAATTAACCACACTTTGCCTGGTTTGTGTCTTAAGTAATGACAAGTTGTACAAGGCCGAAGGTGGCTGAAAGGACTTTTTTAAAAAAAGGAGATAAGAATTGGACCATTTCCCTGTATCAGGACACAGGCAAGAGTCAGTCTGCATAACGGAAGAGCAGACATGCAGCAATATTTTGGTCTGGTGAATGTCTTCGTGAATTGCTGTACTAAGTAATACCCATCAGCCTAATCTTATAAGATGCTGCACCATGGCAAATGGGCTTTAAAGGACTGCACCGCAAATGAAGTCAGAAAAGGGTTGATAATTCTCGACTTCTCTATTTACCTATCACTACTATCTACTGAACCAGCTCGGTGCCTTCTCAGTCTGTGAGCAGCATATGAAAATACCTCTGTAGTAAAAAGATGGTCTTCTCAGCTGCTGCTTCCAGCAGGAGGCAAAGGTTAGTATCTCATAACAGCCTTGGCTTACAGCCATTGTTTGTTTTCAGTGCTGCAGGTAGACCTTTGCGATGCTCAAGATGGCAAGGAAAGTTTTATGCTTCCCACAATGAAGGTTTCTGTTCTTTGTACTGTGTTCACCATCCTGGAATTCCACAGTGCAAGCCTATACACAACTGCTCATAAATAAGTCCCAATGGACCTTGCTCTCAGGGAAATGGAAATGGGATAGCATCTTATGGGATTATCCAGTGCTATTTTTCTAGAAAAAGAGGTGCTGGAGCTCACCATGAACACCTCCCTTGTTCTCTTATAATGTCAATGAGAGGTGCTGGAACTAGTTCCAGTGAGTTCTGGCTGAAAAAAATGCCCTGGCTCTATCCAAAATTAGTCATACTCCGTATAGTCCCATTGAAATTAATGAATCTGGTAAAGTGCCATTGGTTCCAAAGGATCAGCATTGAATATGTAATGATTATCCACTTGCAGGCTACAAGGAGCCATTCATGAGCAGTGGATCAACATGGGGTCTGGGTAGCCCAAAATGAGTTTGCAAGTGGGCGGATAGGTAGGCAAACATAAAGTTATAGTTTTTCCAGACAAAAAATGTAGACTTGGAATATTCAACTCCAATTACCCCAAGGGTCATTTTTACATTCTTTCAGTGGGGCGGCCATGTTAGACACTTGCAACAAAAAACAAGAAGGAGCTTTGTGGCAGCTTAAAAACAAACAAATTTATTACGGCACAAGCTTTTATGGACTACATTTTCTCTACTTCACAAGTCTCTCTCTGTGGCCATACCCTTTCCCTCTATGGACCTCAGAACTGTCTCTTTCCCCCATCCACCTTGTACCACTCTTTTCTTCACTGCATCCCCTAACTTCCTCATGTGTATCAAGCGAACAGAAGAGCAATTGTCATGTAGACATAATGTTTGTGCCAGACTGGAGCTCAGTGTTGGTAAATGCAGCTAAGCTTTTAATAAAAGTTAAGAACATTATTTTATTTACTGATGTTATTGTTAAGGGGAAAAAAACTTTTTTAAAAAAATATACATAAGAATAGAGTTGGCGGAAGTTCAAACAAACAAGCAATGGTTTCCTCACTACACAATACTGGGTCAAAAAGCTGAAGTTTCAGATTAAGGGGCATCTGTTACAGATCTCTCACTTTGGAATAAAGGAGGGGGCTTTAAATGAAATAAAAAAGGCATCTGGCAACCCTTAACTTGACTGATGAGCAAACAGCCACAGATGGTCAAGGCTCAGGGCATTTGTTCTACATTTCATGCCAGGAGAACAGATTGCCCTCAACTGCCACAAAGGGATGTGGATTAAGAAGTGACTAAAGGCAAGAGTCACCAGCATTGTGTGAACGGCTGGTCTTGATTGTAGCATAAACAGAAGGACTCCCAGGATTTTATTTATTTATTTATTTATTTGCCAAATTCTTTAAGCAGAGATCTGTGCCCCCTGCAGTTTCCTATTTGCTTCTGGGGGATGCTGCTGTATAGCTGCAAAAGTCCATCCTGGATATATGGCATTTTGTTTTGTGATGTGGAGCACTGCACATAGCCAGGAGGGCTACTTTCTTGTCATTCCCAGAGTTACGGGGGCATTATTGAAACCCAAGAATTATGTGATGGGATTTTAGGTTATTCGGAACAGTCTAGCTTATGTTTGAGTATTTCATTGCTCTTAGGTTTTTTTTATTATTATGTGCAAGTTTTTTTTCCCACATCACAAGAGACTAACCTATCAGTAAATGCCCACAATTTCTTCCATGCTCTCCTGACACCAGTGGCCGTTTCCTCTCTGCAGACATGACATTCTGGGAATTTAAAAAGATGCGGATTGTTAGATCTTTCTGGTTTGAAAGATAAGAAGAATAGAGCTGTCTCAGAACAAATCAGAGAAGGTCTCATGGCTCAGTGTCTGGTTTTGGATGGTGATGTTTTAAATGCTAAAAAGCTCAAGGAGCTCTTCAGGCAGAATACTTGAATCCAAGGCCCACCTTTAATTTAAATCACTCTGCCTCTGCTCCCTAGTGATTATATTTATAGGCTAGAAATGCTGCGCAAACCAACTTGTTTTGTCACTGTCAAGAGCCAGTGTCTCAGTTAATAGAGCATGATAGAAAAAAGAAATTATAATTCTATCCTTAGTCTTCACGTACTGGAGACAGAAACTGGTACCGCATGATGCCAGTCTGCATTACTCCGATATCCAGTGATGTAGGCCAAGTACAAGAAATTCCAGGGCTCTTGGGGAGTGCAGATCCAGCCCCTGGGTTGTGAGTAACCCACCTCTTCTCTCAACACTTCAGTTATTAGTACCGCTGTTGAAACACCTTGAGTATTAGAAGACTATTAAGACCCCCCCCCCTTCACACACACACAAAAAAGCTTCATATTAGCTCAGGGCCTGCCAAAGACATTTTGGCACCTGAGGGGAACCACCCCCACCAGATAAATGCCTCCTCCACCAAGGAAGAAGGGGTGAGTGAAAGGGGGAAATAAAGATCTACATTGGGAACAAAAGTGGAAGGAGAACCACAGTGCCTCCTATTCACCAAGAGGCTGCTGTAGAGGAGGCATGGAGGGGCTGCTAAAGAGGCAGAAAATCAGGCCTCCAAGGAGTGTGGCAGCGGCAGCAGCAGGCAATGGGATTCCTTGGAGGCTAGATCTGCTGCCCCTGTGGATTCTGCCTCCTGAGGGTGGGCTTCATGGGTGGGCTGGGTCCTGTAGTAGCTCCAAAAAAGAAGCTCCAAGTTCATCTGAGACTCCCTTCTAAAGTGTAATGCTTCAGCTACAAGCTGCAACCAGGACCTGCTTTCCTCTTCCCTAAATGGCTTATACTCAGAGTCTGAACTAGAAAATTGACATCTGGAACCAGCCAGTCCTTGCAGAGATCCCAAGGTAGCCCCTTAATGAGCTAGCATCATAAAGAGGGAGTATATACCACAGCTCTGTAGAAATGCTTTGGGTGAAATTCAGTGTTGCACTATGGCAAAAGTTCTGTCTGTGCAAGCACTGCAGCTTGCTGGATCAAACTATCCCAAACCTACCAGGGAGCATGGGGTGTGGCAGAGTGGGGAGCTGAAGAGGCATGCCAGGTGAATCCCGCCCGTAGAATATGTCTTGAAGTTCTTTTCCCTAAACAACATAAAAAACTCTGATGCACTGCAGAGACTATGGATTATTATTCTCATTATTACATTTGATTTATGTCCTGCCCTGCTTTCTGAAGGAGCTCAGGATGGCAGACACAGCAGTGATTAAACATTAGAAAACAACAACAGTATGAACTGCAATGAAGCAGAATAAAACATGGACATGAACACACACACACACACACACACACACACACGGATTGAAGTATGTAATAAGTTTAAGCAAATGAAATGGTGAACTCTAAAGGTTGATGGAATATAATGCAAAAGATACATCCTGACTATTTGAGTGTAAACTCAACACATAATCCAAGCATATGCTGATGCGTTGAACAGAATTGCTGAATGATTGCTGGAACGCCCAACATGAAAACAATGTATAACCAATGACCCATAATGACAGAATGGTCCATACCCTTCTTGGGACCTGTTCAGTCTATGTACCATATATTTACTCAGACAAAAGTGTCACTTGATTCAGTGGGACTTGTTTTTTCTTGCTCCAGAAGCTGGGACCCAAACCAATGGATTCAAGATACAATAAAGATTCAGAAAGAACTTTCTGACAGTAAGAGATGTTTGACGATGGAACAGACTCCCTCGAGAGGTGGTGGATCTCCTTCCTTGGAGATTTTTAAGCAGAGGTTGGAGGGCCATCTGTCATGTATGATCTAGTTGAGATTCCTGCATTGCAGGTGGTTTGTCAGTAGACAAACTCCAGGCTCCCTTGATATCCTCAGAAAGAAATCCCACATGGTAATGAAAGCCAATTTTGCCATTCTATATCTCACAACTGGCCTTCTCCCATGTGGCCCAAAAGCATCTGTTCCTTTGCCATTTGGACCATTTCTTTCTGATAAATTAAAAACTGGTCTAATTAAACACTATAATGGAACTATCAATCTGTGTTAGTGAGCTGGAACTGGGATGTAATTAGTTATTGATACAAAAAGATTTGTTTAGACTAGAGCTTCAGTGCTGTCAGATGCTACAAACTCTAGTCAGCCTTAATGCGCTTGCAAAAAGGCACAGCCCTTTTGTATTTCTCCTTGTACAACAATGATGAATTCAGAAGTACAGTTTCTTTATCTCTGTATTTAGAATGTACTCAATACAGTGTTATCTGAAGGTGCTGTTTTTCCTCAAAGCAGTTATTCCTATGGAATATATTCCCCATCCTCTCTTTCCCATCTAGTTATTCCCCCACTTGCATTTATCATACTCTTGCCCAGGGTATTTGTTAATCGTACAATGGAATAAGTTCTTTCAAGTATAGTCTAGATTCCATGGTATAATACTTGAATAGCATCCCTGCGTAAAATCACTAAGTGATCTAAGGTCGATGTCAGGGCTTGTAGAAATGGATGTGTTGCTCAGAAAAACATAAGGGCCTAAAATTGTTTTCTCCTCCTGCTCGTTCAGATCACCTAATCCAAACACAGTGGGTTGCTAGGTGGTCCTCACATGGACCAAAATTATCTGAAGTTTCAGGGGTGGTTAATGCTAACATTCCTCTACACAGTAGTCACATCTAGTCTCCTCCACTTCCTCTGCTGTGGCTCTAGCAGGAGTCTATTTTGGTCCCACAACAGGAGGATATTGGGCAGTTGTACTGCTTCTGTTTTTTGGTGCTCTGTGTGACACACAGAAGTCATGATGTCATTATAGATGGCAAAAATGACACAGTGCAGAGATCCATTAATCCCATTTCCAGCACAGTTTGCACAGTAGCTAAAAAGACTGATGTATAAACCAGAAAGTCCCTCACCTGCCCTAAACTTACTGGCTTGTCTTAAGCAAGCCGCTCTCTTTCAGCCTCAGCCCCTCCATCCGCAATAGGTAGGATAGTAATATTGAATTAGCTTTCTGGATCGTACAGTTGGATAATGCATCTGAAGTTCTTTGAATACTTGAAAGCATTACACAAGTGTTGTACTTATCATGCTCTGAGACTCTACTCAAACAGTCAGCTGATGTGATGTAGTCTTCTCATTCAAAGAAACCAGCTAAGATTTCACCTGGGAATATTGCTTCTTTGATAGCACACTTTCAAACTGGTGCTCTTTTCATATCAGAGGCAAGGCTTCCAACTATATGTGTTAGCAAAATCTGTTGTCTCCTTTCATCACTGGTGCATGGGGTGGGTGAGCAGGGTGGAGAGTTGGTCTCACCCAGCTATGCTCACCTGGGTACTCGGTGCAGCATCAGGCCAGGGTTGAGGGTCGCAGATGGGAAGTTGCTGTGGTCTATAGAGATTCTCTTCCTATCTCCAGGCTCTCTGCTCAGTCAGGGGGGATCTAGAGTGTGTGTTCCTGGCCTTGGGCGATTGGGGCAGATTAGGGATTAGGCTGGTATTCCACCTGCCTCGCTGCCTAGCAGTCTCCCTGCCAGAGCTGACAGAGTTGGTCTCGGAGGCGTCGTTGAGGATCCCCAGACTCTGGGGTGGTTCAGGACTCCATGGCTTCCATGACAACCATGGGGCCATCCCAGCATGTCATTGGCCCAACGCATGTGGCAGGCCACACTCTGGACCTTGTTTTCTCAACTGAGATGGAATAGGGTGATCTGAAAGTGGGGGGTATTGACACCAGTGCCTTGTCATTGTCTGCTCACTTCATGCTGAGATTTGGGCTTTCAGAACCTTTCCCCCTCTGCAGAAGTGGGGGACCTGTGAGAATGCTCCTCCCTCAGAGGGTGATGGATCCAATAGGTTTCCAGATGGCTCTGGTGGATTTTCCAGCCGATATGACTGGCATTTCTGTCAAAGCCATGGCCAAACTCTAGAATAGGGGTCAGCAACCTTTTTCAGCTGTGGGCCGGTCCATCGTGCCTCAGACCATGTGGTGGCCGGACTATATTTTTTGGGGGGTGGGGTGGGGGGTGGGAATGAATGAATTCCAATGCTCCACAAATAACCCAGAGATGCATTTTAAATAAAAGGATACATTATACTCATGTAAAAAACATGCTGATTTCTGGACCGTCCACGGGCTGGATTGAGAAGGCAATTGGGCTGCATCCGGCCCATGGGCCTTAGGTTGCCTACCCCTGCTCTAGAACATCCAAATGGCTTGGGCTGTTCACACAATTGCCGTTGAGCACCCTCTCTTGTTTCATGGAGCCCACTTGGCTCCCTGAGCTTAGGGCAAAGAAACAAGGTGGGAGATGGCAGGAACAGAGGTTGAGGAAAACTCACTGGTGAGGATGAGAGAATGTGTACTTTGCTGTCTCCATTACATCCTTATTGTGCCATCCAGCAACTTTCCGGGTAGTGCAGCCTGGCCTTTGGTTGCAGAACTGTAGCTTGCTGAGACTGGCTTGCAAAGCACTTTGAGGATAAAATCATTTGCATCCACAGATCTTGAGTTCACTGTTATAGCAGAGGAATCTCAAGGGGTGTCCAGAGCACTGTCTAGTCCTGTGCTAGATGAAGAAGAATCGTTGTGAATGAGAGAAAATGTGTAAAACCTGAACAGATTGATCTCTGGATGAGGAAAAGGTTGGGGGTAAGAGGCACTTCCTGGGAAGCCCTGTGAACAGTACCAGTCTTGAGAAAGTCAGGTTGTGTGGATCCATCTAGTTAAATCCATCTTTGGTTAGGTTTTTTAAAAAGGCATCCATTTAATAAAAGTGGTTAATCTCTTTTCATCAATGTCTTCAGGATGAAATTCAGTTCTCAAACCAGCTGTGACACTGGGAGCAAAGGAAGTTGAAGAATAATGAACTTTCTGCAACTACAATTTAGTCTGCACAGATGCCAACCCAGGTGCAAGGATTACAGGCATAAAATTGCAAGAGACTCCATGAAATAAAAGCAATAAAAAGCTAAGTCCTAAAGAAATCTGTGGGGAAGAAATGCAGATGTCTTACTTTTATCCAACAACACGAGAATGCTATTTTTATATTATTATTCAGCTTTGTTATCTAACCAACATGGTTGCTACTTATGGGAAGTAGATACCACTAAGCAGTAGCTATCGCTAATAAAATTCCTATTTAAGACACGCATTTTGCCTCCAGAAACATATATACTGTATGTGTGGTTCATAATGAATAGGTACAAGCATTTGGATGATTCTCTGAAGAAAGCCCCCCTTTTTTGCACTTCAAGGTCTGAGGGTCTATACCCTCAGGTACTCTTCATTTACAGGAACAGCAACTGTTGGTATATAAAACAATATGCCTTTGTATGTGATTTCTTTGCTGGTCAGCTAAAGTGGAGTTTTCACAACAATAAATGTCAATAGTACTGTGGGGTTCTATTTTTTATTTTTTTTTGCACAGTAGTACCACTTTAATATAAAAATTAAATCAATTAATTTTAATGTAAAATTAAATCTGATCTTTAAAAGCTGGCTTATCCATGAGATTTAAGGTTTGTGTTTTTGTTAAATTTATACCTAGATTAGATTTCAAACTACGTTCATATAATATATCACCATTTTAAAAAAAACACCAGGCCAGCAAATGACCATCCCTGTGTGTGCAGGTCAGGCCAGATTGAAGACTTTGTGCACTGTTGTTTATAATCCTCACCTAGGGATAGATGCCTGTTTCCTTTCCAGAATTTTCTAGAACTTTTTTTCTAGATTATTTTAAAATTAGTTTGGTGCTAGCTAATGTAGACTAGCTTCTACTGATAGGGCATTTATATATGTGCTATAAAGCTACCCTATTGTTGTTGTTGTTGTTGTTCAGTCGTTCAGTCGTGTCCGACTCTTCGTGACCCCATGGACCAAAGCACGCCAGGCACACCTATCCTCCACTGCCTCCCGCAGTTTCGCCAAACTCATGCCAGTCGCTTCGAGAACACTGTCCAACCATCTCATCCTCTGTCATCCCCTTCTCCTTGTGCCCTCCATCTTTCCCAACATCAGAGTCTTTTCCAGGGAGTCTTCTCTTCTCATGAGGTGGCCAAAGTACTGGAGCCTCAACTTCAGGATCTACCCTATAGTTAAGAACAGATTAAGGGGAGGATCCACAATGCACATCCTGTCAAGCAGCACCCCCTAATGTGGCTGGGGAAGAATGATTCTGGAGGCATAACATTGAAAGTGCTCATGTACAGATGAAGGCACATAAACACATAGACAGAAACAGTGACCCACATACAAATGAAAGCCAATACTGTGGACCCAGCCTTCCAGTCATTTTTGAGGCCTAACATCTTTCATTTTGTAAATGAAGCATAAATGAAGACCTTGGAACTCCAGGTGATATCTTAGAGTTCTGCTTCAAGGACAACTAGATGCTGTGATTTCACTTCTCATTTTTCAAATGTTCATTTATTTATAGTCTTTATTGTTCTGGTTTTACTGGGGTGATGGATGGAGCAGATGTTTGGGTACCCATGCCTAGATCTATAAATAGATGCTTCTTTGTGCAGAAAATGGTCTTCCTCTAAATTCCTGGTAAAGATTTTCTATGAAAGGGCAAAAGACTTAAACTTTCATATAGCAGTGTGATCGAAACCAAGAAGTAAATCAAAAGGGGAGAGTGAAGAGCTAATGTTTTCTTTCTCAGACATGAGGGCCAAACCCTGTCTCCTGATTAACACCTAGTGCACATCAAAACTGTTCGGCACCCAGGTTCATCTGTGAGGGTCAAGCTCCTGCTAGCTTGCAAAAGCTGTGGGAAGCTCACATCACCTTGAGGTCAAAATTTGCATTGTCAGGACAATGCTTCTTTCCTGCTGTCGGATAATGAAGCATTTGAGTCACATTTCTACAAAACCTAGAAATGTTTTTACAGAAGGCAGGCTAACATCAAAATGGAACCATATATGCCATCCCAAATTAAAGGAATGTGATCAAGAATGTACTATTTATTATAAGAGTATATATACACACCATGTTAGAGCCAGGAACAGTCACAAAAGTTTGTTTGCCTTATTTGGCGGGCGATTTTGTGGACGTGTCCTGTGCCTCTCCGGTGAACTGGCTGCCTGTCACCAAATCAGCCAATGGCGGCAGGACTTTGTGGGTGTTTCCTGGGCACGGGACCAACCACCCAATGGTGGTACTTGGCCCCCACATCCAGGGCTAGCATATACTTCATTCCATTTGGCCTCTTGGCTCTGTACTGAACAATAAAAAGCTTGTAGTTGTAACACTCCCCTCTGAGATGCATCATGTGTCAACACCACTGATATTTCAGCAACAAGTGAAGGTACGCTTCTTTGCTTGGGATTTTGAGAGGGGTGAAGTTTAATGCTGATTGGTAGAATTTCTTGATGCTGCCATCTCGATTTTTATTGATGCTTTATGTATGTTTTTAATGCTGTATATCAGTGATGATAAATTTGTGGCTCTCTGAATCTTGCTGGACTACAACTCCCATCATCCCTCACTATTGGCCATGCTAACTGGGCCTGGTGGAAGTTGGAGTCAAACACCATTTGGAGAGCCATAGGTTCCCCATCCCTGTTGTCTGTGTTCTAGCTTGTGAAAAACAGTTTTAATGTGATTCTACCTTGGAACCTTTTGGTAAAGGTCAAGTTATAAATACAATACAGAAATCAATGTTCACTATACGACATCAAAGAGACTTGAGGAAATGCCTCTGTGGCATCAGGATTCAGGGATAAGCTAGAAGTGGCCAGGATTTCCCACAGTATGATTTTCTCTTCAAGGCAGGTATTTGTTGTTCAGTCGTTCAGTCGTGTTCGACTCTTTGTGACCCCATGGACCAGAGCACGCCAGGCACGCCTATCCTTCACTGCCTCTCGCAGTTTGGCCAAACTCATGTTAGTAGCTTTGAGAACACTGTCCAACCATCTCATCCTCTGTCGTCCCCTTCTCCTTGTGCCCTCCATCTTTCCCAACATCAGGGTTTTCTCTTTCTTTTTCTATTCTCTTTCTTTTTCTTTTTCCCCCTTACCTTCTTTTTTGGGGAAAAAATCAATAAAACAAACAAATAAATAAATAAATAAACGGAGTATTCACTAAAGGTCTAAATGGAGCTAAAGATTCTTACTTGGAACACCAATGGTTTGAACGAGAAAAAAAAAAGAAATAAGGTAGAGCATATACTCAGCAAATATAAATTAGATTTGATTTGCCTGCAGGAGACTCATATACAAAAACAACATACCAGGGTACTATCTAGTCAAAAACTGGGACTTGATTTCGTGTCTTCAGATAATTCTAAGAGGAATGGAGTAGTAATTTACGCAAAACCATATTTGGAACCTAAGTTGATATATACAGATTCGCAAGGGAGGGTGGTGATTGTAGAAATATCAGTAAGGGGGGAGAAAATTAAAGTCATTGGTTTCTATGCGCCAAACGAGAAAAAAAATGAATTCTATCAAAAATTAGGCAAGGAATTGGAAAGTTATATAGGGGGAAAAATAATCTTCCTAGGAGACCAGAATGGGGTGGTGAGTCCGGAAATAGATAGATCAGGAAAGATAACAAAAAAAAGCAAAGGAAGCTACCAACAACTTTTTTCCAATTAATAGATATACTAACACTTGAAGATGCATGGAGACTTAAAAATCCGTTAACTAAAGATTATACTTTTTTCTCCTACCCTAACAATTCAGCAGGGAGGATCGATGCTATCTGGTTAACAAAAGATCTGACAACTAAGATACGCAAAACAGAAATACACCCCAGAACAATATCGGACCACAACGCTGTACAAGTAAATCTCAGTTGGGGAGGAAAAAGAGTGAAAAGGTGGAGACTAAATGAATCATTAATCAGGGATGAAAAAATAATTGAAAAGGCAAAACAGACTTTAAAAGAATTTTTTGAATTTAATTTGGATAAGGGCACAGACTTAAATATAGTTTGGGACACCAGTAAAGCCGTTTTGAGAGGTTTTTTCATCCAACAAAGCATAGTTCAAAAGAAATTAAAAGACAAAAAACAGCAAGAGCTTTTAGAGAGCATTAGGAACAAAGAGAAACAACTATGTAAGACGCCAGACAATGCAGAGATCAAGAGGGATATCAAAATTCTACATTCACAATACGCAATGATAGTTAATGAAGAGATGGAGTGGAAACTAAGATATTTAAAGCAAAAGTTTTTTGAACAAGCCAACAAACCAGGGAAGCTACTCGCCTGGCAATTAAAAAAAAGAGAGGCAGAGAAAATTATAAATAGAATCAAAGTAGATGGGGAAATAATAACCGACCCAAAGGAGATAGAAAAAAGATTTGAAAATTTTTACAGAAAATTGTACAGTGAGGGAAGTGAGACTAGAAGGGAAATAAAGGATTATTTAAAACAGAACTGCCTCCCAAAGCTTACCAAAGAACAAAGAGAGAGGTTAAACACTCCTATAACATCTCACGAACTCCAAGTTGCGATTAAAGAAGCAAAACCAGGGAAGTCTCCTGGACCTGACGGCCTTTCGGCATTATATTATAAAAAACTGGAGGACATCCTTTCGGAACCCCTAAAAAATGTTATGAATAAGATATTGAGAGAGGGAGTAATGCCAGAATCGTGGAGACATAGCTACATAACTCTTATCCCCAAGCAAGGAGGTGATCTGGAAATGATGAATAATTATAGACCGATAGCCCTGTTGAACAATGATTATAAATTGTTTGCTAAGATCTTGGCAGAAAGATCAAAAAAAATACTCCAGTCAATAATTCATGAGAACCAAGCTGGTTTTTTACCAGGGAGGCATATCTATTCTAACACAAGAAACATCATAAATTTATTGGAATATTTGGAGTTAAGGACGGAGAAACAGGCAGCCTTCATGGCTGTTGATGCCGAAAAAGCTTTCGATAGGGTGTCGTGGAGGTTTATGCTGGAAGTGTTAGATCACATGGATTTTGGAGAAAGATATATAAAGGGGATTGAGGCAATATATTCTAAACAGAGGGCAAAAATTATAATAAATGGCAATACGTCCCAAGAATGCGAGATTAAAAAGGGAGTCAGGCAAGGTTGCCCGCTATCCCCATTATTATTTATTTTAACACTAGAAATTCTGTCTAAAAGAATAAGGGAAGAAAAGGATATAAAAGGTATAATGCTGGGGAAGAGAAGCTTTAAGCTTAGGGCTTTCGCGGATGACTTAATTATAACTACGGAGCAACCATGTGAAAGCCTAAGAAAAACCTTGGAAATAATCCAAGAATATGGCAGGGTTTCAGGTTTCAGGCTTAACCTGGAAAAAACTAAATTACTTGTCAAAAACTTATCTAAGATTCAGAGAGAAGAATTGGAAAGGTCAACACAAATTAAAATCTATCCTAGGATAAAATATTTAGGATTATATATAACACCAAAGAATATAAATTTATATAAGGATAATTACTCCAAGTGCTGGGACGAAATTAAAAGACAAATGGAGACATGGAACAGGTTAAATCTCTCTTTCCTAGGTCGTATTGCGGTCATAAAGATGAATGTCTTGCCAAAGCTACTGTTCTTGTTCCAGACGATGCCAATTATGGGTAAAACCAGTAATATCGATAAATGGCAAAAAGAGATATCAAAATTTGTGTGGGGAGGTAAAAGGCCTAGAATTAAACATAAGATATTAATAAAAACAACAGAGGAAGGTGGCTTTGGTTTACCAGATATTAAGTTATATTATGAAGCCGCCTGCTGTTTATGGTTAAGAGATTGGTGCTTGCTACGCAATTGGGAAACTTTAGAGTTAGAAGGATACGACTTACGTTTCGGCTGGCATGCATATTTATACTATGGCAAAACTAAAGTACACAGAGGCTTTACCAATCACATAATAAGGAATGCAATCTATAACGTCTGGAACAAATATAAGAGATATTTCGAAGCGAAAACTCCTAGATGGATTTCCCCCTTGGAGGCTATAGCATTCAAAAGGAAAAACAACGAAATGGGTCAGTGGATTACATATAACATATTGCTAAAGGAGAGAGAAGGGAACCTGGAGTTGAAAAGTTATGAGGAAATCAAAACATACCTCCCAACTTGGTTGGATTACTTCCAGATTAAAGAAAGGTTCAAACAAGATAGGACCACGGGGTTTAGTAAAGAAAGCTCAAGATTTGAAAAAGAAGTCTTAAACAATAAGAACAAGTTGATTTCAAGTTTGTATAAGATATTGTTGAACTGTGAAGTGATGGACGAAATGATAACAGATTCCATGACTAAATGGGCGCAGGATCTGGGGTATCCAATTAACATAGAAGAGTGGGAAAAACTATGGCAGGTTACTCTGGGAGGTCTACAAAAGATATATGTTGAAATATAATAAGAGTTTTTCTACCATGCCAGCATTCGAGGGATGAAGGGTACAGAAAGAGGTCGTTGAAAGAATGAGGAGCAAGGATATATTTAAGAATGTAGTTGAGAAGTGGTATAAGGGATAGTAAGGGTTTGTAAGCATTCATATTAACCTTTGTTTAAGCTAAAGGGTTTGTCAGGAAGTCGGAAATCATGTCTGGAAAGTTTTTTAGTTTTTTAGGTCTTTTTTTTTTCTTTTTTGGAATTTTTAATTTTGTATTAACTTTTTTCTTTTTTCCTTTTTTTTTTCTTCCTTCCTTATTTTTCAATATCAATATTAATATCGTTATTATTAATATTGTTGTTATTATAACTCAGATTATGTATTACTTTACGATCTTGGTAGTGTTTAATAGGCGATATACCAATAAGATACAGTGTAAAAATAAGACATGGACAAATATAACTTCATTGTAAATAACTTTATTTTTATTGAAGGGTCGGGGTCTTTCTTTTTTCTTTTCTTCTTTCTTTTTGACTGTTGTTTGTCGTATTTGAGTTGTTGGAATTGTGTGTGGAAACCTTAAAGTATGCAAATAAAAATCATTATAAAAAAAAAAAAAGTACTGGAGCCTTATTTTATGGGAATGTTTCTAAGCCCTCCCACTGAAACTACTATTAGCGTCACATGGGCTGTGCCTCTGTGCCCAAATGATGCAAAGTGCACCACAGCATTGCCCCCTCAGTAAGTGGCAGTGATATATGGCATTGGGAAGACAGGAGAGCAATGCAGCTCCTCTCTCAGTAACCATAGAATCATAGAATCATAGAGTTGGAAGAGACCACAAGGGCCATCCAGTCCAACCCCCTGCCAAGCAGGAAACACCATCAAAGCATTCCTGACAGATGGCTGTCAAGCCTCTGCTTAATGACCTCCAAAGAAGGAGACTCCACCACACTCCTTGGCAGCAAATTCCACTTTAACACATTAACACATGGCACTGAAAGACAGAAGAGCAATGCAGCCACCTCTGCCCTGCCTTGCTGGCCACTCCTGTGCATATGGAACTGTATCCAAATGCTTATTTCCTTCAACATTCTAGCACAACTAGCTATGAGTTTGATTAGGGCCATGTTTTTCCACCACCATCACAATACAGTGGACCCTCCGGATACAAACTTAATTCGTTCCGGGGGTCCGTCTGCAACCTGAAAAGTCCATTTCTGGAGGTGCCACTTCTGCGCACACACGCAGCGTGCAGAGCGCATGCGCGTGTGGCAAAACCCAGAAGTATACACTTCCGAGTTTGCCGTGTTCGCAAGCCAAAGTTTACATATCCGGAGGGATACGTAAGTAGAGGTACAACAGTATACTAATATTGATAGTCCAGTTTTAATAAAATAATTAGTGAAAATATAACATTGCCATTTGCTTTGTAGGTTATATTAGTTTTTCCACTTTGTCTTTTAAGGTCACAAAAAATCTCCTGAAAAACATGATGATCAGTAAGTCTTTTTTATGACCTCCAGTGTGTATCAAAGTATGTCAGTAATTTTATTTTGGTGCTGGCATTGTGGAAGATTTTGTTGTTGTTGTTTCTAAAAAGAAGGACAAGTCACACGCCACTTCTTTGAGTACTGAGAAAAACAAATCTTTGTTTTTTTCAGTCTGATTACTTCTGACATCTCAGCAGTAAATATGGATCAGATCGCCTCATTGTTGTGGACAGGGCACTAAATTTCCCATAATTCTGACCTTGTAAAGGAATAGGCGAAGTGTTTGTGTGAAATGGGTTTGCTCTGCAATAGATGGAAGAACAGAAAACATTTTAGTCTGTAAATGCACAAGGAGCTCCTCTTTAGGGAATACAGCTCTGAAATATAAGTTGCATCCTTATGGAGTTTAGCACTAAAGCCTTGCAAACAGAATTTATATCAATGCAGTGATTGCCTTTGGTTGGTAGAAGAATATATATGAGGAAATTAACATTGAAACAATTATTATTATTTCACACAGAGAAGGCCTAACTATAAAACAGATGGACAACTTCTTCAGCACCCTGGGCTCTCCCTGGAAGCATATTTATTCTTTTATTCATCCATAATTATATTTTCTGCCAGATCTTGTTTGAGGTGGCTCACATAAGTATGAGGCAGAAGAACCTCATAAAATATTAATACATCTAAAAACAAACCATTAAAACCATCCCAGTCCAGAGAACTAAAACAGCAGCAAAGAACACCGGCAATTAAACTGTTCTAATGCAAGCAATACTAGACTAGGCATGTGTGATCAGAGGAATCTGATAATAGCAGCTGGAAAGCCTGGGGTCTTTAACCATTTCCATTCAAAATGCTTTTTTAAAAATGTCCGCTTACTGTGTTGCCGGTGAGTGGTGGTTGCGGCCTGACACACCGCCTCACCTGGATGCATGGCCCCATTTTATGATGTTTTCCCATACCCTCTGGCCGCCTTGGAAGCTCATAGGTTCCCGTCAAACCCGTCCTTCAAACGAGCCTATCTGTGGTGGCCCTTAGGGGTGGGGGTGGGGCATGGCCAACTACTTAGCCCAACCAACAACTCTGCACAGCACCCATTCGGCTGGGAGTGTCATCCACCCACCCACCCACCATTCCCTTCCCTTCATTATTAGTTGATTACTGTTCTTACCATTTCCATTTCAGCTAGGAGACCTTTGCTGTGGACTTTGGACTGTTGCCATATTCGGGACCAGGAAGGAATTTCCCCTGCTCTGCAGGTTTCGTCTTTCCCATAGCACTAGTCACAACTTTGGCAGTTTAGACCTTGGGCAGAATCCTATAGTCTTTCATCCAGTTGGGTGTGGTAAAATGGTGACTCACCCATCCCCTGTTCCCTGTGGTGGCGATAACAGGGTACCCTGTTAGAGGGGTCTGGAGAGAAGTCTCTGTCCAAAGAGCCAAGTGCGTAAGGCTAGTGGGCCATTGAAGCATTTGGGGAACAACCCTGCATTTTGTGATGGATCCACCCCTGAATAGACCCTGTCATGCTTCAGTCTTCCAGCGGGGAGGGGGGCGGGGCTGAGAAGGATACATGCCCAATGCCTATGCCAGGGATCAGCAACCTTTTTCAGCCATGGGCCGGTCCGCCATCCCTCAGACCATGTGGTGGGCTAGACTATATATATATATATATATATATATATATATATATATATATATATATATATATATATATATATATATATATATTGGGGGGATGAATGAATTCCTATGCCCCACAAATAACCCAGAGATGCATTTTAAACAAAAGGACACATTCTATTCATGTAAAAACACGCTGATTCCCGGACCATCCATGGGCTGGATTGAGAAGGCGATTGGGCTGCATCTGGCCCATGGGCTTTAGGTTGCCTACCCCTGGCCTATGCCAAAGCTTCCTACACCTGAAATAAATGAAGTTGTGGCTGTTTAAATCCCAGACAGTTGATGTGTCCATTCATTTTATCACTCAGCAGTTAGCCGTGCCGGTGGGGGGGGGGACTCTGCAGCTGGACACGCAATAAGCATGTGTCCCATGGTTGGGAAAGCAAACTGGAAGGCAGGGTAAACAGGGCTAGCCCTGTGGTAAGGCAGAATGAGGTGATTACCTCAGCTGATGGATGCTGGGGCAAAGCATTAGTGTGGAAACCTAATGTTGCATAATGCCTCAGAGACCAAGTTGTATACCGTGAAGTCCATGATTCAAATATATCATCCCTGCCATTAATGCACTAGGCAACCCTCCTACTTCTTAGCTATTCATTGCAACAAGTGGACAATAATATTGGCATAATTGCAGAACTGCTGTCAGGATTTCAATGATAATGAACGTGCAGCACTTTGAGCACTCAAATAAATGATTGCACATAAACACTATGATTACTGATGTGTCTGTGAAGTTTTTCTTTGCTGGCACAGAATCCATGTATCATTTGTTCTCTTCCTTTATAAAACAAAAACAACCCCCCCACCAATAATATTGTTATTGTTTTTACGTGTTACAGATCTTCAAAGAACAGTAAATTGGAGGGGTGGGGGGAGACACACCACCCTGCTCTCATTACAGTGATGCAAGCAGCCCTTAGAACAACACAATTCTAGTCACTTATCCAAATGAATAAGCAAATCACTGTTTAAGATTACACTAGCTAGAGAATTTTGTAGTGCGAGGGAAATTCCATCAGTTCTTCTTTAGCTGTGTAGATAAGAAAGGCCTACTAATCTGTTGTAAAGGTGTCCTTTCATTTCAAGCCTCAAATGAAAATAGGTGATATTGCCTATTTGAAATGCATGCAAATCTACAACATAAATCTGAACAGCAGCAGGATACTGCAAAATCAAGGTGATTAGAATAAAAGTGCCTTATGTGGGAAAGTAAAAATGTTTTTTGGGGGGCCGGGGTTAGCTTCAAAACTATAGTGAGCATAGAATCCATTTCTATACTGTAATCAAAGTATGAATACATAACATTTTTAGTAGAATTTATGTTGAAATGGCAACCAGAGCCTGTTCATTTGCACCACTGATATGCTCTGCATTTAAAAGGTTATTAAAGAGTTGTCAGAAAGTCAGTATAGTGTTGGCAATTTACATCCTTTACTGGAGAAGTAGGAAGCAGTATTTGTGACTCTGGTAATTTTCTGCAGTGCACATAATGCTCATATTTTAGAACTCCGTATGCACAGCATTCATTTTCAATTAATTAATTTAAAAATGTATTTGGTTGTAGTCTTACACCCACTTTCTTGGGAGTAAGCCCATTGAACTTAGTGGGTCTTACTTCTAAGTAGAAATGCATAGGCAGCACAGCCTAAGTAGGAATGCAAAGCAGCACAGCCAAGAACACAGTGCAGAAATGCCTTACTTATTTGCTTCAGTTGGAGAAGGTAACTCACTAATATAAATAGGTTTAGTTACAGGTAGGTAGCCGTGTTGGTCTGCCATAGTCAAAACAAAAATAAAAAAATAAAAAATAAAAAAAATCCTTCCAGTAGCACCTTAAAGACCAACTAAGAAGTGTGCATGCACACAAAAGCTCATACCAAGAACAAACTTAGTTGGTCTCTAAGGTGCTACCGGAAGGATTTTTTTATTTTTTATTTTGTTTTGATAAATAGGTTTGTGCACTGGAGATTTCCAACAGTTATTCCATATGCACAGTTTTCCCTCCAGTACATGGAAATTATTGGCAAGACTTGTAATCATCATCATCATTATGGATACTGATGAAGAAGAAGACTGTGCATTACAACAAGATATTGGGCAAATCTCCAGCTTCGTGGCTGAGTGGGAGAAAGTCCCACTGAATTCATTGCTGCTTACTTCTGAGTAGATATGCTTAGGACTGCCGTACAATAGACTATTGCTGAAAAGAAGAAACTCCCAATAACATTCAACAATTCTTTCAAGAAGCTAAGCGGAAGAGAGGCCACAGATGGCTAGACTCTTTCTAAAGGTATGCAATGGAGATTTGGTGATGGACTTTATCTAGGTAAGTAAATCAATGTTAATGTTACTACCAGACTCCTAATGCTTTGAGCTGGAGTCAAAACACTATTGTCAAATGAAATCGCCAAGCCTGGAGCTCTGCCCGGTAGACACTTTGAACCTATTACTAAAATATTAGTTTTGTTCTGATTTAATTATCTACTCTAAATACACATGACCAAATGGTTATTCATTCTGGACGTTTATTCTTTTATGAATCAATTATGGGAGGAATACATCATCACTGTCATTAAATGTGAACAGATACACTAACCAAGATGCACTTATTACTTAAACATCAGCAATTCAGTCCCAGCGGCCTATCAGATGTGTCACTTACTCCAAATATGATTGTGGGCCGTTGCCTCATATAGAATTATTCTTAAAAGTGCCTCTTATAAAGTTATTTTAGAATGTGTTCCTAGGAAGGAAAGGGAATGGAAATGAAAAGTTTTATTGGTCACAGGACTCAGTTTGAGCCAGGAAACAAACATGGAACCCGTTTCTGCTTCCTAAAGCTCTATCTGTGACTTTGTGAGCTGTAATATTAGCATGTCTAGATTTAACCTTCAAACACCTTTTCTGACACTGTTGATCTTATTTTACACAGAGAAAAAGGAAGACAGCATAGAACCTATCTATCCTAAAGTTGCTTCTCATTCAACAAATGAATGTACCATAACCTTCTTGCTAGATCTATGTCCACTACTTTTTCACAATATGCAGTGCAATCCATGTTTACTCAGGAATAAATCCCCTTGAGTTCAATGGGACTTACTTCCAGGTAACTGAGTATATGGATTACAACCTTAATCTTAAATATATCCAAGAGTTCTGCAAGTTCAGTACCTACCTACCACCCACTGCAATGGGCCCTTCCCTTTGATTCCAGCTTGTGTCATTCTTCTTTAGAGTCTTCCATGTTGTCTATAACCTGGAAGTGATATTCATGCATTTGGGGGTGAGGTTTAAAAAGTAGTAGCTGTGATTTTCTGGCAGTCTTAGTTGATTTGCCAGTTTCTATGTAAAAAATAAAAATCTGTATATACATGCACTTGTGAAATCTGGGCCAACCAGGCTTCCAAGATGGGTGTAGACATAGATTGTCAAGGATGTATGTGTTTGCTGCAGAAAACACCAGCGTAACACTGGAGTCACGACAACTATAATGTGTGGTGCTGCACTTCCTTATTTGCTACTGAAAATCAGTGGGCAAGTGCACATTTTAAAGCATTTCAGCTACACCAGAAATTATCTTGAATAAACAGGCAAAAAGGGAAAAAATAACTGTCACTGAAATGTGATGAAACAACACAGTGTAAAAATTTAAGGGTAGAGATTAAACAGATGTAAATCACAGTGAATATCATATTCCAAACTCCCATATGTTCACGGCTTCCAGGGAAACAGTTCTTCAAAGTCCCTGCCTTATCTGTTAAATTAAAGGTGATCCTTTCTTACTTGCTTTCATTATGCATCCCTGGAAGGATGACAAGCAGAGTTTTGTAGTGCTATCCTAGGCAGAAGTAAGTCTAGCTGAGTGCAACAAGGCTTACTCAGAGGTAAGTGTAGATTGGATTTCAGTACGAATGACCTTTTTGAATTTAAATTGTTGATGACTTTTGTAATTGTCTTTTTATTTCATATCTTTTCACAATTACTAAGTAATAAAACATTAATCTTTTGCTTCACGTTTAGATGGTTCATTATGCATAAGGCTGGAAAGGAGCAAAACTGGCAACTCTCAAACACAGTATAATATTTCTGTTCAACTTCCTTGCTCAGACAGGGCTGACTGAACACTAATTAAATAATCCCCTGTGTGAAGGGTTTAAGGCATCCAGCCGCATTAAAGTTTGATGCTAGAATTTGATTATTATTATATATGGAATAAGAATACTCCAATATATAGAAACTTCCAGTATATCAACCATCTTGGACCCTATGCACAGCAGGAGAGGCCTTTTTGGTGGTGCTGGCCCTGGAGACTGATTGATGTTTCCCCATGATAGGGCCTTTTCAGTGGTGGTTCCCCATGTGTGCAATCCCCTCCTCTCTGAGATGCACCTGTCTCCCTTATTATTGACTTGCAGAAATTTTTAAAAAACAAAACAAAACATTTCAGGGAAATGGCTGAAAGACACTGTTCCTAGCAGCTCTGAGATCACAAGTTGAGAATGTTTTCCCCTGTTATTTGGAATGCTTTTACAGTGGTACCTTGGTTGTCGAACTTAATCCATTCTGGGAGTCCGTTCAACTCCTGGAACTGTTCGAAAACCAAGGCACGGCTTCCAATTGGCTGCAGGAGCTTCCTGCACTCAATCAGAAGCCGCGTAAGCTGGAGCAGATGTTCGGCTTCTGAAAAACGTTCGCAAACCAGAACACTCACTTCCGGGTTTGCAGTGTCCGGGAGCCGATGAGTTTGGGAGCCAAGCTGTTCGACAACCAAGGTACCACTGTACTGTTTTTAATAACGTTTTATTTTGTTTTTTAGTATATAAATATTTTTTATAAATAAACAAACACTGTCAATCTTTTGTGATCAAGTCAAAGCAAAATGTGTCAACCATTGTCTTCTTGCCAGCTTCAGGGAGAGTAAAATTGCAACATGAGATTTAGAGAAACTGCTACATGTTAGGACCTCATGCTGGGAACACAATTGGTTACACTGGTGAAAGGAAACACCATATATAATAGCTGGTTTACAAGATGCAGACTTTTCAGGATTTCTTCTACACTTTGGAACAAATGAGACATTTTTATTTAGATAGGTCTTTGGCTTCCTAAGCTGACGAATTATTGCCATTGCACATTTAATGAAATGATTTAAATTTGTTTCATTGTTACGTTTTTCCTAACTGGTTTATATGTTTTCATTGGCTATTGTGTATTGTATTGTTGTTTAGCCACATTTACATTTGGTGGTAAGGTGGGATACAAATGTTACAAAAAAGTGAATAAATAGGAAAAAGGAACAATACTTTCCAGAACCATAGATCAGCTGAAGCCATTGCAAGTCACAACATATGACAGGGAGGATCAAGATGTCATTATTGCACTGAACAATGACTGCCACACATTACGATTTTGTTTTCTTTCTTTTAAAAATATCTGTAGCTGAAAGATTCATCTGGCTTGTGGTTTAGTCAATTTTATCTTGGTGTCTTAGAAACTTACGTGTTTCCATATTTATATTTAGACACTCTTTTCTCAGGAGGCAGAATACGAAGTGTCAGTACAGAAAAAGTGAGAGGCTGACAGATATTTCTGAAAGAGTGTATCAAAACAATTCCCCCCCCCCCAAATACGGCAAACCAAAACTTAGTCTTACTGATTTTAAATAACACACTCTCCCCACCAGCCACCTTGGGGGATTTCAGAAACCCACAAGAGAATCTGGCCGTTTCCTTTATTAACAGCAAATAGCAAACCACAGGGATAGGGAAAGTATTTTTGGTATAAGAAAAGAGAGCGTCACAGAGATGGATACAATGAAATGAAGAGACAAACACTGGAATGAACATTGTTATTTGAAGCTTGTTCTGTGGACAGTCAGAGATATTGATGGATGAAAACACATCAGTATTTCAGTATATTTCCATACAATATCTGCAGGTGAGGTTATTCCCAGCATCTTCACTTTGGAAAGTGACAACTAATTTATTCATATGGCCGAGCCTACTCCAGTGCTGCAGAACCAGGGTGGACCAATGATAGCACAGGAGGGCTGCCAACTTATTGTAAGCTTTGGGATGTTACAAGGCAAGGGCAGATGATCAAAAGCAACTGCAAAAGTGTGTCAACTCATGCTGGCCCGCACAAAAAAGAAATCTTCTGGGATAGGAGGTAGTCAAATGGTGTTTGTGAATTCCTTCTGCAAATGATCTATCCAGGGGTCTGCATCCTATGTGTGTCCAGAGAGACCGCCTACCATATGCTTGCCATGTCATAGAATCACAGAATTGTAGAGCTGGAAGGTACCCAAGGGTCATCTAGTCCAACCCCCTGCAATGCAGGAATCTCAGCTAAAGCATCCATGTGTCTGATAGCTGTTTGCTATTTTTAAAAGTGAAATCCCCTTTTGCTTTTAAAGAAAGATGAATAGCAAGACTGTAGATTTTAAAAAGGAAAGGGGAGGACTTTCTTTAAAAACAACACCAGTGAGCATACAAATTTCCAGCACTCAATAGCCAGCCTTCCTGAGCTTCCATTAAAGCTCAGAGGAAGATATCATGAGATAAACCCTCCAATGGGGCTTTTCCATAGCAGGATTTTCAGGATGTAGAGAGCCGGAGAAATGTTTAATGGACTACCTTTGGCCACCTAGGCCAAAATTCAGCCTTGCACCCACTGAAATTCTATAGAAATGTTGAAGCATTCTGAAAATGATGCAGAAAACAGAAACCTCTTTCAGGAAATTGTAGGATAAATTTCAGCACAGTGCTCCTAGCAACGTTCAACTTCTGAGCCCTCCAAAGGCATCTTTGCAGTATGCTGTCCTTTTCTTACAGAAAAGGGAGAGTCTGGAAAAGAGAAAAGCTTTTTTTAATTATTATTTTTTGCCAAGTCACATTGCTAGCTACTGCTATATAAAGGTCATATTCTGCACTTACTGCTACACACTGCATTTACCGGTATTTATTACCAACAAATAAACGTATCAATACGTGAGAAATTAATTCAAGGTCAATGGCGAAACACTTATTGACTAGGATTATCCAGCTGCTAACAAGGTAGGCTGCAATATTGTCTTTGTTGTCAATATAAACATTGTTTTTCTACCACCATCACATCAACATCGAATGCCAACACTGGGATATGCAACCTAAAATAATTCACACAAATAAAATAAAAGGAGAAAAAGCTGGATAACATACCATGAAGATGGTTTGTGGCATTTGATGCACTTTTATAGGTTTTGCTGGAGTGGGATGGAGGCAGTGATTGATTGATTGATTGATTGATGATTGATTGATTCAAAAAATCAAAGAATAGCCACTCAAGCAGTGGAACCATAAGCTGTGCTCCCACCTTCACCAGAATAGGTACAAATGGCCATATGAATGCTCAATTGTTCAAAGCTGTCACTTTGTGACGCCACCAAGCTCGTTTTTTTCTATCTCAAGCTATTGATTCCTCCAGGGTTGATACTGGCCGTGATCTTTAAAGTGCCCTTTATTGCATGCCAGGAAAGCACTTTCATGTGCTGCAGCACTGACTTAATATTTAAAGCAAGGGGAGTCAATGTGATGCCCTCCAGTTGGTGTTGAACTACAACTCTCATCAGTCCCATTGAGCATGGCCAATGATCAGGGATTTTGGGAGCTGTAATTCAACAATAATGATATGGGAAAGACCCACACAATTGCCCTATGAAGAAAAACAATCTCCTTTAATGCTGATACGTCCAAAAGGCTACCAAAGCCCTGCAGTTTCTAGCTCAGAGATAGCAGCTGCATAGAAAACAACAACCAGATTCTATCTATTCGTCGCCCTTTCCTAACCTCTACACTTAATCTTATGGTTCTTTGGAGCACCCAAATAGCCTGCTCTGTTTTTCCAAGATGTGAAAGTGCTACAGAACATGGTTGATTCCAATTCCAGCTCCAAATACTCCCAGTCTAAACTTATCTTTAGAAAATTTATCCACCCAGCACTTTTTTTATAGAAAAAAGAAATATCTTTATATTAAGCTGTGTATATATATATATGGAAGACTCTCTATGTACCAATATTAATTACAAGCCAATTAAAATTGTAATTGCAACGCAGAGATTAGATAAAGGCCAGACTGCTCTCAAACAACAGAAATCAATTGCTATAGAGAATGTTGTATACCCTGCAAGGTTGGAGCCAGAAATAATACGGTATCATAAAAAATGCTGGTAGCCTACATAATACTACTCATTTTGTTTAAACTTATAAATCCATTCCCCACTTCCCACAATCAGGTTGCCCTACCTATAGTTCAGAAGAGCCCTAAAACATGTATTAGGAACATAACAGAAAGTAAAAGAATTCCAGTTATGACAGAATATTGGACAGTCACCTTTTCAGATAAATCAGTCTGTAACAATGGCTTTCCTTGTCTGATTCCTATGGCAATGTTAGTAGATAGCCAGGTGGTCCAAGACTTGAACCATTTGTGGTGAACCATGATTGCTTACCTTTTCCCCTTTAATTTTATTTATTGTATTTACTTTGCTTATAGGGTGGCTGGCTGTGTTGCTAAGTCCATTATAGGCCCTAGACAGTTCTGTGGGACAAATTTTAGGATAACTGATCACGATCAAAACTGTAGGGTTTACTGAGCTAAGGAACTTTTTGCAAATTATCTCCTTACTCCTCCAGCTGGTCTCCTTGAATGTGGCCTTTTGTGAGGGGAATCTTGAGTTTCCAGGCCTAAGGGCCTACTCACACAGCAATTCCAGCACAAGGCAACTGGAGAGCAGCACTCTACTCCTAGCTCTGATTGTTCCTTTCTAACACTTGAAATTTTTTGACAGCATTAATTGAATTGAAAAGGTCAATAACTAGCTACATCCAGATGTGTTTTCTCCCACTGAAGAACCATGAATAACACTGCCTTTGTTAATAATTTATATACAACTACTTTCTGAAAACGGTACACACACTTCCCTTTTAATTAAAGAAATGCTTGTTTCCAGGAAACAATACTTGATTTCTCTAAATGTTATCTTTCAGAACAATTTCTGTGAAGCACAAAAACTAGAGAGGTTCACATGACGTCAACAGCAAAGTGCTCTAAAGAGGAGAGGCACACCCCTATTGTGGCAGACATTCTCCATACAGGCACACTCCATTTGCTTTGAAAAATAGCCCAATTATACTCCATTTCAGCGTGCAGAAAAATGATCTATCCACATAACCGCAAACAATAAATCTAACACTTAGGAAAGGACCCCCATGCAATTAGTTGCAAGAGTGAAGCAATTTAGTTCAGAAGAAAACAAATACTTACTTCTATCACTCACAAAGGACATACATAAAGTCCTACTATTATATGAGAATCCTGCAATTTATTGCTGATACGCTTTGTTAAAAAGTTGCAGCCCTTTTTTCTGTCAAGACTTCCATATGTGGATCAGAACTTTATGTAAGTGTTCTTGAGATATGTTCAGTGTTTTTTTCTGGGGGGATGCAGGGGTATGCATACCCCTAAACATTTTGTGAATCTAAGTTTGGCCTCATTGAGGGGCAGTATTTCAATATGAGTAGGAAAATGAGAGTACTGTACCCCTAAACATTTTTTAAAGGAAAAAAGCCCTGGGTGTGTTGCATCATGTAGCTTGGCCACCAAATTTTATGCCAGTGCAAGAGAGTTATATTGCAGAGGCGCAATACAGTGGTTGCTATGCACAGTAGACAGGGGCGTCGCTAGGGGGTGCGGTGGGGGCGGTACGCCCCGGGTGACAGGGGAGGGTGGGGGTGACAAGCGGCAGCCCCTCCTGCCATTCCCACGCGCTGCCGCTCCCTCCGTCACCCCAGGAGCAACAGCGCACGGCTGAGCGAGCACCCCATCCGTGCAGCGCTGCTGCTCCCGGGGTGACCGGCCGTGCATGGGGAATGGTGGGAGGGGCTGCCGCTTGTCACCCCATGCGCCGCCGCTGGCTCCGTCCCCCCGGGAGCAGCAGCAAGGCTGTTCACAAATGTGTATTTTGCAATTTTCAGACCCTAACAACACAACATGAAATAGTGTTAACTTTCGTTTTTGTAAAAAAGAAAAGAAAAAAGAATTTGTATGATTCATAATGCTGATTCTTTCCCCACCACAATAATCTGATGAAGTATTAGTTTTCTCATTATTTATATGGCATTTGATGACAGAATAGGCACCTAAGTGGTTTACAAGTATAAGGATCAATTATACAAGGATTAAAATATAAACATCCATAATTAAAACATACAATTAAAATACTCAGTAAAACAATCTCAGTGAAAACTGCACAATAATTAATACAGAAGAGTCAGGCTGAGAGATCAAAGGAATGTGTAGACAGGTGCCTCTTTAAAAATCGGCAGAATGCCAATGCAGATGGGGCTTCTATGATTTGAGTAGGAAGTGCATTCCACTATACTGCTGCCGCCATTCCATCCATTTGAAAGCTTGGGAAGAGAAACCGAAACACATCAAGCTATATAGGACCACTAGAAACTCAGGGGTTCTATCCTTCCCCTTTTTGCTTAAGGCAGTATTGATGCCTTACAATATACAATTAACTCTGCCGCTGTCCATTTTTTCCTGACAAACATTTGAAAGGAGACGTTCGCATAGCCCCTCAAGACTTTCATCTTTGTTTTAGATTACATTAAAGTGCTTTTGTCACCATTGGACTAAGAAGAATTGATGGTTCCAACATGATTTTTATCTCCAAACACTTTCTTCATGATTAGGCATTGGTGGCGGACAGTTCACATTAAAAACAATCTGTCATTAGTTTTAACTCTAGAAGTGATTCTGCTGACCTTTAAAAACTTCCTGAGGTTAGTGTAATGTTTTCTATTTGATGTTTCATTTCTTAATTGGTTCATGATACTCTTGTCCCAAAAGATGCTTGCCATTTGAAGTTGCTCAAGATTTTTTGCAGCGTTTTTAAATGGTATTCAGTCCAGGATTTTGACTGGATATGTTTAAGAGGGAGCCATATTTTGGATCAAAGCAGAGGCGGCAAACCTCAGACCTGTGACCCTCCAGGTCTCTCTCTCCTCTCTCTCTGGCTGTCATGACTCTCTCCAGACCACACCCACTTCCCAGCCACACCCCTTCTCCCCAGGTCACACCCCTCACCAGCCTTGCTTTGCACCTTCCTTGAGTGTTTTAGCCTGGCTAGAATGTGTCCATGAACTATAATAATGCTTCTTGCTTACCCATATGGAGGCTAGATGTGTGTGTGTGTAGAAACTAGACTACTGTACAAGGGCAAGATAAGCATCTGTTGTACTGCCCTCTTTTGCTTATTCCTCTGCTTCCCCCTCTGCCCAGCACATGGCCCCCCAGAAGGTTGCCTAATGGGAATGTGGCTTTTGGGCTGAAAACGTTCCCTACTCCTGTGCTAAACGGACAACAGTTCACCTACTGACAACTGCCTCAGCTGGGCCACATAGTCAACATCTTTCTCAACTCCTCAACTATGTATTCCTATTCATTTGCTTGATCAGCAGTTCCTGTGCACTGAAGGGTTATAGCTCAGTGGTAGAGAATCTGATTTGCATATGGAAGATATCAAGTTCAACACCTGCCATCTTCAAATAGGGTTGGGAATGTTTCCTTTCTGAAACCCTGTGAGGAGCTACTGTCAGTCAGTGTAGACAATCTTGAACTAGATGAGCCATTATTCTCACTCTGTATAAGGTAGCTTCCTAAGTTCCTAACTCTGTTCATGGCATACTCCAACTGGAGGAAGGGAGTGGTTTCCACCAACACCTTCTTCCCATCTTGCAGCCTTTGGTTCTTCTTGAAAAGTTGCTCCAGAAGGTTGGGAGACCCTCAGGAACAGTGTTTGAAGGTAGCACAGGGGACTGCAGGGGGATCAAGTGAAAGCTGGCCTTCCCCGCTTCTTCCAGTGGGAGCCTCCACGGGATCTCAGTCCCTTTCACGAACAGAAGGAGCCCTTCCATTCATGGAAGGTAAACTCTGGACACAACTCACGGTCTCTTGCTTCCAGCTAGAAGTCAATAGCTGAGGCACCAAAGTTGAAAACCCTGCCAAATCCTCTGTTGCTGAAAACACTCTTTGGAGATGGAGTTAAAAACCCCTTTTGCTTGCCTTGGTTCATGAATAGATCCAACATCAGTATAGAAGGCTACCATTGCAAGTGACCACTGCTGATCTGAATCTCTGAAAGTATATCAACAATGCTGGACCTGTCAGGTGATGATGATGATGATGATGATGATGATAATAATAATAATTTTATTTATACCCTGCCCTTCCCAGCCAAAAACCGGGCTCAGGGCGGCTAACACTAATTACAACCACAGCAAAAACATAAAAACAATCCATTTAAAATACAGATTAAAATACAAATTCAAAATTCAAAATTAAAACTGCAGTCTCATTTTCAAATAGCCCACCAATAAAAGAATGAAGCATAAGTATCAAATAGAAACCAACCCAAAGGCCAGGTGGAACAGCTCTGTCTTGCAGGCCCTGCGGAAAGATGCCAAATCCCACAGGGCCCTGGTCTCTTTTGATAGACTGTTCCACCAAGTCGGGGCCAATACTGGAAAGCCCTGGCCCTTGTTGAGGCCAACCTAGCATCTTTGTTGCTCGGGACCTCCAAAAGATTATTATTTGAGGACCTTAAGGTCCTACACGGGACATACCAGGAGAAGCGGTCCCTTAGGTACGAGGGTCCTAAGCCACATAGGGCTTTAAAGGTCAAAACCAGCACCTTAAACCTGACCCTGTACTCCACCAGGAGCCAGTGCAGCTGGTAGAGCACTGGATAAATGTGGTCCTGCGGCAAAGACCCGGTAAGGAACCTCGCCGCGGCATTCTGCACCCGCTGGAGTTTCTGGGTCAGCTTCAGGCACAGCCCCGCGTAGAGCGAGTTACAATAATCAAGTCTGGAGGTGACCGTCACATCCCAAGCCTCTTCATCTGCTAAAGACGGCCCTGCTCCCGGTCATTGTCCTTCTGCTCCCTGGGCTGCCTTCTCGGGTGTCCTGATGCCAGAGAGCATGTCCGCCAGCATGTTTTCCTGCTTGATCACCGCCACCATGCCGGGGATCGGGGCAGAGGACATTTCCCTTGTTTTGGAGTTGCCGGGGGGGGGGGCGTGTGCCGGAGGGGTCTTTGCATCATGGCGCCGGATATGCTTAAGATGGCCCTGTCTCTCCCTATGCCCTATGCTTTGCAGGGAGTGATTCATGAGGATTTATGACTGATTTATGAGCAACAGCACTGCTACTCAACACTGCAGCAGAGCTGGGATAGCCGTGACACATGGATTTCCCTCCTTCACCCCAACAATGTCTCTGCTCCTGATAGAGCAGAGGAGTCAGTCAGGCCCACTCTGGTGTGAAAAGGAAAAATTGAAGAAGTAGCATGGGTATGGATGTGTGAACTCCAACCTGCAGTCACCCTGCAGATCTCCTTCCAGTATGGACATAAATCAGGAGCTCACACAATTAAGGTGCATAATCTGGGTGGATCCCAAGAATTTGGGGGTTATGCTAAGATCTGGATTAAGAGCCCAGGAAGACAGTTGCCTGCCACTAATCTATGATATATAACAGGTTTCGGAGAGAGGCCAGAAACGATAGGATATGTTCATTGTGCTGAAGGCCTGGGGTTTACCAAAATCATCAAAACAAGCATCCTGAAAGCAACCAGGAGATATGTGGCATTCAGTGAGTGATCTATGCCTACTTAAAATATTTTGTATATAACACTCTATATATCGGAGGCAAATCACCAGAGGAAATACCTTTTTAATTTGAAATTTAATCTGAATTTCCACCCATTTCAATTTTTACATGGATCAAGATAGAACTGTTTATAGCAATCTTTTCCCAGCTGTGTTCATTCTTGTTACTTTTCTCTTCCCTGATATTTTTCCCTGGGTGGGGCCTTCCTCCCCCACCTCCCTAAGTGATTCCAACAAAACAATGACATTGTAGTGATCATGATGATGCCATAATGCTATGCAGCCAATCAGATTTGGCTACAGAATTACATCACTTAGTACAAAAGGAGCCAATTGAGAGGGAGGACAATGCTTTCTGCATTAGTCACATGAATGACCCCAGCCAATCAAAATACTGATTGCTTTTCCTTGGCTTGTGTGAAAAATTCTGCCCCCTTTCTATGAAAACCTTGCCCAGGTTTATGCGTGTTTGAAGGCTTTTTCATGCTTGCAAAGATGCTTGCAAAAAGGCACCCTGCTTTTCAGCTCAATTAATTCCTGCAAAATGTTACTTTCCATTGAATTAATTCCCTTTCCTTTTTGAAGACAAAGCTAAACACCTATTTCATAAGCATGAAAAGTCAAACTATCTGTTCTGTCTGGATTTTCAGCAGGAGGCTTGAAATAGTTTCTCCCCTCCCCACCCAATGACAGCTGGAATACCTGAAATGTAGCAGATGTACAAATGATTTTCCCACTAGAATTGAACAGCTTTAAAAATTAAACTTTTGTTGTGGCAGTTTTTGAAATCAACTGAACAAAATGTGCTGTTCCTTTTTTCCCTTAGAATACTTTCAAATATCTTTCATTTTCTGGTGGGCTTTGCTTTAGAGGCAGCTCAGATGCTTCATTACTTTTTAATTTTTTTATTTTATGTGATCTGTGATCACTGAGGTTGTTTGTCTTGAAGTAAATCTCAGAGGGGCATGATCAGAAATGCCCTGGAAGTTAGAAAAAGGACCAGAAAAACAAGGCGATATGTATGTGTGTGTGAAAACAGAACATGAACAGCTGCAGAAAATGCCAAGTACAGAAATGAGTTATCATGGATCACAGGCCATGACTCCTTCTTGTCTGGCCATAAGCTTTTCCTTTCAAAAAAATAACCTGTCACACGTAGAGATGGGTGAATCTGTCAATTTCGGTTTCTTTCAGTTTCATTTTTCCAATCCTAAATTCAGTTCCCTACATTTCCACATCAGTTGAATATCTATCTATCAATCTGTCATCTATCTATCTATCTCCTCATGAAAATTCATTAACAATGGTGCAAATCTTTCCAAATTGAATGTTTTTCTATGCAATTGTGATTGATATACACATTGTTGCAAACAATTTCCTAATAATAATAATAATAATAATAATAATAAATTTATTTATACCCCGCCCAGCTGGTGGGTTTTACCAGCCACTCTGGGCAGCTTCCAACAAAATATTAAAATACAATAATTCATATACAATGCATGTACTGTTATTTTCACGCTTTACACTAATATACACATTATTTGGTCAAAGTACTGCATCACAACATAAAGAGAAGTGTGAATTTCAAAGGGTAGGAGTGTTTCCATTCACATAGTGTTTTGGGAAATGTGAATTAGGTAGGCTTCCATCAAAATCTGAACTTAATAAAAATTTCTCTTCCCATCCCCAAGGAAGACCCTTTCCATACACAGATATCCATTTTAGAATCATCATCATCATCATTTATTAAATTTCTACACCACCCTTCACCAGAGGATCACAGGGCTGTTTACAATGTGAAAACACAAAAATACAGACCACCGTAACAAACAAAAACAACAACCCCCCAGTTTAAAAGGCCAGAGATAGTTTAATTAGACGAAGGGCTGGGAGAAGAGGAATGTTTTTGCCTGGTGCCTACAGTTATGTAATGAAGACGCCTGGTGAGCCTCTCTGGAGACAGCATCCACAAGCGAGGAGCAACTGCAAAAAAGGCCTGTCCTTGTGTTGCCACCCTCTGGACATCTCGTGGAGGAGGCACCAAAAGAAGGGCTTCAGGTGGTTATTGCAGGGCCTGGGTCTGTTCATATGGGGAGAGGCAGTCCTTGAGGTATTGTGGTCCTGAGTCATTTAAAGTTTTATAGGTCAAAACCAACACTCTGAACTGGGCTCTGAAACTAATTGGTAGCTAGTGCAGTCAGGCTAGGATTGGCATCATACGCTTGAACAATCTTGCCACATTTGAGCGAGCTGGCTGCCGAATTCGGCACCAGCTGAAGTTTCTGAACCATCTTCAGAGGCAGCCTCTGTTAGCATTTCACTCCTCCGTTGCTGGATGTGTGATTGTTACATCACACGTCTGTGTTTACTTTCTAGGCTTGGAAAGCCTGAGAACGGAAGTTAGCCTTATCTCTTCCGCTCTCTTGTGTTTTTGTACTTTTTACTTTCTGTTCTCTCTCGGAGCTGAAGTGAGAGAACGCCATGATCGCTTTGTCCTGTATATACTACTTAATAAAAGCTTAGAAGGAGCACACCAATCTCCACTTTGTTTCTGCTAAACTCTGCTGAGTGTGCGCACAGCAGATTTATGGACGTCCCGGAGCTACACAACTTCAGGAAGACACCTGGAGAGGTTTGTCTCATCTCGGGGGCTGCGTGGGCCCCCCAGCATATTCCAACATCCTCATGTATTGTTGTTAGTCATGTCTGACTATTCGTGACCCCATAGACCAGAGCACGCCAGACACTCCTGTTTTCCACTGCCTCCTGCAATTTGGTCAGATTCATTTAGCCTAGAGGGTGCCAGAACACAGACAACCGAAGTTAGGTCATCCCTGCCCGTTCAGAATTTGATGACAAGCACTGAGGCCTTGCTGCCGCACCAACACAGATGAGGCTGCCCAACACCCTCTCTGATGGAGACATGGGGGGGGGGAAACATTCAATAATGGGGCCACCCAATATGGGTTTATTGAGAGCAGTACTTGAACAGGAAGAACCATGTGTTTGGCCCCTTACTCTACTGACACAAATATTCATAATTTATCTATCGGAACAGCAAATCTCAAATTCACTAAACCTCAGGGGATTATTATTATTTTTTAATCATGTGCCTATGATACAGTGATTTTCCTTTCTTTTCCTAAAACCACAAAACAATCTCTGAATCACAGGTGCCAGGCTACAGTGAGGAAAGGAATAAAATATCTTCTATTTTCTAGGACCCAGTGGGGAAATATCAGGAGTGAATGCACTTGCTGTGTGATGAAACGGAGTGTTTTCAGCTTGGACAAAGACTAAGGGAATGCATGGCGTGGTCTTGTCTTTTACTTTCTCAAGCTTGAAAGCCAGAGTGCAATGGACATTGCTGCAACCTACACAAAATTCTGGTAACAAGCAACTATGGAGTGACAGTTTTATACTGCATAATCCTTTTATTCCTGGAACAATTAAAGCTTATCTCAGCTGACATCTGACAGTCTTTGCACTTTTTAGCTCCCTTTGTGATCACCGGTCTCCTGTCTTTACAAGATCTCAAGGTGCTTTCATGTTATGTTATGGAGTATACACAACTATTTTTTCCCCACTTTCTCCCAGAGAGTGGATTTAGATGGCTGAGATCCATGTGGTTGTTGCTTAAAAGATTACTTGTGCACTAGTTCCTGTAACCATGTATGGAAATGGGATCCTGTATCTTTTCAGCATTATCATCCTTTCATGCCACTTAACTAGGTGGTCAGAGGCTACAATTGAATGACTTCTCCTGTGGTTAAGCTCAGGGTGTTTGAGATCCTTATTACAGTGTTGTTCATAGAATCAAAGAATCATAGAGTTGGAAGGGACCCCAAGGGCCACCTAGTCCAAACTCCTGCAATGCAGGAATCTCAACTAAAGCATCCAAGACAGATGGCCACCCAACCTCTGCTTAAAATGTTGTTCCACTTTGGGATAAGGAAACAGTAAATCAGAGTAGAGGGAAACGATTCTTTTCGCACCCATTGTTTTTGTGCTCTAAATATTCCCAGGGGGCTTCCTCCTCCTTGCAGGGTTCCAGTAACACATTTATCATTGCAAACACGTAACCAGAAGTCTGTGGGGTCACGTCATTTGGGGGAGGGGATGATTTAGTGTGCAGAAATCATGGCAGTGGAAAAATCTAAGCACATCCACCATTTCACTATCAATCCCTCTGCCCCCAAGCAACTTCATTAAACAAACAAAAGCAGCGTCACTACAACCAGTGAACGCCATTTGTCAGAATGGAAGTGATTGCAGAGAAATCATGGTTGGAAAATGTTTGTGTGTAGAGAGAGGGAAGGGGAAAAAAAAAACATGAGGAGAAGAAGAGCTGGTGGCAGCAGATGCAAAGGAGGCCGCAGTTCGAATTGTTGGCCATCAGATTTTCCCTCTTCATTTCAGACTCCAAAAACGTAACAGTAAATGAAAATGAACAACCAACAGTTCAGAGAACTTGGTGTCATGTCATTCACTCCCTCAAGAAGCCCCTTCCCTTTTTCAAAAAAGTTAAGAGTCAAAATATACTTAAACTCCACTTTTTCAGTGGTTGGTTAGTACACAGTTCCAGTCGGACTCCTTCCTTGCTCATCAGTGATCTCAAAGACCACTGCTATGGTTCTCTGGACCACAGATCCAAGGAATGGATGAGAGACCTCTGTTGCCTTGCTGGCATAGTATTTGGAAGGGGAAATCTTAACTCTTGCAGAATGCACAGATCTATGTTACCTGACTTTGCACTCTGCATACTCCATACTCCTTCCCTTCCTTATTTTCTTTACTGTGTGTACTGCGGCACACTTCTATTCTCACTTTCCCTAGGCTTTGGGTGGTTAGGAATTCTTTTACTCTTCAGGATTAAGGTGTGTGAATCAGATTTGCTAGTAGTTCAGGGCCACAGATCTTATATGATTAGTATCTTAACTGCCTGTAGATGGCACTGCTGCACTAAGAACATTGGAGGCTGGTGAAAGGGTGACTGACATATTAGTTAGCGTGACCTGCTAATGATAAATTTGCAGCTGTGACTTGTAGATGGAGGGCTGTTTATCCCCACCCCACTTTAATAATTCTTCAGTAAATATCTTCCTCAGCACCTTCATGACAACAAGAAAGCAAAGGGGCACTCTTCGCGTGGTTTCATCCCCATCCCCTGTACTTGATTCTGCTCGTTGTCATTGCCGTCTTCGTTTGCTGATGATTAATACTGCACCACAAGTAACAAGGAAGGAGAAAAGTTACTTGTGAAGGTGTTGCTGTAATTGAGCAGCAGCCTTGATGAAATGCTGCATGGTGCTGAGCCTCGCTAATGAGAGCATTTACTTGAATTTGCTTCCCTCTCCTCCTGGGTGCCTGTGTTTTCACGCTGCTAGAAAGACTCCATTAATCAATAGGTTTTTGCAGGGGACTATGTATTTTAACAGTAAATTGTCAGGCGCAATCCTTTGCCACTCCGCTTGTCCCTCAGCGCTGCTTTTTCATTGTTCCCCTATTAATCAAACGCGCAAAGGTGAGGGTGGCAGATGGGGGAAAAACTTCCATAGGTTTTTGTTGCTGTTAAACATTTCTCATCCTCAGACATTTACTCAAGGAAGCCTCTTCCTAACACCAGTCTCACAATTACTTGAGATGAGCTCTAAAGTTTTTATTTTGTTTTAGTCTAAAGAGAACATGCTTGTGCATTTACGGTAAGTTATCGTCACTCCATTACTAAGGTTCCATCTGCACTATACATTCAAAGCAGTATCATGCCACTTTAAACAATTGTGGCATCCCTCAATAAATCCTGGGAACTTTAGTTTGTTAAAGATGGTGGGAGCTCTCAGGAGACCACTATTCCCCTCATTGAGATATAATTCTCAGTGTGGTTTAACAGTCATATCCTCTTCTCAGGGCATGCTGGGAATTGTAGGTCTGTGAGAGATACAGGGACCTCTTAACAATTCTCAGCATCCTTAATAAACTTATTTGGGGATTATTTGGGGAAAGCTCTTTCTCCTTTCCTATGTTCTTTATGAGCCCCAGGTTGGAGAAGGCTGGTGTCTGCATTGCTGAACTAGAAAAACCAATAGTCTGACATTCTTATGGGTTGGCATCTACATGGTCGCCTCCATCCCCCCCAATCCTATAAGAACAGTTCTTCTATCCGTACATAAGCAGGGACTTGCCATGTGATTGCAAATGTGTTTACTCAGAAGTAAGTGGGATTTTTCCTCTGACATGTGGCTGCAGCTTAAATGAAGTTTGTGTGCTTAAATCACATTAATGCCACAAGGTGGTCACAAGTAATTTGACTTGGACTTAAGGACATGACTGACTTTCTCCAGATTGGGGGCAGTGTGTTCAGGAATGCAGCCTAAGCTAAGCCATTAGCTCATAAATTGCCTGTTTTATTATTACCTACATTGGGCTGAAGATGCAGATCAGCCTGATTGAACATGGCCTTTTCATCTAAGCCTCACTGGCTCTTCTGTTGTACTTGCTGCAAATCAGGCCAGCCATACACCTTTTATTCTTCCTTTCGGTTTAGCATTTAGCACAATACATTTGCAAGAAAATGGAAGGTGACTCACAGTTATTGGATGATAAATGGCGGTGATCATTGACAACCAAGATGTCAACCCCAAATATCTGCTGAAGCATGAAATGATATCTATCAAAATCTCTTTATTCGAACATGAGTTGAGAGTGCCAGAGCCCCTTTTGCACAGCATATTTCTCACTTTCAATACACGTAATGCTAATGAAGAATAAGCTTTTATTCCTCAAAAAGGCTATTGATCCCAGAGGATATAATATTACTTCGAAATGCACACTCTTACTTACCATGAGAGAGGTGCCTCCTGTGGCGACAACATACAAGCCCTGGGTGCCCATAAACTGGATTGGGACCTGATGCTTGTGGTTGAGCATCTTGAAGCTTGCCTCTGCCTCTTCCTTAAAACATATAGCATTGATGTTGAAACTGACCCACCCATAAGAAACTGGGGAAGAGCAGTCAAGCAAAATATAAGTTTTTGTTTGGTTTCTCTCCATTTGGTGGTGGTGACATGGAGCAGGAGAAGGAAGATGATTGTCAGTTTCGAATGAGAGTCAGGAGATGTGATCAGTCCCAGATTTGAGGGAGGGTGCAATCTCAGCCTCTCTTTTCTTTCCCTTCTCCCACTGTAAGATCTAGATTATGGGACAGCAGAAATTGCTGCCCCACATTTGAATTATTTTGGGATATTTATGAGTTCATATTGAACTGCATTGTTTAATAGAATTGGGTTTCCTGCCCCTTGGGAAAGCAGCATACAAGTATTTAATCACAGCTGCTCCATGTGGTGAGCTACCAGGGCCGGGGAGGGCGAGATATAAATAATGTATTATTATTATTATTATTATTATTATTATTATTACTTGTTATTATTCCTTTGTAAGAAAATATGAAATGACGCCAAACCATTTTTGCAAAGGGGGGTGACAAGAAATTTTCCGCACCGGGTACCACCTGACCTTCCTAAGATGGCAATTTATACTTCCTTAATTGCACTTAGGGACATGGGTAGTGCTGTGGTCTAAACCACAGAGCCTAAGGCTTGCCAATCGGAAGGTCGGTGGTTCGAATCCCCATGACAGGGTGAGCTCCCGTTGTTTGGTCCCAGCTTCTGCCAACCTAGCAGTTCGAAAGCACATCAAAGTGAAGTAGATAAATAGGTACCGCACCAGCGGGAAGGTAAACGACATTTCCGTGTGCTGCTCTGGTTCATCAGAAGCAGCTTAGTCATGCTGGCCACATGACCCGGGTGCTGTCTGTGGACAAATGCCGGCTCCCTCAGCCTATAGAGCAAGATGAGCGCCACAACCCCAGAGTCGTCCATGACTGGACCTAATGGTCAGGGGTACCTTTACCTTTACCTTTAATTGCACTTAATCACCAGTTGTGTAACCTGCATATTACCTCCTTTCCCTACCTTATGAGGAACGGCTTAGTGATGCTGGGTATGTTTAGCCTTATGCGGAGCGGCTTAGGGAGCTGGGTATGTTTAGCCTGGAGAAGAGAAGGTTAAGGGGTGATATGATAGCCATGTTCAAATATATAAAGGGTTGTCATATAGAGGAGGGAGAAAGGTTGTTTTCTGTTGCTCCAGAGAAGCGGACACGGAGCAATGGATTCAAACTACAAGAAAGAAGATTCCACCTAAACATTAGGAAGAACTTCCTGACAGTAAGAGTTGTTCGACAGTGGAATTTGCTGCCAAGGAGTGTGGTGGAGTCTCCTTCTTTGGAGGTCTTTAAGCGGAGGCTTGACAGCCATCTGTCAGATCTCTTTAATGGGAAACCATATTTCTGGAGGGAAAGCGAGGGTACAACCACCAGGGCTAAGGTTACCCAATGCCTAAACCACCAAAGTTATCATGATTGCTATGAGGTAGGCTAAACCTCCAGGTCTTAGCCAATTTGCCTGATCGGCAAATTCCCACTTGGCTCCAAAAATACAGCAACCACCGCAGCCACAGCAAGATCAATTCAATGAGTAAATGCCCACTTACTGGAGTGGGTGGGTAGGTTAATCCGATGAAGAAGAACTGGGTGTTGGGGGCTGGTGCGGGCTGTTTTAAATCCCCAGGGATTTAAGCCTGATTGTTCCCTCGGGCCTGCCTCTGGAGAGCACAGTCCTCATGTGCAGCTCATGCTCCGGCAAGGACAGACCTCGACACACAGCCAGCTCTGCATTGTCAGCGGGGGGGGGGGGGGGGAGGTGCTGCCCATCCTGCAAAGGCACCCATAAAAGGGGGTAAGTGGACTTCCTGAGGGGAAAATATGCTAAGGGGTTCAATTTCTCTTTGCGGAAAGGTCTTTTCCCATCAGCTGTTGAAGAATATTGAGTCCACGTATGCTTGAAAGAAGCCTGTTGTGCAACACATCTTGCTATGGCTGCGAGGCAGCTGATGTGTCCATGACAATAGAGAAATTTGATGTTATCATTAGTGGTGAACCTTGATGGGTGGAGTTTAAATGACACCACCTGCAAATTTGTTTTGACACGTGGAGATCTGCCTGAGCTCTATCAGCAGAATTTGCTGTTCTTGGTTTTCAAGATCAGCCAACTGCAAATGTCAATTTGTATTTGAATTTTAGATTTCAGAAATACATCACATTTTAATGCAGATATTTATATATTTAGAGACTAGTCTTTACATAACCTATGCACTAACTACATTGGGATAAAGATTCATTATGTTACAGATTTAATATTTCAACCAATTCAGTCTCCTTTCAGGTAGTTCCATCAATTCATAATATTGATAATTATTCTCTACAAGAAATATATTTTTTTAAAACAGTTATTAGAATTGGACAGAGTGAGGGAAGTTTAAGGGTGTCCCCACAAATTGCTCATTCCATTTTTTTCAGCTTCAATATAGGATTTCGTTTCACAAGTCCCAGCAATACGGATCAGTGACTTGAGTAATCCTCCTTATCTTTTGTGTCCTGTAGGGAAGAGGACTTGAACAAAATTGGAGAACTCATTCAAAAAGACACACAAGTCAGTCTTCTGCAAAAATCTTTTCTGCAGTTCTTGCTTAGCTCTAAACCTTTGACTGTTTGAAGACAACGAAGGCGAGCAAATGTGAAGCCTATGCCTTTTGACGAGAGAGACTCCTTTTTTACTGCAGGACTTCACTGTTTCTCTTTAAAAGTGAGTTTTAAAATCTCATACATTGTGCTGTTGACTATACCAGCTGTAGAGTACCATTCTACTCAGGAAGATAATCGTTTAAATTGCTGGAAGACTTATCAAAATCTACATCACTTACATTGATCTGCTGCCCATCAGTGGAGTGTTTTCAGCAGCATGATAACTTGCATTTCTGAACCAGTTAGGTCAGATAAAACATATGCATATGCACATGGAGCCTTCATAACCCAAATTACCAGGTCTGAGGAAGGGTGACCTGCAGCCCTCCAGATGTTGGACTGAAATTCCTATTATCTCTTATGATTGATCATGATGGTTGGGGTTGATGGGAGTTAGAGTCCAAAAACATATAGAAGGTAACAGATTGCTTACATCTGGTCTAGATTGTTCAATGGATATTAAACCATCATAGCATAAAATGGAATTTCAGCTTTCAGAGACAGCATATTTCCAATTTCAGCAAGAGATGATTATCCCATTATGTCCTGCTTGGGCACTTCCCAGAGTTCTCTGTTTTCCGCATAGGGGTGGATGAATTTGTAAACTTTGGTTTCAGTTCTTCACTTCAATTTGCTTTAAAAAATGTTTGCATTAAAATGTGTATCCATTTTTGTATCCAACATTCCTTAATGGACATATTTTTGTAATCAATTTCCCATAGTATAATGCATTTTTGTATGTGTTCAGCACTTTTCCTGTATGCAGGAGAACTTCTAGAAACTTCTAGAACTTCAGAGAAGGATAATTTTTGAAGCACAGCTGCTTTTGGGTTTGTGTATTTGTTTGAGAAGTGTGAATTAGGTCATTTGGATTAAAATGCAATCTATGGGTGGTATTCAACTAAGTTTTACTCAAACTAGCCCCAGTCAATTTAATGAACATGACTACGTCAGCATTGTTATTTGCAATGGATCTACTCTGAGTAAAACTTTGTTAACTACCAACCCCAAATTTATTTCTCCCCCTATCCCTAGTTCCACTCCTGCAAAATAGAGTACTAGGTTTTTAATTGGATCTGGGAAAATTCATGTCTTTATTTGTGCTTGTTAGGTGAGAACTTGCTAGCATTTTGGAAAGTTGTGACTTATTTCGCTTGACCTCACACTACCCAGCCATAAATAACAATTTCAAAGGTTGTTGGATGTAGATTGATTACCATATATTAGTACATAAAGCATTGTGCTCCATCTACACAGGGGCCATACAGTTTGGAAATAACTTATTTTGTAGGGGAAGGATATAGTATATCACATTCAGTGAAATTTCTAACAAAAGAAAAAAGTGAATATCAAAATGAAGTATGAAGAACAGTTCTCTAATTGGGAATGGGACAGTTCTTGCAAAGCCTGGTTGTCTACATGGAAAGCTGGTACCTGCATGGTGCCGCTTTCCACTTTCATTCATCCCACCTTATCCAGATTCTTCCAGGTGTCCAGGAGCTTGAGAGCTGGACACATCAACCCTTTAGAAATAACAACTTCTCACATTTTTGCTACTTTTGAAAGTGGCATCCACGAAGCCATAAATGATTCCTTTACAAATAATTCCATCAGTGATGGCATCTGTCTAGCTTATGGTGTAAAGATTCTTCAGGACATTCCAAGTATGATGAGATGCAACTATGCAAATGTATTCATGGGTAGCCACATTGACCTCAGTGATCCTTGCTTACCTGCTCCATCTTCATTGTATGAAAAGGTGTCTGCTGGGTAATTTACTAATGCCCATATGCATACAATTTCCAACTACATCATGCAGCTGGAAGTGAAATGTTTTGGCACTATGCTCCAGCACTAATAAGCAACAGCAATATTTCCAAAGCTTGTTTTCTTCCCTTCAGAAATAAAGATCCACTGTCTGTACCTAATGATAATTATGGGAATACACTAAACAAAACCTGCAGCATTCTCTTCAAATTAAAATCCAGTTTTTAATGCTAGTCTTTCTTTATTACTCATGAAAATTCTCAGAAATGTTTTGTATTCAGTGTGCTTTTGGACCAGATGAGTTCTAGAAGATACTTGTGTTTTGTATAAACTTGTGGTTTTATCAGGCAGAAGCTGCTGATGTAAAGAACTTTGTAATTTCACCCAGGTTGCTACTTTGGCCTCCTGTTCCAAGAACACAACTGGAGCATACTGTCTGCCAACGCAGCAATGCCTGTCATGTCTTATCATTTAATTGTCAACTGAGAGCATCCATGTATTTGTACAGCAATTCTGACACTAAACAACTGTGGGCTTACTGTAAAGCAACCCAAGTTAATGTATTAGAAGTGCAAAACAAGCAATGATATTTATCAGCCTTTTAGACTTAATTACAGGTTTCTAAAAGTGGCACAATAAAAATGGACCAACAGCACAATCCTTTAGATGTTTATTCAGAAGAGACTGGCTGACGAGTGAATGTGGATGTGATTGCAGCCTAAAAACATGATGCCAAGTAGAGGAAATCCTGATGTTTCATCTTCTTTGCTGCAACCACCGATTGTTTTTTTTAATAATGTTTATTAAATTTTTTGACATAAAAAACATAAACAACATAACTACATTAACAACAAACAAAAACACAACAAAAACAACAATTTACTACTTTCTTAAAAATAATGATACTTTCTCACATCTTGGTGGGACTTCCTCCTGTCCCTTCCTCCTGCGTCCCTTATGAATACCTTTTTTGTAACTTCCAAAATCTTCTAATTCTATTCTATTTTCTAACAACAAAAAATCCATTAATATCTCCTACCTCTTAACTTATGTTATATCCTTATCTAATTAATTATATTTATATCTTATCTCAATCCTTATCATCTATTAACTAAATCATCTATCTTCAACTCTACAACCTATCTTATCCTCAGATTATATCTAACTTTCAATCTTACATTGCTCTTTTAAATACAATTAAAAAAATTTCCACTCTTTCTCCACCGCATCGTCTCTCTGGTCACGGAGTTTCCCGGTCATTTCTGCAAGTTCCATATAGTCCATCATTTTCGTCTGCCATTCTTCTATCGTTGGTAATTCTTCTGTCTTCCAGTTCTTAGCTACCAAAACTCTAGCTGCTGTTGTGGCATACAGAAACCAGTTTCTATCACTTTTAGTAATGTCCTGACCTAGGATGCCCAGTAAAAAGGCTTCTGGTTTCTTCTTGAATGTGTTTTTAACACTTTTTAAATTTCATTGTATATCTTTTCCCAGAAGTCTTTTACCTTAGGGCACGTCCACCACATATGGAAGAAGGTTCCTTCTGTTTGTTTACATTTCCAGCATTTATTACTCTGACCATGATATATTTTGGCTAGTTTCACAGGGGTTAAATACCACCTGTACATCATCTTCATAATATTCTCTCTTAATAAACTGCATGCTGAAAATTTTATATTTGTATTCTGCAACAACTGATTGGCTCCTCTGTGTGGGGAATAGGGTTGATCCACCCCTATGAATGTTCCCCACCCTCCGCAAGCCTACCATTTTAGCAAACATAGGTTTGGGAATACCCATTTGCTTAATGCCTTAGCTTTCTCTCAAAACACAATTGAAGATGAAAATGAAACTGTGTTGTGGAATCCTTCTTCCCATATCATTCTAGAGTGTAAAACTTCTTTTAGCCACAACTTGAATATTGCTCCAAGTTTCAGAAACAGCTTTTCCAGAAAGAGAGCGAGAGAGTGTGCACATGAATATTTCATTTTATTCATAACACTTAATCAGTAGTTTTATTAATCAAGGTTCACATTTTCTGCAGTTTCCCTTGGGCTGACAGGTGTGTTCATGGGGATTCTAATGAGGGTCAGATTGCACGTTCCTCATCAGGATGTTCATAAATAATTTTTTCCTGCTCAGCTAAAAACGTTTCCTCTTGATGGCAGGAGAAAGTTGTTGCAAATTTCAAACCTGCTCATCTGGGATCCAATTGTTGCAATTGTTTGTGAATGTTGTTCAACCTCATCCCTCTTTACCAATGTTCAAAAGAGCTGGAAATTATTTCTCTGCAATTTCAATTTATGCAAAGTTAAATAACCATAAACTAAGGTTGCCATATTTCCGCCCAGACACCGCTTCTGACTGCTGTATTGCGGGTATATCCGGGAAATGCTGGACGTTTTGCAACCCTACCATAAACTACTGTTTTATCATGATCTCCACTAGCTTTGATCACAAAATGAGCAATCAGCTGAGACACCCTTTGCATGCATGCCATGTTTGCATGAAACTAGACCTTGGTAATATGGCACCCTGTGTGATTCCAAAATTTGATGCCCCCCTCCAGACCTTGTGCTGCCTTCCCAAAGTGAGGCACCAGGCTTTTGTATAAGATCTAGATGTTTGTCCAATTTCATTTACAAACAATTACAGAAAGCCCTTATAACCCATGTATCTCTAAGGACAGGACTATTTCATCAGTGAACCTATTATGTATGTGCCTTACTGCTTCTTTTTATGAACGATAATCCAATAAAATGCACTCCACGTGTCGTGTTGTTTTTATGCTATGATTATGGTGTTACTGTTGAAAACCAATAAAAAATTAAGTACAGAAGTAATGGTCTGTGAATATATATATATATATATTCTTACTGTACTCGTATTGCAAAAATTCTTACTATACTCGTATTGCAAAATGAGACTATTATGAATTTATGTGTTGATTTTGCACCTGTGCAGTCTGCAGTCATCAGGCCCAGCACTCAAAGCCAGCCAGCCATATTGGCACATGATCAGAATTTGATATTTTAACCCTTCACTCCAGGTATAATTGACTGCTGAAATTGACTAGAGTAAACTTTTTTTAAAAAAATAAAAAAATGGGGATGTAATTTACTGACCAATACTTTTAACATCTGAGCAATCAATTGGCCCAGGTATTTCCAAGTTTGAAAAAGCCAGGGACACCTCAAGGGCATGCAGCATATGAATGTGACCTTTAAAGTAATTCACAAGTCCTGCTGTTGGAGGAAAAGAAAACCTTTGTCTTGTGAACAGCAAACTGATCAATAATAAAGTTCAAAAAAAGTAAAGTTCACATCCTCACGCCAATGAAGCATTCAGGCTGGTACAACATGTGACCGACAACCACCAGTATTGTAAGACAGAGTGAACAACTAAGATTGGAGGGTCTTGCATTCTCTGATTTCTCATTCCTGTGGATGGGCCACATAACTCAGTGGGAGAGCAAATGCTTTGCATGCAGAAGGTCACAATGGTCTGGCTTAGTATAATCTAGCCTCCACCACTACTTTTCACAGTAAGCCTCTAAACATTTCTCAGTTTTCTTCCTGTCTAATTTCTAGATTTCTCCCTCCCTGTTGCCCCAGTGGCCCTGATTCTAATTGCAAAAGTTCATGTCAGAACTTTCTGCTCATTTTAATTATAATCCTCATGGCCACCTCATGAGAAGAGAAGACTCCCTAGAAAAGACCCTGATGTTGGGAAAGATGGAGGGCACAAGGAGAAGGGGACGACAGAAGATGAGATGGTTGGACAGTGTTCTCGAAGCTACTAACATGAGTTTGGCCAAACTGCGAGAGGCAGTGAAGGATAGGCGTGCCTGGCGTGCTCTGGTCCATGGGGTCACGAAGAGTCGGACATGACTGAACAACTGAACAACAACAACAATTATAACCCAGGGTAAAAAAAAAAAACCTCTTGAAAATAAATTGGATAAAATTGGTATTGTTATAATGAGGTTGCTATTGGAACAATATTGGGAAAAAAAATCGACTAAAACTTATTTATTTATTTATTTTTTTAAAAAAACTCTTGAAAATAGTCTCTTTTTTCACCCCTGTGAGGCAATTCCTCAACCCTTTTTCACATCTGCCATATTGACTGAATCACTGCCTTTCGGGCTGAATCACTAGTGCAATTTGAATTTATACACGTTCAAACTGAATGTGGTTTTATGCTTTTAAGAATTCTGATAACAATGGCATTTGTTATCTTGGTTTGCAGCTCCTGAAGGAGTTTTGTGCTCTAAAACATGTAGAGCAACAACAATAAAGATCTTTCTGCAGCAAGCACTGGAAGTTGCCTCCTCTTTCCCTGACACAGACTTTTCCAGATCAGTTGGGGTCTAGTGGAATATTTCTTTTAGTTTATTATTATTTCTTAAATCACCATAACACCAGAATCATAAACTCTTGTAAGTATGTTCAGCACTTCAAAGACTGTAGCACCAGGGATCTGTACCAGCACCAGAAAACTATAGCACACAACAAATAGAGCTTTCATATCTCTTTCACATTATCTAAGAAGACAGTGCTTCTCCATGCAGTCAGATCATAAATTCTTCTTTCACAAATAATGATAAATTCACTCAAGTCATGTATATCCATGTGTGGAGTGGACCAAATGCAACAGGGAGGGGTAGATTAAATGTTTTCCAGGTATAACATCCCAGGTTGAAACTCTGGCCTCTCCAATTAGGAGAGAATTGAGTAACAGGAGATGTGAAATTTTAGTATCACATCTGCAGTGGGCACTGTTTTATCAACAATTCTACTTTAGATCTTTTAATTAGCACCAAAGCACTAAAGCACTTGGGCTCCATGATCACTGCAGATGGTGACAGCGGTCACGAACTTAAAAG